>NW_022681470.1:93461772-94661772 GCF_009764315.1 Trachypithecus francoisi | reverse complement strand
TAGGTCTCCTGCCAGCATCCAAGGTTGCAGTGGGACCTCCTGAGCTGGGCTGCCTGGGGTTGTGGTGGGACTTCGTGAGCTGAGCTGCCCGCAGTTGTGATGGGACGTTGTGAGCTGAGCTGCCCAGGGTTGTGATGGGACCTCCTGAGCTGGGCTGCCTGGGGTTGTGGTGGGACCCCCTGAGCTGGGCTGCCCAGGATTGTGGTGGGACCCCCTGAGCTGGGCATCTCGGGATTGTGGTGGGACCCCCTGATCTGGGTATCCCGGGGTTGTGGTGGGACCCCCCCGAGCAGGGCTGCCCGGGGTTGTGGTGGGACCCCCTGAGCTGGGTTGCCCGGGTTGTGGTGGGACTCCCTGAGCTGCACACAGGGAACTTTTTCTGGCCTCTCTCTCTGCCAGCCTCCTCCTTTCATCCCTCTGGCTCAGATTCCACCTAGTAAACCCCAGTGAAGAAATGAATGAGCACAGGTATGGGGGTGGGAAAGCTGGGCCAGGAAGCACAGAAGACTTCCCTCTGAGGAAAAAGCTGGGGATATTTATAAGTCAATCTAAAGTGAGCACCCAAAGCTGGGCACAGTGGCTCTTACCTATAATCCCAGTTCCTCAAGAGGCTGAGGCAGTAGGATCACTTGAGCCCAGGAGCTCGAGGCCGGCCTGAGCAACATAGCAAGACTGTCTCAAATAATAAAATAAAATGAATACTCAATAATCCCACCACACTTCCTTGGAATGAATATTTCCCCAGTCTCCAATATGATGAGTTCATTCCTTCTCCTCGGTCCCCAGATGGCCTGCATCCTCCTCCCCACCACTCCCACACCACCAAGCCAAGTAACCTTGCATTGTCATTCCCTGGGGAAAACCTGATGCAGGAACCCCCTCATCCCTGCATACCACAAAACTTACAGACCACCTGTGTCAAGACCCCTCTCTGTTACATATATATTTAGAATAGTTAAGTTTTTTTTTCTAAAAAAAAAAAAAAAAAAAAAGACCACTCTCTCTGCTCCTCCCCTGTGAGGAGAGACAGTGTCCCTGCAGCCCTGCACCCATTCCTGTATTGGACCCCCTCTCTCCTGTCTCAAGGACAGACTTCTGCTCATCTTCTCTCTCCTGCACGTTAACTTATCCTTTCCTACCAAATCCACCCTGCAGTGTGTACAATATAGTGTCCTAGTATCTCTTATTTTAAAATCCTCCCTCTTGTGAACTTAACCTGGAATCGTTTTATCAAATCCTCCCTCAATCTCATCTCCTCTCCCTCTGCTCCTCTCTTCCTTTCCTCCTTATCCACAGCAAAACCTTCTTCCTTTTTTTAATATTTATTTATTTATTTATTTATTTATTTATTTATTTATTTATTTATTTATTGAGATAGAGTTGCACTCTGTCACCCAGGCTGGATTGCAGTGGCACGATCTCTGCTCCCTGCAACCTCTGCCTCCCAGGTTCAAGTGATTCTTCCCCCTCAGCCTCCTGAATAGCTGGGATTATAGGCGCATGCCACCACATCTGGCTAATTTTTGTATTTTTATAAAGACGAGGGTTTCACCATGTTGACCAGGCTGGTCTTGAACTCCTGACCTCAAGTAATCCACCCTCCTCGGCCTCCCAAAGTGCTGGAATTACAAGCATGAGCCACCGCACCCAGTCCACAGTAAAACTTCTGTAGAAGGCCAGATGAGGCTGCTCACGCCTGCAATCCCAGCACCTTGGGAGGCCAAGGTGGGAAAATCACTTGAGCCCAGGAGTTCGAGACCAGCCTGGCCAACATAATGAGACTCCGTCTCTACAAAATATTTAGACATTAGCCAGGTGTGGTGGCACACCCCTGTAATCCCAGCTACTCAGGAGGCTGAGGTGGGAAGATCGCTTGAACCCGGGAGGTCAAGGCTGCAGGGAGCCGTGATTGCACCACTGCACTCCAGCCCGGGTGACAGAGCAAGACCTTGTCTCTAAAAAAAAAAAAATAAACAAAAAATAAAATAAAATAAAATAAAATAAAAATCCAACTGCCTACATGACATCTCCACGGAAATGTCTAGTAAGCATCTCACATTTACTCCTGGATAGAACAGGATTAACCCTCCCTTAGTCTTCCCCTTCTCAGTAAATAACACCACCGTCTACCTGGTTACTCCATCCAAATTCTGTTCACTTCTGCCTGCACTGCCTTCCCCATGCCAGGCCACCACAGTCTCTCCTACAGGGTGCCCCTGCTACCCCTCTTGCCCATTTACAATCTATGTTCCACACCCAGTGAGAGTGATCTTCTGAAAATATAACTCAGATCAGGCCATATTCAAAATTTGAATTGTTGAGGCCAGGCACGGTGGCTCACGCCTGTAATCCCAGCACTTTGAGAGGCTGAGACAAGAGGATCGATTGAGGCCAGGAGTTCAAGACCAGCCTGGGCAACATAGGGAAACCCTCCCCATCTCTACAAAAAATACAAAAAAATTAACCAGGCATGGTGGTCCACGCCTGTAATCCCAGCTACATGGGAGGCTGAGGCAGGAGAATCGATTGAACCCGGGAGGCGGAGGTTGCAGTGAGCCAAGATCACGTCACTGCACTCCAGCCTGGGCAACAGAGTGAGACTCCATCTCAAAAAAAAAAAAAAAAAATAGAATTGCTCAGTGGCTCCTCATCACACTTAAAATTCAATCTCCTTGCCCTGGTTCAAAAAACTGTGCCAATCCAGACCCTGGCTAAGCCTCTACTCTCATCACATCCCATTCCACCCCCATGTCCTCCCCATCCTAGCCAATCTGGCTTCTTTCAACTCCTTACCATGCCAAGCTCCTTCCTATTTTCTGGCCTTAGCACATTCTGTTCCCTTGCGTAGCATGCTATTCCCTGCAACTTTGCTTTTATCACTCAGGACTCAGTTTTTTTTTTTTTTTTTTTTTTTTTGAGGCGGAGTCTCACTCTGTCGCCCAGGCTGGAGTGCAGTGGCCGGATCTCAGCTCACTGCAAGCTCCGCCTCCGGGTTTACGCCATTCTCCTGCCTCAGCCTCCCCAGTAGCTGGGACTACAGGCGCCCGCCATCTCGCCCGGCTAGTTTTTGTATTTTTAGTAGAGACGGGGTTTCACCGTGTTAGCCAGGATGGTCTCGATCTCCTGACCTCGTGATCCGCCCGTCTCGGCCTCCCAAAGTGCTGGGATTACAGGCTTGAGCCACCGCGCCCGGCCAGGACTCAGTTTAAGTGTTTCCTCCTCAGAAATTTTCTTCTTGTCCACCCAACCTCCCAGTAACCATCACCACCTACCTATATTAACTCTCATGATTACATGTATAACAGTCTGATAATTGTTTGCTTCTCCAGTGTTTGTGATTTGTCTCCCACCATGATAATTAAACTCTGCAACAGCAGAGACCTTATCATTCCCATTCAACGCTGCGCCTCCAGCGCTTAGCACGGTGCTTGGAACGTTGGTCAGAGTCAATAACTATCTGTTGATTGCATGAAGAAAAGTGTCCTGCACAGGCCTATTGCAATTTTTCAAAAGGGTTTTTAGAGTTGGCAAAGTCATAATGAGAACCATGTATTGGGCAGATTAACATACAAAAGGAGAGAACTGGGGCCAGGCACGGTGGCTCATGCCTGTAATCCCAGCACTTTCGGAGGCCGAGGCGGGTGGATCACTTAAGGCCAGAAGTTCAAGACCAACCCGGCCAACATGGTGAAACCCTGTCTCTACTAAAAATACAAAAAGTAGCCAGGCATGGTGGTGGGTGCCTGTAATCCCAGCTACTCAGGAGGCTGAGGCAGGAGAATAGCTTGAACCCAGGAGGTGGAGGTTGCAGTGAGCCGAGATGGCACCACTGCACTCTCTAGCCTGGGCAACAGAGCGAAACTCCGTCTAAAAACAAAAAAACAAAAATCAAAAACAAAAACAAAAGGAGAGAACTGGGCATAGAGGGACCTTTTAGGAGGCTGGGATGATATGTCAAGGGAGGTAAGAAGACATACTGCCACCAGGTGCACTGGCTCACGCCTGTAATCCCAGAACTTTGAGAGGCCGAGGCGAGTGGGTCACAAGGTCAGGAGTTCAACACCAGCCTGAGTGAAATCCTGTCTCTACTGAAAATACAAAAATTAGCCAGGCATGGTGGCACGCACCTGTAATCCCAGCTACTCAGGAGGCTGAGGTAAGAGAATCACTTGAACCCAGGAGGCAGAGGTTGTCTAGAGCCCAGATCACGCCACTGCACTCTAGCTTGGTGACAGAGCGAGACTCCGTCTAAAAAAAAAAAAATACTGCCAAGATTGATAAAAATGACAAAAATCAATAATATCCAGCCCTCCAAAAGGCAGGGAAACAAGCATTCTCGTGAACTGTTTTTGTTGTTGCTGTTGTTGTTGTTTTGGAGATGGAGTCTCTCTCTGATGCCCAGGCTGGAGTGCAGTGGTGTGATCTCGGCTCACTGCAACCTCCGCCTCCCGGGTTCAAGCGATTCTCCTGCCTCAGCCTCCCGAGTAGCTGGGACTACAGGCACCCACCACCACACCCGGCTAAATTTTTGTATTTTTAGTAGAGACGGGGTTTCACCATTGTTGCCCAGGCTGGTCTTGAACACCTGAGCTCAGGCAATCCACCTGCCAAAGTGCTAGGACTACAGGTGTGAGCCACCGCGCCCGGTGGCTGTTAATGATAATATAAACTGTATAATGTTTTCAGAGGAAAATGTAGTAGTATTTATTTAAAATATTTAATGTTTATATTTTCTGACCCAACATTTCCATTTCTTGGAGTTTATCCTACAGAAAAACTCCCACAAATGCAGAAAGGATATGTATACAGAAACACTGTTGCAGCATTGTTTATAATGGTGGAAACTTGGAAACAATCCAAATATCCACAAACAGGGGGTTGGTTACATAAACCACCATCTAGCCACACTATAGACTGCATATCACTATTTGAAAGAATGATACCGGCCTCTGTGTATTTTCATGGGAAGATGTCTAATATATTTTGATGGGGGGGAACACAAGGATGAACAGTATACACAGTTCTATTTTTGTTTTAAAACAGAGATAATATGCTAGAATATGTATAAAAATTTCAGAAGAGAATGCACTAAATTGTTGATGATAACTATTTCTGGGGGAGTCAGTATGGGGAGGGCTCTGCTTTCTACATTTTGTATTTCTGCAATGTTTTGGGTTTGTGTATCTGTGCATTACTTCTGTGATCAGAAAACACAAAGAGCAAACGAGGTAATGAACCATGTGAGGCCAAACTAGGATGGTGGAGAGAAGGGGCAGATGCGAGAGTTATTGATGATGCCACAGACAAAATGTATACCATGAAACTAATACACAAAATGTGTGTCATGAAATTTAAGGCTGGGTGACTGGGAAAGTGATGGCCCTATAACCAGTATGTTAGTACAGAATAGCCACATTTCAATTAAATGCCCAGATTATAATTGGGCATCTCTCACAAGTGACAGCCACCATTCTGGTTCTACCCTTTTTCTGGCCACTCAGCCCAGTGTGACAAAAGCCCTTACTTCATTCCCCACAGCATAGCAGAGAATGGGCTGCCAATACCACCCTTAAACTTAAGCAAAAGGACCCTTGCCTGAACCCACACACACGCACACACGCACTCATACATACACACAAGCATTGTTAATGAACACAGGTGACTTGGCAATTCCACTCCTAGGTATATCCCCAAAATAACTGAAAATATGGCCAGGCATGGTGGCTCATGCCTGTAATCCCAGCACTTTGGGAGGCCGAGGCAGCGAGATCACTCGAGGTCAGAAGTTCAAGACCAGCCTGGCCAACATGGTGAAACCTCGTCTCTACTTAAATACAAAAAAAAAAAAAAATTAGCCGGGCATGGTGGTGCATGCCTATAATCCCAGCTACTCAGGAGGCTGAGAGAGGAGAATCACTTGAATCCAGGCGGTGGAGGTTGCAGAGAGCCAAGATCACACCACTGCTCCCCAGCCTGAGCAGCACAGTGAGACTCTATCTCAAAAAAAAAAAAAAACTCAAAATACATGCCCACACAAAAACGTGTACGTGAATGTTCGTGGCAGCATTCTTCATAATAGCCAGAACCCTAATGGCCATCAGCTGATGAATGGATAAACAAAATGTGCTGTATCCATACACTGGAATCACATTCAGCCATGAAGTACTGACACCTGCTACAATATGGGGGAGCCTTGAAAACACTGTGCTAAGTGAAAGACATCAGTCACAAAGGACACATATGCTACAATTCCATTTATATTAAATGTCCAGAATAGGCAAATCCATAGAGGTAGAACGTAGATCAGTGGCTGCCAGGGTATTGGGGAAGGGAGAATGGGAAATGATTGCTAATGGGTACCGGGTTTCTCTTGTGCTGATGAAAACGTTCTGGAATTGGTGGTGATGGTTGCACAACTCTGAATGTACTAGAAATCACTGAAGTATTCTCTTTAAACGGGTGAATGTATGGTATGTGAAAATGTTACAATAAATCAAACACACATGGCTGGGAGCAGCGACTCACGCCTGTAACCGCAGCACCTTAGGAGGCCAAGGTGGGAGGATCGTTTGAGCTGGGGAGGTTGAGGCTGCAGAGAGCTGTGATCATGCCACTGCACTCCAGCCTCGGTGACAGAGTGAGTGAGACCTTGTCTCAAACACACACACACACGTGCAGGCACCTCATTCTCTCAGGAGCTGAACTCAGTGCTGGCACAGGGCACCACATAATCCTAACATCCTCTTTTGTGACTAACATTTCTCACATTTCTCCACATCTCTTGTCTTATGTCTTCAAAACAAAGGCAACGAAATCCGAACGCTGAAAAGGTGTGTGGGCTGCCGCACAACCAGTGTTGCTGATGAACCCTGCTTTAGAGTACAGGGAAGATTTCAGCGGAGAATTGCTTCAGTAAAAGAAAAGACAAATGAATTAATTTGTCATACCCTTTTATATAAGCACAACGTATCTTTCACCAGAACGGCTGAGTGTTCATTTTCTTCCTTCCCTTCCTGTTTCAAACACGACTATGGAAGTATTTGTCGACTACCAGAGCATTCTTAACTGTTGTGCATAGTAGTTGAGGAATATTTTCAATATCGAATAACTTGTATTATGGAGCCAGGCATGCTGGCACATGCCTGTAATCCCAGCTACTTGGGAGGCTGAGGTGGGAGGCTCAGTTGAGGCCAGAAATTTGAGACCAGCCTGGTCTGGGCACAGTGAATAGTGAGACCCTGTATGAAATTTAAAAATAATAACAAAGAGTATGGTGCTAGCAAAATACCTAAAAATAAATAAGTAATTCTTATTACTCTTAAATTAATAAATATGTAGGCCTAGATGTAAATGCATAAAGCTCAGTTATTGATTCTTTACATTGGCTGGAGGTAAACGCTAGATATTGAATACTAGAATTGGAAATAGTTTTATTTTTGTAAAAACATGTAATAAAACTTAAATTTTTGTAAAATAAAGTTTCAAATAATTGTTTTTATTCAAAAAATTTGCTTTCAATTTTTTATATTCATTTATTTAAACCAATATTTTGCCTTTTAATAGATAAGTTGATGCCTTTGGCCATTCAGATTGTTATAACAAATTATCTTGGATTGGGTAATTTATAAACAACAGAAATTTATTGCTCACAGCTCTGGAGGCTGCGAAGTTCAAGACCGAGACACCTGCAGATTCAGTGTCTGATGAGGGCCTATTCCTCATAGCTGGTGCCTTCTGTGTGTCCTCAAGTGGCGGAAGAGGGGAACAAGCTCCCTCGGGCCTCTTTTTGCCTCTCTCTTTTTAATCTTTTTTTAATTTTTAATTTTTCTGGGTACATAGTGGGTGTACATATTTGTGGGTTATAAGAGCTGAGTGATACAGACACATTTGTAGGTTATAAGAGCTGAGTGATACAGGCATGCCGTACACAATAATCACATCAGGGTAAGTGGGGTATCCATCACCTCAAGCATTTATCCTTTGTGTTACAAACAATCTAATTACATTGTTTTAGGCTTTTTTGCTGTTCCTTTTTTTTTTTTTTTTTTTGAGACAGGGTCACCCAGGCTGGAGTGCGGTGGAGCAATCTCGGCTCACTGCAGCCTCGACCTCCCGGGCTCAAGTGATCCTCCCACCTCTCAGTCCCCTGTGTAGCTAGGACTATAGACACGCACCACCACACCCCGCTAATTTTTGTGTGTTTTTTGTAGAAACAGGGTTTTCCCATGTTGCCTAGGTTTTGTTATTTTTAAATGTACAATTATTTTTTTACTATATTTGCCCTGTCATGCTAGCAAATACTAGATCTTATTCATTCTTTTTTTTTTTTTTTTTTTTGAGATGGAGTCTCGCTCTGTCACCCAGGCTGGAGTGCAGTGGCGCAATCTCGGCTCACTGCAATCTCCACCTTCCAGGTTCAAGCGATTCTCATGCCTCAGCCACCTGAGTAGCTGGGACTGGAGGCACCCGCCACCAAGTCAGGCTAATTTTTGTTTTTTGTTTTTTTGTTTTGAGACGGAATCTCACTCTGTCGCCCAGGCTGGAGGGCAGTGGCCAGATCTCAGCTCATTGCAAGCTCCGCCTCCGGGGTTTACCCCATTCTCCTGCCTCAGCCTCCCGAGTAGCTGGGACTACAGGCGCCCGCCACCTCGCCCGGCTAGTTTTTAGTATTTTTTTTAGTAGAGACGGGGTTTCACCGTGTTAGCCAGGATGGTCTCGATCTTCTGACCTCGTGATCCGCCCGTCTCGGCCTCCCAAAGTGCTGGGATTACAGGCTTGAGCCACCGCGCCCGGCCTAATTTTTGTATTTTTAGTAGAGAGGGGGTTTTGCCTTGTTGGCCAGGCTTGTCCTGAGCTCCTGACCTCAGGTGATCCACCAGCCTTGGCCTCCCAAAGTGCTGGGATTACAGGAGTGAGCCACCTCACCCAGCCTTAATTTCTTAATGTTTTACATTTATTTCAATGTACATTTTAATGAAAAAATATTCAGATTCTATACTTTTTAGAAAATGACTTTTATACTTTTATCTAGATCATTGCTATCAACAGCACACAAATTAGGTGAAGATCTTGATCAAATTAATATAATTTATGATTTTCTAAAATAAAGGCAAGAAAAATAAATGTTATGGAAAAATAGAATAATTTATAAGTGACACTTACCTTCATTACTCATGCAATCATCTCTGGCACATTAATAGAACATCTAGACATATACAACAATAATTAAATTCAATTAATTTTGATATGTTAGCAAATTGGAGTTACATATTTTTAGCTTTGTCATTATAAAGGTATATTTGTCAAAGTAGGAGGTTAGAATATATATGCATGTGTATGAATATATGAAAAAATATATATATATATATTTTTTTTTAACAGAGTCTCACTTTGTTGCCCAGACTGGACTGCAGTGTCACAATCTTGGTTCACTGCAACTTCTACCTCCCCAGTTCAAGTGATTCTCCTGCCTCAGCCTCCCGAGTAGCTGAGATTACAGGTATGTGCCACCATGCCCAGCTAATTTTTGTATTTTCAGTAAAAATGGGGTTTTACTATCTTGGCCAGGCTGGTCTCGAACTCCTGACCTCAGGCAATCCACCTGCCTTGGCCTCCCAAAGTGCCGGGATTACAGGCACGAGCCACTGCGCCCAGCCATATTTTATTTATTTAACGGTTTGTTAGTTTTATTTATAACTTCTTTTTTTTTGAGACAAGTTCTCACTATGTTGTTCAGGCTGAACTCAAACACCTGGGCTCAAGCTACCCTCCCTCCTCAGCCTTCCTAGTAGCTAAGACTACAGGCGTGAGCCTGGCTTATTTATAATTTTTGAATGTTTAGACATCTAGTACGTAGGCCTCTTGCTCCAGCCCCACAAATGTGAGGGGCAGGTCCACAGACCACACCTCAGACTCTTACAAAGGGTCACGGAAGGAAAGCACAAGACCGAAGAGAAACAGCTCCAGCTACTAGAGATGGCGCTACTCTCAGGGCCTCAGGCCCACCACCACGATGAGCTCCCAGCCAGCCCACAAAGAAATAAACAGGTTCCCCAGCAGCCAGGGAGAACCCACCTTCCCCACTGAAGAGCATTCTTTTACCAAGATTATGGATCCTTCTGGAGAAATCCCAGCCCTACCAAGAGAGGGTGCTCTTGCTCTATGGCCCCAAGTACAGCAGCCCACAATATTCATTCATCTTTCATTCAATGGGCAGGGATTGGCCAGGTGCTGTGTGAGCTAGATACTGGAGAAGCATGGTGCTTGCCCTCATGCCACCTACAGTCCAGTGGGAGACAGACAACATGGGCACAAACAGGCCACCTGCAGCCCATCCCATCCAGGTGCAACTGTACTGGGTCCAGACAGCTCTGGCTTTGGTCTGTTCTCCAAGACAAAGTATGAGCACATCCATGGGTCCTGCCAGCAGTTCTTATCACCTCAGCTCTGGACACCCCACAAACCACTGGTCTACAAGAACACTCAGTCCCACAAGACAAATAGCAGTCTGCAGCTCAGTGTCCTCTAAATTCTTACAGATTCAAGAAATAGTTTTCCTTCCCCTGACTCCCCAAAAGTGAGGATGGGCCGGGTGTGGTGGCTCACGCCTATAATCTCAGCACTTTGGGAGGCCAAAGTGGACAGATCACTTGAGGACAGGAGTTTGAGACCAACCTGGTCAACATGGGGAAGCTCCATCTCTAAAAAACACACAAAAAATTAGCCAGGTGTGGTGGCGTGTGGTAATCCCAGCTACTCAGGAGGCTTAGGCAGGAGAATCACTTGAACCCAGGAGGTGGAGATTGCAGTGAGCCAAGATCATGCCACTGCACTCCGGCCTGGACAAACTCTGTCCCCCACTAAAAAAAAAAAAAAGTGAGAAAAGCTCAGAGGCAGAGCTCTGGCTCAGTTATGCCCAAGAGCTGATGTTGCCAAACAGAATGGTTGGCTCAAAGCTAATGCACTCAGGTATCCTGGGACTGCATTCTGCCCAAGCACTGGGTAAGTGCTTACTTCATATGTGTGTAATGAAAGGGCTCCCCTGGGCAATTTTTCTGAGACGAAGAGACTCCCTGATCCTAAAGGGAATTGATCTCACCACCTCTCAATATAAAAATTCCTTGCAACTTTTCCATAGCAGTTTTTCCCTTTTCAGTTTACCAAGTTTTCAAAAATCTGAAGGTTGGGTCTCAGTCAGGCATCCTGTTCCAGTCTGAGTGATGGAAGGGAGCCCATTAGGGAAGAAGCATGCTTCAAGAGCCAACATGAAGCCATTCCGAATACAGCACATGGGACACCCATGTAAAGACAGGAAAACTACAGAGTCATCCATATCAGGGTGATCTCATCAAGGGAGGAGGCAAAAGAGAGAACAGAAGGCAGGGCCTGAGGAGCACCTGTATTTCTAGGACAAGAGAGGATGTTGGGAAAAGCCGAGTGTTGGGAGAAGCTGAGGCAGGGCTTGCATGTCTGACATAATGTAAAAGAGTCTTGGAACATGTCCGGGGTCCAGCGTCTAAAACCCCTTGTGGCCTTTGGAACACCAAGCTCTGTGCTAAAGGGTGGAAGGCTACCCTGACGCACCATAATCTAAGCCCAGGGCATAAAATCCCTCGTGGCTTGGATAGAATCCAGGGCTCGTGGCTCTGGAATGTGTCTAGACTTGCTGGCTCCTTGCTCCTTGCTCTCCCAGGATCAATTGTATCTTGAGTTAAAAGAAACTGCTCCCCATTATCTCAAGTAGCAGAAAATGTTCCTTATAAATGCTAAACTGTCACAGCTGTAGATCATGTGCCTGCCCTTTTGACCTCCACATTCTCACCACCTGTTTCTTTGTTCAATTACCAGTAAATACTGTGGGCTCCCAGAGCTTGGGACCTTCGCAGCCTCCACAATTGCCATGGCCCCCTGGTCCCACCTTTCTCTCTCAAACTCTTTTTCTCAATCCTTTGACTCTGCCGGACTTCATCAGCCCACGACTTGGTGTTGGGTCTGATCACCCCAACAAGAGGAGGAGTCAGAAATAGAAAAGGCAGGAGCAGAAAGGCAAGAGAACCAAAGAAGTGAATTCAAGAGAGAGGGAGTGGAGTGGGTGAGTCAGCTGATGCAGACTGGTCATGAGGGAGAACTAAAGACAGCTGTCGGTGGTGGGTGACCTTCAAGAAGCAGTTTCAGTAGAGACAGGAGCAGAGGTCAAATTGCAAAGTGTTCAGGAGTAAAGGGGACAAAATAACTGAGATAGTACTGGAGGGGTCCGCAGAAGGAAAGCTGTTTCAGGACAGGGGAGGATGGAGAAACTGGAAAACCTGAGAGAGAGGGGCTAGTTAATGTGGCAGAGCCATAGATGGGGGTGGGCACTAGTGGGCAGCTAAGCATGGAAAGACCAACCACCAAGACAGGAGGAAGGGATGGGAGGAGGAGAATGGGGTTGAGGAGATAAGGTGGGGACATAGGCTAGGACTCAGCCACTCTGGCTTTCATCACCTGCTCAGCTTCCTGATGCCTGGAAAAGAGAGAACATCAATGTGGCCACACCACCACTGTGTGTCTGGGACCTGAGCTAATGGACCCATGTGCCCCTGAGCCCAGGCTCTTTCATGATCCTAATTATGGCCTCCTGACCAGTCATGAATTCACTCTCTTATTCACTTTTTCAACATTTACTGCCCACCTGCCACATGAGAAATGCTAGGAGTTGCATCAGTAAGAGGGACCAGAGAGCTCAGAGGGTTGCAGGGAAGACAGTTACATAGACTTTCCCAGGGGATGGTGAGGCTAGACAGAGTGTGCTGTAGAATTCCAGAGCAAGGACACCTCACCTTGGGGAAGGAGTAGCAAAGCCAAAGAATGAAGTGACACGGAACCAAAGTAAGAGGAAGAGTTGGCCAGGAGAGCAGAAGGGGTAAGAGCGTTCCAGGAGAGAAACAGTACACACAAAGGCACAAAGGTAAGCAAAGATGAGCAGGAGCCTGGCAAGCCCCAGGAACTGGGAGCAAAATGTTCAGAATGCGAATCGGGGCTGAGGTGGGAGGACCTCTGAGCCCAGGAGTTTGAGACCAGCCTGGGCAACATAGGAAGACGCAGAACCCCTCTCAAAAAAAAAGTTCAGAATGGAGAGCACAGCACCAAAATGGTCATCCAAGGGGTGAGACCAAAGCCATAGTAAAAGGGCCTGCCCAGGCTATTCAACAAAAAGTACCAAATAACATGAAATAAGAACCTAATTATGGGCAGACAACCATAGGTCACTATATCCTAAGACCAAAACTGTGTACATTGTGTACTGAACAAAATCCATAACCCTTGCCAGGAGTTGGGGCAGGGGGTGACTGCAGTGGCTAAATTAGTGACCAGCAGAAACATGGACTCCTGGAAGCAAAGGTGGTTCCCAGGAACTCACAGCATCAAGATATGGATCTGCCCGTCCATCTAGCCAGCACTAGGCGAGGTCAAGCCCCTCCTCGAGATGTACGTAGAGGAAACCCAGGCTTAGGTGAGTCAAACTACCCCAAGAAAGAGGATGGAAGAATGAAGGCATACATGAGGTGGTGCTGCTATGTGCCCCAAGCTCCCTTCATCTCCCATCACACCTGGGTGGGTCCTGATGGCAGCAACTGTGAAGGGAAGGGTCACGATGCCCTGCTTGGCTTGCAGGAGTCAGCTCATCTAATTCCATAGACTCTATAAGTCACTGTCACATCACTTCACCCTCCCTCCTCCTGAAGGTATTATCATCCATGTTATCACACGGTTGTATTTTTTTGTCTCTTACCCCTATAGATCTGTGAGCTCCCCAAAGGCAAGGGCTGGGTTTTGTTCAACCTTATATGTCCTGATTCATGTATAATGAGCAATTGATACTCCTTGGTTGAATGAATGAATGAATGAATGGGCTCCGAGCTCCATACCAGGTTTGGTTTAATGGAAGTTGACCATAATTGACAATACCAATTTTTGAGCTGGTCAAGTTCAATCCCACCAGACGTCATTAAAATGGAGCCCATGAAGAGTGATTGACAGAAGGAAACCAGGTATGACCAAGGCTTAAGTTGCACCTCACTCATGCTTACATGGCCTGTACATCCTGAGTGTGGACTTTCCAGATTCACCTCTGTTGTCAAACAAAAAACTACCTGTGGCCATGGTAGGAAGGGGTTCGAGTCCTGAGGTGTGCTGAGGAGCCACTCACTCAGGGCCCCAGGGCCACCAAAGGACACACTGAGCCTGTGCAGGGCTGATTTTGGTTGGCCACACTCCCAGTTCAAGGTAGGCTCAGACCATTCATCGTTGATCCCATTCATAAGGCCCACACCCAGAGCAGGTGGGAGAAGCTTCTGGGAGGGCCCCTGGAACCCTGGAGGACCTGCCTGTAGGGCATATTGCAAGTCTGGTCCAGCCAGACATGCTGAGAGGAGACAAAAGAGCAGGGGTGGAGGTGGGAGAGCCCTGGGCACACCAGCCTGAGCTCCCCATTACACAGACATGGCGTCAGCATTTTGCCCTTTGTTCACACCTTCATGTCTATTTCTATGTTTCCCCTTTATTTCTTAATAAGACTTCCTTTTCCAAAACTGCCAGCTTTATCTCACATGTACCAAAGAGTAAGGGGTAGAAGACACTAAAAATGGAATAGAAGTTCAATCCCAGGCCCAACTCCAATGTCTTGGGCTGTGTGATTTGAGGTCAGGGAAAAAGGAAAAAGAGTCCCTGGCCTCTTGCTCCAGGTAAGCGCTGTGCCGCCTAAACAAACCTTCATGTGAGCAGCATTATCCGCTTTGTACAGGTAGGAATCAAGGCTCAGAAAGGTAACCTAACTTGCTCAAGATCCCACAGGTGGATAGTGACAGGTGAGATTCAAATCTGACTCCAAAGTGTGCTGGGCAAAGTCATTTCATCTTTCTGTGTCCCCATTTCTTCGGTTTTAAAATGGAAACAACAATAGGGCTATTGCAAGTATTAGACGAAATAATATATGGGAAAACACGTGGTAAACCGTGAAGCATGCCACCATGTTATCTTCCCTTGACCCACTGCTTCCCACTGACCCTCCCCAGGCAAGATTCGGCGCCCCCACCTCTCTCTAGTGCTCTCTTCAAGAGGTGCTGAGAGTAACTTTGCCAAATGGATCCAAGTCCTTGGCCCCCTGCCCTTCCTGGCACACTCAGCCAATACTCAACAGGATTTATAGTGCAGTTCCTGGAACATCCCAGATCTGCTAGAACAACGCCCAATCCAAGCCAGCTGTCCTGAGGACAGCCAGCCACTGCAGCAGAAGAGCTGAGGAGCCAAAGCTACCACTGGCTCAGTTCTAATGTGCCTGGAAATTCACCAAAGGTGTCACGGCAGAAGGACATTGCTGGGCATGTCCCATTTAGCAGACACAGTCAATACCCAGATGGAAAGCAGCCATGGTGAAGAGCAGGGCCTCCCCCACCTCAGGAATCTCAGCCTCAGCACCCTAGGAACAACAAGTCCAAGTCTGTTCCCATCTCTCCCACCCCATCGTCCTCTAGCACACAGAATTATTCCCTTCTGGGAAGTGACTCTGTGGCTTCCTCATCCTGGTACAGCTTGATTCACCTAAGCAGGACATGCCAGGTGGAATAGGCAGGTGGCCTGGCCTCTTCAGAGAAGGCTGGACAAACCCAGGAAGCAGAGAACTGGGCTGAGCGCCCACGGGCTCAGGCTGAGCTGTCTCTGCCCTCCTCCGATAAAGGGCACAGGTTCATGCTCTCTCAGAGACACTTAGGGTAAGAGAAGGGCACAGAGTGGGGAGTCAGAAGCCCTAGGGCCAACTTTTGGCATTGCCACTCATTGCTGCTCGACCTTGAGCAAACCACTTCCCCTCTCTGAGTCTCAGTTTCCTCATCTGTAAGCAGGAGGTTTCGAGCTAGATCACTGAGGTCCATTACAATACTCACTTTGTGTGACATCACATATCTAGGTGGTGATCTCTCAGAAAGTCTCACACAGTCCCTAACATAGGCCTTCAACAAGCCCAGAAACGGGAAACTGTTAAAGACAAAATAACGTAGCAGGAAGCGGGCAGCAGGTTCACCTCTCATCTCCTGGGGGAGCTGTCACCGCCATGAGCTTGGGCTCTCAAAGAACTTGCCTTTGGCTGGATGTTCCTGGGACTCACCTGGAAGAAAATAATTAAAATCCTAAACTGTAAAGGGGGACTCATCACTGTACTTGGCTGTCAGACAACAAGACACTGTCCAGATCCTGAATTAGGCCATGAGAGTGAGAGCTGATCCCCGTCTAATGAAAGTTGTTAAACTCCCTATCACCTGTTTATCAGGTAGCAAGTGAACAAGACAAATGCCAGCATTCATCACAGTTCAGCTGCCAGCAGGGATGTCCGGGGCGTGAGAGCTGGTGGCAATCATGGTGTGCTTGGGTCCTTCCCTCAACACCAGAGAAAAGAAAACTGGGCAAAGAAGACATCTCTCGCCGGGCGCGGTGGCTCAAGCCTGTAATCCCAGCACTTTGGGAGGCCGAGATGGGCAGATCACGAGGTCAGGAGATCGAGACCATCCTGGTGATCGAGACCAACACGGTGAAACCCCGTCTCTACTAAAAACTACAAAAAACTAGCCGGGCGACGTGGTGGCGCCTGTAGTCCCAGCTACCCAGGAGGCTGAGGCAGGAGAATGGCGTGAACCCGGGAGGCGGAGCTTGCAGTGAGCTGAGATCCGGCCACAGCACTCCAGCCTGGGTGACAGAGCAAGACTCCATCTCAAAAAAAAGAAGACATCTCTCTAGTCCCTTGCAGTGTCGGGCTCCAGGCAGGGAGCTACAGTGAGAAACTGAACCCAGGAGTAGACGGGAAAGCTTTATCACCTTGGACAAGTCCCTTTGTCTCTGGGCCTCATTTTACTGTAAATGTAGATAAAATGAAGATAAAATGCAGGTAAAATGAAGATAAAAATAGTACCAGATAGATGCAAGGGATAAAATATAGTCATAGACATGTGCTGTATAAAGGGCATGCCAATGAACTGGGTGATGATGGAAAAAAAACCAGGTATAGAATGTGTACAGTGGTACATTGGAGCCAGCTTCAGCCACCTCCTACTGGCTTGCAAGAGCCAACATTTTGCATGTTCAGGGATTTTGCTAGCCATATCCCATTGGTAGATTGAAATCAGCCACAGTGGGAATATTTACACTACAGAAATGGTCAAACACTACAAATCAGGGCAGTTTTTTCCCCTTCCAGGGAGCTGATTGTTAAACATTCGCCAGCACACGACTGTGTATAATAAATAAGAGTAATGCAATGGGAGGCAATTTATTCTTGCTTCAAACACATTCACCATAACTTTCTACATCCAAATAACTGTTAACTGCTTCATGACAATAAGCTTAGGAGGTCATATTGTTTTCTAACACATAAATTTTCTTCATTGTCACAAACATGTATTGAGACCTACTGATAGGGTTTGGATGTTTATGCCTTCCAAATCTCATGTTGAAATGTGATCCCCAGTGTTGGAGGTGGGGCCTGATGGGACGTGTTTGGGTCATGGGGCCAGAACCCTCATGAATGGCTTGGTGCCATCCCTGTGGTAATGAGTGAGTTCTCTCTCCATTAGTTCACAGGAGAGCTGGTTGTTTCAAGGAGCCTGGCACCTCCTCCTGTCTCTCTTGTTCCCTCTCTCGCCATGTGACATGCCTGCTCCCCGTTTGCCTTCAGCCATGAGCAGAGGCTTCCTGAGGCCTCATCAGAAGCAGAACAGATGCTGGCGCCATGCTTGTATAGCCTGCAGAACTCTTTTCTTTATAAATTACTCAGTCTCAGGCATTCTTTTATAGCAATGCAAAACCGGCGAATATACCTCTACTATGTGCAATGCACCAAAGACTCAAAAGAAAAAAAACCTTTCCTTACTTGCTCACAGCATGGTGGAAGAGTAAGAAAGTGTACACTGTGGAGCATTCTGGGAATGGAAGTGGAGTGCCCCTTGCTCTGCTCAAGTTGTAGTGGTCCAAGCCCAAGCAACTAGGAAGGGTACTTTAGGCAGCGTGAATGGCACATGCAAAGATACAGAGGCTTGATTGCTAAGGCAACTTTTAAAAATTTCTCTCTGAGAATTAACTTTGTTAAGTTTTAGAATTATTACATTACAGGACTACTTTTCCTGGACATAAGATGTCTCCTTCACCAGAGTTTAGTACCGAATTTCCTTTAGTTGTTTCCAAAACTCAAATCCACTTTGGGGTAAGAGAATTTGGCATAGTTGAGGGCAGGTCCTCAAAGCAAAGAGGAGCTCCCAAAGCCATTTGATAAAGCAACAGCCCTTAAGTGTCTCAGCCCAAACGCCCAAGGTGACTACTTTAGGTTGCAGCAGACAGTTGGATGTACAAGACCATTTGTTCCCATCTCATTATTCAAGAATGCTTTACCAGGAACAATAAAATGCCAGCTTTTTTCTGTTAAGACACGTCCATATCCCTGCCTTGGAGAATGCCAGGATTTGAATTTCAAAAATGAAGACAAAAAGAAGAAAGAAAATATCCAAAAGCATCCAGGAAAAAAAAGGAGGTTACCTTCAAAGGAACAAAAGTCAAGGTGACCTCATACTCTCCAGACAGTGGAACCAGGTCATGAAACTTATGCCAACCAAGTCATTGTCCAAATATAGAGGCAAGAGAATGTCATTCTCTCATACATATAGGTTCAGAAAGTAGATCACGGCCGGGCGCAGTGGCTCACACCTCTAATCCCAGCAATTTCGGAGGCCAAGGCAGGCCGATAACTTGAGGTCAGAAGTTCGAGACCAGCCTGGCCAACATGGTGAAACCTCATCTCTACTAAAATACAAAAATTAGCTGGGTGTGGTGGCACATGCCTGTAATCCTAGCTACTCAGGAGTCTGAGGCAGGAGAATCACTTGAACCTGGGAGTCAGAGGTTGCAGTGAGCCAAGATCATGCTGCTGCACTCCAGCTTGGGTGACAGAGTGAGACTCTGTCTCAAAAAAAAAAAAAAAAGAAAGAAAAATCATCTACATACCATTTTCTTTTTTTTTTTTTTTTCTTTTTTGAGACAGAGTCTCACTCTGTCGCCCAGGCTGGAGTGCAGTGGCCGAATCTCAGCTCACTGCAAGCTCCGCCTCCCGGGTTTACACCATTCTCCTGCCTCAGCCTCCCAAGTAGCTGGGACTACAGGCGCCCGCCACCTCACCCGGCTAATTTTTTGTATTTTTTAGTAGAGACGGGGTTTCACCGTGTTAGCCAGGATGGTCTCGATCTCCTGACCTCGTGATCCGCCCGTCTCAGCCTCCCAAAGTGCTGGGATTATAGGCTTAAGCCACCGCGCCTGGCCTACATACCATTTTCAAAAAAATTTTTGAGACACATCAACTATCTGGAGAGGAATCAAAATACAAAATTCAAAAATGGGAAAGTTGAGGTACTATAAAAGTATTGAAAGTGAGCAATAAACCAGTGAAGTCTAAATTATAAATTGTAAATTTAGCTTAAAGGTGGATGTTAGTCATTTTTATGAAATTCTAGAACAGGCAAAACTAATCTATGGTGAAAGAATTCAAAACAATTGTTTCTGGGAGGGCAGGGATTGAGTAGGAAGAGTTGAAAGGAAACCTTCTGAAATAATGAAAATGTGTTCTATCATGATAAGGGTTTGTGTTATACAGGTGTGCTCATTTGTCAAAACTCATTGTACTGCACTCTAAAGATCAGTACATTTCACTGTATGTGATTATACCTGAATTTTACAAATAAATACCTTAACAATATTGAGCCAGGTGCGGTGGCTCATGCCTGTAATCTCAGCACTTTGGGAGGCTGAGGTGGACGGATCACTCGAGGTCAGGAGTTTGAGACCAGCCTGGCCAACATGGTGAAACCCCATCTCTACTGAAAATACAAAAATTAGCCTGGCATGGTGGCATGTGCCTGTAATCCCAGCTACATGGGAGGCTGAGGCACAAGAATTGGTTGAACCTGGGAGGCAGAGGTTGCAGTGAGCTGAGATCACACCACTGCACTCTAGCCCAGCAACTGAGTGAGACTCCATCTCAAAAAAATAAATAATATTGAGTCTTCCAATATATGAATATGGTATAATCTCTTTGCTTATTTAGTCTTTTAATTTCTCTTAGCAATGTTTTGTCATTTTCAATGTACAGATTTTATGTCTTTTATCAGATTTATCCCTATTTCATATTTTGATGGTATTGTAATTGGCATTATTTATCTCAATTTGACTGCTCATTGCTAAGAAATAGAAATATTGACTTTTGTATATTGATCTTGCAACTTTATTGGGCTCACTTATAAGTTCTAGTAGCTTTTTTGGAGAATCCATCCAATTTTCTACATAGATGATCATGTCATCTATGAATAAAAGGCGTTTTATATCTTCCTTCCCAATTTAGATGCCTTTTATTTATTTATTTATTTTTTCTTCTCTTATTGCACTGGCTAGAACCTCCAGTAGAATGTCGAACAAGTGATGAAAATAGACATCACTGCCTTATTCCCAGTCTTAGGGGGAAGACATCTAGTATTTCACCATTAAGTGTGTTGTTAGCAGTAGGGCTTTTACAGATATTCTTTATGAGGCTGAGTATATTCCATCTACGTTAAGCCATTTTCGCATTGCTATAAATACTTGAGACTGGGTAATTTATAAAGAAAAGAGGTTTGATTGGCTCACTGTTCTGCAGGCTTTACAGGAAGCATGGTGCTGGCATCTGCTCAGTTTCTGGGGAGGCCACAGGAAGCTTACAATCATGGCAGAAGGCAAAGGAGGAACAGGCATGTCACATGGCAAGAGTGAGTAGGAGGAGCAAGAGAGAGGGAGAGTGTGGGGAAGGTGCCACACACTTTTTTATTTTTTATTTTTTTAATGAATTCAGACAAGTTCTCACTATGTTGCCCAGGCTAGGCTGGTCTTGAACTCCTGGGCTCAAATGATCTTCCTACCTTGGCCTCTGCCACACACTTTTAAACAAACAGATCTTGTGTGAATTCAGAGCAAGAGCTCACTTATGACTAAGTTGATGGCCCAAGCCATTCAAAAGGGATCTGCGCCCATGATCCAAACACCTCCCACGAGGCCCCAGCTCCAACACTGGGGCATACATTTCAACATGAGATTTAGGCGAGGACAAATATCCAAACTATATCACCATCCTAGTTCAAGCTTGCTGACAGATTTTATCAAATGTGAATACAGGATTTGTACCAAATTAGTCATTAGGAAAATGCAAATAAAATGCCAGTGAGGGCCAGGCGCAGTGGCTCAGGCCTGAAATCCCACCACTTTGGGAGGCCAAGGCAGGCAGATCACTTGAGGTCAGGAGTTCGAGACCAGCCTGGCCAACGTGGTAAGACCCCATCTCTACTAAAAATACAAAAATTAACCCAGCATGGTGGCATGTATCTGTAGTCCCAGCTACTCAGGAGGCTGAGGCAGGAGAATCACTTGAATCTAGGAGGCGGAGGTTGCAGTGAGCTGAGATCATGGTACTGCACTCCAGCCTGGGTGACAGAGTAAGACTCTGTCTCAAAAAAAAAAAGTCAATGACATACCACTACATACCTTTATAATAGCTAAAAGGTAAAAGACTGATTATTTAAAGTATTGGTAAGAATGCACACCAACTGTAACTCTCATTCGCTATTGGTGGGAATGTGGTACAACCACTTTGGAAAACAATTTGGCAGGGATTTCTTAAAAACTTAAAAAATAAGCCAGGATCGGTGGCGCACACCTGTAATCCCAGCACTTTGGGAGGCCAAAATGGGCAGATCACGAGGTCAGGAGATCGAGACCATCCTGGCTAATACGGTGAAACCCCGTCTCTACTAAAAAATACAAAAAAAAAAAAAAACTAGCCGGGCGAGGTGGTGGGCGTCTGTGGTCCCAGCTACTCGGGAGGCTGAGGCAGGAGAATGGCGTAAACCCAGGAGGCGGAGCTTGCAGTGAGCTGAGATCCGGCCATTGCACTCCAGCCTGGGCGACAGAGCGAGACTCCGTGTCAAAAAAAAAAAGAAAGAAGTTAAGAAGTTAAAAAGGTAGGCCGGTCGCAGTGGCTCATGCCTGTAATCACAACACTTTGGGAGACAAAGGCAGATGGATCACCTGAGGTCCGGCGTTTGAGACCAGCCTGACCAACATGGTGAAACCCTGTCTCTACTAAATACAAAAAATTAGCCAGGCATGGTAGCCGGTACCTGTAATCCCAGCTACTTAGGAGGCTGAGGCAGGAGAATCACTTGAACCCAGGAGGCAGAGGTCACAGCGAGCTGAGATTACACCATTGACTCCAGCCCAGGCAACAAGAGCAAAACTCCGTCTCAAAAAAAAAAAGTTAAGGCTGGGCACAGTGGCTCACGTCTGTAATCCCAGCACTTTGGGAGGCCAAGGTGGGCAGATCACCTGAGGCCAGGAGTTCGAGATCAGCATGACAACATGGTGAAACCCCCTCTCTACTAAAAATACAGAAATTAGCCGGGTGTGGTGGCACATGCCTGTAATCCCAGCTACTCGGGAGGCTGAGGCAGGAGAATCATTTGAACCCGGGAGGCAGAGGTTGCAGTGAGCCGAGATCACGCCATCACACTCCAGCCTGGGCAAAAAGACCAAAACTCCGTCTCAAAAAAAAAAAAAAGAAAAGTTAAAAAGATGGCTGGGCATAGTGGCTCATGCCTATAATCCCAGCACTTTGGGAGGATGAGGCAGGCCTCAGTCTGGCAAACTCCTGGGCTCAGAAATGCTTGAGACCAGAAGTTTGAGACCAGCCTGAGCAACATGGAGACACCCTGTCTACAAAACACAAAAAAATTTAGCCAGGCATGGTGGTTTATGCCTGTAGTACCAGCTACTCGGGAGGCTGAGATGGGAGGATCACTTGAGCCCAGGGGGGTCGAGGCTGCAGTGAGCCATGATCATGCCACTGCACTCCATCCTGAGCAACAGAGTGAGACACAGTCTCCAAAAATAAAGTTAAGCCAGGCTCGGTGGCTCATACCTGTGGTCCCAGCACTTTAGGAGGCTAAGGCAGGCAGATTGCTCGAGCCCAGGAGTTCAAGGTCACCCTAGGCAAACAAGGCAAAACCCAGTCTCTACAAAAAGTAGCTGGGCATGGTGGCAGGCACCTGTAGTCCCAGCTACTCAGGAGGCTGAGGCAGAAGAATCACTTGAGCCCAGGAGGTGGAGGTTGCAGTGAGCTGAGATCCTGTCACTGCATTCCAGCCTGGGCGACAGAGCAAGACTGTCTCAAAAACAAAAGTCGGCTGGGCGTGGTGGCTCATGCCTGTAATCCCAGCACTTTGGGAGGCCGAGGTGAGTGGATCACCTTAGGTCGGGAGTTTGAGACCAGCCTGACCAACATGGAGAAGCCCTGTCTCTACTAAAACTACAAAATTAGCCGGGCTTAGTGGTGCATGCCTATAATCCAAACTACTCAGGAGGCTGAGGCGGGAGAATTGTGTGAACCCGGGAGGCAGAGGTTGCGGTGAGCCAAGATTGCATCATTGCACTCCAGCCTGGGCAATAAGAGCGAAACTCCGTCTTAAAAAAAAAAAAGTTGAAAAGATATTTACCTGAGAGAAATGAAAGCACATGTTCACACAAAGACTTATACATGTTGTACATGAATGTGTATAGTTGCTTTATTTGTCATATCCAAACATTAGAAACAATCCAAATATTCATCAACAGGTGAACTGGTAAACAACTGTGGTATGTTCATACCACATACCAATAAGAAAAAGGAATGAACTACTGATACCATCAATTTGAGGTGGATGAACCTCAAAATAATTACATTCAATGAAAGACACCAGACAATAAAGAATATATACTGTTCTTTGTATAAAACTTTATTAATCTTTTCTTTTTTTTTTTTTTTTTGAGATGCAGTATGGCTCTGTCACTCAGGCTGGAGTGCAGTGGCACGATCTCAGCCCATTGCAACCTCCGCCTCCCTGGTTCAAGCGATTCTCCTACCTCAGCCTCCCACGTAGCTGGGACTACAGGCATTAGCCACCACACCTAGCTAATTTTTTTTATTATTGTTTTTAGTGGAGACGGGGTTTCACCATGTTAGCCAGGCTAGTCTTGAATTCCCGACCTCAGGTGATCTGCCTGCCTTGGCCTCCCAAAGGGATTACAGGCATGAGCCACTGCATCTGGCCAAATTTTACTATTCTTTATATAAAATCCTTGAAAATATGAACATCCATAGAGACAGAAAGCAGACCAGTGGTTTCTTGGAGGTGAGGGTGGAGAATCAGGGAAAGGTGAGAAGAGGAATTACAAGGGGACATGAGGAAATGTTTGAGAGTGATGAATATGTCCATGGTGATTGTACTGTGGTTTCACAGATGTATACATATGTCAAAACTCAGTAAACTGTACTTTTTTTTTTTTTTTTTTTTGAGACGGAGTCTTACTCTGTTGTCCAGGCTAGAGTGCAGTGGGGCCATCTTGGCTCACTGCAACCTCCACCTCCTGACTCAAGCGATTCTCCTGCCTCAGCCACCCAAGTAGCTGGGATTACAGGCACACACCACCACACCCAGCTAATTTTTGTATTTTAGTAGAGACAGGGTTTCACCGTGTTAGCCAGGCTGGTCTCGAATTCCTGACCTCAAGTGATCCACCCACCTCAGCCTCCCAAAGTGCTGGGATTACAGGTGTTAGCCACTGTGCCCTGCCTAAATTGTACATTTTAAATATATGTAGTTATTATATTTTAATTATAGTTCAATAAAGTTGTTTAGAAATATAATGATAAATTCTTAGGCTGTTAGTGTTATAAATCATGATTAAATAACATCTACATACGTTCATGGGTAGGTAATAAATTTAAAAAAAAAGAAGTAGTAAAATAACAGACACATAATATTAAAAATAACTTGGCCAGGCATGGTGGCCCATGCCTGTAATCCCAGCAGTTTGGGAGGCCAAAGTGGAAGCTTCGTTTGAAGCTAGAAGTTCAAGACCAGCCCTGGCAACATAGCGAGACCCCATCTCTACAAAAAACATTTAAAATTAGCCAAGCATGGTGGCGCGTATCTTAGTCCTAGCTACTCCAGAGGCTGAGGTGGGAGGATCACTTGAGTCCAGGATTTGGAGGCTGCAGTGAGCTATAATCATGCCACTGCATTCCAGCCTGGGTGACAGAAGGAGACCCTGTCTTAAAGAAAAAAATAAATAAGTAGCTTAATACTCTGATTATAACCACAGACAAAGTTAGCAGACTATAGGTTGAGTATCCCTTATCCAAAATGCTGGGGACCAGAAGTGTTTTGAATTTCTGATTTTTATTTTAAAATAGTTGCATTATACTTGCCAGCTGAGCATCCCAAATCCAAAAATACAAAATACAAAATGCTCCACTGATCGTTTCCTTTGGGAAACGTCTTGTCAAGGCTCAAAAAGTTTTGGACTTTGGAGCATCTTAGGTTTCAGATTTTTGGACCCGGAATGGTCAACCTGTAGCAGTAAGGTGGGGAGAATGTCTTGAAATAAAAAGCAGCTAAGGCTCTCACCATAACATACGGTGTCAAAAGTCAGAGTTATTCTTGGTTTTTATATTTAGGGAAATATCAGTTAAAAAAATATGGGCTGGGCGCAGTGGCTCATGCCTGTAATCCTAGCACTTTGGGAGGCCAAAGCAGAAGGATCACTTGGGCCCAAGACTTCAAGACCAGCCTGGGCAACACAGCGAGACCCCATCTCTAAAAAAAAAAAAATTTTTTAAATTAGCTAGGCATGCTGGTACACACCTGTGGTTGCAGATACTCAAGAAGCTGAGATAGTAAGATCACCTAGGCCCAGGAGGTTGGGGTTGCAATGAGCTGTGATTGCACCACTGCACTCCAATCCAGGCGACAGAGCAAGACCTTGCTTAAAAAAAAAAAAAAGAAAAAATTATGAGGCTGGGCGCAGTGGCTCACGCCTGTAATCCCAGCGCTTTGGGAGGCCAAGACGGGTGGATCATCTGAGGTCAGGAGTTCGAGACCAGCCTGGTCAACATGGGGAAACCTCATCTCCACCAAAAATACAAAAATTAGCTGGACATGGTGGCGGGAGCCTGTAATCCCAGCTACTCAGGAGACTGAAGCAAGAGAATCGCTTGAACCCAGGAGGTGGAGGTTGCAGTGAGCTGAGATTGTGCCACTGCACTCCAGCCTGGTCCAGCCTGGGTGACAGAGTGAGACTCCATCTCAAAAAAAAAAAAATAATAATTATGAACTTCGAATCCGGCAGACACTGGGCTTCCTATTTTAAGAGGCATCAGTACCAACCTGTCACAACGTAGACAGACCCACTGGCTTCCCAAGTCATAATCCTGTGACTCCTCTAAATACCCAGAGCCAAGAAAGCAGGGCAGCACCCCTCCCGGAGGACACAGGAGACCTACCAGTCCCTAACCCCCTGTCTGCATCAACCCTAGCACCACACTTGATAGGTTCACATCCATCCGGAGCTTTGACCCTCATCACCTATGAAGGCAGGGATTCACTGGCTTCCAAACTGAGAAGGTACCACCACATTCCCACGTGCTGAAGACACCCCCCTCAGGGAAGGTGACAAAACCCAGGGTTTCTGGCACAAGTTTGAACTCCTCCATCTCCCCAGCTGCTGTGGCTAATCGGTCCCCAAGTTCTGTGGCACCCACCCTGTCTAGGATCCTTTCTGAAAGGTAAACTCCGTGATTGCAGGGCCCATGTCTCTCTTATAGCTGTGTCCCTAGCTCTGAGAGCCACAGCAGGTGCTCAGGAAGTGGAGGTGATTGAATGCATGGTTAGACAGGACCACAGAAGACATGCTGGAATCAAGCAGGTAACGATGCCATGCAGTAGGTGTTTCCTCACCTCCAACCCGGAGGTTCTGACTGGGCTTCTGTGCCCGGAACCTCTGCTCCCCTTCAGGCAGTAAGCCAGTTTCACTGATGGGAATATGTCCAGTATCAGGTGGGTTGGGTCCGAAACAAGGTTGAATGCCACCACTGACCCATCTGCTTTCCAGTGACCCTCTCTCCATCAGCCTGTGCTACTTCTTGCTTGGAATATTGCAGAAGCCTCTTAGCTGGCCCCATGGACTCTACATTCTCCCTGGTTTGATTGTGTCCTTCCTGCCCTTCTTTTTTTCTCAGAGACAGTCTCACTCTGTTGCCCAGGCTGGAGTGCAGTGGCAAGATCTCTGCCTCCCAGGTTCAAGCAATTCTCCTGCCTCAGCCTCCTGAGTAGCTAGGATTACAGGCACCTGCCACCATGCCCACCTAATTTTTGTATTTTTGGTAGAGACGGGTTTTACCATGTTGGCCAGGTTGGTCTTGAACGCCTGACCTCAAATGATCCACCCTCCTCGGCCTCCCAAAGTGCTGGGATTACAGGCATGAGCCACCCCACCCCAGCCCCTTTATACTCGTTAAGGTTTGTAACCCAAAAACTTTGCCTCCCACATTCATCAGAGTTGGCCCCAGTGACTTTTGGACATTTTCATGACTGGGATTGTTCACAATCATTTGCTCCAGCTCCAGAGAGGGATTTCCAAGCAGCAACAGCAGTGCCCCTGGGACAAGGGGTCAGTGCTCACCCTGGCACGGCAGGCCTGGGGTGTCATGGAAGCCCACCCTCCTTCCAAAGAACTGAAGTTGTCTTTGGCACTGCCTCCAGGTTCATGGGCACCTGGGGGGTGTCTATTTCTGATGGAGATCAAGAGCTCCTTAAGAAACAGTCCTGTGACCTGTTCGTCTTTATGTCCCCAGTGCCTGGCACCCAGCAAGGATGATGGCAGCAGAGCAGAGGAGATCTGGGCAGAAATATACAAAATTCAGTTTGGGTCACACTGAAACTGTAATTTCTTTGGCTGTCCCCTTATCTGTGAGAACACAATTTGTGGGAGGATTACGTAGCCAGGGCCAGAGTTGGAGGGCTTAGGCTTGGCCTGGGGACAGCAAGGAGCTTTGGGACTTTGTACCACACCCATAGGAATGTGCAGAACGGGACTGGTCAGGAGTCTAGTGGCCTGGGTTCCACGCAGCACTGACACTTACTAAGCCCTCTAACCCTGGAGAAGCTGTTTCACTTCTCTGAGTTCTTGGCATCTGCTAAATGGAGATGAAAATCCTATCCTCGCCCATTTCAGGGGGTGGCTATGAAGAATCTAGAAGAAATTTGGAAATTATAAAAGGCTATATAAATTACAAGGGCAGGGTCAGGCATGGTGGCTCACACTTGTAATCCCAACACTTTAGGAGGCCAAGGTGGGAGCATTGCTTAAGTTCAGGAGTTCAAGACCAGCCTGGGCAACAGAGCAAAACCTTGTCTCTACTAAAAATGAAAAAAATTCGCCGAATGTAGTGGTGTGTGTAGACCCAGCTACTTAGCAGACTGAGGGAGGATTGCTTGAGCCCAGGAGGTCAAGGCTGCAATGAGCTATGATCACGCCACTGCATGCCAGCCTGGGTGACAGACCCTGTCTCAAAGAAAAAAAATGGGGGGGAGGGAGCACTTGCTGGTGGCACTTTCTGTGGATCACAGCCTTTCATGGGGCTATCCCAGAGAGTAAGGCCCTCAACCCAATCCCACCTCCAACATAAACAGGCCTGTTGCCTGTGGGGTGCAGCATAAGTCAACCTCTGCAGGATACATTCTAGCCAGGTGGGAGGTGGAACAAGGACCCCCTCCCAGCCACCATGACACCCTAAGGCCTTCTAAACCCCACCCAAGCCAGGTTGGCATCAGGGAAATGAGAGATAAGCAGCTCTGAGAGTGTGCTCCAAAGAGGTTTATTAGTATCCACACTGGGGAGCCCTGGGTTCTTGCCCAGAACAAGGGCTAACAACATCCAGTCAGGATGCAAGGCTGCCACAGGCTGAGGGGACTGGCGCTGGGGAGACAGCAGGGTTTCTCCTTCAAGCACAGCCAACTCACCCTCCTTTGCCCTTGGAGTCTCCTCCTGAAGAGCATGGCTGTCTTCCCCATGGAGAAAATGAGGTCTCCAGACGTTTCCTGCCTTGCCCAACATCCACCAACCCCCTCAGAATCTAGACCCCCCTCTGTCTGTTCCTCACCTTGGCCAGGATCAGGGGACCCCTCATCTTGCAGAGTCAGCCCCACCCCCACCGCAGCAGGCCCCAGCTGACTCCTAGAACCTAGCGACTACAGTCTGGTGCGGATAAATTCTATCAGGTTCTCCAACTGCTCCTCCAGGCGCTGTTCATCTCCATGGTTCTCGATGACCCAGTCAAAGCCCCCAAAGTTGTCCAGGCCACATTCTGACTCAGCGTCGTCCACCCCTGTGAAGAAAGCAAAGGTGACAAACCATGGGGGTGGGTCCCAGCCAGACTACCAAAGCAGCCCACTGGCCATGAGAAGATAGCCTAGGTTAAGCCAAGAGAACCTTGACCCCCAGGACCTCCTCCACCATGCGACTCCCTAATCAGGAGGCCTCAGATTCTCCTTTATCATCCCTCACTCACTTTCCCCAGGCCTGCCAGGGAGACAAACCACATGGTGGGTAGCCTGTGTCCTCCTGTGCCCTACACATGGAGTGGCTCACCTGGCGTGAACACCCAGCCCCGCTGCTGTCGGCTCTGCTCCAACGCTACGACGCGGACAGTCTGCGTCATGGGCCCATAGGTCTCCCGAAACCACTGGATGTCAGACACTCTCCGTGTGTCACTCACCAACTGCAGGGGAGGGACACAGGTGACCAACAGGACAGGATGCTAGAAGTGAGGGGAGGTGGGGGACTCCAGAACCCAGGGCAGTGTGGGGTGTGGCTCTACCCCACATCTTCATGAGCAAGTCAGCAGCTAGACTCGCTATTCACGGATTTACTCATTCACTGAACATACACCACTGAGTGCTGACTACATGTCAGGCAGTGCTGCTGACAAGTTCATTCATCCAATTAAGCAAGTATCATAGCAAGTACCTACTGTGTGCTGGGCACTGTGCTAGGTGCTAAGGCTAGAGTGGTAAGCAAAACAGACCCTGTGCCTGCCCTCTCAGAGCTTACAGTCTAGTGGGAGACACTGAACAGATGTTCAGTGATCAAATAACCGTGTGATTAAAGTGTATGTCAACAAGTGTCTCAACCTCAACACGGCTGAGACTCAACTCCTGATTTCCTCTCCAATCCTGTTCCTCCCAACCTTCCCTGTCTTAGAAAATGATAATTCTATATTTGTCCACCTGCTCAGAACAAAATCCTTGGTATAGTCTCTCACACCCCACAGCCAACCCATGGGCAAATCCTGTTGGTTTTCTCTTCAAAATACATCCAAAATCGACCCCTTATTTCCACTCTACCTTCACTTCCCTCTGCGCTCCAACCATAGTCATTTTGTCTGTTACAGAAAGGTCCTGGCCAGGCGTGGTGGCTCCCACCTATAATCCCAGCACCTTGGGAGGCCGAGGTGGGTGGATCACTTGAAGTCAGGAGTTTGAATTTTGCCATATGGCAAAACCCCGTCTCAACTAAAAATACACAAAAATTAGTTGGACATGATGGCACATGCCTGTAATCCCAGCTACTCAAGAGGCTGAGGCATGAGAATCGCTTAAATCCATGAGGCATAGGGTACAGTGAGCCAAGGTCACGTCACTGCACTCCAGCCTGGGTGATGGAGTGAGACTCTGTCTCAAAAAAAAAAAAAAAAAGTACTCCACCGGGTCCCTGTGCTTCTGCTCCCATCTTCCCCACCGCAGCCAGGGCCAGCCTTCTCAATCTTAAATCAGATCATGTCTCTCCTCTGCTAAGAACCCTGTAGTGACTCCCCATCTCACTCAGAATAAAATCCCAGCTCTCCCAAAGGTCTTCCCTGGGAAGTCTGACCTGACCTCCCACCACTCACCCTCACCCACTCTGGCCACCTGGCTTGTCCTCAGACACACCAGGCACACTCACCACTCAAGCCTCTGCACTTCCTCCTCTCTCTGGAAAGCTACTTCCCCAAATATCCATTCAGTTATCCCTTATTTCCTTCAGGTCTTCCTCAAACATCATATTAGTGTGGCCTTCCCAGGCACCCTTAATAAAACATCAGCGCTTCCCTACCTCTCCTCATATCCTAGGCCTACTTTATTTTACTCCTTAGTATTTACCTCTGCCTGATATATTCTGTATTTATTCTGTGCCTATCTCCCCATCACCCTCATCTGTAATGTAAGCTCCCTGAAGGAAGAGACTTCATTGCATTTTTGCACCAATATATCCCCAGAACCTGCAACCACACCTGGCAGAAGTGGATACTCAATATTCACTGGCAGAATGAATGAGGAAGAAAAAGGGTAGGGTGATATAGGAGCACCTGCCAGGGAGCACCAGTTAAGACTTGAATATTAGGGAAGGCTTCCCTGTGGAGGTATCATGTCAACTGAGCTGAAGCTAACCAGGGAAAGAGAGAAAGAAAGGGCAGTCCAGACAGGTGGAAGGGCATGTGCAAAGGCCCTGATTCCAGAAGGAGTTCGACTGACTTGAGGACCAAGAAGGCCAGTGTTGCTGCAGCTCAAGGAGTAAGGAGGCTAAAAAGGTAGCAGAAACTGGATCACACAAGGCCCAGAAGTTCATGTGAAGGATTTTCATTCTGTTCATGAGAACAACGGGAAGCTACCAAAGTATTCTAAACAGAACATGAGAACGAGAAGCCACCAAAGTATTCTAAACAGAAGAGTGAAGTCACTTGGTTCATGTTTTTAAAAGGTCAGTCTGGGCTGCACGCAGTGGCTCACATCTATAATCCCAGCATTTTGGGAGGCTGAGGTGGGTGGATCACCTGAGGTCAAAAGTTCGAGACCAGCCTGGCCAACATGGTGAAAACCCATCTCTACTAAAAATGCAAAAACACTGCAATCCCAGCTGCTTGGGAGGCTGAGGCAGAAGAATCACTTGAACCCAGGAGGCGGAGGCTGCAGCAAGCCAAGATTGCACCACTGCACTCCAGCCTGGGTGACAAGAGTGAGACTCCATCTCAAAAATAAATAAATAAATAAATAATAAAATGTCAGTCTGGCTGCTGTATAATGAATAGAACACAGAGGGCAAGAGCCACAGCTACAGACCAGTGTGGAGGCTACTGCGATTGTCCAGGCCAGAAACGGTGGGGGCTTGGGCCAGGACGGTGGCAGTGGAGACAGAGAGAGATGGACACAGCAGAGAGTTCGGGAAACAGGTGTTCTTCATGCTGCCATGGAGCCCTCTTACCCAGACGGGCTGAGAGATGCCCTCCACAATCTTCCTGCAAAAGAAGCCTGGGTCAGCCTGGCGTTTCTCCTCTCCCCAGCGGATCATGTCCTTTCGAAAGGCCTCCTTGTAGGTGCTGGCGTCCAGGAGTCTCTGGAAGTTCAAGCCATGCTCCTGCCCAAAGGACATTATGTCTATGTCACCAGCCTTTCAACCTCAGTGGTCTCTCCTAAAACAGGAGAAGAGCCATCCCTCACCCTCACCTGCCTCTCTCCCAAGGCTGATGCAAGGATTAATGAGGTTTCAGCCAGAACAAAGGTCTGCAAGGGAAAGAGCCCCAGCAACTAAGAAATCCCGATCACTGGTAGACAGAAGAAAGGTCTGGGGATAATCCAGAAATTGTTTCAATTTGTCTTTGAAATGTGTGGCGTGGTTTCTCTTTTGCAAGTTTTACCTTCCCAATTATTTCTGGCTTAAACTAATCCTGAAATTAGTTTGCATCCCCTGGGCAAAGTTTTAGCCTTCAACTAAAGTGGGAAATCTGAGGGAAAAAAAAACTCCTGCACTCCATGTCCTCCCACTAGCATTGTTTGTCCCCATCCCAAATCCCACGGAGACTGTGTCCCCTTCCTCTCCCCCTTATCCCTTCCCATCCCCAAATTCCTGGCGTCTTTGCTGAAACAGCATCACTCCATTTAGCTCTGGGCACTTACGTGCAAGGCTTCCCACACCCAGAGGACCCCCCAGGCAGGAGAGGCTACTCTGACCACCTGGGGAGCTCCTTTCTCCCCTTCTCAAGCAGAGGGGTCCATCTAAAGGGATCCAGGATAGGAGGGATCTGAAAAGCATCACCCAGTTCAGGTTCTGGCTCCTCCATGAGCTCACTGCAGCAAGGCCTTCTCCCCTCAGGCTCTCAATTTCTTGATCACCCACCTGCTCCCCTTGCCACATGAGGAGGTCAGTAGCCACCTCCTGCTCCTGAACTGGTTTCCCTCCAGGAATATCGTGGTCTGCTTGTCATTTATATTTCCCCTTGTGACTTAGGAAATCAATGCATGAACATTTCATTTTGGTTTTCCTTTTTAATGGGAGTAGGGGATAGTGGTGCTGGACTTCCACAGAGCAAGGGCAGTCTGGGCCTATCAGAATCTTCCATGGAGGTTTTAAAAATGCAAATTGGGGCCAGGCGCGGTGGCTCACACCTGTAATCCCCCAGCACTTTGGGAGGCCAAGGCGGTGGGGATCATGAGGTCAGGAGATAGAGACTATCCTGGCTAACATGGTGAAACCCTGTCTCCACCAAAAATACAAAAAAACTAGCCAGGCGTGGTGGCGGCCGCCTGTAGTCCCAGCTACTCAGGAGGCTGAGGCAGGAGAATGGCACGAACCCAGGAGGCAGAGCTTGCAGTGGGCTGAGATGGCGCCACTGCACTCCAGTCTGGGCAACAGAGTGAGACTCCGACTCAAAAAAAAAAAGTGCAAATTGGCCAGGCGTGGTGGCTCACGCCTATAATCCCAGCACTCTGCACTCTGGGAGGCCGAAGTGGGCAGATCACAAGGTCAGCAGTTCGAGACCAGCCTGACCAATATGGTGAAACCATGTCTCTACTAAAAATACAAAAAAATTACCCAGGTGTGATGGCGCATGGCTATAATCCCAGCTGCTCAGGAAGCTAAGGCAGTAGAACTGCTTGAACCCAGGAGGTGAATGTTGCAGTGAGCCAAGATCGCGCCGCTGCACTCCAGCCTGGGTGACAGAGCGAGACTCCATCTCAAATAAATAAATTAAATAAATAAATAAATAAAAATGCAAACTCCTGCTCCTTCCTCCTCCTGCCCCCACCCAACCCCACTAGTCTGACTCAGTAGGACAGAAGCAAGACCTATCTGTGAACTTTGGAAGATCGGTTTTGAAAGTGATCCTGGGAGGCCTTTGGAAGTGCCTAGGCCCCACTAGGGAAGGCTCAGTGCCTTTCCCTTCACCCCTTCCTTCCTCCCATCTCCCCACCACCAACCCACCACCCTGCAGAGTCACTTCCAGTCTGTCTCCTGGATACAAAGAAATTCTGTATCCAGTTTCATTTGGGAAAGATTCCTGCTTAAAATTTTTGAAAACCAGGCCAGGCAAAGTAGCTCGCACCCAAATCCTAGCACTTTGGGAGGCCACAGTGGGAGGATCGCTTGAGCCCAGGGGTGGGAGACCAGCCTGGGCAACATAATGAGACTCCCATCTCTACAAAAAAAAAATTTAAACTTAGCCAGGCATAGTGGCATGCACCTGTATTCCTAGCTACTTGGGAAGCTGAAGTGGGAGGATCACTTGAGCCCAGGAGGTCAAGGCTGCAGTGAGCCATTATGCGCCACTGCACTCCAGCCTGCACTACAGAGCAAGACCTTGTCTCAAAAGGAAAAAAAATTAAATGACTTAATTTAGTTATTCTTACAATTCCTCAGGCTGCCACCCTATGAATGGGTCTGTTCAGCTGGTGAGAGATGACCCAATGCTTCCCATGGAGGCAGAGCTGGCACACAGAAGGGGGGACAATTCATTTTATGTGGCTCTGGAGGCCACACTCAGGCCAAGGGAGGGGCCAGAGCACATGTCCCAGAAGGGTGCACCTAGAGGCCAAGGGCAAAATGTGGGCAACAAGAGGGCTCCACACCATGTGGGAGGCTGATCTTGCCTTCCAGGTTCTCTTTCCGAAGTCTGAGATTCTGGGAGTTCCTATTGACTTATTTTTTTTTTTATTCTATTTTAATGATGCTATTTTTTTTTATCCACATGGTTCAAAATTCAAAGATACACATTAATTTACAGTGAAAAATCTCTCTCTCACCCTGTCCCCTCCCTGGGGGCAACCAGTGGTACAGTTTCTAACGTGTCTTTCCCACACAGTGCAGGAACACATCCCAGGCACCTGAAACAGTGCTGAACATGAGACAGGCACCCCGTAAACACTTGTTAAATAGCCGAATATATGAGCAGATACACTTAGAATTCCTTTACAATTCTTGGTCACAAAGTGCCTCTTCAGTTTTAGACAAATGTAGCATTCTCTACACACTGTTCTACATCTTGGTATTGGCTTTTTTTCCCCCCCACTTAATGATATACTTTGACATCTTATGGGACTAAATTTCTTTTTTGTGTGTTGTTGTTTACTTTAAAAAAAATTTTTTTTTAAAGAAACAGAGATGAGGTTTCACTGTGTTGGCCAGGCTGTTCTCTAACTCCTGGACTCAAGCAATCCACCTGCCTTGGCCTCCCAAAGTGCTGGGATTACAGGCGTGTGCCACTATGCTCAGCCTGTACTAAATTTCTAGGAACAAAGTTCCAGGGGCTGTGTCAGGCCAGCTGAGAGGGTGGTGTGATTACACAGCATCAGAGCCGCCAACTCGAGTGTCGACAGCCTTTCCTGGGCACACCTTCTTGAACTCACTCTGAAGGGAGGGAGGCTATTAGGAAAGAAATATAAGCTGAAAATGCCCCCACAATGTCCACTCACAGAAAACCAAGAGCTGGCCACCACCCTGCCAGCAGTGGTGACGGGGATCATGCCAGTGACTCAGGCAGCAGCCACAGCTCCAAAGTCCTGGAGCCGGCCCCGCCCAACACACCGGATGCCACAGAGCACCACCTACCTGAGCATACTGCTCCTTGAGTGGACCAGAGAGCCGCAGAACAGCACAGACATCAGCTCCGAGTCTGCGGGACAGGGAGATCAGAATCCAGTTAGCCTAGAATTTCCAGGAGCTTCCAGGTCCCAGAAAGAGAGTCAAGAGGCCTGTGCTGAAGTCCCATTTCTACTACTGGTGTTATGTAACTTTGGTAGGTCTCAGTGTCCCTGATCCTATTTCTTCATCGGAAAATGATGATGACACTTTCTGTTCTGTCTCCCACACAGGATTATTATGAAACTCTAACGAATATAAAAGAGCCCTGAAACTAACAGGTAAAATCTATAAAGTGATAATTACAGTGTGAACAGGCACAGCAATATTCTGGCTGGATTAGGTTATTGCCCAGACCTAAACTAATTCTCTCACAGCCAGAGGTACCTGTCTCCACTGACTTGGTCACCATAACACATATCATTTATTCATTCACTAGTTGGGCGTGGTGGCTTACACCTGTAATCCCAACACTTTGGGAGGCCAAGGCAGAAAGAGTGCTTGAGGCCAGGAGTTCAAGACCAGCCTGGGCAACACAGTAAGACCCAGAGATACCAGCTCCACAAAAAAGTTTAAAAATCACCTGAGCATGGCAGCATGTGCCTGTACTCCCAGCTACTCCAGAGGCTGAGGTGGGAGCATTCCTGAGCCCAGGAGTTCCAGGCTACAGTGAGCCACGATTGTACCACTGTATGCCAGCCTGAGAGACAGAGTGAAACCCTGTCTCAAAACAATGAACTAAGAAAAGCAAATGTAAAAAACTGAAACAAAAGCCAGGTGCAGTGGCTCACACCTGTAATCTCAGCACTTTGGAAGGCTGAGGCAGGTGGATCACCTAAGGTCAGGAGTTTGAGACCAGCCTGACTAACATGGTGAAACCCTGTGTCTACTAAAAGTACAAAATTAGCCGAACATGATGGTGCATGCCTGTAATCCCAGCTACTTGAGAGGCCGAAGCAGGAGAATCGCTCAAACCCAGGAGGCGGAGATTGCAGTGAGCTGAGAGCCGAGATTGTGCCATTTCACTCCAGCCTGGGCAACAAGAGCGAAACTCCATCTCAAAAAAATAAATTAAATAAATTAAATAAAATAAAAAATAAATAAAAATAACTTATTCATTATTTAATTTACTTAACCAACCTTTTTTTTTTTTTTTTTTTTGAGACAGCGTCTTGCTCCGTTGCCCAGGCTGGACAGGCTGGAGTGCAATGGCGTGATCTCAGCTCACTGCAAGGCGATCTCAGCCTCACAAAGTGCTGGGATTACAGACGTGAGCCACCGCACCTGGCCTTTTTTTTTTTCTCTTTTTTGAGACAGAGTCTCACTCTGTCGCCCAGGCTGGAGTGCAGTGGCGCCATCTCGTCTCACCGCAACCTCCACCTCCACCTCCCTGCTTAACCAATGCTTTATTGGGTACCATATTTGGATCTAGGTGATACAAATGTGAATGATACATGCTTCCTGTCCTAGCCTCAAGATGCTCACAGATACACTTAATGCATGGGAAGACAAGTGTTTTTTGTTTTTGTTGTTTTTTTGAGACTCACTCTGTAGCCCAGGCTAGGTGCAGTGGCGCTACCTCGGGTCACTGCAACCTCCACCTCCTGGATTTAAGCTATTCTCTTACCTCAGCCTCCCAAGTAGCTGAGACTACCAGCCCCCGCCACCATGTCCAATTAATTTTTGTATTTTTAGTAGAGAAGGGTTTTACCATGTTGGTCAGGCTGGTCTTGAACTCCTGAGCTCAAGTGATCCACCCTTCCCGGCCTCCCAAAGTATTATGATTACAGGTGTCAGCCACTGCTCCCGGCGATAAGTGTTCTTTGTTTTGGTTTTTTAAGAGTCAGGGTCTTGCTGTCACCCAGGCTAGAGTGCTGTGGTATGATCACAGCTCACTACAATCTTGAACTCCTGAGTTCAGGCAATCCTCCCACCTCAGCCTCCTGAGTATCAGGGATTACTGGCATGCACCACCATACCCAGCTAATTTTTTTTATCTTTTGTAGAGATGGGGTCTCACTATGTTGCCCTGGCTGTAAATGTTCTTATTTTCATGTTTCAGATGAGGAAGCTGAGGTTGTGAAAGGAGGATTGACTTCCCCAAAGCAACACTGTAAGTAGTGAAGCCAGGATTGGTAAAATAAATATAAACAACATTTAGTTCCTGCACCTCTGCTAGGTGCCAATAATTATTCTAAGCCCTTCACGCACATCATCTCCTTTAATCCCTACAACCACCCTATTATTATCCCCATTTTACAAATGACAAAACTGAGACACAGGCCGAGTGCAGTGGTTCACGTCTGTAATCCCAGCACTCTGGGAGGCCGAGGCAGGCAGATCACTTGAGGTCAGGGGTGTGAGACCAGCCTGGCCAACATGGTGAAACCTGTCTCTACTAAAAATACAAAAGTTAGCTGGGTGCGGTGGCACACACCTGTAATTCCAGCTACTCTGGAGGGTGAGACAGGAGAATAGCTTGAACTCAGGAGGCAGAGGTTGCAGTGAGCCGCAACCTGGGTGCGCTCCAGCCTGGGTGACAGAGTAAGACTCCCTCTCAAAAAAAAATACAAAACAAAAAACTAAGGCACAGAGTGAATGAGAGATGTGTACAAGATCACACACTAATCAACAGTGAGCCAGGGTTTGCATCCCAGCAGTCTAATTCCACAGCCTGTGCTTCTGACCACTATTTGACATCAGAGTTTGAAGGTGAGGAGAAATGCAACTTAGGAAAAGGTGGTGAGATACTTAGTGGTGAAAAATTCAGGTGGTGACCTCTGCTCTGGGCTCTCCCACCCCTGATATCCAAAAGCAGCTTCCTGGTATCCCCACCACATTGGCCTTCAAGAGGAGAGGAGCCCCACTCCAGTTTCTCCCCATCCTCTGCTCTCCTAGCCCAGGTCTCAGCAAAATGCTCCCGCACAGAAGATCTTGCTTTGACAGAAAACACTGTGCAAAAGATATTATTATTTGGGGAGGCAGTCAGATAAAACAGAAAGAAACCAGTCCTTGGCGCAAGACAAAGCTGAATTTGTTTGAGTTTTTTTTTTCTTTTTGTTTCAATTATATATTAATTGCTGAGATGCCCATCATGAACCACAAAGCTGAATTTGAATCCTGAATTTGCCACTTACTTTGCGACCGGCAAGGGTTTTTTATTGTTGTTAGCTTTGCACATTATTTTATTTTACTTCGAGACAGGGTCTCAGGCTCTGCTGCACGGACTGGAGGACAGTAGCATGATTACAACTCACTGCAGCCCCCAGGCTCAAGTGATCCTCCCACCTCAGCCTCCTGAGTAGCTGGGACTAGAGGTGCTTGCCATCGCACTAGGCTAACTTTTCAATTTTTTTTGTAGAGACTAGGGTCTTACTGTATTGCCCAGGCTGGTCTCCAACTACCGGGCTCTCAAGCCATCCTCGCACCTCTGTCTCCCAAAGTGCTGGCATGACCACCACACCCAGCCTGTTTAACTTTTTAAGAGCCTCAGTTTCTTCACCTGTGAAATGCAGATGCTAATAATGGCACACAGTACCTAACAAAGAGGTGAAGAGAGTTTTTTTGTTTTTGTTTTTGTTTTTTAAGACAGCGCCTTGCTCTGTCGCCCAGGCTGGAGTGCAGTGGCGCGATCTCGCCTCACTGCAACCTCCGCCTCCCTGGCTCAAGCAATTCTTCTGCCTCAAGGTCCCGAATAGCTGGGACCACAGGCGCGCGCCACCACGCCCAGCTACTTTTTGGATTTTTCGTAGAAGCGGGGTCTCGCCGCGTTGCCCAGGCTGGTATCCAACTCCTGGTACACAGAAAGTGCCTTGGTAGGAACCATTATTAATGCTTCTTAGACCTGCAGCTGAAGATCTTTGGAGAGATGGTCACCTGGTTCTTTGAGGCTCCCGTGTGTAGATTGCTGTTTTATGTAATGGTGACATTCCACCTTCCCCAACCCAGTGCTCCTCCTGCCTTGCAAACGGAGGACCCCTACTCCAAATCTCACTCTGTGACACCCAAAAGCACTCCTCGTGTCACGTGATGCGGAGAGCTCCCCCTTCCACCTTTCCCGCCCCACGGACACCTGCTCTGCAGCGCCTCGGTCACGAAGTCTTTCCCGGATTTCCTCTTGCCGCTGAACAGCAGCACCAGCCGCGGGGCGCCTCCCAGCGGGGCCATGGGCCGCCACGCCTCGCGATGCCTGAAGCTGACACTTCTCCCTACCCCTAAAATCCGGACACCGCGCAGAATGGACTCGGCCACTGAGAGGAGCGGCACCACGGAGCAATCCCGCCCCTCCTCGCCATAGCTGCGAACAGGGCTGACCATCCGCAACTGTGCGCTCAACTCATGTCCAAACAGATACGGGGAGAAAAGGGTGAGACCCGCGGAGAGAAAGGCGGTTCCTTCACACGGCAGCCTCCCCTCGTGAAGCTCCCCCACCCGAACTCACTTAGAACAGTCCAGCCCCGCCCAGAACCTTTGCTCACAGCCGGGACTGCTTAACTGACACCCGGGGAGGAACCGGACGCGACTACCTTCCTCCGAGGGGGGTGGCGTCTGAAATATCTTGAGGTGAACCCCATGTTCCCTTCCGCGCAGCCCTAAAAACTTTAGGAAAAGAAAATCTCTGGAGCGCGATCTCGTTGGAGACGTTTTGGAAACTGCCTTTTTGCCTGTGCGTTATAGTGCATGTGCCTGAGCAAATCTGCGCGTGCCCCAGAGTGGGAATGGGTCTTCCTGGGGGTGTAAGGCAGCCCTGACGCCAGCGGCGTGTCTGGTCACGTCATGTCGGGGGAGGAGCGGAATAGCTCACACGATATTTTATTGTCAAGCAGACTTTATAACCGAGACGTCACTAAGATGTGGACCTTTAAGCCCGGCAAGAAACCTTTGGTTGCTTTTCTTTTTTTTTTTTTTTTTTTGAGACGGAGTCTTGCTCTGCCGCCCAGGCTGGAGTGCAGTGGCCGGATCTCGGCTCACTGCAAGCCCCGCCTCCTGGGTTTACGCCATTCTCCTGCCTCAGCCTCCCGAGTAGCTGGGACTACAGGCGCCCGCCTCGTCGCCCGGCTAGTTTTTTGTATTTTTTAGTAGAGATGGGGTTTCACCGTGTTAGCCAGGATGGTCTCGAACTCCTGACCTCGTGATCCGCCCGTCTCGGCCTCCCAAAGTGCTGGGATTACAGGCTTGAGCCACCGCGCCCGGCCCTTTGGTTGCTTTTCTAGCCGCAGCCTCCGGATCAAAGGTTTTCGGAAGCAAGAGCACTTGAAACGGCGTGGGTGACATCGATAGTAAGGGAGCGTTGAATCCCTAGATGAGATTGCCTGGTTTCATCCGAAGTACGTCTCCCAGCCAGGATTTTGAGAGGCAGAATAAGAATAATCTGTCCTGGGCCGGGCGCGGTGGCTCAAGCCTGTAATCCCAGCACTTTCGGAGGCCGAGACGGGCGGATCACGAGGTCAGGAGATCGAGACCATCCTGGCTAACACGGTGAAAACCCGTCTCTACTAAAAAAATACAAAAAACTAGCTGGGCGAGGTGGCGGGCGCCTGTAGTCCCAGCTACTCCGGAGGCGGAGGCAGGAGAATGGCGTGAATCCAGGAGGCGGAGCTTGCAGTGAAGGGAGATCCGGCCACTGCACTCCAGCCTGGGCGACAGAGCCAGACTCCGTCTCAAAAAAAAAAAAAGAAGAATCTGTCCTTTCCCTGAATCCCGGGTTCTGCCTCTGCCCGCAGTAGCTCACGGGTAACCCCAGCTGAGTACGTGGAGTTGTTTTTGGCTATGACTTGCAGTCCTGCATTTTTCTGAGCATGTCAGAACAGAGCCTGCAACTCATTACTGCCTCCACTAGAGAAAAAGTGTAGTGTGGAGACTTAAGGAGAAACCATTAATTTCCTGAATGTTGAAAAGAGGCACAGGAGAGTGGTCAGATGCAAAAAGAACAGACTTCAGTAGGGTGTGTGTGTGTGTGTGGTTTTTTGTGTTTTTTTTGTTTTTTGTCTTTTGTTTTTTGTTTTTGCAACCCAGAAAGCACTGCACTCATCAACGCACTAGAAGGCAGCACAGAGTGGATTTTCAGTCCCAGCTTGGACACTTAGCAAGTCACTCTGAGTTTACCACTGATAACGCCCACTTCCCAGGGTTATAATAAGAAAAGAATGAAGAAAATAAATGACAAGGTACAAAAAATACTTTGTAAGTTCTCAAGTATCATCCAGATGTAAGGGGTTGTTATTTATTCCTAGCACTTTGTCATTCAACGCAGAACCAGATTTTCCAGCTCATCTTCAATAAACATGTATTTGGGCCTCCACGGAAAGTGCAGATCTCCTGCTTTACCTGAGTCACATGGAAGGAGTCAGAACTTACTCCTGGAGTCTCTTTCCTCACCTGACCCAATGCACACCCCTTACCTCCCTCCCCGACTCTGAGATCCAGCTCCCTGAATACCTAGTGAGCAATCAGAAAACTTCCCCCAGGCCAGGCACAGTGGCTCACGCCTGTAATCCCTGGCCTCGTCCCCCTGCACTTTGGGAGGCAGAGGCGGATCACCTGAGGGCAGGAGTTCAAGACCAGCCTGACCAACATGACGAAACCTCGTCTCTACTAAAAATATAAAAATTAACTGGATTGGTGGTGGGCGCCTGTAATCCAGCTACTCAGGAGGCTGAGGCACGAGAATCACTGGAACCTGGGAGGAAGAGATTGCAATGAGCCAAGATTGCACCACTGTGCTCCAGCCTAGACAACAGAGAAAGACTCTGTCTCAAAAAATAAAAATAAAAATAAAAACTTCCCCCATAGCCTAGTCTCAGAAGTCCCCCTTCCCCTGCTGCCTCAACTGAACTCCACTGTCCCTTACCGCAGTCTCAAGTGGTGGCTTTTGTCTCCCAGCCCTCATTCCTCAGCATCTGCTTTGAGTCTGTGGCCTCCCTTCCTCCCCATTTCAATTTCCACACCGCTACTCATCCTGCCTCTTGGAAAACTATGGTTCCTCTAAGGCTCATGCCACCTGCCTGCGCTACCCTTCTGCTTTCCTCAGTACTGGCAGCCTAGCAATCCTGGTGGTTCATTTTCTTTTTTTTTTTTTTTTTTTTTGTTTCTTGATATGGAGATGAGGTTTTGCTATATTGACCAGGCTAGTCTGGAATTCCTGAGCTCAAGCATGCTCTGGCCTCAGCCTGCCAAAGTGCTGGGATTATAGGTGTAAGCCACTGCACCTGATCTCATTCTCATTTTCTGAGACTTGGCCACTGGCTCCCAGTCTCCTTTTCTTTGTTTTTGTTTTTGTTTTTGTTTTTGTTTTTTGAGACGGAGTCTCACTCTGCCGCCCAGGCTGGAGTGCAGTGGCCAGATCTCGGCTCACTACAAGCTCCGCCTCCCGGGTTTACACCATTCTCCTGCCTCAGCCTCCCGAGTAGCTGGGACTACAGGCGCCGCCACCTCACCCGGCTAGTTTTTTGTATTTTTTAGTAGAGACGGGGTTTCACCGTGTTAGCCAGGATGGTCTCGATCTCCTGACCTCGTGATCCACCCATCTCGGCCTCCCAAAGTGCTGGGATTACAGGCTTGAGCCACCGCGCCCGGCCCCAGTCTCCTTTTCTACACAGTTGCTGTCATCATCCTCAGTGACTTCACTGTCATGGCCAGCCCATCCAACACCCCACTGCTCAATCCCTTGACTCTGGCTGTTCAAAGCCTTTTTCCCCCTCTCTTCCTCAGAGGCCAGCTCCTGTGGACACAACCTGGGCTTTGTCATCACCAGAAGCTGCTCAACCTGCAAATTCACATGCTCATCAACCCAACCTTTCAAGGTCACTTGCTCAAATACTCCCCAAAGTAGCACTTCCCTCGCAAGTCCACTAGCTGGTGGAACTGGTTACATTATATAATATGCTCTGCCTGCCTTCCACAACCCAGGGAAAAAAAGTTAAATGTGGCTGGACGCGGTGGCTCATGCCTGTAATCCCAACACTTTGGGAGGCCAAGCAGAGTGGATCACAAGGTCAGGAGATCAAGACCATCCTGGCTAACATGGTGAAACCCCGTTTCTACTAAAAATACAAAAAAAAAAAAAAAATTAGCCGGGTGTGGTGGTGGGCGCCTGTAGTCCCAGCTACACTCGGGAGGCTGAGGCAGGAGAATGGCGTGAACCCAGGAGGTGGAGCTTGCAGCGAGTGGAGATCGCGCCACTGCACTCCAGCCTGGGCGACAGAGCGAGACTCCATCTCAAAATAAAAAAAAAAAGTAAATGTGTGGAAATCCTTTGTGAGCTGCAGAGCGCTGCACAGATGTGAGGCACTATTTGAAGGCTGGGCACTAGTGAGGGTGAGGCCAGAAAGAGGAGAGGAGCAACACTGTCTGACGAGAGCAGAGACGACTGGGCAAGTGAGTCAGAGAACACGGGGACTCAAATTGGAAGCCAAGGGTGTCTGACACCATGGCCTCATGGAGGGTTCAGGAATATGATGCTTGAGGAAGCCGGTGTTGGCCTCAGACAAAAGAGAGGTACCCTTGGCCGGGCGCGGTGGCTCAAGCCTGTAATCCCAGCACTTTGGGAGGCCGAGGCGGGCGGATCACGAGGTCAGGAGATCGAGACCATCCTGGCTAACACGGTGAAACCCCGTCTCTACTAAAAAAATACAAAAAACTAGCCGGGCGAGGTGGCGGGCGCCTGTAGTCCCAGCTACTCCGGAGGCTGAGGCAGGAGAATGGCGTAAACCCGGGAGGCGGAGCTTGCAGTGAGCTGAGATCCGGCCACTGCACTCCAGCCCCGGCGACAGAGCGAGACTCCGTCTCAAAAAAAAAAAAAAAAAAAGAGAGGTACCCCCCAGAGCTCGGGAACACAACTACCCTGAAAGTCACTCTTCTGCAGAAGGACAGAGCAATTAAAGGTCTACCTCACTGGTGGAGAGGACAGCTTGGAAGTCAAATCTAGGCCTATTTGAAGGAAGCCTGCTCACTGCATTCACACATGCAGGCAGTTTGAGCCGGCAGGGGACCAGCTCATCCAGCTCTGCAGAGCCTAAAAAGGGGCACTCTGCCCAGGTGGAGGAGTCTTGAGCAGGGGGTACCAAGGTCAGTCCCCAAAGCCAGCCTGTCCCATAGTGGAATCACATGCCATCCATCCACCATCAATTGGTGGTGGCTCAGTGACACCACCAATTGCTTTTGCTTCAGTTCCCTGCCCCTGAGTCCAGTATTTCTTCCCATGGTCACCACCCAGCTGACCCAGGCACTCGCCCGTGCTGTTAACTATAAATGTGGTTTGTGAATCAGTCCTCGTGTGTTTGATGACTGCTGCTGCAGGGCAACAGAGTATGGCAGGTAAGGGATGGAATGGGGTGGGGCTTGTAAGGAAACAGCATGACCAGCAAAAAGAAGGGGAGGCAGAGTCTTTGGGGACCTGATTGGAGAGAAGTCGATTCATTTGTTTATTCACGCATTCACACAACATGTATTTAAATATACGAAATGTGTCAGGTATTACTAGAGACACAATAGGGAACAAAACAGAACCTGCTCTCAAAGAGCGTCGTTCTCACAGGAGACAGGCAAGGACAAGATAGCTTAAAAATGGAGTGTGAGCTTAAAAATTGGAGAGAGAAGGTTGATATAAATTAATACTTGCAGGATGCTCTGCTATCAGTTGTAAAAGACTCTAACAATGCATCCTCATGGCATTCCCTTTGCTTGAGACACCTTCCCGTCTTCATTGTGTGGAATGAACTCCTTGTATTTCAACATCTAGCTTGTCTTACCTCCTCCGGGGAGCCTTCCCTGACCCCTCCAACCCCCCAGTTAGAATCAGAAACCCATTTTCTGTGCTGCTGATACACCCCGTATTTACCCATATCACGGTATCTCATTCTATACCATAATTATCAGTTTACTCATGTCTCTCTACCCAGGTGGTTAATAGTTTACACTTATTGAGTGCTTATTGTGTGTCAAATCTATTCTCATTTAATCAAAAAAGGAGATGTAGAGACTTGCTTCAAAGTTAGGAGCTGTAACTGGTGGAGCTGGGTCTGTCTGGCTCCAAAGACAGATGTTTTCCAGGCCAAGGCAGCCTCCTGGATGTGCAGACCTGGCCTCCGTTGGCAGTGGGAGCTCCATCCCAGTGTTTCTCCCCACAACACTGTACTGGGCTTTACATGGCTGCTTTTGCATATCCAGTGGTACTGGCCCAGGACCAGAGACAGGATAAGTGCCCCATAAATTACTCATGCATAAATGAATGGGGGGTCTATGGGGGAGGGGTGGGAAGCCATTTCACCCCTGAGGCTAGATGGGCCTTTGTGGGTACCCTCAAGCTTAAGACCTTATAACATCATACCCACCTCAGGTTCCTGGGGCAGCTCCTAGAGGCCCTTCCTTCCCTCCCATCCCACTCCTCTGCAAGGAGAGCCTCCAGTTCCTCCTGCTGCTGCCCCACTGTGGCCACCACCAGGCATCTCTGCAGAGGGAGCCACGCGTGAGGTCACTGCTCAGGGACAGGATGAGGAAGAACCTGACTTGTAGCAAGCAGCTCCTCCAGACCACACCTCAGAGCCAAGCTCACAGAGCCATGGACAGGAGGGGAACAGAGGGGAGGGAGGAAGAACAAGGGGGACTTTTAGCCAGGGGTCAGCAGCCCTGGGCTCTGATCTGCACTTTGTTCCTAGCAAGCTTTGTGAGCTTGGACAAGTCACTTCCCTCGGTTTCCACCTCTGAACAACAAGAGGCAGGACTGATGCTCGCATGGGCCCTTCCAGAACTGACCTTCTCCTACCCGTTAGCTGGAGCCAATAAGGTGGCAGCTGGTGGCCAGAGAAGAAATGCCTCCAGGGCCAAGAGCCCAGGGAGCTAAAGTGGGGGTGTAGGATGGGGCTCAGGGAGGAGTCAAAGGGAACACAAATGGGAGCTGGGATAGTGCTACTAACCTTCAGCCAGCTGGGGCTGGAGAAGGGGAGGCATCCTAAAAGTGGCCTAGGGCCAGTCTTCTTCCACTGCCACTGTCTAGCTAGGATGTGACCTTAGGCAAGTCACTTCACCTCTCTCAGTTTCTTTCTTTTTTTTTCTCCCCACCAATGGACAGGTCACATCTATCTCAGTTTCTTTATCTGTTAAATAGAGGTACTGGTGGTCTTAACATTCTTCAAAGTCTACTTCTCAGTGAGATAAAAGGTATAGAAGTACTTTGAAAAGTTAATGACCCACCTAGATGACAGCCACGGCTTGTTTCTTTTCTTTTCTTTTTTTGAGACAGGGTCTCACTCTGTGCCCAGGCTGGAAGTGCAGTGGTGGATCATAAGCTCACTGCAGCCTTGATGTCCTGGGCTCAAGCAATCCTTCCACCTCAGCCTGCCGAGTAGCTGTGACTATAGGTGTGCGCTACCATGCTCAGTTAATTTTTTTTTTTTTTTTAATTTTTAGTAGAGATAAGGTCTTGTTGTGGTTCCCAGGCTGGTCTCGAACTCCTGGCCTCAAACTCACCTCCCATCTCAGCCTCCCAAAGTGCTGGGATTACAGGCATGAGCCACAGCGCCCAGTCAGCCTGTTCCTTTGCTGGCCTCATGCCACTTTTTCTGGACTAGTCCTGTCATTCCAGATGAGCAAGCATTGATGGCCAGCCTGTTTGACCCATGGGTGATGGACCTTCCAAAGGGAGGCATCTAGCACTCTCCTCTCCACAGCACGCGGCTTCAGGTGTCTGCCTATCCTGCTCTAGCCAGATGACTTGTCCCTTTGACTTTGAACAGGGCCTCAGTGATGACCTCAATGGATTTCCCTCCCCTCTGCTGAGTGCCTCCCCTGGGGCTGAGTGAAGGTAAGTGCCCCATGCTGGTGAGAACTCCTACAAAGGGGCCCTGCTCTGGAGAGGAAGTGGAAGGTTGGGGGAATGGTGAGAATTAGTGGCACCCTTCCCATTTCCTACAGTAGCCTTCCCCTCAGACCTGTAGGCTGCCTGTGGGAGAATTTGCCCCCTCTGTGAACCCTCTAGCTATAGGCTATAACACCGCCACCTTAGGTCTCACCTTTGCCTAGCCTGAAATGCCCTCCCCCATTCTCCCATCTCTGAAATCCTATTATCTTTCAAGATCCAACTCAAAGGCCACCCCCTCCTTCCTCTTCACCCAATTGGCAGACTGCTCCTGGCACCATTAAGAGAATACTATTAAAATCCTGCTTTGTGTGCAGCTAATCCAATTAGCCTCAGGGGAAGGACTGGGGGCCCCACAGCATCTAGCACAGTGTCAAGACCTAAATGCTAGTTAGCATCTTTTCCCGCCAGCTCCTGCCACGTGGTCGTGGTCAGGGAACCAACACCCTTTCCTCCCATATCAGTAGCTCCCAGAGGCTCCCAGTTTCCCCGTTAGAGGTTAAGTCAAATAAAAATAACTGCTCTCAGTGCCCTGTAGCTTGCAAAGCCTTTTCATGTAGCTTAAGTTGACTCATTTCACCCTCGGGACAGCCTCTGAGAGCAGTGTCTGTGGTCTCCACTTCAATGATGAGAAAGCTGAGCCCTTAAGCAAGGAGAGGCCTCTTGCCCCAGGCCCACAGGTGGGCAGTGGTGGAGACTGACACTCTGGGTCTTCTGACCTCAAATCTTGCTCAGGCCAAAGCTCTGGTTAGAAAAGATCTGGGCTGGGCCCCCACCTGGCCCAGGAACAGGTGAGCCAGGAACAGGCCCAGCCAGAAGAACAGGTAAGCAGGGAAGGGGTTCACTGTTCTCCATTTGGGAGCAGGCAGTCACCTATCCTGGGTGCCAAAGGTTACCAAAGAGATGCGTGGCCACCTTAAGGGAGGCCTGGGAGAGGTGGGACGGGGAACTCAGATAAGTGCTTAACAAGGGGCTTCTGTGGCTCAGGCAGCTGAGTCAGGGAGGGGAAGAACCTCTTGTCTGATTTAGGCAACAGCCCTCCACACCCCCACACTGCAACCTGCAGTGTCCCTACCAGACCCCTGCTGTGGGCATGTGAAGGGGCCAGGAACATCCGTGGCCCAGAACAAGGCAGGATGAGGGGACATTCCTGTGTCAGGGTAACCCTGGGACGTTCCCATGGCAACAGCCAGACAGTCCAGTGTGTGTCCCTGGGCCCAGCCGAAAAAGGCTGGGAGCCACTCTCCAAAGGAGCATGTGTCTCTGACCTTCCAGAAGCCAATAAGGGTGGTCAGGCTGGGAAAGGACGTGACCTACCACCACCTATGACCCACTCACCCTATCTGTCTGCACCACCTGTCACCCCAGGATGAGTATGAATGCCAGGCAATGGGGAAAGGCTGGGGCCTAGAGGACCTGGGGAGGCAGCAGAAGACGGGGGAGATCCTGGAGGAGGCACAGGGCCAGAGAGGGCATGGGTGGCAGAGGCTGGGCTGAGGGCACTGGGAAAAGGGTGGCTGAAGGAGCCTGGGAAGGAGGTGAGGCTGAAGAATGAGAGATAAGGATGGAAGGGGGAATGCAGACTGGGGACTACCGGGAAATGAGTTTTTGGGACTGGCCAAAGGAAATACAATTTTTTCCATTTGAGAGTAGAAGGCCCAAGAAGGCCACCCCCAACTCTAGTGATTCCTCCCAAGGACCCCTGAGCTGAGCTCTCAGGGAAGCAGGCCCTACTTGGGCAAGCTGGGAAAGCTCCCAGAGGGAAAGGCAGAAAGCCAAGTGCTAAAAATGCCAAGTGCTGAAACTGGAAAAGCCCAGCCCAAACCCTGGGAGGCCAAACGGACACGTGGCGGAATCCAGTGAGTCTACCCACAGGCTCCCCCAAGCCCTTCCCAGGCCAGAGCTATCCCCAAGCCCTGTGGGAAAGAGGGAATGCTGTCTCCTGGCTCTAGCCTCACTGGACTCATCTCTACACACTGGACCCATCGTCAGGAGATCATCTGAAGCCCTGGACCCTGGGCTCCTCCCCCCTACCAGTGCTGCATGGGTGTGTTAGAGAGAAGGGCCTTGTGGCCTGTGATGAGTATGAGAATCGCCTCCCAGGGGCATCCCAGAGAGTGGGCGATCAGAGCAGCCAATGTCACTGGCACCCCGGCCCTCCCTAACCTACCCCTTGGGTTCATGGCTCTTTCTTCCTGATTCAGCAGCTTCAGAAACCTCCAGCACAGCAAATCTACTTCCTGAGTGGGTAAGGAAGAGGAGGGGGCTTAGGGGAACCTGGCAGCCTCCCTGAGCGTTCGTTATGCAAACGAAGGAAATGAGCCCTAAAAATGAAACTGAGAGGGCTGGGCGCGGTGGCTCACGCCTGTAATCCCAGCACTTTGGGAGGCCGAGGCGGGCAGATCACAAGATTAGGAGATCGAGACCATCCTGGTTAACACGGTGAAACCCCGTCTCTACTAAGAACACAAAAAATTAGCCGGGCGTGATGGCAGGCACCTGTAGTCCCAGCTACTCGGGAGGCTGAGGCAGGAGAATGGCGTGAACCCGGGAGGTGGAGCTTGCAGTGAGCTGAGATCGTGCCACTACACTCCAGCCTGGGTGACAGAGCAAGACTCCATCTCAAAAAAAAAAAAAAAGAAAGAAAGAAAGAAACTGAGAAGCCCCAAGGGGCCACAGTGAAAGTCACCACCCTCTGGGAACCCAAGTAAGCCAGTTTGCATCCCCTTTCCCAGGCCCAGCCACCTGCCCCAGGACACTGAATCCTACCTACCTTCTAGCCTGAATCTCTCTCTCAGCAACCCAACTTTACCAGTCAGCTGTTCAGGCAGCAAGAATTTTGAGCACCTACAGAAGGTGAGCAACGTGAAGAGGGTAAAACTAGGCTTCTTCGAGGAGCAATGGTTCATAGTCCTGGGTACCAAATCCTAAAGCCTCCCCAGCCCATATCACCGATCTTCTGCCTGAAAGGAAGTTCTTCCTTAGATCTAACTGCAGTTACTCCTGCTGCAGAAAGCAGGTTCCACTGGACTATAGGCTTCTCTTTTTTAGTTTTTTATTGTTGTTGTTGTTGTTGTTGTTGTTTTGTTTTGAGCCAGAGTCTTGCTCTGTCGCCTAGGCTGGAGTGCAGTGGCACGATCCTGGCTCACTGCAACCTCTGCCTCCCAGATTCAAGTGATTCTCCTGCCTCAGCCTCCCGAGTAGCTGGGACTAAAGGCGCCTGCCACCAGGCACGGCTAATTTTTTGTATTTTAGTAGAGATGGGGTTTCACCATGTTGCCCAGGCTGGTGTCGAACTCCTGAGCTCAGGCAATCCGTCCGCCTCAGCCTCCCAAAGTGCTGGGATTACAGGCATGTACCATAGCGCCCGACCCAACTTTAGGCTTCTTAAGGTGCCTCTGTATTCACAGTGCCTCTCTGTTTCTGGTACACAATAGACTTTATAAATGTTTGCTGAATTAGTGGTCCTTGTTCCATCCCCAGCCTGCCCTAACCTTACCTGTCCCACCCACACATGAATTCAATGAGCTATACCTTTAAGCCCTTAAATAGTGTTACATATTCACTTGCTAAATAACACAGACATCAGTTACAGCCCTTTCTAGAACCTATAGTCCATCCCCTCCTGCCTGAGTAGTCACACCACATTATTCTGTCCCCTGTACATCCTGGGTATTTCCAAGATCGTCAAGAAGCCCAGTGTATTGCCGAAGGGACTGAGGTTAGATCTCACGAAGGACTTCCTAGAGAATAGCCAAGGGGAGTCTGGTCATCTTGGGAGGGCTGGCCAGTGGAGCAGGCCCTGGGGTGAGTGAGGTAGGGTCTGAGATTTTGGGGACAGTGAGTAGTGGGAGAGGCAAGGTCTGGAGCAAATGTGGAGCCAGGGTGCCACCTAGTGGCTCTCTCACCTCCCCAGTCCCAGAAGCTCTTCCTTCTGGGCCTGGGTTCTTTTCCCTCCTCCACACCCTTCCCTAAAGAAGGCAGTAATTTTTGAGAGCCCAAAACAAGAAAGGCATTTTTCTTGCATTGCTTTATTTAATCTCTTCCCCAGCCCTTCCACTGCCTTTTTTGAGGATAAGAAACCCAAAGTTCCCAGAGATTAACTTGCCCAAGATCACTTAGCCTGGATTTGAGCCCGAGACTCAGACTCCAAAACCCACACTCAATTTGCTACATCTCCCAGGGGTGCGGCCAAGGCAGCTGTGAGCAAAAGGAGAAGTGTCAGCTTCTCAAGAGCCTAGAGTTTGTTGGAAGGGCAAGGCAAGGGCAAAGGGGGATACAGGACAAGGGGGGAAGTACCAGTGCCTGGGATGGACCCACCCATTCAGGCAGAGGGTATGGGGTGTCCCCCGTCCTTAGAAACCACCCAGCATTATAGCTGCAACAGCACTTTATTGGGATCTGAGTCCATAGTTCACATAGGGAGGTGAGGCCATGAGAGAAGCAGGGGTTAAAAAAGGGGGGGACTTCACCCCCTGGGGACAGCTGCTTCCAAACCCAGCAAAACCCCAGGGAAAGTCCTCGTGCTGGGCCTCGAGCCAGCAACTGTAGTCGAATCCCAAGGCACCGGTCAGCATGTGGGTCAGAGGGGCCCACTCTGGGGACATACACGCAAGAGGATGAAAGCTCTTTAGCTTCAGAATCAGATTGCCTTCCCCACACCCCACCCCAAAACAGGCTCCTCTCCCATCTCCCCCTTCACAGTGACAAAACACAAGCCCACATCCCAGGGCCCGGAGTATCTGCATACATTTGCATAGACGGAAACAGGTCCAGCTAAGGCCTTCTTCTAGATAAAGTGACATCAGTGCAGGGCTGGTGATTTTGCTCTACTGTGTGAAAGATATCTGAGGACACCAAACAAGCCAGGACAGAGTCTACCCTCCAGGAGTTCGCTAACGCTGGCATCTTGGGCTGGGCCAGGCCAAGGCCAGTCACTGTGCGGCAGGGTGTCAGCCCCGGCGGTGGTGGTGGTGGCGGCTATGGCTGTGTCCCTCCGTGGGCCCCGCAGCTCTTGGGCTCTGTGAGTGCTTGTCCTTCTTCCCTGACCTGTGGGGAGAAAAAGGCCTTTAGGGGACAATACTATGTGATGAAAATGGGTTCCCCGAGGAGAGAGGACCCTGCTCCTCCCAGTGAAGCTGACTTGAGCAGGCACTGCCAAGCCTATGGGGGGAAAACCTGGTCTCCCAGGATGAAGGCTCCAGTCAGGAAGGCAGGAAGATGGAGATCTCCCCCGTCTCCTCGGCCATGCAGGTAGAGGTAGGGCAGGGCAACTCAGGAGAAAGAATCCCCCCGCCCAAAAGGGGACTGCTCAGGACCACTCTGGGGTAGGCATAGGCAGCTTCCTGCCCTCAAGGGAAGAAAGGAAGCGGACCTGGATGACTTTTCTAAGGGAAGCCAGCTGGGGACCAAAAGTAGGGATACATCCTCAAACTAATGACCCTTGCTCTTCACATCCTCCCAACTGCCTCTGTCCCACCCGACCCAACTCCCCCACAGCTGCCCACCTCTTCTTCAGTGCTTTGTCTCCAAAGAAGTGGCTGAAGATGAAGTCCTCAAAGTCATCTACTTCATCATCATCACCTGTCTGTTGCACAGCCACCTCCTCCAAGCTGTCCTCCAGGGCATCCACAAAATCCCGGAAGCGGAGGCGGTCATGACGGAAGATGCCATCCTCACCAAAGAAAGCAGGCGAGAGGGGTAGCTCCTTGGTCAGCTGCCCAGCCCAGGGCAGCCGTGCCAGGTATGTTCTTAGCAGAGAGGCCAGCTCCTGTTGCCGCACTGGGGCTAGCTCTGTGCCGAAGAAAGTCAGGCCCTCCTGCCGGGCACACTCATCCACACCTGAGCAGCCCTGGGGTGCCCGGTACTTGGGCCTCAACAGCTCTGCCCAGGATGGCAGGGGGTCATGGCTGTCCTTAGCCCCTTCCCTCCACCGAGGTTGCTTCTGCTTTTCTCCAGAGGAGTGGAAGCTACCGCTTTTCCTTGGGGGTTCCTTCAGGCCCTGTCGCCTGCCCTCCTTCTTGCTCCCCGACTCCTCCACCCTTGGCCTGCCCTCCTTCCACCTTCCTGCCGGCTCCCTGTCCTCCTGACCTCCCCTATTCTTCTTCCGTTCCCGGCCAGATTCTTCCTTCTTATGGTTCCAGTGCTCAGCCTTCCGGTCCCTCTGCCCATCCCACCACTTTTCCTTTCCACTCCACTCCCTGGAATTCTGGAAGTGGGACTTCTGGTGCCAGGCCTCTGAGGCATTGGCAGAGACCCCAGGGTCCCGGCCCCAGTTCTCCAGGCTCTGCAGTTTCTGGGCCAATCTGTGGCCCAGCTCAGCCAAGCCAGCACGAGCTGGGTCCCCATGGCCAGCATCCTTCAAGCTCCTCTCCAGATCCTGCTGTACAGACCCCAGCAGCCGTCGCTGCCTCTCCAACTCTTGCCTTAATGCCTGTGCCTCAGCCTCCAGCTGTTCCTTCTGCTTCAGGAAGCTGAGTTCTGGCTCCTGCTCCCTGGGGCCTTGCTCCTTGATGGCCTTGTCACCCTGTGGGCCTCTACCCCCACTGAGGCACACTCCATCCGTGCCCCGGACACAGTCGGCCTCCAGCCCCTGGAGCCGGGCCCGCAGCTGCTGCAGCTCTGACTCTAGAGCCCGCTGGAAGGCTTCGCCCTGCTGCAGAGCACCCCGGAGCTGGGCATTCTCCTCCTCTAGCCCTTTGGGCTGGTGCATCAGGCTCTGAAGCTCTTCCTTCTGGGCCTGGAATATGGTTTGGAACAAAGGAAGTCACAAAGAGTTCTTGTCAGGATAGCCCCAATGCTTTCTATGCCAATTCCATTCCATTATAGTGGGCAGGTGGCCTGAGCCCCTTTTATGGCCTGGAACACCCAGAGGATTTGGTTTTCATCCTCTACCCCATCTCCATCATGAATGAGACACAGGGATCCCCAAATTCCATCTTGGGTCTCGGCACATATTTATGTATATACGTCTCTGTATAAGCACACATTTCCTAGATTCACGTAAGGATAACCAATGTGTGGCTCTCACGGTTTTGTTTCCACTTCCTCTACCTGGAACAGTGTTAACTGATCATGGCACTTGGCATGTTATTTAAATCCTTTTCCACACAGTGCTCCAGGCAGACTACACCAGTCAATCACAGGTGATACCATGTATGTTTCACGTACCATGTGGAACAGGTATGCCAGCCCTGGCCCAAACCTTAGCACAGGGATGTGAACCAAGAACTGGGAAAATGCCCTGACTATAGTGGGAGAGGGGAGGTTCAGGATGTGTGGGTAAATAGGAAACATTCCTTTTGGGGGAGAATGCTAGGACAGACACCTGGCCTAGGTGGGTTACCCTAGCCCAGCCCCTCCTGCCTATGCCCACCTGCAGCTGGGCCTGCAGTAGCCGGATGTCCTGGTTCTCTTTGGCCAGCTTGTCCAGCAGAAGACCCATGTTCTGCAGGCTGGGGACATGGTCAGGAGGCACTGAGGACTGCAGCTGTTCCCTTAGCCCATCCTGAGGGCAGAAGAGCCTGTTATGCCATGCTACCCCACAGCCCAGGTTCTCCCCGGCCAGGCCCCACCTGCCTCTGGAGACATTCACACATACCTGCCTGTCCCCTACAGCATCCAGCAGCTCGGGGTCTGACCCAGTGTCCGGGAGGACCTGCAGCTCCACTTCCTCCATGGGCCCTGTGGGAAAGGGAAGTCCTGAAACTGGTCCTGAGGCACACAGAGCCCATTCTCCCCACACCCTCCCATTCACACAGTCACCACTCCTGTTCAGGACCCACCCTGTGGCTGAGAGGTCTGGTGAGGTAAAGGGCCAAGGGGCACCCTGAACAGCTGACAAGGCCACTCACTGAGAAGTAAATGTGAGCCCCCAGCACCCCTACTCCTGACCCAGAGAACCAAAGAACACACAAAACCCCCCAGCACAGGCCAGGCCCCTCCCTACTCACCAGTCTCAGACTCTGAGAGGCCACCTAAGGATAAAGACAGAGGAGTCTGATGAGGCCCTCAGAGAGGGGTGAGGTGAAATAAGGTGAGAACATGGCAGGAGGGCAGGCAAGTGTGGAAGCCCAAAGCCCCAGCCTCAGAGGTACCACTCACCCGAGAAGAGGAGGACCCCCAGGCCCAGCAGAACCAGGGCCCCGAGGAGGCACATGTTGAGGGAGATGCCCAGCTCCCCGCCTGCACCCTCACTCCCAGCCTGGTTCTCCACAGCCAGGGGCGCCACGGGCTGAGGTGCGCCGGCCTCCCGGCCCCGCCGTCTCCGCAGACCCTCCACGTCCACGTCGGTGTCATCCTCACTGCTGGAGCAGCGGCCCTCCTCTCTGATCCAAGCTAGGGGAAAGAACAGGGACAGGGCAGTGAGGTGACTGGAGAGATGGGAAGACACAAGGAGAGAGGGGAAGCAGAGGAAGGCACAGGGAGGGAGGTCCTCAGCCCTGACCCCAGAGAGGGGCACATGAAGACCCTGCCCACTTGCCCACTTCTGCCTAGGCATTGATGACTGCCCCTGCCCAGTTTGGAGGCAGGAGACCAGTGCTGTCAATGTACAAGCTATAAAAGCCATTTTCATCCTGAAAGTATCCTCCTTCCTCAGTGTGTGCCGTGCATCAAACCTCTGCCGTGCATCAAACCCCTATTAATATCCTCCTGGGTCCCCTCCAAACTCTCTGGCCACTCCTTCCCATTCTCCCTCCCAGGCTCTTCCCTGATCCTATAGTCGGTGGTCTCCCTAGCACCATTTCAGGTTCTCTGCTCTTCTCACTGTACACATATTCACAACTCTCTCACCACCACTGACACCCCGCTTCAGCAATGAGTCCTTAGTGTGTAACTCCTGACTTGACATCCCAGAGCTCCAAGCCTGTATGTCTGACTGCCTACTGGCCACTCCCTCTGGGACCAAACATTCAACACACTGCCCTGCAAACAGGTTCTTTGCTAGTGTTTTCCCAATTCAGGGGAAGGCACCGCTGCCACCACCTAGCTAACCTAAGCCCTCCCTTTCCACCTCACATCCAGACAATTTCACAGTTCTATACTGAAACATCTTGACAGTCTACCCCTGTTCACAACCCACACTGTACCTGCGTTAGTTCAGGTCTGCATCTTCTTTTTTTTTTAATATTTTTTAATTTTTATTTATTTTTATTTTTTGAGACAGGGTCTGGCTCTGTCGCCCAGACTGGAGTGCAGTGATGCGATCACAACTCACCGTGACCTCTGCCTCCCAGGCTCAAGTGATCCTCCCACCTCAGCCTCCCGAGTAGCTGGGACTATAGGCATGCATCATTACGCCTGGCTTTTTTTTTTTTTTTTTTTGTATTTTTTTGTAAAGATGGGGTTCCCAGGCTGAGCTCAAGTGATCCACCTGCCTCAGCCTCCCAAACTGCAAGGATTATAGGTGTCAGCCACCACACCCAGCCTATTTTTATTTTTATTTATTTTATTTTTTTATTTTTATTTTATTTTTTGAGGCAGAGTCTACCTCTGTCACCCAGGCTGGAGTGCACCGGCACGATCTTGGCTCACTACAACCCCTGCCTCCCTGGTTCAAGCAATTCTTCTGCCTCAGCTTCCCAGGTAGCTGGGAAGTAGTTGGGACTACAGGCGTGCACCACCACACCTAGCTAATTTCTCTATTTTTAGTAGACACGGGATTTCACCGTGTTGCCCAGGCTGGTCTCAAACTTCTGACCTCAGGTGATCCACTCACCTTGGCCTCTCAAAGTGCTGGGACTACAGGCGTGGGCCACCACACCCAGCCGCCTATTTTTATTTTCTTTTTTCTTTCTTTTTTTTTTTTTTTTTTTTTTTGAGATGGAGTCTCGCTCTGTCGCCCAGGCTAGAGTGCAGTGGCGTGATCTCGGCTCACTGCAACCTCCACCTCCCAGGTTCAAGGGATTCTCCTACCTCAGCTTCTCGAGTAACTGGGACTACAGACGCATGCCACCACACCCGGCTAATTTTTTATTTTTAGTAGAGATGGGGTTTCACCATCTTGGCCAGGCTGGTCTCGAACTCCTGACCTTGTGATCCACCCACCTCGGCCTCCCAAAGTGCTGGGATTACAGGCATGAGCCACCGCGCCCGGCCAATTTTTATTTTCTTTAGAAACAGGGTCTCGCTTTGTTGCCCAGGCTAGAGTGCAGTGGGATGATCATGGCTCACTGCAGTCTTGAATTCCCGGGCTCAAGCAATCCTCCTACCTCAGCCTCCCAAAGTGCTGAGATTATAGGTGCAAGCCACCGTGCCCGGCCCAGGTCTGCATCATCTTTTCCTGACCAGTGCAGTTGCCTCCTAAATGACCCCCAGGCCCTCCATCCTGTCACTCAACAGGGACCAATTCCTATACTCCTCTGCCACAAGCCTGGAACAGAACTCCTTAGCACAAGACAAGTGGTCCCCACTCCTTTGCTGATACTGCAGCCTTGGCCTAAAATAATCTCTTTCCCCTGCCCTACGTACCAAAAGCCTACTCTGTGCTCAGGGCTCCACTCAAATGTCACCTCTCACTGTCCCAGCCTCTCCCTTGCCCTCAACCAGTCTCCTGACTGAATGGCCTCTCCCTCCTTTGGGAGTTCCTTAATTATATTTCTGTACCTCTCTTAGGTCTGATACGCACCTTGGCTCAGTCTGATCTGCCGCTTACATAGGCGGTAACCACTCATCTTCCCTCTGCCCAGGCCCAGGGCCAGCACAAGGAAGGGACTCCAGAATGAGGGTTGAATTCTGGAGGCAAGAAAAGAGGAGGCCCCCATGGCAGAGAGGAAAGAGTCAACCAGATGTGGGCACTGCCCCTTACCAGCAGTGTGACCTTGGTCAAGTCATTCAACCTTTCTGGGCCTCAATGTCCCAGGGGTAGTGGTGAGAAAGGAGAGCACCAAGGTGCTCAGCCCCAGGGCCTGGACCAGAGCATGTCCTCAGTAGTGATGGCTGATCCCTCTCCCATACCTTCTAGAAGGAGAGTGACAAGAGAGACAAGGAGGACTCTCACCTGCTTTGGGGGTTGAAGGCAGGTTCTGTGGAGGGCTCTGGCCTTCCAGGTCCTGTGTGTCTGGTCCCAGGTCTGTCACCACGGTGGTCTCCTGCAGGTCTCCCTGGACTACTGTGTCTCCGGGACCAGGAGACTCCACACCACAAACATCATCTTCCAGGGTGCCCTAATGCAGATGCAGCAGTGAGCAGCTGCTAGCCCTCCCTACCTCCCTTCCTTCCTACAGGGAAGCTCCTCACCTTGACCTCAGCCTCCTCTGTTAGAATGCTGCCAGACTGAGGGCTTTCATCCTGGAAGAGTGTCCCTGTGGTAGGAGAAAAGGCCCAGAAAAACCCACTGCCCCAGCTGAATTTCCTATGCAGTCCTCTTGTCTCCCACGGGCCCCTACCAGGTTGGAAGGGGCAGGAAAAAGCCAGATGGAATGAGAAAAGGAGTTTGTCAACTGAGATTAACAGAGGAACTAAAACCAACCAGCCTCCCTTTCTCTGAGGAAACTGGGAAACCCCAAAATATGGAGAATAGTTTTGTCCGGTAAGGCACATCCTAAGCAGGGCCTGGTACCTTCTCCATCCATGGTCCCAGCTAATTCTTCCCCATCTGCCTTGGAGGGGCTGTGAGGGGCCTGCAGGGCTCTCTCAGATTCTGGGTCCATCCTAGATGCCGGGCCCAGCGTCTCCACAGGTAGGCTCTGGGAGGAGAAGTGCAAGGAGAAGGGCTGCACCCGAGAATGGGGCCCCAGTCCACATCCCAGAAACACACACGTTCAGTCATGAGCCGGCCCGAAAAGGGGCTTCAGGCAGCACCAAGTGCTTGGCCATTCCCCAGCCTCACTCACTGCGAGGAGGAACTTTCAGGGGCCAGGTTTCCGCTACACAGAGAAGCACCACCACACCAAGGCACTGGATGCAGCACAAACCTGGTGCCCCCCTGCCAGGAGGTGAGCTACAGCCTAGATTTCCCTCCCCTCAAGATCAGTAGCACTTCCTTCCCCACAGATGAACAACCCAGATATTATAATATTAAGGGTGGGAGGAAGGCAAGAGAACAAAGTTCCCTGGGTGCCCACAGGTCACAGTTATGCCTCCCGGGGTGTCACTGCAGCTGCCCTCTCAACTGGACAACTACTTACATCTCCCAAGCCTTTCTGGCCTTTCCCACTGGCCCCTGACACTCCCCCAACACCCAGCAGCTGCTCACAGAAGCCCAACCCACCCCAACCACAGACAGCCTGTCTCCAGGGTGTTCTCAGCCTGCATATTCAGCCCTGGCCACACAGCCTTGGCCTCCTCCCTCTGCCTACTCCCCTTCCACAGGGCCCTGGCCTGCCACCCGCCCCGTGGCTCCAACTACCCCTTTGAGAATAATGCTTCATCTTAGTTGTGTCTTTGCCATTTTCAAAACATTTTTATTCTCATGGTCCCTCCTACAAGGCAAAAATCATGACACGCATTTTATAAGAGAGGACAGAGAGGTGAAATGGCATGCCCAAGGTACCCCAGCTGTCAACAAAGACACCTCAACAGGAGGCCAGGGCTCTGAGAGCCTGGTGCCCGCCTGCTCATACCTGCCTTCCCTCTGCCAGCGAGTCTCAATCCATGTATCTTGCTCCAGCATCATCCCCAAGGTCAACTCCTTACTCCCAGCTGGGTTCCTCAAGGGCACCTCAAACTCAACATATTGAAACCGAGCTCCTCCCCTCCTCCCCTCCTGGTGGCTCTAATATACAAAGTCGCAAGGTCTTGGAACTCTCAGAGATGCCTTTGACAAATTTTTGCCATCCCTTCTCTAGCCACTCAGTTCCCCATCCTGCCAGCCCCCTTCTCCCTCCTCAGTGGGCTTCTGCCCCACCAGCTGCTACCTGGACTTCTGCAGGGGGTCTTCAAAACACTCTCTCCCTGTTCCCACCCAGGCTGCACAGTGGCTTCACCCTCTGCCCAAGACAATGATTGTCCTGATCCCTCTAACCCAAAGCCCCACGTTGATTTCCCATCAGGATGAGGCCTGAAGGCCTCAGCCAGGCCCTTCAGGTCTCTTCCAGGGGTTCCGAGGTTCTGCCCCCAACCTCACTCCAACACTGGCTCCAATCCACGTCTCCACATCACCCATGGGTGTCCCACAGTCTCCCCCAGCATGGCTTTCCCCACTATCGCCTCGGGACCTTTGTTCACATTGGTCTCTCCATTCGAAATCCCTCCCTACTTGTCTCGGCTTACCGAACTGGTCCCTTCCTTCACAGCATGGTCCAAGTGCCAACACCTGACCCCTGGGGCCCGATCTCCTTCTTCCTGCTACTGGAGTTCCTCTAACAGCCAGCAGGAAGTGATGCAGGTGACCATCAGGACTAAGGAAAAGGACCCACCAAGAAAGAAGCCCAGCACTGCAGAAACACCCCCCAACCCTGTCCCCATGGTTCCCAGGCCTGCTCTTCCTACCTCAGAGCCAGCAAGCACCCAGCTATTATCAGAGTCTGGGCAGGAGGCCATAGTTGCTGAGGTCCCTGAGGCTGCTGTGGCTGCCACCTGCAGAAGAAAGCTCTCTTAAGGATGGGTGCTCCCTTCAGGAGGGGCAGGATGCAGAAAGCAGCCTTGGCTGGGTTCCACGGTTCAAGTGCTGGGCAGCAGCCTCCAGAACCAAGCCTGGTTCCAGTCCTTCTCTCCCTGATACCCCAACTCTTCTAAGCAGTGTTTGCCTTGCAAATCAGAATCTGCCAACAGCCACAGAGAAGCCAGCCTTTTCCAGGGACCAACAGGGCCTTGGAAAACTGAACTGACCTTGAAAGGTCAAAGTAGCATAGGCTGGAAAGGCTCTGGGGAATTCCAGTCCAGCCCCCTGACATTTTAGTCAGGGAAGATTAAGCCCAGCAAGGTTGACAGACTTGACTTGCCAATAAGAAGCCTTGTTAATAAGAGCAGGAAAACAACACAGCCCTCCCTTCACAACACCAGGTACCTACACAATCACTACCTTCTCCCCCAGGACCTGCAAAGGAAGACTTGATGGCCTCCTTTAGCCCTAAATGTCCCACCACTTGCCCAGCATAAGTCCTTGGTATGGTCTAGTTCAATGGTTCTCAATCTTGGTTGCACATTGGAATCACCTAAGATTTTGATTCAATTGAGTTGAGGTGTAGGCCCAGGCATGGGTCTTTTTAAAAACCTCTCAAATGATTCTCATGCGCACCCAGGGTTGAGAACCACTGGCATAGCTTAGATCCACCTGGATGCACCTTTTATAAGTCTCCTCATCACTCTCAGCTCCAAATATAAATTCTGTTTACCTTCTTAGTAATCGCCAGAGTTTGGTGTTAGGGAACTTGAAGGTGACTGGGAAAATGGATTTATGGCAACTATCATGTATATATACACCACTCTATAGCTTGCAAAAAATAGACAAAAATCAGGGCTATGGTCCTGCACCCCGTTAATCTGCTCTGACTTGATAGGGACAGGGGAGGGAATCACTCCAGTTTCCAAAGCCTGACTGACACAAAGCAGGGTAAGAAGAGAGGGATCTGCCCCTTCATTGAAGGCTAAGACAGTTCCCTCAGGCAGCTCCTGTTGGGACCAGGCATAAAGGTGGAAGGATAGATGAGCTGACCTCTCAAGAGTACTGGATTGTGATCCTTCAGAAGAGGATAAATGACTGCTTCCTGAGCACTTTATAAGGAAACTCAGGAAAAGGGAAGTGAGGCTGGGACAGTACGGCAGTTCTACCTTCGAAACCAACCACATTATCCCCTTCCGTTTGAGCTGTTTTCAAGTCCCACGTGGTGCCCTAAATAACCTCCTGTGGCTCCTGCCAGTCAAGATCCAAGTCCTGGATAGGTCTTTCCCAATGCCCATCCTCCCAGACACATGCACCCATCCCACACGGAGACAGGAGAATGGCTGCAATGACTTCCCTGTACCAAGTCCAACAGGACACCCTGGCATGCATCTCTAAGTATACATAGAGCCATGGCTGTTCAGCCTTCCGCTTGTGGCTCCGCCCCCGCCATTGTCATCATCTCCCCATCCCCAGTTGCTGACTGTTAACAGGTGGTGGCAGGAAGGAAGTGGCAGCAGCTTGGGCTGAAGTCCCTGTTTATCCCTAGCTGTGTGTACAGCCTGCTCAGGTCCTCTAGAACCAGGCACCATGGCAACCACAGTGATGTCAGACCCACTGTCTCCATGGAAACCAGCAAAGGTATTTGGGTCAACAAAACAAATACTTATGAGGCCCAAATAGGAGACACTCTGAAGCTCCTATACTCTGGGTCCCAAACCCTGATATCTCTCTCTTGGTTAGGTTAACCCAGGATTCAAAAAAATACCCCTCTTCTCCCAAGCCAGCATCTCACTGCCTTATTAGGAAGTTCCTTCTGCTGTCTAATCTCCACCCTTCCCTGCTGTGTTTCTAGATCTTTTTCTTTTCATCGACCTTCTGGAAGAAAACCCACCTCCACTCCCTCCCCCCACCCCCTTCTTTTCATTCAGGCAGGATTCAACAAACACCTCCTGTAAGGATTATGACAGAGACTTCTGCTATTTCTAAAAAACAGCTAAAGGGGGAGCTCTCCCACTCAGTACAAAGCTAGGAAGTCTCGTCTCTAGTTAATTTAAACTCTTCTAACAGTTGCGCCTCCAAACCTCTAAAGCAAAGGCTCTAGGGCCACTTGCCTGGGGTTCCTGTTTTGTTAGTGTTGGCACCTGGCCCTCCTCCCCCAGCCCGGAAATCAAAAGCAGTTCATTCCTTCTAGATTAGTTCCCCCTTCCCTTTTCCTTATTCCACCCCTGTCACAGGGAATCTATGGACCCCTTCCCAGCTAAGGCATTACCTGACCCAGCTCTTGCTTCGGTCTTCAGCTTAACCTGTTGCTGGCTTCCCTTCGTTTGCAGCCCGAGAAGAGAATCATGTGACCAGAAACTGACCAATGAAAAGTCAACATCCCCAAGGGGGCGGAAACTTTTGGCCAATAAGAGGACGAATTGAGAGTCAGGGGGAGGGGAAGGGAGGTCTAGCGGCAGGGCCCCTGAACTTGAGCTTACCGGGTGGGCGACCGGGGTCTCAGCTAACTGAATCCTGAGTTTCCTGCCCTTCTTTCCCAGTGTCTAAGCAGTTTCTAGAGAGAACCCCCCTCCCAAACTGAGAGAAAGGCAGAGGGTGCCGTCTTCTGAGATGACGAAGGGGCCAGGTTGGTCCCAGGATAGACAGAGACAGCTGTGAGATGGGGGAAGGGAGAGAGACAGGTCGCAAATCCAGGGTGTGGAAATAGCCCTCCTGCCATTCTCCCCAATCTGCTCCAGCACAGGTTGCTTAAAAGATGCCATTGCTACTTTTAAAAAAACGGTTGGGGGACGGGAATGATCTGAAAAACATCCCAAAATGAAATTGGCTGGAACAGAAGTAGCCCCTCCCCTCACCCTTAGAGCTACACTTGCTCCCTAACCCAAACAACTGGGAGGTGGGTGGGGTGCTAAACCCAGAAGAGCTCAAGCACTTGTCTTCCAGAGGCTTTGGTGCCAAATCCTCCTGGCTCCAGGCCTGGACCAGGAATATGCTCAGAAAGGAAACTCAGTTTCTCACAGCTGAGACACAGGGGGATGGGCGGGGAAACACAGGCCTCCCTAGGCTCAGCGGCTTATACCAGGGTCAGTTCAGGGGCCAAATCTGCCATTCCCACTCCCAGGGACCCTGGGGAGTATACATATCCTCAACCCCTAAGCACCCTACCCAGCAGTGACAGTGGCTCATTCCAGCCTTTTCACACAGCAACAGCAAGGAGTCCTTGTCTGGGATTTTAAAGTCATTTTTATTAATCCAACAGTACAAAAGACCCCCCCACCACCACGGCATTCTGCCATCACTTTCTTCCAAAAAGTAGTGGAGTGAGAGGGCGAGAGGGAGCAGATCCAGGTAAAGACACTCCCCTAGGAGCCATTTTACAAAATGCGGAGCGGGGGAAGACAACACAAAAATAGCAACAGATAAATGGGGCAAACAGAACCACAAACCCAAGAGGTGAGCAGCAGGGTGGCGGGCGGGGGGGGTTGCCATCTACACTGTTTTAGTGTGGGGGACACTGGGAACGATGCCCAGAGGCTGCTCTCTCCTTCCGGCCTCGAAGGTGGTCAGCTCCACCAGAGCAGGGTCTTCTCTCCTCATGCCAGGAAATGAGAGAAGTGGGGGTAGGGGACCACTAGGTCTTTGCCACTATACCTCGAGCCGGGGAACCCCTAACTTCTCTGAGGAGGGCCTGCTTTCCCCACCCCATGGAGGAATGTATGCATGAACCAAAAAGGAGAACGAGCAGCGCTAAGGTCCTCATCAGGCCCCAGGCCCGTCTCTGGCAGGCAGTGCTCAAAAAATAAAAAAGGACAAATAAAGCCCAGTGTAGGCCTTTGGCTGAGAGGAATGAGAATTGCTAATCACCAGGCCCAAGATATGAAAGAATAGCAGAGAAGCAACAATCTCCAGGCTCCTCTGCCTTTTGAGTACCATGGCAATGAGGATGCCGTCACATCCCCTACCCACAGGCTGTGACAGGGCCTCACCTGGATCCTTTTGTCAGGGAAGAAATGAGGTATAAGGGCTCTGCGCCTTTTCAAGCTTTCCTTCAATCAAGCCAGGAAGGCAGGGGAATAAGGGCACCGAAAGTTGAAGAACACACGGAGTATAATGTGCAACAGATGGGCTAGGGGAGGAGGGTACCACCAAAATCCAGACTTTCAGGACAGCCCAAACTTCAAATATTCTGGTCTGTCAGATAACATATCCCAATTTTTGGCAAAAATATGGTCATTAGGAGAAAAGCACAAGAGAGGCTGAGAAAGGACCAGTGACTTTGGTATGAGGAAGATATGTCCTGACAGCATCTCTCACCTACTGTCTTGAAGCCCCAAGTCACCAAGAAACTGCCATAACCAGGAACTCTCCTGCTTCTTCAGGCTATTTGGTTCTCTGAGGGGGGAGGAGTTGGGTAAGTCTTGGAGGAAGCAAAGGAGTGGGTAGAAAAAGGGGAAAACCCCCATTTATTCCCTAAAGCTGTCTCCCAGAGCCCATAAAAGGGCTATTGCAGGGATGGCAAGACCCCAATTCCTCTGGCCAGAAACCTTTAACACTTGACTCCAAAAACTAAGGCTGGAGCTGTGGGGCTCGGTAGGGGTGTTAGGCACAGGTGTTAGGGGCATCCATCATCAGCAGAGGGAACACCCCTGCCCTCCGGATCTTCCTCCAGCCCCTTTTCTCTTGCAGCCACACTCCTGGGCCTCCAGAAACAGCCACAAAATGGCTCTGCTCAGCAGGGCTTTGGTTTCCTGGATCTCTGTAGATCTCAACATGTAAGTTTCCCAAAACAGTGAGCAATCCAGGCTCTTCTGCCTGCCCACCTCAATTCCTTTTCTGCTCCCAGGAGCAACTGTTTCTGCCCCATGGGGATGGAAAACCAGTGGAAACAAGGACCAAGAGCCAGACATCAAAAAAATCACCCTGGAAGAGCAGGGAGAGACATGTGCACTTCCCTGGGCCACTTCGCCAGCATCACCCATCGTTAGCAGCCACCAGCTGCCCCATGCCCTCGCGGATGTAGACAGACTGGATCTCCTTGGTCTTGAGGCAGAGATCACAGGCCCAGACGGCAGAAGCTTCAGTAGTCAGTAGCCCATAGGCGCTCTCAGTCATGCCTGTGCACTCACGGTGGAACCACTTCTGGCAGGAGGCCTCACACAGAATGGCATCCTGGTCATCATTCACCTCACTCCGACAGGCACCACATGGGTACACCAAGCCTGGGGGAGGCTGGGGCCCAGAGCCCCCACCTGCCTTGCCAGGGGGTGCCAAGCTGTTGGCATCTGGAGTGCCCCCACCCCGCCCACTACTGTTTGGGGGGAAACTGGGCTGGTTCCCATTAACAGCAGCAGCTGGGGAGCCTGAGTGGGGTTCCTGGGGAAAAGCAGTAGGAGCAGGTGGATTCAAGGGCTTCCCCCCATCCTCACCACCAGGGCCAGGAAAGCCAGGGTCCGGACCAGGAAAGGGACTTGTGTTAGGCGGCAGGCTGGGAAGCCCCTGACCAGGTCTCTGAAGAGGAGAAGGGCCGAAAGGAGCCCCTGGCTGAGCAAATCGTTGGGACAGAGAAGGTGGGCCCAACTCTGCTCTGGGAGGCTGTCCCATGGTGGGTGAGATCATGGGACCAAATCCCCCAACTGGGCCCGGCATCATCTGCCCGCTGGGAGGACTAAAGTTTTGACCTAGAGGCTGGTTGAAGGGTTGGCTGGGAAAATTCATGTTGCCTGGGGGTGGGTAGCCAGGGCCCTGGGGGGCCATGTTGAAAGCAGGGCCCATAGGATTGGGAGGGAAGGGGGGCGGCTGTCGACGAAGTGGCTGGGGGCCCCCTCCAACTCCAGTGCCATAGCCTGGGGGTACCTGGCCCGCCATGCCCCCCTGCACGCGGAAGCCTCCAAAGGGCACAGGACTGCCAAGGAATGGAGGGGCACCCCCCACCTTGGGGGCTCCGAAGTCATCTTCAAAAGGGTTGGATGCAACCAGGTGATCCACCATGGGAGTCGGGGGTGGTGCAAACTCCGTCAGATGTGAGTATGCAGGGCCCTAATGAGAAACAGTTGAAGGAAAGAGGGTCATGGAGGGAAACACAGAACTAAACTAAGAGAGCACTACCAACACAATACACATTTTGGAGGCTGATACTGGGCAGCTCAGGCCTAAAATCAATATGGACCACAGGCTGGGTGCAGCGGCTCACGCCTGTAATCCCAGCACTTTGGGAGGTGGAGGCGGGCAGATCACTAGGTCAGGAGATTGAGACCATCCTGGCTAACACGGCGAAACCCCGTCCCTACCAAAAATACAAAAAAATTAGCCAGGTGTGGTGGTGGGCGCCTGTAGTACCAGCTACTCGGGAGACTGAGGCAGGAGAATGGTGTGAACCCGGGAGGCAGAGCTTGCAGTGAGCCAAGATCACGCCACTGCACTCCAGCCTGGGCGACAGAGCAAGACTCTGTCTCAAAAAAAATAAAAAATAAAAAAATATATGGACCACAGGCCGGGCACAGTGGCTCACACCTGACTTTGGGAAGCCGAGGCAGGAGGATCCCTTGAGCCTAGGAGTTTGAACCCAGCCTAGGCAACACAGCAACTCTGTTACTGCCAAAAAAAAAAAAAAAGCCAAGAGAAAGAGGGTGGAGAGTGGAACCAGCATAGTGCAGTAACTGTGTTTTAAAAACGGGCAGAACTAGAATGGAATCCCAGCTCTGACCGTGAAAAACAACCTCAAGACTGTGGAGCACGTATTTAACATTTTTAACCCCCAGATTTCTCGTCGTAAAATAAGGATAATGCCTATCTCCCCCAAACTGTTAAAAGCACGTTAGCACAATCCCTGGCACTAAAAAAAGGCTCAGAAAGTGGAAGGTGTTATCATCATGAGGAAACCAGGACAGGAAACACGGAGAAGACTGGAACCCTGGGTGGTAAGAACTTTGGTCGAATCATCTCTTAGGAGAGAATACTTTCCCCTAAATTTGTTATAAGGTTCAGGGAAAGAACAAGAAACAAAACAAGAAAGACAGTTTTCTCTCTCCTCCCTGCAGCTGATGCAAGATACAAACAGATACTGGAATGGCAGAGTAGACAGTGTGCCGCCAAGGGGCTGCCGGGAACCACCCCCACCACCAACAACCATTCACCTGAGTATTTGACTTCCTTCGCTTCTTTTCTGGGCTCTTCATTTGCAGACCTGGAAGAGCGGCAAAAGGAAGACGCAGACAAGTTTCCCTGAGGTTTCCCCAACCTCTTTTCTCTCAGCCATGCTCTGAGGAACTCCTTTAACGTCAATACATACTTGCTTATTTATTCATCAAATGCTAACAAGGAGTGCAATATGAAAAATAGATTGTGAAAATGATCATACTCTCAGCTATGTCTTCCTTTAAATGAGAGATATCCCATCTTTCGATATCCTCAAGCTCCAAGTGACTACTGAATTCCATGTGGCTCCAAACTCTAGTGTCCTCAATGTGTGACACCTGTCCCCAACTCCTGAAGGATTACACCCACCCATCCTTTTCACCTGAGCCTCCCTTCAAGCCCTTCAGCCTGTGAAACGCCCCCCTCCCACCATCCCTCCCCTCTGAGGTTCCCAAGTCCTGGGCTTCTTCAGCCCCCGCCCCTCGCAGCGCTCTCACCGGCCTTGCCCTGCTTCCTCCCGGTGCTGGGCGGCGCAGGGGGCGGTGCGGGGCCGCCACCTCCCTCCAGCTTGTCCGGTGGGGGCGGCGCCGAGGCGGCCATGGAGTGGGGGACCGGGGTTAGCGGCGGCGGCGGGGGATGGAGGCGCCCTCGGGCTGCACCATCGCCCAGAAGGGGAGTCAGGGGCAGCACAGGCCCCCAAGCTGCAGCAACCTCAAAGTACGACGACAGCAAAGCGCCCAGCCGCGGCGCGAAATGCGCGCTCTCTCCAGACTCGCCGCCAGCCAGCGGCGGCAGCAACCGGAACCGGAACTCGGCGCGGCCACCACCACTAAGCCCGGCGGGGAGGGGGAGCAAGGACCGGACGAGACTCTACGCCAGAAAACAGGCGGCAGGCGAGGGGCGAGGCTTACCACGGCACCACGCGAGTGGAGAGGGTCGTTTCCGCTAGCGGCGGCCCACACCAGCTCACCGAGGGGCGGCGGAGCGCGGCCCTGCTGCCGGACCGTACCATCCCGGGCGGTGGAGCCACCGCGGAGGGGCGCGCGCGAGCCGAGGGCGCGCCCGGGAGGTCCAGGTAGCCCGGAGGCCGGCGTTGTGGCGCCGGGGAGTCCCGGCTCCTGCCTGGACGCACCCGGAGCCAGCCCCCGCCCCCCGGACACAACATCCTCATGGGGACGGTGGCGCGACACGCCCCACTCTGCCGCGCCCAAACTCCGCAGACCCCCAGCTTCCCTCGGCGGCCGCGACCTTCTGCCTCACTGCTGTGTCGCTAAGGGCCCGCGGCGTACACAATAGGTTTCCCAGGATTAAGAGGCAGAGGTAGAAGAAATAACGGACTTTAATGAAGAGTTTTCCCTTTGGTATAAGTGAGACCCGTGGAAACATCCAAACAGCAAAAGGAGTCCAGGATGAAAATGGTCAACTGTCCCTTATCCACAAGGCCAAAAGAGGGGGGCGGCTTGCTGTGGTGTGGCCACCCCGGGCCTACGCTGGGCCGGGCCTGTAGAAGGTACTCAGGAACTGCAGGTTTTGCATTTCCCATCCATGAAACTGACAGGCATTCGAGCTGACTTCTGCCTCTCAGTCTCGCGGTAAGAGACCCAAGTTTTTCTAGTCCTAGATGGAAATAAATTTCATCTGCCTCAGGTCTCTGGTATAAAAGGTGCGATCCCAGTTACCTCACAGGCCTGGGCGAGGAAAATGCCAAGAGCTGTAAAAGGGCTTGGAAAAGTCAAAAAGGTGATGTATAAATGTAATAATTGATTACCATTTTGTGCTCGAGAATAAGCCATGGAAAACAAAATAGGAAAGTAAGTCTACAGCCCTAAAATATATGCATATAAAACTTTAAAAGAATGCAGTTCCAACTCTACAGATGGTATCTGGGGATTGTCTACTGCTTTAGAGTCTCAATGTCCTTTTTCCCACCTCCACAAAATCCACCTGGGAGAGTGAACTGTACAAGAGGCCCAAATTCAGTCCCCCCCACCCCACCCTCCCAGAAAGGGAGGCAGGGCAGAGGCTCCAAGAAGGGCTACACTTTGGCTGTAGAGTACAATAGGCATGCAACATGGGAGGGCAGGCCTTATGAAATGTATATACAGACCCCTTGGGGTGAGGGGCCCCGGCCAGGAGGCACTGAGCAAGGGAGGATCCATCTCCCCCCTGGCCGGGAGGGGGGCTCTGGGGCAATCTCTAAGGGTTGCATATCCCCAGGGAGAGGGGACAGCTGCCACTCCTGCCTCTGTCATCCCAACCCAAACCGGAGAGAGTGCTGAGCAAGAAGACAGGTCCCAGAAGCCAAGAGGGTGTTGGCATCCCTGTCATTGAACTCAGGGGCCCAAGAACTCTGCATAAAATATCATCAGACCTAAGAGATAGTCAAAGGCACAAAGTTTAAACATGGGGGGGTGGGGGTGTTGAGAAGGGTCTGGGATACCCTGAAGCCCAGAAGTGTGATTTGTTCCCCCTTGTCCAAAAGGGTGACTGTTCCACTGGGCCTGTCACCACAGGACATTTTCCATGACAAGCACTCACTTTCTTGGGGAAAGGGCATCAGGTTGGCACAGGAAAGGCCCAGGTGGAGGGCCACTCTGTACATTAATACTTTGGTGATTAATGTTTGGGGAGAGGCAGGATTCTCCCCCAGGCTTCTGACTCAAACCCTCAAACCCTCTCACTTAGCTGGATATGAAACCCAGAGTCCACACTACTCCCAGCTCTGACACAAGGCCAAGCCCACAGAACACTCCCAAATGAGGTCCCAAGACTTAGGGAATAGGGTGGAAGGGATTGGAGGGCATCTTCTGGAAGAGAGCTCTGGGGCAGATCACAGTTTCCGCTCCACAGGTTGCTGTAGACACAGTTCGCTGCCCGCAGAGATGATGGGCAAGTGATTGTCCATATGGTAGCTGATGAGGTGACTGACACTCTCAAAGCGGTGATCCTTAGTCCGAACCTGGGAGGGTGGGAAGGAAGAAGATCAATTCAGGTGAAGAGTCAAATAAGACCTCAGCCTCCAAGGTGGAAGAGGGTAAAACAGACAAGAGGCTTGAAGAAGGAGAAAAAAATGGTAGGGGAGAGTGTGGCCTATCAGTCCTGATCATTGAGGTTTCTCTAGAAAGAAACAGTTGCAGAAATAGGTCAGTGAAGTGGGAAAAGGCAAAGGTGACATCAGCCCTGAAAGAGTGAAGCTGAGAGCTATATACCCTTTTCTTGACCTGGAGAAAGTTGGCATGTCTCAGAAGAGTATACACAGTGCAAAAAAAGATGTGGAGGCTGGGCATGGTGGCTCATGCCTGTAATCCCAGCACTCTGGGAGGCTATGGGAGGCAGATCACTTGAGCCCAGGAGTTCAAGAACAGCTTGGGCAACATGGCGAAACCCCATCTCAACAACAACAACAACAAAAATACAAAAATTAGCCGGGTGTGCCACCACACCCCAGCCTGGGTGACAAAGCAAAACCGTATCTCAAAAAAAATAAAAGAAAAAGAGGAAAGGAGGCTGAGATTGCTGTAGAAAACAGACAGAAGTTTGTTTCTAGACAGGGTCTCTGTCACCCAGGCTAGAGTGCAATGGCGCAGTCATGGCTCACTGTAACGTCGAACTCCTGGGCTCAAGCCTCAGCCTCCTGGGTAGGTAGGACTACAGGCATGTGTCACCATTCCTGACTAATTTTTTGTTTTTTTATTTTTCTAGAGACAAGGTCTTGCTATGTTGCCTAGGCTGGTCTCGAACTCCTGGCCTCAAGCAATCCTCCCACCTCAGCTTCCCAAAATGTTGGGATTACAGGCATGAGCCACCACACCTGGCTAAACAAGGAAAGTTCTGAAGAGCAGTGAGGCAGTGCAGATAAGAGAAAGCACGGTGGTCTGACTCCTGAGTCTGGGGAGCTGGAGAAGCCCTTGGATCTTCTTACAAAAGGAAACTTGCAGTGTCTAGCCTTTAACCATGTGACATTGGGCATCACAACCTCTTCAGGGTGGTTTCCTTATTTGTAAAAATGGGCACAGATGAGATGACTGCCTTCTAGCTCTGATAAGGCTTGGGGATTTGAGGACGGTCCAGGACCGTATTTGTTTTGTTTTGTTTTTTTAGACAGTCTCACTCTGTCACCCAGGCTGGAGTGCAGTGGTGCGATCTCAGCTCATTGCAACCTCTGCCTCCTGGTTCAAGCAATTCTCCTGCCTCAACTCCTGAATAGCTGGGACTACAGGTGCCCACCACCACACCTAGCTAATTTTTGTATTTTTAGTAGAGATGGGGTTTCACCATATTGGTCAGGCTGGTCTCAAACTCCTGACCTCAGGTGATTCACCCGCCTCAGCTTCCCAAAGTGCTGGGATTACAGGTGTGAGCCACCACGCCCAGCCCTATAGTGCCAGGACTATAAAGAATATAGTTCAGGCTAAGGGATGAGCCCCTGGAGGAAGATGCCAGACACCCTAAAGAGCAAGAGACGCCCACAGAGAGCTGCCCAGCGGGAATGTCTAGAAAGCAATGAGGGAAGGAACAGGGATACACTGTAGGATACTGTACCTTCCCTTCTGCCACCCCTCACCCACACCTCTGCCACACTCACCACACCCTCAGGGTCCACCAGTAGCAGATGCTTCGGCTGCCCACTCTGCAAGCCAGTGAGCACATACTGGCCAGGTGTGGTCGTGCTCTCCCGCACCAGGAAGTCCCCGTTAAGCTGCAGCAGTGCCTCAGCCTCCCGCCGACTCAGCTTCCCATGGAACCAGGGCTCCCCTCGGAGCTGCTCAGCCATGGACACTGACTGGGGAGGTGGAGGCACCCGAAGAGCATCTTCAAAGGGCTCTGGAAGTGTAGACGGAGGGTGAGGGAAAGTAGCGGACACAACACACACCCAAGACCCAGACTTCAGGGAAGGGAAGTCAGGAAGGAAAGAGCAGATAGGCAGGAGAAGGGCCAGACCCAAGTAGAAAGGTGGGGATGCAGAGAGGAAAGACAAGCACTCACTCATATCAAACAGGTCACGGGGTGCACTGCCATTGACAGCAGGATTGGGGAGCCCAGCACCACCCACTGCTTGCCGGACCTTGTCTAGGTTCTGGACGTTGACATAGGAGGGATCGTCAAAGAGCTCTCTGCCTGCTGAGGAAAGAGAGGTTCTACAGTGATCCCCAACCCTGCCTCCAACACTCCCTGGCTCTGTCCATCTCAGCTCCCTTCATACCTGGACAGGATGGTGGAGGTGGCATCTGTTTTCGGACTTCTGGATCTCCCCCAACAGGGTGTCCTACAGGCTGCAGGGATAAAAATAAGGTGAGACCAGAAGCCCTAAACAACCACTCCCACCCTAGGCCCAGCCCACCTCCATCCAAGCAGCTTACCAGTGTAGCTCCCAAGTGGCTAGGGGTCTGGGCACTGGGTGCAGTGGATCGAGCAGCCCCTGGAGCAGCTCCTTCCCGAAGCCTCATGTCTACCACCCCCCCCAGGGGGGGTTCCTTCCCCGGGAAGTCATTATAGTACTGATGGTCAGCTGGCTCTTCCTCCTCCTCATCCCACGCTGAGCCATCAAAGCCAGCCATCCTGAGGGACAGGACAGTGAAGGTGTAGCTATAAATGTGTGGTGGGCAGGAGGAGGGGAGGAGGGAATAGAACAGCAGCCATCTATTGGGTATTTACTATGGATTAGGCCTGAGGCTGAGTGTTTTATATACATAATCATTTCATTCTCCTGGCAACCCCATAAGGTAGGTATTGTTTCCTTCCCCAATTTTACATATGAGGAAAATGAGGGTCAGAGGTGAAAAGATTTGCCCGTCTCACAACTAAAAGGTGGCTAAGCTCAGATTTAAATTCAGGTTTGACTTTAAAGCTCGTCCCCTTGGCCAGGTGCAATGGCTCACGCCTATAATCCCAACGCTTTCAGAGGCCAAGGAGGGAGGGCTGTTTGAGCCTAGGAGTTCAAGACCAGCCAGGGCAACATAGCGAGACCTTATCTCTACCAAAATAAAACTGCTACTACTCAGCCACGTGTGGTGGCATGTACCTGTGGTCCCATCTACTCAGGAGGCTAAGGTGGGAGGATCACTCAAGCCCAGGATATGGAGGCTACATTGAGCTGTGATTGCACCACTGAACTCCAGCCTGGGCTACAGAGCAAGGCTCTGTCTCAAAATAAATAAGTAATGCTCTTGCTCTTGATCTCTGTGCTCTCTCCCAACAAGGAAGGGAAGCACTATGGTGTGTGTGTGTGTGTGTGTGTGGTGTGTGTGTGTGTGGCAGCAGGGAGGCGCTCCAGCTCCAGAACATTTTTACCTCTCCTAAATATTCGATCCCTGCTGGCTCCACTGCTTATCCCTCAAGGCCTGAGGTGGGAAAGATTGTAATCTCAGGGAAAAGAGATATCCTCCCAAACCCAAAGTCTTGATGGCTTCTAGAGGCAGGAAAACACAGAATGCCAAGTAGAGAAATGAGCAAGAAAGAGAAATGGGAATAGAAAAATCCCACCTAGCCAGAGAGAGATGTAACTTGGAGGCCCCGGACTACAGCTCCACCATGAGCAAACAAGAAAAGCTGGCCCTGCGGCAAGCAGTGCCTCAAAAGCCTTTCCTCCTGAACCACAGGAAACAGAAGAATAGCAGGAAGTGGGAAGCAGAGGCACACAGGTTATTCCCTCCCTGAACCTCTCAGCTCAAGTGTTGGAAGAACAGCCCTCCTTTCCCAATCCTGGTCTCAAAAGCTGCTCCACACTCTCCCCACCTGCTCACCTGTCATGAGGGGTGACCAGTTTGGGTGGGTTCCTGAGGTATTGTTTGAAGCGCAACTCGAAGGCCTGGCCAATGGTGCTGATGACATCCTGGGCAAGCCCTTCGGGACACTCCAGAATGTGGCAGGCTGCGGGCACAGCAGAGGCTGTCAGTGAGTTGAGCCCACTGGGAGGAGGCACAGTCGGGGGCCCTCATCTTCCTCGGCAGGAACCCCCACTTAGATCTACTTAGAGTGGGTACAGATGACCCCAGGTCCTACTCACCTCTTCAAACAGCCAGACCCACCCAGTGCTCCCCACCATGCCTCACCTCTCTGATTCACAGGGTCTTTGGCAACGTAGGCGACATACTCGGCTGTGTCCTGGGGAGGAAGGTCAGAAAATTTTACAGTTCCACTTTACTCCTGACCCCTAAAACCCAGTCCTTTTCAGATATCCCCACAGTCCTAGCACCCCCACTTCTCTAATCAATGTCTTCCCAATCCCTAGCCCCTTGCTCTTCTCCCACCACCTTTGCTCTGTTCCCCAACTCACCGGATCCCCTCCGGATGCAAATGAGATAGATTGCATGTGGTGGTTGGCGATGATCTGAGAATTAGGGCAGGGGATGGAGAAGGAAGGGAATGCCATGTGTCAGGCAGCCTCAGGGCCCAGAACCCTGGTGCCCCAGTCTCATTCTCTGGGTTCCTTATCCCATATCCTCATTTCCTCCTTCCCTACTGGTCTTCTGCTCTCAAGCCCTCTTCCTAGTTTTTGGCCTCCTAACTAGATCTCCCCTTAGCACCCCCATCAGTGTTTCTGGTCCGCTTGCCCACCTCCACCAACCTGTTTGCAGTCTGCGGCCATGAGGTTGAGGCTGCTGGTAGAGACGGTGAGAGTGATTGGCATTCCAGCAAATTTCAGGTTACTCCTCCCCAGGATAGAGCTGAGCGGGCGGCTACAGGGCTAAGGTAGGGCCCAGGGTCTTAGAAGGTGAGGGTTCCCAGCACAGACAAACCATACTCTTGTCTCCTGGCCCTCTCCCCACATGCCCCACACTTGCCTCCTCACTGTCCCTCCACATTTCCCAGCAGCATCCCTATCCCCAAGGACCCCAAGTACCTTTCTCCTCCTTGTCGCCCCCTTAGCACCCGGCACAGCCTCACACACCAGACTGATGGCCTCCCTGGGGAAAGAGGGGTACTCAGACCCAGCGCCTGCCTGCCTGCCTCCCACCCAACTGGGGCTGCCACAGAGCTGGGGGAGGGGAAAGCCAGGCCAGACTCCCAGGGCACTCCAGGCTCTTTGTCGTGGTGGATTGAATTAAGGGCCTTTAATATTTGATGACACTGAGAGGCCGCTTCCTGGCTGATTGGGTTAGGGCCTCAATGGGTATAGCCCCACCCCCTTCCAGCTACCAAATGTCCCATTCCCTTCCCAAAGGCAGCAGCAACCTTCCATCTACCCCCATTTGCTACTCCAGCTCCACCTGCCAGCCGCTTCTGCTACCTTCCCCACAACTCCCAAGGCTGGACAGGTAAGGAGGATCTGGGCCAGCGGAGCCTCCTTTCAGTAAAAGGCAGAATCACTATCCCACCTTTCTCTCAATCCCCTTTGCTACCCAAAGATCAGCCCCAACCAGCAGTACCCAAGTGACCCACTCCCCTCCGCCCTTTCCCATGGCCTCACTAATCCCAGGAATCCCACAGTCCACTCCCTCCCCACTAACCTGGTAACCTGAGTCCGGGTGTTGAAGTCCAGGGCACGCATTGACTGAAGGACCTCCACACAGCCCATGTACTAAGGGGAGGGAGGAGAGCACAGCAGGTCAGCCGCTCCCTGACCCCAGTCCCTTCACAAAGGGCCCTAGGACTTTGCCCATATGGTCCCTAAGAGAAGTAAAGAGGAAGAAGTTCTGCCCACTTCCCGTGTCTACATCCCACAACCAAGGTGAAAGACAACAGGGAACGAGGAGAGAAAGAAAAGCCAGGCTAGAAGGACCTCACGCACTGGGGAGAGAGTTTGGAGGGGACCGACAGGCACTGACTGGGATGGAGCGACAACTCCAGAAGGCGGGAGAAGAATGGAGGAAAGGATCAAGAAGTCACTCCTTCCAACACTTATTAAGAGCTTCTGCCATGGTGGGCATTGTGCTAAGCATGGCAGGGTGGGGGTGGGGGAGTCAAAAGAAGGAAGGGGGCCCAGGCAGAGCTGGAAGGGAAGGGGCTACAGAATTGGGGAAGGGATGGGAAGGGTTTAGGAAATAGAACACTGAAACAGGGTTGTTGGGGAACAGCAGGAAAAAAGAATTCCAGCCAAGCTGGAGTGAGCAGAAGAACTGGAGGGGTCTGGGAGGGAATGGAAAGGAGGATGTTCACTCACCCGAACCAAGTAGGAAACCCCGGGTCCCATGACTTTGTCGTTGGGATGCAGCCAGCCCCGCGTGGGCTTATTGACAAAGCTCCCGTGGCGGGTCCACTCCTCGCCCCCCAGCTGGCCCCCTTCCACCCGAGTCCTGCGCCCGCCGCCTCCACTCAGCTTGTTCATGTCCTGGAGGAGGGGTAGGGGGCCTGAGTCTGGCATGGCTGCCCCTACGATCCCCTCCCCATCATCGGCTGCCCTTCCTGGCTCCCCCTTAGACCCTGGGCGCCCCCCAGCCGGGTTGGCCAGCCTCAGGTTGCTCATCCGGGGGAAGAAGGAGCACAGAGTAGTGGGACTATCGTCCCCAGGCAGAGGAGGCAGGATGGGCCCCAGGGATGAAGCTGATGGGGAAGGCAGCTCCTCCGGGGGGGTGGACCCTGAAGCCCCCTCCTCCAGCGATGACAGAGACTCATTCCGGAGTGGATTGTACTTGGGCTTGGGGGGCAGAAGATCCATAGCTGAGGTGAGAGGGGGCTGCTGCCCGGCCTGGCCCCCCTGCCAGTTTGGGCAAGGGGGCCAGGCAGGGGGTATCCCCAGGCCCTTAGCCTGGTCGGACCTCCGTGGCCCAGGAGTCACAGAAGTCCTGGGGAGGGAGAGGGACAAGTGGCTTCCGCTCCCCAGCTCAGACCCAGACAGTTTCGGGCCCCATCCCCGCCCAACGTGGAGCCTCTTCTCTGGCTGAGAAGAGAACAGGCTGGACCCAGAGCTGCCTGGCTCCTCCCCAGGGGCGGAGAGCTAAAGGGAGAGACCAATCACGAGGACAGTGCTGACTCACAGGCTCAGAGGGGCTGAGCCCCCACCCCGCCCCAACCTCGGACTGGAGCAGGGGGTAGGGCTATCCAAGCTCTTCTCCCCTGCCCTACACAAACAACTAGTAATCTGGGGAGAAGGAACGTGGGGGTGGGAGGGAAGCTTGGAGGAGTTGGATGGAAAGAAAGGAGATAGGAGGTCTGGGTCACTCGAAACCGGACACAGGCAGGCCAAAGGGGGCAGGAAGTCAGGCTAGAGTAGAGGGGAATGAGGGAGGAAAGAGAGGCAGCTGCGGGTGGAAAAGGGAGGAGATCTCAGAGCTCAGCATTTCCCTTCCTGTTCTGGTTGGACACTCGAATTCCCCACCCTCCAGCCCAGGCCACCCCCAACCACTACCCCATACAGTAAGCCTGGGCCATTAGCATCCTCTGCTGAGACAGCTGTGGACTGGAGCTGGCGAAGTGGGGATGGGAAGGAAGTGGTCCCAATGGATGCAAAGCAGGGTCAAGAGGAGAAGCAAAGTTGGTGAAAAAAGGGGAATAAAGTCCAACCTGGATGGTACATCAGGAAGCTACCAGGCAAGACGGGAACAAGAGGACATGCTGGTCACGGCTTGTTCTCTAGGTATGCCATCTACCACACCAAGACTGACGGCTCATAGCCAAGCACTGTCCTCTCCCCTTTCCACAGGCCTTGTTAACACAGCACACTGTCAAGGGTGAGAATGAGGGAATCAGGTCCCCACTCCCACTCCAAACCACCCCAATTCATATCCCTCCTCTTACAGGGCCCTAAGCCCCACCAAAGAGCACAGTGTCCCTCACACCAGGGGAAGAAACAGTTCTCCAAGAGAAGTAGAAACGACAAGCTAGGAAGGGACAGAGAGATCAGAAGACACATCTGTGTCAATAAGGACAGGAGAAAAAATAAGTAAGTACAGGAGAAAGGGGTGTCAGGAGAAGATGGGTTGAAGCTGGACACAGGGAACAAGTCCCAAACTCATTCCTGCCACCCACGGCTTCCTGCCACTGCTCTTCTGGAGAATGCCATAGGCAAAGCTGGAAAGCGACCAAAAAAAAAAAAGAAAAAGAAAAAGAAAAAGCAAGTTAAAGATACATATTCCCACCGGGCACGGTGGCTCACACTCACACCTGTAATCCCAGCACTTTGGGAGGCTGAGGCGGGTGGATCACCTGAAATCAGAAGTTTGAGACCAGCCTAGTCAACATGGTGAAACCCCATCTCTACTAAAACTACAAAAATTAGCTGGGCATGGTGGTGAGCACCTGTAATCCCAGCTCGGGAGGCTGAGGCAGGAGAATCGCTTGAACCCAGGAGGTGGAGGTTGCAGTGAGCTGAGATCGCGCCATTGCACTCCAGCCTGGGTGACAAGAGCAAAACTCTGCCTCAAAAAAAAAAAAAAAATACGTATTCACTCAAGCTCATCTTGGAATTACCCTTAGATTTACTTCAGAGGATTAAAATATAGATAGATAATTATCCTGATTAACAACATTAACACTTGAAGTGTGTTAGATACTGTACTTAACTCTTAAATCTCCCCTTAGTGCTCATTCCAGAAGAGCTTTGTCACTGTCAGCCAATCCTGAGAAGGAATTTTATCACTTCTTTTCCAGCCAGCTCTCAGGCAGAGAGAATGAGGAAAGGATTCCACCATAGCCTCACACCCCCAAAACACACAAACACACACTAGGATGTCCTCATCTGTTGAGATGATGTTCTGTGGGAGCCTGCAGTATCCAGAGCCAGGGAAGGACCAACGGGTGTGGGCGTTTGGAAGAAAAGAAAGAAGTATGACTGTTGAAATGTGCATGGGGAGAAAGGAGATTGCCTACTGGAAGTCCAGGTAATTGGGTGTAGGGAAAAAGCTGTGTGTGGCTTCTCAGCCCAACTGGGAGGAGGGGAGGGGGGTGGGAAGTGGCAGGAAATGGCGAAAGCCTCAGGAATGTTTCCAGCAGGGAAGGCTGGGCAAACGGGGCCAGGAGGAATGCCCAGACAAGAACTCTGGTTAGGGGGAGGGGAAGAGACAGAGAAGCAGCAACTGAACTGTCCCTTAAAAAAAAAGAAAAAAATCAAACAACAAAAAGGGCACTATTATATACCCCCACTCCAAACCACCGGTTTTCTGGTAGAAAACTTGCTCCTGTCACACCCACATGCCACACACCAACAAATCCATGGTCCTATCCACTTATGGATAGGTAGGCCTAGAGCTACTTCTGGGATGGAGTTGGTCCTGGGAAGGGAAGGCCAGGAGATGAGGCTGGGAGTCTGACAGCAAGTCTCTCTCCCTCTTGTGCCAAACCCTAAGTTCAGGCCCTTCAAATAGTTCTACACTTGGAGGAGGTTAAGAAAGAGGAAAATGGGGCCGGGCGCGGTGGCTCACGCCTGTAATCCCAGCACTTAAGGAGGCTGAGAGGGGTGGATCACCTGAGGTCAGGAGTTCGAGGCTAGCCTAGTCAACATGGTGAAACCCCCTCTCTACTAAAAATAAAAAAATTAGCCGGGCGTGGTGGCGGGCGCCTATAATCCCAGCTACTCGGGAGGCTGAGGCAGGAGAATCACTTGAACCCAGGAGGCGGAGGTTGCGGTGAGTCGAGATCGCACAATTGCACTCCAGCCTGGGCAACAAGAGCGAAACTCCGTCTCAAAAAAAAACAAAAAGAAAGGAAAACGGCTGCCTTTAATATCACTCTTCACAGTCAGAGATGGGAACTTTGACTTCCCACCTGGGGGAGCACGAGAGTGCTCGGAAAACTGATCCCAAAGCCCAAAAAAAGACAAAGGACAGGAAAATATAAGCAGGTGGAGTTTCAGGGATTGACGACAAGGCTTTTCAGCTTATGACCCAGGTCCCACAAAGCCCGTAAAGGGGTGTGGTCCCCTAGGACGCGAACTTTAGACTTCTATACGGGGAGGCTTTCTGGACAGTCAGACACGGATTACGAACGGGGCGTGGCTTCGGAGGGGCGGAGCCCCGAAGAGGCGTGGCTTCAACAAATTCGAATCGTTCTTTGAGGTGCAGGGTTTTGCCCTTTTGGGAGATAGGCTTTTTGACAGGAGTTAGCGGAGGATCGTTGCTAGGAGGCGGAGTTTCGGGGAATGGAAGGAGTAACGAAAGGTTTCACGTAGTAGGGCTTGGAACGTGTCTGGGGGTGGGACTTACAGGAAAACTGGGCGACAGGGTGGGGTCGGAGACAAAAAATAAAAATCAAGTCGGGGTTCGGGGGAGCCCCCTGAAGTTGGGAGGTGGGACTTCCGGGGAGAGGGGTCTCAGGGGCGGGACTTATAAATGAAGACCGGAAGTGGGGTCCCGGGAGAGGGGTTCCGGAGTGGAAGAGTCAGTCACCTAAGGAGAAAAAAGTCAAGACTCACCAGGGCCTCATGGAGTCTCCGCACCGCACCGCGGGCCGATTTGGTTCCGGATCACGCCACTGCCAGCTTAGGTTACCGCTCCAACTTTCTCCCCCGGCCCTGCCTCCCTGGAGAAACTTTATTACACTCACTTCCGGCCTCACTAACCCCCTGACCCTCTACCTCAGCGTCCCTCCTTCACGCTTCCCACTTTCCCGAGTTAGCCAATGGCAGCGCGAAATCGCGCACAGAGGCAATGGTGGCCAATAAGACGCCTACTTTTGATCCACGCTCGTTCTTGAGAAACGTAAGAACTGTCCTCCAATAAGGACCCAAGAGAAGTAAATCTAAGCCAATCGGAGGCTTGAAAGTACAGCTGTCCCGCCTTGAACCAAACGGACCAATAGGAAGTGCGGGCGGCGTGTTTGAAAGCGAGGCCAAAGTGGGTGGGAGCGCGTGCTGCTGGGAGTTGCTTGGAGGTTGGCGGCGCGGGGCTGAAGGCTAGCAAACCGAGCGATCATGTCGCACAAACAAATTTACTATTCGGACAAATACGACGACGAGGAGTTTGAGTATCGGTTAGTGCTGGCGCGGGGGCAACAGCGAGGTCGTGAGCTTTGACCGCTGAGGGCACAAACAATTAGTAACAGGAACTGAGGCGATAGAATTGGCGCATGCGTACGAGATGTGAACGGCAAGGGTGTGATATTGGTGGAAGGCGTAATGCGCATGTGCGGAGGTGGGAGCCTCTCAAAACAATAAAGTGGCTGCGAATTTGGAGTCGGCCCTCAGTTGAGAGGAGGGAGTGGTGGGCGTGGTTAGAGTACTGACCACCCACACCCATGAGGGTTTCTGGATCATTCTCTGAACTTTATTGGGCAAACTTAACTTGCCTTGTAGAAACTGTTTGTTTCACAGTAATCCTGTGGAATCCAGTGAGAGAACGTAGCAAAAGCGGAGCTGGGAGTTTCCTCGCGTCCCTAATGCGAGAGTAGCGCTGAGAGAGTTGAATATTGCTTATTAACTCGTGAAAAAGACAAGGGGCGTGGTTGTCTGGCTTGTGTTAGGAAAGGGACCGCTTGGGACTGCAATGGAATAAAACTGGCTAGGAGCATTGAGAAAATACTTAATATGGGTCTAATAGATGCCCTTTATCAAAGGAAACAGTTACGGAATACTTAACAGGTTTCAGGTGTTCTGCTAAAATGCAAGGATAACACATGGTCTCTGCTGTTCACAAACTTAAAACTGTGAGTGGTACCGACGGACACCAGAAAGGTGATAACACCCTTTGCTAGGAGCCATTACAGGATGTGATGGGAGCACACGAGACTTGATAAGGAGAGGGAACTGGCGACCCGAAGGCTGGAGCTTCCTAGCTGTGCGCGGGGGTTGGGGTGGGGCTAGAAAGTCAGTCCCCTACATTTGCTAACTCCAGGACGCCCCCCACAACCCCACCCTTCGAGAATCCCTGCCGCCACCGCCTTGGAGGCTGACTTCTTTCTTTCGTTCGGTCTTCTTCCCTGGGCTTGGTGTGGGGGCGGGGGAGTGTCCTAAGGGCCAATTCAGTGTGATGACTCTTTCACCACCATTGAAAACGAAACTAGTATTAAACTACGCGTGTTTTCATTTATATGTCGGAAATGAGAACACTGGGACAGAAAGAGGGGAAGAATAGACGTTGGGGCCTACTTGAGGGAGAAGGTTGGGAGGAGGGAGAGGTTCAGGAAAAAAAAAAAAACTGTCGGGTACTATGCTTAGTACCTGGGTCATAAAAGAATCTGTACACCAAACCCCCGAGTCAGGAGCTTACCTATATAACAAACCTGCACATGTACCCTTGAACATGAAACTTAAAATACTGAGAGGAAAAAAAAAGGAAGAGGGAAAGTTGGGGAAAGCTTCCTAGAGGACAGAGCCTGAGATGAGACTCTAAGAAAAAGGTATGTGGGAGAAAGCACCTCTTGACTGAAATTGTTTAGAAGACACTGGATAGCCATCTGCCAAGGGTGGGGATGATGGAATCCTGGCACTGGATACAGCATTCGGGTTTGATAAATTTCAAGTGCATAATCTAGATTGGGAATAAAGGAAGACACAGGACTCCAAAATGTTGGCATTATGCTAATCTATATTATAATAATTAAGACCGCTTCCTGGTTTGTTACCTTGTCTCCTCAGTTGGAGAACATAAAATGAAAACTTGCTTTTCTTGTCTCTTCACCCAGCCTAGTTCAGGGCTTTAGGTCTTCAGAGAACTCGATGTGCATTGACAAATATATAATCATCTTTATACCAAGACGACTCCAGATCCTCTTTGATATAATTAACTGACTTTTCCTCAGCTGTTTTCCTCTACATCTGAACTAAACTAACTTAAAACTGTATGTGCGTATAAGAGATTTGCAGAGCTGGGAAGGAATCACCATTTCATCCCCTAGAAGATGAAACTTTTAACTTGACAGTGGCATTTTGGTTTAAGAGGGGTTTTTTGGTCTATGTATTGAAGCCAGATTTCGTGCCAGGGTGGTGTTAGAATGTGAGCTGTTTTCATATATTTGGACTAGAATTTTTTCTTTTAGGAGAATGGGGGGGAACCACTGTTACTAGCACAGAGGGAGAACTTAGTACATTTTCACTGAGCATGATGAAGACTATCTGGGTTAGTTTGAGTCACATCAGGGTAATAATTTCTTTGCCATGAAGGGAGACTTATCCTTGGTTAGAAAAGCACGGAATTTCCCAAAAAAAGTCTCAAGGTACATCCCTCCAGAGTTAGGAAGATAAGATTCAGGATAGATTTTTTTTTGTTTTAAGAGACAAGGCCTTGCTTTCTTGCCCAGACTGGAGTACATGGCTCTTCACAGGCACAACCATTGTGCACTGCAGCCCTTTTGTCTTTTTTTTTTTTTTCTTTTTGAGACGGAATCGCACTCTGTCGCCCAGATCTCAGCTTACTACAATCTCCGCCTCCTGGACTCAAGGGATTCTCTCCTGCCTCAGCCTCCCGAATAGCTGGGATTACAGGTGCATGCCACCACACCCAGCTCTTTTTTGTATTTTTAGTAGAGACGGGGTTTCACGTTGTTGGTCAGGCTGGTCTCAAACTCTTGACCTTAAGTGATCCACCCACCTCAGCCTCCCAAAATGCTGGGATTACAGGCGTGAGCCACTGCCCCTGGCCTATTTCTTCTGTATTTTAATCAAAGATTTCAAACTTCATACTGTATCTCTGTCAAACTCCTGGGTTCATATTACTCTCCTGCCTCAGCCTCCCGAGTAGCTGGGACTATAGGTATGTGCCACCATGCCTGGCTTAGATTTTAAAGGATAAGATATTTCATTTCATCCTTTGTGATGACTTGTCCACACAGTACTCCATAAAAGGCGTTTCCTCTCCACAAAATAACTTCTCTTCCTTCCTTCTAATTATTAACACTGTGTGCTCCGTGGGGCTCCCATTATATTGTAGCCAATCAACTAGAAGACTATAAGGGCCATGAAGGCAGAGAAAATGTGCCTGGAACTTAAGTGCTTATTCACTGGAATTATTCACTAATTTGTATTTTTCATATACTCTCGGAATTTATATAACATAGCCTGTATTTCTAGCTGCTGCTACCCCACAATAAAATTATATAAACTCTGACATCAGAAACTAGTTTTTCTTTCCTTTCTTGGCCTTGTAAACAGGCACTTGTCTGAGACTGTATCTGGTACTAACATAAATTCCTCACTTTCCCGTTTCTGTTACAGACATGTCATGCTGCCCAAGGACATAGCCAAGCTGGTCCCTAAAACCCATTTGATGTCTGAATCTGAATGGAGGAATCTTGGCGTTCAGCAGAGTCAGGGATGGGTCCATTATATGATCCATGAGCCAGGTCAGTGCACTGACTAAAAACAACCATATAGAACTGCTACACTGAGAGAATGAAGGAATAAGATTGTATAACCCAAATAGGGAGATAGGAAATAGTTTACTGGTTTCTTCCCCCTCTAGTCATGGATTTAAAAAAAAAAAAAAAAAAAAAGCTAGTGACCAAAAATAAGATTAAAGTATCTGGGAAGTTCAGAGACAACCTGTCACTAAAAAAAACTCCTGTAATCTTCCATTCAATCAGAGGGTATTCTTTTTAAGGCTACATATAGCCTGGTCATAGCCCCTGCCTCATTCTCCATCAGAAAACATTCTTGGATGTATTCCAAATAAGCAAAGGAAAGTATATTTATTGATAAAACACCAGACACCCAGCTGCCAGGCAAAACTTAATAAAGGACACCCTGGGGCTGTATAAACATAGCAAAAGAACTGATATTAACAATTCTGTACTTGGCAGACAGTCCAGACTTCTGGGTCTGCTTCTCAAGGCCATATGCTTAAGTCTTTATTTAGTTATAAAGATCTGAGTGGGTGATAGCTGGGGAGATGGTAGTGGAATACACTATATGTTGTACATAGAATGGTGTGCGCTTGTCTCTTAGATTTCCCTCACTCTTTCAGAACCTCACATCTTGCTGTTCCGGCGCCCACTACCCAAGAAGCCAAAGAAATGAAGCTGGCAAGCTACTTTTCAGCCTCAAGCTTTACACAGCTGTCCTTACTTCCTAACATCTTTCTGATAATATTATTATGTTGCCTTCTTGTTTCTCACTTTGATATTTAAAAGATGTTCAATACACTGTTTGAATGTGCTGGTAACTGCTTTGCTTCTTGAGTAGAGCCACCACCACCATAGCCCAGCCAGATGAGTGCTCTGTGGACCCACAGCCTCAGCTGAGTGTGACCCCAGAAGCCATGATGTGCTCTGTATCCAGAACACACTTGGCAGATGGAGGAAGCATCTGAGTTTGAGACCATGGCTGTTACAGAGATCATGTAAACTTGCTGTTTTTGTTTTTTTCCTGCCGGGTGTTGTATGTATGGTGACTTGTGGATTTATGTTTCAATGTACTGGAAACTTTCCATTTTATTCAAGAAATCTGTTCATGTTAAAAGCCTTGATTAAAGAGGAAGTTTTTATAATCTAATGCTGTAATTGTAAGGGTTTTTTTCCCCTCACTCAGGGTGAGCATCATCAATATCATGGTTCTAATTACATGCCCTTCAGTTTGATAATGAAGCTCAGCTCTTTGCTGATAATGAGGTTTATTTTAACATTCAGATAACTCATTTTTAATCTACTTTAAGCAGACTTGCTGTCAAACATCTACTGAAACATATTTCACTCTTAACTGGCCCGAGGTAGAGGTTATATAGGGACAACTTCATCTCATCCAAACAAATGAACTGCTTCCTACAGTCTGGGTACTGCCTTTAACATAGTCCCAATATTTGAATGGCACACACGGGTAAAAGGATGCTTGTGTGTCCCAATTCCTAATAGGAATAATAGGCACACCTATGACCTATTCACTGTGCCCCTCGGTTGGGGGAGGTTTTCAGCTGTTCTTAACTTTGGTTGGGCATTGGAATCACCTGGGGAGCTTTACAAGTACTGATGCCTGCCTGAGTCGTTCTTAAGGATTCTTAATTGGTCTGGAGCGTGGACTGGGGGTAAAAATTTCAGGCATCTTATGCAGGTAGATAAAGAAGTAAACTTTGAGAAAACAGGTGCAAAATGTAGCTGTTTAAGAAAACATTCCAGGCTGGGCATGATGGCTCACGCCTGTAATCTCAACACTTTGGGAAGCTAAGGAGGGCAGATCACTTGAGGTCAGGAGTTCGAAACCAGCCTGGCCAACATGGTGAAACCCCATCTCTACTAAAACTACAAAATTAGCCGGGCATGGTGGCACATGCCTATAATCCCAGCGACTCGGGAGGCCAAGGTAGGAGAATCGCTTGAACCTGGGAGGCAGAGGTTGTAGTAAGCCAAGATCACGCCATTGCGCTTCAGCCTGGGCAACAAGAGTGAAACTGTGTCTTCAAAAAAATAAAAATAAATTAGCCGGGCATGGTGTGTGCCTGTAATCCCTGCTACTCAGGAGACTGAGGCGAGAGGATCGCTTGAACCCGAGAGGCAGAGGTGGCAGTGAGCCAAAATCACACCACTGCACTCAGCCTGGGCGACAGAAGCTGTCTCAATTAAAAAAAGCATTCCACAGAATAATAACTTCCCCTTTAGTCTAACAAAGTAGTAGTACTAAGTAAGGATATTAATCTCCCTCATTTTTTCTGTCTTCCATCCACTTATTCCTAAAATAGCAGGCATCAACATCGGGAAAACTCATTAGAAATGCAAATTATTGGCCGGGCACGGTGGCTCAAGCCTGTAATCCCAGCACTTTGGGAGGCCGAGACGGGCGGATCACGAGGTCAGGAGATCGAGACCATCCTGGCTAATACGGTGAAACCCTGTCTCTACTTAAAAAATACAAAAAACTAGCCGGGCGACGAGGCGGGCGCCTGTAGTCCCAGCTACTCGGGAGGCTGAGGCAGGAGAATGGCGTAAACCCGGGAGGCGGAGCTTGCAGTGAGCTGAGATCCGGCCACTGCACTCCAGCCTGGGTGGCAGAGCAAGACTCCGTCTCAAAAAAAAAAAAAAAAAAAAAGAAATGCAAATTATTGGGCTCCAACCTAGACCTAGTGAATCCTAAACCCAGGGTTGGACACCACAATGTTTTAACACAAGCTCTCCGACTGATTCTGATGTACACTTAAGCTTGAGAATCCACTGGGAAAATACTAGAACAGACTTGGTATTCTGTTTTGGGAGGGGATCAAATATCAACTGTATTACTAATAAAGATATTGGAACATGTGGTTTAGTAGGCAAGTGGAATTCCTGTTTTGCCCCTTTTTTTTTTTCAAAGAGCTGACTTTTTATAATAGAAAGAAATGAGGGCCAAGTACGGGGACTCACACCTGTAATCCCAATACTTTAGGAGGCCAAGGCAGGGAATCACTTGAGCCCAGGAGTTCAAGACCAGCCTGTGCAACATGACCAAACTCCGTCTCTACTCAAAATACAAAAATTAGCCAGGCATGGTGGGGCGCCCCTGTGGTCCAGCTACTCTGGAGTCTGAGATGGGAGGATCTCTTGAGCCCAGGTCAAGGCTGCAGTGAATGGTGCTTGTGCCACTGCACTCCAGCCTGAGCAACAGAGACTGATTCAAAAAAGGGGGGGGGGGCTTATTACTTGAAAGAATGGTATAGACGTCTGATCACCTGAATCTACCATTCACTGTGTTTTGCGATTGTGTGGCAAATCTTCACCTTTTTGAGCCTGTTCCTCGTCTGTAAAATTAGCATGATATCTATCTTACAGGGGTTTTTTTGTTTCTTTTTGATGGAGTCTCGCTGTCGCCCAGGCTGGACTGCAGTGACACAATCTCGGCTCACTGAAAGCTCCGCCTTCCAGGTTTACGCCATTCTGCCTCAGCGCCCCGAGTAGCTGGGACTACAGGCGCCCGTCACCACGCCCGGCCAATTTTTTGTGTTTTTAGTAGAGACGGGGTGTCTCCATGTTGGTCAGGCTGGTCTCCAACTCCTGACCTCAGGTGATCTGCCCGCCTCGGCCTCCCAAAGTGCTGGGACAAGGTGTGGTTTAGCAGTCCTACAAAGAATGAATTTGGCCGGGCGCGGTGGCTCACGCCTGTAATTACAGCACTTTGGGCGGCCGAGGCGGGTGGATCATGAGGTCAGGAGATCGAGACCATCCTGGCTATCACGGTGAGAACCCGTCTCTACTAAAAATAAAATATATATACACACAAAAAAAATTAGCCGTGCGTGGTGGCGGGCGCCTGTAGTCCCAGCTACTCGGGAGGCTGAGGCAGGAAAATGGCATGAATCCGGGAGGCGGAGTTTGCAGTGAGCCGAGATCGCGCCACTGCACTCCAGCCTGGGTGACAGACCGAGACTCCGCCTCAAAAATCAACAAGAATGAATTCAGGCCCTTACCATTCAAAATGTAGTCCACAGAGCAGTGGGATCACCATCACATGGGAACTAGCTAAATGCAGATCTCAGGCCCCACCCAAACCTACTGAATCAATCTGCATATGAGAAGATCCCCAGATTATTACTGGAAAAAAGTTTAAGATGCACGTTTGGGCCAAAGGCAACTGAAATGGGGCTAAGCTCGGATGATGTCAGCATCCAGAGTAAACATGTAAGGCACCCCCTATTCGCTGCCTCATTTGCACCTACAAGACCAATAACTGGGAAAGGTGTTATATGAACTAAGCACCATCTGGAGCAAGGTGGAGGAAGAGAGTTTTTGGATTCTTTCTTGTCAAAGAATTTTAAGTAATTAGTCTTGTCTATTATACTAGAGATAAGTTAAGGTTCCACACACCAAAAGCTCACCTACTCCAGGGTCTTCGTACCCGACAGACAATGGTGATAACAGACAATGGTGATAATCTTTCTCCGTGTCCCTCCAACTTCTGCTACAAAATAAGATCCTTGCTCACTCCAGTAAAGGCCCTTAGCCTAGTGTTAGAGTCACAGTGAATGAAAATAGCTTAAACCATGGCTAACTGACCCATTAAATAAAACAAAGCAACATATGCATAACAATAATTTGAATCCAGCAACAGAAACACCCCTAGGACCTTACATCACCTCCAACCACTGCTCCTTTCGCGCCCTAAACTCCCGAGGTCCCGCCCCCGACCGTGGGCTAAGGTCCGGCCCCCGTATTTCCGGGTGAGGGGTGGCCACGTGATTGTCGCCTATAACAATCAGGCCCTGCTCTCACCCACTGGCTAAAACCTGAGAGCGACAGTTGAATACACCAATGGGACCCTGGAAGAGTCTAAGCGACAGCCAAAATCACCACTCAATGTCAGCTAAGTGTGAGTAAGGCGGGACTTTAAGTACGGAAGCTGCCCCGGGACATGAGGAAAGGAACAAGGGAAAGACCCGGTGAAGGGCAGAACAGGCAGGTGAGTCAGTAATCTGAAGCTTGGTGGGAAGAAAGGATTCAGGGCTAGAAAGGGTGCAGAAGCCTGAAGTAGAAAAAGACGGGATTTTGGTCCGGGGGTGGAGAGAGCGAATGCCTTGAAAAGGGCCAAGGCCAAGGGTAACGTAGACATTTAAAGGGGCAGATGCCCCGAAGAGACATTTAAAAGGGTACAGATGCCCAAGATAGAGCAGACACTTGAGGAGACCAGCTCAGCAAACGGAAGACACTTAAAGCGGTAGGTTCTCAAGAGAGAAGGAGTTTTTAAGACTAGAGTTAAGGTTAGAAGACATTTAAAAGGGCATGGGTTGGGATTGGGGAACGCGTTTATTAAAGAGGCAGGAATAAAGGAGTCGCTTGTCAAGGATCTGGTTAGAGAAGACTGGGGTCTTCCTCTAAGAAGGAACGTGCACGCCTGCTCTCCCCCATTGTCCTTTCTGGCTTCTCCAGGTTCCCTCGACCCAGGACCCCCTGTTCCCAGGCTATGGCCCCCAGTGCCCTGTAGACCTGGCGGGCCGCCTGTGCTTGCGACCCCTATTTGGGGGTCTGGGTGGCTACTGGAGGGCCTTGCAGAGGGGCAGAGAAGGCAGGACCATGACATCTAGGGCCTCTGAACTTTCCCCGGGGCGCAACGTGACGGCTGGCATCATCATTGTTGGAGATGAGATCCTTAAGGTGTGTCTGGGACAGAAAAGGGAGGAGGGCGCCGCGTTCTCTTGTCCTTAAGGGCCTGCTGCACATCCCTCAATGGAGGGAGATGAGGCAGGGTGGGAGCCTCCTTGCTGCAGCAGGATCCTGAAGTGGATCCAGCATATTGGAGGAAAATTAACCCTCATTCTTTGAATTACTCTACTGAAAAACTTGTAGCAAAGTCCCTACAATTTTTCAACCTGAGAGCTGATTGAAGAAAAATAAAAATAGAAAGGTCATTGAAATTTACCAAGCAGTATGGTAGAGGGCAGAGGGGCTACACAACAATGACAGGAAGCCCCTTGAGTAGAGGAGGTACAGGTGTATGTATTGTATATTTAAGAGTTTTACTCAGCCTTTTTGGAAATGACTCAAGGTACTCAGCATAGTGGATAAGTGAGCTAGAAGGAAGGTACTAGGAGGGATGAATCCCTTTTGAATGATCAGGAAAGTCTTACTAGAGGACATAGCAGATGACAAGGGTTTTTTTGTTTTTGAGACAGGATTTTGCTCTGTCACCTAGGCTGGAATGCAGTGGCACAGTCACAGCTCACTGAAGCCTCCATTTCCAGGGTCAAGCAGTCCTCCTGCCTCAGCCTCTGAAGTTGCTATGACTACAGGTGTTAGCCACCACACCTGGCTAATTTATTTTTATTTTTTTGCAGAAACAGGGTCTCACTGTGTTGCCCAGGCTGGTCTCAAACTCCTGGGCTCAAGTGATCCTCCCACACCTCGTCCTCCCAAAGTGCTGGGATTACAGGTATGAACCGCTGAGCTTGGCCAAATGTCAAGTTTTAATAGTAATCTTTTTTAATATTCTTTGTAAATTTGTCTTTTTTTTTAAGATAGCATCTCACTCTGTTGCCCAGGCTGGAGTGCATTGGTGGAATCTCAGCTGATTGCATCTCTACCTCTCGTGTTCAAGCAGTTCTCATGCCTCAGCCACCCAAGTAATTGGGATTACAGGCATGAGCCACTGCACTCAGCCTTAATAGACCCTTTTTTTTTTTTTTTTAATTTTTGGTAGGGACGGACAGGATTTCGCCATGTTGGCCAGGCTGGTCTTGAAGTCCTGACCTCAAGTGATCCACCCACCTCAGCCTCCCAAAATGTTGGGATTACAGGCATGAGCCACCGCACCCAGCCCTGACCCCCTATTTTTATTTATTTTTGTATGTGTGTGAGACAGAGTTTTGCTCCTGTTGCTGAGGCTGGAGTGCAAATGGTTGCTCACTGCAACCTCTGCCTCCTAGGTTGAAGCAATTCTCTCACCTCAGCCTCCCGAGTACCTGAGATTACAGGCACCTGCCAGCACGCCTGTCTAATTTTTGTATTTTTAGTAGAGACAGGATTTCACCATTTTGGCCAGGGTGATGACCCTTATATTTTAAGTGCCTACTAGAGCCTGGCAGTGTGCTACATATATGTGATTTTACTAATCTTCACAACAACCCTACGAAGTTGGCACTTTTTTTCTTTTTTAAAATTTTATTTTTCTGTGTGTGTTTGTTTTATAAATGGGGTTCTCACAATGTTAAACAGGCCAGCCTCAAGCAATTCTCCCACCTCAGCCTCCCAAAGTGATGGGTTTACAGGCATAAGCCATCTTGCCCAGCCTTTTTTTTTTTTTTTTTTTTTTTCTGAGGCAGAGTCTCACTCTGTCGCCCGGGCTGGAGTGCGGTGGCTGGATCTCAGCTCACTGCAAGCTCCGCCTTCCGGGTTTACGCCATTCTCCTGCCTCAGCCTCCCAAGTAGCTGGGACTACAGGCGCCCGCCACTTCGCCCGGCTAGTTTTTGTATTTTTAGTAGAGACGGGTTTTCACCGTGTTAGCCAGGATGGTCTCGATCTCCTGACCTCGTGATCCGCCCGTCTCGGCCTCCCAAAGTGCTGGGATTACAGGCTTGAGCCACCGTGCCCGGCCATTTTTTTTTTTTTTTTTTTTTTTTTTTGAGACAAAATCTCACTGTCACCCAGGCTAGAGCTAATTTTTTGTATTTTTGTGTAGAAACAGGGTTTCACCATGTTCCAGGCTGGTCTGGAACACCTAGGCTCAAGCAGTCCTCCCACCTCAGCCTCCCAAAATGCTGGGATTACAGGCATGAGCCACCACACCTGGTCGGCAAAAAAGCCCAATTAATAATTAAACTGAGGGTCAGAGAGGTTGAGAAACCTCCCCAGGGTTACATACCTAGGACGTTATAGAGATGGGATTCCAGCCTAATGCCTGATAATCTCTTACTCCAAAACACAGACCCTTTTTTTTTTCCTTTGGTGACAGGGTCCCTATCACCCAGGCTGGAGTACAGTGGCATGATCTCGGCTCACCGCAGTCTCTGCCCACCGGGCTCAAGCAGTCCACCCACTTCAGCCTCCCAAGTAGCTGGGACTACAGGCATGTGCCACCACGCCCGGCTAGTTTTTGTATTTCTTTGTAGAGATGGGGTTTTACCATATTGTGCCAATTGGTCTTGAACTTCTGAGCTCAAGCAAGCCACCCCGCTTAGCCTCCCAAAGGGCTGGAATTACAGGCATGAGCCACCACGCCCGGCCATCAGAACACAAACCCTTAACCACTAAACCCATTGTAGACAATTAGAGGGAGATGGGGCTGGAAAAGAAGATAGGGTGTACACCACAGACAGCCCCAAATAACTCTGCAAAGGAATTTGAACTTTATTCTGTATACAGTTGGAAACAACAAATGGCTTTTGAGTCCAAGAGTGATGCAATCACAGTGACGCATTAATAAAGGTTACTGAGGAGACAGAGCAGAGCACTGTGGCTGGAGGCTGGGAGCCTGGCCAGGAAGCTGTCGCCATTGTCCAGGTAAAAGGTGCTAAGGACCTGCTTGGTGGCAGTGGGGACAGAAAGAAGAAAGCAGGCCAGGCGTGGTGGCTCACACCTGTAATTCCAGCACTTTGGGAGGCTGAGGCGGGAGGATCACTTGAGACCAGGAATTCAACACCAGCCTGGGCAACATGGCAACACCCCATTTCCACAAAAAAAAATTAAAATGAGCTGAGTGTGGTGGCACGCACCTGTAGTCCCAGCTACTCGGAAGGCTGAGGTGGCCCTTGAGCCCAGGAGGTTGAGACTGCAGTGAGTTGTGATTGAGCCACTATACTCCAGCCTGGGTGACAGAGACCCAGATTTAAAAACAAACAAATGGATTTTCCCACTCTTGTGTCCAGTCCAGGCCCCTCAGCAGCCTGAGGTGGTGTCCTTCAAAGAGCAGAGCACTGCATCATCAGGTGGATGCAGCCATCATCTCCAACCCCCTGCCCTTCATCCCTACAGTACTGACGGCCTCATCCTCCCCTTCAACCCCCAGGGACACACTCAGGACACCAACACCTTCTTTCTGTGCCGGACACTGCGCTCCCTAGGGGTCCAGGTTTGCCGAGTCTCAGTTGTACCTGATGAGGTAGCCACCATTGCAGCTGAGGTCACCTCTTTCTCCAACCGCTTCACCCATGTCCTCACAGCAGGGGGCATCGGCCCCACTCATGATGATGTGACCTTTGAGGCAGTGGCACAGGCCTTTGGGGATGAGCTGAAGCCACACCCTGAGCTGGAAGCAGCCACCAAAGCCCTAGGAGGGGAAGGCTGGGAGAAGCTGTCATTGGTGCCCTCCTCTGCCCGCCTGCATTACGGCACAGATCCTCGCACTGGTCATCCCTTCAGATTCCCACTGGTCTCCGTCCGAAATGTCTACCTCTTCCCAGGCATTCCAGAGTTGCTGCAGCGGGTGCTGGAGGGGCTGAAGGGACTGTTCCAAAACCCAGCTGTTCATTTCTACTCAAAGGAGCTGTATGTGGCTGCTGATGAAGCCTCCATTGCCCCCATTCTGGCTGAGGCCCAGGCCCACTTTGGACGTAGGCTTGGCCTGGGTTCCTACCCTGACTGGGGCAGCAACTACTATCAGGTGAAGCTGACTCTAGACTCAGAGGAAGAAGGACCCCTGGAGGAATGCCTGGCCTACCTGACTACCCGTTTGCCCCAGGGATCGCTGGTCCCCTACATGCCCAACGCCGTGGAGCAGGCCAGTGAGGCTGTATACAAACTCGCTGAATCAGGTAGGGACCTTATGGAGGAGGGGCAGTATGCCCAAAGCCATTGGTGCCACCCCAGATCTCAGTAATGCAGGGGCTGTTGGGTGCTTCCTGCAAATCCCGGAGAGGGCAGAAGATAGCTTCTGTTAATTCATTATTCTTCCAATAAACGTTGATTGAGTACCTACTTTTATCAGCACTGTGCTAGGTGTTGGGGATATGGCCCAAAAGGATAACGTATGCCCTGCTCTTGTGGACCAGTGTTTTAACAAGAAAGATGGACATTAAACAGGTGATCCTGCATGGGGTGATGAAGGGAGTGATCTCCCACAGCAGGGAGATCAGCCTTGATCTGGGGTCAGAGAAGGCCAAGTGACACAAACTGAGCGATAAAGAGGATTTGGTCCAGTAGGTGGGCAAGAGCCAACAGTATGAATGATAGCCTGCAAGGAAGCGGCATGGGGTTTAGGGGACTGGAAGGAAGCCCACACCCCACACCCCCTGCTACGGAGGAATGACACTGAGGCTACCGTGAGGTGTGGCTGGGTGGCAGATGGCAGGTCAGGGGCCAACTCTGCAGGGCCTAGTGAGCAGCATGAAGGAGTTTGGACTTTATCCTCGGACAACTGGGAAGATATCGAAGGGTTTAAGCAAGGGCAGCATGCCTTCACTCCCCTTTGATAGCCATATGTGTCCATCTGATGCCCTGTTCCCTGCCTGCTTGGCAGGGTCTTCTCTGGGGGAAAAGGTGGCAGGTGCCCTACAGACCATTGAGACCGCCCTGGCTCAGTACAGCCTCACCCAGCTCTGTGTGGGCTTCAACGGGGGCAAAGACTGCACCGCCCTCCTGCACCTCTTCCATGCAGCTGTGCAGAGGTGAGCCTGCCCCCTGGGAGACAAGACCCCTGATCTGTTTCTCCAGTTCCACATCCCAGAAAGCAAGGGGAAAGGGGGTGTATAGGTGGAGTTCAAGAGGGAGATAGTCTTGGTGACCTCTCAGTTCCATTCTCCCACCATATTGAGCATATGATATGTGCCTGGCCTTGTGTATGGATGTGCAGGCCACTATCCCTGACCACAGGGAGGTCACAGTCCACTGGGGAGATGGGAGATTTACATACCTGAACCAGGGATGCGTGCTTAGATTTGAGAGGTGAAAGGTCAGAGTGGGCTTCCCAGAGGAAGTGGGTCTAATGGATGGAAAGGACAAGGAAAAGGGAGACGGGGTGGGAGTCTGTTCTAGGGGCCAAACAGAACAGTAAGCTGTTTCAGGAGAGCCATTTCCCTGTCCATGCTGGCAAGCCTGTGGATTCTTCCCCCTCCACAGGAAATTACCTGACGTTCCAAACCCCCTCCAGATCCTGTATATCCGCAGCATCTCCCCTTTCCCTGAGCTGGAACAATTTCTACAGGACACTATCAAGAGGTACTAGGGGCCTGGAGGTTTGGGCTCCAAGAGAAGCTTGACAGAGCCCACTCCCGACCCCTACTTCTGTTTCTTCCTAAGGTATAATCTGCAGATGTTGGAAGCTGAGGGCAGCATGAAGCAGGCCCTGGGTGAACTGCAGGCACGGCACCCCCAGCTGGAGGCTGTCCTGATGGGCACCCGCCGGACTGACCCCTACTCCTGTAGCCTCTGCCCTTTCAGCCCCACTGACCCAGGCTGGCCTGTGTTCATGCGCATCAACCCACTGCTGGTAATGGGGAAGAGGGTTGATCGCCTTCAGTCTCACATGCCCCATCAGTCACTGCACCCTAGCTCACTTGTAGTAGTCGGGAGGCTAGAGCCTGGAACCTAGATGAAGGGGCCTCATCATCCAAGTAAGGCAGTGCTATCTGTTCATTCATCCTTTTGACCAATATTTATTGAGCCCAAATTCAGTAGCAGGCATTATGCTTCCTACTGTGGACAGAACAGTGACTTAGACCTGTGCTGTCTAATATAGCCACTAATTATTTATTTATACTTAAATTTTAATTAATTAGAATGAAATACTTATGACTAAAAACCACTGAATTATATACTTTAAAAGGATGAATTTGACAACATGTGGATACCTCAATTTTTCAAATTAAGTACAATTAAAAATTCAGTTCTGGCTGGGCGCGTGGCTTACGCCTGTAATCTCAGCACTTTGAGAGGCCGAGGTGGGCGGATCATTTGAGGACAGGAGTTCGAGACCATCCTGGCCAACATGGTGAAACCCCGTCTCTACTAAAAATACAAAAAATTAGCCAGGCGTGGCCAGGCGCCGTGGCTCACACGTATAATCCCAGCACTTTGGGAGGCCGAGGTGGGCGGATCACAAGGTCAGGAGATCGAGACCATCCTGGCTAACAGGGTGAAACCCCGTCTCTACTAAAAATACAAAAAATTAGCCAGGCGTGGCCAGGCGCCGTGGCTCACACGTATAATCCCAGCACTTTGGGAGGCCGAGGTGGGCGGATCACAAGGTCAGGAGATCGAGACCATCCTGGCTAACAGGGTGAAACCCCGTCTCTACTAAAAATAGAAAAAATTAGTTGTGCATGGTGGCGGGTGCCTGTAGTCCCAGCTACTCAGGAGGCTGAGGCAGGAGAATGGCGTGAACCTGGGAGGCAGAGCTTCCAGTGAGCTGAGGTCGCACCACTGCACTCCAGCCTGGGCAACAGAGCAAGACTCTGTCTCAAAAAAAAAAAAAGGCCAGGCATGGTGGCATGCACCTGTAGTCCTAGCTACTCGGGAGGCTAAGGCAGGAGAATTGCTTGAACCCAGGAGGCGGAGGTTGCAGTGAGCTGAGATGGCACCACTGCACTGCAGCCTGGGCAACAGAGCAAGACTATCTCAAAAAAAAAAAAAAAAATTGCAGGCCGGGTGTAGTGGCTCATACCTGTAATCCCTGTACTTTGGGAGGCCGAGGCAGGTGGATCGCCTGAGGTCAGGAGATCAAGAGCAGCCTGACCAAGATGATGAAACCCCGTATCTACTAAAAATACAAAAATTAGCGGGACGTGGTGGCAGGCACCTGTAATCCCAGCTACTTAGGAGGCTGAGGTAGGAGAATCACTTGAGCCTGGGAGGCAGAGGTTGCAGTGAGCCTAGATGGCACCGCTATACTCCAGCCTAGGCAACAGAGTGAGACTCCGTCCAAAAAAAAATACAGTACTTTAGTACTTGTACTAGCCACATTTCAAATGACCACCATATTAGACAGTAGAGATATAGAACATTTCCATCATCACAGAAAGTTCTGGCCAGGCACAGTGGCTCACACCTGTAATTCCAGCACTTTGGGAGTCCAAGGTGGGCTGATCAATGCCTGTAGTCCTAGCTACTCAGGCTGAGGCAGGAAGATCGCTTGAGCCAGGGAATTCAAGGCTGCAGTGAGCCATGATCATGCCAGTGCACTACAGCCTGGGCAACAGAAAAGACCTGTCTAAAAAAAAAAAAAAAAATAGGGCAGGGCACGGTGGCTCACGCCTGTAATCCCAGCACTTTGGGAGGCCGAGGCAGGTGGATCATGAAGTCAGGAGATCGAGACCATCCTGGCAAACATGGTGAAACCCCTTCTCTACAAAAAATACAAAAAGTTAACCAGGCATGGTGGCTGGCGCCTGTAGTCCCAACTACTCAGGAGGCTGAGGCAGGAGAATGGCATGAACCCGGGAGGCAGAGGTTGCAGTGAGCTGAGACCGCGCCACTGCACCCCAGCCTGGGCGACAGAGCAAAACTCCGTCTCAAAAAATAAATAAATAGACAGACATGGTCTCTGCCTGTCCTCCTGGAGCTCCACCCTTGCAGTAGAGGGTGGTTCACGAATGGAAAGCAGAGAGTGGAGAAGATGAAGTCCTTATCTTTCCCTTTGCATACATAGAGCAAGCTATACCAGAGAATCAGATGGCAAGCCCTCCGTCAGAGGCCAAGGGAGCAGAAGAGCCATCGATGGGCTCCTTCCCAGGACAGCAGGGGTAGAAGTGGGAGAGGGGAGCATTTGTGACTATTCTATTACTCTGACCTCCCAGGACTGGACCTACAGAGACATCTGGGACTTTCTGCGTCAGCTGTTTGTCCCATACTGTATCCTGTATGACCGAGGGTAAGGGTATTAGGGGAAGGGAATGGGTAAGGGAGTTTTTAGGGTGCTGGAATAGGGAGGGCCAGTAGGATTGCACACCCTACCACATGCTTGCCCTCCACCCTCCCTGCTCCAGATACACATCACTGGGGAGTCGGGAGAATACTGTGCAGAACCCGGCTTTGAAGTGCCTGAGCCCAGGAGGACACCTCACGTACCGTCCAGCCTACCTACTGGAGAACGAAGAAGAGGAGCGAAACTCCCGCACATGACCTCCCACCCTAGGAGGAAGGGAAGGACACTGTTCTAGGGTATAACCTGGCAATAAACCATGCCTCTCACTGTGCCTGTTGCTCTAGCTGTGTCTTCCTGCTCCAGAGGATGGGAGAAGCAGAATTGGGTCAAATGCTGCCAGCTCTGACTGGCTGTGCTCACTTTAAGGGGCCCAGGGGTGGGGCAGAACAGGCTGGAAAGGAGCTCTCACTGATGGTTCTCAATGTCAGCCTCAGCAGGAGCCCACCAGAGGGCAGAAGCAGGAGTTGTGCCAACCACTGGGAAAAGGGCAATCAGGCAGGGCAACACCCGGGCTGGAAGAGGGGAAGCTGCCTTGGCCTGGCTGTGGAGGATGAAAGATGGAGTTGCCAGGCCCTCCCTCCCACTAACCCCACCCTCCCATCCCTGTCTAGAGGGGCTGACTCAGCCTGTTCCCAGGCCTAGAACCTTCCCTTTGCTAAACCCTGGATCCTTTGTCTCTGTAGTCATGAGGCTGAAGGGGGTGGGGACAGTGTTGATAAAAGGCACTAGAGGCAGCTCCCACACCCTTCCTCAGAACTGCTGCCCACATGCAGCCCCGGACACAGCCCCTAGCCCAAACCCTACCTTTCTTCCTCGGAGGGGCCCCTCAAGACACTGGGCTGCAGGTGCCTGTCATTAAGATGGGCACAGGGTGGGAGGGCTTCCAGCGGACCCTGAAGGAAGTCGCCTACATCCTCTTCTGCTGCTGGTGTATCAAGGAACTGCTGGATTAATGGTGGCAGGGAACTGCCTCCTCTCCCCACCAGCACCATGGCTGGCATCGCTCAGGTGGGCAGAGTAGAGTAAACAGGAGGCATAGCTGCAGCTTCTGTGGCAGAGCTTGCCTCAGCTTCTCATTCTCTTATTTAGCCCCCAGCCCAATTGCCTTCAAGACTCCTGAGGCCAGCTGTGCTTGACCAAGGATGGGCCATAAACAATGAGTAAAGAGTGAAGTGTGGATCCTGCTTTGAGCTGTGTCATCTGGCGGCCCTGCCTCATCTCTGAGCCTCCTCCATTCCCAACCCCTGCCTCTGGGGAACCTCTGGTGGGCAGGAGCTTGGACTGATCTGGCTAGGACCCCAGTAAGATTGTGGCAAGACCTGGCACTCCTCCAAGCTTGGCACAGTGGGCCCACCAGCTCAGATGGTTGATCCACTATACTCTCATAGTACCAAGAATGGACTGTCCCCTAAGATAACTGTTTGAGAATCACTGAATTATAAATATAATCCACAGGCCTTGAGGCCCAAGATTCTAAATGTCTAAAGGGGAATCAGAAAAAGTCAGCACTAGAAGGGTCTGAGAGCCAGGGTGCAGACCAGGGAGGGAAGGAGCTTGTCCTAAATAGAACCAAGACTGAAAGCCAGGTTTTCTGACTCACTGGTTCCTGAGTGGGGAGGGTGGAAGACAGTCCAGGTTCCTCTCAATCTGTGGGTAAGGAGGGGACCCAGCTTGAGTAGGGTCTTCATCTGTGAGGCCAAGGGTGTATGGAAACCCAGAGGACCCAGCCCTTTCCCAAATAGAAGACCTGCCCAGGCAGCTTCCTGCCTCTGAGGATCTTGGGGAAAGCACTGAGCTGAGGCTAGTCCCCAGCTCCTGTAGGAAGTAGAACGGCATGAGCTACAAGAGCTCCCAGCTCACATACAAAGCTACAAGAGAAAGGCACCTGTGTGGCCACATGGGTCCCCCAGGCTTATCATGGCACAGCCCTATCAGGACATAAGCAGACAGACTGAGCAGAATTGGCTCTTGACTTCCTCTTGGTAGCCACAGCTGGCATTTTCCAGGAGTTGCTCCAGTGGTGGAGGCACATCAGCCACGTGCGTCATCCTGCTCATGGGGCGCTTATGCTTACTGATGCGCCCACCCACAGCCCCCACACCTCAGAGCCAGCCATGGGACTGCTCAGTATTTCCCTGGGATCCCTACCCAGCATTCTCTGTCCCCTCTTAGGGCTCAGTTATCATCCCCCAGCCCTTTGTCACTTGGGGCACTGGTAGATAGGGCCCTCTTCCTCCCTGCCTGGGACCAGCTCTTCCTCAGCGTTCTTGTTAGTTAACTCTTGTTTTTGTTTTTTTTTTTCTAGGTTCTTTTTGTAAAGGTGATATATGCCCACAGTAAAGAACTTTAGGCCAGGCTGGGTACGATGGCTCACACCTGTAATCCCGGCACTTTGGGAAGCAGAGGCGGGCGGATCACCTGAGGTCAGGAGTTCTAGACCAGCCTGGCCAACATGGTGAAACCGCATTTCTACTAAAAATAATCAGCTGAGCAAGGTGGTGAGTGCCTGTAATCCCAGCTACTTGGGAGGCTGAGGCAGGAGAATCACTTGAACCTGGGAGGCAGAGGTTGCAGTGAGCCAAGATCATGCCACTGCACTCCAGCCTAGAGGACAAGAGTGAAACTCCATCACAAAAAAAAAAAAAAGGCTGGGTGCAGTGGCTCCCAGCACTTGGGGAGGCTGAGGCAGGTGGATCACTTGAGGTCAGGAGTTTGAGACCAGCCTGGCCAGCATGGTGAAACCCCATCTCTACTGAAAATACAAAAAAAAAAAAAAAAATTAGCCAGACGTAATGGCGCATGCCTGTAGTCCCAGCTACCTGGGAGGCTGAGGCAGGAGAATGACTTGAATCCGGGAGGTGGAGGTTGCAGTGAGCCAAGATTGCACCACTGCACTCCAGCCTGGGTGACAGAGCAAGACTTCGTCTTAAAAAAAAAAAAAAAAAAGAACTCTAATAGTTGAAAGTCTCCTGGTCTATCCCCCAGTCCCTTAGTGCTGCCCCTGGAGGCAACCATGGTTACCAGTTTCTTGGAGAACATTCCAGTCTATGCATAGACTGCATCTTCATTCATTCAACAAATATTGAGTTATTCAGTGTATACTGTATATCAGTGTGGGTCTTTGGATACAGCAGTGAACAAAACAGATCCTTGTACTTGTGAAGCTTACATTTTAGGGGGCGGACAGGACAAACTAGAAACATTTTTTAAAGTATGTATATGTTATTAGATGACAGGCACTATAGGAAAAAAAAGTGGAAATCGAGCTGGCGTTGGGAATGGGTCATAGAGAGCCTAAGAATTTGAGCTTTATGCTGAGTGAAATGAGGAACTATTGCAGGATGTTGAGCATGAAATGAGTTTTTTTATTTAAAAGGCTCAAGCTGGCTGCTGTGTTGAGAACAGAATTCAGGGGAGCAAAGGCAGAATACGAGTGACCTATTAGGAGGTAACGGCACAATATAGGCCAGACATGTTGGTGGTCTCGGACCAGGTTTATAGCAAAAGCAGTAGTGAGGGGTGGCTGGATTCTGGATATATTACTCTTCCTAGTTAGTTAACATACTCTCCACATTGTTCTGCACTTTGCTGCTTTTCCTTTGATAAACCTTGGACAGGATTCAGGATCCCACATCAACACATGGAGAGCTTGTCCATTCTTTTTTACAGCAGCCTAGTCTCTACAGTACTCTAACTTGAGCTTATTTCTTATCTCTGGCAGGTCAGTGCATCTTTTTTTTTTTTTTTTTGAGACAGATTCTTACTCTGGCACCCAGGCTGGAGTTCAATGGTGCAACCTCAGCTCACTGCAACCTCCGTCTCCCGGGTTCAAGTGATTTTCCTTTGTCAGCCTCCTGAGTAGCTGGGATTACAGGAATGCACCACCATGTCCTGCTAATTTCAATTTTTTTTTTTGAGACAGAGTCTCGCTCTGTCACCCAGGCTGGAGTGCAGGGACATGATCTCGGCTCACTGCAAGCTCTGCCTCTGGGGTTCATGCCATTCTCCTGCCTCAGCCTCCTGAGTAGCTGGGACTACAGGCGCCCGCCCCCACACCTGGCTAATTTTTTGTATTTTTAGTAGAGATGTGGTTTCACCGTGTTAGCTAGGATGGTCTTGATCTCCTGACCTCCTGATCTACCCACCTCGGCCTCCCAAAATGCTGGGATTACAGGCGTGAGCCACCACGCCCAGCCAATTTTGATATTTTTAGTAGAGACAGGGTTTCACCATGTTGGCCAGGCTGGTCTCGAACTCCTGACTTCAAGTGATCCTCCCACCTCAGCCTCCCAATGTGCTGGGATTACAAGCATGAGCCACCGTGCCCGGCCTCAGTGCATCTCTTTAGGCATCCACAAAATGCAGCTTAGTGCTCTTAGCTGGTCCATTGAGAGGCTCTTACCTGGTCCCAATGATGGGAGTAGTCAGAATTTACCTTCCCACGAATCTGGGGCTCTTTCTTCCCCCTCAGAGCCTGTACCCTATTTGGCCAGCTCCAGCCCTTCCTTCCCCGACTCAGGCCCTGGCCTACTGCCTTCTTTTCCTTTCTTAGGCCTCACTCCCCGCAAGCGGGGCAGTGCCTCGAGGTGGATCCTGGAGTCTGAGGTCTGAGCTCAAGGGCCTTTGCCAGGGGAGGGGAAGTCTGGCAGAGACCACTGGGGAAGTGGTGGGTAGAGGAAGGCAGAGTCCAGGGCTGTGGCCTGTGGTGAGATGGCTGATAGAGAGCAGCAGGGGGAGTGAGACTGCCAGTGGCCCAAGGAGAATGTGAGTGGGAAAGAGGGCTTTGACAGTGTAAAGACTGGAGAATAACAGAAACCTCAGATACCATTCAGAGAGCCCTTTTCACAATACAGAGTGCTTTGGGCACCACGGAAGTCCACTTCAGCAATTATCCCATGTTAACATGAAGGAAATAGGCCCAAAGAGGTGAAATGATTCACCCAAGGACATACACAGCACACTGCAGTAAAGGAGTCATTTAGCGAACCCAGATTTTCAGATCACCAACTCACTGCTTCTCCTAATGAGCCTGCCTTCCTCTTCTGAGCTGCTGTTGCATGCAGATGGTGGCCAAAGTGGCCTGAAGGCAGGGCCATGCAAGCAAAAGCATGGAGGGTACCACCACCCCACTCTGCACCCACTCCATGCCACTTCCCACCTCAGCCCTAAGCTCCCTGTTCTCAGCCCATTTGGAGGTTTCAGCTGCAGCCCTTTCACCTAATCTACACAGGCCAAGAGATCTTTCCTGGCCCAGGGCTGCCTACTCTGTGGCTGTTCCCCCACAAGTGTCTCTCCCCAACTAGGGCAACTCAGGTTTTGAGTGTCCAAACTACTCCCTCAGGAACTCAAGTGGAGTGAGGTGGGAGGGAGGTGAAGGAGACAGGGTACAAAATATTAGGTTGGTGCAAAAGTAATTGCGGTCTTTGCCATTAAAACCTCGCATACCCCTCGGTGCCCTCTAATGGTCACAGGGGGTGGGGGAATGGGTGGAGTAGGAATGGAGACAGGAGGGACCAGCTGGATGTGACCCCCAAGTACAACAGCAAGAGGAGAAGCCTGATATCCAGGATTCCCGGCGGATTACATCGGATACAGGACCCTCGTTGGCATGCGAGAAACAGGTGCAGGAGAGGGATCACAGCCCAAGGGTCTGAGGAGCGGTGGGCAATAAATTGGGTATCACAGCAATAATCTGGCGGTGGGGAGGCGTGGGTGGGTGGGGGTGTCCCACGTTTTCCCAACACCAACAGGCCGGCAGAAAGGAGGATGTGGCAATCATTTCACTGACAGCGCCAGAGCGCAGGCCCACCCCCAAGGGCATAGGTTTTGTTTTGTTTTGTTTTGTTTTCTGAGACGGAGTTTCGCTCTTGTTGCCCAGACTGGAGTGCAATGGCGCGATCTCAGCTCACGGCAACCTCCACCTCCCAGGTTCAAGCAATTCTCCTGCTTCAGCCTCCCGAGTAGCTGGGATTACAGGCGTGTGCCACCACGACTGGCTAATTTTTGTATTTTTACTAGAGACGGGGTTTCACCATGTTGGTCAAGCTGGTCTCCAACTCCTGACCTCAGGTGTTCCACCCGTCTCCGCCTCCCGAAGTGCTGAGATTACAGGCGAGAGCCACCGCGCCCGGCATGGGCATAGGCTCTTACTTACATCCTATTTACATCTCTCTTGCATGTGAGTTATTTTCCCCCACCCACTTTCTCAGTTACTCTCAGACTCTAGAGTGTTCGCCAGCCTTGGAGCGTACTCGTTCCTCCAGCCATTCTCCGGCCTTAGTTCCTTTCCATCATTCGCCTTCAGCCCTTCGCCTACCCCAGCTTCAAAGAAGCGACCATACCTCCTAGCTGGCTGGGTTCGAGGAGCCGGGGACCTGCGCCTCCTGGTGGCTGATCGGAGGGAGGCTGAGCGCAGAGGGGTTCTCTCGCCTTCTCCGGGACGTGGAGTTTTGGAAAATGTTCTCCTGAGCTTCCTGAAGCTAAATTTACCTCCCCCGGCCTTGGGGGGCGCAGAGATCCCGGCGGCGATTAGCGCTGCGCGGCAGCCGGCTCCAACCCAGAGGCCCGGAATAGGCGCGGAGTTATAAATAGTGCCACCCGCAGGTGTTGGGGGGAGTCGGCGGGAGGGGGGTACCCCTGGCGGCCACGGCCCCTTCAGGTGGGTTGGGCGGTCGCGGTGGGAGCGCTGGGGGGCGGGGGGCGTGGGGGGTCTGCGGTCTGAGCGCCCCCAGCGGTTTCCTGGGTGGCGGGTTTTTCGAAGGAAGCGGAGGCAGTCGAGGATCGGGGGGAGCAGCGGGGAAGAGGTGGGCGCCGGGCGCAGGCTGACGCTCCGCTTGCAGCTCAGTTTCCCACATTCCGAAACAGTCCCCCAGACCCACTCATGCAGGACCCCGCCCAGGCAAAGCCTCGCCTTTCTCGCCACCTGAAGGCCTCTTTCCCCCAGGTTCCGCAAGCATCTAACTTCTATGCTTCTACCCTTTGGCGCACGTGGCCCAGTCAGTCCGGGCACCTGGCCCTCACTCCGAGTGGCTGTTCCCAGCCCCAGGTATTCAGTCCTCCCACTCGGGGCTTTCATCCCTCTCTTAGGGTAAACACTTCCTTCTCTGAGTATTTGTCCAACTCGTGCTACTCTCCCCAAATATTAAGGTCTAGCTGGTCACCTAAAAATTTAAGTCTTAACGTGAGGATCTGGGACGCTCCCCTATCCCCAGGCGGCCCCTGCAGGCCCCTCACTTGCCCTCCAGCTCCCAGTTCCATTCTGGGCCTGGTGGCGGGGCGGGGGCGGCCGGCCCCTGGGGCCTAGCAGGGGCTTCATGGGAGGGGGCGGGGCCCCCAGTCAGCGTTTCTCTACCGCCGCTGTTTCGGTCGTTTGGCGTGGTTAGGGGGTGGGGTAAGAGGGAATTTCAAGTAGGGGTTCCCCACTCCGATTTCTGAGTAAGGAGGGGAGCTATTTGCACCAGGAGAAAAAAAGAGATATGGGAAGGTGGGCGTCACTGAGGAACTAACTGAGGGTTCCAGGACTATTGGGAATGAGGTGGGGAGTGGCAATCTAGCCGCACAAAGATAAGTCATGTTCAGCCAGACGCAGAACGCGACCCTCAGGGGGGAAGTTGGGCGAGGCAAGCCTGAGAAACTGGGCACCTTTCGAGTTTCTGTACCCAAAGGCTGGTGCCAGGGAGCCCGCCCTGATATTGCCTCTGGAAGCCCTGGCCCTGCCCTCCCCGGGCCACGTTCCCACCCCCGTCCCCCGCCCCCCGCCCCCTTTCTTTGGCTATCCCCCTTCCTCCCCAAAGCAGCCCCCTCTCCATTTCACTTGTGGCACTGCCGCCTAGCTCCTAGCACAGCCCTTCGCCAGGCCTGCACTGGAACGGCTGGAGTAGGAAGGGGAAAACCCCGGCCTGGACCCCACCGGCTCCCGGCCCCTCGGGACCAGAATCTGTCCGGCGGGGCTGAGAAGAAAACCCGGAGCAGTGACCGGCCTCGGGACCCAAGGGGGTCAGGGACGCTAGGAAAACCCGGAGCGGATTACTCGAGCCAGAGCGCCCCATGCCTGCAGCTACCTCCTCCTTCCTATAGCTCCCCTAATTCTCCAGTGAGATAATGTCTGGGGTGGGGGGCTGTTTGGTTTGGCCTGAGCCCTCAGGGGCGCCTCACACTTTCCGCCCCTGGCTGGGGCGCAGGGCAGCGGCCCCGAGGCTGAGTCACGGCCCGGCGCGGAGAGGGAGAGAGGGAGAAAGAGGGAGGGAGGGACCTGGACTCCGCCCCTCATGCGCGGGGATCCCGGGTCAGCCCGGGTGAGGGCCAGGGCCCCCCTGGCGCCGCCCATTGTGGTCCAACAGGTTGAGCTGGTGTCCCGAGGAGCCACCTGCTGGAAAGGGAGGGAGGCCCCCTGCGAAGGGGGGTTGGGAAGGGAAAGCGAGTCCGACCCGGTTCGGCCTGGCTTGTCGCGGGGGAGCCAAACCTGGCCCTAGGTAGCCTGATTTGATTCCGTTTGACACTAGTAGGAGGGGCTCTTTGGGGTACGCAGCTCCGCAGGCTCTGTCGGAAACATCCTTCACCCGCTACCTTTCTCAGTTGGGGGGCTCCCAAGTATTTATACCGGTCCTCCCCAAAACCTACACATAACACACATCCCAAAACATCCAGGCACCCCTCGCCACCTGGGTCTCTGAGCGAATCCATGTCAAGATATCCCTCCTCAGTGGAGACTCAGTTTCTCCACTTAGGGAACCCGCGGGATGGAGTTGGGGAGCAAAAGCGTGAGCGCGCCCCCTCCCCCTTCGCAGACTGGGCCCCTCCCCTCCGACAATGCCAAGGCCGCAGCGGGCACTGGCGACAGCACAGAGGCTGCTTGCCCAGGGCGCCCTTCCCTCCCCGCGGGGACCGTCACGCGTGGGGAGGGACGCAGGGCGCCCGCAGACTCAACTCCCCGGCTCCCTCCGAGAGGGGGTGGAGCGTAGGGGCCGGAGCTGAAGGCCTGGTGGCTCCCCCTCCCCCTCCCTTGTAGGTCCCTGACCTGATTATAGCCCCTCACGGGACCCCCTCCCTCAAGACCCTAAGTCCCCAATTCACTCCCACCCAGCCTATCCCTAACCTCTCATACCCTTCCCTCCTGAGGTCCTGACCCTGCAGAAGCCCCTCTTGGAGGAGAGGGAGCCCCTGTAGGGGGTGCTTGGTTCCCTGGCCGCTGCGGACACTGCCCCCTCCCCCCCTCCTCTCCAGGTTCCAGGCCAGCCCCTCGGCTCCGCCCCCTCCCTGGACGAAAGCAAGGCGAGACCCACTGGAGATGAGCGGGTATTCAGGCCAATGGGCGGACAGGGCGGTGGCGTGCAGGGGGCGGGCAGAGCAGCGGCAAAGGGCTGGATGGGGGCCTGGGGCGGAGTTTGAGTTAAGGTGGACTGGGAGAGATAGGGGCAGGAGAAAGGGGGGGAGAGAGGGACCGCGGCAGGTGAAGGGAGACAGAGAGAAGGAAAGAAGGAGGGAAAGGAGGAGGGTGGAAAAGGCTAGGAGAGCTAAGTAAGAGTTTGGAGGAAGGGGGCAAAAAAGGAGGGAGGGACCCATCTGCGCTCTGCAGGGACTGGCTGGACGAAGGGGTTGAAGTTTATGTCCTTATTGGGCGGAGGGAGGGGGACCTGGGGGGGCGGGTGAAAAACAGGAAGTGACCGAGGGTGTTGCTAAGTGTGGGGGGGGAGTTTGGGGGGTGGTAGGGGCGGGGGGAGGGAGGGGAGGGATGGGGGGAAAGCAAGCAGGAGGACAGGTGAGACAGCAGGACAGGTGAGGCGGGCCTCAGGGGGGGCGGGTGGGAGCCAGGTGAATGTACGGCTGTTGGCGGCCGAGGGGGGGCGGGCGGCAGGAGGAGGCAGAGGGCGGCGGAGGAGGAGCCCCCCAGCAGCGAGCGGCGAGCAACTGACCGCGGCCTTCTGACCAGGACCGGAGCAGGGCCCCAAGCCCCCGGGCCTGGTGGGGGACGCGCTTCTTCCCACACCCCGAGCCTCAGCAGCTCCAGCCAGCGGACCCGACGGCTGAGAGGTGAGTGTACCCCACTTTTGTCTCCTGGCTCGGGGTTCACTAGACTCGAGACTACTGCAGTGTCCTTCGTCCGTCCTGTAAGTGGGACCCCCACATACACACGCATGCAGATCAGATTCCCACCACTCCCCTTCCCTGTGCTTTCCCAACACCCCGGGTTTCTGAAATTGGTTTTAATTGGGAGGAAAGACAGAGAAGGAACTGCGGATGCCCCCCAACCCTGGGCGGAGGGTCCCCAGAAACTTTCTGTGCACTTCTCCTGGGATCAGACAGACAGGCGGCTTCGGGATGGAGAGGGGGTGAGGCGACGCTGAGCATTTCCCCAGTCTCCTTCGTGACTTTAGGGGGAGACCCCAGACCGGACCGAGTTGAGGGAATGGAAACGCTGACGGACTCTAACTAGGACAACGCGCACCCCCCCACCCCGCGCCCCCTGGCGCGGTGGGTTGGCCCCAGGCCAGTTGCATGGGGGTTGGGGGGGCGCAGGAGGAGCCGCTGCTTGGGGGAAAGTTACCGGCTGGACTACGGTTTCTTGCGCTTCCAGAGCCGCGCTCTCTCCAGCGGTAGCGGGGCTCAGCAACAACCTCCGAACCGACATAGAAGGACCTCTCTCTCCCCTGCCCCTCAATCCCACTCCCTTCCTTCAGGCTCCAGTACCGCCGCTACCTTTTCCACGCCAGCTCATGCCCCCAGAACCCGAGAGCCAGGGCGGGTGACTAGGAAGAATTCTCCTACCTACCACCCGTCCCCCCACCGGCGCCGGCGCACCTGCCCCAGCCCAGAGTGGGGGTCGCTACTGTGTTGTTGTAGAACCTACAGAGTGCGCCTGGCAGAAGGCTGCCATTCAAAGGGGTGGGGGGCGCTGCTTTCAATTTCCAGCTTTCTCTCCCTCCTCCCACCCCATCCCAAGTAAGAGAGCGACGTGTCCCGGCCAGAGCGAGGTGGGGGCGGGAGTGGGGGGGCGGCGTGGGCAGCGGGTTGTGCCCGGACACGTGCCTGCCCAGGCGCCCCGGCCCTGCTGGTGTTTAGAGAGAGGGCGGGTCCCCTGCCCCCCGCCCCGCACAACCCCCACGTATCAAAGGGCGGCTGAGACGTGGTGAGACCTCGGGGCGCCCTGGGGGGCGGGGGGGCGGGGAGCCTGGGTCCGGAGCAGGGGAGGGGCAGAGGCGCGGGTGCTAGCTGACCCACAGGAAACGAGCGCTGCTGACCTAGTTTGGGACACCGGAAGTGGGTGCTGGGGAGAGGGGGAGACCGGCAGGCTGTCCTGGCTTCCGGGCCAGGTGGAGGGTGTTCTTGAATTGACCCCCGCCCGAATGCCTTGGAGACCCCTAGCTGCAGCCGAGAACGGGAATGAGTCAGCGCAGCTATTCCTCCTTCCCCCAACTTATTCCTGGAGGAGGGAGACCGCTTATCAGGGGCGGGGGATCCAGATTGGGCTGTGAGGGGTTAAACCAGGATGGGAACTGTCTGTTCCCTAAGGGAGTATGTGTGAGTGCGGGGATGAGGCCTGGAGGATTATGGGGTTGCCTCCTGCTGCCCTACACACACCAACTGGTTTGGTCACCCCTGTACCCGCCTGGCACTGCTGGGAGAGCTGGCATGAAGTGGGCATCAGGTTGGGGAGGAGAGAGTGGGCATAAGGAGTGTTGCGCTGCACTAGAGAGGGACATACTTGTGACTATGTCTGCATGGTAGTTAGTGTTTCTCCTTAGCGGTAACTGGGGAGAAGGGCAGGGGGCTCCCCCTGGAGCAGCTGATGAAACAAGGAGAAATCTCTGTCAGTGCCTCTGTCCCTGGCCCCGGGGACCCCAGCTCCCGCAGCGTGCCTCTGTTACATGGTTGCTGTGGGCACAACACAACTAGCTGGCACCCCCAGACACTGTCCCCTCCCTTGGGTACCACACACCCCCAGCCTTGGCACAGGGGTCAAAAAGGGGTTAATACCACCAGAATGGGGCTCTGGGGAAGAAAGAAGGCAGTGCCCACTAGGCTCAGGTGTCAAGGAGACAGGCGTGCTCTAATGGGACTCTCATCACTACTCAGCCCTGGCTGATGTAGACCCCAGTATCTGGAAGACGGGTGCTGTCCCCTTCTTCTTCCCCATGGTGCCCCCTGGCACCCAGGGCCCCCAGCTCCTCCTTGGCCTAGTGCCTGCCCAGGGAGGGCGCGGCGGGCAGCGGGGGCTGGGCTAACAATGCACCATCAGGCCCTTTGTGTGCCTGCACTTGGCACCCTGGGGAAGGGTGGGGGAGGGGGCCCAGCAGGCATGGGGGGCGGAGCGCTCTGGGGTGGGGACAGTGAAGGCTGGGGGAGAGAAGCAGAGAATCAAAGCAGGTGGGGAGGAAAGGGAAGTAGGTCAGATAGGATGCCAGCCCCCCATTCCAAGCCAAGGCTGAGAAAACCAGCCCCTGATCCTATGGCTGCCTGGATGGCATCAGACTGAGGGACAGCCTAGGACTGGGCATTTCAGGTCAGAAGTCACTGCCCAGGGGACTGCTCAGATGGAGGAGGTTTGGCCTGGTACTGCCCCCTTCTTAATGGCTAAGAGACCCAATTCTTCTGGCCCAAGACCAAGGTCCCAAGATGAGTAGTGAATGGGCTCCAGGCAGGGCACTGCCCTCTGACAGAAGCCTCTGGGCCTGCTGCGGGGCTTCCTGCTTCTGTCCCGCTTGGCTCCCTGACCTTCCTGAGAGTTAAGACTGCCCTGACACCAGGCCTTAGGGCCTATGCCTGTTTTGGCCTAGGGCAGGAGAGAACAGTGGGGGAGGAAGGTGGGGACAGGCAGATGGATAGGACCCTGGCATGGGGTGTGCCCGCCCTGGCCTCTTCCCCCTCCTTGTGCTGAGTAAACTCGTGAGTAAACTTGACGTTTTGCCCGGACAGTTTGAAGTTGCCTCGCTGCCCCCTCCCCCCCACCTCTTGCCAACATAGAAGCAGCCAGGCGCCAAGGCGGGCCTGGGGGACTGGGAGGTAGGGGATAGAGCTGCTGTCATCCACCATCAAGTGTTTGGTGGGGTGGGGACAAGAAAGACCCCCACACCCAGCCAGGCCCAGGTCTTGGCAAGAATCTTGGCTGGGGCCTGCAAGCATCTGTCCCAGAGCCTTGGGGAGCCCAGGAGAAGTGACTTCAAAGCAGGTCCTCTGCCCACTTCTGACCTCCACCCCTACTAGGGAAAGGCACCCAGCTACCACCTGGCCCCCTGAATTGCCATCTTTAATATTCACTGGCACAGGGACAAAGCTACCTTTAACAAATTCCCCGGGGAGACCAGAGAGGGCTGCCCTCTTCATCCTGTCCCACAGCTTAGGATGGACATCTTAGCCCTCTCTTCCCTGAGGCCTCCAGATGCCATGGTTCTGCTCTGGAGGATAGCATTGTCATTTGCCAGCACTTGCCCTGACTACACCTGGCCTAACCCCACATATACTTCTACCATATTCACCATCAGGCCTAGCTCTGATCTCCCCAAGCCCCTTCCTTTGCCTGCTATCCTCCCCAGAACCAGTCAGCCTTCAGAGCTTCCCAGTCAGCAAATACCTATGCCAGATTCAAGGTTTGAAGGTGCCCCAGGCAAAAGAGGGCTAATGGCAGGCAAAAGAAACAGTGATCCCCCATAAATATATCAATTCGCTATCTTTTGACATCACTGATTCCTCTTCTTCCTCCTAGGCCAACAGAATGACATGGGGAAATGCCATCCCAGTCCCTGACAGGCCTCAGAGTGGGGCTCCCCCAGGCCTTTACTTTCGACCTCATGTCTCTGGCTTCAATTTCCTTCCTGTTTCCACCGTCCCCCCAACTCCTCCCCACCCATATGCCCCTTTCAACAGACATCCTCTCCTCCTTCCTTCCTCCTTTCCTCCCCCTTTGCCTGGGAGCAGGGGTCCTCTTTCCTCCACCATGGACATCCTAGCCTTTTACCTCTCCTTAAACCTAGTCCCCTTGGAGATTCATGACCAGGTCATCTGCCCTTCCCACCCATCAGCAAGGCTCTGGGGAAGAGGAGAACCCAGGGCTTCTCAAGGGGTACTACAACTCCCAAGGTACATACAAAGCAATTGTGGTGCACACTGGGAGTTGTAGTCCTTGAGCTCTCAATTTGGCTGAGTCTGGAAGTGTTTCTCGATGAGGGTGAAAACCAGAACTGGGATGGGTTGGAATGTGGGTACCCTCTGCATCCCCCCACTTTATTCTTGCTATTGCATTGCCATGGGATGCCATGTACCTATGACTGACATCCATCTCCCTTGCTGAGACATGCTACCCGTCCTCACCTTAGGGCCCCACCCAAAAGATGCCCACACCCTGCCCTGCTGTCCCTGGCAGGGGTGAAACAGAGGGGCCCCATGAACTCCCTCCCTGCCCCCTGCCCTCTAGGCTGGTTCCCTCCCTTTATGGGGATCAAAGGGCAGAGAGCAGCCCCACCCCACTCCCTCGCAGGCTGCAGGCACTAGGGCTCTCAGGAATTGCAGGGACTTTGGTGCCCAAGCAAATGCTTGGGCAGGGGGAATGCCGGGAGGTTGGCACCTGGTGGTAGGGAGAGACACTGGCCCCCACCCTGGGGTGTGGAGCCTTCATTAACTGCTCACAGGGCTGTCCCTTGCCTCCTAGGCTCTCCCTGTGTAGGCCCTGACCAGTGTGCTACCTCTTGAGGGGGCGGCTTGAGAACAGGGTCTTAGGCCTTATCTGTAGGGCCTAGGGACCTGGGCCCGTCAGACTGGCACCAAGGCACAGGGTGACCCTCCCCCACCTCAGGCCCACAGTTGGCATGGGGCGCTGGGAGCAGGGGGGTAGGAGGGAGAGGAGGGCAGGACTGCCAGCATCCTGGTGGGTAGGTGCCAACCGGGCCGGGAGCTGGTGAGGGGCAGCAGGCCAGCGGCATTGAGCCAGCAGCTGTTGGGGGAAAGGGGAGGGGATACTTTAGGGGGCATTTCTATGGTACCCCCAAGCCTAGCAGGACTTGGGATGGCCTAGTGTCTGGGGGACACTAGGGCACTCCTCATTCCAGGAATAAGGGACCCCAGGAGTTGTTTAAGTGAAACTTGGTGGCCCATCCATGTCTGGGCTCAGAGCCCTCCTGAGTTGCCCCTCAGGCCCAGGCGGGTCCCACCCAACCGGCCAGGGTGGCAGCAGCTTGCGCAAGGGATGGGGCTAGGCACTTCCCAGCAGATGCCCCCTCCCGGCTCCTTCCTCTTTCGGTGCCCACAGCTCCCCCAATCTGTCTATCCCCCTCAGGCCAGCTCTGTTCCCCCTGATCCCCCTGGCTATTGGGGGCTGGCATGAGCGCTGCCCCCTGGCCTGGTTGGCAGGGGTTGGTGCCCAGGCGAGGAACTGTGGTATGTGAGTGGGTTTGGGGTGAGGCTATGGGGAGGGCGGGGTACCGCCTTGCCCAGCCCCTGAGGGCCCCAGCCCAGTACAAGGTAGGGAGAATTCGGCCAGCTCCCAGGGGGACTGAGGAGCCTGCTGGGGTCTAGAGGGCCTCCTTGTGGTCCCCATCCCACATATTCTGAGGGGCTGGGACCCAGGCACCTGTCACCCCTGGCACTGACTGTCCAGGGTTCCCCTCCTCCCTCTTCTGGCCACTGCTGCCTCTGTCCCCTCCCCTCCCTTCTTCCTTCTCCTGGTCCCACCTCCAGTAGCCTCTCCCATTGCTCCTCCTCATCTCTGTCCTCCTGGACTGTCCCAGCTCCTACCTTTCCTACCCCTCACCTTTTTCCTCTTTTAGGACTGAGTAAGGACAGGAGCGGGTGGGTTCTGCTGGGGCTTCAGGCACCACAGGCAGAGACTCTGGGCCCTCTCCCACGCCGCCAGCCCTCCGGTAACCCCTCCCTCCAAGCTGGGGGGAGGGGGGACAGCACCCAGAGGGTTAAGGCTGTAGGGGGGAGGGGCTGGGCCAGGTCGTGGGCGGCCCCTTTGAAGGAGGGAGCTGGAGCGGGGAACAGCCACCCTACCTCCCCCCAAGCCTGGCCCTCCCCCACCTGTCCCAACCTGCTGCCCCCAGGGGCCAGGAGGAGTTGCCGCCAGGCCCCTCAGCATTCAGGTGAGTAGGCCCTGCTCTGGCTTGGGAGATCAGGCCCCAGGGGGGCTTGGAGGCCTAGAATTAGCCAAGGGTCAGAGGACTGAAAAACAGGCCAGGAAGAGGGTGCCCAGACTTCACCAGAGCGTTTAGGGAACTGAGGGCTTGAGAAGCGGGAATGTGGGGAGGCTTCAGTGTCTAAGGGGACCCGAGCGGATCGGGAGAGGCAGAAGAGCAGCCTATAGGGACTGAGTGATTGCTGGGCCAGGCCAGAAGGCTGGTCAGGCTGGCAGAGAGCCGGGCTCCGGAGATCGGGCTGGGGTGTCCTCTGGGGCTGGGGGGCTCAGGTTTCTGCTGGCGGCTTGGCGGGTGTGGGGTTACCAGCCAGCTCGGTTACCCAGCTGGAGACACTAGGCTGGGGGGAGGGGGTGGGCACAGGGCAGACCCTGGCACCTTGTGCGGTCTCCTCAGGCCCTAAGGGGAGCTGGCACTGTCCAGGCAGACCCTGCTGAGAATCCTGATGGCCAGAGTCTGTCCAAGTGGACAATTGCCTGGTCCAGGGTGGGCACCCTCCGGGGAAAGTCCAGCAGCTCCAGGGCTGGAAACTCTGACGGGCAGAGAGGCACAGGTTGTCCCTCCACCCCCACCCCACATCCGCTCTCGCTGCAAACCCCCCTCCACCACTCATTCTCCCCAACTGCCTCCCAAATTTTGGTCCCCTGCTTCATCCAAAAGTGGGGCGTGGATGCCCTAAACTCAACCATCTTTTGGCAAGACCAGGTGTTGGGCAGGCCTGGCCCCTGATTTAATTCCTCTGCCTCTCTCCACTCCTCACATGCCTGGGGAGAAAGGAAGGGATGCTCGAAGCAAGGGGCCAATGGAGAAAGTGGAGAGGTTTGAGCAAGAGAGAACCAAGGGGAAGAGAAAGGAGAGGCGGGGACAGTTCCTGGGAGGAGGCCTAGGGACACTGATGTGGTGGAGAGGGTGCGGAGTTCAAGGAGGGCTGAAGGAAGGAATGCAAAGGGTGGACTTGAGGAGGGAAGACAAGGGTCGAAGGAGGCAATGAGGGGACAGAACAAGGAGGCCAAGAGAAGGGCAAGATTGAGGGCTGGCTGATGGCAGGGAATACCCAAAGGTAGTGGTGCGAAGGCTGGGAGGGTTGCCCCCATTCCTTCCTCCGCCATCTTTTATCTCCCTCATATTTCCCTTGATGGAGACTAAGGGGCTATGGGCAAGGGCTTGTGTCATGGAAAGAAAATGTAGGGAAGCATTAAGGTCTACCTCATTTCAGGAGCCCCAGAACCAGGACTGGGGGATTTGGAGCTGGGCAGAGACTTAACCCCCACAGCACCGGGAAGCAGCCAACTCCCCTCGCCTCCTTCCCCCTTCGTGGCTTGCGGTCTCTCTTCCCCGCCTCGGCCCCCAGGAAGTGTGAGTGCTGGGGGTGGTGAGGTTAGGAGGGGAAGCGTCATATGGGGGATGGGGAAGGCATGCACAAGCTTGGAGGGGCTGGGGTGGGGAGAGAAGAGCTCCATAAATGTCAGAGCATCCCTGGGCAAAGAACCTCTTCTTTGAAACTCTTCTAGTCCTCATGTGAGAAGAGGCTCAGCCCCTTTACCTTCCCTCCCCAACTGGGCAATCCAGATGGCTTCGGCCCCTGGGCCCCAGAGGCCCTGAGAAGTGGTGGAGGAAGCTGGAGAATAAGGATTCCTGGGTCCCTGAGGACTTTGGACTGGCTGTCCAATTTCCCCACCCCCCTGGTCCAGATGCAGGCCAAAGCCCTGGCTTCGTGCAAACTTAGTTCCAAAAAAACAGGAAGAGAACCTGAGGCTGGAGTTGGGGTGGGGGTTGGAGGGAGAAAGGAGACAGAAGTAAGGGGGAGGGGTGGCCAGCCAAGGCACCAGGAGCATTAGCAAGAGCCTCAGGTTCTCCATCATCCCTGGCAGGAAGATGTTACAGCCTGGTCCTCATCCTCCCTCACCCCAAGCTGCTGCTCCTGGAGAAGCCTGGCCAGGCCCCTCTCAGGCTCCCTGGCAGAGCCTAGAGGTAGGGGCCTTGGAACCTGGGGAGGGGGGGCTCTGTGTGCCCGTGTCTCAGGCCCATATCTATTTTCTCCGCCGCTAATCCTGGTTCTGCCTGCTGCCCCCCACACTAAGCCTCACTCCCCTAATCCCCAGGGTGGGGAAAGGGGGGCCAGCTTTACTCAGCTGCCCTGTTCAGGGCCTCCTATCCCTGCCCTTCGGCTGGCGCAAGCCAGCAGTGTTGGCCCTAGTGGCCCCCAGCCCTGCACTGGACCCTGCCTGAGGTCAGCACCTGGAAAGAGTTCCCGTCTCCCTTTTCTTTCCAAGACCGGGCCAGTGGCCTCCACCTTTTGGTTCCTTGGTGCTGGACATACCCTGCCAGGTGCCCTTGAGCACTGAAGGGTAGGTGATAGGCACTCCCACCTTTACCCCCTCCCAACTTTCTCACCCTGAAGTCTTCCCCCAACCAAAGATAGGGCAGGCTTGACTCAGGGCCCAGTTTCAAGAGAGCTGCCCACCGGCTTGGCCGGTCTAGCAGGCCTGACAGTGAGGGGAGCCTGGGGGGGTGGCGGGAAAGAGGGGAGTGATGGGGCGGGGCCCCCAGTTCTTCCCCCTACCAGGCAAACAGACCAAACAGACCTTGCCCGGTTCCCTGGCACAGCTGCACCCCCAACCACCACACACGCCCATGCCCACAAGGTCTTAGCAAGAGGGGGCATGCCAGACTGGGTGGGGATGGGCCGCCTTCATGGGGCGTCAGGGGACTGGGCCCTCTGGGATGCAGAGGTGGGAAAGGTGCCCAAGGTAGGGTGGGCACCCTGGCACCAGTGCCCTACCCTGGCAGAAAGAAAGGGGATGCCTTCGCCCCACCCATCCCTCCCAGATGATGGGCCTAGGAGGGCCCCTTGGCCTGGTTGGCACCACCATAGCTCCAGGTGGCACCTATATTGGCATGGGTGCTAGAGCCTTGGGTAAGGGTTAGGGGAGTTTCCCAGAAGCTAGAGAACCTTATGAACACCCTCTCCTTCCCACGCATGTCCTCTGCCTCTCCCCCTCTTTCACTGCTACCTCTTGGCCATGGGCATTGGATTTGGGCCTAAGGAGTTAAACACCCACCCTTGCCCAATCCCTGTGTGAGTTGCGTGGTGAACGAGCCTGAGCCTGTGACCTGACAGTGAGGTCAGCCAATCAGCGCCCCCACCACACCAAGTTGCCACGGAGACTGGCCCTGGGGTGGGAGAAAGGAGGCGGGCTTAGCAGCGGGAATGGGTGGGGTGGGCAGGGAAGGAGGGAGAGGGATGGGGTGAGCCACATGCCTGCCAGTGCCCAGCTCCCAGCCAATGGACAGCGAGGACAGCCCCACCCATCCCCCTTAGGAAGGACAGGATCCACTTGGGCCCAGGAGGGTGCCTACTGCTGCTTAAGTGGCTACAGCCACTGTTGCTGCTGCTCCTCCTGCTGCTGCTGCCCACCTGGTTTTTGTTTGTTCCCAAGTCTGGGGGCCATTTGCCACTTGTACCATTTGTAAAGTACAGTCAGGAGGATTAAAGGGAGCAGGGAGAGCTCTCAGATGGCTTGGTTCCTAGGGAGAGAAGTGGTTTGAGGACTTAAGGTGGAAACAGGTGGGCTATCTAAGGGTGCCTAGGTGTGGCTTACAAGCAAAGATGGACATGCGGGTGCTGCTCACCTAAGGTTTCTGTGCAGGAGCCCTGGCCTTGCAATGAAGGGGGCAGGCAGGGAGGCAGACACAGAGAATGCAGTTCTTGTCTCCTAAAGAGAAAATTTGTGGCTTAACTCCCCCATTCATTCCCCCACCCCCCCCAAAAAAACCTTTCCCCATCAATGGCCAGGGCTGAACAGCTGCTGACGTGGCAGAGGGGACACTGACAAAATGTCAGTGGGACTTGCCCTAAGGATCAATAGGGGTAGTCTTTAATATTACATATGAGGAACAGGCCTCCTCAGGAAAGGAAGTGACTTATCCAAAGTCATGTAGCTAGTAGTAGCCTGGTTCCCTCAGGGTGATTTGAGGGAGGGAGGCTGACCTGTCCCCAAGTAGTTTTCTTAACAGAGGCCATCTGTATAGTGGAATCTGACCTCAGGCTAGGCCAAGGCCAGAACACTTATTGAATCCCCACTGCGTATCAGGCACTGTGCCATATTTGGTCTCATTTAACCCTCACCACAACCCTAGGAGTCAGGTGGAATTATCCTATATTACAGACGAGGAAGGCGGCTCGGAGATTAAATCACTTGTTTAAGGTCATGGAGCTAACTGGTGGCAGAGACAGGATTCAAACTCAAACCTGGCTGACTCCAGAGCCCAGCTCTTTCCAGGCCCCAGCACTGTCTCCAGTTGCTCCAGACCCACAAAATGTCAGGGCTGAAGGGCTGAGCCATTGGGGCCACTACTTCCACCCCGTCCTTGCACAGCTGAGGAAATGGAAGCACAGAGAGAAATGACTTTCCCAAGGTCATTCAGCAAGATAGTAGCAGAGCCAGGATTTAAAGCAGGTCTCACCCCCTTCCAGGCCGCAACCCCTGCCCACACCTCTGCCAGCCTTGGGATGGCTGGCTGCTCTGCACCCACCTCCTGTGGCTGGGCGTTGGAGGATAAAGGATAGAGAGCAGGACCAAGGCCCTCTGGAGATGTGGCTCTCCTGGAATACGGAGAGAGGGGTGGCAGTAGCTAAGGGGGAGTTGGGGGGTGGGACTGGAACTTGGCCTATTGGCAGTGGGGGAGGGGGCGGGGGCGATGCTTATCTGTGCGGGGCAGGAAGCAACCGCGCCAGCCAGTGACACCCCAGCAAAGGGTGGCTGCTCCTTGGCCCCATGGGGGAGGGGAGGATGTGGGGGGAGGGATGCTGGGAGCTGTGTTTCCCGTTTGGCCTCAAGAAGCGGGGGATCTAGAAGGGGAGATGAACCTTTGGTAGCCAGGGGATGGGCACGAGGAGGAAGAGGATGATGCTTGGAAGCTGCCTTCTCTTGTTTGCATATGTTTTACAGTGTCCTAGCCGCTTTGGAGAGAGATAACTTGAGTTAAAGCACCTGTCGGTGCCTGGCCTCCAGCAGATCTTGGTCCAGTGTGAGTCTGAACTCTCTCATTGGCCTCTCCCCAGGTTATGAGGAGGTTTCACTACAAAGACCGTTACCTCACTTTTCAAATGACTGAGGCCAGCTGCCAGTACCACCCCCGGTCCTTCAGCCAGTTCTTTATGAAGCCTGAACCAGGACCCAGGCATCTTAGCTCCCAGTCCACTGCTCCTTCCAAAGAGATGGGGAAGGGGGCAGGTGACACAGATGGACCTCTATGAAAAGGCCAGAAAGGCAGGGCTCCTGCTGCCACAGAGGCAGAATAGAATAGTGTAGTGGTTAGGAACAAGGACCGGGCCCACTGCCTGAGTTCGAACACTGTTCTGCACTTAAGTTGGAAAATCACTTCACCTGTCTGAACCTCAGTTTCCTTGTCTGTGAAACGATGATCATACTTCGGAGGGTTTTGGAAGATGAAATGAGTGTAAAGTACTCAGAAGGGTGACTGGCATGTAGTCATCCTTCAATAAGTATTGGCTAAAGTTGGTCCTCTTTCCCCAGACCCCTATGGGCTGAGCACTTTTAACCTCCCCTCTGTTTGACTCTGCAGGAGAAGATGGGGAGCCCCGAGGATGACCTGATTGGGATTCCATTCCCGGACCACAGCAGTGAGCTCCTGAGCTGCCTCAATGAGCAGCGCCAGCTGGGCCACCTATGTGACCTCACCATCCGGACGCAGGGCCTTGAATACCGCACCCACAGGGCTGTGCTAGCTGCCTGTAGCCACTACTTCAAGAAGCTATTCACTGAGGGCGGTGGCGGAGCTGTCATGGGGGCTGGGGGCAGCGGGACGACCGCTGGGGGAGCAGGGGCAGGCGTGTGTGAGCTGGACTTTGTAGGGCCAGAGGCACTAGGCGCCCTCCTTGAATTTGCCTATACAGCCACACTGACCACCAGCAGCGCCAACATGCCAGCTGTGCTCCAGGCTGCCCGCCTGCTGGAGATCCCGTGTGTCATCGCTGCTTGCATGGAGATTCTGCAGGGCAGTGGGCTAGAAGCTCCCAGCCCAGACGAGGATGACTGTGAGCGAGCCCGCCAGTATCTACAGGCCTTTGCCACAGCCACAGCCTCTGGAGTTCCCAATGGTGAAGAGAGTCCTCCACAGGTGGCCCTCCCACCACCTCCACCACCGCCACCTCGGCCTGTTGCCCGCCGCAGCCGCAAGCCCCGGAAAGCTTTCCTGCAAACCAAGGGGGCCAGAGCAAACCACCTAGTCCCTGAGGTGCCCGCAGTACCCGCCCATCCCTTGACCTATGAGGAGGAGGAGGTGGCGGGTAGAGTGGGCAGCAGTGGGGGCAGTGGGCTGGGGGACAGCTACAGCCCTCCCACAGGAACCGCCTCCCCTCCTGAGGGGCCCCAGGGCTACGAACCCTGTGAGGGTGAGGAAGAAGAAGAGGAGCTGGTATATCCCCCAGCCTATGGGCTGGCGCAGGGTGGCGGGCCCCCGCTGTCCCCAGAGGAGCTGGGCTCAGATGAGGATGCCATCGATCCTGACCTGATGGCCTACCTAAGCTCCCTGCACCAGGACAACCTGGCACCAGGCCTGGACGGCCAAGACAAGCTGGTGCGCAAACGCCGCTCCCAGATGCCTCAGGAGTGTCCTGTCTGCCACAAGATCATCCATGGGGCAGGCAAACTGCCTCGCCACATGAGGACCCACACAGGCGAGAAGCCCTTTGCCTGCGAGGTCTGCGGTGTTCGATTCACCCGGTGAGCAGCAAGTGGGGAAGGGCCTGGCAGGGGCCGTCGGTAGGGGACAGGGTGGGAGGAGAGGGGGAAGGAGTTAGGAGACCCGAGGTGGAGGTAGGTGGTCATGGAGGGACTGGGACATGAGTGGGTTACTGGAATGAGGAGAGCAGAATAAAACAAGCCAGCGGGGGGTGGGTCTGGAGCATGAAGGATTTGGTGCCCAGGAGGGCAGTGCTGGAAGCAGAAGAGTGGATAATGGCAAGGCCTAGTTAAGCTAGAGGTAAGCCAGCAGGGTATCCTGGGGCAATAGTGGGGTAACAAATGGTGAGGGACAGGGATGGGACAAGGCCAGGGTGGTATGACCAGAAGGAGCCAGGGATCCCATCCTGAACACCTCCCTGCCCCTCACCCCTGCCTGTGCCAGGAACGACAAGCTGAAGATCCACATGCGGAAGCACACGGGAGAGCGCCCCTACTCGTGCCCGCATTGCCCAGCCCGCTTCCTGCACAGCTACGACCTCAAGAACCACATGCACCTGCATACGGGGGACCGGCCCTATGAGTGCCACCTGTGCCACAAGGCTTTCGCCAAGGAGGACCACCTGCAGCGCCACCTCAAAGGCCAGAACTGCCTGGAGGTGCGCACCCGACGGCGCCGCAAGGACGATGCACCACCCCACTACCCGCCACCCTCTACCGCTGCTGCATCCCCCGCTGGCCTCGACCTCTCCAATGGCCACCTGGACACCTTCCGCCTCTCTCTAGCTCGATTCTGGGAGCAGTCAGCCCCCACCGGGCCCCCGGTCTCTACCCCGGGGCCCCCTGATGACGATGAGGAGGAAGGGGCACCCACCACCCCCCAGGCTGAAGGTGCCATGGAGTCCTCTTAAAGAGGGACGAGGGCCAGGCTGAAGCAGCACAAGGCCGGGGACACCCATGCCAAGCAGTGGGAGCACGCAGGACAGACACAGCAGGGGTCTGGGGCACGGAGCCTTGCTGGTGTCAGCATCAGCCCTTCCTCCCAGAGCCCTCATTCCAATTCCAAGCTAAGAAGGTATTGGGGCAGAGGCTCCCCAAATTGGGGTGATCCCCCAAGGAGTGATACATATATTGTGTATATATTTACAGCTCTATTGTAAAAGTGGGGTCCCTGTCCCCAGCTGCTCCTGGGGAGTAGAAGCAATAATGTATTTCTGATTTGTGGGTCCCACTTCGGCTATGCGGGTTTCTAGGGGGTGGGGGCTTGGGACCAAAGCCTTGCCCCGCCCCTATGCCCCTTGGGGGTTTTGGCTGTGTAAGGGGGTGAAGGACTGCCCCTCCCTTCCGAGACCCCTCCTTCCTGGTTTCTGTTCCTTTTTCCTGGCAGTGAATTATGCAAAGGGGGCCGGCGAAGGAAGGGTAGGTGGGGGAAAGCCAGGTGGAAGCTTGAAAGACTGGGGGACTGGGCCTGTAAGGAAGGAGCCATCCCAGTCCCCCTCCGCCCTGCTCCCGGCGCTGAGTCATGGGGTCGCGGAGAAGAAGGGGGCAGGGTGGCCCGATTGGCTCGCCCGCCCCTGGGGGCAGTGGAGAGGGGCCCCGCCCAGCTAGGGGAGCCGCTCCGTTCCACTCCCCTCCCTGTCCCTCCCTCCCCGCGGCCCTGGGCAGGGAATGTCTTGTTCCCGCCGCTCCCTCCCCGGGGCCAGAGGGCAGGGCGGGCCGGGCGGCGTCCTACCCTCTTCTCCTCCTCCCCATCTCCTCCCCGCCCAGGTGCGAGCCGGAGCCGCCGCCACCGCTGCCGCCCCTGACTCACGCCGCCCCCGGGCTGGCGCAGCGAAGGGTGTGGGACAGGGTGAGGGGTTGGAAGAGCCTTGTGGAGAGCGGGCGAGCCGGCGCCATCTGGCGGCCATGCCCTGAGCGGGCGAGCGCCCCCCGCGGCCACTGGAGCGAGCTGTCTTTACTCTCCTCAGCCACCCCAGCTGGTGAGCGGCGCCCCCCTTGTCAAGGCAGTGGGCACAGAACTTCTCGCTTGGCCGCAGGGAAAGGGGCTGCGGACCTGTGGGAAAGTGATCCCCTTCCCAGATCCTTGCCAGCTGGGCTTCCTGTCAGGCAGGGGAGAATAATCCCCTCACTCTTCTCTTAGGATTGAATCCACCCCCATTCTGTACATAGCCTCTTCTGTTGGTCTTGTTGAAATCTAGTTTCAGATTTTTAACTACCCAATTCTGCTGGGGGTGGGGGACACCCCCCCTTCCTCGCTGGGTGCTGGACCCCTTTTGCAGCCTGGGCTCTGCCTTGCACTATTTCCCCTTCCTGGCCTGACGGCTCCTCCCCCTCCTTAAAAGGGGCAGGTTCAGGGGCCCGGTGCTCTTCCTCCCTTCCATGCACCCCCATGCCCATTTGCACAGCTGCCCAGGTACCCCTAACAGTGGGGAGGGGTCACAGGGAGGGGGTAGCGGGACCAGTCCCTGTATCTATTTAAAAAGTGATGATGTAATATATTGGGGTGGCGGGGAGGTCGGGTTGTCCTGGGCCTCATCTTAGCATTTCAGGTGATGGGGGGAGCCCAGGGCTGGGGAGACCTGGGGCCCAGCCCCAGAGAGTGGGGACAATGTGGCCTCCTTTCTCCCTACTTTCGGCTTTCCCAGTCAGTGCCTTAGGGGGAGAGGCACTCCCCCCCTCCTATTCCCTTCCCCCCATCCCAACCCCCCCACCAAGGGTGTAAGCGACAGGAAGAAATAATAATAATTTAAGATTCACACTTGTGTCCACTTTTGGTTTATTTGGGGGGTGGGTGGGAAGGATCAGGAAGAGAGGGAGGTGAGAGAGGGACTGAGGGTTCTGAAGCTGGAGTGGGGGCTGCTTTGGGGGTGGAGGATGTCTCAGGTGGTCTGTGGGGCTCAGGGCTGGTGAGAATGCTAATAAGCTGATGGGCTTCAGGTAAGGGCTGCTGCCCGTGCTTCCTCTGCTGAGGCCCCTTCTCCTCATCCAGGTCACTAGTGAGGAGAGGAAGGGGGTGGCCGGATCACCCACCTTCTGTCTTCACAGGTGCATCCCTGCCCCCTGCCCTGCCCCATCTGTTCAGATCCAGCTCCTGTTCTTTATGAGGAACTCCTGCTCTCTCAGACCCACGAGGCGTACCAGCCCATGGCTGTAGATATTTTCTGATTTTAGGCTGATGCTGAGCAGGGGCAGTGACTTGCCTGAGGCCACATGGCTAGGAAGGGCAGAACCACTAGTGACCTCAGTGGTCACACCTGCTCAAGGCTCAAGCTGTCCCCTCTGCTGACCCAGCTTATCCTTTCACTGGGCCCTCTAGAACCTCTGAAAAGAAAGCTTTGCTTCCCCTTCAACCTATCCACTCATCACGACCTCCACCACCCCATTCACACTGGAATGTGCCCAGTGGACAGTTTTCTTTGCAGTCCTCCCAAGAGGAGGCAGCTTAACCTTCTCAAACCCAGCTGGCCCCTAGTGATTTTTGCAAAGCCCCTGGCTGCCACGACAGCTATACCACCAGTGCTGTGGCTGTCTCCTCAGGCCTGCCAGACACCTGCCACATCTGTTTAAGATGCCGGCTCTGGACTCCTGCTGTTTGTATGGTCCTACAACCTCCTCATTAGAGGACCCATCCAATTTTCTGGCCTCTCAATCCCTAACCTCCTTGGTCCTATTGACTGTCATCTCTGTTCCCACTCAGACGTCCTCCTCAGCGTTGGCCCTTCACTGGATTCATTCCAGAGTTCTTCCCTGGCCATGGCCCCCTCTCTGAGCCCCTCCTGTTCAGGCAGCTCTCCCTCCTGGCCACTGCCCCTGTTCTAACACGTCATCAAGACAGACCCTGGGCTGCCCCCAGGAGCCTTAGCCCCTCCTCTTCCCCAGTCATCTCAGACACTCTTACCAAAGACACCTCAATTCTCACTCCATCTTGTCCTCCTGACCTGCCCAGAAAAAGCCCTCCACCCGTGAATCCTATTCATGGCTACCACATGTGCCAGAGAAAATCACATAACCAAGCGCACTGGAGCAATCATTACAGGTTACGGCTTCCAGCATCATCTGGGCCTTTGACGCTACCTGGAAATCCCTTAACCTCCCCAGTCGGCTTCTTTGCACACTTGCCACTGTAGGTCTTTCAACCTCTACCACCCACTCCTTGAAATCTTTATTCCACTCCCAGCCGCCTGCTCTGCTCTCTCAGCAGGTGCTCTTGCCTCCTCCTCCCCAGAGAGAAGCAAGGCCACCAGGGTGGAGTGGGCTTAGCTGCTCAGGGGAAAGTATACTCTCCCCCTCTGCCTCTGCCAGCCTGCTCCTTTCTAAGGCAGGCCACCTGGTCCACCTGGCCCTGGAACCCAAACCTCCCTCCCCAACGCTCTTTTACACTGCCTAAATGCTTAAATCTTCCTGTCCTTAGATCTAGAAAACGCTTTTAGTGCTGACTCCCCTTCAAGCTACTTTCTTGCTCTGTGAAGCTAACTCTGTCTCTCTCTTCACCATCAAGCTTACATTTTTTCAAACTACAGCACTCATTAGATTAAAAGCATGATCAAACTCCTGGCAACAGTGATGCAGGAGCCACATACCATATTTCTGAGTCCTTTTATTATGTATGTATGTATGTATGTATGTATGTATGTATGTATGTATTTAGAGACGGAGTCTCTCTCTGTCACCCAGGCTGGAGTGCAGTGGCGCGATCTCGGCTCACTGCAACTTCCGCCTCCTGGGTTCAAGTGATTCTCCTGCCTCAGCCTCCCAAGTAGCTGGGATTACAGGCACCTGCCACCATGCCTAATTTTTTGTATTTTTAGTAGAGACAAGGTTTTACCATGTTGGCCAGGCTGGTCTCAAACTCCTGACCTCAAGTGATCCACCTGCCTCAGCCTCCCAAAGTGCTAGGATTATAGGCACGAGCCACCGCGCCCGGCCTTTCTGAGTCTTCTTTACCTGACAGCCCTCAACCCATCATGACAGATCCAGTTTTGGTCTTCCCGATGCCATGAAAAACATTCCCACAAGCCACTCCGGTGATTTCCTAACTGCCTGTCACCTGTCTTCACATGATCCTACTTGATTTCTTTTTTTTTTTTTTAATCTTCTCAGTTTTTGAGACTAGGTCTTGTACTATTGTCCAGGCTGGAGTACAATGGCACGATCTTGGCTCACTGCAGTCTCGGCCTCCCTGGCTCAGTGATCCCTCCCACCTTAGCCTCCTGAGTAGCTGGGACTAAAGATGTATGTCACCATGTCCAGCTAATTTTTATATTATTATTTATTTATTTATTTATTGAGACCAATCCTCCCTCTGTCGCCCACGCTAAAATGCAGTGGCACAGTCTTAGCTCAATGCAACTTCTGCCTCCCAGGTTCAAGCAATTCTCCTGCCTCAGCCTCCTGAGTAGCTGGGACTACAGGTGTGTGCCACCATGCCTGGCTAATTTTTGTAGTTTTAGTAGAGATGGGGTTTCACTATGTTAGCCAGGCTGGTGTCGAACTCCTGACTTTAAGTGATCCTCCCGCCTCAGCCTCCCAAAGTGCTGGGATTACAGGCGTGAGCCACCATGCCCTGCCAAGTTTTTGTATTTTTAGTAGAGATGGGATTTTGCCATGTTGCCCAGGCTGGTCTCAAACTCTTGGACTCAAGAGATCGGCCCACCTGGGCCTCCCAAATTGCTGAAATTACAGGTGTGAGCCACTGTGCCCATCCCCCCACTTGATTTCATAAGTTTGCCTCTCCTGCTTTCTTGAGCCTCTCCCCTCCCTGTCCCCTCCCACTCTCCTGCCATGCCCTCTGCCAGGATGATCTAGCTCATCCTCTCTCTTACAGGCTCTTGCTCAACAACCCCCCAAAAATGTACCTCCAGCCCGGAGCCCTGCCCTTTTCTAACTACCCCCCTGGGCATCTCCAGCTGGATGCCCTACAGACACCTCAAAGATCTCAAACTGGGCCAGTCGTCTTTTACCAGAACCTGTTTATCTTCGTGCCCTAACACCTGCCCAGGCCCAAGCATAGAAATCCCAGTCACACTCAGCACCTCAGTCCTGAGGCCATCACGAACTTCTCCTAGACTAAGACAAGCTCCTCTCTGACCTCCCTGCTCCTGCCCAACCTCCACTCTGCCTTCTTCGTTTATGGTCTTAAAAGACAAATATGAGCATATCACTTTCCAACCTCAGCTTTTCAAATGACAAGTTAAGGTTCTTGCCCCTCTCTTCCCACCTTGACTTCCAACCTCATCTCCCAGCATTCTCTGAGGTCTCTACCCAGTCACACCCATCCCTTGTGCTCTACCCTTCTGAATGCCTCACATTCTCCAAACCCACACAGGCCTCCCCTTGGAATGCTTTCCTCTACTTCTCAGCCTAACAAACCACCAAGTTGCACCCAAAATCCAGCCCATGGCCAGGCACCATGGCTCATGCCTATAATCCCATAATCCCAGCACTTTGGAAGGCCAAGGCGAGAGGATGGTTTGAGCTCAGGAGTTTGAGACCAGCCTGGGCAACATAGTGAGACCCCCATCTCTACAAAATAATAATAATAATAAAATAATAATAAGCCAGGCATGGTGGTGTGCCTGACGTCCCAGCTACCCAGGAGACTGAGGTGGGAGGATCACTTGAGCCCAGGAGGTTGAGGTTGCAGTAAACTGGGATTGCGCCACTGCATTCCAGCCTGGGTGACAGAGTGAGACCCTGTCTCAAAACAAAACAAAACAAAACAAAAATCCAGCTCATTTATCACCTCTTCTATGAAGCCTTCATTAATATGTCCCTTTTCCCAAATTGGCTGTTGTGTCCTCTGTGCTGTCCAGAGTGTACTTCGCTCCTTTATCAGGGTACTGTCCACCCTGTTATCTAATCGATGCCACTCTCCCCAAGGGCACGGTGAGCTCCTCCAGGGCCATGGTGCTAACACAGAGCAGCCGCTTGGCAAACCTCAGTTACTTCTCCTCCCCTCATGTCTCTCTCAAGCCCTGGCAAAGGTCCAGACACGCAGGAAGGCCTTTGTAAATGGAACAGAACCTGCTTAGGCCTCACAGTTCCCAGGTGCCAACTCCTGCTTCCTGCTTACCTGGACTCGGAAGTGGACTCCATTGAGAGGCTCCTGCCGAGTATTCTTGGAGCTGTTGCTGCAGTAACCATGCCTGCTCAGGGTCCTTCCGTTGAGCTGCAGCCAGCCATAGCTGAGGGCCCTCCTCATCGCTGGAGTCCCTGGAGAAGACTCTCATCTCAGTGGCCCGCAGACATCCTGGGGGAAGGGTGGCTACTTCCACTGCCCCTACAGACTCCAGCCACCCCATGTCACTGAAAGACTCACAGCTCCAGGTCTAGGTCGCCCTGGTAGGAGAGGGGAGATGCACACACAGAGCAGGTATTGTCCAGGAGGCGGAAGCAAGTGAGGCAGTAGCGACCTGGCGGAGGCCAGGGGAAATGGAGGTGAACCCGAGCTCACCCACCCACCCTCTGTGCTTCCTGGCTGCCAGCCCCTGCCTCCCCTCACACCCCTGGAGGAACCATCCTTGTCAAGGGGTGCACACTAGGGAACTGCTGCAATGCCACTTGCACATAAATCCTATTCATAAATACCTGGGAGAATAAAGGCAAGCATGGAGAAAATGAGCTACCTGAGGGCTCTGTGTAAACGAGAACATGCATAGTAATGAAGGGAGGGGCACAAAAGGTGAGGTACAAGAGAAGTCCATCAAGGAAGGACCACAGTGGATTGTCATATGCAAGTGGGGTAAGTCTGAGCAGGGAGAGGCACACGCCCCAGGGGGTCTCACCTTGGCAGCCCGGGGTACTGCAGGACACAAGGTTCTCCATGTCTCCCTCATCCTGGGGCTGCCCACAGCCCAGGCAGTAGGCCTGATGCAGCCAAAAGGGGCTGACAAATGGACCTAGGCAAGGGCACCTGAGAAAGGGGTCACAGACACTAAGTAGGCCAGACCAGCCAGCTTAAGCCTCCCCACTCCAGCACCAACCTCCAAATGGCAGGGAGGACTTCCTGACTTCCTGCAGTACATCCTCCATCCCTCTGACTTCAGCAGCAACCTCTCCATGTCTCTGCCTTCCTTCCTCCCTTCACTCCTCACCCCTAAGAATTCCCATCTCTCACGGCGTTAAGGGCATGCAATGGGCATCCTCTTCAACCAAATCTCTTGACACTTAGAGAGGACAGAAATCCATTCTGACTCCTGGCTCTTTTTCTTTCCCCTCTTGCCCCACCCCTATAGGAAAGACAGTGGCCTCACCGACTGGCCAGCTCTAGGAAGGCACTTCTGTGGCCCTGGTCAGCTGCCCGCCGCCTCACTGACCGGTGCAGGGCAGCCAACAGATTGGTTCGGCGGCTCAGAAGTATGTTGTACAGGTAGGAGATCCTCTCCTGGTGCGGGGAGATCAGGGATGGGGTCCCACTTGACCCTGTTTTGTCTGCCTGGAATGCCCTCTGAGCCCATCTCCACTCCCTACCTTTTCCTTCTGTCCAACTCCTATGAATCCCTCTAAGTTTGGCTCAAATGCCCTTTCCTCTGGGAAGTCTTCTGGACTTGCCCAGGTGGAGTTACCACTCTCTCCTCTGGTTTTCCATAACACTTTTATTCATTCCTAAATAAAAGTGCTTTTTAAATTACAATGTCTTATTAAAAGCTTGTCTGGCCGGGTACAGTGGCTCACGCCTGTAATCCCAGCACTTTGGGAGGCCGAGGTGGGCGGATCACCTGAGGTCGGGAGTTCAAGACCAGCCTGACCAACATGGAGAAATGCTATCTCTACTAAAAATACAAAATTAGCTGGGATGGTGGCACATGTCTCCACCAGTTACTCGGGAGGCTGAGGCAAGAGAATCACTTGAACCCGGGAGGTGGAGGGTGCGGTGAGCTGAGATCACGCCATTGCACTCCAGCCTGGGCAATAAGAGCGAAACTCCGTCTCAAAAAAAAAAAAAAAAAAAAGGAAAGAAAAAAAAGCTTGTCTGGCCTGCCTCGAGTCTGTGAGCTCCAGACTGTGTCTGGTTCATCTTGGCATCCTTGGAGACCAGCATAGAGATAGGGGAATATAGTAGATGCTCAGTAAATGATTAGTAAATGAGTAAACCAATGGTGAGGGTTTTTTGTTTGTTTGTTTTGTTTTGTTTTTTGAGATGGAGTCTTGTTCTATGGCCAGACTGGAGTGCAGTGGCGCAATCTCTGCTCACTGCAACCTCCACCTTCCGGGTTCAAGTGATTCTCCTGCCTCAGCCTCCCGAGTAGCTGGGACAACAGGCACGCGCCACCACGCCCAGCTAATTTTTGTACTTTTAGTAGAGACAGGGTTTCACCATGTTGGCCAGGATGGTCTCGATCTCTTGACCTTGTGATCTGCCCTCCTCAGCCTCCTAAAGTGCTGGGATTACAGGCGTGAGCCACTGCGCCTGGCCCCAATGGTGAGTTTTTAATTATACCTCAACATGCCAACACTGCCCCCACTATGGTTTTTGTTTTGTTTTGTTGAGACAGGGTCTCACTCCATTGCCAGGCTGGAGTGCAGTGGTGCAATCATAGCTCACTACAGCCTTGAACTCCTGGGCTCAAGCGATCCTCCCTAGTAGCTGGGACTATAGGCACACATCACCATGCCTGGCGGTTTTTTTTCCTTTTCTTTTTTTTTTTCTAGAGACAGAGGCTCACTTTGTTGCCCAAACGGTCTCTAACTCCTTGCCTCAAGCAGTCCTCCTGCCTCGGCCTTCCAAAGTGCTGGGATTACGGGTGTGAGCCATGGCACCAGCTCCACTCTCCAACTCTCCCCCATCTCTCATTCCCCACCCCCCCAACGCCCCTGTGATTATAACAAAACTTTGGAGGTAAATGCTGTCTCAGGAAGCCCCACTCCAGAGGCACCATTTCTCCCAGCCCCATCTTGGGTCCAGAAGTCTGCAGTAGGCCGGGCGCGGTGGCTCAAGCCTGTAATCCCAGCACTTTGGGAGGCCGAGACGGGCGGATCACGAGGTCAGGAGATCGAGACCATCCTGGCTAACACTGTGAAACCCCGTCTCTAGTAAAAAAAAAAAAATACAAAAAACTAGCCGGGCGAGGTGGCGGGCGCCTGTAGTCCCAGCTACTCCAGAGGCTGAGGCAGGAGAATGGCGTAAACCCGGGAGGCGGAGCTTGCAGTGAGCTGAGATCCAGCCACTGCACTCCAGCCTGGGCAACAGAGCGAGACTCCGTCTCAAAAAAAAAAAAAAAAAAAAAAAAAGTCTGCAGTCCAGGTCATTTGCTTTGGAGTTCAACCAGAGGAGAGAGGGCTGGGGCTGCTGAAGGAATTCAGTTCCCAAAGCCAAAACAGCCAGCCACTAGCTAAGCCCCTGGGGAGGGGGCAGGGCCTAGCTCCCAGCCCTGGACCCCTCACCTGCTCCCGGGATGGGTAGTAGGAGGCACAGATGACTCGCCGCAGCCGGCTGACATAGCTGCCAAACAGGGTGACGAAGAAGCATAGGCCATACATGACGCCTGGGAGCACAGCAGCCAGTCAGCCTCACCAGCAGGCACAGGTGCCAGCCCACCCCTGATGCCCCCCAAACCCTCAGCAGTCTGCACCCCTCATTTCTCGCATGGTGTCCACTCCCCCAGGGCCCTCAGGGTGTGGTTGATACCAATGACTATGTAGCCAGTGCTGTCCGGCTCCGAGGGACGAAGGAGACAACGCCGGGACAAAATACTGATGTTGCCTTGCTGCAGGACATCAAATGCTGACACCAGGTCACGATAAATATTCCCAGCATAGCCAGTCCCTTCCACAGTTATAGACACCAACACAGGACCTGGCACAAAGACACTGTGTGAGTGACACTCATGGCAGTTGCTAAGCAGAAAAGCCCACACCTTCTGGAATGAGGAAAGTGGAGCAGCGCAGGTCATAGGATGACTCAGACCCTCGGCTGGGGGCCTCTGATGCCTCAGGCACCCTCATGGTGCCCTGGGGCCTGACCTCAGTTCTGGCTCCTAGGACTGGCCCCATGGTCCAGCTGGGTGGTACTGGTGTCTGGTCTTCCTATCCAAGCCACCACATCTAAAATGACCTTAATGGTCAGTGAGTCCACCCCGCTGTCCTCCATGACCACCCAGAAGCATTTATTTATTTATTTATTTTCATTTTTTGAGACAGGGTTTCACTTTGTCACCCAGGCTGGAGTGCAGTGGTGCGATCTTGGCTCACTGTAGCCTCAACCTCCCAGGTTCGAGTGATTCTCCTGCCTCAGCCTCCCAAGTAGCTGGGACTATAGGCACGTGCCACCACGCCCGGCTAATTTTTTGTTTTTGTAGAGAGACAGGGTTTCACCATGCTGACCAGGCTGGTCTCAAACTCCTGAGCTCAAGCAATCTGCCTGCCTTAGCCTCCCAAAGTGCCAGGATTACAGGTGTGAGCCACCACGTCAGGCCCCCAGAAACATTTATTGACTGAGCACTGACTGTGTAGCAGACACTTAACCAAGTGCTTTATTGTTTGGTTTGGGGTTTTTGTTTTTGTTTTTTGGGAGCTTTTTACTTTTTTTTTTTTTTAACTTGGCTGGAGTCCAGTGGCGCTATCTCCGCTCACTGCAAGCTCCGCCTACCGGGTTTATGCCATTCTCCTGCCTCAGCCTCCCAAGTAGCTGGGACTACAGGCGCCGCCACCTCGCCTGGCTAGTTTTTCTTTTGTATTTTTTAGTAGAGACGGGGTTTCACCATGTTAGCCAGGATGGTCTCAATCTCCTGACCTCATGATCCGCCCATCTTGGCCTCCCAAAGTGCTGGGATTACAGGCTTGAGCCACCGCACCCGGCCTTTTTTTTTTTTTTTTTGAGACAGGGTATCATTCTGTAACCCAGGCTGGAGTGCAGTGGCGTGATCTCGGCTCACTGCAGCCTCTGCCTCCTGGGTTCAGGTGATTCTCCAGCCTCAGCCTCCCGAGTAGCTGGGATTATAGGCGCCCACCACCACGCCTGGCTCAATTTTTTGTATTTTTAGTAGAGACAAGGTTTCATCATGTTGGCCATGCTGGTCTTGAACTCCTGACTTTAGGCGATCTGTCTTCCTCAGCCTCCCAAAGTGCTAGGATTACAGGCATGAGCCACTGCAGCTGGCTCACGTTCTCAATTAATGGTTTACCAGACACTTGACACACATAATTTATTTTATTTTTTTCTTCTTCTTTTTTTTTAGACTTAGTTTCACTCTTGTTGCTAGGCAAGTTGCTTAACCTCTTCAGCTTCAGTTTCCTCTTTTGTTGTGCTAGGATTACAGGCATGAGGCACCCACCTGGCCCCAACACACATAATCTAATTTACTCCTTACAGTGACCCAGAGAGGTTGCTACCATTATTATTCCACTGTTCAGATGAGGAAACTGGGCTAGCACAGTTGCTCATGTCTGTAATCCCAACACTTTGGAAGGCTGAGGTGGGTGGATCACCTGAGGTCAGGAGTTTGAGACCAGCCTGAGCAATATGGTGAAACCCCGTCTCGACTAAAAATACAACTGGACATGGTGGCATGTGACTGTAGTCCCGGCTACTTGGGAGGCTGAGACAGGAGAATTGCTTGAACCTGGGAGGCAGAGGTTGAAGTGAGCCAAGATTGCACCACTGCACTCCAGCCTGGGTGACAGAGTGAGTGAGACTCCATCTCAAAAAAAAAAAATGCCGAGCATGGTGGCTCACACCTGTAATCTCAGCACTTTGGGAGGCCAAGGCAGGCAGATCATGAGGTCAAGAGATCGACACCATCCTGGCCAATATGGTGAAACCCCATCTCTACTAAAAATACAACACTAAGCTGGGCGTGGTGGCATGTGCCTGTAGTCCCAGCTACTCACAAGGCTGAGGCAGGAGAATCGCTTAAACCTGGGAGTCGGAGGTTGCATTGAGCCAAGATGGCGCCACTGCACTCCAGCCTGGTGACAGAATGAGATTCTGTCTTAAAAAAAAAAAAGAGGAAACTGCAGCTGAAGAGGTTAAGCAACTTGCCTACTAATAAAGTCACCGCCTAATAAAGGACAGAGCTGGGATTTGAACCCTGGCCAATCTGACTCTAGAGCTTGCATTTTAAACTACTCTGTATGCTATAACCTTGACCTAGACACAGGTGTTACTAGGCAGAGGATACAGTTGAAAGAGTGGCCCACTTGGGGGCTGCTGAGTAACAGTGACATGGGGACATTCAGGCAGTCACGAGGACTGAGGACAGGAAGAGGAGAAGGCTTGGGAGCAGGCAGGGAGATGCAGGAGCAGGTCGAGGGGGCTGCGGTGGGTGAGTGGGAGGAGGCTGTCGTGTAGGCACTCACTGCGGGCCACAATCTCCCCCTGCAGCTGGTGCCGGGCCAGGTCAAGCACCCAGAAGACAGCATAGTCTAGGAAGACTAGGAACAGCACAAGGAGGAGGTGTCGGATAAGGTTGAAGGTCTCCAGAATGTAAAAAAACTTCTCCCATTGGGACAAGAAGATGGAGCCTGAGCAGGAGTGGGATGGTCAGGAGGATGCTCCCCAGTTCTCCCATCCACCAGACCCCAGTTCTTGGAGAGGCCTCCTGCCCCGATCAGGCTTGGGCCTGTCTGCTCATCGGGAATATGGAAAAGAAAAGCTGTGAGGACTCCGGCAAGGATGGAAAACAGTCTTCAGGGGAGGGGGCTCCGTGGCTAGAGGGGAGGGGCCTGCCTATCATCTCCACCTGGCCCTGTGGCCCATTCCAGTCTCAGGAGCCCTCCCTCCTAGGGCATCCCTCATCCCCTTACCTGTCTCCCCACCTCACAGGCAGTCCTCCCCCTCCATATTAGCCCTTCCTGCCCACCTGGGGAAGCCCTCCCAACTTGACTTCCCTCGCTCTGTGTCCATCCCCTGATGTCCTGATGTCCAGGGTGCTCCCAGAAGCACCATCTGCCTCTCCTGTCTCTGGCTACTTTCTCCAAGGGTGTCTATGTTCTCCTTTCAGACTGCGGGCTCACCAAGGACTAGGCAGTGTCTTCCCTCAGCCTGAAAGTTCCTTAAGCTCTGGGTCTCCTCCTTCTGGCCCTGCCCCAAGCCCATCCTGAGCCCTGCCTGTGCAGGGGCTTAGGAGCAGGGCAGCGGGGCGGGGGGAAGCCCTGGCCTCCCTGAGCTGGGCTCTCCCTGTCCTCAGGGTCCTCACCCGGTGGGATGTAGCGCCTGGCCTCGTGAGCACTGAGCGGAAGCACTGTGGGCAGCCCTGCGGTGGAGCGCACAGCCTCCATGCGCAGGAATTGGCTGGTGATGTAGATATTGTCATAATGGTCCCAGTTCAGGTAACAGTACCGGTAAAATAGGGCTCTGGCAAGGGGAGGTAGAGCACATATGAGGCCCCTTACCACCCCGGGCCAGACCCCACAGGGCATCTCCCCTTCAACCCCACTTCAGCCTCCCTGGATGCTGGGGCAGCATGGGGATGAGCTGCTCCCTGCAGCCCTGGCCCTGCACACCCCGCCCCGTGCCGCCTGGTAGCGCCTCACTGGAGGTAGAGAAGCACAAGCAGCAGAGGTGTGGTGAACCCCATCAGAGCCAGGGCCTCTCGGACACGGTGCAGCTTCATGCTGACAGCCTCGTGGAGGTCCATGGCTACCTGGGACAGGCTCCGAGAGGCACTGAGATCCACGGAGAAGTGGTGGGTGGCTGTCATGTTGAACTCAAACTCCTGACGCACCCGGTTGAGCAACTGAATGACAGCTGGGGCCAGAAGGTTCAGGAGAGACGTGGGCAAGGAGAGTTAGGAGAGGGTGGAGCTGGCCCTAGGGAAGGGCCTGGCACAACCTAGGGGGTGCAGCTCACAGACCAGCTGGGAACCCCCAGTGTTTGGGTCAAGGTGGACTGAGGAGGGGACAAAGCCTCCACATATGGCCATGGCCACCACATGCTCAGCACCCAGCATGACAGAGGGCATGCAACAGATGCCCCTAAGGAATGATTTTGATGACTTGAGTGTAGACCTGAGTGTGGACAGGAGGCCCTGGTTCTGTTCCTAGCTCCTGCTCTCACAGCAGGCTGTGGTGAGGCACTGGCCCTTCGCTGGACCTCAGTCTCCTGATCTGTATTTGTACAGCATGGATATGGGCCTGGGTGATCTCTTGAGCCCCTTTCTTTCTCTTACATTCTCCTTTATGGGCTGGGAGCACTGGGGGCTGGCCATGGCCACACTGGGATGAGGGAAGGAGACCACTAGGGAGCACCATGTGTGGCAGGAGGGGGTCACTCACGGGTGCCGATGGTCTGGCGCAAGAAGGGCTGAATGTACTTAGGGATGACGCAGAACACCTGGACCACTGATGGGCAGAGTCTGCTGAGTGTCCGAAGGAGGAGCACAGCCAGGCCTGCCCCCCACCTCTGGAGACCTCTTCTCACAGGGCCTCTTTTCGATTTTCCTATTGGCCTCCACATTTGCTCAAAACCTTGTAGCACGTCCCTGTCACCCCTCTCTCCCAACACCAGTGCCTCCCTACTGCCCGCCCCCACCCCCAATACTGGTCCCACCAAGCTTATTCCTCTCTATTGCCCCCAGTGGTCCTCCTGGGCCTGTCCCCCCAACTGACCCCCACACTTCCACCCTGCCCCACCACACATAGGCTCCTCCCTGCTGGCGTGCCCTGGTTTTCTCACGGCTGGCAAGTCCACAGAGCGCCAGTTTGAAGGGCATGAGCACGTAACACAGATGGTAGGCTTGTGGTATGACCATCATGCAGCTGTCCTTGGCATCATCAAAAACCCGTGCACACTTCAGGTAAGGGTTGCCCAGTTCCGAGTTGCACACATCCCCGATGTGCAGGAGCCACTGCCATACATTCCGGAGAGCCCTGGCTGGGGACAGTTGCAGGGTTGGCACCCAGGGCTGGAATCCTACAGCCTCTTCTCAGAGGTTTGGCACCCAGGGCTGGAGAGGCCTGTGGTCAGGGACCTGGCTGTGCTGTGTCCAGTGAGCACTAGCCAGCACCCAGGAGGGGCCTGAAAAGCCCTGAACAGGGATACAGGTGAGGAGACTGAAATTTTTTTTTTTTAGATGGAGTTTCGCTCTTGTTGCCCAGGCTAGAATGCAATGGAGTGATCTTGGCTCGTTGTAACCTCCACCTCCTGGTTGTAAGTGATTCTCCCACCTCAGACTCCCTAATAGCTAGGATTATAGGCATATGTCACCACATCTGGCTAATTTTTGTATTTTTAGTAGAGATGAGGTTTTGACATGTTGGCTAGGCTGGTCTCAAACTCCTGACCTCAGGTGATCCACCTGCCTCAGCCTCCTAAAGTGCTGGGATTATAGGCGTGAGCCACCTCACTAAGCCTTTTTTTTTTTTTTGAGACAGAGTCTCACTCTGTCGCCCAGGCTGGAGTACAGTGGCACAATCTCAGCTCACTGCAACCTCTGCCTCCCGGGCTCAAGCGATTCTCCTACCTCAGCCTCTCGAGTAGCTGGGACTACAGGTGCCTGCCACCATGCCTGGCTAATTTTTTGTATTTTTTGTAGAGATGGGGTGTCACCATGTTAGCCAGGATGGTCTCGATCTCCTGACCTTCTGATCTGTCTGCCTCAGCCTCCCAAAGTGCTGGGATTACAGGCGTGAACCACCACACCCGGTCCCCCCTTTTTTTTCTTTAGAGATGGAGTCTCACTCTGTTGCCCAGGCTGGATTGGGGTGCAGTGGCACGATCATAGCTCACTGCAGCCTCAAACCCCTGGGTTCAAGAGATCCTTCCACTACAGCCTCCCCAGTAGCTGGGACTACAGACATGCGCCATTACATCTGACTAGTTTTATTTTTTATTTTTTTATAGAGATGGGGTCTTGCCATGTTGCCAAGGCTGGTCTCAAACTCCTGGGCTCAAGCAATCCTCCCACCTCAGCCTCCCAAAGTGCTGGGATTACAGGCGTGAGCCACCACACCTGGCCAAGACTGGGTGCATTTTGAGTCCCCAGGGGTAGACATGCTAATGTGCTTACCTACGTGTTTCACACCATCCATGATTGACCGAAAGAACTTGCGGACCCGGTCAGCCACCTCTTTGGTCTTTTGGGCAATAGCTTTAATCTTGTTCAGGGCACCTGATGGGTGAGGGACAGAGGCACTGTGGAGTCTCCTCCTTTAGGGGCTGGTTCTCAACATTGCCCCTTAAGCAGGGAGTGAAGAGGAAGCCACCATACCAGAGGCGGGGAGCCTGGATTCTGGGGCCTAGGAGATAGTTAATCTGGGAGTGGGGGAGGCCAGAGAGCAAGGAGAGAGGGTTTAACTGTGCCCAGAGAGTCCCTTCCAGGCCCAGATGCTCTGCAATTAGCACCAGCAGAGAAGAAGGCCAAAGGACTATAGAACATGCAGGATGAGCGGGGCAAGGAGGACCTGTGGGAGACAGTGGTGGAGGTGGGGGACTTACTGACAAGGGGCTGCTTGGCCCGCTGTAGCACTTCGGCGGTCTGGTTCAGGGCCAGCTCTGCCCCACAGGCTACAGCCTCGCTAGCCCGGGTGAAGTTGCGTAGAGTGTTGGCACAAGGACCTTGAAGCACCAACCCAAAGGCAGCCACCAACAGTAGTGTCCGGCCCTGCCCTGCGGGCGACAGCTCCGTTAGAACCAAGAACCCAGCCCCAAACACGGCAGCAAGTCCCTTCAGAATATTTCACTTAAGCCTTCAGAATATTTCCCTGAACCCCTGCCTCTCCCATAGCATCTCTCTTGCCCCAGCACCAGCTCCAGGACCTGCCCCCTATCCCTGGGTGCCAAGCTCACTGGAGAAGGCCTGAGGCAGCAGCAGGAGGACAGTGGCTCGGACCTGGCGGGAGAATCCCATGCCCAGGCTAAGGAAGGCGGCCAAAGTGAGGGTGCCCACCAGGCAGCCCCAGGGGCTGTGCCCTTCCACCAGTAGCTCCAGAAGCCCGTAGGCCGTGGCCAAAGACAAGCCCAGGGTAAAGCCTCCCACGCTGCGAACCACAGCTCTCGCCATGCTAGGCTCCTCTCCCCTCAAGGGGTGCACAACATCCTTCATGACTTTGGGCATCGCTGCTAAGGCCAAATGTCTGCCTGTCTCCAGGAGATGCCCGCTGACTTCCGTGCTCCTGGAATTTCTCACCGTATTCTAAGGTTCCAAGGGCTTTCACTGCATGTGTCTTGGAATCCCTGACCCAGTTCCGAGGACTGGAGAGGGGACAGGTAGGTCTCTAATCTCCTTCCCCACTTTTTGAAGCAGAAGGATGAAAAGGCCTAGAGATCAGGTCTAGGCTTCCCGTAAGGCAGAAGAGACAGGCAGCGCCTCTCTTCTCTCACCAGAACCTTGTGTCCAAGGAGGCCTTTCAGGAGACTTGGGATGAGTGGTGCTTCCCCAAAACAGACTCATGGACATTAAACATCATCAGAGTGGGGCAAGAAGGCAAAGAAGAAAACAGCCTCATACCAGTGAGTCACTCAGCAGAGACCCAGCATCCCTTGGCCTGCACTCTCACCCCATCTCTCCTCCTGGAACTCCCGCACACTGGCTCCCAACTCAGTGTCCCAGCCTCCACCTCTCTGGTCTAGTGCCCCCTGCCCCCCAGCCCAGCCCTTGCCTTTTCTATCCCTTACGCCCATACCATTTCCTCAGGCTCCCTCATCCTCCTCCAGGGTCCCCCAAGTTCCTACTGTTCCACATGCCAGGTTCCCCCAGCCTCTAACCACCTGCAAGCCCTGAATCCTAATGAACCCCATTCCGGGCAGAAGAGTGGGCTGTTGAGCTACCCTGTCCCCCTCTTAGTGGTGCAGAGGCTCCTGAGCTGGGGGCTGCCAGTCTCCTGTAGCCGGTTCCTATGGCGCCAGCCGGGCGAGTTTCCCGTCACTGCTTTCCTGCTGGGGGCAGGCGCTGGGGGGCTCCTGGCCATAGGTGAGTGCGGAAGCAGAAAGTCCAGGGTGGGCAGAGGCTGCACCAGGGCTAGGACCCATCTTTTGGCCCTTGGCTTGACCCTGTGCCCTTAGGTCTCTTTCAGCTCCTGGTGAACCCCATGAACATCTATGAAGAACAGAAGATGATGTTTTTGTACAGCTTGGTGGGTTAGTGCTGGGCAAAGACCAGGAACACTCAAGCGGCCTGTGGAACACAGGACCGTCCTGCATGCCCAGGAAGGAGTTGGGGCTTGTTTCTTCTGTACCCAAGCATCCCCTGTGGCTTCAACCTCCTCCTGGGCTTTAGGGGGAGGTCCAAAGGGAAGAGGATGCCAATTTAAGAAGGAAGACACCATCCTTGCCCTGAGGGAGTCTCTCCATTCTGAGGGACTCCTCATCACCCACATGATATAGTCCCACCCCATAACCCTTCAAAACTCTCATCTCTCCTGACCTGTCTGACCTCGTTTTCTGATCCTCCTAAGAAATTCAATTCATTCATTCATTCAGCACTTACTGAGAATCTGCTGAGGATTTAGCAGTGAACAAGGATGACAAGCATCGAGTCCTTTTGCTTTGGTTTTGTTTGTTTATTTTTGCTTTTGCTTTTGTTTTGAGATGGAGTCTTGCTCTGTCGCCCAGGCTGGAGTGCAGTGGCTCAATCTTAGCTCACTGCAACCTCCACCTTCCAGGTTCAAGCCATTCTCCTGCTCAGCCTCCCAAGTCGCTGGGATTACAGGCACCCGCCATCATACCCAGCTAATTTTTGTATTTTTAGTAGAGACAGGGTTTCAGTATGTTGGTCAGGCAGGTGTCAAACTCCTGACCTCAAAAGATCTACCTGCCTTGGCCTCCCAAAGTGCTGGGATTATAGGTGTGAGCCACCATGCCGAGCCCCGTTTGGATAATTTAACAGCTCAGTAGCTTCAAGAAGGACTCAGGTTCCTTCTCTCTTTTCTCTGCCATCTTCAGCCTATTGACCACTTCTCTTCAGGTCACAAGATAGCTGCAGCAACTCTGGCATCACATCTTTATACAACAATGTCAAAGATCAGAAAAAAAAAAAAAAAAAAAGAGGAAGAAACAGGTCAGGCACGATGACTCATGCCTGTAATCCCAGAACTTTGGGAGGCTGAGGTGGGTGGATCACTTGAGGTCAGGAGTTTGAGACCAGCCTGGCCAACATAGTGAAACCCTGTCTCCACTAAAAATACAAAAATTAGCCAGATGTGGTGGTGTACACCTGTAGTCCCAGCTTCTTGGGAGGCTGAGGCAAGAGGATCGCTTGAACCCAGGAGGCAGAGATTGCAGTGAGTGGAGATCGTGCTACCACACTCCAGCCTGGGCGACAAGAGCGAAAGGTCATCTCAAAAAAAAAAAAAAAAAGGAATATAAGTTCAATCCCAGGCCCAACTTCACTGTCTTGGGCTGTGTGATTTGAGGCCAGGAAAAAAGGAAAATGACGTAGGTGACAAAGTGAGACTCTGTCTCAAAAAAAAAGAGGAAGAAACATCCTTTCCTCATGTCCCTTTTTAGGAACAAGGGAAACTTGCCTATAATCCCCGCAGTAGACTTCCTCACATCTCTTTGGTCAGAACTGCGTGCAACACATGCCCTTTCCTGAACCTGTCCCAGGCAAGGGAAGTGGAATTAGCATTTCATCACCTGTTTATTGAATTAATCCTGCTGGATACCAACAGGAGACTACTTTTTCTCTGACTCACTGTATTCGAACATGTTTTTTTCCATTGATAACCTTTCACACAGCCCCTTAGATTTCCAGTTATATTTCTTTTTTTTTTTTTTTTTTTTTTTGAGATGGAGTCTCGCTCTGTCACCCAGGCTGGAGTGCAGTGGCTGGATCTCAGTTCACTGCAAGCTCTGCCTCCCAGGTTTACGCCATTCTCCTGCCTCAGCCTCCCGAGTAGCTGGGACTACAGGCGCCCGCTACCTCGCCCGGCTAGTTTTTTGTTTTTTGTTTTTTGTTTTTTGTATTTTTTAGTAGAGACGGGGTTTCACCGTGTTAGCCAGGATGATTTCGATCTCCTGACCTCGTGATCCACCCGTCTCGGCCTCCCAAAGTGCTGGGATTACAGGCTTGAGCCACCGCGCCCGGCCTCTAGTTATATTTCTTTAGAAGAACTAGTCCTACTTCAACAATTAAGACTCATTTTTAGGGAATAAAGAGGTCCAGTCCATTCTACATCAAACTTTTAACCTCATCCATTCTCAAGCATCTTCCCTCCTTATCTTGCCCTCCCCATCCCTTAGGCCTCCAACTCAGGCCTGCTCCCTGGCATGGGGTCCTGCAATGGAGAAGGGGTGTGGCCTGCTCTTTCCTTTTTTCCCTCTACTTCCTTCCCTTTCTGGTTCTTCTGATGTCAGAAGGAGATTAGAAGAATTAGAGGAAAAGGGACAAAAGTCGTAAGTCACCAATGCTGTTATAATTCCACTGTGGATGCCTGTGTGTAGCAGGCACTCACACCCTGGCTGTCCCAGTGGGCCTGATTATCATCTCCTTGGAGGCTGTGTGTGGACCTCAGCAGTGCCCAGTTTCCTGCAGAGGGCAGTTCTTTTAGCTGACCTCCAGTGAAGCCCCCCTTCAGGGGCCACCCACAGCCTCTTGCTTTTTGGATCCCTCCCTCCAGCAGACTGGAAGTGCACATGTCCGTGCCCTGCCAGGCAGAGAAAGCAGGGCACCTTCCTTTTTGTGGAGAATGGGGTCTCGCTATATTGCCCAGGCAGGTCTCAAACCCATGGGCTCAAGCTATCCTCCCGCCTCTGCCTCCCTAAGAGCTGGGATTACAGGCATGAGCCACCATGCCCCGTCAAAAGCAGGGCACCTTATGGCTGCCTCTCTCCTGCCCTGATGAGAAGCAGATACCAGTCTCCATGCTTGTATGCCCCCATCGTCCAGGGGAGGTCTACAGAGGCATTGCAGAGGCTGAGCTCTCCCAGGAGCTCTCCCTCCACTCTGTGTTCTGGTGGTAGCCCTGGAGTGGTCTCAGGAGGCAGCCCTGGAGTGGTCTCATGAGGCTCTGCACTCAGCAGGAGTCCAGTCTACAGAGACCAGGCAGGTTCCCCTTCCTGCATCACCAGTCCCTGAAGCCTGTTGGACTCCTGGAGTCTCTCACTTGACATGTGACACCCATCCTGTCCACAGACTCTCCCTCTCTGCCTGCCCATTCCAGCCACTTTTCTCTCCTTCCAGGAAATCCACATTGCCAGTCATTTTTTTTTTTTTTCCAAGACAGAGTCTCGCTCTATCTCCCAGGCTAGAGTGCAGTGGCATGATCTCGGCTCACTGCAACCTCCGCCTCCCAGGTTCAAGCAATTCTCCTGCCTCAACTTCCTGAGTAGCTGGGACTACAGGCGCCTGCCACCATGCATGGCTAAATTTTGTATTTTTAGTTGAGAGAGCCATGTTGGCCAGGCTGGTCTTGAACTCCTGACCTCAAGTGATCCACCTGCCTTAGCCTCCCAAAGTGCTGGGATTATAGGTGTGAGCCACCATGCCTGGTCCATATTGCTGGTCTTTTTATATAGACAGGGTGGGAGAGAGGAGTAAATGTCAAGTTTTGCTCTTTTGGTGAGCTCAGAGAAGACACCCGTAGCTCCATGGGGCTCTCATTAGAACGTAAGGCAACTATTTGTCAACTGTTGGCCTCAGCTCAAGTCTTTGGCCAGAAGGCCAAGACCACAGAACTAGTCCCTTTCAATGTCCTGTTCTACCATGATTGGTTTGGACAGATCCAGATTTATCCCTCAGGGGCTGGGGCAAGGCCAGGCTATTGCCCTTGCAAAAAACCCAAGTTGTGTTAGCAAGGAAGAAGGCAGAAAAAAACTGTGGGGTGGCACCCGACAGGGTTTGCCACAAACCCGTATGTCTAGGTGGAGCCAGCCACGTGAAGAACAGGGAGAAGAGTGCTTCTGGCAGGGGGAACAGCTAGGGCAAAGATCAGAGAGGAGGAATGAGCTTGGCTTGTCCAAGGAGCAGCAACGAGGTCTGTGTGGGTAGACATGGTGGGCGAAGGGCTGCATAGCATGAGATCAGGAAGCAGGCAGGAGCCACATCACAAGCTAGGTAGACCATGTTAGGGAGTTTAGATTTTACACCAAATGTGGTAGAAAGCCACTGAATGGTTTGAAGCAGGGAAGGGACATGATATGATTTATGCTTTTGCAAGATCACTCTGGCTGCCTTATAAAAACTGAAGTGTAAGGTAGCAAGAGAGGACATAGGGAGATTCATTAGGTTATAGTCCCAGTAAGAGATGATGGGGACTCTACCAGGACAGTGGAGATGGAGGAAGTGTAAGGATTTGGGATTTGCTTTGGCAATCATTGGGTGAACACTCCATCAACACAGGAATCTTCTAGCTCCCCTAACCAGCTTATAATGCTCCTTTGGCCTGGAATGCCATCTGCACCTCCTAACAACACTTACTCACCTTCCAGGCCCAGCTGACACATCCTCTCTTTGTCCAGCCTTCTCAGCCCCACCCCTCCCTGCAGAAACACCTACTCCCTCCTTGGCTCCCACAGCGCTCTATAAGCACCTCCCTTGTGCACTTAGCACATCGTGTTGTAGTCATTTATTTACTCATCTGTCTCTTTCTCTGGATTATGAGCTTCCAGAAGTTCACTGTCTCCTTGCAGAGACCACAGGGAGACACATGTGAAACTGCTAAAACATACCAGGCAGTACATGACTAAGGGCTAAAATTAGAGGCAGGGACTGCGAGTGCTGTAGGTATCTGAGCACCGGGAGTACTGAGGTGGGCTCTGATCTCTCTTCTGACCACTCTGAGCATAAGTGCGTTTCCAGAGTTTTTCTCTTGCTCTCTCTGCTCCCTCAGCACCTAGGGTCAGTGTGACTGTGGCCCAGAAAACCTTGACTCCTTTCCCTAACACAAACACACACAAGTCAATCATTTGTGGCTTTTTACGTTCTAGCCATCCCTCTATGCCTTTTCAGAGACTGGCATATAGCTGAACTCTGTGAGTGGCTGCTGAATGAATGAATGAGTGGCCTAGCAGGTCTATCAGAGTCTGTGTAAATGGGGATAAGGGCAGGATGGTGGTGGTTCCAGAATGGGGTGTTGCAGGTGGGTGTTCTGGTAAACATGAGGAAGGGAGGCAGCTTCCTCACTTTGCCTCACCACCTCTTGGGCTCTCCTGACAGGCTTGGGAGCCATGGGCTGGGGGACCTCCCCTCACATCCGCTGTGCTAGCCTCCTGCTAGTACCCAAGATGCTGGGCAAGGAAGGCAGGCTCTTTGTCCTGGGATACGCCTTGGCTGCCATCTACGTGGGTGAGTATGTGGGGGCCAGTGAGTTACACTGAAGCAGTGACCCTGGGTGGGCCATCCAATGGGAGCCAGGCTGGGTGAAGGAGAAAAGGCAAGGGTGTCATCCCAGCTGCTCTAATTTGCTGTGTCCCTGAGGGAGCTCCTCCCCATATCTGGGCCTCCTCAGTTTATAAGAGTGAAAAAATTGGCCAGGCACAGTGGTTCATGCCCGTAATCCCAGCACTTTGGGAGGCTGAGGTGGGTGGATCTCCTGAGGTCAGGAGTTCAAGACCAGCCATGGTGAAACCCCATCTCTACTAAAAATGCAAAAATTCGCCAGGTGTGTGGTGCACACCTATAATCCCAGCTATTCAGGAGGCTGAGACAAGAGAATCGCTTGAATCTGGGAGGCGGAGCCTGCAGTGAGCTGAGATCACACCATTGCACTCCAGCCTGGGTGACAGAGGGAGACTCCGTCTCAAAAAAAAAAAAAAGAAAAAAAGGTGAAAAAAATCAAGGGTTGAACTAGATGACCTTACATAGGCTTCTCGGCCCCACCACTGTATAGTTCTAGGAGATGGGCACCATGTGCAGAGGGGAGCTGAGCGGGTTTGAGAAAGTGCTGGTTATACAGGGAGGTGACCCACCAGGGCCTCTTTCTCCAGGGCCAGTGGCCAATCTGCGGCACAATCTCAACGACGTGATCGCATCGCTGGGCTGCACCGTGGAGCTGCAGATCAACAACACCCGTGCAGCTTGGCGCATCTCCACAGCCCCCTTACGGGCCGTGTTCAAGGACCTGCTGGTCAGGAATCTGCACAGGCAGGGCCTGGGGGGGTCCCTCTCCCTGAAGCCAAGTTTACTTGAGCTGGGAGTTGTCACCCTGGATTTACAGTTCTCCAGTGGGGATACTACTGGCATTTTTTGCAGAACGATTCCCAAACATTGCAGAATATGCCCTGGTCCTGGGACATTAAATGCCAGGAGAGCCCCTGAGCCATTGGGACATGCTCTATACACATTTCCCAATACCTGAGTGGTCAGTACTCTGGACAGCTGAACTAGAATATCTAGGAAATTTGAGGGCCTTGGCCTTGAGTAGCTGAGAAGTTTTGAAGACAAGAGGATTCAAGAGTTGGGTATTGGAGGGCTGGAGACTGGGGTTTGAGAGAATTGGAGAGCTGGAGAGTTGGGGAGATGGGGGCTGAGGGGTTTGGAAGTTGGGGCCTTCAGATGGCATAATGATCTCAGAGATTAGTGGTGAAGGGTAAGGTCTAAGGACCTGGGGAACCACTGACCAGGAAGGGTTTGGGATGGGAGGACCGAGGAAGAGCTGAGAGTCCCGGCGGTACGCAGAGCCAGGACATGTGGGATCAGACAAGACAGCTGCGGAGAGGAGGGGGCTCCCAAGGGTAATGGACAGCCAGGAATTTGAGGTGAGAGGCTGTGTCTCAGGGCCTAGGCTCCCTGCCAGCCTGGGGTGAGAGCCCAAAGCTCGGCTACTGGGGGAGGACAGGCCCTCAGGCAGCAGAAGCTCTAAAGCCTCAGCCCTCGCCCTTTCCTCCCTCCATCTCCAATCCCAGAGCAGCAAAGAATTGCTGAGAGCAGAGACTCGGAACATCTCCACCACCTTTGAGGACCTGGATGCCCAGGTGAATAGCGAGACAGGCTACACACCTGAGGATGCCGTGGACTCAGGGGAGACAGCCCAGGGCAGGGAGGCCCACCAAGCCCCAGCCTCCAGCCTCCACCTGTCGACACAGAAGATGTATGAGCTGAAGACCAAGCTGCGTTGCTCCTGTGAGGGGTATCCCTGGGGAGTGGAGGGTAGGGTGGGATGCGGGGCCAGTGTTGTGGATCAAGATGTGGGGACCTCAGACACCCCTGCTCCTTCCTACAGATGTGGTAAACCAGGCCATACTCAGCTGCCGTCGCTGGTTTGACCACAAGCATGAACAGTGCAGGAAGCACATCTGGGTCCCACTCCTCACCCACCTGCTCTGCCTGCCTATGAAGTTCAAGTTCTTCTGTGGCATTGCCAAGGGTCTGCACAGTTGCAAAGGGGTGGGGAGCATCAGGGGTAGGGAGCTGAGTCCTTGGGACCCATGGTAGGTGACAAGCAGGAAAGCAACAGATGAGGAGGAGGGTTTTGGCCCTGAGGCCACAGCATCCTCAGAGTCCAGTCCATCTGCTGAATAGCTCTGTGACCCAGGGTGAGTTACAGCAAAGCTGTGAGCTGTGGCTCTTCATCTGAAAGATGGGCATGGGCAGAATAACAGTAGTTCTTGCATTAAGGGCTTTTTTTTTTTTTTTTTTGGTGAGATGGGGTGTTTCACTCTTGTCACCCAGACTGGAGTGCAGTGGCACGATCTCAGCTCACTGCAACTTCTGCCTCCCGGGTTCAAGCGATTCTCCTGCCTCAGCCTCCCAAGTAGCTGGGATTACAGGTGGCCGCAACCATGCCCAGCTAATTTTTGTATGTTTAGTAGAGATGGGGTTTCACCATGTTGACCAAGCTGGTCTTGAACTGCTAACCTCAGGTGATCCACCCACCTCAGCCTCCCAAAGTGCTGGGATTACAGGTGTGAGCTATCGCACCCAGCCACATTAAGGGCTTTTGAGGATTTACGGGGCTAACATATGTGAAGGCGGTGGCAGAGCTGGCACACAGAGGAGCTGCTCTGTAAATGCTGGCTCTCCTTACTGATGCTTGTTATGGTTGAGGATAGGTTGACAAAAAAATGGGGGAACTCAGGCCTGGTTCCTGGAAGGCAGGGTCCAAAGAGAGCAGAGAGGGGAAGACTCGGTGTTGGTATGGTAGCAAGCCACGGGCAGAGAGACAAAAAAGTAGGAGGAGGAGGACCACAGAAGGACAGGCAGACCAGGCCTGCCCCTGGAGGACAGGCCCAGGGAGGCCCCTGACCCCGCCCACTGTCCACCAGTGATGGAGGTTTGGTGCCGCAATCGCATCCCAGTGGAAGGCAACTTTGGGCAGACCTACGACACCCTCAACCAGTCTATTCGTGGCCTGGATGAGGAATTTTCAGCCAATATTGACTTCAAGGTAGAAGGCAAGGGCGAGGGTTGGTGGGGGGTAGATAGGGAGTGGGAGCAGGGCATGAGGGAATAGGGCTAGAGGAAGGACAAGTGAGAGAGCACAGGGAAGAGGTGACCGGGGTGAGGAAGGGGGACAAGGAGGGGAATGTCGCTGGTGTTGAGGAGGCCCTCTGTTTCTCATCTCCACCCCCAAACACCTAAGACGGGCAGGGGAGGGGAAAGGTGGTGAGGAAGGGACAGTGCCAAACCTGTGGTTTGTACACACTTGGCCTGGGGCGGAGCTATCAGCCAGATACGAGATGATGTCAGCTGATGTAGGTGCAGGGGAGCAAGACTGTGTCCAGGAGGGTAGTGAGCAGAAGGAAGTGACAACTCCTGGAGGTCCTGGAAGGGTCCCGGGGACACAAGTGGGGTACTGGGGGACAGATGTCATGAAGAGGTAGGACCTGGGTCCGGCGAGGCGGCCGCATGCTGAGTTTGCTCATGTGCCCTCCACCAGGAACAGAAGCAGGCTGGGGTGCTGGGACTCAACGCGAGCTGGGAGCGAGTGAGCACTGAGGTGCGGGACTACATGCACCGCCAAGAGGCCCGGCTGGAGTGGGCCCTGGGGCTGCTGCACGTGCTGCTCTCCTGCACTTTCCTGCTGGTCCTGCACACGTGAGCCATGGTCCCCACCACAGCAGCCCTCCTCTGCCCAGGACTAGAGCCCTGCCCTGAAGCAGGCTGTAAGGATGGAACCCTAGTGCCTATTTCCACCTCTGAATCTGAGTATTATTTACCTTTGTCTTTATTAAGTTTGTTTACACAAAGTCAAAGGAAATGTGGACATTTTGTCAGAAGAACATTACCCATGTTCCCACTGCCTTAAAAGGCCAACCGTCTTCATTCATCCACCTCCTTCCAGCCTTTATCCCAATACTAATTTTTTTTTTTTTACATTTAGCTTTGACTTTTGATTTTTTCTTGCCCTTCATATTCCCCTTGGCTCTGACTTTGTGCCATTTTTATCTTTCCATTTTGCGTTCATCTTCTCCTGCCTGCTGCGTTGGCAGCGACTTTCCCTCCATTTAGAAGAAAGTCCTCAACCCCACCCAGCCCAGTGACCAGCTGGACTGCCCCGGGGCCTTGCTCTGCTCTAGCTCCCCTGCTGGTCTCTGGACCTTCTATTTCCCATCTCCACTCCTAAACACCTGAGATGGGCAGGGCTTAGGTGAGGGCCACCACAGGACTGTTGCTCTGTCTGCCCGTGTGGGGCCTAGAGTAACTGCAAGTGAGTGGCTGTGTGTGTATCTAGGGCCCTGTGGGAAGATAAAGATGAAGGAGCTCTATTCCTGCCCTCGATAAGCTCATGGTCACCGGACATGATGGCTCACTCCTGTAATCCCAACATTTAGGGAGGCCGAGGTGGGAGGATGGCTTGAATTGAGGTGTTTGAGACCAGCCTGAGTAACACAGTGAGACCTCGTCTCTATAAAAAATGAACAAAATTAGCTGGGTATGGGGCACATGCCTGTAGTCCCAGCTACTTGGGAGGCTGAGGCAGGAGAATCACTGGGAGGTCGAGGCCGCAGTGAGCTGTGACTGTGCCACTCCATTCTGCATTCCAGCCTGGCGTCAGAGTGAGAGCTTGTATCAAAAAAAAAAAAAAAAAAAAAAAAAAGCTAATGGTCTAGTTGGGATGATGAGATACCCACAAGACAGAGATGGTTCAAGGGCCATTCTATGGATTGGCTTTTGGGATGTGTGTGGGAGCTGAGAAGGTGCCCCTAGAAGGGCCATAACTGGGCTCCAAATGGCTGCAGATGGGGAGCGATGGTCAAGGAAAGAAGGGTGTCCCTTGGGTAAGGCTTCTGGTATCCGTGGGGTACAGAGGGCAGAGGCTGGCCTGGAGGACTGAAGTGGGCATGACCAGAACAGTCTGGAAAGCCCTGCAGGAAGACCTGGAACTGGCAGTGATGGCAAGATGGCCTCAGGAAGTCTGGAGGCAGGGAGGCCAGGCTGGGTCAGAGGTTAGGGAGCCTGGCCAGGGTAAAGCATGGCAGGAAGATGGCTTGAGGTGGAGGGGGAAGGGGAAAGGTGCAGCAAGGCTCAGAGCCAGCTTGTGGAGGGAAGGAAGGACGCACAGAGTCAAAAGGTATTTCCAGGCTTTCAAGCTGGGTGAGGTCATGCACTGAAAGGACAGCTGGCGGGAGGGCAGGCCCTGGCTCAGGAAGCCCAGGCACCGCCTCTGTGAGCCTCTCCACAAGAGGGCGCTCACAGTATGTCTTTGCACTTAACAGTAGTTTTAAAGGCAATGATGTGGATTTTTACAGGGCCCCAGAAGCAAGAGCATTGAAATTAATTTTGCACGCTTTACAGAGTTTATTTAATGTACTTTTACAGTTTTAAACACATTTGCAGTAATTAACATTTTTTCCTTAGCAAACTGAAGCATTATGTGGGGCTTTGGGAAATACGTGGGAGATAGCTACATATGCAGGCATGCATCCATACACACATGCACCATGCTCAAGGGTAGGCAGGGAGGGCCAGGGTGTATTGGGGAGGATAGAGATGGTGGTTTGGGATGAGTTTTGCCCCAGCACACCTCCAGGAGATATGCTGCAGGCAAAGCCAAGAGGCAAGAACTTGTGAGTCACAGTGGATTAGGTGATTCCTGAAACCTCCAGGAGTTTCCTGTCTCTGTGACTCTGCTCGATATTCATCCTGCAAGATGCATGCCTGTCCCTATCTCAGACGCACACATGCAACTCCCTCCCAGACAGGCTGGCCATGCCCTCCTCTAAGCCCCCACCTCATCCCCTACTCACTTCTGCTATATCTCACCCATCGTGTAGGGGGATATCTTCCTCTACACAACTGGAAGGCAGGGACAGAGTCTTCTCCTTATTATCACCATCGCCTAGCAGTGCCTAGGACATAGATGGTGCTCAATGAATGCTGGCTGGTTGGCTGAAAGACTGTGCCTCAAGGAAGCCCATGTTTGGGGATGGATGAGGAGAACCTGGAGGAGACAGAGACATCCCCGCCCATCCACCCACAGGTCTTTCTCCTACATGGACAGCTATAACCATGACATTCGTTTTGACAACATCTACATCAGCACCTACTTCTGCCAGATCGATGACCGCAGGAAGAAGCTGGTGAGTGGGTGTGGCACTGCCCAGGGAAGCCTTGCTGCTATGTGCCCTGTGTGGGTTCATGTCCCAGGAAGGCAGAGGGGAAAGGGCAGAGGGCCCTTGGGCTTCCTAACTGTGTGGATATTTGTTTTCCAGGGCAAACGGACTCTGCTGCCACTCCGCAAAGCTGAGGAGAAAACCGTCATCTTCCCCTGCAAGCCCACCATCCAGGCCTCAGAAATGAGCAACATGGTGAGGACAGCATGGGGTGCGGGCTCCTGGGTGCAAAGACAGGCCTGAAGGTGAGGGTGGAGGGTAAAAGGCACCAGAGAGTGCTCCGTGTCCAGACAGGTGGCGCTGCCCAGCTCTGTTCCTCCTGCTCCTTGGCCAGGTGAGGGAGCTCCTGGAGACACTGCCCATTCTGCTGCTGCTGGTGGTGCTATGCGGCTTGGACTGGGCTCTCTACTCCATCTTCGACACCATCCGCCACCACTCCTTCCTGCAGTACTCCTTCCGCAGTGAGCCCATCCCCCAGACACATTCCAGGCCCAAGAGACACTCTCTGGAGAACTCCAATGCCTGCACAGGCACCCCATCCTAGTTCTTCCAACTGTGCCTCCTCCTTCTGCCTCTTTTTTTTTTTTTGAGACAAAGAGTCTCGCTCTGTCACCCAGGCTGGAGGAGTGCAATGGCACGATCTCAGCTCACTGCAATCTCCACCTCCCAGATTCAAGCAATTCTCCTGCCTCAGCCTCTTAAGTAGCTGAGATTACAGGTATAAGCCACCACGGCCAGCTAATTTTTCTATGTTTAGTAGAGATGGAGTTTCACCATGTTGGCCAGGCTGGTCTTGAACTCCTCACCTGACCTCAAGTGATCCACCCGCCTTGGCCGCCCAAAGTGCTGAGATTACAGGCGTGCACCACGGTGCCGGCCATGCTTCTGCCTCTTCTTTTCCCCTTTCTATGATTCAGCCCCTCCCTGTCCTCCTCAAGGTCAAATATCAGCCCTGCAACCTGACAGCTCTTACAGCAGAGGAGGGGGGCTCTTTACCCCTTTACACTTACAACAGGGAGCAGGGAGGGGTTAGGATTCATCGAAGTGACAGAAAGACCCAGGCAGCTGAGAAGCATTTCTGTGTCTTGACCCCTCCCCGACATCCACCCCACATCCTGCCCCACCTCCTTAACATTCCTGATTTCCCCACCTGCCCTGACTTCCCTACCCGCCCTCCTGGCTGCAGGCAGTCATAAACTGGAGGTGAAGGTCGGGGGAGACTCCATGCTAGCCCGGCTTCTTCGAAAAACCATTGGGGCCCTAAACACCTCCTCAGAGACAGTGATGGAATCAAACAACATGCGTGAGTGATGCTGAAAGTTTGGATCAGAGGAATTGAGGGCGGTGGGGCAAGGGTCAAAAGCCACCAAGGTAAAGAGTTGGGGGCCTGGGCGTGGAGAGATGGGGGTTGGAGCATTTGAGCTGGGGAAATCGGAGCAGGGAACACATCTGGGTAGGCTTGAATAAGGGGAGCATGACAAGCTTGGGTCAGAGGAGTCTGGAGGCCAGGGTCTTGGGGCTAGAGGGCCCCAGCCCTCCAGAGCAGCAGTCTCCAACAGGACGTTCAGCCAAGATGGAGATTTGCAAGATCTGTGCCACATTTTGCCCAGTGGCTACAGTACTGACAGGGCAGTTCTGCAGTGAGGGGCAGGCCGGAAGAGACCAGGGGAATCAGAGGCCCCGCCTACACCTCCCACTGGGATGGGAAGTCCAACCCAGGGGTGCCCTGCCCCTTGGCTGGTCCTGACCAGACCCCTGGTCTGCCCCTCCCCTAGCCTGCCTGCCCCAGCCTGTGGGCCTGGATGCCAGGGCCTACTGGAGAGCTGCATTACCAATTGGCCTGTTAGTGTGTCTCTGCCTGTTACAGGCTTTTGGCTACCGACTCCGGAGGGTCATCGCTGCCTTCTACTTCCCCAAGGTTTGCCCCACCCCAGATCTCTCCACCCCTACACACCTGCATGCGCGCGTGCGCACACACACACACACACACACACACACCCCTCCCCAGCTGCACCCAGCTCCCTACCAACTCCATCTTTGGGGGATGCCTTCCTCCTCACTGTCAATATCATTGACCCCCTCCCTGCCCCCAGCGAGAGAAGAAGAGGATCCTGTTCTTCTACAATGACCTACTGAGGAAGAGAGCAGCCTTCACCAAACTCAGGAGGGCCGCTATCCTGAGACGGGCGCGACAGCAGAAGGCTCCAGTAAGTCCAGGCGTGAGTGCTGCTGCCGGCTCCTGGCTGGGTTTAAGTATAGTGGGGCAAGGGGCAGCTCCCTTCAGTCTACCTAGCACCCACCAATGGTCACAGGCCTACTCCAGCCTGGTGAGTTCTTTTTATTTTTTGAGATGGAATCTCACTGTGTCACCCAGGCTGGAGTGCAGTGGCACAATCTCGGCTCACTGCAACCTCTGCCTCCTGGGTTCAAGCGATTCTCCTGTCTCAGCCCCCTATTCCACAAGTAGCCAGGATTACAGGCGCACGCCACCACTCCCAGATAATTTTTTTGTATCTTTAGTAGAGACAGGGTTTCACCATGTTGGCCAGGCTAGTCTCAAACTCCTGACCTCAGGTGATCTGCCCACCTCAGCCTTTCAAAGTGCTGGATTACAGGCGTGAGCCACCACACCCAGCCAAGCCTGGTGAGATCTGATGCAACACATGCTGAGGGCCCCAACCATCCAGCTCCTAAGGTCAGGGCTGTGCCCGTTTCTCAACCCCAGGATTCAGCCCAGCCTAAGACACTCAGTGGACCATTAGGAAGCAGGCAGAAAAGGAGAATGAGATTTAATAGCCTGCTCAAAGAAAAGCAAGAAGGCTGCACAGAAACAGGAGGCCCAAGGCAAAACCATAGGTTCTACCAGAGGGCTGCAGACCAGCAGCTCAGTGCAGTTCAGGGGATGGGAGGAGACAGGTGGGCTGGGAGTCAGGAAGGCCTCAGGCAGGGGCACATGGTAAGGCACATGGAATCTGAGGGAGCAGACTCCAGTCCAAACTCCCTCATTACGTTGTGTCACCTTGGCCAAGGTCTTCACTGAGCCTCAGTTTCTCCCTCTGAAGAATGGCAAGACTAGAGAGATCTTAAGGCCTGCTCACTGGAGATCAGCCTAGAGTGGTGGTCAGGTGTGGGACTCCAGTGCCAGAGGGCCTAAGTGTGAATCCCAGCTCCTTCCCTCATTACTATGACACCGGTGTGACCTTGAGCACATGACTTACCTGCTGTGCCTGCTTTTGCCTTCCGTAAAATGGGGTTAACTACTCCATCTGGTTGTTGTAAGGATTAAATGAGTTGTACTCACATGGTGCTGGCATGCAGCAAGTTCCATATGTGACCCTGGGCAGTGATCACATCTCCAAGAATCAGTTTTCTCACCTGAAAAAGAGATGATAATAACACTATCTGCCTTATATGATAATTGAATTTTTTTTTTTTTTTTTTTTTGAGAAGGAGTCTTGCTCTGTTGCCCAGGCTGGAGTGCAGTGGCCAGATCTCAGCTCACTGCAAGCTCCACCTCCTGGGTTTACGCCATTCTCCTGCCTCAGCCTCCTGAGTAGCTGGGACTACAGGCGCCCGCCACCTCGCCTGGCTAGTTTTTTGTATTTTTAGTAGAGACGGGGTTTCACCGTGTTAGCCAGGATGGTCTCGATCTCCTGACCTTATGATCCGCCCGTCTCGGCCTCCCAAAGTGCTGGGATTACAGGCATGAGCCACCGCGCCCGGCCATTTTTTTTTTTTTTTAAACAGAGTCTCGCTCTGTCACCCAGGCTGGAGTGCAGTGGCGTAATCTCGGCTCATTGCAAGCTCTGCTCCCAGGTTCACGCCACTCTCCTGCCTCAACCTCCCAAGTAGCTGGGACTACAGGCACCTGCTGCCACGCCCAGCTAATTTTTTATATTTTTAGTAGAGACAGGGTTTCACCGTGTTAGCCAGGATGGTCTTGATCTCCTGACCTCATGATCCGCCCACCTCAGCCTCCAAAGTGCTGGGATTACAGGCGTGAGCCACTGCGACCGTTTTTTTTTTTTTTTGAGACTAAGCCTCACTCTGTCGCCCAGGCTGGAGTGCAGTGGCATGATCTTGGCTCACTGCAACCTCCTCCTCCCCAGTTCAAGCGATTCTTGTGCCTCAGCTTCCCGAGTAGCTGGGATTACAGGCACGCACCACTACGCCTGGCTAATTTAGAATTGAAATAATTTACGTACAGTATCTTAGTATAGGACCTGATATTATAAGCAATGAGTGGCAGCCATTCTTATTTAATCAGTCCTAACAAAGTTCATAAAAGTGAGGCTGTGTTTGCTTAGCTTTTTCCCTAGTACCTGGATAGCCCCAGCCCCCATGACACACAATAGGGGCCAAATGAATGTGTTGTGAAAAAATGAAATCCAAAAAACAAAAAAGAACATGCTGGGATTCCTTGACAGGGTCGTGAAGCAAACTGAATGTGAATGCACAGATGGAAATGTGCGGGACAGCCATTCCAAGAAGAATGTGCAAAGACTCAGAATCCAAAGGGAATGCCAAGTGCCAGGGCTGGTCTCAGGAGAAACTGGCTCAGAAGAGACAGCTCTCAGGGAGGGCTAAAGTGGGAAAGAGGCTAGAAAGGGACCAGGTGATGGAAGGCTCTGAAGGCCAAGCCCAGGAGTTCTTCTGCCTGTCTGGCAGGCAGCAGGGCCTCTGGAGTTTCTTGGGCAAAGAGTGTCTGCTTTCTGGGTAAGGTGGCTTATGAAGAATCCCTGACAACTGTGTGGAGACATGTCGTGAGGGATGGCAGGGAGCATAGTGAACGAGGTTTGTTGTTTGGAATCAGGGTCCCTGGGGTCCAGCCAAGTTGGATTGTTTACTATCTGTGTGACTTTAAGAGTCACTTCACCTTTCTTCTCTGTAAAGTGGGGATAGCAACAGTGATAGTCGATCTGGCCTGCTCACTTCTCAGCCTCACTGTGAGAGTCAAATAAGATGATTTACAGAAAAGTGCAAATGAGAGTTGTGGCTGATATCTGCTGGGAGAGAACCTGGAGGGTGTATCCTCCCATTCTCTATCACAGAGTTGGGGAGGGAGGCACCCTAGCCCTACAGGGGTTTCCTTTGTCCAACCCAGCTTCCTCCAAGATGCAGGCATTGTCAAACCTGGCGACTTCAGTCAGGAAACGCTGTCCAGGTCCCCTTCTTTCCCGCCTCGCTCCCCGGCTGGCGCTAACGCCCACCTCCCAACAGCGCCACCCGCTGGCGGATATCCTGCACCGCGGCTGTCCGCTCCTGCGTCGCTGGCTGCGCCGGCGCTGCGTGGTGTGCCAGGCACCCGAGACGCCCGAGTCCTACGTGTGCCGGACGCTGGACTGTGAGGCCGTGTACTGCTGGTCGTGCTGGGACGACATGCGGCAGCGGTGCCCGGTCTGCACGCCCCGCGAGGAGCTCTCCTCCTCCGCCTTTAGTGACAGCAACGACGACACTGCCTACGCGGGGTGAAGAGGCGTCCTGCTCACTCTTCCGTACCGTCCTTCCCGGTTAATAAAATGCCCTGTACGCTTCACGTGGGTCGGGGACTCGGGTGAGCCGCGCGCTGCCTCGCCTGCAGTCGGGAGAGCCTGTCAGCCCGACCTCTCCAGAGCCATGCCGCGCACAGCGGGCAGAGTGGCCGCGAAGCTACTAGGGAGGGGTCCAGACCTGGGGCCTGGTGAAGGCGCGCCGCCCAAGCCGGTCGGACCGGACCCTGGTTCCCATCCCGCACAGTTGCGGGAAGGCTGTAGCGCCGAGCAGCGCGAGCAGCGCTGGCGTAGTGGGCGGGGTCCCAGCTCCCGAGGCACCCGGCGCGCAATGGGTATGGCCTTGCCGAGGGCGGAGCTTGGCTTGGGGCCAAGTGGGAGGGGTCGGGCCGGGGCGGGGCCTGGTGGCTGCGCGGAGCTGTTGGGTGCTCCGAGGCGACCCGGCCGCCGGCCGCTCCTCAGTGCGCTGTTCCGCACTTGCTGCCCTCGCCCGGCCCCAGGCGCCGCTGCCATGCGGCTGGCGCTGCTCTGGGCCCTGGGGCTCCTGGGCGCGGGCAGCCCTCTGCCTTCCTGGCCGCTCCCAAATATAGGTGAGTCCTCGGCCTGTAGTGGGTCAGGGGGCGGACTGGGAGGAAGGTGCAGGAAAGTCGGAAGGCATTAGGGTAATGGGGCCGGACGGAGACACTGGGAGAGCCCAGCCGAAGCGCGGCACGACCTGGTCCGTTGTCCTGGGCCTAGGGCCCGGTGACTTGGCGATGGAGTGGAGAGGGGAGGAGAGGGGATGCCGGCGCCCCCTTCCTCCTGCCTGGTCATCCTCTGCGCGGTCCCTGCGGACACTTTCAGGCTCAGGTACCAGGTACCGAGGGGCCTGTCCAGCGCCACTTCAAGATCGTGGTGAGAGGGTAGCTGCTCCCCAGGACTGGCATCTTCGCTGCTCTGGGGCCTAGCTTACCGTTCCACCCGGTGCCAGGGCGCTGAGCGGGCATGGCTTGTAGGGTTTAGTGAAGAGGATTCTCTCTAGCCTGTATTCCAGGCCTGGGGCCGCCAGGCACTCCTCACCCTGGTGCTGTTGCCACCAGTGCCTGGCCGAGCGGGAGGGGCCCGAGAGGAGCCAGGAGAAGGGAGAATTGGCCAGGAAAGAGGCTGGGACACCAACTCCTCCTTGGAACTTTCACTTCCCGCTGCTGTCTTGGGCCGGGACCGAGAGGGCAGGCGCGGGTGGAGTGTCCGGAGGAGAGAGGGCCATTGTGTGTTGGGGGGGTGGGGGGGTGCTCGGGGAGGAAGCAGAGGCTGTAGGCAGCGGGTGTGCCTGACTGGGCATGAGGGTGTTTAGGGAGGTGGGGTGTTTGCACTGCTCACCCAGAAATGGGCGTTTCTGGCATCTCCGATGTGAGCGAAGGGGAGGGTGAGCGGGCACCCGGCCACAAGGCTTAGCTCAGTCTCGAGAGGGGGCGTTCCTGAAGTGGGGGGAGAGTGATTGGGAGGGAGTGGGAACAGAGGAGGGTCCCTGTGAGAACCTGGGATTGGCCGGAAGGGGACAAGGAGGGCCACAGGCTGAGCAAGCCAAAAGTCTTTCTTGAGGACTTGTGAATGGGTGGGTGGAAAGTCATAAATTAGAGAGACACCCCCTCCTTCCAGTATTCTCCTTTAAGTCTCAGCATGCAATGCAGAAGTCCCTCAGGTGCCTAAGGACCTTGATCGGCTGGGAACTGGTGGGTCTGAGGGCACCTGCCACCCCCAGCCGTGCTGTCGATTTCCTCAGTACTGTCTTCGGGTGTCCTGGGACCTGCAGGTGGCACCGAGGAGCAGCAGGCAATGTCAGAGAAGGCCCCGAGGGGGCCCTTGGAGCCCCAGGACCTTCAGGACGATCTCCCGATTAGCCTCAAAAAGGTGCTTCAGGTGAACTCCCACTCCCCTCTAATAAATAAACGAATCCACACACACCCCTGCATAGTCAGGTGTCTCAAGGCCAAAGCTTGGCTGAGGAGCTGGTGGGTAGAGCTCGCTGTAGTGGGTCTATCCCAGGCCCAGCTGCCTCTCCCACCACACCCCAGCACCTGGCTTCACTTATCTCCCTCTCCCTCTGCACGCACATCTGTCTGCCTCAGCCCCACCCAACCCATCCATCTCCACTGGGGAAATTGTGAAGCCAAACTTGCTTTCTTCATCTCATGTTGTTGGTTTTTTCAGTGGGGGGATTTGGAAAGAGTCAGGACCTTACCAAACCACCCCCCCACCCCATTCTAAAGCTGAGTCAGAGGAAGGGCTGGGGCTTGTGCTGGGTCCTACACGGTGCTTCCTCTCTGGGCAGGAAGCCGAGAAGGGGCGGCTCAGATACCTTCCTTGACCTCCCCACACAACCCCCCAGAACAATGCCGCACGCCAGGCAGGGCTTCCTGGCCCCTCCCCTGGGATCCCCCCACCAGTGATCTAATCGCTGGTGCTCTTCTGAGGGCCTTAGGTTTTCTGGTTAGAGAGGCTGGGAGTTGTGGGCAGGTCTAGGGAGGTGACCTGCCCTCTGGTGCCCACAGACCAGTCTGCCTGAGCCCCTGAGGATCAAGTTGGAGCTGGATGGTGACAGTCATATCCTGGAGCTGCTACAGAATAGGTAATAGTGATGGTGGCAACAACAGTGACCACATGGCCAACAACTTGTATAGCATTTATTATGTGCCAGGTACTAAGTGCTTGTGCTCATTTAATCCTCATAACAACCCTGTAAGGGAGATACTATCATGTATTATTGTCCTCATTTTATACATGAGGAAGTCAAGGCACAGAGAGATTAAATAACTTGCCCCAGGTGACACAGCTAGTATGTGGTGAAAACCAGATTGGAATTCAAATAAACTAACAGAGTCAGCGGCCCACCCAGTATACTTTGCTGCCCTGGTGTCAGGGAGTGGAAAAGTTGGCTGGGGGGTGTTGCCTGGTCCCCAGCCCCACCACCACCTTCAGGCCTCTGCTTGTCAATGCACAACCTGGGAAGTGGCTTGAGCACTGCCTTCTTTTCCTTCACTCCACAGGGAGTTGGTCCCAGGCCGCCCAACCCTGGTGTGGTACCAGCCCGATGGCACTCGGGTGGTCAGCGAGGGACACACTCTGGTGAGTGAGGCCCTCTTGTGCTGTTTTTGGCTTAGGGGAAAGAGGAAGGGGGTAACTGCAAGGTGAGAAGACACTGCATATTTTTACTGTCAAGCTAGACTCCTCAGTTCCAGTCCTGGTCTGCTCTCTGAGACAACACTAATGTTGTTCCTGTGCTGCAGGAGAACTGCTGCTACCAGGGAAGAGTGCAGGGATATGAAGGCTCCTGGGTGTCCGTCTGCACCTGCTCTGGGCTCAGGTATACTGGGCGGATTTGATGACAGTAAAGAAAGTAAGGAGACCCAGGCATGGAGCTGAAATGTTTTCTGACTTCCTTTCTTTTTTCTTAGAGGCTTGGTGGTCCTGTCCCCAGAGAGAAGCTATACCCTGGAGCAGGGGCCTGGGGACGTTCAAGGTCCTCCCATTATTTCCCGAATCCAAGATCTCCACCTGCCAGGCCACACCTGTGTCCTGAGCTGGCGGGAACCTGTACACACTCAGACTCCACCAAAGCACCCCCTGGGACAGCGCCACATTCGCCGGGTGAGGATGAATGGCAGGGGAGTGGGCTTCGGTTGTCTTGAGGGCTGACCCCCAGACACTCAGAACTATGTGTTCACAGTAACAACAGCTCCTGCGAATGGAGCACTTTCCACATGTTGGGAACTTTGTGAACATTAGCCCGTGTACTCCTCCCATACCTAGGAGGTACGTGCTATCAATAGCTCTATTTTAAAATGAAGAAACCTTACAAAAAGTATTCAGGCATGGTGGCATGCGCCTGTAGTTTCAGCCACTCAGGAGGCTGAAGTGGAAGAATCGCTTGAGCCCAGAAGGCGGAGGTTACAGTGAGTCGAAATCGAGCCACTACACACCAGCCTGGGTGACGGAGTGAGACCTCATCTCAAAAAATAAAATGAAAATGAGGCCGGGCGCGGTGGCTCAAGCCTGTAATCCCAGCACTTTGGGAGGCCGAGATGGGTGGATCACGAGTTCAGGAGATCGAGACCATCCTGGCGAACACGGTGAAACCCCATCTCTACTAAAAAATACAAAAAACTAGCTGGGCGAGGTGGCGGGCGCCTGTAGTCCCAGCTACTCGGGAGGCTGAGGCAGGAGAATGGCGTAAACCTGGGAGGCGGAGCTTGCAGTGAGCTGAGATCCAGCCACTGCACTCCAGCCTGGGAGACAGAGCAAGACTCCGTCTCAAATAAAAAAAAAAAAAAAAAAAAAAAGAAAATGAAATGAAATGAAAAAAAATAAAATAAAATCTAGCTGAGACAGGTTAGGTGGTTTGCCTGAGGCCATACAACCAATAAATGGCCTATCCATATTAGTTGTATTTGGCTCAAACTCTTCATCTGTCTTATGATCCCATTTGCAGAGAGCTCTCACTTGGTTATAGATAATACACAGTTACCAGTGATAAAGCAATATAAACCCAATTTCCTAATTTGTAAAATGAAGATAATAAAACTACTTGCTGCAGAGAGTTGCTGGGAAGATTAAATGAGTCACTATAGATGTGAAGTGCTTAAAACTGTGCCAGGCATATGGTAAGTGACAAGAGTTGATGTTGGGATTTTTTCAAATTATTATTATTACTTTTTTTTTTGAGACGGAGTCTCGCTCTGTCGCCCAGGCTGGAGTGCAGTGGCCGGATCTCAGCTCACTGCAAGCTCCACCTCCCGGGTTTACGCCATTCTCCTGCCTCAGCCTCCCGAGTAGCTGGGACTACAGGCGCCCGCCACCTCGCCCGGCTAGTTTTTTGTAATTTTTAGTAGAGACTGGGTTTCACCATATTAGCCAGGATGGTCTCGATCTCCTGACCCCGAGGTCAGGAGATCGAGACCATCTCGGCCTCCCAAAGTGCTGGGATTACAGGCTTGAGCCACCGCGCCCGGCCATCAAATTAATATTATTATTATTATTATTATTATTTGAGACAGAGTCTCGCTCTGTCACCCAGGCTGGAGTGCAGTGGTGCGATCTCGGCTCACTGCAAGCTCCGCCTCCCAGGTTCACGCCATTCTCCTGCCTCAGCCTCCCAAGTAGCTGGGACTACAGGCGCCCACTACTATGCCCGGCTAATTTTTTGTATTTTTTAGTAGAGACAGGGTTTCACCGTGCTAGCCAGGATAGTCTGGCTCTCCTGACCTCGTGATCCGCCCACCTCGACCTCCCAAAGTGCTGGGATTACAGGCCTGAGCCACCACGCCTGGCTAAATTATTATTTTTTAAAAATTTGAAAAAAAACCACTGAGTTTGGAGCCAGAAAAGCATGGGTCTAATCCGACCTTCATTATCTACTTCCTGGTCCTCCTTGGCAAGTTCCTGGGCCCTCTGGCCCTCAGTGGCTCATCTGTAAAATGGGCTCTTCACCCTCCTGTTTCACCCACAGAGTAGGAGTGGCTGCCTCTTGGTCAGCCCTGCACAGCTGTTGGCTGCGAGCGGCAGGTTTGCCTGATACTTCTTTTTGTCCATAGTGGAGGCGGGATGTGGTAACAGAGACCAAGACTGTGGAGCTGGTGATTGTGGCTGATCACTCTGAGGTGAGCCAGCTGGCCCCTGCGCATCCTCCTCCCCCCACATTGCCCTGCCGCCTTTCATGTCACCTCTCTTGGCCTACAGGTCCAGAAATACCGGGATTTCCAGCACCTGCTGAACCGCACACTGGAAGTGGCCCTCTTGCTGGACACAGTGAGTGCTGGACAGGGCAACCCCCACCCCAGGCCCCTGACCATGACAGCCCCTCTTCTGAGCCCCAGCTCTCTTTCAGTTCTTCCGGCCTCTGAATGTACGAGTGGCACTAGTGGGCCTGGAGGCCTGGACCCAGCGTGACCTGGTGGAAATCAGCCCAAACCCGGCTGTCACCCTCGAAAACTTTCTCCACTGGCGCAGGGCACATTTGCTGCCTCGATTGCCTCACGACAGTGCCCAGCTGGTGACGTAAGGCCCAGACCCAGCCAGAGAGGCCAGTCCTGTCCTGGCCAAATTCACACCCCTTCAGCACCCTACCTCAGCCCCTGAAGCTCTGACCACCGTGGCTTCTGCCCTGAACTTTGGCCTCTCTGTCCCACAGTGGTACTTCATTCTCTGGGCCTATGGTGGGCATGGCCATTCAGAACTCCATCTGTTCTCCTGACTTCTCAGGAGGTGTGAACATGGTGAGTTATTTCCAGGTCTCCTCCTCATTCCCAATTCAGTTCCTCCCAAGTGTGGTGGCATTTATTCACTGAAATCCCCCTACAAAGTTGCCCAACCCCAAAGCTATGGGTATAGAGGGTGGAGGTGCGTGATGTGGCCTTTGCAGTCAGGGAGCCCTCGCTTGTGGTCAGCTCGTCACAGTGTACACAGTCATCCTCTGTGCAGTCTTCCCATTTCTTGGAGGAGGGTAGAAGGCAGCTGAGGCCCAAAGAACAGAGGTGATCTCCAAGGGCCCACAGTGAGGGAGGGGGACAGAGCTGAGCTAGAGCCCAGGTTTCTGCCATCCAGGCCTGGGTTCTCCTACTTTAGAAGCAATTCAGGAGGGAAGCAGTGCCTGCTGAGTGCCCATGAGGTCAGACATGGAGGGAACAGAAGCAGAGAGGGTGATCTGGGCATTGTGGTGGAGGCAGGCTGGGACTGGACCTGCGGTATCCCTCCCCAATGACAGGACCACTCCACCAGCATCCTGGGAGTCGCCTCCTCTATGGCCCATGAGTTGGGCCACAGCCTGGGCCTGGACCATGATTTGCCTGGGAATAGCTGCCCCTGTCCAGGTCCAGCCCCAGCCAAGACCTGCATCATGGAGGCCTCCACAGAGTGAGTAGCTGCAGGATGGAGAGAGCAGGGGGGCAAGGGGCAGGGAGAGGCCCCCAGCCCCAACCTTCCTTGCCACCCTCCCCAGCTTCCTGCCAGGCCTGAACTTCAGCAACTGCAGCCGACAGGCTCTGGAGAAAGCCCTCCTGGATGGAATGGGCAGCTGCCTCTTTGAACGGCTGCCTAGCCTGCCTCCTATGGCTGCTTTCTGTGGAAATATGTTTGTGGAGCTGGGCGAGCAGTGTGACTGTGGCTTCCCAGATGTGAGCCCCTTTCCCAAAGCCTCGCCCCACTCACTTCTGTGCCTTCACCCTGGCTCATTAGCCCTCTCCCAGGCTCCTGAGCTCCTCTTGGGTTCTGACGGGACTTCCCACCCCTCTCCTACTTGCCATGTCTGTGGGGACAGCACATGGGTTGTTCGTCTCTAGCCCTTGCTTGCTGTGTAGTTCTGGGCATCCTTCTGGTTTTGGCCTGTGGGAGGAGGAGGGATTGGAGGGAGGCTCACAGGCCCCACCTGCTCTGATGCCTGGCCCCCGTGCTCCTGCCCACAGGACTGCGCCGATCCCTGCTGTGATTCCTCAACCTGCCAGCTGAGGCCAGGGGCACAGTGTGCATCCGACGGACCCTGTTGTCAAAATTGCCAGGTGGGTAGAGACTAGACTGGCCACCCAGAGCTCACCTGCCGGGGCCAAGGTGGAAAGGGTCATTCTGACCCCCTAGCTGGATTTGCCCAGTGCCCACACTGATGCTCATCCACCCTTGACAGCTACGTCCATCTGGCTGGCAGTGTCGTCCTACCAGAGGGGATTGTGACTTGCCTGAATTCTGCCCAGGAGACAGCTCCCAGTGTCCCCCTGATATCAGCCTAGGGGACGGCGAGCCCTGCGCTGGTGGGCAAGCTGTGTGCATGCATGGGCGTTGTGCCTCCTATGCCCAGCAGTGCCAGTCACTTTGGGGACCTGGAGCCCAGCCCGCTGCGCCACTTTGCCTCCAGACAGCCAATACCCGGGGAAATGCCTTTGGGAGCTGTGGGCGCAACCCCAGTGGCAGCTACGTGTCCTGTACCCCTAGGTAAGTGAGGAAACCTGGCTCCTCCTTTGGGTTTCTGGGAGTCTTGGCCCTGCTTCTGCTAACCTGTGTGCCCTTCCCCCTCCCCCCCAGAGATGCCATTTGCGGGCAACTCCAGTGCCAGACAGGTAGGACCCAGCCTCTGCTGGGCTCCATCCAGGATCTACTCTGGGAGACAATAGATGTGAATGGGACTGAGCTGAACTGCAGCTGGGTGCACCTGGACCTGGGCAGTGATGTGGCCCAGCCCCTCCTGACTCTGCCTGGCACAGCCTGTGGCCCTGGCCTGGTGAGCAGCCTGGGTGGGCAAGACCAGGTGTGAGAAGGGACATTTGGACCACAGTGAAGTGCCCAGACTTCACCGTTCACCAATGTCAAAGGCAGGGACTCCAAGGGAAGTCAGTTTCTTACTTCAGATGGAGCAAAGTCCTACCAACCCACTACGCGCCGGTTTCACCATGTGTAAACGCAGGGTGTGACCTCAACCTTGTTGGCCTCCCAGTCCCATTAAAACTCTGTAGGAATCTGATCCAGGCTTTTCTCTCCCTGGGTCAGGTGTGCATAGACCATCGATGCCAGCGTGTGGATCTCCTGGGGGCACAGGAATGTCGAAGCAAATGCCATGGACATGGGGTGAGCTGGGATGGGGGAAGTGGAAGGGAAGCAGAGAGCCTCTAGAGAGGAAAAGGATGCTGGGCTTTGGAAACAGATATATCTGGGTTCTAATCCTTGCTCTACTACTTCCTAGTTGTGTGACCTCAGGCTGGTTACTAACTTTGCTGAGCTCAGTTTCCCCACCTATCAAATGGTTATAATAATAGTATCCCCATCCAGGGCACATGAGGTGAGTATGAAAGCATCTAGCACAGGCTGGGCACGGTGGCTCATGCCTGTAATCACAGTTTTGTTTGTTTGTTTGTTTTGTTTTGAGACAGAGTCTCGCTCTGTTGCCTAGGCTGGAGTGCACTGGTGCGATCTCAGCTCACTGCAACCTCCGCCTCCCAGGCTCAATTGTTTCTCTTGCCTCAGCCTCCCTACTAGCTGGGATTACAGGCACCCGCCACCACACCCAGCTAATTTTTTATTTTGTTTTTTTGTTTTTGTTTTTTTTTTTTGAGACGGAGTCTCACTCTGTCGCCCAGGCTGGAGTGCAGTGGTGCGATCTCGGCTCACTGCAAGCTCCGCCTCCCAGGTTCATGCCATTCTCCTGCCTCAGCCTCCTGAGTAGCTGGGACTACAGGCGCCCGCCACCGCGCCCTGCTAATTTTTTGTATTTTTAGTAGAGACGGGGTTTCACCGTGGTCTCGATCTCCTGACCTTGTGATCCGCCCGCCTCGGCCTCCTAAAGTGCTGGGATTACAGGCGTGAGCCACTGCGCCCGGCCTTAATTTTTTATTTTCAGTAGAGATGGGTTTCACCATGTTGGCCAGGCTAGTCTCAAACTTCTGACCTCAAGTGATCTGCCCGCCTTGGCCTCCCAAAGTGCAGAGATTACAGGGGTGAGCCACTGCACCCAGCCAAATCACAGTACTTTGGGAGGCCACGGCAGGAGGATCACTTGAGGCCAGGAGTTCAAAACCAGCCTGGTCAACATAGTGAGACCTCGTCTCTATCAAGGAAAAATTTAAAAATTAGGCCTGCTGGTGCACACCTGTGCTCCCAGCTACTTGGGAGGCCAAGGCAGGAGGATTGCTTCAGCCCAGGAGTTCGGGGCTGCAGTGAGCCATAATTGCACCACTGCACTCCAGCCTGGGCAACAGAGTGAGACTCCATCTTACTTGCTGTCTAAAATAAAATAAAACAAAACAAAACAAACACAAAGAAAGCAAGCATGTACCACAGTGCCCAGCACACAGAAGATGTTCAGTAAGTGTTAGTTTGATCTAATTTGCTCTGGTGTGGATAAAGACCCTCCAGGCTCTCTCTACACATCATACCCAGCACAACCCCTAGTTGTAGAAATGTGAGATCTTGAAAAGCTAGAGACAAGGAAATAGTTCCAGAGTGCAGTGTTCCTCATTGCTCACCTTACACCTCCTAGGTCTGTGACAGCAACAGGCACTGCTACTGTGAGGAGGGCTGGGCACCCCCTGACTGCACCACTCAGCTCAAAGGTGGCATGGGGTTGGGGGACAGGGGCGGCTGGGAGGGCAAAGTGGCTCATGCTTTATCTTTCCCCCTCGGCCCTCTCTTTCTGACCCCCCTTTTCTGCTGGTTCCCTGAGTCTGCCCCTTGACCCCTTCACTCTCCCTGATCACTTGACTTCACTCCCTGCCCCCTGCGCCTTCATGGCTCTAGAGTTCTTAGCCCTGCCCTCCTTTAAACCTGACTTCCGCCCACAGCAACCAGCTCCCTGACCACAGGGCTGCTCCTCAGCCTCCTGGTGTTATTGGTCCTGGTGATGCTTGGTGCCAGCTACTGGTACCGTGCCCGCCTGCACCAGCGACTCTGCCAGCTCAAGGGACCCACCTGCCAGTACAGGTATGAGCATCACCTCCCTGCTACCACTTCCTTTAACTGGGGACAATGCTGAAGGCTGCCTCACCTCTGCAGCCCCTGCAACCTGGTTCTGAGCCCCAAGCCCCTTGGACCTTAAACTTGCTGACTGCCATACCCCACACCTCCCTTCCCTATATGCACCCACAGCTTTTTACCTCACAGCTGTGCCCCTGTGGGGTGGCTGGAGTGCAAGGGCCATTTCTCCTCAGGAGCTCCTGTGCTGGATAAGTGGGGTCTTCCCTCAAGCTAATAAATAACGCCCCCCACCGGCCCCACCACAATTTTACCTATACTGCACATAAGTGCCTGCAAAGAAAGGGTTAACCCCACTCAAGGATGGCATAAGGTAGAGAACAGGGTCTGAGGCTGGGCCCTCTCCCTTCTTGCCTTTCCGCATGCATAGGGCAGCCCAGTCTGGTCCCCCTGAGCGGCCAGGACCTCCGCAGAGGGCCCTGCTGGCACGAGGCACTAAGGTGAGTCCCAGTTGCCAGAGGAAAGGGACTCCACCTTGGCCAGGCATCCAGCTTGGACCCTGGGGGGTGCACATTAAAGGCTCCAGACTCAGAGAAAGGCTAGCACTGCCCAAGAGTCAGTCAGAGGAGTCAGGGCCAGCCCTGCCCTGCCCTCCCCTCCCCTCGCTACAGGCAGAGAAGCTGAGTCCAGAAGAGTGGGGAGGGCAGCCAGCTGGAGCAGGGGCTGCTGGGCTCCATCCACTGGCCAAGAGGTGGCTTTGAGAGGTGGGTCTATCTGTGCCCCCAGCAGTGACCCCAGGAGGGCACAAGGGCAGTGGTGCTCAGAATGGCCTTCCCTGGGCCCAGGTCACCATGTTAGAAGGGCTGGTGAGCACCCCCGCCCTGAGCCCTCTGCTTGGATGATGGGAGTGTGTGCACACCTCCTCCCCACTTGCTCCCCACCTGCATGCACCTACATAACTGCATGCACAGCACCCACTGCCCTGGGCCCCTGCCAGCCCTCCCTGGGCACTGACCCTTCTCTGCCCACTCTGTCTCTCTGCTTCCTCTTCCCCCTCTGTGCCCATCTGCCCCTCCTGCCCTCTCAGCAGGCTAGTGCTCTCGGCTTCCCGGCCCCCCCTTCCAGGCCGCTGCCGCCTGACCCTGTGCCCAAGAGACTCCAGGTAAATCTGGGCCAGGACCCGCCCTGAGCCAAGGCAGGTGGGAGGCTTGGTACCCAACTGCAGTTCTCATCCCTGCTCCCTGCCAGTGGTGCTCTTCATTAGGTGATCGGGGTGCCCCTCAGCCTTCAGACACTCTGAGCCCCAGAAGCAGCAAAGGGTGAGCCTCCTGCCTTGGTTTCTACCACCATCTGGTGGTCAGTGGCGGGACTGCAGTCGGCCAGGGACTCCGCGGTTGACCTACACCTTCCTCCCCTGAGACATCAGCTGGCATGCCTCCAAACCCTCTGCGCATGCCCTCATTCTCTCCTGCCCCCTGGCTGACTTTGCATGTTGACTTGAACCCCTCTGGGGAATCTCTATGCATGTCCACAGCCCCTGGTTATGCTCTCACAGCCACTGCCCCTCTCTCTGTTCAGGCTGAGCTGGCTGGCCGACCCAATCCCCCTACCCGCCCTCTGCCCGCTGACCCGATGGTGAGAAGCCCGAAGGTAACGGTGGGGGGAGAGAAGGGCACGGCCTCTCCCCCCATCTAGGGCTGTGGTGCTGGTAGCCATGACGGTGGTGGCCGTGGCGAGATGCCCCCTCAGTGCATGAGGGCACATATCCAGGTGGTGCCTTTAATAGTGACAGGTTTGTTTGCAGACAAGGGTGACCGATGGTGCTGCCCCCAAGCTGGTGTTCCCCAGCACCAGTGCGTTGGGGGTGGGCAACATGACACCCCTCCCCCCACCTAAGCCGGCCTCCTGCCTTCTCTCCCTCAGTCTCAGGGGCCAGCCAAGCCCCCACCCCCAAGGAAGCCACTGCCTGCCGACCCCCAGGGCCGGTGCCCATCCGGTGACCTGCCAGGCCCAGGAGCTGGAATCCCGCCCCTAGCGCTACCCTCCAGGTAGGAGGAGCCCTGGGGATGGGTGGGCAGGGCGAGTGACCTGGGGGAAGGGGGTGGGCAGGGCGAGTGACCTGGGGGAAGGGGGTCTCTGACCCTTTTTTCTCGGCTTCCCGCACTCCAGACCAGCGCCACCGCCTCCGACAGTGTCCTCGCTCTACCTCTGACCTCTCTGGAGGTTCCGCTGCCTCCAAACCGGACTCAGGACTTCAAGAGGCGGACGTGCCCTCTGGAGTCCCCTACCATGACTGAAGGCGCCAGAGGCTGGATGCGATGTCTTAAGGCTCCGGGCACCACCACGCGCTGTCAAGCAGCACTCTAGGGACCGGCGGCGTAGCTGCAGCTGGGGTTTGGGGAGCGGCTGGGGGTTGGAAGGGGTTGAGGGAGGTACGCACAGCCTGTCTCTGCTCAGCTGCAATAAACGTGACATCTTGGGAGCGTTACGCAGTCTGTCTGCTTCTAGAAGCCGGGTCGCTCCTGCTGCGGTTCCAGGTCTGGCCGCCAGGAGACGCTGCTGCCTCAGATGAGGGCGGGCTGTGTGGGGCGGGAGTACCAGAATGGGTCGGCGTGTGTCCCGGGATGCTCGCGGCTTCCCTCTGCCCAGACTGGGGTGGCTTTCGGCGCAATCTGTCAAGCCATTGGACCTGCCGTCCTGACTCTGACCACTGGCTGGGAAAAGTGGATCTGGCTGGTGTTCTCAGAGCCCAGGAGCCAGGGCGGAGCGGGGCGGCGGCTGCTCCCACGATCCCAAGGCCGCGCACCTGCCTCCTCCCCTTCAGCCGCCGCCACCTGAGGGATCCGGAACAAAGGTGCTTTGTACAGGCCGCAACCACCTCATTACTTCGTCTTCGGGACTGGGGCCGCGTGGGCTCCCAGCCCGGATCGAAGGTGTGGAGCGGCAAGGGACAGACACCAATCCCAAAGTGAGCATCTAGTGCGCCACCTAAGGCTCTTTAGGGAATGTGGTCCCAGAAGCTGTGTTGTCCCTTCCGCTTGCACTATCCCTAGATTTGCAAAGAAAACGGGGCAGTATATGAAGGTGGTTGGATAGGCTAAGGTTATGTACCCTTATTTAAAATCTTCCAAACTTCTAATAAGGCAGTCTACCCAGGACTAAAGCAGACACGACAGGGATGACCTCCCTAAAAATACTGCTGTTGGAATACGTCCTTCCTCCCCGCCCCCTCGCTGTGAGGTGCAGCCTCAGCGGAAGCTTTGGCGAACCCGGCGTGCGCTGCGGTGCACAGAGGGTTAACTGGAGTTGGCGCTGGATGGAGAGGAGGAGACGCGCTCCCATTGGCGGAAAGTTATCCAGGGCGGGGTCTGTGAATCTCCGCACCCCACCCCCCTTTCCATAAACCCCCTCTTCACTTTGTACCTTTCTCGCCTCGACTGTGAAGCGGGCCGGGACCTGCCAGGCCAGACCAAACCGGACCTCGGGGGCGATGCGGCTGCTGCCCCTGCTGCAGACTGTCCTCTGGGCCGCGTTTCTCGGCTCCCCTCTGCGCGGGGGCTCCAGCGTCCGCCACGTCGTCTACTGGAACTCCAGTAACCCCAGGTAGCCGGGCCGAACCGGGCGAGCGCCTAGCCAAGTCTGCGCGCTCCCGGGCCTTGCGCGCGCCCGCCACCCGCTCTGTGCGCGGCGCCGCCTGAAACTGGCCTAGCGTCAGGGCTCCTTTGTTTGAGCCGGCGGGGGAGGGGGGAGGGGGGAGGGGGGAGGGGGGGAGGGGGGAGGGGGGGGGGGAGGGAGGAGAGGCGAGGCGCGCCCTGGGTCTCCCCACAGCCCGCATGTGTTAGGGGGCAGGCAGAAGACCCCAGCCCCAAGGGTTGTCTAGGGGGTCTTGGAGCATGGAGCTGGTGGGGGGCTTTGCCCGCACTCCGGGCTCCGCCCCCCTCGCTGCTCTCCTGGCATCCCCAGCCTCCCGCCGGCTAGAGCTGGGGCTGGCGAACTTGAGATCAAGGGAGGGGGCTTCACTCTTGTGAAAGAGCGTGGGTTACTGTCCTGCCCCCTGGGTCTCACTCTGGCTCTTGCTCTGTTTCCTGATCTCATTTGCTATCTCTGCTTTCATCTCTGTCTTTATTGGTCCTTCTGTTTCTTTCCAGTGTCAGCCCTGCCCTTCTAGCCGAATTACCTCTGGGCAAGTCTCGTGACCCTCCTAACCTCATATATCTCACCTGTATAATGGGCTAATAATACCTAGTACCCTGGGAAGTCCGGCGGGGTAAGTGAGGTCATGTATGTGAAAGAAGCTCAGGCTGTACAGATATAAACTATTATTTCTTTCTCTCTCCTGAGCTGCCTGCCCTTGAACCTCAGTATATTTTACTGTTTCCAACCCCCTCCCCAAGTCTCCATGTCTCTTCTGTTTCCCAGCTGTTTTTCTTTCTGATTTTCTACTTGAGACAATCTGTGACTCTATTCATTTCTTCACTCACTAACATTTATTTATAAAACACACACTGGCCGGGCGCGGTGGCTCAAGCCTGTAATCCCAGCACTTTGGGAGGCCGAGACGGGCGGATCACGAGGTCAGGAGATCGAGACCATCCTGGCTAACACGGTGAAACCCCGTCTCTACTAAAAAAAAAAAAAAAAAAAAACTAGCGGGCGAGGTGGCGGGCGCCTGTAGTCCCAGCTACTAGGGAGGCTGAGGCAGGAGAATGGCTTAAACCCGGGAGGCGGAGCTTGCAGTGAGCTGAGTTCGGGCCACTGCACTCCAGCCTGGGTGACAGAGCGAGACTCTGTCTCAACAACAAAAAAAAAAAAAAAAAACACATACTGTGTGTGCCCGGCCCTGTGATAGGTTGCAGGGGATTAACTATATAGATGAGAAGATCAAGACCCTGCCCTCTGGGATTCCACAGACTCTGGAGAACAGGCGCAGTCAGCAGAGCCTGCGTAAAGACAGGTCATTACAATATCAAGTGATAAGAGCTTTTGTTGTCCTTGGACTCTGAATTCCTCTATCTCTGTCACAGACCAATGCTTCTGAATCGCGTGGAGGACCTGTTAAAAATTCAGGTTTCTCACTCCCCAGTCTTAAGGTTTCTGGCTCATTCATTCAATCCACAAATATTTATTGAACACTGTCTTGTGCTGGGCACTTTTTCAGGCACGGGGAATGCGGTAGAACAAAACTTACCAAGGCCCTGTCCTTGCTCAGCTTGCGTTCTAGTAAGTCTGGACTGGCTAAGCCCAGGAAGCTTCATTTTGAATCAGAACTGATACAGGTGGGCCTTGGACCACCCATTGGAAGCTTTTCCTACGTCACGCTTCGCTGTGTTTGTGGTGTGGGGGGGTGGTTCATGCAGCATTTGGTACTGTGGGGAGCAGCCTGTTCCAGCCCTTCCCACCTGTGCTGGCTTCCCCAGGCAGCTCCCAAGAGGTGGGGAAGGGAGTGCTGAGAAGACTGAAGACTAGGTAGTATGTGGACTCCCCCCATGCCTGGCACTTGCTCCTCCTGGCCAAAAAAGGGAGGCACCTAGCACCCACTCCTTCATTCTTTTTTTTTTTTTTTTTTTTGTTAATTTTTAGAATTTAGAGACAGGGTCTTGCTCTGTCACCCAGGCTGTAGTGCGGTAACATGGTAATAGCTTGCTACAGGAACTCATGGGCACAAAGGATCCTCCCGCCTCAGCCTCCCAAGTAGCTGGGACTACAGGATTGCACCACCACACATGGCATGCATGCATTTATTTATTTCTTCATTCATTCATTCATTCATTCATTCATTTATTTATTTATGGTAGAGACAGTCTCACCATGTTGCCCAGGCTGGTCTTGAACTCCTGGCCTCAAGCAATCCTCCCACCTCAGCCTCCCAAAGTGCTGGGATTCAGATACTAGCCACCACACCTGGCCTCCCTCATTCTTTTTTTACCATGATGTTCTTTTCACCCTTGGGTTGAAGTCTAAAGGACAGTGTTCCTCACTTTGTATCTGTGTTTGAGGAGACCTTTCCCAACCCCTGTCTCCTCCTCTGTATCTGCAGCTGCACTGTGTGCAACTGTACCTCCTGCCTCTGCCCAGCTTCTTCACAGCATCCATCCACCTGACATTGATCAAGCCTGGTGCTGTACCACGTTGAGTGTTGGGCACTGGGGCTAGAGAGGTGTGTGGCAGCTCCACCCTGAAAGATAGGGTGTGGTGACCCTCCTTCTGGCATCTAAGCTGTGTGGTTATGGGCACTGCAGGTCTTAGCCTCTCGGAACCTGTGAATCAATCATCTCATCCATTTCTTGCACTCTCTTTGTCTCTCAAGAGTTGTCAGTCTGGGGACCTTGGGTCTTCCTGAGCTTCTCCGTCGCCCATGGGTGGGGGAGAGGCTGGCAGGGGCCTCTGAGAAGGGGTGTCTCTGGCCTCCATGGCCATGGTGTGGTGCCCTCCCCTCCTCAGCCCACCCCTGTCTTATGCCTGCAGGCTGCTTCGAGGAGATGCCGTGGTGGAGCTGGGCCTCAACGATTACCTAGACATTGTCTGCCCCCACTATGAAGGCCCAGGGCCCCCTGAGGGCCCCGAGACGTTTGCTTTATACATGGTGGACTGGCCAGGCTATGAGTCCTGCCAGGCAGAGGGCCCCCGGGCCTTCAAGCGCTGGGTGTGCTCCCTGCCCTTCGGCCACGTCCAATTCTCAGAGAAGATTCAGCGCTTCACACCCTTCTCCCTCGGCTTTGAGTTCTTACCTGGAGAGACTTACTACTACATCTGTGAGTGGCCAAGGGCACACTGGATACCTCTTGGAAGGGTAGGGAGGGGGAAGGAGAGACCTGGGAAGAGGAGGGGGCTGGGTCTCTAATGTACACTGGGTTGGGGCCGGGGCTGAACTCAGGACTGAGGAGGGAAATGTCTAGTAAGGCGAAAGTAGGAGGAGCTAGAAAAGGGGGCCAGGGAGAAGAGAGGCCTGGATGGGGCCTAATACATGGGTGTGGCCCCAAAGTAAGGAAACGCTTTCCAGGGACCTGGAGAGAAGAAAAGCTGGAAACGCTTTCCAGGGACCTGGAGAGAAGAAAAGCTGGGAGGGTCTGAAACAGTTTGAGGCATACAAAGGGGTGACTCCCTGTGCTAACTTCTTCCCAATTTCCCACTACCCAGCGGTGCCCACTCCAGAGAGTTCTGGCCAGTGCTTGAGGCTCCAGGTGTCTGTCTGCTGCAAGGAGAGGAGTAAGTGGGTTGGGGGCATGGACCCTACTGGCTAATGTGGGGCCTTGGGAAGGAAGGAAGGAGTGAGAAGAATCTAGGAGCATCAGACTCCAGGGATCCTGGGGAAGCTTCAAGCTGTGGTCTCTTCTCCCCATTTAGCCTTGTGGGAGCTTCTATTGCACCATCCTCTCCCCACTTCTGTTTTGTTTTGTTTTTAGATGGAGTCTGTCTCTGTTGTCCAGGCTGGAGTGCAGTGGCACGATCTTGGCTTACTGCAAGCTCTGCCTCCCAGATTCATGCCATTCTCCTGCCTCACCCTGCTGAGTAGCTGGGACTACAGGCACCCGCCACCACACACAGCTAATTTTTTGTATTTTTAGTAGAGACAGGGTTTCACCGTGTTAGCCAGGATGGTCTCGATCTCCTGACCTCATGATCTGCCCACCTCGGCCTCCCAAAGTGCTGGGATTACAGGCGTGAGCCACCGCCCCAGCTCCCCCACTTCTTTTTTAAGAGACAGGGTCTTGCTGTGTTGCCCAGGCTGGAATGCAGTGGCACGATCATACTTCACTGCAGCCTCAAACTCCTGGGTTCAAGCGATTCTCCTGCCTCAGTTTCCTGAGTAGCTGGGATTACAGGCACCCGCAACCACAACTCACAGCTGGCTAAATTACTTTTTATTTTTTGTAGAGATAGGAGCTCACTGTGTTGCCCAGGCTGGTCTTGAACTCCTGACCTCAAGAGATCTCCTGCCTCCCAAAGCACTGGGATTACAGGTGTGAGCCACCATGTCTTGTGTGGCCTCACTGCACACTTTTTTTTTTTTTTTTTTTTGAGACAGAGTCTCGCTCTGGCTCTGTCGCCCATGGCTGGATTACAGTGGTGCGATCTCAGCTTACTCCAACCTCACCTCCGGGTGCAAGCAATTCTCCTGCCTCAGTCTGCCGAGTAGCTAGGACTACAGGCATGCGCCACCTAGCTATTTTTTTTTTTTTTTTTTTTTATTAGAGGCAGAGTTTCACTATGTTGGCCAGGCTAGTCTCAAACTCCTGACCTCAAGTGATCCGCTCGCCTCAGCCTTCCAAAGTGCTGGGATTACAGGCATGAGCCATCACACTGACCTACTGTACACTTTTTTAAGCTGGCCAAGAGAATGGCGTGTCCAGGGGCAAGGCCCTTCAAGGCCTTAGCTGAGTTGGTTGCCTCTACTGGCAATTTTGGGGAGGCTTGGAAGTTGGGGCTTAGAAAGGATGAGGTCATAGATCTTGGGAAGGGATTGGCTGGTTTGGGAGACCCTGGAGGATGGTAAAGGAGGGAACTGCTAATGGGAAGGGGAGGAAGGAGGCTGGTAAAGTGGGAGGACTGATCAGTGCTACCCCCTCCCCCTCACAGAGTCTGAGTCAGCCCATCCTGTTGGGAGCCCTGGAGAGAGTGGCACATCAGGGTGGCGAAGGGGGGACACTCCCAGCCCCCTCTGTCTCTTGCTATTACTGCTGCTCCTGATTCTTCGTCTTCTGCGAATTCTGTGAACCAAGCAGACCTTCCCTCTTACCCCAAGGAGCCAGAGCCCTCCCAAGATCCCCTGAAGGAGGGGGATCCTTGCTGCCTGCACTGGGGGTACCCATTCAGACCGACAAGATGGAGCACAAGGGAGATCAGAGGGTCTGAGGTGACCCTTGCAGGTGCCTGTCCCCTCATCGCAGGCTAAACAAGAGCAGCAGACAGCCCTGGACACTCTGAAGCAGAGGCAAGACAAACACAGGTGCTTTGCAGGCTGCTCTGAGGGTCTCAGCCCATCCCCCAGGAAGACTGGGATTTGGTACGATCAAATCTTCAAGCCAGCTGGGGGCCAAGGCTGAAGACCTGGGGACAGGTGGATTGCTGGACCAGGGCAAAGAAGAAGCCCTGCCATCTGTGCCCTGTGGGCCTTTTCCCTGGGGCAGCACCTTGCCCTCCCCACGGGGTCACTCACTTGTCTTCTGTGAAGACGGACTCTTCATGAGGTTGAATTTCATGCCAGTTTGTATTTTTATAAGTATCTAGACCAAACCTTCAATAAAGCACCCGTCTTTTTGTTGCTCTCCCCAACCTACTGCCCTCAGGCCCCTTCCCTGATAGCAGGACTCCCTGTGGCCTGTACTCTCAGCTTAGCTTGGCCTGACCTCCATGCCAGCTGTGCTCAGGCCATCCATGCCAGGCCTCAGTGGGCACCCCTCTGGGCAATGTGGGGTGGGTGCCAGCAGCAGCTGTGGAGCTTGGCACCCTCTCTCACCTCCCCAACCAGCTTCCTGTGCTGAGGAGGGGCAGATGCTCCTGACAGCCCATCCGCTTGGGGCCCTGCCCAAGTCCTGGTAGCACCAAGCCGGGTGCCCAGCAAAAGCAAGGGGTAGTATTAATAGAAAGACAGCATCTGGGTTTCAGAATGCCTGGGTCCCTGAGAGTTGGTCATCCCTCCCCCTCCCCAAGGGCACTCCGGGCGGTGCCTGGCCTAGAACTGGGAAGGTGGGGTCAGATCAAAGCCTCCTTCCCCAGCGGCCTCTTTGTTCCTAGCTTTTATAAGGAGGAGGAGGTGGGGCTGAGGAGGGAGGGCCCCCTCTGCTCTCAGCCCACACTGTCTCTTCCACCTCTGGTAGGCGAGGCTATGTATGATCCCCACAAGGCGAAGTGGGGCCCTCTTTCTGAATGGTGTCCTGGATGGTGCCTGGGTAAGGGGCGCTGCTTCCCCTGCAGCTGTACTTTACCCGCCCCGGTGCCCCGCAGCCTTCACCGGCACGGTGCCAGCCCGCCTGGCACCGAGCCAGCGATCGATAGGTGGATGTTGTGCTGATTAGCTCGGCCTGGCTGCGGCAGCGAGAGGCAGCGTGTGAACACGGTTACCGGGGCGCGGGGGAGACGGCGGTGGCGGGAGGGAGACAAGAGGGAGGGCGCGAGGGGTCCAGAGATCGACACAGAGGTGCTAGGGTTTGCGAACCCCTCCCCCACCCTTTGCACACCTAGGTCAGATCCCGGTCTCTCTCGGAGCGGGCGGGGGTCCTCTCCCCCACCACCATGCACCGATTTCGGCTGCCATCGTTCATGTTAATTCTATTGCTCTGGCTGAGGCCTTGGGTGGAGGGCAACACTGCGGGCAGAGCAGACTCCAGTCAGTCCCCTCCCCCATTCGAGGCCACCTTTCAGAAAACGCCTCTTGTAGGTAGGTGCATGTATCAGGGCCTTCACCCCAAACCTTGATCTTTAGCGGGGGCGAGGGTCTGGGGCTCGAAGGAGAGGGTGTAGTCGGCTGAAGGAGAAGCTATGGGCTAGGTCTTCAGGTCCTGGGTTCAAGTTCCATCTTTACAGTCATCCAGGAGAGTGTCTATACGTTGCCATGGAAACCGGCTTACTGCTACCTCCGTCCCTCCCAAGTGAAGCCATAGGCGGAGTAGATTGGGAGCGACTGGTTAGCAGCCCTTGCCCTGGATTGAGAACTGTGGGGGTCTCACCCGGCTCCCAGCGGCCCCAGGCCACCCCTCTTTTCGCGGAACCAGGCGGGCGCGCTCGCTCTCGCGGCTGGGGCTGGCGAGCGGATGCGCCGCTGATAAGAACGCATGTGCGAAAGAGACGCGGGGCCCAGTCAGCTTTCCCCGCACTCAGACGCACGCCCTAAATGTCGGGCGCTCCCACTTGACGCGGACACACGCCCCTGCCGGCCGCCCAGCCCCTTGCAGGTGCAAGAGCTGATGCCTCAGCTACCACCGGAGCAGGGCTGGGGAGGTGGTGGGGGCGGGGGGAGTCATAAGCTTAGGCCCGCCCAGCCACAGGCGCTCAGGCCAAGCCGGCCTTCCCTACACACACTTTGCTCATAGCATGCGCAGGCGGCTGATTCAGTCCCGGGGCGCGTCCCCATGGAAAGCCAGGACTGAGTCCACTCATGGGGCCGAGACGGGCTGCAGGCGCTGGGAGGTCTTCCCCACGAGAAGCCCTCGAGGCGTGTTCCAGGGCGCGGTTCCAGGAGGCTGGGCAGGCCTGAAAGTTTTGGGGCGTAACCGATCTCCCCTAAACTCAGTAGCGCTAGGCGTCTCAGGGTGGGGCCCTCAATTTGCTGGGCCTGCCCTAGTCTCTCCCAAATAGATGCGAAAACTCCACTCATCTTTACCTCGCCCTCTTTCCCTGTTTGAGAGCCTGAGAGTCTCTGCGACCGGGAATCCTGCTCCACACTTTCTGGGGTTGCAAATCTCCCTTTTCTTCTCCAGATTTAACACTGAAGTTTTGTTCTTTTTCTGTCACCTGCCCCCTTTTTCTTCTTCCTTTTTATTAGTTCCTTCTTTCCTTTCTTTATTTTTCATTCATTCAGCACATTGTGAGCTTCCAGCGCGCCTTTCAGTAGGCCAGACGCTAGCTGGGGTCGTCGGGGGATCCCCAGCGGTGACGCAATTGAAAAGGGTGCACTCTGGCTTCCAAATAGCCAATAGAATCCCGGGGCCTGGGCCATGAGGTCATCAGCGGTGATGCCCATTGGTTCAGGTCTGGAAGTGGGGAAGGGGTCCCCATAGCAACCGACGGTGCGTCCGAGTGCAACCTGGAGAGTAATGTTTGCCTGAGCTGCTGTGGCAGCTTGGGATGGGGTGGGGAAGCTGGAGTGGAGCTCAGCTTCCCAGGTCCTGCAGCCCTAGCCCAAGCAAGCTCATCTCTCTTGAGATCCTTTTTGTCTTTCAAAGTAATGGTTAGCACCACTTAACGCAGAAAGATTAGGAATAGGTTGGTTATTGGCGACAGCATTGGGGTACTGGGTGCAGAGCTGCTGCCACCAGGAATGTCAGTACTGAGATCCTGTGTTCATCTGCATATCGTCTGCATCTCATTTGCATTCTCTTCATTTAAGGTCAAATTGGGCAGACATCTCCACATCCCCAGCCCTGTCGCCTGTTTCTGGAATCTATCACTGAGTGGCTCTGTAATCTGTCCCTCAGTTTTCCACCTTCATATCACACCTCTCCTCGAGTTCTCCAGTGTCTGTTGGGGACGGATGGGGCAAAGCCAGCTACAGAAGAAAGGATAAGGAGTTTGTTCTCCCTCTGGATGTTTGGTGACAGATGGAGAGTGCTGGTCTATACTGCTTGGAGACTAAATTGGCAAAGCCAGTGGTGGGGGGAGGTGCCCCGGCTGGGTGGAGGGTCTCCAGGGCCAAATCACCCACATGCCTGGTGGGGTGCTGGAACTAGGGATGCCTGGTTCCAGCAAGGGGCAGGCCCGCCCACCTGTCTGGTGCCAAAGCAGCTTCCTTTCTCCAATTAAACACTAATGAGGTGTCATTAACCCTTACCTTGCCTGCCAATCCTCAAGTCGAACTCAAATTCGTGGTCTCACACTGAGGGAAGGGGAGGAAAGGAGGGCTTCTGGAGAGCTGAGTGGTGGTGAGGGGACCAAGAGAAAAGAAGGCAGGATCACAGGCCTGAGTAGCATGCACGGTTATCCTTTGCAGGCTTCTGAAGGATCCTAGAAATGGGTATCCCACTGTCAGAAGGCATTTATTCTTTTGTTCCTTGATTCAACAATTATTAAGCACCTCACCTACTCCTACTAAGTAAATACTAGGCTGCATACTAGATGCTGGGGATACACACTTGCCTAAGACAAGATCGCTTCCCTTAAGGGATCTTCAGATTACCCAAGGAGAGAGACTCGCCAATGAGTAATTATAATGCAAAGTGAAAATGCTAATATAGAGCTATATACGAAGTGTTATGGGAACATGGGGAAAACAGGTCGTCAGAGAAGGCTTTGATTTTGAAGGACAAAGTTTATGGCAGAGAGGGGATGTGTAGAATAATGTCTGTGAGTTTGACACAATGTGGGTCTATGTTTGGATGTGTTTTCAGGAGTGCCGGTGTCTGCCCTCCCAGAGCGGCATGTTTTGCATCCGTATGTGTGTGTGTGAGTGTGTATGTGTGTTGTGTCTGGAATCCCTTCTCCTGAAACACATTGTGGTTTTATTACAGATCAATGTTTGCTGTGAAGCTCTTCAGCAGATTGGCCTGAACCTGCCCAGCCCAGGGGAGGGGAAGTGGAGACTGATGTTGGCTCCTCGGGAAAGGGTGGGCAGGCACCATCTTCACACCTGGGGGCCCAGACCCCTGGCTCCCCAAGTGGCAGCAGGCTGACCAAGGAAGGCAAAGGGTTGGGTCCTAGGCTTTGTAGGATGTGCCCAGGCTGTAGTCCTCTCTGTCCCTAATTCCTCAGAGGAGACACTGGGGTTACCGCTACCACTCCCCACCAAGATCACAGGCCCCCTCCCCCAACCTGTTCTTCTTCTGTCTGTGGAGGAGCAGGCCAGCTCAGACCTGTTTGCTGGCTCTCCCACAGGGGGCAGATCCTTTCCAGGGGACACAGAGGGCTGGGAATGCTGGGGCCTACTGGGTGGCTGCCAGATAGTCCACCCTGGCCCTCCAAGGCTCTCTCCATCCTGGATTCTCCCCACCCACTCTGGGGTGCCACTCTTCCGGTTTTTGCTCAGACACAACCATTTTTGCCAAGGAAGGCTTCAACCACTAGGCAGAGGGTGGGGGCCAGAGCTCTGGCAGGGAAGACTTGTTGGGGGTGGTGGTCGTGATGCTACTCAGAGACCTCTGCTCCAATCTCTCTGCCTCCTTGCAACCACTGTCTTCCTTTCTTTCTTTTTTAAGAGACAGGGTTTCACTCTGTTGCTCGGGCTGAAGGGCAATGGTGTGATCACTGCTCACGGCAGCCTCAAACTTCTGGACTCAAGTCATCCTCCTGCCTCAGCCTCCCAAAGTGCTAGGATTGATTACACGTGTGAGCCACTGCATGGGCATTGCAGCCACTTTCATTTTTTTTTTTTTTTGAGATGGAGTCTCGCTGCGTTGCTCAGGCTGGAGTGCAGTGGCGCGATCTCAGCTCACTGCAAGCTCTGCCTCCTAGTTCACACCATTCTCCTGCCTCAGCCTCCTGAGTAGCTGGGACTACAGGCACGTGCCACCACGCCCAGCTAATTTTTTGTATTTTTAGTAGAGACAGGGTTTCACCATGTTAGCCAGGATGGTCTCGATCTCCTGACCTCCTGATCCGCCCCCCTCGGCCTCCCAATCACACCTGGGATTACAGGCGTGAGCCACCGCGCCCAGCCACTGCAGTCACTTTCTAGAAAGCTAAACTTTGGTGAAAGTCTGGATCTAGGAAGACTTTTAAGGCTTAAGGAAAGTCTCTGGGGTCTGAGGAGAAGGTCAAGGACCCCTTCTTCCACACTGTCGGGAATAGAGACTTCCTCTTTTGACTGTAACCTCCTCATCTCATTCCATCTAATCTTTTTCTACCCCTTGCATACTTTCCAAGCCCTAGGTCACATCTGTCACTATGATAGCTATTAGAAAGCTTGGAAATGAGGGAGAACAAATGGAAAAGAGTCTGGGCTGGTCTTGGTGGGCAGGCCTCAGTAGATAACCTCTTAATTATAAGAAACCCTCCATTAATCCAGTGCCTCTGGGATCCTAAACACTGTGCTAAGTGCTTCCCAGGGATTATAGATCTTAATCCTCATAACGACCAGCTCCCTGAGGTGGGGCATTATTATCCCCATTTTACAGATGAGGAAGCAGTCTCAGAGAAGTTAAGTGACTAGCATAGTTAGCAAGTGGTAGAACTGGAATTCGAATCCAAGCCCAGGCTGTTCATTGCTAAGCCAATACTGCCTCCCTCTCAGCTTCTCTCGAAATAGCATTCAGAGGACTCATACACAACTCTAGTGTAACACCCCAGAGCTGCCTCCCCACTCCAGGCTTCATGGCTTGCTGGACTCATTAGAGGGATCAGGGCATGACCAGAATCAGAGGTGATTACACCCCAATGCCACCCACCAAGCCCTGCATCCTAATTTTCTGTGAACTGGACCACATACCAGTGCCCATGTTCTCTGCTGTCAGGCATGTATGCAGTCCCATGTCAACTCATGGATGTTAGAGCATCCTCAGAGCCATGCCGACACACACACTTGCTGGCACCCAGTTAGGACTGCACCAACAGCCTGCCTGGGCTGGGCTCACACACATGGGCCCTGTGCAAGGTGCAGAACCTGTGAATATTTCATGCCTGGAGCTGGCAGCTGCCTCTCTTGCTCACACGTGTGCCTGATCTTCCCTCTCACACGATCCTTGTTTATTTGTTTAATGAATTATTTATCCATGGCCCCTGCTTCCCTCCTGACCTCCCCCTTCCCCAGGCCCTAGCCTCCATGATTTATTGAACACAGCTCAGCTCTGTGGTTGCCACCTACTGTCCCAGAAGCTGCCTTGGGCCACACAGCCTGAGAGCTCCCTCTGTCCCACACCTGCTCAGCTCCCTGCTTCCTTGGCCCCTGAGGGATGGAGGAGAGTGAGGCATCATGTCAGAGTCCTCCCAGGAGCTGAGCTCAGTGCCCTGGGAGAGATCATGGCAGCCAGCAGTGTGCTAGTAAGCCCAAGTGTCACAGCCTGCAGGTAAGGAGGAGGAGGCCTGAAGCCCTGAAGACAGGACCAGCCCCATGGAGGGAGCTCCAACCTCCACAGAGGCCCTCATCCAACAGAGGGGTAGTTCAGGGCCCAGGCCTTACACACCAGTTTTTCACACTATAGGTTGTGATCCCCTGGGAATGGTAAAGTCAAGAAGTCAATTTTATGGGCCTCAACCAGCTTTTTATTTTACTGTTTTTAATTTTAAAACTAGAACAGAGGAAAATATCATAGTGCATCCTCTGTAGTAAGGGTAAGTATTGTTTCATAAAACTTATTATTTCAGTTGAGTATGTGTGTGTATGAGAGTGTGTGTGTGTGTGTGTGTGTGTTACTGAACTGCAATACAAAATATAATCCTACTGTGGTGGATCACAGTCAGGAACAATTTGAGTTACAGTTACATGCAAACGTCTAGGCCCCATCAATAGAGGCCTGGGTCCTTCCATGACTCACATGCCACAGAGAGAGGCCTGGGCCTTTAGATTAGGCCCCCGGCATGTGGACAGTGGCTCAGATCTTTTTTTTTTTTTTTTTTTTTGAGACGGAGTCTCGCTCTGTCGCCCAGGCTGGAGTGCAGTGGCCGGTTCTCAGCTCACTGCAAGCTCCAACTCCCGGGTTTACGCCATTCTCCTGCCTCAGCCTCCCAAGTAGCTGGGACTACATTAGCTGGGACTACAGGCGCCCGCCACCTCGCCCGGCTAGTTTTTTGTATTTTTTAGTAGAGACGGGGTTTCACCGTGTTAGCCAGGATGGTCTTGATCTCCTGACCTTGTGATCCGCCCGTCTCGGCCTCCCAAAGTGCTGGGATTACAGGCTTGAGCCACCGCGCCTGGCCAGTGGCTCAGATCTTATACACAGGGACTCAGTCCCTACAGAAGCCCAGACCTTATGAATAGAGGCCGATAGACAGACATAGGCATTATAGATAGAAGCACATATACTGTAGACAGAATTGCCATATATGGTGGTATAGTTTATGCATAGCACAAAGGAGCCATCCAAGGGGAAGGGGACATCAGCCCAAGCTCCCTCACTAAGACAGGGAGCCACATAGAGCCACCTCTCACTGCAGGAGGCAGCACCTTTGTTTTTGCACAAAGGCACCACTTGCCAAGAGATGCACCCTAGGGACTGAGCCTGCAAAGAAGGGTCCTTTTTCTAATTCACACAAAGGCCCAAATCAGCTAGCAGCCCTATGGATAGAGGCCCAGGTAGACAAAGCACTAGATCCCATAGACACAGGCCTAGCTAGGACCTCTAGAGAGTATCTCAACTTCAAAACCAGAGGCTTCAACCCCATAGAGAGAGCTGCTTAAATCCTGTAGAGAGGGCTCCAGATTCTAAGAGAAGGGCTCAGTTATTATTGGAGGGTGGGTGTGGGGGTGCAGATTCTAAAGAGTACCCAGACCCTAAAGAAAAAGGCCCACATTCTTAAGCAGAACCTAGATTCGATAAACAGGGATATAACTTGTCTAAAATGGAATTTAAAGTCCCAGACCAAACAAGCAAGTTCCTGTTCACTATCAATACGGGCAGTGTCTCTGCCAACTGTGGGCCCCTACAGAGAGAAGCTGACCTTGTGGAACAGGGAATATGATTTGAGTGGAGGGGGCTGGGATTTGTGGCACCTGGAGTAAGCAGGTTAGCATCATTTGGGTGAAAAAAATCTCTCTGGGGATGAGGAGCCTGGAAGGAGGGAGAGCTGTTTGCAAAGTTCCCCACTCCCATCCCAAGGGGCCTAATTTGTTTGCTGGCTCCTGAGAAGGAAGAAGAGATCTCCTGGGGTGGAGAGGAGCCCAGAGAAGACAGAGCCTACTCTCACCTGGCAGCAGTCACACACACAGCCTATTCTGGATAGCACCGCCCCTACCCCCAGCCTAGCACCTGAGGCTGACTTATGGTCAAGACCCTGTCCTGCCACAGATAAGCAGATGCGGAGGTGGGGGGTTGCCTGCATGTTCCCTTCCCTGAAGGATAGAAGCAAAGTAGCAGCATGCCTGTCTCCCTGGACACAGGTGGTTGGCTTGCGTTCTGATAACCCAGTTAGGCCTGGTTCTGCCTCGTCTGGGCCTCTCCAAAAGAGAAGAGATAAGGGGCGGATAGCCCTAGGTCTGGTTTCTGAACCTTTTTCCTGAACTTCCACTTCCTAGGAAGAGAGGAGAGCAAGGAACTGTGTGTGTCGGGATGCATATGGATTTGTGTGTGTGTTGTGTGGATGGATATAGGTGTGTGCTCAGGTGTCTTTGTGCCTGGGTGTCTCCAGATCTCTAGCAGTCTGACTATGCCCTTTCCTATATGTGTCTGGAAGGTGCACCTGTGTGTCCGCATGTCTGTGTCAGGCATCTGTGTCTGAAGAGGCTCTGCCTTTGGGTTACTGTGTCTTTTTTCCTGAATGTGTGTGTGTGATGTGTGTGCTTGGGTGTCACTGTGAGGACAATGACTGTGGTGAGAGCTGGAACACAAGGTGCTCTGCCCTCTGACTCAGGATCAGCGTCTCTGAGAGTAGGAGTGAGAATGCCTGGGGACACCCCTGGCTGCCCCGGGAGGGGCCCTGCCTAAGTGCCAGTAAGGAATCCTCTGTAGGTGTCCAGGGAACCTTGCTTTGCCCCAGCTGACTCTCTCCTTGAACCCTCCTGCGCCTTGGGTTCTGGACCGCTGAAGGCTCTTACAGCACCTAGTATTGACATTCTGGGGGGCTGAGCTCTTTTACTCTGCCTCCAAGAAAACAAGCCTCATGCTCAGCCGGGGGCTTCAGGTCACCAGCTGTCAGGGCCTTGGTGCCAGCTGAGGACTTCTCCACCACCCTTCTGTGCCCACCTGAGTCCTCATGCACACGGGAAAAGGGGGCATGGACGCAGCAGAGGGCCACAGTGTTCAGAAGGGAAGGGAGTCCAGCCCTACTTAATAAGAGGTGGTGGATCCCCAGCTTCTTCTCAAGTCTGCTTCTTTCCCCCATTCCCAGAGATGAATGGGCTTCCCTGAGGTCGAGATCCTTATCCTGGGTTCCCAAATCCTTCTGGGAAATTCAGCCTGGGGAGCAAAAGGCCCAGGACCAGTTGTAGTAAACTGAACCCAAGAGGGAGAGGCGAGGCATGCGCTGGTCTTTCCCGAAGGGGTAGCACGGTCCCCAGCTCCCACGCGTCGCGCGCTCCCGGCCGGAGCGGGATGGGACCTGTCGGGGGCGCGCCAGGGGCGGGGCTTCGGGGGCGCGCCCAGGAGGGCGGAGGGAAGGGCTGGGGGCGTGGCCTAAGGCTGGGGGCTGGCGGCGGCGGCAGCAGGGAGCTGGGAAGCGCAGAAGCCGGGAGCGCGGGGCTCAGTCGGGGGGCGGCGGCGGCGGCGGCTCCGGGGATGGCGGCGGCTCCGCTGCTGCTGCTGCTGCTGCTCGTGCCTGTGCCGCTGCTGCCGCTGCTGGCCCAAGGGCCCGGAGGGGCGCTGGGAAACCGGCATGCGGTGTACTGGAACAGCTCCAACCAGCAGTGAGTCGGGGACCCTGGGAGTCCGCGCGTCCGGTGTCAGTGAGATGGGGAGCCGGTGGGCCCGAGAAGTCCTGGGGGATCCCGGGGTGGGAGTCCTGGGAGACCAGAGCTGGGGGCTGGGAGGGGACAGAGAGGGGGACGCACTCTGTGGGCGTCTAGGAAACTCGGGGGTGTCTGAAGAGGCTGTTGGGCTATAGTAAGGAGCGCTCGGGCCGTGCGGAGGAGGCTGCTGGAGGGGTCCCCCACCCCATCTTGGCTTCTCTCCGCACCCGCCGCTGGAATAGCATGCCCCTGTCCCATAGTCCCCCCAGTTGGGCTGGGGTTTGAGGGTAGCGGTGTGCTGGGGATAGGCCGCTGCATTTTTGGGCCCAGGGATGACCTGTTTTTGGCCATGAGGGCTTCCGGGGTTCTGTCTAGGACTCCTGCTTTTAAAAGTGGGGTCCAGAGCTGAGGCAGAGAGTCCGACCGAGCACCTCCCTAGAAGGAAGGCGAATGGGTTGTCTTGGTTGTGTGGATAAGCCCGGCTGGGGTGAGCTAGGGCTGGGTCGCCGAGTTGGGGGCCCCTGGGAATGCTGCTTGGTTAGGATGGGAACGTGGGGTACCGGCGAGAGGGAAGGAGGCAGAGAGATGTCGGTGTGTCACACACGCACACACACGCCCGGGCTGGGGACGGCGAATGGCTCCAAATGTGAGCGGGCGTGCGCGGCTGTCAGTGTGCGTGTGTGTCTGAGTGTGTGATTTGTGTGTCTGCGTCGGCGATCGTCTGGGGGTGGGAGCGGGCGGCGGGTCGGGGAAGGGGCTGCGGTCGCTGTCCGCGCGGCAGGCTGCGTCTGGGCTGGGGTGGCTGTTGGCGCCGCTGCGGTCTGGGCGGGTGTCAGGGCGGCCGTGTGGTTTCCCAGGGTGTGTGGCGCGGCGGCCGGGTGCTGGCTGCGGGGCCGGGTCCTCATTCTGCTCAGTCCTTGCTGCCCTTGTCTTCTCCTCCCCGCCACGCCGCCGTGTGTATCACCCTGGCCACCTTAGTGTGTGTCTGTGTTGGTAGGAGGGATCCCTGGGGACGCGGGGGTCACTGTCACACCTGCCCGGGCGGTGGCGGCAGCACTGCCTCTGGTTCCCCACCCCAGGGACCGACCAGGGAGCAAATGGCCAGACCCCAGGGGAGGGGACCGGGAGGGCCGGGCGGCCGCGACCCCCCAACCTTTCGGAGGAGGGGCTGCCGCTCGCCGCTCCGCTCTTTGTTGTTTGGGGCTCCGCGCCTCCGTTTGGGGCTCCGCGCCTCCCCCTCTCTCCCTCCTCGCGCCCGGAGTGTCAGACTGGGGGTGGGGATGAGCCAACGACGCCCCCCTCTCGCTTCCCATGGAAACCTCGGGGGTGGGGACGTGGCCCCTCCCCCCCGGAGCGGGACTCCCAAGAACTCCGGGGGGCGCTGGGGGCTGACTTTCCAGCTCTATCTAGCTCAGCCCCCTCCCCCAGACTCACACGTCCGCCCCCCACCCCGCTAGAGTCTGGCGGGGAGTGGAGAGCTCGCAGGTGAGGGGCCCCGGGTTCCCCGCCACCCTTGGAGCACCTCAGCGTTCTTAGGGGAAGCCAGAGCAGGGGAGGATGCGGGAATAGGTTTGGTGGGGGGAGGTGTTGATCAGGTTCCCCTCCCCCGCATACACCTGGGCGCAGGTGAAAGCTCAGGGAGCGGGTGGGGGAGCCCGGGTTCCGGGAGCCTCCCTTCTGTCCTCTCTACTCCGTGCGGGCCTGGGCCGGCAGAGGTAGGAGGGGGCGCACACTGGGCCGGGAGGCTGCCGCCGCCCCCGCCTCGCTTCCCGGGCCTTTGTTGCCGCTGCGCCGGGGCTCCCCGGCTCCCTCACTGCGGCAGCCGCGGCCCCATAAATCGTGAGAGCGACGTGCTCCGGAGCTGAGAGTGGAGAGGGCCGGGTAGCTGGGGGCGGGGCCGACCGAGCCACGGGCTCCCGCGCCCCCTCCCCCTAGTCACGTGAGCTGGGCTCCTGGCTCCCACCTCCCGTCACGTGCGGAGGGTCTCTGCCCCTTGGGGTCACGTGGGGAGGGTCTTGCGACCCCGCCTCCTGGGGGGTCACGTGGGAGGGTGCTGATGGGACACGTGCGTCCGCCTCCTTTGACAGACCTGGGGACAGTGCCCTGCACACCGGCCACGACCTAGCCCTCTGCCCCCGACTCAGTACTTCCGTTTAGTCCCGTGGAATAGGAGAGACCTGTTCCCAATCTGGCCCAGAAACTAGGGGTGGGGAGACTGTATTGGAGGGATGCATTAGAGTGTGAGGTCGAGGAGTCCCCTAAGCCGGGAATCGAACTTGGTGAGGCGGGTTGGGACGGCCGATGGCCAAATATATGCCCCCTGGCCTGTGTTTCATTTCTTTGCAGAGCTGAGCAAGGATGTTGGTATTCGCCCCTGTCTCAAGGAGCCTCAGGAACATCTTTCTATATGGCTGTCTCTCTACCTATCTCTGAAATGCTTCTGTTGGTGATCTGTGTTTCATTCATACATTCATTCAACAAATATTTATTGAGGCTCTACTACGTCCCTGATGGTCTTTCTCTGTGTTTTCTTCCAATTTCTGAGTCTCAGCCCTGCACCCTTCCCTGTCTCTGCTTCTCTCCTTCGCGTCTCTGTCTCCGTCTCCGCTGTCTGTGGGCCTCTCTGGCCTGCCTGTCTCTCCTGTTCTCCAAGACTCTCGGTTCTCGTTCTCTTCCCTGCCTCTCTCGGTTTCTGGCTTCTCTGTCGCGCCGTGTCTCCCTTCCTTTCCCCTTTTAGTGAATCCGGCCTCTGCTAAGCTCCCCTCTCGGTGTGTGTCTCCCCCTCACTCCGTCTCTGTGTCTCGCTTTCGGCGGGTCTCTCGCTCCTCTCCGCCGCTGCAGATCAATAAACCTTCGCCGCCGCCGCCGCTGTCGCAGGGAGGAGGGGCGGAGGTGTCGGGCGCGCTGATTCTCCCCTACCCGACGCGGCCCAGGGAAGCCTTGCGCCCAGACCCGGGCTGACCAGACTGGGACGGGCGGGGCGCCGAGGCCCAGGGCGCCTGAGGGGCGCAGGGGTTCAGCGTGCAACCGCCGCCCCCCGAGCGTTCCCGCCACCACCGCCACCACCCTCAAAGCCCGGGCGCGCGGACCCCACGCCGCGCACACGTGGTCCGGCCTCGCCTGCTGGAGCGGGCGGCGCGCGGTCTCGGGGACGCGCGTTAGAGGGAAGAGGAACCCGGGTCTACGTTCTTCCTCCATCCCTTTAACTCTGCAGCCCGGCATCTAAGGCCGAGGCTGCGGGTGGCGGATGGCGAGGATTTGACAAGTTCAGGGGCCCCTGGGATACCTTCCCTACTCTCTGGTCTTGTTAGACACCCTGTTGACTGCCCTAATTGCTCCGGGCTGGGGGAGAAGTTTGCTCTTTCCCTGCTCCGCCCCCCTGGCCCCTCCGCTGACACTCCAGGTTAAGTGAGGCCAGGCGCGGGCCGGCAGGGCACTGAAAGAGACAGAGAGGTGTCGGGATGCGCCTCAGAAGCGGTGAGAGGCGGGAGAGACCGAAATAACGGGGTGAGAGGGCACCCCCTCCAAATGGAGTGTGTCGGCATTCGCCTTGCTGCAAGAGAGGCGAGAGGCTATAGGGGATGAAGTGGAGTAAGAAGAGAGAACAGTACGAAGGAGCAGAGCACAACCGGGTCCCCAGGTCCCAGGCCACCCCCACCCTTCCGCAGGAGGTGCGGCCCTGGAGGCGGGGTTAGCTGCGGAGCTTCGCAGGGGCCCAGCGGCACCTCTCTCTTCACACTACTAGGGAGAGGGAGGGAGGATGACAGTTTCAATTAAAGTGCCCAAGCCATGCAGACACGTTGGGTCTCCAAAGAGTTGTGTCTGGGAATTCCTTGGCTCCCACCCCGTTTGTCCCCGTGCCCTCTGTGTACCAACTGGGCCCAGCCACCCCACCGGCAGGTCTTTCTCTCACATACCCAGCTTTGGGGGGATTTCGGGGGCTGTTCCTGCCACACAGTGCAGGAGTACTTAACAGATAGCTTCTCTTCACCTATGGTCGCCCTGCAATCTTTTTTATAAGGCTAGTCCTGCCCTGTTGAGGAAATGGAATTACCTGTAGGAATACCTTGGGTGTTGGCTTCCTCCCTGCTGGAATGGGGTGTGTTGTAGGGGGAACTGGGCGGTACAGCAGGGAGGGGCTGCTTCAGAGTGGGACTGGAAACATGGGTGAGGCTCAGAGACAGATCCCAGTGTGGCTGTGCAGCTGCTCCAGACCTGGCACCCTCACTGCTGGCGGCCCCCTCCCCAAGGCCTGAGGGGAGGAACAGACTATGGGGTTGGCAATGGACAGGCAAGCCTAGGATGGCAGCTTGGAGCCAGGCCTGGTCTAACCCGTTATCCTGCTCCCAGTGCCCCAGGCCGAGACTCCTGCCCACCTGAGTGCCAGGGCAAGGGAGGGGCCTGAGTGACCCATTACTCCCATGGGAACAGAGTGGGGCTGATGGCATTCCTGATGACCCCAGGAGGCTGTGCCAATTCTAACTGGGGTACCTAAACATCAGCTCTCTGCCTGCCTCACTGCCAGGCTTGGAATGGGTTGCTGGTGGAGGGGACAGCATAGGCAAAGCCAAGGAAGTGGGGTCAGTGAGGAGGGACCCTCAAGGCCCCACCGCATGCAGAAGGCTCCACGCTCATTTCTTTAATGCATCTAATTACTGTTTGGGGAACTGGGTGGTGCCTGGTGACACAGAGAGCCAGTCTCTCCCCTCAGGGAGCTCACAGGGACTAGGACCCCATGATTTGACATTTTGCCAAGAACCCCATGCCTTCCTGTGTCCACCACTCTCCTGGCACTGCCAAGATATGTGTATTCTTACCCTAAAGAAATTAGGGAAAACCCCTGCCCCCTCTCCATTCAGAGGTTTCTCCATCCCCACACCGCTCAGTTCCGCCATCGAGGATGTTAAGACCAACACTTTGATGGTGACTAGCAAGGCAGGTGGGGATTACAAGGGACCCAGCATCTGCTTCTGTGTCCCAAAGAGGGATCAGGGAAATAAGAGGCGCAGCCATCTTGTCTAGGCCCTGTGCCCACTGCTCTGCCCAGCATCATTAAGGGGGGCCGTTGTGCCAGGTTGAGGAAGGAGGTGCACATTGCACAATGAGACAGAAGTTTGGGCTGGTTGGCATGATGCCACGTGTAGTCTTGGTGCTGAGTCCCTTAGCGCCCTCATGTGTTTAAAGTTCCTGGGAGCCTAATTGTCCTTGGCCTCAGGGTGGGGTCTCTGTCACGGGACTCAAGGTACAGAAGCCAGTGATACTGTAGTATGGGGAGTGCAGGGAGAGACCCCCAGATTGGTGGGGTCAACCAATACTGGCATGCGGGCCAGCACACATACAGCCCAGCTTTTCTGTGTGTCTGCCTCCTATGAGTGGGCGGTGGACATATTTGTGTGTGTGCCATAGAACTTATGCATGTATATGCATGAAACCGCCAAACATGCGTCTGTAAGGGCAGGTCCTGTTGGACTGGCCCCGGGGGTGGACTGGCAGCCGCAGGGAGCATGGTGGGAGAAGCGATTGAGGGTGTGTGTGTCCCTCGGAAGGGATCCCTCCCACGTTCACCCTTGGCTTCCATCCCTCCCATCCCTCCTCCCGGCTGCTGAATTATGGGGGATGGACGGAGGAAATCCGGGCCTGGGTCTGCGAGTCGCTGGGGCCTGCGCCGTTTCTGTGGCAACCAAAGCGTAAGCTCCCTTCTTCCCTCCGCCCCTCTCCCTCGCCTCCTTTTCTTTGGAGGCAGGCCGGGCTTCCCTGCGCCTTTGCTACCCTCTGGTGGCCAACAGGAGAAGGACAGACCAAGAAGGAGGGCATGGAAGGAGAGTTAGGGGAGCGGCGGCACTAGGGCCGCGGGGGCAGAGACAGGGCTGAGCCGCGAGGAAGCTCGGAGGAAAAGTCTGGAGGCTACGCGGACCCTGGGGAGGGGCTGCGGAGCGGTCAGATGGAAAGCGGCTTTGCTCTGGGGTTTCTTCTCTCTGAGCCGCTTCCTCTTCCCCACAGCCTGCGGCGAGAGGGCTACACCGTGCAGGTGAATGTGAACGACTATCTGGATATTTACTGCCCGCACTATAACAGCTCGGGGGTGGGCCCCGGGGCGGGTCCGGGGCCCGGAGGCGGGGCAGAGCAGTACGTGCTGTACATGGTGAGCCGCAACGGCTACCGCACCTGCAACGCCAGCCAGGGCTTCAAGCGCTGGGAGTGCAACCGGCCGCACGCCCCGCACAGCCCCATCAAGTTCTCGGAGAAGTTCCAGCGCTACAGCGCCTTCTCGCTAGGCTACGAGTTCCACGCCGGCCACGAGTACTACTACATCTGTGAGTGATGGCGGCCAGGCGGGCGGGTCTGAACGCGAGAGTCTGAGTGACAGCCGGGGGTTGGAGCCCCGAGGCTCCGGGGCGGGGCCGGCTCGGCGGGCTCCAGGTCTCGCGGCTGAGAGACCCGGGAGAAGGCGTGGGCACGGGGCGCCTCAGGGGTTCAGCTTAGACAAGGTCGTGGGGCCAAGAGAGGAGTTTGGTGACAGTCCCAAGTTTGGGCTGCGGAGAATCGCTGTTTCTGTGAGGGACATTCCGGGGTTGGAACATCAGGGATCCCAGTTTCTTAAGGGATGGGATCAAAGGGGCTTCTGGGGCCGACAGCAGAGCTACAGTGACCTGTGTCCAAAGGGTAGGGGAGCTCCTGAAGGAGACCGCCCGACGGGGACAGTTTGAAGGGGGTGAGAAATAGAGCCATCGAGGGAGGGCACAGGGCACGAATTGGGCGAAAGTGACTCAGGGCCCTGTCTCCTCCCCAGCCACGCCCACTCACAACCTGCACTGGAAGTGTCTGAGGATGAAGGTGTTCGTCTGCTGCGCCTCCAGTGAGTAGACTCGGCTCCGAGCCGCGCCCCCATCCTCAGCTCCCTGCTTTGGGGCTCCCCTGGCTTCCTGGGGGTGGGGGTGGAGGGCACAGGTGAAGGGGGCTTGCTCCCCAGCCGTAGCAAGGGGAGGGAATCCTGGCCCTGACTCTCCCCTCCTCTCTCCCCACCCGCACCCCACCCCGCAGCATCGCACTCCGGGGAGAAGCCGGTCCCCACTCTCCCCCAGTTCACCATGGGCCCCAATGTGAAGATCAACGTGCTGGGTGAGTCTGCGCAGCGCCCTCTGGTGGCCACTGCTGGAACCGCAGCCCCCCACCCCGGTGCCTGCTCACCTCGCATGCCTTTCCCAGGGGCACTGATCCTTCCTACCCCGTGGGTGATCACGTCCCTGGCTCCACTGCTGCTGCCGCTGCCGCGTGCCCCTGCCCTGGCGCGCAACCCAGCCCTCACCAGTCTGTCTATTCCTCTGTCCACAGAAGACTTTGAGGGAGAGAACCCTCAGGTGCCCAAGCTTGAGAAGAGCATCAGCGGAACCAGCCCCAAACGGGAACACCTGCCCCTGGCCGTGGGCATTGCCTTCTTCCTCATGACCTTCTTGGCCTCCTAGCTCTGCCCCCTCCCCTGGCGGGGAGAGATGGGGCGGGGCTTGGAAGGAGCAGGGAGCCTTTGGCTTCTCCAAGGGAAGCCTAGCAATGGGGCCTAGACCCCTCCTCCAGTGGCTAGAAGTGGGGCCTGCACCATACATCTGTGCCTGCCCCCTCTACCCCTTACCCCCAGGTAGGGCACTGTAGTGGACCAAGCACAGGGACAGCCATGGGTCCCAGGTGGCCTTGTGGCTCTGGTAATGTTTGGTACCAAACTTGGGGGCCAAAAAGGGCAGTGCTCAGGACTCCCTGGCCCCTGGTACCTTCCCCTGACTCCTTGTGCCCTCTCCCTTTGTCCCCCCAGAGAGACATATGCCCCCAGAGAGAGCAAATCGAAGCATGGGAGGCACCCCCATTGCTCTCCAGGGGCAGAACATGGGGAGGGGACTAGATGGGCAAGGAGCAGCACTGCCTGCTGTCTCCTTCCCCTGTTTACAGCAATAAGCACGTCCTCCTCCCCCACTCCCACTTCCAGGATTGTGGTTTGGATTGAAACCAAGTTTACAAGTAGTCACCCCTGGGGGGGCGGGCAGTGGACAAGGATGGCAAGGGGTGGGCATTGGGGTGCCAGGCAGGCATGTACAGACTCTATATCTCTATATATAATGTACAGACAGACAGAGTCCCTTCCCTCCTTAACCCCCTGACCTTTCTTGACTTCCCCTTCCAGCTTCAGACCCCTTCCCCACCAGGCTAGGTCCCCCACACCTGGGGGACCCCCTGGCCCCTCTTTTGTCTTCTGTGAAGACAGGACCTATGCAACGCACAGACACTTTTGGAGACCGTAAAACAACAGCGCCCCTCCCTTCCAGCCCTGAGCCGGGAACCATCTCCCAGGACCTTGCCCTGCTCACCCTATGTGGTCCCACCCATCCTCCTGGGCCTTTTTCAAGTGCTTTGGCTGTGACTTTCATACTCTGCTCTTAGTCTAAAAAAATAAACTGGAGATAAAAATAACTGAGTGTGTGTGATTTCAAGGGGCCATCACCCTTCTGTTACACTTGTTAAACCCCACAGGTCACAGGGCCTGGGTAGGTGGGACTCTGGGGCCAAAGAGTCACAACAAGGTGTTCAGACCTTGTTCTGGGGCTCATCTTCTTTATAAAGGCGACGCTGCATGGAAAGAGTAACAGGGGCCTCCTGGCAGGGCCTGGTTGACTTTGGGCAAATCACTCAACCTCTCTGATTCTCAGGTATCCCACCAGAAAAACTGGTTGTGGTATCTCTCTGTCAGGGTTGGTGTAGGGATTAAATGACGTAAGGAGTTAAAGGCTCCATCAATTATGGTTTCCACCTTTTCTTCCCCTTCCATTCTGTAATTGAGGTTCTTGACTGGAGTCTATGGATTTCAGGGGATTTGAGAACCTAGAGAGAAAAAAAAATCTATCTTTATTTTCACTTGCCTGTAACTAAAATGTAACATTCTCTTGTGTGCTTGGGCAGCAAGCCATAATAGTATTAATAGTACCTGTGACTTTGTAACCAGAAATCACAGATGTTTTCAGGCTGCATTATAGTTGTTGAAGATATCTCAAAATACCATTTACACTCATTAGTACTTTGAAATGATCATGGTTGTTAGGCCTTCCTCATTTTTGATGTGTTAATAAGAAAGCATATATATTACTATATCAATAAATGTAGATGTTTTGATAACGTTCAATATAATCAGCTTCCTTTATAACCCTTTGTAATTTTACTCATTTCAAACATTATGCCCAAGGGACTGGGAGTTTGCTGGGGCTGGGGCTGCTCATAACTACCCCACCCTGCATCGCTCAGGAGGGCAGAGGGGAAAGAAGGCAAAAGACAGGAGAATAGCCACTTCCCGGGGGCCACAGGGCAAGGTCAGGGTTTACAGGCCAGCGCAGCATAAGGGAGTGCGGACAGGGGCTGAAATGTGCCTGCAACTTCACTTGCTGAGCCAAGTGCCTGGCCCAGGGAGGAGACACCTTATTTCCAAGCTGTGCACCCATGGGACTCCATCCCACCCAGGCTCTCTAATTGGCACTGTGTGGGCAGGCCGGATCCTGTGTGCCCCTGCAGCTCTTGCCAGCTGCTTTGTGAGAGTGAGCCCTTGGTGGCAGGGACTGTGTTTTCTCCTCCTCTCTCCCCATGAAACATGGAAAATGGAATCTCAGCTGGACTCTGGAGAGTGGGTGGGTTTCCCAGTAGCGGAACAGGGAGGAGTATGGGGTGGGAGAGCAGGTGGGGAAAGAACTGGGGGCAGCCACTAGACCAGTCTGAGACTCCCTGCATACTGATAAAGACAGGAAAGGTGGGCCTATCCATCCAGTCATCCATGCATTTAATCCACATTTGTCGAGCACCTGCCAAGTGCCAGGCTCTATCCTGGGTACTGGAGACACAACATACAGCCTCTACCCCAGAATAAGCTCATAGTTTAGTATGTGTTGTATGAGCAGAAATTGGTAACACACACATACATAACTGACAACATAACCAGCTCTTTTGTGGGTAAATGCCTGGGGGCTGTGGGAATGCCAAGAAAAAGCACACATTTGCCTAGGGACAAAGGGAAGAGGCTTCAGGGAGGAGGAGATACACAGAGCTGGGGTTGGGTCCTGTTGGGGAGAATCTCAAGGGCCTTGAAGCATGCAGACTGAGGACTTGTCTCATGAGGGAGCCCATAGCAGTGGGCCTGGGCTGCAGGCTTGCTTCAATCCCCAGACCAGGCAGGATAGGGGCTGGCCAGCTGGGCTCAGGGAGGGCCTTGTGGATTCAAAAATTCAGGAATGGTAAGACTGAAAGGGCCAAGCGCTTTGGGCAGTAACTAGAACAAGCCAACTTCCATTTACTGAGCACCTCCTATGTGCCGAGTGATGCACCTTTGTAAGCCTCACTATTCCAATAACACAGATGAGGATCTAAGACTGGGGTCACACAGCCTGGCTAATTATAGGGCTGGCATTCAAAGTGGGTCTAATAGGAGGCTGAGGGTGGGAGGACCACTTGACCTCAGGAGTTTAATGCCAGCCCAGGTAATATAGCAAGACCTCATCTTTTATTTTTATTTTTATTTTTATTTTTATTTTTTTGAGACGGAGTCTCACTCTGTCGCCCAGGCTGGAGTGCAGTGGCGCCATCTTGGCTCACTGCAACCTCCGCCTCCCGGTTTCAAGTGATTCTCCTGCCTCAGCCTCCCGAGTAGCTGGGATTACAGGTGCATGCCACCAAGCCCGGCTAATTTTTGTATTTTCAGTAGAGATGGGGTTTCGCCATGTTGGCCAGGCTGTTCTTGAACTCCTGACCTCAGGTGATCTGCCTACCTCAGCCTCCCAAAGTGCTGGGATTACAGGTGTGAGCCACTGTGCCCAGTCGATCCTATCTTTAAAAAAACAAAAACAAAACGAATGGCCAAGCACAGCGGCTCAGGCCTCTAATCCCAGCACTTTGGGAGGCTGAGGTAGGAGGATCACTTGAGCCCAGGAGTTCAAGACCAGCCTGGGCAACATAGGAAGACTCCGTCTGTACAAAAATTTTTTTAAATCCAGGTGTGGTGACAAACCTGTAGTCCCAGCACTGGGAAGACTGAGGCAAGAGGATAGCTTGAGCCCAGGAGTTCAAGACCAGCCAGGGCAACATAGTGAGACCCTGTTTCTACCAAAAAAAAAAAAGCGGCCAGGCGCGGTGGCTCAAGCCTGTAATCCCAGCACTTTGGGAGGCCGAGACGGGCGGATCACAAGGTCAGGAGATTGAGACCATCCTGGCTAACACGGTGAAACCCCGTCTCTACTAAAAATACAAAAACTAGCCGGGCGAGGTGGCGGGCGCCTGTAGTCCCAGCTACTCGGGAGGCTGAGGCAGGAGAATGGCGTAAACCCGGGAGGCGGAGCTTGCAGTGAGCTGAGATCCGGCCACTGCACTCCAGTCCGGGCGACAGAGCGAGACTCCGCCTCAAAAAAAAAAAAAAAAAAAAGCTAGGCGTGATGGTATGCACCTGTAGTTCTAGCTACTCAGGAGGCTGAGATGGGAGAATTGCTTGAGCCCAGGAGGTCAAGGCTGCAATGTGCTATGATCACACCACTGCACTCCAGCCTGGGTGACAGAGCAAGAGCAAGAACTGACTTTTTTTTTTTTTTTTTTTTTTTTGAGGCGGAGTTTCACTCTTGTTGCCCAGGCTGGAGTGCAATGGTATGATCTCAGCTCACTGCAACCTCCACCTCCTGGGTTCAAGTGATTCTTCTGCCTCAGCCTCCCGAGTAGCTGGGATTACAGGCATGAGTCACCACACCCGGCTAATTTTGTATTTTTAGTAGAGACGGGGTTTCTCCCTGTTGGTCAGGCTGGTTTCGAACTCCCAGCCTCAGGTGATCCACCTGCCTTGGCCTCCCAAAGTGCTGGGATTACAGGCCAGAGCCACCGCGCCCGGCTGACCCCGTCTTTTAAATAAATAAATAAGTAAATTGGCCAGGCACTGTGGCTCACACTTGTAATCCCAGCACTTGGGAGGCCAAGGTGGGCAGATCATTTGAGGTCAGGAGTTTGAGACTAGCCTGGCCAACATGGCGAAACCCAGTCTCTACTAAATATACAAAAATTAGCCAGGCGTGTGGTGCATGTCTGTAATCCCAACTACTCAGGAGGCTGAGGCAGGAGAATCGCTTGAACCTGGGAGGCGGAGGTTGCAGCTGGTCGAGATAGAGCCACTGCACTCCAGCCTGGGCGACAGAACAAGACTCTGTCTCTCAAAAATAACTAACTAAATAAATAATAAACAAATGAAATCAGTTTTAAAAGCTGCGGAACCCTGCTGAGGATTTTCCCATCCAGCGAGGCTTTCAATCCCAGAGCATGAAAGGGAGACTGGGGAGAGAGGTCTGCAATTACATGGCCAGACACCAGTGACCCTGAGCCTGTCTGGTACAGGGCCCTACTTTGTTTGTTTTATGTTTTTTTTTTTTTTTTTTTGAGACGGAGTCTCGCTCTGCCGCCCAGGCTGGAGTGCAGTGGCCAGGTCTCAGCTCACTGCAAGCTCCGCCTCCTGGTTTACGCCATTCTCCTGCCTCAGCCTCCCAAGCAGCTGGGACTACAGGCGCCCGCCACGTCGCCCGGCTAGTTTTTTGTATTTTTTAGTAGAGACGGGGTTTCATCATGTTAGCCAGGATGGTCTCTATCTCCTGACCTCGTGATCCGCCCGTCTCGGCCTCCCAAAGTGCTGGGATTACAGGCTTGAGCCACCGCGCCCGGCCTGTTTTATGTTTTTTTTTGAGACGGAGTCTCGCTCTGTCGCCCAGGCTGGAGTGCAGTGGCGCGATCTCAGCTCACTGCAAGCTCCACCTCCTGGGTTCATGCCATTCTCCTGCCTCAGCCTCCAGAGTAGCTGGGACTACAGGTGCCTGCCACCACACCCAGCTAATTTTTTGTATTTTTGGTAGAGACAGGGTTTCACCGTGTTAGCCAGGATGGTCTCGATCTCCTGACCTCGTGATCCGCCCACCTCGGCCTCCCAAAGTGCTGGGATTACAGGCGTGAGCCACTGTGCCCAGCCTAGGGCCCTACTTTGTGACACCAAGTCTGCAGAGCCCAGGGCATCCTGGCCAAGGCAGTGGTGAGATGTCAACCAGGCACAGTGGTATGGCCTGAAGGCAGAGACTGAAGGGAGAGAAGGAAAGAGACCTGAAGTGCAGACCCAATGCCTACTGATGGATGGGAGAGGAGAGAATAGAATGGGCAGAACAGAATAGCTTCAGATATGGGACTGAGCAAGACATGGGGGAGTGGAGCAGATGGCAACAGGGCCACAGCTGGTGAAGGGGAAGCCAGGAAGAGCTCCCCACTTTCTACTGCCCAACCCCAGCACCTGGGAGCCCTTACAATTGACTGGTAGCCGCCAGATGGTGCCCCAGGGCCTGGACATTCTGCTCATCCTGCTGTCCCACCCCAAAGCACAGCCCCCAGGCAAGGGAACTTCAAGTCAGTGACTGTGTGGGCTCCAGACTGGCAGGGCCCCTTCCACAAGGGCAGCGGCCTCACCCTGGGCAGGGTCTTCTTCACCCTTGTTTTGTCTCATACTGGCCGCCTCCAGCACGGGCACAAAGAGGGCTCCCATCTGACAGGCTGGCATTCCCAGAGGCTGTCACAGGTTAATGCCCCCAACACAGGTAGAGATGGCACACATCCCTCCTCTTCCCATCCTCCCCAGGGTGAAAAACAACAGCAACATCAAACAACTGAACAGATATTTTGGCTTGGAGAGTAAAGTTCAGAGCTGCCCCGCCCTTCCCTTCCTGGTGAGAGGTCACTCCAGCAGCGCCGTGGGTAGGAGGGAAGGAGCTATTTACAATCCTGGCTGGGGTCTAAGCCTCGCTGCCACGTGGGTTTGCCATTCGGGGCCTGCAAGTCTGCCGATATCCACCAGGTGGCGCAGCACCTGGGCTGGGACCCGCCAGAGCTGTGAGGGGAGCTTGGGAAAGGTTTGTGGTCTGTGGAAGGGCTGAGAGCGGGTGTTGGTCCTTGAGGGGACTCAAGCAGCCGCGCTGTAGGACCCTCTGTTCTCAGGCCTGGGGCAGGGTGGGCTAAGAGCCAGCCCACTCTCTGTCCATTTCTCGTATCCCCACTCTCTTCTTTTCCTTCCCTAGTTGTAGATGCCATGGGGTTTGGAGTGGACTTGGGCTCAGTCCACAGCCGTCCGGCCCAGACCTACTCGGCACCAAATCTCACCATTCTCCCTCAACCTCCATGTTCCGTCCAGCTGGCAAACCAGGGATACAGACTGGACTGGAAGTACGTGGAGGGGGGACAGAGGCGTGGACTGGAGGTGGTAGTGACGGGGCTGGGGGGCCATGGATTGGAATGAAGGACACCAGCTGGGACCAGGAGACAAGAACCGGGATGAGGTGGGTGGGAGGATATGCGAGGGGAACGAGGGGCATGAGCTGGGTTGGGGGCATGGACTGGCAAGAGGGGCCCAGGTGGGAGGTTGTAGCAGGACGAGTCGCACAACAGGGTGATGGGAACACAGGTGCGGTGTCTGCAGCCGGTGCGACAGTCTGGAGAAGTGTTACACGGATGGGATAGTCCAGATGTGCTGGGGCTGGGTCAGCCAGAGACACATTGGGCCAAGAGCAGCAGAGCAGCTTCAGGCTGAACCCGGTGATCTGGCCTGTGATCTGACCCTAAGGAGGTCTGGCATCCTCCAGTTTCCTCTGGTGTGGCCTGGGGGAGGGACAGATATGACCCCTGCCCAGAGTGTCAGCACCAAACTCTTGGCCTTCACCACGCATCTGGCCCCAGGTAATTACAGGGCTGTCGCCAAGCCTGGCCATAAAAGGATGGATGGGCCAGCCTAGGAACCTGGGAGAGCTAGGTTCAACTGACTGGGGGTCCACCAGCCTGCCCCTGAGAGGCTGGCATTGGCCAGGGGATGCTAGAGTTTCACATTCAATGGCACACACTTCAGTGCACACCAATCATATAATCTCATAACCTTGCAACCACACACAGTCAATCAAACTCAGTGCTGAGGGAGAGGGGGCTGGGGGGCAAAGCAGGGAGGAAAGCAGGAGCTTTGTTCACACAGCTGAAGTGGGAGCGGCCCCCCACAGGGCTTAGGGACCAGTCCAGGCACCCACAGGAGGGAACACGCACACACACTCATCCATCATTTGCACACACATCCATGTGTGCACATTCGACCCGTTTTGCGGCCGTCGCACTCAAGCCATTTATGGGCATTAGGCACACACTTAACTCCCCACTGTCTATAACACACTCACACAAACACCAGCCCCCACACAGGGCAAGGGGCTCCCAGGTACCCTGAGCCGTGCTTGCATCCAGGATCACATTGGGTGACACACTTGAGGGCTGGCATTCAACAGATGACACAATTCTCTAACACAGACCCAATGACAATCCCAGCCAAGCCAACTGGGCAAACCCTAGAGTGGAGAAAATCAGAAGAGGAAAGAGGTGGGAGGGGGTAGGTCAGAGCCACATTCACACCCTCTGGAAACCGACAGGTCATTTCAACAGCCACAGGAGACACAAAAACAATCTCTAGGACCCCAAGGATATACCCAGACACATATACAAACACAAGGAGAGGCAGGGGCTTCTCAATCACATCCATATGTGCACCCACAGATACATGATACACCCAACATCACACGCAGTGCCCACCACATTCTTCCCAGGGACCTTGGGAACCCCCTATGCACTCCTGCCTTGCGCTCGTGAAGGAGAAGACAATGGTGACAGGGAGCGGAGGGGGCTGGGAAGAGTAAGAGCTAAGCTTGAGACAGGAGAAAGCCCTCTTCCCACACTACAGACATGCCTGCACACACACGTACATGTGCACACACGCACACAGATGCCAGACCCTGAGCCTCCAGGGAGAGCCCTGAGGAGAAATCAACAGAGGCTGCTCAGCTCCACATGGGGCCATGCCCACAACTGACTACCTGGACACCAGCACTGCCCACTGTGGGCACAGACCCCAGACCTGGCCTCTCTGCACCATTAAGAACACTGGGCATGGAGGGTGACCCTGGCATCCCTCTGTGCCCCCAGGCTTGTCACTTGGGTGCCCTTCAGGGCCCGGCAGGACCTGGTCTGACAGTGGGAAAAGGGTGTATTCTCAGTGCCCTCCCAAAACGGCCCCCAAAAGAGGCCTTAAGAGTCTTCCTCCCTCCTTGCAGGCCAAGCACACAGCAGGTATCATGCTAACCCCTGGGTATACAACCCAGAGTCTGGCGGCCATTTGGCTGGGCCTCTGGCCAGAGTTGTCAGGGAAGACTTTGGGAGAGATGAGAGGCTTGAGGGATGATTGGCAGTTTGCCAGCTAGGGTGTGGGTGTTGCCTGGGAGGGACTATGAGGGGAGATAGGCCAGCACAGGGGGCAGCATGATCAAAAGGATGGAGGCTGCTGTGTTTATGTTTCACAGCATAAGCAGTCACAAAAACATTCACACTCACAACAAGCACGCCCTTTTCACACAGGGCGCCTTTGTGCACACGCGCACCCGCCTGGAGCAAGACTGTGGTCTGTTCGCTCCGGGCTGCCCTCGCACCCCTCCGTGGCACCATCCCCGCAGTATCCATGAGATGACATCCCCTAGAGATCCTCTCACACCTGCACCCTGCTGAGGGGCAGCCTGTCTGTGGGTGAGGGAGCCTCCTCTCCTGGGACAAGTGGCTGGGAAGTCAGGGACATTTGAGCAGTCCCTGAGCCTTCTAGGGGCTGGAGTGAGCAGAGAAGCCGGGGAGACTGTGGCTGCCTGGGAGTCTTAGAAGCAGTGATTCTCTTTTAGCCAAAAGCACTTAAGCAGAGGCCCGAGTTAAAAATAGGCTGGATTTACTGCCAGAAGGTGGCAGGAGAGGAAGTTTCTTTCTGACGGTACTCATTCTATCCCAAACACCTATAGAGGCTCTATGGGACGCTGCTGGGCTGGGGAACCCCACCCAACTGTTTTGTGTGCTAAGGAGGTGGCCAACACGCCCCCTGTGATCTTAACTTCATTTTATCTCCCTTATTGGTTCATGATGCTACACTTATATTTTTTTTGTGATTCTTCAGGATTACACAATGCTTCTTTAACTTATAGTCTATCTCCATCAAGTAATATCACACCACTCAGCGCAAACACCTTCCTCCCATTCCCCACCTCTCCGCCTTTGTGCTGTTGTCGCCATGGATTTATTTCTACATATGCTATAAGCCCCACAATACATTATTAGATTTGCTCTAAACCCTCAACTATCTTTTAAAGAGAATTTTTAAATCAGAAAAATATCTTTTCTATCTACCCACATATTTACCATTTCCAGCTCTCTTAATTCCTTTGTGTAGATGGAGATTTCCATCTGGTATCATTTTTCTTCTGCTTGAAGGACTTTTTAAAGCCGTTCTTCTAGTGCAGGTCTACTGGTGATGAATTCTTTCAGCTTTTGTATGTCTGAATGCATCTTTATTCCATCTTCCTGTTTGACAGATATCTCCACTGAATTCTAGGTTGACAGTTTTTATCTTTTCATATTTTAAAGACATTGCTCCACTGTCTTCAGGGTTGCATTGTTTCTAACGAGAAATCTACTTCTATTTTTCCTTTTTACATAATGTGTTTTTTTCTCTGGCAGCTCTTAAGATTTTTGTCTTTATCACTGGTGTTCAGCAGTGATTAAGGCAGATTAGGATGTACCCTTGGTGTAGTTGTCTTCATATTTCTTCTGCTTAGGGTTTATTGAGCTTCTTCAACATAGGAATTTATGGTTTCCATCAAATTTGAAAACTATTGTTCCTTCAGATATTTTTTCTGTCATTTCTCCTGTGAATCTGTTAGACCCACTTTTCTGGTCTCCAAACAGGCTACTTGTTATTCCACAGCTCACTGATTTTCTGGGTTTTGGTTTTGGAGGGTTTTTTTGTTTTTTGAGTCTTTTTTTCCTCTCTGTGTTTCATCTTGGATAGTTTCTATTGCTAAGTCTTCAAAAACCTTTTTTCTACAGGGTCTAATCTGCTTTTAATTCCATCCAGTATACTTTTCATCTCAGATATTACACATTTCATCTTTAGAAGTTCTGGCCGGGCACGGTGGCTCACGCTTGTAATCCCAGCACTTTGGGAGGCCGAGGCGGGCGGATCACGAGGTCAGGAGATCAAGACCATCCTGACTAACATGGTAAAACCCTGTCTCTACTAAAAATACAAAAAATTAGCCGGGCGTGGTGGTGGGCGCCTGTAGTCCCAGCTACTCGGGAGGCTGAGGCAGGAGAATGGCGTTAACCTGGGAGGCGGAGCTTGCAGTGAGCCGAGATTGTGCCACTGCACTCCAGCCTGGGTGACAGAGCGAGACTCCATCTCAGAAAAAAAGAAGTTCAATTGAGGTCTTATTTTATATCTTTCACACCTCTCCACATCATGTTCATGTTTTTCCATATCTGCTTGAATATATGGATGGTATTTAATAATAGCTATTGGAGCTAAAGTCCTTGTCTACTAATTCTGTGACATTTCTGGATCAGCTTTCTGTCATTATTTGCCTGTGTCTTTGCATGCCTGGTAATCATTGATTGGATGCCAGACATTGTATATTTTATGTTGTTTGGTGCTAGATTTTTTTTGTATTCCTTTGAATATATTTGAGCCTCGTTCAGGGACTTAGTTAAGTTACTTTGAAACAGATTGATCCTTTTAAGGTTTGCTTTTAGGTACCATTTGGCAAGAGGAGAATAGCCTTTGGTCTAAGGCTAATTTGCTGTCACCACTGAGGCAGTATCATCTGAGGACTCTACTTGATGTTCCATGTATCAATCAGTATCCAGTCAAGAGGCAGAAACCACATAGCAATTTGAACAGGGAAAGTTTAATGTAAAAAAAAAAAAATTTGTTTTTTGAGACAGGGTCTTGCTTTGTTACCCATGCTGGTGTGCAGTGGTGCAATCATGGCTCACCATAGCTTCCACCTCCTGGGCTAAAGTGGTTCTCCAACCTTAGCTTCCTGAGTAGCTGGGATCACAGGCATGTGCCACTACATCTGGCTAATTTTTAAATTTCTTTTGTAGAGACAGAGGGTCTCCCAATGTTGCCCAGGCTGGTCTGGAACTCCTGGACTTAAGCAATCCCCCCACCTCAGCTTCCCAAAGTGCTGGAACCACAGGTGTGACCCACCACATGCAGCCTAATGTAAAAAGGTATTAACTTAACAAGGGATTGAGGTTAGAAGAGATTGGCTAGTGGCCGGGCGCGGTGGCTCAAGCCTGTAATCCCAGCACTTTGGGAGGCCGAGACGGGCGGATCACGAGGTCAGGAGATCGAGACCATCCTGGCTAACACTGTGAAACCCCGTCTCTACTAAAAATACAAAAAACTAGCCGGGCCAGGTGGCGGCGCCTGTAGTCCCAGCTACTTGGGAGGCTGAGGCAGGAGAATGGCGTGAACCCAGGAGGCGGAGCTTGCAGTGAGCTGAGATCCGGCCACTGCACTCCAGCTTGGGTGACAGAGCGAGACTCCATCTCAAAAAAAAAAAAAAAAAAAAGAGATTGGCTAGTAAGAAATAAACAGAACTCTAAATGAATACAGGAATAGGGGGCCAGGCGCAGTGGTTCATGCCTGTAATCCCAGCACTTCAGGAGGCTGAGGCAGGTGGATCACCTGAGGTCAGGAGTTCAAGACCAGCCTGGGCAACATGGTGAAACCCCGTCTCTACAAAATACAAAAATTAGCTGGGCATGATGGCGGGTGCCTGTAATCCCAGCTACTCAGGAGGCTGAGGCAGGAGAGTTGCTTGAACCAGGGAGGGCAGAGGTTGCAGTGAGCCGAGATCCTGTCATTGCACCCCAGCCTGGGTGACAGAGCGAGACTCCATCTCAACAACAACAACAACAACAAGAATACAGGAATAGCAGATACAAGAAGCGACCACTATTCCTGGGGCTAAGGTGGAACACTGAAGAACTGCTCTCCCCATTCTGCCTATTGTCCTATGCCTGGAATCACTGTTTCATATAGTCTGTCGGGTGTTTTAGTTGTTTAAAGCAGGTGGGACCGAGCGCGGTGGCTCATGCCTGTAATCCCAGCACTTTGGGAGGCTGAGGTGGGTAGATCACTTGAGGTCAGGAGTTTGAGACTGGCCTGGCCAACATGGTGAAACCCCATCTCTACTAAAAATACAAAAATTAGCTGGGCACAGTGGCACATGCCTGGAATCACAGCTGCCTGGGAGGAAGAGGTTGCAGTGAGCTGAGATTGTGCCACTGCACTCCAGCCTGGGCGACAGAGCAAGACTCGGTCTCAAAAAAAAAAAAAAAAAAAAGCAGGTGAGAAGATGGTCCTTGTTTCCCAGCTCCCCTCTCTGCATCTGAGAAGCTACATGTGCTATGGACTCGTGGAGCACACCAGAGTCAGGAAGAAAATCTCCTTCCTCCCACAGTGTCTCTCTAGCACTTTGCATTAACAAAGCTTAACATCATGCTGGGCTGGCAAAAGAAAAATAATTAAAGGGCCCAGCTACATTTTCACAGAGCAGGCAATGAAAAATCAATTTAGAGCTGAGAGGCAATACATTAATACTGGCACAAAGTGATAACGGTGAGGAGGTCTTTCCACTCTGGTTTGTGGGAACACAAAGTGTTCCTGGCACTGCGTGAGCACTTCAGATTGTTTGCTTTTTTTTTTTTTTGAGGTGGAGTTTTGCTCTTCTTGCCCAGGCTGGAGTGCAGTGACGCGATCTCTACTTACTGCAACCTCTGCCTCCCGGGTTCAGGCAATTCTCCTGCCTCCTGAGTAGCTGGGATTACAGGCTCACCCTACCATGCCCAGCTAAGGGATCACAGGCATGAGCCACCATGCCAGCCTTCCTGTGTCTTTCCTGTGTTCTTTCCCTAATCCTATCCCTTCCTTGTATGCATGTACCACTTAGCACGCAGCTGAAGACTTGAGGGAGACCCTGCAGATGGCTGTGCAGCTCTCTCCTCTCCAGTACTCTGCCCTGTAAAATGCAGCCATCTACTCCCAGCTACTCGAGAGGCTGAGGCAGGGGAATTGCTTGAACCCAGGAGGCAGAGATTGCAGTGAACTGAGATTGTGCCACTGCACTCCAGCCTGGTGACAGAGCAAGACTCCGTCTCAAAAAAAAAAAAAAAAAAAAGACCTTGTTGTGGCTGGGTGTGGTGGCTCACGCCAGGTGGATCATCTGAGGCCGGGAGTTTGAGACCAGCCTGGCCAACACAGCGAAACCCGGTTTCTACTAAAAATACAAAAATTAGCCAGGTGTGATGGCGCATGCCTCTAATTCCAGCTACTTGGGAGGCTGAGGCAGGAGAATCACTTGAACCCAGGAGGCGGAGGTTGCAGTGAGCAGAGATCGTGCCACTGCACTCCAGCCTGGGTGATAGAGAGAGACTCTGTCTCAAAACAATAACAACAAAATCCCCAAAACTAGCATAAACACTCCTGTATATCACAGGGCGGGGGAGGGGCTTTATATTGTAATGTACACACGTATACACCATCCTTTTCTTTTTTTTTTTTTTAAAGACAGGGTCTTGCTCTGTTCCCCAAACTGAAGGGCCATGGCATGACCATGGCTCACTGTAGCCCCGACTTCCCAGGCTCAAACAATTCACCCACCTCAGCCTCCCAAGTAGCTGCGACGACAGGCACATGCCCCCATGTCCAGCTAACTCATATTTTTTATAGAGACCAGGTTTCTCCATGTTGCCCAGGCTATTCTCGATCTCCTGAGCTCAAGCCATCCTCTGGCCTCAGCCTCCCAAAGTCCTGGGATTACAGGCATGAACCACCACACCCAGAGTACATCATCCCTTTTATTTGTATATAATTTATTTTATTTTATCATAGTAACACATTACATCATGACATAGTTTAAAAAGTCAAATAGGGTCAAGTGCAGTGGCTCACACCTGTAATCCCAGCACTTTGGAAGGCCGAGGCAGGACGGTTGCTTGAGGCCAAGAGTTTCAGACCAGTCTAGGCAACATAGCAAGACCCTGCCCCTACAAAACAACTTTTTAATTAGCTGGGTGTGGTGGTACATGCCTGTAGTCCCAGCTACTCAGGAGGCTGAGTGGGAGGATGGCTCAAGCCCAGGAGGCTGAGGTTGCAGTGAGCTGTGATCATGTCACTGCACTCCAGCCTGAGTGACAGAGCCCAACTCTGTTTCTAAAAAAAAGGTCAAACGGGGCCAGGCACAGTGGCTCACGCCTGTAATCCCAGCACTTTGGGAGGCTGAGGGAGGCAGATCACCTGAGGTTGGGAGTTCAAGACCAGCCTAACCAACATGGAGAAATCCCATCTCTACTAAAAATACAAAATTAGGCCAGGCATGGTGGCTCACGCCTGTAATCCCAGCACTTTGGGAGGCCGAGGTGGGTGGGTCATGAGGTCAGGAGATGGAGATCATCCTGGCTGACATGATGAAACTCGGTCTCTACTAAAAATACAAAAAAATTAGCCAGGCATGGTGGCGGGAACCTGTAGTCCCAGCTACTTGGGAGGCTGAGGCAGGAGAATGGCGTGAACTCAGGAGGCGGAGCTTGCAGTAAGCCAAGATCACGCCACTGCATTCCAACCTGGGCGACAGAGCAAAACTCCATCTCAAAAAAAAAAAAAAAAATTAGCCAGGCATGATGGCGCATGCCTGTAATCCCAGCTACTCGGGAGGCTGAGGCAGGAAAATCGCTGGAACTCAGGAACAGAGGTTGCAGTGAGCTGAGATCGTGCCATTGCACTTCAGCCTGGGGAAACAGAGCGAAACTCCCTCTCCAATTAAAAAAAAAAAAAGTCAAATGGACCAAACAGCTTTGATGAAAAATGACAGAGGCTGGGTATGGCAGCTCACACCCATAATCCCAGCACTTTGGGAAGCTGAGGCTTGTGGATCACTTGAGATCAGGAGTTTGAGACCAGCTTGGCTAACATGGTGAAACCCCACCTCTGCTAAAAATACAAAAATTAGCTGGGCATGGTGGCACACGCCTGTAATCCCAGCTACTCGGGAGGCTGAGGCAGGAGAATCACTTGAACCCAGGAGGAGGAGGTTGCAGCAGTGAGCAGACATGGTGCCACTGCACTCCAGCCTGGGCAACAGAGCAAGACTCCATCTAAAAAAAAAAAAAAGGAAAGTGGCCAGCCTTCTCCAGCTCCCAATCTCACATCATATAGGCAACCACTCTCTAATCTTCTAGTTCCTTCTGATATTTACCTTCATTTTTTTGTAGTCCCAGTGAGTAGCTGGGACTACATGTGTGTGCCACTATGCCTGGCTAATTTTGTATTTTTAGTAGGGATATGGTTTCTCCATGTTGGCCAGGCTCATCTCAAACACCAGACCTCAGGTGATTTGCCTGCTTCGGCCTCCCAAAGTGCTGGGATTATAGGCCCGAGCCACCACGCCCGGCCCATATTTCTTTTTATTTTGTTTTGTTTTTAGAGACAGGGCCTCACTCTGTTGCCCAGGTTGGAGTGCAGTGGCACAATCATAGCTCACTGTACCCTTAAATTCCTGGGCTCAAACAATCCTCCCCCAGCCTCCCAAGTAGTTGAGACTGCAGTTGTGCACCGCCACACCCAGTTTACCTTTATATTTCTAAATAAGAAACTTGCACTGCTGTTTTTCTCTTTTTTCTTTTTCTTTATTCAATGTTAGACCTGCTCTATGGACTTCCTCTCATGAAAGATGAGGTTTCAGTTCTCTGTGTCCTGCCTCTCAATGCACAGACACACACACTTCACCTCTGCCCTCCCAATAGAGTCAAATCCAAAATTTTTGGTTAAATCAATATTTAGCATTTAGATGGTTATTAAACTGTAACAATTATTCACAATTGACTCACATAATATACTATGATTCATTCTATTTCTTTTTTTTTTTTTTTTTTTTTTTGAGACGGAGTCTCGCTCTGTCGCCCAGGCTGGAGTGCAGTGGCCGGATCTCAGCTCACTACAAGCTCCGCCTCCCGGGTTCACGCCATTCTCCGGCCTCAGCCTCCGAGTAGCCGCGCCCGGCCGATTCATTCTATTTCTTTAAAAACTTTTTCTTTTCCTTGGAATTAATAACTAACTGGAAAGACCAATAACCCAATAGAGAAATGGCCAAAGAGGCCGGGAGTGGTGGCTCACGCCTGTAATCCTACCAATTTGGGAGGCCGAGGTGGCCAGATCACAAGGTCAGGAGTTCGAGACAGGCCTGGCCAATATGGTGAAACCCCGTCTCTACTAAAAATTCAAAAAAATTAGCCAGGTGTGGTGCGGCATGCCTGTAATCCCAGCTATTCGGGAGGCTGAGGCAGGAGAATTGCTTGAACCTGGGAGGCAGAGGTTGCAGTGAGCCAAGATTGCGCCACTGCAGCCTGGGCAGCAGAGTGAGACCCCGTTTCAAAAAAAGAGAGAGAGAGAGAGAGAGAGAGAAATAGCCAAAGAACATGAACAGTTTACTGAAAGGAAATGCAAGTGTCTTTTAAATGTTTAAAAGGATGCTCAGTCTCACACTTTACTGAAAGGAAATGCAAATGGCTTTTAAATGTTTAAAAGGATGTTCAATCTCACACATAAGAGAAATGAAAATTAAAACCACACCAAGACAGCACTTCTCATTTATCAGCGTGGCAAAAATCCAAAGGTTTACAACACAGTCTGTTGATGTGGCTTTAGGGAACATGCATTTTCATACGTTGCCAGTGGGAGAGCAAAGCTGTATCACTCAAATGGAAGGGGATTTGGAGATACCAAGCAAAATGACAAATGCATTTACCCCTTAACCTAGCAATCCCCCTTCTGGGAATGTGTCCGGTAGTGATGTCTATGCACATTTGAAACGAAGTATGTATATACTTACTCACTGTGGCATTCACTGACAATAGTAAAGTATTGGAAACAACCCAAGAGTCCTATGGAGGACTGGCTACATAAACTACTGTACATCCATGCAATGGAACTAAGCCACTAGACAAAGGAGTAAGGAAGTTCTCCAAGAAAGAGCTCCGGGAGGTATTGTAAAGTGAAAATAGCAAAGTGTAGAACAATGTATATAGTACGCCAGAAATAAAAGATAGTGTATTTGGTGTATTTCTATTTACCTGTACCTTATTTAACAAACAAACAAACAAAACACTGGAACACAGCAATGTGAATATAGATAATACTACTAAACTGCACATGTAAAAATGGTTAAAATGGCCGGGTGCAGTGGCTCACGCCTGTAATCCCAGCACTCTGGGAGGCGGAGGCGGAGGCGGTCAGATCACGAGGTCAGGAAAACGAGACCATCCTGGCTAACACGGTGAAACTCCGTCTCTACTACAAATACAAAACAATTAGCCGGGCATGGTGGCTGACACCTGTAGTCCCAGCTACTCGGGAGGCTAAGGCAGGAGAATGGCATGAACCCTGGAGACAGAGCTTGCAGTGAACTAAGATCGCACCACTGCACTCCAGCCTGGACGACAGAGAGAGACTCCGTCCGTCTCAAAACAAAACAAACAAACAAACAAAAACACAAAAAAAAGGTTACAATGGTAAATTTTTTGTTATGTGGTGTTGTTGTTTTTAACCACTTTTTCTTTTTTTTTTTTTTGAAACGAAGTCTCGCTCTGTTGCCCAGGCTGGAGTGCAATGGTGCAATCTCGGCTCACTGCAACCTCCACCTCCCAGGTTCAAGTGATTCTCCTGCCTCAGCCTCCCAAGTAGCTGGGATTACAGGTGTGCTCCACCATGCCCAGCTAATTTTTGTATTTTTAGTAGAAATGGGGTTTCACTATGTCAGCCAGTCTAGTCTCAAACTCCTGACCTCAGGTGATCCACCTGTCTCGGCCTCCCAAAGTGCTGGGATTACAGGTGTGAGCCACAGAGCCCAGCTTTTAACCACTTTATTTATTTATTTATTTATTTTTATTTATTTATTTTGAGACAGAGTCTGGCTCTGTCGCTCAGGCTAGAGGGCAGTGGCTCGATCTCGGCTCACTGCAACCTCCACCTCCAGGGTTCAAGCGATTCTCCTGCCTCAGCCTCCCGAGTAGCTGGAACAGGCATGCACCACTATGTCCAGCTAATTTTTATATTTTAGTAGAGACAGCTAATTTTTATAGTTCGTTTCATCATGTTGTCCAGGCTGGTCTTGAACTGCTGACCTCAAGTGATTCGCCTGTCTCAGCCTCCCAAAGTGCTGGAATTACAAGTGTGAGCCACCATGCTGGGCCATAACCACAATTTAAAAAACAACAGCAACACCACACTGGCAGTGTACATAAGAAACTAATAAAAGGCCGGGCGCGGTGGCTCAAGCCTGTAATCCCAGCACTTTGGGAGGCCGAGACGGGCGGATCACGAGGTCAGGAGATCGAGACCATCCTGGCTAATACGGTGAAACCCCGTCTCTACTAAAAAATACAAAAAACTAGCCGGGCGATGAGGCGGGCGCCTGTAGTCCCAGCTACTCGGGAGGCTGAGACAGGAGAATGGCGTGAACCCGGGAGGCGGAGCTTGCAGTGAGCTGAGAGCCGGCCACTGCACTCCAGCCTGGGCAGCAGAGCAAGACTCCGTCTCAAAAAAAAAAAAAAAAAAAAAGAAACTAATAAAAATGGCTGCCTGTTTGTGGGGAGACTAGATACTTGAGTCTGGTTTGTTTTTGTTTTTGTTTTAGAGACAGGAGCCTTACTATGTTATAGCCCAGGCTGGCGTTGAGCTCCCACGCTCAAGTGATCCTCCAGCTTCAGCCTCCTGAGTAGCTGGGACTATAGGCACAGCCACTGTGCCAGCTTATGTTGAGTTTTGAACCATGTGAATGTATTACCTATTCAAAAATGAATTCAAATTTTGAAATTGCCTGGTTTATTTAATTTAGTTTGTTTTTCTTTTAACTTCTTATTAATTTATCTCTTAACTCACTGATAGATCCTTCCTCTCAATGGAGTCAAACTCAGCCAGTAGCCTGGCAGCCCCCTTTTTTCTTGGAGGCATCCTTCCTGGAGTCCTGTGCTCCTCTGCTCTAATCTGGGGTGGTGGTTCTTTGGTTCTGGTAAGCTGGTGCGATCATGGAGCTTCCCTTCACCAACATTCTGGGAATGCCTTTCCACTCTTTCTGGCATATCAGCATTGTTTTCTGGATACTATGTCTCATTCTTTCTGTTTCTCAATTCTTCCTGCATTTTGTAGAGCACAGCTCCAAAGCTGCCTGAGAAACACTGCATGGGAAGTAAATGTTTTGTATCATGAAAGTGCCCTTTATTCTAACCCCATTCTTTTTGTTTGTTTGTTTGTTTGTTTTTTTCTTAAGATGGAGTCTTGCTCTGTCATCCAGGCTGGAATGCAGTGGTGCGATCTTGGCTAACTGCAAACTCCACCTCCCGGGTTCAAGCGATTCTCCTTCCTCAGCCTCTTGAGTAGCTGGGATTACAGTCGTGCGCCACCACACCCGGCACTAACCCCATTCTTGATTGTTAGATTAGCTGGGAATAGAATTCTAAGTTGGAAAACATATTCCCTCAGAAGTTCAAGGTCACTGATTCAGCTATCCCAGTTTCTAGTGCTGCTATTGAGAAATCCAAGTCAGAACAGATTCCTGATCCTGTGTATGAATACTAATCTTTATCACTCATTCTAAATTTTCAGTTCTTAGAAAGTTTCTTGGCCGGGCACGGTGGCTCACGCCTGTAATCCCAGCACTTTGGGAGGCCGAGGTGAGTGATTGCCTGGGGTCAGGAATTGGAGACCAGCCTGACCAACATGGCAAAACCTCATCTCTTCTAAAAATACAAAAATTAGCCAGGCATGGTGGCAGGCACCTGTAGTCCCAACTACTTGGGAGGCTGAGGCAGGAGAATCACTTGAACCCAGGAGGCGGAGGTTGCAGTGAGCTGAGATCACACCACACTGCACTCCTGCCTGGGCAACGGAGCAAGACTCCTTATCAAGAAAAGAAAGAGAGAGAGTGAGAGAGGAGAGAGAGAAAAATGGAGGGAGGGAGGGAGGAAGGGAGAAAAGGAAAGGAGGAAATGGAGGAAGAAAGTGTTTTGTATTATTTCTTGGATAACTTCCTCCCGTCTCCTCTCTTTTATAGTTGAATGTTCAGTCTCCTGGATTGATTCTCTAATTTTTCTATGTTTCTCCTTTGTTCCCCAACTCTTTGTCCAATTATTCTGCTTTCTCAGAGATTCCCTCAGACTTGCCATTCCTTTGGTTAATTGTTTTTACTTACCTATATTTGATTTCTGAGTAGTTTAGTTTTTTTGAGACAGGGTCTCACTCTGTGGCCCAGGCTGGAGTGCAGTGGCACGATCTTGGCTCACTGCAACCACCGCCTCCCAGGCTCAAGTGAATTCTCCTCCCTCAGCCTCCTGAGCAGCTGGGATTACAGGCATGCACCACCATGCCCAGCTAATTTTTGTATTTTTAGTAGAGAAGGCAGTATACTGTGTTGGCCAGGCTGGTCTTGAACTCCTGGCCTCAAGTAATCCCCCCGCCCTCCGCCTCCCAAAGTGCTGGCATTACAGGCATGAGCCACTGAGCCTGGCCTTATTTTATTTTTTAATATAACCTGGTTCTCATTTTACGAATAATCTCTTACCTCTCTAAAAATACTAATTGCCATTTTAAATATTTTCTTCTACTCCCTGAATGATTCCTATTTCCCTTTGATTTCTCTTTCTCTGTGCTTTGGTCTCTTTTTCCCCTTGGTGGCTCTCCACTCACATTTCTGCATGAAGCAGGACAAAGTGCTGTTGGGTGACCGTACACCTGGCTTTCCACGGCACGCCCTCTGGAACTTAAGCTCCTCAAGCGAGGATCTACGGCAGTTCTGTTTACAGATAGAGTCCCAGCACCGAGAATGTTTTCTAGCGCATAGCACGTGTTCAATAGCAGGTGCAGAAGGGAGTAAGGGTGGAAGGCAAGAATAAAAGGACATCTAGTGGCTTCTCATTTGTTCTAAATGTCAATCTTTGGCCTGAGACCATTCTCTGGAATTTTTCCAGAAGAGTTCTCTAATCTTATTCCTGGAAGTGTAAACCTGGCTCTCAGGAAACAGTTAGGGGGAAGGGAGCAGCATACAGGCTGCCATTTTTATGTATCTACTTCTCAAAGCCACTCTGGTGTTCCTGAGAATATAGCAATGCCCTTCCTGTTTTTTAAGATCCTACTTTGTGCTCAGAACTTTTTTCTGGATATGTTCTCTACAGTATGGAACAAAGTCCCTGCCTTATGAAGCTTATAGTCAGCTGGGGAGAAACATAAAATAGAAAAGAATATTAGATAGATAGATAGATAGATAGATAGATAAATAGATAGATAGATAGAAAGGATAGGGCCGGGCACAGTGTCTCATGCCTGTAATCCCAGCATTTTGGGAGACCAAGGAGGGTGGATCACTTGAGGTCAGGAGTTCAAGACTAGCCTGGTCAACATGGTGAAACCCCTGTCTCTACTAAAAATACAAATATTAGCCAGGCGTGGTGGCACATGCCTGTAGTCCTAGCTACTAAGGAGGCTGAGGCAGGAGAATCGCTTGAATCCAGGAGACAGAGGTTGCAGTGAGCCAAGAAAAAAAAAAAAGAGGACAGAGTAAGAGGCATGTGTGTCTGTGTGTCTGCATGTGTGTGTGTGAGCGTGCTCCATTGTGCATGCTGTAGCCATCAGGAAAGACTGTCACTGCAAGGAACATTTGATTGAGCCAAATTATGTATTGGAGGAGAGTTTTGCTTCCTCAGTTTCAAAGTACAAATTCCCTGAGGCTGGAGCATGGCCGAGGAGGTCGAGGAGCATGAAGAAGCCCAGTGTGACCGGAGAATGGTATGTAAGGAGGGAAATGGGTTGAGAAATGGTGGAGGCAGGCGTCAGGGGATTGGGAGACCACAGTGTGCATCTGAATTTCACTGTAAACGTGACTGGGAGCCACTGGAGGGTTTGGCCAGGGGAGCACAGGATAAGAGCTACACTTTAAAGGATCTCTTGAGGCCAGGTGTGATGGCTCAACACTTTGTAATTCCACTGGGAGGACTGCTTGAGGCCAGGAGTTTGAGACCAGTCTGGTAACATAGTGAGATCCTTTCTCTACAAAAAAAAAAAAAAAAATTAGCCTAGTGTGGTGGTACGTGCCTGTAGTCCTAGCTACTTGGGAGGCTGAGGTGGGAGGATCGCTGGAGCCCAAGAGTTCAAGGTTACAGTGAGCTGTGATTATGCCACTGCACTGTAGCATCAACACAGCAAGATCCTGTCCCTTTAAAATAAGTAAATTAAATTAAATACATTAAAGGATCTCTCAACTGTGTGTGAAGAATAGGACTAGGCCGGGCATGCATGTAATCCCAGCACTTTGGGAGGCCAAGGCAGGGGGATCACTTGAGGTCAGGAGTTTGTGACCAGCCTGGCCAATGTGGTGAAATCCCGTCTCTACTAAAAATATAAAAATTAGGCCAGGTGTGGTGGCTCACACCTGTAATCCCAGTACTTTGGGAGGCCAAGGTGGGCGAATCACCTGAGGTCAGGAATTTGAGACCACTCTGGCCAACATGGTGAAACCCTGTCTCTACTAAAAATACAAAAAATTAGCTGGGCATGGTGGCAGGCGCCTGTAATCTCAGGAGGCTGAGGAAGGAGAATTGTTTGAACCTGGGAAGTGGAGGTTGCAGTGAGCTGAGATTGCACCATTGCACTCCAGCCTGGGCAACAAGAGCGAAACTTGGTGTTAAAAAGCAAAACAGGCCAGGCGCGGTGGCTCAAGCCTGTAATCCCAGCACTTTGGGAGGCCAAGACGGGCGGATCACGAGGTCAGGAGATCGAGACCATCCTGGCTAACACAGTGAAACCCCGTCTCTACTAAAAATACAAAAACTAGCCGGGCGAGGTGGCGGGCGCCTGTAGTCCCAGCTACTCGGGAGGCTGAGGCAGGAGAATGGCGTAAACCCGGGAGGCGGAGCTTGCAGTGAGCTGAGATCCGGCCACTGCACTCCAGTCCGGGCGACAGCGAGACTCCGCTTCAAAAAAAAAAAAAAAAAAAAGCAAAACAAAACAAAACAAAAATTAGCCGGGCATGGTGGCGGGCACCTGTAATCCTAGCTACTCGGGAGGGTGAGGAAGGAGAATTGCTTGAACCTGGGAGGCAGAGGTTGCAGTGAGCTGAGATCGCGCCATTACACTCCAGCCTGGGCAACAGAATGAGACCTTGCCTCTAAAAACAATTTTTTAAAGTAAAAATATAAAGAAATTAGAATGGGAATAAAAAGAGACAAAAGAAGGCTGAGAGGAAGAGACAGCCAGCCTAACGGGGAGGAAGGCCATGCCCACCCCAGGTGCATCCCTAGCTGCACCCAGGCCTGCTTGTCACAGCCACTTCTTTCTCTCCCGGGAACTGAATGGGCTTGACCATCCTGCATTTGTCTAACTTTGAAGCCAAGCAAGGAAGTAACATTAATATGACAAGTGAGGTCCGAACAACATAAGGAGCTGCATTTCCATTTGGTGACCATAAACCTATCCTGCCCCCGACCCCAGGAGTGGATAATCTTCACGCCCAGGTCCTCTGTGTTGGGGTGAAGCACATCCACGGGGATCAGGTATCAGAAAGGGCTGCTTAATTATGCTGAACATCCCCTCCAAAGAGGACTACAGCTGCACGCAGCTGATTCCCAAACTTGAACCAAAAAATCTTATAAGAATGTGGATATCTTCAGTCCTGACCAGCTCCAGCCCCGTGTCAAACACCACGTGCATGCCACATCACACGTCACACCATGTCACAAGCCATATCAAGGAGGACTTTGCTCAGGGGCTGGTGTCACAGTACTTCAGGCAGCAATGCTGGAGTTATCCACACACGAAAGCAAACAGCCAGCCCCCTAGAAATTTCTGGAAGTTTAAAAACATTCCTGTTCTTGTCTGAAAACCCATGTCTTTACCATAATGTGGTTTAGGACAAATCACAATCCCGAGATTCCCCAAATCAATTCTGATGCTGGTGTTGCTGCTTCGGAACATCACTCTGTACAGCCATAAACCCAAGCAGATGCCACTGTGTGCTGGACACTGGCAGAGGCCTTGGGGGGAGTCTCACTCACTGCCCATCAGGAGCTGCAGTGTGGGCTTTGGAGTCCAGTCCTGCAGACTTGAGCCTGAAGCACAATGCCACTGTGTGCCATCTGGGCGGCACTGACCCTCCAGTGCTCCCAAGATGACACTCCTTCCAGCCTTGGAGGGTTAATGTGACAGGTTGTATAAAGCTCCCATGTGTCTGGTATATTGTGGATGCTGGATAAGTAGTCGTAGTTGTTATTACTAATAAGTAAAAATGTGTTGCTTCCTGGGTGTCAAGAAAGTGTCAAAGTCACTAAAGGCTACAGGAGTTCAGAGGGTGGAGACATCACCAAGCTGTCCTTCCTGGAGGACGTGGAACTTAGCATAGTGTTGCCAGATAAACTACAGAACTCCCAGTTGAATTTGAATTTCAGGTAATGAATGAATTTTTTCTTAGCATATCTCCCAAATATTGTATTGGGCATACTTAATACTAAAAAAACTATTCGTTGTTTATCTGCAATTCAAATTTAACTGGGTATCCCATACTTTCATTTGCGAAACCAGCCTAAATCTGAAGAAAGGGTGGCATAGATGGGCTGCAGGGAGAGGTTGGAAGGGAGTCTGCCAAGCTGAGTGGGAGAGCTAACGTGCCTGTGCACTTACATCTGCCAGGTGCTATGCCAGGCAGTTTACAAGTGTCACAAATCCTTGTGAGGTATTTATTATTCTCTTCACTTTACAGATGAGGGAACTGAGACTCAATACCATTGCTAGTTAGTATTTAAACCCTAGGTCTGCCTGGTCCCTAAGCACCTGTTTCTTCCCATGTGCCACATCCTGGCGGCAACAGGGAAGCAAAGCAAAAGGGCATGAATGCCACCTTCATGTTAGAGCCCAGCAGGCACCTGTCTCAGTGCTGTTCCAATACAGGCTCACTATTTAACACCAAGGTTCTACAGGATCTCTTTGTTTCTCCTTCCTTTCTTCCTTCCTTCCTTCCTTCCTTCCTTCCTTTCTTCCTTCCTTCCTTCCTCCCTTCTCTCTCTTTCTTCTTTTTTTTGATGGAGTCTTGCTCTGTTGCCCAGGCTGGACTGTAATGGCGCAACCTTGGCTCACTGCAACCTCTACCTCCCAGGTTCAAGCAGTTCTCTTGACTCAGCCTCCCAAGTAGCTGGGATTACAGGCACCCACCACCACATCTAACTAATTTTGTATTTTTTTTTTTGAGATGGAGTCTCGCTCTGTCACCCAAGCTGGAGTGCAGTGGCCAGATCTCAGCTCACTGCAAGCTCCGCCTCCCGGGTTCACGCCATTCTCCTGCCTCAGCCTCCCGAGTAGCTGGGACTACAGGTGCCTGCCACCTCGCCCGGCTAGTTTTTTGTATTTTTTAGTAGAGACGGGGTTTCACCGTGTTAGCCAGGATGGTCTCGATCTCCTGACCTTGTGATCCGCCCGCCTCGGCCTCCCAAAGTGCTGGGATTACAGGCTTGAGCCACCGCGCCCGGCACTAATTTTGTATTTTTAGTAGAGACAGGGTTTCACCATGTTGGTCAGGCTGGTCTCGAACTCCTGACCTTAGGTGATCGACCTGTCTCAGCCTCCCAAAGTGCTGGGATTACAGGCATGAGCCACCACACCCAGCCTCTCTCTTTTCTTTTCTTTCTTTCTCTTTTTCAAAAGCTGAACACAACAGCTAGACTTACAGATTGCCACCCCTTTAACATTCCCACTTAACGAAGCAGCATTTTGGGTGCCTTTGAATTATTCATACGAATCATGTTCCTTCCATGCTCAGTCCTGTGTTCCATGATGCCCAGCCCAGAAGCTACTGCAGAGAATAGTGCCCAGTGGCTGGAGTGGCACCATCCTTCATCAATCAAGTGCAAGGAAATTTCATAATAAAGACAAATTTGCCACAGGTTTTCTTACCCCTCATAAATGCTATCACCAAACAAAATATTTCCTTGCAAGATAGGCATTATGTATCATAACAACTAAATAAAACCACATTTTCTTCAAATTATATTTTGAATTCCATCAGTTCTAAATTCAACACAATTAATTTTGTACTCTATTTTGGTGTTTGTTTGTTTGTCTGTCTGTTTTTAGACAGGGTCTTGTTCTGTAACTGAGGCTGGAGTGCAGTAGCATGACCTTGACTCACTGTAGCCTCAACCTCCTGGGCTCAGGTGATCCTCCTACCTCAGCCTCCCAAGCAGCTGGGACTACAGGCGTGCACCACCACACCCAACTATTTTTTAAATTTTCTGTAGAGATGGTGGTATCACTAAAACCAGCCCAGGCTGGTTTGAAATCTCTGGGCTCAAACGATTCTCCCAAAGTGCTGAGATTACAGGCTGGAGCCACTGCACCAGCCTACATCTATACTCCGAATGATGCAAAGTTCAGAGTATGAAATATTTTAAAATATTTAGGTGTAGGCCAGGCACAGTGGCTCACGCCTATAACCCCAGCACTTTGGGAGGCCGAGGCAGGTGGATCACCTGAGGTCAGGAGTTTGAGACCAGCCTGGCCAACATTGTGAAACCCTGTCTCTACTAAAAATAAAAAATTAGCCGGGTGTGGTGGTGCACACCTGTTGTCCCAGCTGCTCAGGAGGCTGAGGCAGGAGAATTGCTTGAACCCAGGAGGCAGAGGTTGCAGTGAACCGAGATCATGCCACTGCATTCCAGCCTGGGCGACAGAGCAAGACTCCGTCTCAAAAAAACAACCTTAAGTGTAATGGCTTTTACCAAGTTGGGTCCATGTCAATACGAGCTTTTTAATTTTCTGCAAAGTAATTCCCTTATAAAAAGAAGAAGAAGTTTAATTCAATAAACATTAACCAAGATCCCACACTGGGCACGGAACTACAGGGAAGACAACAGCCAAGACACAGTTCTGGTCCTCAAAGGACTTGTGATGGGGAAGGGACACATATTCGGCTAAATTTCAGAAAAGAAAGAACAAAGTAAACATTGTAAAAGACAAAATGTCACAGGGGCCCAGAAGAGAGAGTGATTAATTCGCTCTGTGGGGAGATGGTATGGAGCCAGGCTGGGAAGGATGAGTAGGATTTGACAGCTGGCGAAGGCGTCCCAGGCAGAGGGAACAGCTTAGGCAAAGGTAGAGGCCGCGATGTGCGGGGTCTAATTGTCACCATCTAATTTATCAAACTGCATGTCGCTCTATTCTAATTATGATGTGTTGTCAAATATTATCACACCTGCTTGCTTCAGAAGTAAAAACCACATACCTGTATTATTAGCCCCGAAGGCCTTTAACTAATGATTTATAATAGAGTGACTTTAAAAAAGATGCTAATTTCCCAGACTAAACCACCCCCGCAGGACCAGAGGCCCCTTCCACACATTCCAACACTGGGAACACACACCCTGACAACAACAGACCCCTTTGCTTGCCCCTGGTTCTTGCCGGCTCTTCTGCATCTCTGCCTCTAAACCTGGTCGTTAACACGTCCTCCAGGCCACACATGCACATGTATTACCAACGCCCCATCCATCGTGCCAGACAGGAAACACATTTGGAGGATTTTAAACAATTTTAAAATGTGCCCTCAAATTTTACAACTTGCTTGACTTGCCTGAGGGAGGAACCAAGCCCCTTATATAAATGTCACCGCAAACTGGCTTACTCCACATCCCACCCAGCTTGGGGACCTGGGGTTTCTGGGGAGTTGTTTATTTTTATTTTCTTTTTCTTTTTTTTTTTCTTTTTTTTACATTTCATCTGTGTCTTCTGTGGGCACTGGCTTTTTAAATCATGTTTATTTTATATGCTCTCCTGGTAGCCAGTGAAGAGGAGACACTTACCCCATTCCACAGACTACCAGCCACACAGCCAGCCTAGGACAAAAGCATTTAGCAGGCTCTGGGATGACCTATGAAGAAACATCTCAAGGACAGGGTTTCCTGGTGGTGAATCGGACAGTTGCTAGACCCAGGCGCTGTGGGGCAGAGGAAAGGCCCCTCTCCTGACAGCAGGGGTAGGATGGACCCCTCTAGACCTGGGAGGAATGAAACCTCAGGGCCCCAGCCCCTGGCCCGGTGCCTTATCCACAGGATGCCCTCAGGACGCCACATCAGCCTCCTCATCCACTGTCCCTCTCACTGGTTCACAAATGGGGGTCTCCAGTTAACTTCTGCTGCTGTTGTTTGTTTGTTGTATTTTTTTTTCTTCTTCTTTTTTTCTCTCTGTCGCCCAGGCTGGAGTGCAGTGGATGCAATCTCGGCTCACTGCAACTTCTGCCTCTGGGGTTCAAGAGATTCTCGTGCCTCAGGTTCCCAGTAACTGGGATTACAGGTGCCCGCCCCACACCCAGCTAATTTTTTGTATTTTTAGTAGAGACAGGGTTTCACCAGGTTGGCCAAGCTGGTCTTGAACTCCTGACCTCAAGTGATCTGCCCACCTCGGCCTCTCAAAGTGCTGGGATTACAGGTGTGAGCCACTGCGACCAGCTGCTTTTTGTTTGTTTTTGAGACAGAGTCTTGCTCTTTTGCCCAGGTTGGAATGAAGTGGTGCAATCTCGCCACTGCAACCTCCACCACCTCCTGGTTGAAGTGATTCTCCTGCCTCAGCCTCTCGAGTAGCTGGAATTACAAGCACCCAGCATCATGCCCGGCTAATTTTTGTATTTTTGTAGAGACAGGGTTTCACCATGTTGACCAGGCTAGTCTCAAACTCCTGAGTTCAGGTGATCCACCCGCCTCAGACTCCCAAAGTGCCAGGATTACAGGCATGAGCCGTCGTGCCTGGCCTTCCCCCCCCCCCTTTTTTTAAAGGTTTGTCCAGAGAAAAATAGGGATGAGGGGATGAGGCAGAGGCAAGGAAGATCTTGGTGTCCTTGACCTGTGGAAGGGTGTGTGGAGGAGACAGACGAATGGATTTGATGAGGGCCGTGGGGCCTGGGGGGCCTGGCTCTGCACCTTTAGTGACTAAGTACAGCCCAGAGTTGGAGACAGGACTCGCCCCTAACCTGTGCAAGGGGCCCAGCCCCACCTGGTGTGGTAAATTGACGGCTGTGTCCTCAGCTCCCACCCCCTTATGCTTGACTGCCCTCACCCCGGGCAGGTGGTCCCTTGCCTGGCCCAAGCTTTCTGCAGAAGGACTTGGCTGTGCTGCTGTCCCGGGGGGTCCGTGGCAGACCATCTATTGGGAGTGTGATGGCTGTGTGCACACTGGAGTCAGAAATTGCCACAGCCAGGAGGAACACCTCACAGGAGCGTGGTTGCCTGCGGGAGGGGCTGAAGAAGCTCCCAAATGGCTCTGTGGCAAAACCCTCATCCTCACAGAGGACTAGAAATCTCGCTGCAGGCTGGGCGTGGTGGCTCACGCCTGTAATCCCAGCACTTTGGGAGGCCAAGAAGGGTGGATCATGCAGTCAGGGGATCGAGACCATCCTGGCTAATACAGTGAAACCCCATCTCTACTAAAAATACAAAAAACTAGCCGGGTGTGGTGGCGGGCACCTGTAATCCCAGCTACTAGGGAGGCTGAGGCAGGAGAATGGCGTGAACCCAGGAGGCGGAGCTTGCAGTGAGCCAAGAATGCAGCATTGCACTCCAGCCTGGGCGACAGAGCAAGATTCCATTTCAAAAAGGAAAAAATAATAATAATATTAATATTAACCCTGAAGTCGTTCTATATGCCAAACAAGCCAGCCATTCTAAGTACTTTACACACATTATCTCGTTTCATCCTCATCATGATCCAAAGGGTGGGCACTATTATTATCATCCTCATTTCATAAATGAGGAAACTGAGGCACAGAAGTGATTGGCCCAGGGGTAATATCCAAATAAGTGATGGAGCTGGGATTCAAATCTTTGCAGTCTCTCTCCAAAGCCCAAACTTTTTTTTTTTTTCTTTTTAAAGACAGGCTCTTGGGGCCAGGTACGGTGGCTCACATCTGTAATCCCAGCATTTTGGGAGGCCAAGGCGGGTGGATCACTTGAGATCAGGTGGTCGAGACCAGCATGGCCAACATGGTGAAACCCTGTGTCTACCAAAAACACAAAAATGATATGGGCGTGGTGGCGAACGCCTGTAAACCCACCTACTTGGGAGGCTGAGGTAGGAGAATCGCTGGAACCTGGGAAGTGGAGGTTGCAGTGAGGCGAGATTGCACCACTGCACTCCAGCCTGAGCAACAAGAGCGAGACTCTGTCTCAAAAAAACTAATAAATAAATAAAGACAGGCTCTCACTCTGTTGCCCAGGCTGGAGTGCACTGCAGCCTCAGACCCCTTGGCTCTAGTGGATCCTCCCATCTCAGCCTTCTAAGTACCAAACTTTTCACCTAGGTGAGGCCTGGGGAAGTGGCAGGTGATCTGGGTATAGGCTCTCACTTCTTTCCTCTTTATCAACAACTGGGCCTGGGTTTTCCCATCCCTCAAAAACATCCTTCCCTCCTTTCTGCAACCTCAAGCTACCAGGCTCTTCTAGTTAAATCTGCTTGTTTGCTTGCCCAGCTTCCATTCCCCTCAATTTTTTTCGGAGATTCCCCTTTATCCTGTCTTATACTACATTCCCTTCCCCAAACCAATCCCTGTGGCCTGGAGCTGTTGTGCTGGGACTGGCCAGTCTCCGGATATTGCCCGCTACTGCACCTGGGAGATGGGGTGATCCCACTCAAACCATAAACAAGCCAAGGAAATCAGGAGTAGACCTGTGTTTTGAAGAAATTGCAAGGAGCTCTATTTCAGCAAATTAAATTTAAAGTGCTCACAACTGTAATCCCAGCACTTTGGGAGGCCGAGGTCAGCAGATCACTTAAGGTCAGGAGTTCAACACCAGCCTGGCCAACATGAGGAAAACCCATCTCTACTAAAAATACAGAAATTAGCTGGGCGTTGGTGGCTTGCACCTGCAGTCAAAGGTACTCAAGAGGCTGAGGGAAAGGCTCACTTGAACCAGGAGGTCGAGGCTGTAGTGAGCTATGATGATGCCACCGCACTCCAGCCTGGGCGACAAAGTGAGACCCTATCTCAAAATAAATAAATAAATAAAATAAAATAAGGATAATAATTCTACCTACCTCTTATGGTGACTGTGAAGATTAAGTGCATTCATGTACACAAAGTGCTTCAAATGAGCCTGGAATAGAGAACATGTTCTTTTTTTTTTTTTTTTGAGACGGAGTCTCGCTCTGTCACCCAGGCTGGAGTGCTGTGGCCGGATCTCAGCTCACTGCAAGCTCCGCCTCCCGGGTTCACACCATTCTCCTGCCTCAGCCTCCCGAGTAGCTGGGACTACAGGCGCCGCCACCTCGCCCGGCTAGTTTTTTGTAGTTTTTAGTAGAGACGGGGTTTCACCGTGTTAGCCAGGATGGTCTCGATCTCCTGACCTCGTGATCCACCCGTCTCGGCCTCCCAAAGTGCTGGGATTACAGGCTTGAGCCACCGCGCCCGGCCAGAGAACATGTTCTATAAACATGAGCTGATGCTGTTACTATTCCCAGGGCAACTTCCCAATTAAATACAACCCCCTCAGCTTGCTTCTGAAGCCAACCTGGGTTTGCCCAAGGGCCCTTCTCCAGCCCAATCTGGAATATCCTCAGCCCATTTAAAACCAATTTCCTGATAAGCCCAGTCTCCCCTAGGACGTCCAACACCTCCCCAGACATGGGGATTTGTGCCAGGAGAGGAGTTCTTTTTTGAGTCCCACAGTGCTGTGTGCCTTCCCCGAGGAATTTACCGCATTCCACCTGGCATTCTAGCTATTTGTTTTCTCCTGCCCCACCTCTCTGGGTGGTTCCTGGCCTCCTCCCTATTCCCCCTGCCCAAACTCTGTCTCTTCAGTGCTTTTTGTACCCTCCCCCTACCATTACTTAGTCAAGTCCTACTCCTGTTTAAGACGAAGCTCAGGGTCTCCCAGACCTGGCCAGGCGCGGTGGCTCAGGCCTGTAATCCCAGCACTTTGGGACGCCGAGGAGGGTGGATCACGAGGTCAGGAGATTGAGACCACGGCGAAACCCTGTCTCTACTAAAAATACAAAAAATTAGCCAGGCGTGGTGGCGGGCACTTGTAGTCCCAGCTACTCGGGAGGCTGAGGCAGGAGAATGGCGTGAACTCGGGAGGCGGAGCTTGCAGTGAGCCGAGATGACGCCACTGCACTCCAGCCTCGGTGACACAGTGAGACTCCATCTCAAAAAAAAAAAAAAAAGAAAAAAGAAAAAAAAGGGTTCCCCAGACCCACCAGTGCCCGGCCCAGGTTGGTGGACTTGATGATGTCAGAGCCAAGAGGAAGAAGGAGAGCAGGGGAGGGTGGGGAGACTACAGTGGAGCCAGGGGAGGAAAAAGGACCAGGAAGCAGGGAGGAAGGAGCTCTGGGGGACGGACCTTCCCCGTCACCTTTCCCTGGCCCCTACAGGGGCAGGGCAGTGTGGCCCATAGGATTCCTTTGGACATGGAATGCGCTTGCCCACCATCCCCACCCAAGAATCCTCAAAAGTCACTTCCCACACTCATCACTCTGCCTCACGGAACCTCAGTACTCTCAGCCGCCTCATCCTAGGGTATTTACCACATACTACTATTCGTGGTCCTGGGACTCCTCCCCACTTCCCTATATCCTTACCCTCACTATCAGCACGTTTGCCTCCATCTGCCTGTGCGGGAATCATGCGAGGGGAAATGCACTCCGTGCTTATGCACAACCTGCTCCCCAGGCTTAGCGCCAGGCCCACACATCTATTATTTCATTTGATCCCTGCAATAATTGTATGGAGGCCAGGCTGGTGGCTCACGCCTGTAATCCCAGCACTTTGGGAGGCTGAGGCCGGCGGATCACGAGGTCAGGAAATCGAGACCATCCTGGCTAACACAGTGAAACTCCGTCTCTACTAAAACTACAAAAAAAAAAAAAAATTAGTGGGGCGTGGTGGCGGGCACCTGTAGTAGTCCCAACTACTTGGGAGGCTGAGGCAGGAGAATTGCTGGAACTGGGGAGGTGGAGGTTGCGGTGAGCTGAGATCGCACCATTGCACTCCAGCCTGGGCAACAAGAGCGAAATTCCATCTCAAAATAAATAAATTTATAATAATAATAATAATAATTGCATAGAGAAGGTAGTCCTGACCCCATTTTATGATGAATAAAAGGTGAGGTTCAGAGAGGTTAAGTAACTTTCCCAAGTTTCCACAGCTGGGCCCCAGACGCCACCCCTCTCTGCACTGTGTCCCTGTTCACTAGCTGCCTTATCCAATGTGGCTTGGGTGTGTCTTGCCACACTTAGGCACAGCACCTGTTATACAAACAAACAAATGAGCTGTCCATTATCTGGACATCTCCCACCTGCCTGCAGGGACAGGCCAGGGTGAGCTTAAGCCCTGGGGGACTGCATCTCAGAACCTGTCCCACAAACCGCCTCAGGTTCCCTCTGAGACTGTCCCACACCCAGCCCCCTCTCTAGCTCTTTCCTTTACCTTCTCTACTGACTCCCCACATTTGCTCCCAGCAGATACAGCACTTGGTGCCAAGGCTTTCCTTTATCCCCAGGAGAGCCAGGCAAGTGGGGTATAAAAGGAATAGCATGGTGCAGATCCAAGCCCCATCAAGTGTACCCACTTGAGTTCTTTTTTTTTTTTTTTTGATACTGAGTCTTGCTCTGTCGCCCAGGCTGGAGTGCAGTGGTGCAATCTTGGCTCACTGCAACCTCCGCCTCCTGGGTTCAAGCCATATTCTCCTGCCTCAGCCTCCCGAGTAGCTGGGACCACAGGTACGTGCCACCACACCCAACTAATTTTTGTATTTTTAGTAGAGCTGAGGTTTCACTATGTTGGCCAGGCTGGTCTCAAACTCCTGACCTAAGGTGATCCGCCCGCCTGGCCTCCTAAAGTTCTAGGATTACAGGAGTGAGCCCTTCACCCTGACTTTTTCTTTCTTTCTTTCTTTTTCCTTTCTTTTCTTTTCTTTCTTTCTTTCTTTTTTTTTTTTTTTTTGAGAGAGTCTCGCTCTGTTGCCCAGGCTGGAGTGCAGTGGTGCCATCTCAGTTCACTGTAGCCTCTACTTACTGGGCTTGCCCCCGTCTGCCTGTGAGGGAACCACGCAAGGGGAAATGCACACTGAGAGTGAGAGTGAGACTCAGTCTCCAAGGAAAAAACAAGAGAGAGAGATGGGGTTTCACCACATTACCCAGGCTGGTCTCGAATTCCTGAACTCAAGTTTGCCCACATCAGCCTCCCAATGTGCTGGGATTACAGGCATGAGCCACTGTGCCTGGCCCCTCATCTGAGTCCTGAATACCATCACCTTTTGGAGCCTTAGTTTTTTCACCTGGTCAGTGGGGATATAATTCCTGCCCTTGCCCACCTCGCAATGTGTAGGAGTCTATAAAGAGGAAATAGTATGTGATAAAATGTACAACTGAAAACACTGGACTGTAATAAAATGTTACACAAATGTAAGGGATTCCAAGTTGGTTGTAACACGGGCATTAAACTATAACTTCTCGGCCGGGCGCGGTGGCTCAAGCCTGTAATCCCAGCACTTTGGGAGGCCGAGACGGGCGGATCACGAGGTCAGGAGATCGAGACCATCCTGGCGAACATGGTGAACCTCGTCTCTACTAAAAATACAAAAAATCAGCCGGGCGAGGTGGCGGGCGCCTGTAGTCCCAGCTACTCGGGAGGCTGAGGCGGGAGAACGGCGTAAACCCGGGAGGCGGAGCTTGCAGTGAGCTGAGATCCGGCCACTGCACTCCAGCCTGGGCGACAGAGCGAGACTCCGTCTCAAAAAAAATAAAAATAAATAAAAAAAAAAAAAATAAACTATAACTTCTCGAAGATATTGACCATAAAACTTACAGAGCCATGGGAAAAGAATCAAGAAATGTGCATGTTCCTGAGCCTTAACTTCTATGGGTGATTTTTTTCTCTCTGCATTTGTGTTTCTCCATGCTTTCTGCACTAATTGTGTATTCTTTCTGGAATTAGAAAAAAAGTCAGAGCACAGTGGTTCATGCCTGTAATCCCAGCACTTTGGGAGGCCAACGCAGGCACATCACTTAAGACAGGAGTTTGAGACCAGCCTGGCCAACATGGTAAGACCATGTCTCTACTAAACATACACAAATTAGCAGGGTGTGGTGGTGCATGCCTGTAGTCCCAGCACTTTGGGAGGCCAAGGCGGGTGGATCACGAGATCAGGAGATCGAGACCATCCTGGCTAACATGGTGAAATCCCGACTCTACTAAAAATACAAAGAAAAAAAAAATAGCCGGGCGTGTTGGTGGGCACCTGTAGTCCCAGCTACTCGGGAGGTTGAGGCAGGAGAATGGTGTGAACCTGGGAGGCAGAGCTTGCAGTGAGCCAAGATCACGCCACTGCACTTGAGCCTGGGCAACAGAGCGAGACTCCATCTCAAGAAAAAGAAAAAGAGAAAAAAATTATATAAAAGTAATGCTTCTGAAATAAAAGTATCTAACTCCTGATCTTATATACTGTGTTATAGTGAAAGATTTTAGCCAGGGGTGGAAAAGAGGTTTATCCGCTGTACCAAGAGTGAATGTCCTCCTGCCGTCCCTCACCCAGCTTTCCCACCCTGGATGCCAAAGTTGAGGAGCTGGAAAGGATGGATTTCTCCCCAGCCAAAATCACAAGGAAGGGATTCCTGGCCCTATGTCCTCTTTGCTCTTCTCCCCTGCCTGAAGCATTGCAGTCTAGGAGAAACACTTCCCATGAGCCTCAGAGTCCGCAAGCAACAATTGTTCTGAGCTTCTCACCTTTCTGAGCTCCAGACCCTCACCTCCAACTGCCCCTGGGACTCATTCTGGAAGTTCCACTGGTTTCTCAAATGCAACATGACTGCAGCAGACACTATTCACTGCTTACCCAAAAGCCACGTAATCCCTACTTCTAGGCTGATAGAACTCCAGTGTCTTTGGGAAGCAGAACAGAATCAGGGGTGGATAGGTCCCTGCCCCAGCCCCGGTCAGAGCACTCTCTTCTCCTTTGTAGATATGGGTGTAGCAACGGACATGTGGACACATGACCTAGCTCTGTTCCTTTTCTGGGGAGTTTCTAGAAAAGATTTCCTTCCCAGATGAAAGAGAGCCTTGGGCTGGTCCCAGATAAAAAGAGAGCCTTGGGCTGGTCAGAAGGTAGTGAGTTACCTCTCTTGTTCACAGTCAGTTACAGATTGAACTGCTTGCTCTACTCTTTTCTCCCTTCTCACAGCTGCATTTGACTAGGCTTTTAAAAGAGAGAGGGGTGGCCGGTGCGGTGGCTCACGCCTTTAATCTCAGCACTTTGGGAGGCCAAGGTGGGCGGATCACGAGATCAGGAGTTTGAGACCAGCCTGACCAACATGGTGAAACTCCGTCTCTACTAAAAATACAAAAAAATTACCTGGGCGTGGTAGTGTGCACCTGTAATCCCAGCTACTCAGGAGGCTGAGGCAGGATAATCGCTTGAACCCAAGAGTAGGAGGTTGCAGTGAGCCGAGATCGTGCCACTGCACTCCAGCCTGGGCGACAGGGCAAGACTTCGTCTCAAAAAAAAAAAAGAGAGAGAGAGAGAGAGGGAGAGCACCATGGGAGGAGAGGACCACTGGCCCCCTACCCTCCTTCCTGGGGCTCCTGTAGCTAGAATGGAGCTCTCTGGCTGAAGCAGCCATCTTGTGACCACGGTCCTGAGGACAGCAGGGGGTGGGGAAGCACTGGACCTTCAGTGACACTGTTGAGTTCCTGTCTCACTTCCAGACTGCTTGTTATGGAGGGAAAGTAAGCCCTTTACTTAAACTTCGAGTAGCTGATATTCTGTTATTTGCAGGCAGAAATTTATATAATGTGCCAGACTGAACTCTCCATTCATCCTTCCTAGGCCTGTTTCTCCCCTGCATTTCCCAACCATAAGGAGCACTCCTGCCCACCAAGCCACCCCAGACTTCTCCCAGCCTCATGCCCATGGCTCAGTTCTCACCTATCTCTGTCCTCTGCTCCCCACCTCCTCTGCCACTCCTCTGCTCCCCCCATCTCCTCCAGTGGCAAGAGTCAGGGGAGCAGAGGACAGAGAGCTGAGCCAGAGTATTCACTGCACAAGCTCTCACCTCTCTACCTGTGTTCTTTGTTCCCTTCTCCCTGAATGGGAATGCCTACTTATTCTCCAAAGCCCATTTCAAATAGACCTTCTTCTATGAAGCACGCCTCACCCCAGAGAAAATTCCTTCCTCTGTGAGTCTGTAGCTTGTTACGCTACATCCACCTCTGTTATACTTCTTGTCATGTATTCTAATTATACATTTGCCAGAATTGTACCTTCTTCATCTTTTTTTTTTTTTTTCTTTGAGATGGAGTCTCCCTCTGTCACCCAGGCTGGAATGCAGTGATCTTGGCTCACTGCAACCTCCACCTCCCAGGTTCAAGCAATTCTCTGCCTCAGCCTCCTGAGTAGGTGGGATTACAGGCATGTGCCACCACGCCCGGCTAGTTTTTGTACGTTTAGTAGAGACGGGGTTTCACCATGTTGACCTGGCAGGTCTTAAACTCCTGACCTTGTGATCCACCGGCCTCAGCCTCCCAAAGTGCTAGGATTACAGGCGTGAGCCACCACATCCGGCCCCAGAATGATACATTCTTTAGGACAAGGTTGTATTTCAGAGTCCCCAGTGCCTCCCAGTATCATGTTTGACTTAAATGATTAGTAAATTTCTGGTGGAAAAGGCCCCAATATAAAACACCTTTTGGCCAGGCACAATGGTTCATGCCTGTAATCCCAGCACTTTGGGAGACTGAGGCAGGTGGACCACCTGAGGTCAGGAGTTCCAGACCAGCATGGCCAACATGGCAAAACCCTGTCTCTACTAAAAATACAAAAATTAGCTGGGCGTGGTGGTAGGCATCTGTAATCCCAGCTACTCAGGAGGCTGAGGCACAAGAATCACTTGAACCCAGGAAGCAGAGGTTGCAGTGAGCCTAGATTGCGCTACTGCACTCAGTCTGGGTGACAGAGTGAGACTCCGTCTCAAAAAAATGAATAAATAAATAAAACTAAACCACCTTCTGCTGCTTTCTGTGCAGGAACCTGAGTCCCATCCTTCTGAGCTTCTGCCTCTCATCTCCCTTCCACTCTCCCATCTTATCTAACTTCCTCTTTCCTGCAGTGGACTTCTGGGGAGAATTCCACTTTCTCCCACAGAGTCTGGCCCCCTTCTGAGTGGGATGTGGGGAGGAAATTTTATAGAATATGTTCAGGGGAGAGGCAGGGGATGAGACAGAGGTGGTGTGGGGGCCATGTTGCCAAAGGCCTTAAATGCCATGCTAAAGGATGTTGAAATTACTCTGTAGCCCATAGATGATTAAGTAGAAACAGATCTTTTAGGTTGTAGTCACTTCAATTCTCTTTTTTTTTTTTTTTGAGACGGAGTCTTGCTCTTTCGCCCGGGCTGGAGTGCAGTGGCCGGATCTCAGCTCACTGCAAGCTCCGCCTCCCGGGTTTTACACCATTCTCCTGCCTCAGCCTCCGGAGTAGCTGGGACTACAGGCGCCCGCCACCTCGCCCGGCTAGTTTTTTGTATTTTTAGTAGAGACGAGGTTTCACCGTGTTAGCCAGGATGGTCTCGATCTCCTGACCTCGTGATCCGCCCGTCTCGGCCTCCCAAAGTGCTGGGATTACAGGCTTGAGCCACCGCGCCCGACCACTTCAATTCTCAAGAAGATAACTGGGTCGGGCACAGTGGCTCAAGCCTGTAATCCCAGCACTTTGGGAGGCCGAGACGGGTGGATCACAAGGTCAGGAGATCGAGACCATCCTGGCTAACACGGTGAAACCTCGTCTCACTAAAAAAATACAAAAAAATACCTAGTTGGGCGAGGTGGCAGGTGCCTGTAGTCCTAGCTACTCCGGAGGCTGAGGCAGGAGAATGGCCTAAACCCAGGAGGCGGAGCTTGCAGTGAGCTGAGATGGGGCCACTGCACTCCAGCCTGGGCCACAGAGCTCAAAACAAACAACAAAGAAACAAAAAAGAAGATAACTGGGCCGGGCGCGGTGGCTCAAGCCTGTAATCCCAGCACTTTGGGAGGCCGAGACGGGCGGATCACGAGGTCAGGAGATCGAGACCATCCTGGCTAACACGGTGAAACCCCGTCTCTACTAAAAATACAAAAAACTAGCCGGGGGAGGTGGCGGGCGCCTGTAGTCCCAGCTACTCCGGAGGCTGAGGCAGGAGAATGGCGTAAAAAACCCGGGAGGCGGAGCTTGCAGTGAGCTGAGATCCGGCCACTGCACTCCAGCCCGGGCGAAAGAGCAAGACTCCGTCTCAAAAAAAAAAAAAAAAAGAAGATAACTGGACTAGTATCAAAGGATCTGGCTTTGGTTTGACAATATCAAAGTTTCGTCACACATCCGTATGCCCAAATGTAAGCTGGTCCACAGTAGGTGCTCCATAAGTGCTTGTTGTTAAAGTCAATTGCAGGGCACGGTTATTTCCTTTTTTTTTTTTTTTTTTTTTTGTGAGACAGAGATTTACTCTTGTTGCCCAGGCTGGAGTGCAATGGCGCTATCTCGGCTCACCGCATCCTTTGCTTCCCAGGTTCAAGCGATTCTCATGCCTCAGCCTCCTGAGTAGCTGGGATTATAGGCATGTGCCACCATGCCCGGCTAATTTTGTATTTTTGGTAGAGATGGGGTTTCACCGTGTTGCCCAGGCTGATCTCGAACTCCTGACCTCAGGTGATCCTCCCGCCTCGCCCTCCCAAAGTGCTGGGATTACAGGCGTGAGCCACTGTGCCCGGCAATTGCAGGGTTATTTCTAAGTTCTTTTTTAGAGACTGTCTAGCTCTGTCACCCACGCTACAGTGTAGAGGCACAGTCATACTCACTGCAACCTCAACTCCCAGACTCAAGTGATCCTCCTGCCTCAGCCTCCAGCATAGCATGCACTATGTACCCCGGCTAACTTCTTCTTATTATTATTATTTTGTGTAGAGACAGGTTCTCAAAATGTCACCCAGGCTAATTTCTTTTTTTTTTTTTTTTTTTTTTTGAGACAGAGTCTCGCTCTGTCACCCAGGCTGGAGTGCTGTGGCCAGATCTCAGCTCACTGCAAGCTCCGCCTCCCGGGTTCACGCCATTCTCCTGCCTCAGCCTCCCGGGTAGCTGGGACTACAGGCGCCGCCACCTCGCCCGGCTAGTTTTTTTTTTTTTTGTAGTTTTTAGTAGAGACGGGGTTTTACCGTGTTAGCCAGGATGGTCTCGATCTCCTGACCCCGTGATCCGCCCGTCTCGGCCTCCCAAAGTGCTGGGATTACAGGCTTGAGCCACTGCGCCCGGCCCACCCAGGCTAATTTCTAACTCCTAGCCTCACACAGTCCTCCCAGCTCAGCCTCCTAGTAGTCCTAAATTCTATACATATATTTTTTTCAGAGTCTTGCTCTGTCGCCCAGGCTGGAGTGCAGTGCAGTGGCACGATCTTGGCTTACTGCAACCTCCACCTCCAAGGTTCAAGTGATTCTCCTGCCTCAGCCTCCTGAGTAGCTGGGATTACAGGCGCGCGCCACCATGCCTGGCTAATTTTTTTTTTTTTTTTTTTTTGAGACAGAGTCTTGCTCTGTAACCCAGGCTGGAGTGCTGTGGCCAGATCTCAGCTCACTGCAAGCTCTGCCTCCCGGGTTCACGCCATTCTCCTGCCTCAGCCTCCCGGCGGCACTACAGGTGCCGCCACCTCACCCGGCTAGTTTTTTTTTTTTTTTTTTGTAGTTTTTAGTAGAGATGGGGTTTTACCGTGTTAGCCAGGATGGTCTCGATCTCCTGACCCGTGATCCGCCCGTCTCGGCCTCCCAAAGTGCTGGGATTACAGGCTTGAGCCACTGCGCCCGGCCCACCCAGGCTAATTTCTAACTCCTAGCCTCACACAGTCCTCCCAGCTCAGCCTCCTAGTAGTCCTAAGTTCTATACATATATTTTTTTCAGAGTCTTGCTCTGTCGCCCAGGCTGGAGTGCAGTGCAGTGGCATGATCTTGGTTCACTGCAACCTCCACCTCCAAGGTTCAAGTGATTCTCCTGCCTCAGCCTCCTGAGTAGCTGGGATTACAGGCGCGCGCCACCATGCCTGGCTAATTTTTTTTTTTTTTTTTTTTTTTGAGACAGAGTCTTGCTCTGTCGCCCGGGCTGGAGTGCAGTGACTGGATCTCAGCTCACTGCAAGCTCCACCTCCCGGGTTTACGCCATTCTTCTGCCTCAGCCTCCAGAGTAGCTGGGACTACAGGCGACCGCCACCTCACCCGGCTAGTTTTTTGTATTTTTAGTAGAGACGGGGTTTCACCATGTTAGCCAGGATGGTCTCGATCTCCTGACCTCGTGATCCACCCGTCTCGGCCTCCCAAAGTGCTGGGATTACAGGCTTGAGCCACCACGTCCGGCCTGCCTGGCTAATGTTTGAATTTTTAGTAGAGATGGGGTTTCACCAGGTTGGTCAAGCTGTTCTCGAACTCCTGACCTCGTGATCTGTCTGCCTCAGCCTCCCAAAGTGCTGGGATTAGAGGCATGAACCACCACGCCCGGCCAATAGTCCTAAATTCTAAGAGCCAATCAACCCAACTGCTCAGCAACTGAGGGATGTTTGAGTGTGCATGGATATGTTCATTTCTGTCCTGCTTTCATTGCAATGGCAAACTCTGAAATACTCACCTAATGAAGCATTACACTCCCTTAAAAACATTGTTTACAAAGAGTTTATAACATAGAAAATATCTTCTGTTGTAAAGGGAAAAAAGAAGCACACAATTGAAATGAGTCATATTTATTACATTGTCTAAAAGCAAGCAAAATCTCTTCCCCAGCAAAAAGCTGGCAGGGCAGGGAGGACAACATTAAGAGCAGCAGGTGGTCCTCCCCTCCCTTTACCCTCCTGTTCTCTATTTTTTTTTTTTGAGATGGAGTCTCACTCTGTTGCCCACCCTAGAGTGCAGTGGTGCGATCTTGGCTTACTGCAGCCTCTACCTCCAAGATTCAAGTGATTCTCCTGCCTCAGCCTCCCAAGTAGCTGGGATTACAGGCACCCACCACTACACCCAGCTAATTTTTGTATTTTTAGGAGAGATGGGGTTTCACCATGTTGGCCAGGCTGGTCTTGAACTCCTGACCTCAAGTGATCCACCCGCCTCAGCCTCCCAAAGTGCTGGGATTACAGGCATGAGCACCGTGCCCGGCCTATTTTCCAACTTCTGAAAAATGTGTGCACATTACTAATAAAGTGGGGAAGGGTATACTTTATGTTTCAAAATGACCTTGAGGGAGTAGGACAGAGATTGCTCTCAGCCCAGGTTCTGCTCCTCCCCCTGCTGCCTCGCCCCATTGCCCAGAGATACCCTCTGGGGCTGAACCAGGTTTCACTTGCCCCAGGGCCCTGCAGCTCTGGCCTTCCCCACCCCAAACCACAGGGCACCCAGCAAAGGAGTCGCAATCCAGTACCTGCACCCGTTCCCAAGTGGAAATGCTGCCTCCAGGCAGCCAGGGCCTCCCCCAAGGCCTCAGAGGAATTTCCTCTGAGGAAATTCCTGCCCTCCCAGGAATTTCCAGAAAGGACTCATGGAGGAATTTCCTAGACGAAGACAGGCAGACAGACACACACCTCAGGCAGCTATCCTCACTAAGCGCAGATGTTTGCCTGAGGGTGGCGTGCTGGGAGCCAACACAGACACACAACTTTGAGGTGAGAGGCAGCACCAAGCAAGAATGGAGAGCAGACCCACCCGGGTAGGGTGGGGGCTGGCATGAGGAAGGGACTGGGAGGGGGCTCCAGAGTTGGTCAGCAGATCGAGTCTCCAGGCACAGAAGTCCCTACTGTTGTCTCTGTCTGAATGGCACAGTGCCTGCAACTCTCCCCTCAGCACAGCAGGCACCGCAGGGGCTCCGGGAGGGGTCAGGGCAGTGTGACTGTGAGTGGTAGGACTGCAGTCTGGGCTTGGGCACTTAGCAAGTTTGCTGTCCTGGTGGCTTGTCAATATCCCCTACTGGCCTGGGGGCTCCCCGAGGTAGTAATTTTATCTTAAACCCATCCTTACACTCTCGGTGCCCATCACAACACCCAGTTCATTACAACACTCAGTGTCTAGGGCTGCTCCAGTAGGGTGGGGGATGGACCCCCATATGGATAGGGGAGTGGATAGAGGAGTGATGGGATCAATGCCCGAAGTGAGATGAGAATACTGGGGACAGCGCCAAAGCAGGGAAAGAGGGGTCCAGGTCCTGTCGTGCTCAGAATTTCCCTGCACGCGTCTGCACCCAGCTTGCTCCAGACCTAGAGGCAGGCAAGAGCTGACGTGGCCCCGCCAGACTGGGCCTAGCGAGCCCGAACCTGCCTGGCCCAAGCAGCTGCAGCGTGGGACCTCACACGTCCCCGCCCAGTCCCAGCGGCCAGAGAAACCAGGGAATCTGGCCCAAAGCTGTCTCCTCCAGGAGGCAACCGGGGCCACCCGCTGTAAAGAGCTGCCAGCATCCCTCCCCTCTCCACCTCCTCTGCTGGCTCCTTTTCGGAGCAGTTACGTCCAGCAGAAGTTAAGTTCCTTCACTGAACAGTGAGTGATTTCACTAAGTCCACAGATATTTACTGATCATCTACTGTATGTGCTAGATGCTGTGCCAGGAGCTGGCAATAAGATAATGAACAAGACAAAAACCCATGTCCTCCTGAGCTTTGACTCTATGGAATGCCGGAACTGGGATGCAGTACTCTCGCCAGGGCCACGTGTCCTCCTAGGTGAGCAAAAGGCGCGTGAGGTGCCGCCCTGGGACCAGTCGGCGGGTGGACTTCGTCCTGGGCTGGAGGAGCGGGCCGCACCTCGGACAAACGCTTGGCTGGGCACGTCGCCTGGGGCAGGTGCGCGAGGGAGAGGGGGGTGGCGCTGGCCGTGCGCAAAACCGGGCCCTGACCCTGCCGCGGGGTTACAGGCCGTTGGTGCTCTGTATTTATTGTAAGCGCAGCGAATAGGGCCTCCAGCGGCCTGAGCGCACGTGGTGGTGCAGTGGAGAGCCGGCTGGGCCCTCCCCAGCTCCAGGCTCCTCCCCGGCGGGGTCAGAGCCAGACTTGCTGCGGCGTCCGGGCCCCGCGTAATTACAGGGGCTGTAGCAGGCCTGGCCGTAAAATAGGAGGATGAAACGGCCTGGGAACCGGGTAAGCTGGGCTGGAGCTGGCCAGGGGCCCCGGGTCGGTGGCTTCCCGCGATGCGCAGCCGCGGGGAAGGGCCGGCTAGGGATGCGTACACACACAGCACCAACCCGGCTCTCACACAGGCACACAATCACTCACGTAAACCACTAAACGCACGCAGATACACAACATTCGGCTCTCCCACTCTAGGCTCACTCGTGAGCCTAATCAAACACCTGCCCGCCCTCTCCACCCCAGGAGCTGACACCCGCCCGCCAAGCCCTCTCCAGACGGCAGCAGATCCTGGCGGGGAGAAGAGCCCCGAGAGGCAAATTCCAGCGGGTTTGTTTACACAGCGCGGGGGAGGGGGCCGAGCCGGGTACTGGGGCCCGACTGACTGGGAGCCCCAGCTGAGACTGGGCCAGCACCAGCTGTGCAGCCTGAGGACTGCGCACAAACACCCCTCCGCTCCACCCCACCCCCGCTGCACGCCGGTACGCGTCTCCCCTCCTCTTCACACGCTGTTCACAAACATTAGCATACGTCTGTCAAAGAGTTTCACACGCTTCCACACACGCGGCTGTGATACTACTCACAAATGCTTTCACACTAGCGCGCCATCACACGTATTTCATGTGTGGTTACAGTTTAAAGTCACCCTTCATGCCCAGATAGATTCTCACAGTCCATATTCAAGAGCCCGTTTGCACGGTGTACGCGTGTGTTGTCACACATACTCAGGTCATCAGTGCCCTTTAACGTTCTAAAATAAGAACGGACCCCTCTCGAGCCCAGGGTCCCGCGTGTCGCTCCTGCGCGCAGGCACTGATGGGATGGACAGAGGCGCCCTTAGCCCCGGCCGCACACGTTACACACTCGATCACACACAGCGTTGCACTTTATTCCCGGCATCTAAGCGATGACACAATCTCCAGAACAAAGACAACATTGACAAACCCAACAAAAACAAACAGCCGCGTGTGTGTGGGGAGGGGCAGTCGAGCGCAGAGTCCGGGAAGGGAATGGGGGAGGAGGAGAGGGTGGGAACGCCGGCGCCCGAGCCTGGGCATGCGAGGCTCGGAAAGGTGCGGGGCATGTCAACAACCTCGCACCCTGCAAGGTCCGCGCGCGGAGCAGCAAAGCCAGGTCCTGCACCCCCGCGTTCGCAGACTGGCACTTGCGACTTCTTCCCTTCTCCCGCACGCGACTGCGCCGAGGGACGCAAGCCCACCACCCGGACAGGCTTACAAAGCTCCACGCAGACCCACAAGTGAGCGAACACACAGCTCTGAGCAGATCTGCCGGGGCAGAGGAGCGCGCTTCGCTCTTTCCTGCACCCCTAGCCTCCTCGCCTCCCCAGCCCGCCCCTCCTCCACCTCCCCAGCCCCCAAGCCCCGGGGCAGCCGCGCGCCGGGCGGGGCGAGGGCGGGGCGGGGTGTCGGGCGGCGCCGGCCCAAAAGGCGGAGTCGCAAGGCGAAGGGGCCAGATCTGTGAGCCCAACGCTGACTTCGCCGCGGAGAAAGCCAGCGGGAACCCAGACCCCTAGGAGCCCCGCGTCCCCGCCCGGCCTGGCCAGGCCCCGCGCTATGGAGTTCCTCTGGGCCCCTCTCTTGGGTCTCTGCTGCAGTCTGGCCGCTGCTGATCGACACACCGTCTTCTGGAACAGTTCAAATCCCAAGTAAGCCTCGAGTCTCTCACTGGCAGCCTGGACTCCCGGCTGGCACTGCCCTCCCTACCGGGATAACTGTCCCAGCCAATCCCTTAGCTGAGCCTAGAGTAGATGACCGAGGTAGGAGGGCGACTGTAGATTTTCCTCCCCTCACTTCTCCCTCATATCTGGGAGCACCCCACCCGGGGCAGGAACCTGCTCGTGTCTACTTGCATGGGCTTATATCTGCCCTTCCCTTCTTTCTCTCTGGTACCCCTATTACTCTGAAGTGAGGGACCTATGCTGGGCAGTTCCTGCCTACAGCATAGACTTCGCCCCTGGTAGCCAGGGCCCTTGTTCTAGGTCTCCCCCACGTTGAAAGCCTCCACGCCCCTCCTTGTGTGTCCTTTGGGCATCTGACCACACTGACAGGTACCTGGTGTGACATCAAGAGTGCGCAGAATGCTCAAGGGAACCCTGAAAGGACCTCTCAGGAGAGAGCTAGGCTGTAGACATTCATTATGCATTCACCCTGTATTTAAAGCAAACCCGGAAAGTCCCCCACTAGGGGTCTTTTGGGGTGGCATGAGTGAGGCACATGCTGTGCATGGGTAGGTTGAGGGAATCACCTGTTTATGGGGCTCTCAAGTAGTAAAATTGAAGAGCTGGGAGAGGGAGATCATGGGAAAGCTTCAGAAGGAACAGAAGGGGTTAAAGGGATTACAGAAGGCTCTGGGCAGGAAGGAGTTAATTTCTCCTGGGCAGGTTTAGTGCTGTGAGGCAAATGGTACTGGGAGGAAGACTCTGTCGGCCCCTTTGTTCTTGCCCTTGAGTTTTCTGAAGTTATGGGAACAATATTTGTGGGAATACAGGAGAGGGTGGTAGGGAGGACGGGGAGAGAACTGGGCAGCTTGGTATCACCAAAGCCATCTCACCGGCTTAGCCACTCTCAGCCCTAGCGAGCTTGCCCCCCACTCCCCTTGAGAAATATGTTGTGCCAGCTTCCTCTGACCCTGTGGCATCGTCTGGTGAGGCAGTCTGTTGTCTGTGGCTTGTTGGGGTCGGGGAGAGAACAGCCAGCTGCCAATCCCAGAGGGCAATGCCCTCCTGCACATGGATGCTGGGGAGGCCCAGCCAGCCCTCTGCCACCCGCTCCCTGTGCTTTGCCTCCTTGACCCGATGCATCTTGCCCTAGTATGGGAGAGAGCAAAGTCCCTGTTTATGCCCATTCCAGGTGTTGACTGAAGAAGGAGGAGGGGACAGGAAGCCATGAGTAGGGAGGGGGGGACCCTGGCCTTTTCCGTTCCCAAGCTCCCAAGTTTCCTCTCTTTCAGGAAGGAGCCTCTTCCTTACCCACCTCCCCGCCTTCCCTGACGCCGCTGCCCCCTTTCCCAGATGGGGAACAAGAGTCAAATGAAGGCTAAGTCGAGCAGACTGTACCCCCAGGAGAGGGGGCTGATGGGTGACCCTCTGGCCACACACACACACACACACACACACACACACACACCCTATCATACCCAGGACTAAAGAGACGCCAGTCCAGAGTAGAGTCCGTAGGCAGCCAAGCTGGGCCCAGCGTGGGGGCAAATATGAGGCTACAATGAACGGGGTAGGTGAGGCTGGCATGGGTGACTCAGGCCTGTGGGCAGCAGCCCTGGGATCTCCAGGCCTCAGGCGGGGGCAGCATGCTGAGAAGGGCACCAGCCTTCCTCGTGCTGGAGGGCAGGCCCCTCATTCTGACCTGCCGGCTCCCTTTGTTTGGAGGACAGTGTTGGGGGTGAGTGGGCGCTGTGCCCTCCTGGGGTCCTAGGGGCTGTCCACATTTGACAAGGTAAATTTTCAGATTCTCATGAGTGCTGGGGCGGGTAGCAGAGGTGGATGAGGAATGAGTCAGTGCCCGTCACGGGAATGAGGGAAAGACGCCAGGCCCAGAGCTGAAATACCTGTTCCGAAATGGCTTCTATGTTTATCTCTCCAGAGAGGAATTTTAAAAGCCTCTCTCTGCTCTTCTCTCTCTTTCCCCAGGGTGGGGGAGGGGCCTGGTAAGCCCAGTTTGGGCGCTGGTGTGCTGCTGCAAAGCCTGGCCTCTCAGGGTCATGCTGATTGGGCAGTGGGTGCCCATCTCAGAGTCCTCTCCACCTGACTCCTTCCTCGCCCTCCCAGCCGTGGCCAGGGCTTTCGGTTCGAAGCAAGTTGACGCTAATTCTGCTGAGTCTCTAGCTGGCAGTGCCTGGGGGAATTAGAGAAACTGAGCAGCTTCAGGGGTTGGGGGGAGCACTTTTCCCCCTACTGGGACCCCACCCAGGCTGGAGCCAGGTGTCTGGAGCTGGTGGGGAGGGGCTGGTGGGCAGTCAGGCTGGAGCCGGTGGGGCCAGGGGGAATGAACTAGGGGAGGGGAGCTGGCTCCACCTTAGGAGGAGGGGAGAGGAGGGGAGAGGAGGGGAGAGGGGAGAGGCCGTCTCAAGCCCAGAGCTCCAGCATTTCATCTGGCGGGAGGTGGAAGTGTGGCTTTTGGAGAAAAAAGGACAGGGATGTTTGGGGGTGCTCTGAGAAGGGGAAAAGGAGACCAGTGTATAACTTTGAGTAGCTAGAAAAGGAGATTTAAGAGGGGCTGAAGGAATTGATGAGAGTGATTTAACTTAAAGGACTAGGGGCATTATCTGTGGGCCCAGGTATACTAGCTTCACTTTTGAGGAAAAGTGAAGCTAGGAAATGTGAGATCTACTTAGTGGGTCCGAGGAAACGTGAGAGGAGTAAGGAAGGTAAAGACATAGATGTGTTGGGGGCTCGGGGCTAGCATGTTCAAGAGAAAGGGTTTCCTGGATTCTGATTACAGGATAGACCGGTGGGGTCTCAGGTTGAGGCCTAACAGCATTTAAAAGGAGCAACTGGTATAACAGATTTGGGGAAATATTTATGGGTAGAAGAGAATGATAAGTGAGCTACAGAAATAGGTAGAAGCCCATCCTTGGGTAAATATCACGCGGGTTATGGAAAATGCTTTCGTACCTGAAAGATACTGAGTGGATGCTATTTGAAGGACCAACAGGAGACAGTGATGGTGCAGGGGAATGTTTAGAGATGGCAGAGAGAAATGTAAGACATCAAGATCAGTACATATTGGGAGTTGAGACTTTGGAAAAATCTCTTGGGGTCTAGTGTGAAATGTTAAACATTTGGAGGTCCAAGGATCTGGCCCGGCTTCTGAATGACCACCTGCTTCTTCCCCCATGTGTGTCCCAGGTTCCGGAATGAGGACTACACCATACATGTGCAGCTGAATGACTACGTGGACATCATCTGTCCGCACTATGAGGATCACTCTGTGGCAGACGCTGCCATGGAGCGGTACATACTATACCTGGTGGAGCGTGAGGAGTACCAGCTGTGCCAGCCCCAGTCCAAGGACCAGGTCCGCTGGCAGTGCAACCGGCCCAGTGCCAAGCATGGCCCAGAGAAGCTGTCTGAGAAGTTTCAGCGCTTCACACCTTTCACCCTGGGCAAGGAGTTCAAAGAAGGACACAGCTACTACTATATCTGTGAGTGCCTGTGAGGGGACAGTGTCTGTTGTTGTTTGTTTTTTTTTTTTTGGCCACCACGTACATGCTTGGGTACATGCTTGGTGCAGAGTCCAGCAGTAGAGGGCTCCTTCCAATCTTGAATTCTATTTTCATTCATCCACATCCCAATGTGAGTGAGCTTCTACGTGCTGGCACTCTGCTTAGCACTACCAGCACAGAGATAAATAAAACACTACAGAGCCTCTGTCCTCACGGAAGCTGGGAAGAAACACACATAGGTTAACAGACCCTTAGAACAGTATGCTACAGTAGACATGAACACAGGGGCCTTGGGAAAATGACCTGGGTACCTGCCAGGCTATGGGGCTCAGAGAAGGTTCAGTGGGGAAGATGATCCCAGAGCTTAGGACAGGCAGAGGAGCTGGCCAGGCATGAAGGCACACGTACAAAGGGAGCATGATATCTTCAGGGAACTTCCTATGGCTCAGCCTGGCTGGAGTGGGAGGGACACAGTCAGTGAGATGTGAGCCTGTAGAGGTGGACAGAACAGACCATGGGGGAATTAAAAAGTGATAAGGAGTTTGGACTTTATCCTGAGGGCTCTCGCCAGTGATGGGTTTTATTTCATTTTACTTTATTTTATTATTTTGAGATGGAGTTTCACTCTTGTTGCCCATGCTGGAGTGCAGTGGTGTGATCTCTGCTCACTGCAACCTGTGTCTCCAAGATTCAAGCAATTCTCCTGCCTCAGCCTCCCAAGTAGCTGGGATTGTAGGCACCTGCCACCACACCCAGCTAATTTTGAATTTTTAGTAGAGACAGGGTTTCACCATGTTGGTCAGAGTGGTCTTGAACTCCTGACCTCAAGTGATCCGCCTGCCTTGGTCTCCCAAAGTGCTGGGATTATAGGCATGAACCACCGCGCACAGCCTGATGGATTTTAAGTTATGAGAGCATCCAGCACTTTGGGAGGACGAGGCGGGCGGATCACCTGAGGTCAGGAGTTCAAGGCCATTCTGGCCAACATGGTGAAACCCCAACTCTACTTAAAAAAATACGAAAATTAGCCAGGTGTGGTGGCGCACCACTGTAGTCCCAGCTACTCAATGGGCTGAGGCAGGAGGATCACTTGAACTCAGGTGTGAGGTTATAGTGAGCCGAGATCACACCATTGCACTCTAGCCTGGGTGACAGAGCGAGACTCCGTCTCAAAAAAAAGTTATGAAATCAGTTTTGTATAAAATGGATCTAGGACTCAGTCAGTGGGGGCTAGGCAGGAGTAGTGTATATATATGTGTGTCTGTATATATATATATATATTTTTTTTTTTTTTTTCTTTTTTCTGAGACGGAGTCTCACTCTGTCGCCCAGACTGGAGTGCAGTGGCACGATCTCAACTTGCTGCAACCTCCACCTCCCGGGTTCAATTGATTCTTCTGCCTCAGCCTCCTGAGTAGCTGGGACTACAGGCATGTGCCACCATGCCCGGCTAATTTTTGTATTTTTAGTAGAGATGGGGTTTCACCATATTGACTGGCCAGGCTGGTCTCAAACTCCTGACCTTATGATCTGCCCACCTCAGCCTCCCAAAGTGCTGGGATTACAGGTGTGAGCCACCACACCCGGCCTAGGAGTAGTATTAAGTGGCCCAGGCAAAAGGAACATATTCAGACTTGGAGAAGTGAAGGATGAAATGTGGGGAGGGGGCAGTGTCTACGTTCTTTTTGTCACCACCGCCAAAGCTGAGGGTTATTTCCAAAGAATGGGAGGCTGGGCTGAACACTGGGCAGGAAGTTAGCAAAAACTAAAGAGGGTAGGAATCAAGATTAGAGGGAAGAGAATGAAATTGAGTAGGGAGCTGAGAAAACAGGGCAAGGGGCATTTGGGCTTACATTTTCTTCCAGCAAAGGTTTCTTACTTAACCCCCTGTGGGCTTATCTTGCAGCCAAACCCATCCACCAGCAAGAAGACCGCTGCTTGAGGTTGAAAGTGACTGTCAATGGCAAAATCAGTGAGTGTCAGGGCCCTGTGGGCCTCCTTCTTCCATCTCTATGCTGGGCAGTCTGGTGATCTGGGATGGTATAGAAGTCTTGCAGCCCAGCCCCTCACACTCACAGCCCTCTGCCTCTTTGATACAGTACCTGATCTACTACCACTCTTGTCTTTCAGCTCACAGTCCTCAGGCCCATGACAATCCACAGGAGAAGAGACTTGCAGCAGGTGGGTAGCTGGAGCAGATTGGGCCTGGGGCATAGGAAGGGGTCTGCTTGAAGAGGTTGGGTACAGGAGGTGGCTCCTTTACCAGGCAGAGGCTGAGGAAATCCTGTTGGGCTGAGGGCCAGTGCAAATAGTGGAGTCACTCACATTGGCGGCCTTTGCCCTCTCACCTTGCAGATGACCCAGAGGTGCGGGTTCTACATAGCATCGGTCACAGTGCCGCCCCACGCCTCTTCCCACTTGCCTGGACTGTGCTGCTCCTACCACTTCTGCTGCTGCAAACCCCGTGAAGGTGTATGCCACACCTGGCCTTAAGGATTGGAACTGGGCTGAAGAGAGGGACAGGCACTCCAAACCTGTCTTGGGGCCACCTTCAGAGGCCCCATCCCTGGGAACCACTCCCACCACAGGCACAAGCTGTCACCTAGCAGCCTCAAAACGGGTCAGTATTAAGGGTTTCAACTGGAAGGAGGCCAACCAGCCTGGCAGTGCCATCCCCACCTTCACCTCGGAGGGATGGAGAAATAAGTGGAGACAGTCGTTTCCCACCATTCCTGCCTTTAAGCCAAAGAAACAAGCTGTGCAGACATGGTCCCTTAAGGCACAGTGGGAGCTGAGCTGGAAGGGGCCACGTGGATAGGCAAAGCTTGGCAAAGATGCCCCCTTCAGAAGACAGCCAGGATGCCCAGATGAACTGACTAAAGGAAAAGCAAGAAACAGTTTCTTGCTTGGGAGCCAGGTACAGGAGAGGCAGCATGCTTGGGCTGACCTAGCATCTCCCAGCAAGACCTCATCTGTGGAGCTGCCACAGAGAAGTTTGTAGCCAGGTACTGCATTCTCTCCCATCCTGGGGCAGCACTCCCCAGAGCTGTGCCCAGCAGGGGGGCTGTGCCAACCTGTTCTTAAGAGTGTAGCTGTAAGGGCAGTGCCCATGTGTACATTCTGCCTAGAGTGTAGCCTAAAGGGCAGGGCCCACGTGTACAGTATCTGTATATAAGTTGCTGTGTGTCTGTCCTGATTTCTACAACTGGAGTTTTTTTATACAATGTTCTTTGTCTCAAAATAAAGCAATGTGTTTTTTCGGACATGCTTTTCTGCCACTCCATATTAAAACGTATGACCATTGAGCCCCTGCTAAGAGTGTGTCTCTGTGTGCTGCAACAGTAGCAACTGGGTTTGAATTTCTTTCTCTCCAAAGAATGCGTGCCCCTCACCAGGCCAAAAGGGTGGGTTGTTTCCTCCTCTGAGGGTTGTCCAGGAGCGGAGTGCTCCTGAGAGCAGTCTCTCGGGTTCTGAGCTGCACTCCACTCTGGAAGTTCTTCCTGTCCAACCTCTACCCCACTCCCACCCCCTCACCGCAGGGCTTTGGCATACTACCGTTCAGGTACTCATGCTGTTTGGGTGAGTCAGGGAAGCTGGGAACTCCAGCTGAGGCATGCAGCCCCGCCCCACAGCCACACCAGCAGAGACGTGTGGGAGGCTGGGGGGGAAAGTTCCCAGCAGCAAGTGGGTTGGACCAGGGGTGGTCAGTGATAGAGGCGTCAGTGCATTGGCCACGTCACGTAAAGTTGACCTTGTTGCCCGAGAGGGAGGGCAAAAGAGGAAGGCTTGGTGATTCCTGGCAATGTCTGTTATTTTGAGAAAAGGCTTCAGCAGCAAACTCCAGAAAAAAACTTCCCAAACCCTTGGACAACTGAGGTTCTGATGTGAAGTTCTGGATGGAAAGCGTGCTGAAGTCTGGTTGAACTAGCAAGCTTTTGTTTGGAGGTCCACCGCCGAAGGTGCACAGGCCTGTGGGAACACGACCGTTAAGACCGGGGGCGTCTAGATGATCCAAGGGGCAGGCAGAGTGTGAGGAGCGGCAGGTATCGGGGACACACCCGCGGACTCCTAGGAAGGGGACCGACCGTGACATGGAGGAGGTCTGGACCAGGGCACTGGGCAGTCACTCGGAGGGGAGGTGCGCGAGTTCCGGTTCGGCGTCGGAGGGAGGGTGGGGCTTCGGCGCAGTTTCCGGAGGCACGGCCCGAGCGCGCGGGGCGGGGCTCCAGCGCCGCAGGTCCGGGCTGCCATAGGTCTCCGCCACCGCAGGCACGCGGCGGGCGGCGGGCGCTGGGTGCGGGAATCCGACTCTGGTCGTGATGGAGGCGGGCGGCTTTCTGGACTCGCTCATCTACGGAGCATGCGTGGTCTTCACCCTTGGCATGTTCTCCGCCGGCCTGTGAGAGAGCGGCCGGCTGGGTTGGGGAGGACTAGGAAGTCAGGAAAGGAGAGAGAGGGGGCAGAGACGTAGCCACAGCACCTAGCTCGTCCGGAACCGGGATCAAAATGGGATCGGGTTGAGGGGACCGGGATACAAGGGCGAGGTTGGTCACTAGGCCTGAGGGAGAAGGCAAGATAGCTGGGGGCGGGGGGTGGTCTGCAGTGGTCCGGAAAGGGTGACAGGCATTGGGCATCCGCCTCAAGCACTCTGCTTCTCCCTTCCCACCCCTCACCCCTCCCTTCGGGGCCCCACTACAGCTCGGACCTCAGGCACATGCGAATGACCCGGAGTGTGGACAACGTCCAGTTCCTGCCCTTTCTCACCACGGAAGTCAAGTGAGGGGGCGACGGCTGCGGCGGTGGGAAAGGCTATCAGAGGGAGGTGGGGGCGGGGCAGGAGGAGCAAGAGTGAAAGAGGCTTGGCTGGACGCAGTGGCTCCCGCCTGTAATCCCAGCACTTTGAGAGGCCGAGACGGGCGGATCACGAGGTCAGGAGATCAAGACCATCCTGGCTAACACGGTGAAACCCCGTCTCTATTAAAAATACAAAAAATTAGCCGGGCGTGGTGGCAGGCGCCTGTAGTCGCAGCTACTTGGGAGGCTGAGGCAGGAGAAATGGCGTGAAACCGGGAGGCAGAGCTTGCAGTGAGCCGAGATCATGCCACTGCACTCCAGCCTGGGCAACGGAGCAAGACTCCGTCTCAAAAAAAAAAAAAAAAAAAGTGAAAGAGGCCCTTTGGGTCCTCCTCTCACAACTGAATCCTTTGAGCTATGTCCCTCCCCTCCACCCTGCAGCAACCTGGGCTGGCTGAGTTATGGGGCCTTGAAGGGAGACGGGATCCTCATCGTCGTCAACACAGTGGGTGCTGCGCTTCAGACCCTGTATATCTTGGCATATCTGCATTACTGCCCTCGGAAGGTAGACGCCCTCCCTTGGACCCACCTCTCTGCTGCACGCCCTGCCTCGCTGGCAGGGCAAACACTACTTCCTAGAAGACTGTAACAGCTGTCACTGCCACCCTTTCCAGGAAGGCCCCTCCAGGCTTGCAGGTTCCCTTCCTCTATGAAGCCAGCCTTCTGAGATTAACACATTGCCCCCATTTAGGCAAGGCTGGTAGCTCTGCCTAGCCTGAGATGCCTATGCTGCCTGCCCTGGGCTTCTGCCAACAAGCTAAGGGGAAAGGGGTTTTGTCAAAACCCGTGGGTGAGAACAAGATGATTAGCTCTGCTTCCCTGCTCAATCACACAAGCATTTATTAAGCTCCTACTGTGTGTGCTAAGCACACAGAAAAAAAACACATCTTTCCCTCCCCTAGAAGTCTCCATTGTTGTGGGTGGATAAGACTTTCCTATCAAGCTGTTGGTGGGAAAGAAGCTGTGACAGTGCAGTGCTGGAGGCCTAGACAGTTTGGCTTCCCCATTGGAGCATGGGAGAAGGCAGGATGAATTAACTCTAGCAGGGAAGTCGGAGAGCACGTCTGGAAGTAAGGCTACTCTCTCCCCTGCAGCGTGTTGTGCTCCTACAGACTGCAACCCTGCTAGGGGTCCTTCTCCTGGGTTATGGCTACTTTTGGCTCCTGGTACCCAACCCTGAGGCCCGGCTTCAGCAGCTGGGCCTCTTCTGCAGTGTCTTCACCATCAGCATGTACCTCTCACCACTGGCTGACTTGGTGAGTGGGGATGTCCAATGAGGTAGGAGAGATGAGTCAGGCTCTCATAGCCACATACTATGGCTTACAGTCCCGAGGAAGGGGAGATCCAAACCCTGGAAGGAGACAAGGCAGTAGAGGTGGATGAGTGGGAGGCAGGAAAGGTTGGGTGACAGATCAGGGAGGGTGCCTGACCTTTTTCTTGAGGAAATTCTTAGGCAAGTGAAGCTTTACAATGTGCTTGGGCCAAGAGAGTCTTTTATTCTTTCCCACAGGCTAAGGTCATTCAGACTAAATCAACCCAATGTCTCTCCTACCCACTCACCATTGCTACCCTTCTCACCTCTGCCTCCTGGTGCCTCTATGGGTTTCGACTCAGAGATCCCTACATCATGGTAAGCACAACAGGGATGGGGTGACAGGGGTGCAAGGTAGAAAACTGGCTCCTCTCCTCATAGCAGTTCTTGTGATTTCAGGTGTCCAACTTTCCAGGAATCGTCACCAGCTTTATCCGCTTCTGGCTTTTCTGGAAGTACCCCCAGGAGCAAGACAGGAACTATTGGCTCCTGCAAACCTGAGGCTGCTCACCTGACCACTGGGCACCTTAGTGCCAACTTGAACCAAAGAGACCTCCTTGTTTCAGCTGGGCCTCCTGTCCAGCTTCCCAGGTGCAGTGGGTTGTGGGAACAAGAGATGACTTTGAGGATAAAGGAACCAAAGAAAGAGCTTTACTTAGATGATTGGTTGGGGCCTAAGAGATGAAATTACTTCTATTTTTTAGAGATTTTTTTTTTTAATTTTGGAGGTTGGGGTGCTATATTTAGGATATGCCTTAAAAGGCCGGGCCTGGTGGCTCACGCCTGTAATCCCAGCACTTTGGGAGGCCAAGGTGGGTGGATCACCTGAGGTCAGGAGTTTGAGACCAACCTGACCAACATGGTGAAACCCCATCTCTACTAAAAATACAAAACTAGCTGGGCATGGTGGCACATGCCTGTAATCCCAGCTACTTGGGAGGCTGAGGCAGGAGAACTGCTTGAAGCAGGGAGGTGGAGGTTGCAGTGAGCCAAGATCGTGCCATTCTGATATGAATATGCCTTATATGCCGTTATGAATATGCCTTAAAATAAAAGTGTTCCCCACCCCTGCCCATGATGGTTCATTCTCTACTCATGATTCTAAACCTGTCTGGTTTGGTGAAGGGTAAATCCACAGTTATTCTCAGGTTGGTAGGGTAGGCTCAGAAAAGGTATCTCAAAGAACCAAAAGGTTGGAAAGACCCAGAAAGGCCTTAAAAAGAACAAAACTTGGATGTTATGAAGAATGGAAGTTAGGCTTCAGCAAAGTACTTCTGGCCAGGTAAGGTGGCTTATGTCTGTAATTACAGCACTTTGGGAGGCCCAGGCAGGAGGATCACTTGAGCCCAGGAGTTTGAGAACAGCCTGAGCAACACAGTGAGACCCTGTCACTACAAAAAATTAAACATTAGCCTGGCGACGTGGTGGCACATGCTTGTAGTCCCAGCTACTCTGGAGCCTGAGGTGGGAGGATTGTTTGAGGCCGGGAGGGTGAGGCAGCAGTGAGCCATAACTGCACCACTGAATTCCAGCCCGGGCAAAAGAGTGAGACCCTGTCTCAAAAAAAAAAAAAAAAAGAAGTACGCCGGGTGGCGCGGTGGCTCACGCATGTAATCACAGCACTCTGGGAGGCCGAGGTGGGCGGATCACGAGGTCAGGAGATCAAGACCATCCTGGCTAACACGGTGAAACCCCGTCTCTACTAAAAATACAAAAAATTAGCCAGGCATGGTGGCAGGCGCCTGTAGTCCCAGCTACTCAGAAGGCCGAGGCAGGAGAATGGCGTGAACCCGGGAGGCGGAGCTTACAGTGAGCCGAGATCGCGCCACTGCACTCCAGCCTGGGCGACAGAGTGAGACTCTGTCTCAGAAAAAAAAAATAATAATAATAATAAGTACTTCCTATAGGGCTGAAAAGTCCAAGAAAGTGAAATGTCATTTCCATCCTGAGAGATCTTGAGAAGGCGACTTTGCCTCCTTGGGAGCAAAAATGGGAACACCAGCAAGACGCAAAATATAGGCTGAGATGGCCTCAGGAAGGTGGTTCTTTCACATTCACTTCTCGACCGTTAGTACATTGAATCCCCAACACCCATTTTCCATACTCAAACTAAACGAAGTTAGAAAATACTGGCTCTTTAATGGGGAATGGGAGGAAGGGCTGTCCGGACAAGAATGGGGTCAGGCTGTCAGAAGCGCAGCCCCCTGCGGGCTAAGTCGGCTCGGGCCTCCTGTATCTGGCTCTGCAGCTCGCGTGCGGCGTCCTCGCAGTCATGAAAAGTGGCCACACGATAGCCCACAGTGGCCAGGGCATAGCAGCCGGCGGACACCAGCAAGTAGGCGGGCAGTGGCCACAGGACTTCCTGGCAGGACAAGGGCAGCTCCAGGCCCAAGGCTCCCGTGGTCAGGGCCGCCCAGGTGGAGCCCAGGATCGCCAGTCCCCAAAGCCACTGCGCTAATTTCGTCATGGTCACTGCGAGAAAAGAAAACAATGCTCCCCTGAGGAGCAGAAAGGAAAAGCGGACCAAACTCAACCGAAGCCCGCCCAGGGAGAGAGCATTTAAACCAGCCGTAGCCAGAGCGGAATCGCCGATCCCAGCGGTCCGAACTTGAGTGCCCACAAAAGGTGGAAGGGTCCCTTCCACCTTGCTACCCCCTCTATATTTGAGACCCACTTCCCATCTCTCGCCCTCTCTGTTCAGCTTTCAACCTACACTTACCTCTGCCCCACGTCTCCCCTTCCCAGCGCGGCCCGGATATTCGCGTCCGGAAGTCCTCCCTGGCTCACGCTCCGCTTCCGCGCGGCCTTCTGGGAGTTGTAGTTCACATGGCGGTCCATGGAGTACTCTTGGCCACCGCCTCAGTCTAGACGGGGTCCAGCGGGCTGCGCTCCGCAAACCCGGAGCAGGCTGGGTGTGGAGAGGCCTGGGCGCTGCTTCCCCACCTTGGGGTACGCTCCAGGCTGGCTTGGAACTTGAGGACATCCTTAAATGTTGCAACAAGATGGGAATATAATACTGTTCCCCTTAAACTCAATTCTCCAGAGCTGAAATCCATTCCTTCATTCGCTGGTTCATTCATTCGAACATGTCTTTCCTTTCTTTCTTTCCGTTCTTAACAGGGTCTCTCTAGACTGTCTAGGCTGGACAGAACTTTTTTTTTTTTTTTTTTTTTTGAGACGAAGTCTTGCTCTGTCGCCCATGCTGGAGTACAGTGGCGCGATCTCAGCTCACTGCAACGCAACCTCTGTCTCCCAAGCAGCTGGGATTACAGGCGCATGCCACCAAGCCCGGCTAATTTTTGTATTTTTAGTAGAGACGGGGATTTCACTATGTTGGCCAGATTGGTCTCAAACTCCTGACCTCAAGTGATCTGCCCACCTCAGCCTCCCAAAGTGCTGGGATTACAGGCATGAGCCACAGCGCCCAGCCAGAATATTTACTGATGACCATGATAGACTTTGGAGATACAGAGATATCACGAGACTTGACCCCTCTTTGGATGGAGGGGGAAAGCAGGAGTCAGGGAAGCAGTTGCATTGACAACTAACCATGAAGGCTTGAGATTATTGTTAGAACAAAGGTAGTTATATTTTCACAAGGACAACAACGAATGTAACTTGGAGCCAGAGGAAGAAGGGCTCCAGGAGGCTGTGTTAAAAAAAGAAAAGAAAAGAAAAGAAAGATCGAAAGATTTACCTGAGGTGGTGAAGGCACTGAAAGAGGGAGTATAATTCTTTCGAACATTTTTGGGGATGAATTTATTATACAGAGAGAGAGAGAAAGAGAGAGAGAGAACCAAGTAAGAGAAAAGATTAGGCAATTATCAACTTCAGAGGAAACAAAGAGTTATAAAAGAAAGGAAAGACAATTGATAAAAGCCTGTCTTGTAAAGACCACATCTGTAGTTTGACAGTTAGGTTTATTAACTTGCTGCAACAGAGAGAACACACTAGAAGAACTGTGGGGCAACTCATTAAAAAGGAAGAAATATGGTCATTACAGGTGATATGGTTTGGCTGTGTCCCCACCCAAATTTCAAGTTGATATGTATCTCCCAGAATTCCTACTTGTTGTGGGAGGGACCCAAGGGGAGATAATTGAATCATGGGGACCAGCCTTTCACGTGCTATTTTCATGACAGTGAATAAGTCTCACAAGATCTGATGAGTTTATCAGGGTTTCTGCTTTTGCTTCTTCCTCATTTTTCTCTTGCTGCCACCATGTAAGAAGTGCCTTTTGCTTCCCACCATGATTCTGAGACCTCCCCAGCCATGTGGAACTGTAAGTCCAATTAAACCTCTTTTTTGTTGTTGTTTTTTTTTTGAGACGGAGTCTTGCTCTGTCGCCCAGGCTGGAGTGCAGTGGCCGGATCTCAGCTCACTGCAAGCTCCGCCTCCCGGGTTCACGCCATTCTCCTGCCTCAGCCTCCTGTGTAGCTGGGACAAACCTCTTTTTGTTTGCAGTTTTGGGTATGTCTTTATCAGTAATGTGAAAATGAACTAATACAAGAGGATACTGGAAATGCTTGACTTTAAAATTTATATTTTAAAATTTATTTACTTATTCATTTAGAGTTGAAGTCTCACTATGTTGCCCAGGCTGGGCTCAAACTCCTGGATTCAAGTGATCCTCCTGCCTCAGCCTCCCGAGTAGCTGATACTATAGGCTAGCTAAAAGTTAAATGAAGCACTGTTTTCATAGGTTCGAGGTAAGCATAACTTTAAGTGAAGGGATCAAGAAGAAGTTCAAGCTGAGGGACCACTTGGAAATTACAAAGTTAAGATAAATGTAGAATATAGTGTCCAAAAACCCACTATCTAGACTGGGCACAGTGGCTCATGCCTGTAATCCCAACACTTTGGGAGGCCAAAGTAATCCACGTGGCTCAGAACTTCTAGCAAGAGTAGGATGTTCCATTCGCACTGACTGATTTCAGACAGCAAAGTTTGTGACTATGATTTTAGAAAATGAAGTTTCTCAGCCTTATGTCTTTGATGTTAATTAACAAAAGCAGTTTTTACAGATTCACAGTCTTAGCACAAACACAAATGGCTCAGCTGTGAAGAAAATTTTCACAGCCGTAACAATGTAAACACTAAGTATTGATTTAACTAAAAATTGGAACTGGGCACAGTGGAGCTGTGATCCCAGAACTTTGGGAGGCCTAGGCGGGAGGGTTGTTGAAGAAATGTAGAGGTAAGTACTAGAAGAAGTACTGTAGAAACTGGAGCATGGTTGTATATGTAGGTTGTATATGTAAGGGTTAGAGAAGAGGAGCAGGGGATGGTTATTTTTCATTAAAAGCCTTGTAGAGTTACAACTCTTTTTTTTTTTTCTATTCTTTTTCTTTTTTTGAGACAAGGTCTTGCTCTGTTGCCCAGGTGGTGAGCAGTGGTGCGAACACGGTTTACTGCAGCCTCGACCTCCTGGACTCAAGCTATCCTCCCACCTCAGACTCTGGAGCAGCAAGGACTACAGAAGTGGGCCGCCACACCCAGCTACTCTGTGTGTGTGTGTGTGTGTGTGTGTGTGTGTGTACGTAGATGGGGTCTCCCTATGTTGCCCAGGCTGGTCTCAAAATCCTGGGCTCAGCAATTCACCTCAGCCCCAACAAAGTCCTGCTATTACAGTCGTGAGCCACCGCGCGCATTGAAGTTACAGCTTTCAGAATTTGTTTAGCGGGTTTTCTGGTTTTCACTTGAAAATGCCCCGCCACCCCCCAAAAAATTTGTTGAACTAGTTGGTGTTTAAAACTATACACATTCCTTTGTTAAAGTAAAAATTAAAACAAATAAAAACTGGTGTTTTTTTTTTGAGACAGAGTCTTGTTCTGTGGCCCAGCCTGGAGTACAGTGGTGTGATTTCGGCTCACTGCAACCTCCGCCTCCCAGGTTCAAGCGATTAGCCTGCCTCAGCGTCCAGAGTAGCTGAGACTACAGGCACGCATCACCACACCCAGCAAGTGTCTGTATTTTTATTAGAGACAGGGTTTCACCATATTGGTCAGGCTGGTCTTGAACTCCTGAGCTTGTTGTCCTCACACCTTGGACTCCCAAAGTGCTGGGATTAGAGGCGTGAGCCACCACGCTCAGCCCAAACTTTTTTTTTTTTTTGAGCCGGAGTTTCCCTCTTGTCGCCCAGGCTGGAGTGCAATGACACGGTCTCAGCTCACTGCAACCTCCACCTCCCAGGTTCAAGCAATTCTCCTGCCTCAGCCCCCCGAGTAGCTGGGATTACAGGCGCCCGCCACCATGCCTGGCTAATTTTTGTGTTTTTAGTAGAAACGGGGTTTCACCATGTTGGGCAGGCTGGTCTCAATCTCCTGACCTCAGGTAATTCACCCCCTTGGTCTCCCAAAGTGCTGGAATTACAGGAGTGAGCCACCGCGCCTGGCCAAAAACATTTTTTAAAACCTGCTATACGACTTCAATGCCCTAGCCGCATCTCCACTTCTACCCCAAATCTTTCTGGTTTCTCAATCAAGGACTCACTGGTCACAGTGACTTTCAAATATTGGCGCACTATAGGGGCTGGACACCAGCATTGCAGATGCAGATCCAGGAAGTCCATTTTATTCACACACAGTAGACTTGGCCCTGAAAGACTGCCACTCCCCAGAACATTTTAGGGGCTTACACCACCACATATAAGGATAGATAACAAATTATACATTTTTTTGTTTTTGGGGTTTATTTTTTTTGAGACAGAGCAGAGCCTCGCTCTGTCACCCAGACTGGAGTGCAGTGGTACAATCTCGGCTCACTGCAACCTCTGCCTCCTGAGTTCAAGCGATTCTCCTGCCTCAGCTTTTCGAGTAGCTGGGATTATAGGCGCCTGCCACCATGCCTGGCTAATTTTTGTATTTTCAGTAGAGATGGGGTTTCACCACGCTGGCCAGGCTGGTCTGAAACTCCTGACCTCAGGTGATTCGCACGCCTCAGCCTCCCAAAGTGCTAGGATTACAGGCGTGAGCCACTGCGCCCAGCCAAACGAAGTAGGTACTTTTCTATTCCCATGTATGAATGAGGAAACCACGACACAAAAAGGGCAAAAGGTAAGTAACTAGCTCAAGGTTGTGCAGATGGTAAACAGCAAAGCTGTTACATTGGACCCAAAACTATATTCTTAGCACTTTCATTCTACTGTGTTGCTGCTACAGGAATGGGCAGCTAGGGTTCATCACAACAGCTGACATTCACTATGTGTCGGCTCTATGTCACTATGACTCCTATGTGTCGGGCACTGTGATGAGTGCTTCATGTGCATTATCTCAGTCAATCTTCACAGCAACCATACGAAATAAGTACTACTGGTCAGGCGCAGTGGCTCACACCTGTAATCCCAGCACTTTGGGAGGCCGAGGCGTGTGGATCCCTTGAGGTCAGGAGTTGGAGACCAACCTGGCCGACATGGTAAAACCAGGTCTCCACCGAAAATACAAAATTAGCCAGGTGTGGTGGCAGACGCCTATAATCCCAGCTACTCGGGAGGCTGAGGCAGGAGAATTGCTTAAACCTGGGAGGTGGAGGTTGCAGTTGCAGTGAGCTGAGATCGTGCCATTGCACCCCAGTCTGGGCAACAAGAGCGAAACTCCGTCTCAAAAAACAACAAAAAAAAAATTAGCCGGGTGTGGTGGCAGGCACCTGTAATCCCAGCTACTCGGAAGGCTGAGGCAGGAGAATCACTTGAACCCCGGCGGCAGAGGTTGCAGTGAGCCAAGATCGCGCAACTGCACTCCAGCCTGGGCGACACAGTGAGACTCCATCTCAAAAAAAAATTTACCCAGCTGTAGTCCCAGCTACTTGGGAGGCTGAGGCAGGAGAGTCACTTAAACCTGGGAGGTGGAGGCTGCAGTGAGTCAAGATTGCACCACTGCACTCCAGCCTGGGCGACAGACAGAGACTCTGTCTCAAAAGTAAATAAATAAATAATTTTTAAAAATACAAAAAATAAAAAATTAGCTAGGCATGAATCCCAGCTACTCAGGAGGTTGAAGCAGAAGAATCACTTGAACCCAGAAGATGGAGGTTGCAGTGAGCCAAGATCATGCCACTGCACTCCAGCCTGGGTAACAGAGTGAGACTCTCTTGTTTTTTTTTTTTTTTTTTTTGGAGATGGAGTTTCGCTCTTGTTGCTCCCAGGCTGGAGTGCAATGGCCCAGTCTCTGCTCACTGCAACCTCTACCTCCCAGGTTCAAACAATTTCTCCCACCTCAGCCTCCTGAGTAGCTGGGATTACAGGCATGCGCCACCATCCCCAGCTAATTTTGTATTTTGAGTAGAGATGGGGTTTCTCCACGTTGGTCAGGCTGGTCTCAAACTCCCGACCTCAGGTGATCCACCTGCCTCAGCCTCCCAAAGTGCTGGGATTACAGGTGTGAGCCACTGCACCCGACCTAAAACTCTATCTCAAAAAAGAAAAAAAAAAAAATTTAAAGAATAACTAATACCAGGCCTACTCAAACTGTTCCAAAATATAGAGGAGGAGGGAATACTTCCAAATTCATTATACAAGGCAGATATTACTGATACCAAAACCAGACAAAGACACATGAAGAAAAGAAAACTACAGACCAATATCTCTCACAAATATTGATGCAAAAATTCTTAGCAAAATACTAGCAAACAAAATTCAATAATTCATTAAAAAGATCATTCATTGGCTGGGCGTGGTGGCTTATGCCTGTAATCCCAGCACTTTGGGAGGCTGAGGCGGGCAGATCACGGGGTCAGGAGATGGAGACCATCCCGGCTAACACAGTGAAACCCTGTCTCTACTAAAAATACAAAAAAATTAGCCGGGTGTTGTGGCAGGAGCCTGTAATCCCAGCTACTCGGGAGGCTGAGGCAGGAGAATGGTGTGAACTCAGGAGGCGGAGCTTGCAGTGAGCTGAGATTGCGCCACTGCACCCCAACCTGGGTGTCAGAGCGAGACTCTGCCTCAAAAAAAAAAAAAAGAAAAAAAAAGATTTAAAAAAAAAAGACCATTCATCATGACCAGGTGGGATTTATCCCGGGGATGCAAGGATGGTTCAACTTATGCAAATCAATCAATGTGATGCATCGTATCAACAGAATGAAGGACAAAAACCATATGGTCATTTCAATTGATGCTAAGAAAACATTTGATAAAGTTCAACATCGCTTCATGATAAAAACCCTCAAAAAATGAATATAGAAGAAACATACGTCAACATATTAAATGCCATATATGACAGACCCATAGCTAGTAAAATACTGACTGCAGAGAGACTGAAAGCCTTTCCTCTTAGATCTAGAACATGACAAGGATGCCACTTTGACCATTGTTATTCAGTATAGTACTGCAAGTTTTAGCTAGAGCAATCAGACAAGAGAAAGAAATGAAGAGCATCCAAACTGGAAAGGAAGAAGTCAAATTATCCTTGTTTGCGGGTGATATGATCTTATATTTGGAAAAACCTGGACTTCACACACACATGAAACATTAGAACTGATAAACAAATTCAGTAAAGTTGCAGGATACAAAGTGAACATACAAAAATCAGTAGCATTTCTCTAAGACAACAGTTAACAATCCGAAACAGAAATCAAGAAAGTAATGCCATGTACAATAGCCACTAATAAAGTTAAATATCTCAGAATTAACTTAGCCAAAGAAGTGAAAGATCTCTACAATGAAAACTATAAAACACTGATGAGGCTGGGAGCTGTGGCTCATGCCTATAATGCCAGCACTCTGGGAGGCCAAAGTGGGAGGATTGCTTGAGCTTTGTTTGAGGATTGTTTGAGACCAGTCTGGGCAACATAGTGAGACCCCATCTCTACAAAAATAAATAAATAAGAAAGAAAAGCTAGGCACAGTGGTTCATGCCTGCAATCTCAGCACTTTGGGAGGCCGAGGCAGGTGATTCACCTGAGGCCAGGAGTTCAAGATCAGCCTGGCAAACATGCTGAGACCCTGTCTCTACTAAAAATGCAAAAATGAGCTGGGTGTGATGGTGTGCACCTGTAGTCCCAGCTACTCGGAAACCTGAGGCAGGAGAATCGCCTGAATCTAGGAGGCAGAGGTTGCAGTGAGAGAAGATCATGCCACTGCACTCTAGCCTAGGCAACAGTGTGAGACTCCATCTCAAAAATAAATAAATAAACAAGAAAGAAAAAGCATAAAACACTGATGAAAGAAATTGAAGAAGACACAAAAATATAGAAAGATATTCCAAGTTCGTGGATTGGAAGAATCAATATTGTTAAAATGTCTATACTACCCAAAGCAATCTACAGATTCGATGAAATCCCTATCAAAATACCAATGACATTCTTCACGAACATAGACAAAACAATCCTAAAGGTTGTATGGAATCACAAAAGACCCAGGACAGCCAAAGCTATCTTAAACAAAAAGAACAAAACTGGAGGAATACATTACGTGATTTCAAATTATACTACAGAACTATAGTATGCAAAACAGCATGGTACTGGCATAAAAACAAACACATAGGCCAGGCGCGGTGGCTCAAGCCTGTAATCCCAGCACTTTGGGAGGCCAAGACGGGCGGATCACGAGGTCAGGAGATCGAGACCATCCTGGCTAACACGGTGAAACCCCGTCTCTACTAAAAATACAAAAAACTAGCCGGGCGAGGTGGCGGGCGCCTGTAGTCCCAGCTACTCCGGAGGCTGAGACAGGAGAATGGCGTAAACCCGGGAGGCGGAGCTTGCAGTGAGCTGAGATCCGGCCACTGCACTCCAGCCTGGGTGGCAGAGCAAGACTCCGTCTCAAAAAAAAAAAACAAAAAACAAAAAACACATAGACCAATGGCAGAATAAAGAACCCGGAAACAAATTCACACACCTACAGTGAACTCATTTTTGACATTGGGGAAAAAACATTCTTTTTAATAAATGGTGCTGGGATAACTAGATATTCATATGCAGAAGAATGAAACAAGGGAGGCAGATTGCACAGGAAAACAAATGGATGAAACTTGACCCCTGTCTCTCACCACATACAAAAATCTAATCAAAATGGATTAAAGACTTAAATCTAAGACCTCAGACTATGAAACTGCTACAAAAGAAAATATTGAGGAAACTCCAGGACACTGGTCTGGGCAAAAACTTCTTGAGTAATATACCATAAGAACAGGCAACTAAAGCAAAAATGGACAAATGAGATCACATCAAGTTAAAAAGCACAACAAAGGAAATAACAACAAAGTGAAGAGACAACCCACAGAATGGAAGAAAATATTTGCAAACTACTCATCTGATAAGGGATTAATAACCAGAATATATAAGGAGCTTAAACAACTCTTTAGGGGAAAAAATCTAATCATCTGATTTTTAAAATGGGCATAAGATTTGAATAGACATTTCTCAAAAGAAAACATACAAATGGCAAACAGACATATGGAAAGGTGCTCAACATCACTGATCATCAGAGAACTGCACCTCAAAACTACAATGGAATATCATCTTGCCCCAGTTAAAATGGCTTATATCCAAAAGACAAGTAATAATCAAGACTTGCAAGGATGTGGAGGAAAGTGAACCCTCCTAAACTGTTGGTAGGAATGTAAATTAGTGTAAGCAGAGTTTACAGATGCCTCAAAAAAACTAAATATAGAGCTACCATGTAATCCAGTAATCCCACTGCTGGGTGTATACCAAAAGAGAAAGGAAATCAGTATATCAAAGAGATACCTGCACCCGCATGTTCGTTGCAGCACTGTTCACAATAGTCAAGATTTGGAAGCAACATAAGTGTCCATCAGCAGATGAATGGATAAGGAAAATGTGGCACATATACACAATGGAGTACTATTCAGCCACAAAAAGGAATTAAATTCTGTCATTTGCAACAACATGGATGGAACTGGAGGTCATTATGTTAAGTGATATAAGCCAGGCACAGAAAGACAAACATCACATGTTCTCACTTATTTGTGGGTTCTAAAAATCAAAATAGACTGGGGGCGGTGGCTCATGCCCGTAATCCCAGCACTTTAGGAGGCTGAGGTGGGTGGATCACCTGAGGTCAGGAGTTCAAGACCAGCCTGGCCAACATAGTGAAACCCCATATCTACTAAAAATACAAATGTTAGCTGGGCATGGTGGCGGGTGCCTGTAATACCAGCTACACAGGAGGCTGAGGCAGGAGAATCACTTGAACCCAGGAGCTGGAGGTTGCAGTGACCCAAAATCATGCCATTGCACTCCAGCCTGGGCGATAAGAATGAAACTCTGTCTCAAAAAATAAATAAAAAATAAAAAATAGGCCAGGCACAATGGCTCACACCTGTAATCCCAGCACTTCGGGAGGCCGAGATGGGCAGATCACGAGGTCAAGAGATCGAGACCATCCTGGCTAACACAGTGAAACCCCATCTCTACTAAAAATACAAAAAATTAACGAAGTGTGGTGGCACGCACCTGTAGTACCAGCTACTCGGGAGGCTGAGGCAGAAGAATCGCTTGAACCTGGGAGGTTGCAGTGAGCCGAGATCACGCCACTGCACTCCAGCCAGGGCAACAGAGTAAGACTCCGTCTCAAAAAAAAATTTTTTTAATAAAATAAAATAAAGTAAAAAAACAAAAATAAAAATAAAATAAAAACAATTGAACTCATGGAGACGGAGAATAGAAAGATGGTTATCAGAGTCTGGGAAGGATAGTAGGGGGGTGTAGGGATGGTTAATGAGTACAAAAAATAGCTAGAATGAATAAGACCTTGTAGTTAATAGCACAACAGGGGGATTATAGTTAATAATAATTTAATTGTACATTTATTTATTTATTTTTATTTTTTATTTATTTATTTTTTTTGAGACGGAGTCTGGCTCTGTCGCCCAGGCTGGAGTGCGGTGGCCGGATCTCAGCTCACTGCAAGCTCCGCCTTCCGGGTTTACGCCATTCTCCTGCCTCCGCCTCCCGAGTAGCTGGGACTACAGGCGCGCGCCTCAACGCCGGGCTAGTTTTTTGTATTCTTTAGTAGAGACGGGGTTTCACCGTATTAGCCAGGGTGGTCTCGATCTCCTGACCTTGTGATCCGCCCGTCTCCGCCTCCCAAAGTGCTGGGATTACAGGCTTGAGCCACCGCGCCCGGCCAATAATAATTTAATTGTACATTTAAAAATAACTAAAAGACGATAATTGGATTGTTTGTAACACAAAGGATAAATGTTTGAGGGAATGGATACCTAATTTTCCACGATGTGATTATTACACATTGCATGCCTACACCAAGTTATCTCATGTACCTCATAAATATATACACCCACTATGTACCCACAAAAATTAAAAATAAAACAGTTTTGTTTTGTGTTTTTTTTTTTTTTGAGACAGTCTCTCTCTGTCGCCCAGGCTGGAGTGCAGTGGCATGATCTCTGCTCACTGCAAATTCCGCCTCCCAGGCTCAAGCAATTCTCCTGCCTCAACCTCCCAAGTAGCTGAGATTACAGGCGCCCACCACCATGTCTGCCTAATTTTTGTATTTTTAGTAGAGATGGGGTTTCACCATATTGGCCAGGCTGGTTTCGAACTCCTGACCTCAAATGATCTGCCTGCCTCGGCCTCCCAAAGTGCTGGGATTACAGGCATGAGCCACCACGCCTGGCCACCATTTTATAAAAGTATAAATAAATAAATAAAACTGTATCAATGGACTTTTCATACTCTGTTATATTACGATTCATTGGTTTCTCTTGCACTTTGCATAGATCCCTTACTCTTGAGTAATTTTGTAATAGTTGAAGATATTCATATTGACTCACCAAGTGATGCCAATCTTCCAACATGTTGACACTTTATTATACAAATGCTTCTCGACTGACTTCTGATGGGGCTACATTCCCATAAGTCCATCATAAGTTGAAAATATTGTAAGTTGAAATGAGTTTAAGACACCTAAACCACTAAACATATAGCTTGGACTAGCCTACCTCAAACATGCTCAAAACACTTACATTAGCCTACAGTTGGGCAAAATCATCTAACACAAAGCCTATTTTATAATAAATTATTAATATCTCATATAATTTATTGAATATTATGCTGAAAGTGAGAACAGAATGGCCGTATGAGTACTCAAGTTGGGGTTTCTATCGAATGAATGTCACTTTCACACCATTGTAAAATTGAAAAATCATATATTGAACCAGTATAAGTTGGGGACCATCTATCCAATAAGAACAAATAAAACTGCCAGGCGCGGTGGTTCACGCCTGTAATTCCAGCACTTTGGGAGGCCGAGGCGGGCAGATCACGAGGTCAGGAGATCGAGACCATCCTGGCTAACATGGTGAAACCCTGTCTCTACTAAAAATACAAAAAAAAGTTAGCTGGGCGAGGTGGCGGGCGCCTGTAGTCTCAGCTACTTGGGAGGCTGAGGCAGGAGAATGGTGTGAACCCGGGAGGCGGAGCTTGCAGTGAGCCGAGATCGCGCCACTGTACTCCAGCCTGCGTGACAGAGAGAGACTCCGTCTCAAAAAAAAAAAAAAAAAAAAAGTCTTTGTGTTGGGGAAGAGTTGGTCCCTGGAGTAGTGGCCCCACCCCTTAGAGGGATGAGCAACCCTCTTGTGTGCCTGTCAAGCAGTAGGGATTTCTGGATTTCCACACATGTCAAGTTAATTACTAGGTCCTTGGGGAAGGTTTCAAGTAGTCAGGTTGTGTTGACTTCATCCCTGCCCTCAGGGCACCCACAGTTCCATAGGGCAACAGGACAAAAGCATATGTAATTAACAAAAACAAGTACTTACAAAATTACAGACAAACTTTTAAAAGGGGAGTAGTGGAGAAGGGGCTAGGTGAGTCAGGGTTTCCTAGAGAAGATAAGCTACAGGAGACCAAGATGGGAAAAGATGATAGCCTGAAGGTGGACAGACTCAGCAACAGGTCTGAGCGGCTGAGAAAAACATCTGGATCATTCTGAGGATTCAGCAATTTGGAGCTGATGCAGGGTAGAAGTGAGTTTCAACAAAAAGCTCAAAGTACAAGAGTGGTGTGTTGCCAGTGGGGTTCTTGGTTCTTCTTCTTCTTCTCTTTTTTTTTTTTTTTTTTTTGAGACGGAGCTTTGTTCTTGTTGCCCAGGCTGGAGTACAATGGCACGATCTCGGCTCACCACAACCTCCGCCTCCCAGGTTCAAGCAATTCTCCTGCCTCAGCCCTCTAACTAGCTGGGATTACAGGCATGCCCCACCATGCCTGGCTAATTTTGTATTTTTAGTAGAGAGGGGGTTTCTCCGTGTTGGTCAGGCTGGTCTCGAACTCCCGACCTCAGGTGATCCGCCCGCCTCAGCCCCCCAAAGTGCTGGGATTACAGGAGTGAGCCGCGGCACCTGGCCCTTGGTTCTTCTTCTTTTTTTTTTTTTTTTTTGAGACGGAGTCTTGCTCTGTCACCCAGGCTGGAGTGCAGTGGCCGAATCTCGGCTCACTGCAAGCTCCGCCTCCCGGGTTTACGCCATTCTCTTGCCTCAGCCTCCCGAGTAGCTGGGACTACAGGCGCCCGCCACCTCGCTCAGCTAGTTTTTTGTATTTTTTAGTAGAGATGGGGTTTCACCATGTTAGCCAGGATGGTCTCGATCTCCTGACCTTGTGATCCGCCCGTCTCGGCCTCCCAAAGTGCTGGGATTACAGGCTTGAGCCACCGCGCCCAGCCTGGTTCTTCTTTTAATAAACATTTGTTGAACAGCTACTCTATGCCAAATGGCATTCTCGTGGACAAAATAGACAAATTATCTGCCTTCAATGAAGCTTATACTCTAGTGATGGGAGACAGACAAGACAAAAATAAAGTACTTAATATACCAACTAAACCTGCCCAGTGGCTCATACCTGTAATCCCAGCACTTTGGGAGCCCAATGCAGGAGGATCACTTGAGGCCGGAGTTCAACGTCAGCCTGGGCAACACTGATCTCATCTCTACTAAAAATAAAAATAACATATATTCATCAAGTAATGAAAAGTACTATGAAGAAAAGTATAGCAAGGTAAGAGGCTAGAGGGTGACAGGCTGTACTGTGTCATGTCATATAGCATTATTAGAAAGGCCTGTCTGAGAAGGAGACATTTGCACAGAAACCTGAATGACATACAGAAGACAGAAGTGTAGATATCTGCTGAGAAAGCATTTCAGGCACAGGAACAGTAAGTGCAAAGGCTGTGAGGTGGAAACATGCCTGGCACAGGGGACATTCAGAGGCTGGGGGCAGGATGGAGTGAGTGTGGGGAAGAGAGCAAGGAGGCAACATCAGAGAGGTGGCAGGAGCCAGATGGTATGTAGTAACCATGCACTGTAGTCATGTTGGTTAAGCAACATGGTGGGCACAGATGGATCTGAATGTGAACTCCAATTCTGCCTTCATTTATCAGTTGTGTATAATCTTGAGCAGATCAGACTTTCTTTCATTTTACCCCATTTCATTTTACTGAAACAGGGTGTATTAGACAAGGGTTCTCCAGATGATCAGAACCAATAGGGTGGGTGTGTGTGTGATCCTGGTGCTGCCCCTCGGGAACTCTCTCTCTTTCCATATATATGTATATGGCAAGAGAAAGAGAGAGAGAGAGGCACAGCTGCTCACTCCTGTAATCTCAGCACTTTGGGAGACTGAGGTGGGAGGATTACTTGAGCCTAGGAGTTTGAGACCAGCCTGGGCAACATAGCAAGACTCCGTCTCTACAAAAAAATAAAAAATAAAAAATTGGCAGGACCTGGTGGTGCTTGCTTGTAGTCTCAGCTAGTCGGGAGGCTGAGATGAGAGGATCACTTGAGCTCCGAAGTGTGAGGCTGCATGACCTATAACAGTGCCACTGCATTCAAACCTAAGTGAGAGTGAGACCCCATCTCTGCAAAAAAAAGGAATTGTTTCGCACGATTATGGAGGCTGGTAAATCCAAGATCTGCAGGGTTGTGGGCAGACTGAAGACCCAGAGAAGAGTCAAGGTGCAGTTCAAGTCTCGACGCTCTGTGCTTCTAAACTCCCTCTTGCTCAGGGAAGGTCAAACTTTTGTTCTGTTTGAACCTTCAACTGACTGGATGAGACCCAACCACATTACAGAGGGCAATCTGCTTTACCTAAACCCTACCAATTTAAATATTTAAATACTAATCTCTCGCTTTCCTTTTTTTTTTTTTTTTTTTTTTGAGATGGAGCCTTGCTCTGATGCCCAGGCTGGAGTGCAGTGGCACAATCCTAGCTCGCTGCAACCTCCGCCTCCCCAGTTCAAGCGATTCTCCTGCCTCAGTCTCCCGAGTAGCTAGGATTACAGGCCCGCGCCATCATGCCCGGCTTTTTTTTTTTTTTTGAGACAGAATCTCGCTCTGTCGCCAAAGCTGGAGTGCAGTGGTGTGATTCCGGCTCACTGCAAGCTCTGCCTCCCGGGTTCACGCCATTCTCCTGCCTCAGCCTCCCGAGTAGCTAGGACTATAGGTGCCCACCACCACGCCCGGCTAATTTTTTGTATTTTTAGTAGAGACGGGTTTCACCATGTTAGCCAGGATGGTTTTGATCTCCTGACCTCGTGATCCTCCTGCCTCAGCCTCTCAAAGTGCTGGGATTACAGGAGTGAGCCACTGTGCCCGGCACATGCCTGGCTAATTTTTGTATTTTTAGTAGAGATGGGATTTCACCATGTTGGCCAGGCTGATCTCAAACTCCCAGCCTCAGGTGATCCACCCACCCATGCCTCCCAAAGTGCTGGGATTATAGGTATGAGCCACCTCACTTGGCCTTAAATACTAATCTCATCCAAAAACACTGTCACTGAAATATCCAAAATAATGTGTGACCACATTCTGTCACTGCACTGTGACAGCCAACTTGACGCATAAAATTAACCAAGAATGTTGCTCTTATAAGGTTGGTGGAAGGGTTAAAATTGAGAATATCTGTAAAGCACGAGTACAGTGACTGGCAAGTGGTAAATGTTCAATTAAAGGTGGTTGTTGTCATCACAAAGGGAAGAAATAACATTTGTCAAATGCCTAGTATGTCAAGTGCAATGCTAGGCTCTTCTGCACTGTTATTTAATTAAAATCTACATTACCACACACTGAGGTAGGTATTATTATCCCCATTTTACAGTTAAGGAACTTAATGTGCAGAGGGATCACTCATCTTGCCCAAGGACCCTCGCTTGGTAACTGTCAGAGCCAAAGCTAGAAATTAAGTCTGTCTGATTTCAAGAAGTGGGCTCTTTCCCCTGGGGCTGGAGGCTGAAAACAGAAAGGAGGGGTCTCCCTGGGGTGTCACTCCTAGTACCCTCACACACAGACATACACATACCTCGGTTTCAGTAATTCCCTTGAAAAATCCTGAGGCCCCATGGTAACTCTTTTTTTTTTCTTTTGAGACGGAGTCGTCCTCTGTAGCCCAGGCTGGAGTGCAGTGGTGCAATCTCGGCTTGCTGCAACCTCCACTTCCTGGGTTCAAGTGATTCACCTCCCTCAACCTCCCAAATAACTGGGATTACAGGTATGTACCACCACACACCCAGCTAATTTTTGTATTGTAGGTAGAGACAGGGTTTCACCATGTTGGCCAGGCTTGTCTCAAACTCCTGACCTCAGGTGATCCGCCCACCCCGGCCTCCCAGAGTAGTGGGATTACAGGTACGAGCCCACACACCTAGCCCCTATGGTGATGCTTAACCCAGAAAAGGGAAATGTGCAAGGGTTTATTTCTGTAGGATCTGGGCCTCTTTGGACAGGAATCCTGCCCTCCAGTCCCTCCTGACAGTGCAGCCTCTTCCTAAAATGGATAGGGTAACCTTTGCTGGCTCTTCTCTCCCAACTTACCTGATATAAGAGGAGTTCTTAGGCCGGGCGCGGTGGCTCAAGCCTGTAATCCCAGCACTTTGGGAGGCCGAGACGGGCGGATCACAAGGTCAGGAGATCGAGACCATCCTGGCTAACCCGGTGAAACCCCGTCTCTACTAAAAAATATAAAAAACTAGCCAGGCGAGGCGGCGGGCGCCTGTAGTCCCAGCTACTCGGGAGGCTGAGGCAGGAGAATGGCATAAACCCAGGAGGCGGAGCTTGTAATGAGCTGAGATCCGGCCACTACACTCCAGCCTGGGCGACAGAGCGAGACTCCGTCTCAAAAAAAAAAAAAAAAAAAAAAAAAAAAAAAGAGGAGTTCTCAGCTGGGTGTGGTGGCTCACGCCTGTAATCCCAGCACTTTGGGAGGCCAAGGCACGTGGATCACCTGAGGTCAAGAGTTCGAGATCAGCCTGGCCAACATGGTGAAACCCTGTCTCTACTAAAAATACAAAAATTAGCCGGGTGTGATTGTGCACGCCTGTAATCCCAGCTACTCGGGAGGATGAGGCAGGAGAATTGCTTGAACTCAGGAGGTGGAGGTTGCGGTGAGCCAAGATTGCACCACTACACTCCAGCCTGGGCGACAGAGGGAGACTCCATCTCAAGAAAAAAAAAAAGAGGAGTTCTCAAAGAAGGGCTCCTCACAGACGGTGAGGGCCATTTGGCTCAGGCCTTATTGCAACATAAGGCCTCAAATTTAGACTTCTGATGTTATCTCCAAGTGTGGTTACAGTCACGCTGTTACTCTGATAGAACAGAAAGTAAGGACTTACCATAAAATTGATTTAACTTTTATTATGGAATTTCCAAATATATACAAAAGGTAGGCCGAGTTCGGTGGCTCAGGCCTGTAATCCCAGCACTTTGGGAAGTTGAGGCAGGAGAATAGCTACACACACACACACAAAAGTAGAAAGAATAGTACAATGAATCTGGTTTGCCTATTATCAGAAGACATTTCTTTTTCTTCAACTTTTATTTTTATTTTATTTTATTTTTTTTTTGAGATGGAGTCTCGCTCTGTCGCCCAGGCTGGAGTGCAGTGGTGCAGTCTCGGCTCACTGCAAGCTCTGCCCCCCGGGTTCAAGCCATTCTCCTGCTTCAGCCTCCCGTGCAGCTGGAACTACAGTTGCCTGCCACCACGCCTGGCTAATTTTTTTTTGTATTTTTTAGTAGAGACAGGGTTTCACCGTGTTAGCCAGGATGGTCTCGATCTCCTGACCTGGTGATCCACCCATCTCGGCCTCCCAAAGTGCTGGGATTACAGGCATGAGCCACCGCGCCCAGCCTCTTCAACTTTTATTTTAAGTTTAGGGGTACATGTGCAGGATGTGCAGGTTTGTTACATAAGTAAACATGTGCCATGGTGGTTTGCTGCACAGATCATCCCATCATCCAGGTACTAAGCCCAGCATCCATCAGCTATTCTTCCTGATGCACTCCCTCCCCTACCCCATCCCTCTGAAAGGCCCCAGTGGTGTAGTTCCCACCATGTGTCCATGTGTTCTCATCATTCAGCTCCCACTTGTAAGTGAGAACATGTGGTGTTTGGTTTTCTGTCACTGTGTTAGTTTGCTGAGGATAATGATTTCCAACCCCATCCATGTCCCTGCAAAGGACATGATCTCATTCCTTTTTATGGCTGCATAGTATTCCATGGCATATACATACATAGTATTCCATGGTGTATATGTACCTCCATGGTGTATATTTTCTTTATGAGTCTATCACCGATGGGCATGTAGGTTGATTCCATGTCATTGTTATTGTGAATAGTGCTGCAATGAATGTACACGTGCATTTATCTTTATAACAGAATGATTTATATTCCTTTGGGTATACACCCAGTAATGGGATTGCTGAGTCAAATAGTATTTCTGCCTCTGGGTCTTTGAGGAATAACCACACTGTCTTCCACAATGGTTGAACTAATTTACACTCCCACCAACAGTGTAAAAGCGTTCCTTTTTCTACGCAACCTTGCCTGCATCTGCTATTTTCCGACTTTTTTTTTTTTTTTGAGACGGAGTCTTGCTCTGCCACCCAGGCTGGAGTGCAGTGGCGGTATCTCAGCTCACTGCAAGCTCCACCTCCCAGGTTTACGCCATTCTCCTGCCTCAGCCTCCCGAGTAGCTGGGACTACAGGCGCCCGCCTCGTCGCCCGGCTACTTTTTTGTATTTTTAAGTAGAGACAGGGTTTCACCGTATCAGCCAGGATGGTCTCGATCTCCTGACCTCGTGATCCGCCCGTCTCGGCCTCCCAAAGTGCTGGGATTACAGGCTTGAGCCACCACGCCCGGCTTCCGACTTTTTTTTTTAAAGACAGAGTCTCGCTCTGTCACCTAGGCTGGAGTGCAGTGGCAGGATCTTAGCTCACTGCAACCTCTGCCTCCCGAGTTCAAGCGATTCTCCTGCTTCAGCCTCCCGAATAGCTGGGATTACAGGCATACAACACCATGCCTGGCTAATTTTTAAATTTTTAGTAGAGACAGGGTTTCACCATGTTGTCAAGCTGGTCTGGAACTCCTGACCTCAAGACATCCACCTGCCTCAGCCTCCCAAAGTGCTGGGATTACAGGCGTGAGCCACCATGCCCGGATGTTTTTTGACTTTTTAATAGCCATCCTGAGTGGCATGAGATGTTGTCCCTGTGGTTTTGATTTGTATTTTTCTAATGATCAGTGATGTTGAGCTTTTTTTCATATGTTTTTTGGTCACATGTATGTTTTCTTTTGAGAAGTGTCTGTTTATGTCCTTTGCCCACTTTTGGAGGCTTTTTTTTTTTTTTTTTTTTTTTGAGACAGAGTCTGGCTCTGTCGCCCAGGATGGAGTGTGGTGGCGCAGTCTCGGCTCACTGCAACCTCCACCTCCCACGTTCAAGTGATTCTCCTGCCTCGGCCTCCTGAGTAGCTGGAATCACAGGCACTCACCACCATGCCTGGCTAATTTCTGTATTTTCAGTAGAGACAGGGTTTCACCATGCTGGTCAGGTTGGTCTCAAACTCCTGACCTCATGATCTGCCCGCCTCAGCCTTCCAAAGTGCTGGGATTGCAAGCGTGAGACCCCAAGCCCAGCCCCTTTGCCCATTTTTTAATGGGGTTGTTTTTTTCTTGTAAATTTGTTTAAGTTCCTGTCACAAGACTTTAAATTATAAAATAGGACCTGCAGTTCCCTGTAAAGGAAAATTCTCTATAAATTCTGGATTTATATGATCTTATATATATGATTATATATGACCATATATATGATCTTCTGGATAGCCAGGCATGGTGGCTCACGCCTATAATCCCAGCACTTTGGCAGGCCAAGACGGGCTGATCACCTGAGGTCAGGAGTTTGAGACCAGTCTGGTCAACATGGTGAAACCCCATCTCTACTAAAAATACAACAAAATTAGCTGGGCGTGGTGGTGCATGCCTATAATCCCAGCTACTCAGGAGACTGAGGCAGGAGAATCACTTGAACCCAGGAGGTGAATGGAGGTGCGGTGAGCCAAGATCGCGCCATTGCACTCCAGCCTGGGCAACAAAAGCAAAACTCCGTCTCAAAAAATAAAATAGGGGTCTTGTGGATAGCATAATTGTATTGTAATTTTGTGTGAAAAAGTGTTAATCTGGCTGGGTGCAATGGCTCCCGCCTATAATCCCAGCACTTGGCGGGGCCTAGACAGGAGGATTACCTGGGGCCAGGAGTTCGAGACCAGCCTGGGAAAGACGGTCGGAAAAAAAAAAGAAAAACAGTTAATTTATCAAATGTAAACGTGCCTGTTTTTCATTTCCAAGTGTATCTGAAACCTCCACAGACAGTAGGGACCTAGACTTCTCTCCATCTTTCAGAAGTCCTGTCTCCAAGGGAGCAGTTGCTGAGATCTGTGGGTCATTTCCCACCCTGCCCCTGGCCCCCTGCAGAGGCTGGGGTGGGAATAGCTGACTCTTCAAACCCTGCCAAAAGCTCTGAACTCTGCCTCTTGCCAGTGGTCAGGCCTCCTCCACCTGACCCTTCACCCGAAGTGATGGGATGCCTACCCATAGGGCCAACTGGGGGGGCTTCTCTCTGCCTCTGCAGGAACTCAACCAAATAGCATTTACAGAGCAACCTCTGTGTGGCCAGCTGGCTTTCAGCCCTGGGGGTGGGAGGTGCGGGGGTGGATTTGGGAACCTGATCATGATCCCAGCACTGCCCCCTGAGGAACCTCCAGTCTGCTGGGAGAAAAGCAAAGAAAGGTACCTAAAGCAGAGCTATTAAGTGCCCCAACTGTGCCTATGTGACAGTCCCACCATTGTTTGCTTGGGAGGCAGATCCTAGTAAGCCTAAGTCAAGGAGGGGTGCGCACGGGGAAGGCCAGCCCGGAGGTCCCCGAGGGCAGGGCCTCCAGGCTTCCTATTCTTTCGAGGTTCCCGCAGCGCTCAGGCCCCACTGGGCTCACAATAAGCTTCAATGACCGCTTTTGACTGAACCTTTCCCCTTTGTATCTGTCTCTGTGTCTCTCAGCATCTCTGTCTCTACGGGTCTCTGGCTCTCTCTTGTTTCCCAACATCCTTCCCGAGCCCCTGGGGAGCAGAGCTGGGGGAGCCCGGCAGTGGGAACGGGACAGCGTCCTGTTCTCACCAAGGACAATAAGGGCCGGAAAGGGCTGGAGCCAAGGCCTGGCGCAGACTCCCCCTCCCTGCCTGCCCTGGGCACCCCCCCGCACCCCCCGGCCTGACCCGCCTAAGTGCCAGTCCTCAGGGACTCAGCCTCCTTGCCCTTGGTCTCACATTCCCACTGCCCTCCCTTTTCTCTGGAGGCATCACTTCTGCCCCCAGGAACCCACAGAGCCAGCGCCCTCCCACTGTCTTCCACACTCCCCGCACCCCCATCCCCTGCATTATTTACTCCTATTTCCGGAGCTGGCTGTGGGCGCCAGCGGGTGTCAGGGCCACGTGTGAGGGAGCAGGAGGAAACATCTGGCTTCCCTCTGTCCCCCAGGGGCGGGGACGCCTCTCTCTCCCTCAGGCCTACCGCCTCCTCTGGGGTGGAACTGAGCCCCAGGAGTCCAGGGGCCAAGAGGTTAGCACCTTTGCCCTTCTCACCCTCAGGGCTCTGGCAGCCATGGAGTCCTCACACCCCCTTACTTAATGATGGTGATTAGGTGGCTGTGATACCCCTGCCAGGGTTAATTGGCAGGTCAGGTGCAGCCAGCCTGCAACCAGGCAGGGTGCAGAGCTGCGACGCTGGCGCCAACCTGCCTTGTAAATGCACTCATTCCTTGAGGAAGGTGTCATTATTCCTGGGCCACATGCTGCCCCTGGTGCCTATGCAGTGGGTGGCAGCAGGTGCTCAGATTCCTTGGCACTGCCCTGGCACCTGCTCTCCGGCTCTTCCCCACCCTCTTCTAGCCATAGAGATGATACTCCCTGCTGGTCCCCACCCAAGCCAGCTCTCGTTGTGGAAGGCATGGTTCCCTCTGCTGGCCGGATCCCCAGACTACCCACCCACCCCGCGCCACCCTCTTCCCCCCTCCCCTCCCTAGGCTGTGTCTGTGCTCACCTGCTCTGGGACCTGACCCTCTGCCCAATGCTCCCACTTTGCGTAGGGCAAAGTCGAGGTTTGACAGTGAGACTTAGAGCCAACCCAGCCTCCCCTTAAGCCCAGAGACCAACTTGGACAACCTCGTCCTCTCCCACAGGGTCTCATATCACAACCCACTGCCCTCCCCAACCATCAATACGGTGAGTCAGAGCTTAGAGTGGCCATCCTCTCAGGGAGGCTCTCTCTGGTCTCCACTAAACTTTCTGCCTCCAATCCCAGCCTAGGGGGAGAAGAGGTTTAATTCAGGATTCAGTCCTTCCAAATGGACCAGTCTTTTGAGTCTTCCAAGAAGGCTGGCTTCCACACTGACAGACCCAGCAACAACTAACGCCACACCCGGCCCTCAGGGTTAGCTTGTCTGGGAGGGTGCCGCTAGCCTCCAGGAGGGAGATGTGAATCCATAGCGCCCCCTGCAGGCGTCTTGGATAAACTGCCTAGCACTTGCTCCTTGGCCAAGTTACAGAAGGGAAAGTATCTAGGGTTCTGGCCAAAGATGGGAGTGGGGTGGGGTGGCCTCTAGTCCTTGACCAAAACTCCTCTACTCACTTCTTCATCTTCACTGGGTCTTATTCCCTAACTCAGGCACCTATGGACAGGATTTTGTTTGTCAGGACAGGTTATTTCATTCAACCAACCCACCTTTTTATTTTTTGAGACAGAGTCTCACATTCAGGCTGGAGTGCAGTGGCACAATCTCCACCCACTGCAACCTCTACCTCCTGGGTTCAAGCGATGATGGTGCCTCAGCCTCCCAAGTAGCTGGGACTACAGGCACACAACACCATACCCGGCTAATTTTTGTATTTTTCGTAGAGATGGGGTTCCCCATGTTGGCCAGGTTAGTCTCAAACTCCTGACCTCAGGTGATCCACCCACCTGGGCCTCCCAAAGTGCTGGGATTTCTGGCTTGAGCCACTGCGGCTGGCCCAACCCACCAGTTTTTACTGTCCATTATCAGGCTCTGGAAAAGACAAAACTGACCAAGACGAGGTGTGTACCTTAAAACCCACATCATTCAGCACAAGGGATGGCACCTAGGACAGGCACTCTGCACAGAGTTGTTCCTCATGACAGAGCACAGACAGGGCAGGGTGCAAGTAGCCACCTGCATTTGCATCAAGGTTGGCTCGGAAGCTGATGTCCTTGCTCCTATTGTTTTATATACTTCACTACAACTTAGGAAGTTCCCAGTGTCTTGGCTACAAGACAGAGAAAAAAATGAAGGCACCAGAACAAACAGGCAAGGAGCAGCTGACCACCTGGGGAGTCTTTCTAAACACAGGCATATGTTCATTCTGGAGTAGAACAGAGAGGTCCCAGCGACAGCATCAGGAGAGAAGTCCCATCTATGCACTTGCAGCAGGGGGCTCATTTGCTCAAGGAAGGAGCTGGAGTGGCAAAGATACCACGTGGAACCCCATGAAACAGTATAGGTGTACGGGACCTTTCCTTCCTTTACTCTTTTGCTCCAAGATGCCTTCTGGTACTGACAGGCCGGCCCTCCTGCATTGCAGCCTTTACCCCTTTCCCCAAAGATCATGACTGCAGAACATTCATGCACTTTTCTTCCATGATGAGACTCACACAAGTATATGCCATTCCAGCAGCACTGACGGTATTCAGCAGATAATTGGTAAAAATGAATGTGGGAGGAAGGAAAGCCTCACCATTCCCAAGGTCTGAAAACAGAAGGTGCCCAAATGTCTTAACATTCTGTACACCTAAGCTGGGCACTGGTAGATGAGGTCCACAACATATCACAACTCACAGAGCTACAAAGAATCTACTTTATTGAATATTCAGGGTCAATTTCTCTTCTTGCTCTTGCCTGTGACCTTGGCTGGTGTGAGGACTGGAGCTGCTGCCTGGTACAGGGTGGAGGAGATCTTGTTGATGTAGTACAGACCAACCATGGAGAAGATGAAGCTATATGGTGAAGACAGAAAGGTCACGGCACCAGTGGGCATGCTGCCAGCCCGGTGCCTCCTAGGGAAGATACTAGCATCAGGGAAAGAATCCAAGTTCAAGTTTAGGAAAATGGGGAAGGACAAAAGAGGGAGAACAGAGGGAGAGGTGGCTGTGGAAGGAAAAAGTCTGAAACCATCAGAGTAGGATCCAGTGCCAAAGAACAGAATGCTACACCCCTTACCCAGCTGTCAGGAACATACCAGGTGGTGACACAGACTCGGTGGATGAGACCAGATGCAAAGAGAGCCAACAGGAGGCACAGGAGAACTAGGGACACGAGAAGAAACAAGGAGGACAACGGTCAGAACGGAAATATCAGGCATCCGCATGTGGAGTCCAGGAGAAATCCGGGGCTCTCTGAATCCTGGGGAACCTGCTTAGAAGGGTATGTATGACAACAGCAGGAGGATTCAGATGACCTTAATGATACCCAGAACATGGAGGTAGGAGGTTGAGTGCGGTGGGTCACACCTGGAATCCCAACACTTTGGGAGACTGAGGTGGGCAGATCACTTGAGCCAGGAGTTTGAGACCAGCCTGAACAACAAAATGAGACCCATCTCTTAAAAAAAAAAAAAAAAATTGATTTAAAAAAAAATTAGCCAGGCATGGTAGTACACTGGTACACATGCCTGTAGTCCCAGCTACTCAGAAGGCTGAGGTGGGAGGAACCCTTGAGCCGGGAAGTTCAAAGCTGCAGTGAGCTATGATTGCACCACTGCACTCCAGCCTGAGCAACAGAGTGAGACCCTGTCTCAAAGAAAAAAAAAAAAAAAAAGAACATGGATGTAGATGTATGCTTTTTTTTTTAATCAGCTCTGCCCCAAATCTCATGTAACTTCCCTATCCTGGCTTTCCTTCCATAAAAGGGAAAAGGAAAGGCGATGGACAAGTCTGAAGGGCAAGATGTGTTCCCATTTGGGGAACCCAGTTAAGCCCTTTCCAACAGAAGCCAGACAATGAGAGTCAATTCATTAAGCTGGGTGACCAGTGGTGGAAGTTGAGGGCCTTGCTCCCTGGACACAGGTTGGAGGGCAGAGTGCTTGGATTCACTTGTTCATGGGGGCAGGAAAGGATTTTAGGTTACCTGGAATATGATGGGAGAGAAGATGAGAGGACAAAAGCAAGGACACACAGGGCTGCACCTGCCCAAGTGGAGAGGGCAGAGAAGGCGAAGTGGGCCAAGAGCTTTGCCCCACCACAATGGTATCTGTTTTTTTTTTTTTTTTTTTTTTTTTTTTTTAATTTTTGAGGCAGAATCTCACTCTGTCACCCAGGCTGGAGTGCAGTGGTGCAGTTTCAGCTCACTGCAGCCTTGACCTCCTGGGCTCAAGCGATCCTCCCACCTCAGCTTCCCAAGTACCTGGGACTATAGGTGCGCACCACCATGCCCGGCTAATTTTTGTATTTTTTGTAGAGACAGGGTCTCTCTCTGTTGCCCAGGCTGGTCTTGAATTCCTGGGCCCAAGCGCTCTGCCAGCCTCCACCTCCCAAAGCACTAGGATTACAGGCATGTGCCATCCCACCCAGCCAACGGTTTCTTCCAGAAGCAACTGAAAAGCCGGCACGATGGCTCACACCTGTAATCCCAGCACTTTGGGAGGCCAAGGTGGGTGGATCACCTGTCATCAGGAGTTCAAGACCAGTCTGACCAACATGGTGAAAGCCTGTCTCTACCAAAAATACAAAAATTAGCCAGGTATGGTGGCGCATGCCTGTAATCCCAGCTACTTGGGAGGCTGAGGCGGGAGGACAGCTTGAACCCAGGAGGCAAAGGCTGCAGTGAGCTGAGTTCACACCACTGTACTCCAGCAGAGGTGACAGAGCGAGACTCCATCTCAAAAAAAAAAAAAGAAGCAAGTGAAGATAATATATATGGAAACAAAATCTAACAGAGAGAAGTCCCAGGGCTACTGGATGGAAGGAACTCTGAAGCCTGCAAAAGGGCTATGTGGAGAAAGCAAGTCCTAGACTGGGGCAAAGAAATGAGGGCAGCCAGGCCCAGTGGCTCACACCTGTAATTCCAGCACTCTGGGAGGCTGAAACAGGAGGATCACTTGAGCCCAGGAGTTCGAGACCAGCCTGGGCAATATGGTGAAACCTCATCTCTACAAAACTTAAAACAGTAGCTGGGTATGGTGGCACTCACTGGTAGTCCCAGCTACTGATAAGAGGTAAGACTGAGGTGGGAAGATTGCTTGAGTCCAGGTCAAGACTGCAGTGAGCCATGATCACATCACTGCACTCCAGCCTGGGTGACAGAGTAAAACCTTGTCTCGAAAAAAAAAAAAAGAAAAGAAAAGATTAAGGGCAACTGTGATAGATCTTTGTTTTGCCAGATGAAGCCTTTACATGAGATTGCATCTGCTGTGAATTTCTGAGCACATGGCATTCCTTAAGTAATCTGGTCTTGACGCTTAATTTGCTTTATAAACTTAATTCTCCATAAATAACTGAATCAATTCTTGATTAACATGAGCAATTGAACGAGAATTATTCCAAACAGGAAATAATCTAACAGTTATTCTGATTTGGTCAGGATTCCTGCTGCCATGGAAATTTGGTGCCTCTAGTATTTAGACTCTTCACAATCTCCTCAAATTAGTAGAATTCTCTAATACTGAGTCAATTTCACATCAGAACTCCACAGTGAATTTGGTCCTGCTGCTTCTTCTGGTGGGACCAAGGACCACCTCCTAGCGAACAGATGCAAAACATCAGCCCAAATTTGCCTGTTCCCCTCAAACCTTCCCTGGGAGCTGGCCAGAAGGTACCAAAGTTTCTTGCTTTCAAAGGCTTTCTCTTCCAGCTCCACCTCCAAGAGCTATACAAGATGCAGAATCGAAAAGCGTCATCTGTCATCAGACAGCTTTAGTAAATATATTTCTCCTTAACAACCTTTAATACCTAAGCATCTGGAAATTCAATATCATGTTTCAGGAGGTTAAAGAGGAGAAAATTCAAACACTCAAGCTCCAATATTCACTTACTCTCAGGGAAGATCTTTGCTTGGAATCCTTTGCCAAAGACAAGATTCTCCAGATTATTGAAGGCCTGGTTGAGGGAGTTAAGGAGTAGGGCGTGCAATTGGGGCAGAGCTGTGTGGGGAAGGGGAAGGGCACAAGCCTACGTGGCCCGCCCCCTCCAACCGCAGGGAGGATACAGTGAGCGAGAACACGAAGAGACCTGAACCAAGCAGGCCGCCCTGGATGGTGAGCCACTCGGTGGAGGCCAGCTGACGGCTGTACATCTGCATCCCAGCGAAGAGCAGCAGGGACAGGAGGGAGGAGAGCGCCAGCGAGGTGCCTGTACCTACCACTAAGGGGATGGGAGAAGGGACGGAGAGTCAAGTTCCGCCCTCCCTCCGGCAAGCTACGGGCAGATCGGCCGGTCCAGAAGCTCGGTGGGCCGACCCCCTCCAAGAACTCCCGGGACTGCAGCCACATGCCCCAACTCCCCACACCGCGCGGCAACCCCTAGGTATTCCCCAGCCCCTGACACCCCGAACCCTCCCGTCCAGTGGAAATGCCCGCTCCCGGTGGAAACCAGGACACGTCAGCTCTGCCGGGAGAGGACAAGGAAAGCTTTTCCACCCAAACCCCGACCCCCTCTAGCACTTCCTGGGGACCCCACCAGTCCCGTTACCCATCATGCCCCTCCCGTGAGTCCAACCGGCGCCTCTGGACAAGAAAGGGAAGCTGAGGCGGGTGCGATTAGCTATGCGCATGCGTTAGCGCTTAATGCGGACTTGCTACTCCCCGCGTTCTCCTCTTTCGTCCTCGCAGTGCCTGGACGCAGCGCCCTCTTGCGACAGGGAGGAAATAATGCGTCGAGGGGGCATCCTCGGCCACCGCCCTTTCCTCATACCTGGTGCGTCCGCTGCCACTCTGTACACGCTGCACTTATCTCTTTAAGTCATTGGGCCCGTGCCTGTGGCATCTATCCCATCTCTGTCTTCTTTGCCATTTCTGCCATCTCTTAGTGCACGTTCCTCAAACCTCCCTGCCCCATGACCATTGCCTCAACATCTCTCAACCCAAAATTTAGTGCTCCCAACCAGGAACCCATTTTCCTCCGAAACTAATCCCCCGCTTTATATGAGTAAAATTAGGAGCCAATGAAAGACGAGAATATAAGAAATGGCTCCCCCCTCAAATACCTTTCCATATTCCCCAACCCCCCCACCCCGACCGGCTTTCGAGAACCACGTGGGGAGAACTATTTCCCACCCCCTACCCCGACGGGCACTGTTCGAGGCTGGTCCCTGGAGCATGCGCAGTGACACCTCACCCCCCCAGCCCTCCTCACACCCCCACTGGGCTCCTGCATTAAGCCCAGGGTTCGCAGCTGCAGCCGGGATCGGGCACCCAGGGGCGGGCGGGCACGGTAGGGCCATGGCAGAGGGTGAGGATATGCAGACCTTCACTTCCATCATGGACGCACTGGTCCGCATCAGTGTGAGTTAAGGTGGGGTCGAGGGAAGGGGAGGGGGCGTATAGGGTTCTGTGGCAAGCTGGGACCTGGAACAGGTGGGGATCCAGGAAGATGCTGGGATGTAGACAGGGGGCTAGCGATGGCAGAAACGGCTGGGAGGGTCGTGATGCAGGTATGAGAGGGTAATCCCGGGAGCAGCCCGGAGGTGAGTGCCTTGAAGGCGTCGTTGTGCTGGGGCGTGAGGAGGAGCTAGGAGCAGCCCAGACGCAGCGGATGGGCTGGGGTGGCCTCCAGCAGTGCACCGGGGCTGGGGCTTCAGGGGAAAGGCGCTGTTATGAGGAGGGGAAGTGTGAGCTTGGATATTTTCCAAGAAAACTGAGGACAGGTGGGGGATGATGTAGGAGCCGCCCCACAGTGCAGATCCCAATTTGGACCCCTCCCCAAGACCCCACCCCACGCACCCCCACTCAAGGCTGCTTCCGAGCCTGCGGTTGTCATGGCAACCCTTGCCCGGCTCTCCCAGGGGCGGTGCCAACCGTGTTCCCCCCCACCACTTCCTCCCCCCCTCCTTGTCCCTCCCTCCTTTGTGTCAGCTGCGCCCCTGACCGGGATGGCTGCGAAGAGAGGGACCAAGGTGAGGTGTGGGGGTGGGGCATAGCCTGAGGACCCCCACTCTCGCCACCAAGAGGGGGAGGGGACTTCCGGTGGGGAGGGGGCGAGTGGGCGGGGCTCTTGATTCCCCCACTAGCTCGGAGAAGGGGTGCCGCTGACCGGGTTGCGCTGCGGGAGAGGGCGGGAGGGCCTGATGGGGGCGAAGGGGAATGGGTTGGTTAGAGGGATTGGAGGAGAACGATGGGGAAGTGAAGGATAGGGAATGGAGGCTGGAGTGGCCGCAGGCCGGAGCCGCGGCAGGAGGACGTATGGAGCGAGCAGGATGGAATGCCAGCTTCGCCTGACTATCGGGAATCACGGCATGGGGGTGCTGCTGGAGAAAGGAGTGGGGGTCTGCATGGAGCTGCAGAATGGGCGGTGTCCTTGAGAAAAATGCCAGGGGCATGCTGCCCACAGATGGGGGATGGAGGCAGGTGAGGGGGCTGCCAGCTGGGGCTGCTGCAGCTGGAGAAATGGGGATTGGGCTTGAGGCTGGAGCAGGCACAAGGTCCAACCGTCCCTCCTCTGGGCCTTTAGCTCTGCCGCGGGGAAAGAAGCAAGGGACAGAGGTCTGGGAAGGTCTGTGAACCAGCTCAAGGCAGGTGCTGGGGAAAAGCTGCAGGTAGCTTGTCTTGCTCCTTCCTCAGACCCCTAGGGTATCCAAGGGCAGCCAAGGGGCTGCTGAGGTATGCCTAGGTGTCCAAGCGCTGACCTAGCCTCCTGGTCCCTCCACAGACCAGCATGAAGAACATGGAGAAGGAACTCCTGTGCCCAGTGTGTCAAGAGATGTACAAGCAGCCACTAGTGCTGCCCTGCACCCACAACGTGTGCCAGGCCTGTGCCCGGGAGGTGTTGGGCCAGCAGGGCTACATAGGACATGGTGGGGACCCCAGCTCTGAGCCCACCTCTCCTGCCTCCACCCCTTCCACCCGCAGCCCCCGCCTCTCCCGCAGAACTCTCCCCAAGCCAGACCGCCTGGACCGGCTGCTTAAGTCAGGTGGGACTGGGGCCTGTAGGGTGGGGATGGGAACGCTGAGCTATTCATCAGGAAGATGGAAGAAGTCCATCACTGGTCAGGGGCATCTGTCTGTCTTTCTAGGGGGTGGAGATACTGCTTACGCAGGCTCTAATGAGAGCTGAGCTCTAGGCACAATGAAAATCTAATTTAATTGAACAGGCTTCCCCACACCCAGCCAGCTGTAACTCTCACGTCCTCTACCTCCCTGGTTCACCCACAGGCTTTGGGACATACCCTGGGAGGAAGCGAGGTGCTTTGCACCCCCAGGTGATCATGTTCCCGTGTCCAGCATGCCAAGGTGATGTGGAGCTTGGGGAGCGGGGTCTGGCAGGGCTTTTCCGGAACCTGACCCTGGAACGTGTGGTGGAGCGGTACCGCCAGAGTGTGAGTGTGGGAGGCGCCATCCTGTGCCAGTTGTGCAAGCCCCCACCACTAGAGGCCACCAAGGGCTGCACAGAGTGCCGTGCCACCTTCTGCAATGAGTGCTTCAAGCTCTTCCACCCCTGGGGCACGCAGAAAGCCCAGCATGAGCCCACCCTGCCCACCCTCTCCTTCCGCCCCAAGGTGAGCCAGCCCTTCCAAGGCCTGTGGAGGGAGGGACATGCTGCTGCAGGTGGGTGGGGGTGCCTGGCATTGTGGGTTTCCAAAAGGAAGTGGGAAGGGTTTTTCAATGCTAAGCACCTACCTCTGTTATCTGTAACGAAGTCACTGGACAAATCATTCAACAACTTCGGGCCTCCATCTCATTTACTACAGGGGGATTGTAGTATCTGCCCTGCAATGTCCATACCTAAAGGGTTGCTGAGAGGAAGGTGTGAGATAGTGTTTGTTCACTATCTGCACACTGAAAAGGTCTGTGTGCATTCACTCACTGAACAAATATTTAATGAGCACCTATGTGCACGGTGCTATTCTAGGTGTTGGAGATACAGCAGTAAACAAGATGGACAAGGTTAATTATTAACTACCAGGCTAAGATTAATTGGCATCATTATTACTGTTATTACCACATATTCCAATGAGAGAGATGAAAGGAGGTGCAATGCTGGTGAAATGGGCACCGCCCGGAAACTGCAGGAAAGGCTCTCTTTGATGCCACTATGTACCACCAGGTGGCACTGTGAAGCACCACCAGCAGATGTCTCCACTCCCATCTTGCCAGTGGAGGGAGGGCACCAAACTGCTGTAGTGGTAGCATAGTACCCTTACCCACACCATTGTCTGACCATCACATTGTTCTTTGTGTCCCTAGGGTCTTATGTGCCCAGACCACAAGGAAGAGGTGACCCACTACTGTAAGACATGCCAACGGCTGGTATGTCAACTCTGCCGGGTGCGGCGCACCCACAGCGGGCACAAGATCACACCAGTGCTCAGTGCCTACCAGGCCCTCAAGGTAAGGACCCCCCTTATCCAACCCTAGTGCTAACTCACACTCTTACCCTCTTGCACCTCCTCCCAACTGCTGGTTTCTGCAGAGCTGGGCATGATGCCCACCTCTTTCTTCCCCCTCAGGACAAGCTGACAAAGAGCCTGACATACATCCTGGGAAACCAGGACACGGTACAGACCCAGATCTGTGAGCTGGAGGAGGCCGTGAGGCACACCGAGGTGAGGGAGGGCACGGAGGTGGGCCCTGGGCCCTGCCTGGGAGTAGGGGCAGGAAGGGGGTGTGGGTGGTCATGACCCAATCACCTCGTTGCTAGCTCAGGAAGCCCGTGAGGTGTCCAGGTTCTGGTTAAACCAGGTTTGCAGGAACACCAGTGCCCCAGGCCAGGCTGTACCTGGGCTGCAGGGGGAGCAGGGTGGCTATAGCTCAGCAGAGAGCTCGAAAAACCCCACACGCGTCACTCAAAAAACCCTATGCATAGTTCAGATGCTCTCAGTCTCAGGTGCCTACCGAGGATGGCACACATCCCCAGTACTAGAGTGAGGTGATGACTGATACCTTCTGACAGGTTGACTGAGCTGGCTGACATGGGGATGGACAACTAAGGATGGCATAGATGCCAGTGGACATTAATTAGTGCAGTCAAAGTGGACATTAGGGTAGCCATGGCCGTGTTCATTTGGATGAGTCACTAAGGGGCAGGGATTATGATGTGGGGATCCAGGAAGGTTGGCACAAATGACCAGGAGTTGAGTCCATCTAGAGGTCCCATTGCAACCATGAGCCCAGGCCCTGTAGGAATGGGTGAGCAGCATTTCCCCAGATCCCTTGTGACCTTAGCCATGCTGTGGTGTCCAAGGAGGCCAGCACAAATGCTGCCTCCAAAAAGAAGATAGTAAGTCATGCATCCTTTGGGTGTTGCTCCCTGGGCAGGTGAGTGGTCAGCAGGCCAAGGAGGAGGTATCACAGCTGGTGCGGGGGCTGGGGGCTGTGCTGGAGGAGAAGCGGGCATCACTGCTTCAGGCCATTGAAGAATGCCAGCAGGAGCGGCTGGCCCGTCTCAGCGCCCAGATCCAGGAGCACCGGAGCCTGCTGGATGGCTCAGGTCTGGTGGGCTATGCCCAGGAAGTACTTAAGGAAACAGACCAGCCTTGCTTTGTGCAAGCCGCCAAGCAGCTGCACAACAGGTACTCAGGGGCATGGGATCCTAGGGGGGCAGAGACATCATGGGTGTGACCAACATCTAGGACAATGTCTACAGTATTTCCAGGTGGAAAACTGGGGTTCTGAGGATTTTCATGAGGCCAAACTGATACCAGCTCCCAAAGCAGTTCCCAAGGCTCTAGGGGCAGGCAAGACAGAATTGAGGGGCAGGGTGGCTGCCCAGATGGCAGTGCCTGACCTTTTCTTGCCCCCATCCCAGGATTGCCCGAGCTACTGAAGCCCTCCAGACGTTCCGGCCAGCTGCCAGCTCCTCCTTCCGCCATTGCCAACTCGACGTGGGACGTGAGATGAAGCTGCTGACAGAGCTTAACTTCCTGCGAGGTAAGGAGATGGCCAGGCCCCATGCCCAACCAGAGCCTTCTTCCCTTCCTCCCCAGCAGCGGGCCCGGGGGGCAGTGCCCACCGGGGACCTCCCCGGCCTCCTGCCCGGCCTGGCCAGCCATTCCTCCCACCCAGCCCACCCTGCCACACCGTCCTACCGCGCTCAGCGCTGCTTCTCCCTCTCTTTGTTTGTAGGCTGTGGCCACCGCGGACTCTGCTCCGGAGCACCCCAGGCAAGTCAGCGGCCCTGCCCCGGGGGCCCTGCCCGCCGCCGGGCCCCCTTCCCACCCCGCTGCTCCCACACATCTCGGCCAACCACTCATTGCTTCCTTCTCTTTCCTGTCTTGCCCCGACCTCGTGGTCCTCCCACTGGACCAATGCCCTGTCTCTCTTCTGCCTTCTTCAGGCGCTTGTGTAATCCTGGCCCTTCTGACCTTTTGTCCTTGTGACCCTTGCCCTCTGGCCTTGCACTTCCTTTCCCTTGACCTCCAACCCCTGCCCTCAGCTTTTCTGTCCCTCTGTTGTCCCCACTTTCCACCTCGCTGCCTCCTGCATCTCTCTTCTGAGCCTGGTCCTCTTCCTTCCTGCTCGGCGCCCTCTTGCCTGTGGGCTCCAGTGGCCTTTGCCTGCCCCTCCCTGGGGCTTCTCTTAACTCATACAAGGTCTGAGCTGCAAGGGCCCCCAGAACTTACCTAATCTGATACCCTTATTTGACAGGGGAGGAAACTGAGGCCCAGAAAGGGGAAGTGACTTATTCCAGGCCAGAGTGAGGTAGCAGCAGCCCAGGACTAGCACACAGATGTCCTCACCCCCAGCCCAGCACTTTCCAGCTTCGTTCTCTTTTGGGCCCTGCCCTGCCTCTCCTGTGCCCAGTCCTGAGATGAGCCCTTCCCCAGCTCCCTCTCACCCACACTCACCCCCCCGGCTCCCGCTGCTTTCCCTTTTCCTGCCTGTCCCTGTCCTCCATACCAGGCCAGTGGCCAGGCCCTGACTGACCCCCGCTGTCTCTTCCAACAGTGCCTGAGGCCCCCGTCATTGACACCCAGCGCACCTTTGCCTATGATCAGATCTTCCTATGCTGGCGGCTGCCACCCCACTCACCACCTGCCTGGCACTATACCGTTGAGTTCCGGCGCACGGATGTGCCTGCCCAGCCGGGCCCCACCCGCTGGCAGCGGCGGGAGGAGGTGAGGGGCACCAGTGCCCTGCTTGAGAACCCCGACACGGGCTCTGTGTACGTGTTGCGCGTCCGCGGCTGCAACAAGGCCGGCTACGGCGAGTACAGTGAAGATGTGCACCTGCACACGCCCCCAGCACCTGGTGAGTGAGCAGGCACAGGTGGTCATGCAAAGGGCATGGGGTATGCCAGGGCCCAGGCCCTGACGGTTGGTTCGGGTGGCCACTAGTGAGGCCATATAACATAGTAGGTCTCACACACACTAACTCTGGAGCTAGACTGCTTGGGTTCAAATCCCAGCTCTACCTCTTGCCAACTGTGTGAGTGAATTCTGGCAAGTTTTTCACCCTCTCTGAACTTCAGAGTCCTTTTTTGTAGGGATAATGATAATACTAGCCAGGTGCAGCGGCTCATGCCTGTAATCCTAGCACTTTGGGAAGCCAAGGAGGGAGGATTGCTTGAGGCCAGGAGTTTAAGACCAACCTGGCCAACACAGCAAGACCTGATCTCTAAAAAAATAAATAGGCCAGGCGAGGTAGCTCACGCCTGGAATCCCAGCACGTCGGGAGGCCGAGGAGGGCGGATCACAAGGTCAAGAGTTCAAGGCCAGCCTGGCCAACATGGTGAAACCCCATCTCTACTAGGAATACAAAAATTAGCCAGGCGTGGTGGTGCATGCCTACAATCCCAGCTACTCGCAAGGCTGAGGCAAGAGAATCGCTTAAACCCGGGAGGCGGAGGTTACAGTGAGCCGAGATTGTGCCACTGCACTCCAGCCTGGACGACAGAGGAAGACTCTGCCGTCTCGGAAAAAATAAATAAATAAATAAAGGCCAGGCGAGGTGGCTCCCACCTGTAATCCTGGCACTTTGGGAGGCCAAGGCAGGTGGATCACCTGAGGTTGGGAGTTTGAGACCAACCTGACCAACATGGAGAAACCTACTAAAAATATAAAAGTAGCCAGGTGTGGTGGTACATGCCTGTAATCCCAGCTACTTGGGAGGCTGAAGCAGGAGAATCACTTGAACCTGGGAGGCAGAGGTTGCGGTGAGCCGAGATTGCGCCACTGCACTCCAGCCTGGGCAACAAGAGTGAAACTCTGTCTCAATCAATCAATCAATCAATAAAATATGTAAAAAAAAATTATTTTTGGCCGGGCATGGTGCCTCACGCCTGTAATCCAAGCACTTTGGGAGGCCGAGGCGGGTGGATCACGAGGTCAGGCATTCAAGACCAGCCTGGCCAACATAGTGAAACCCTGTCTCTACTAAAAATAAAAATAATTAGCTGGGCGTGGTGGCAGATGCCTGTAATCCCAGCTACTTGGGAGGCTGAGGCAGGAGAATCGCTTGAAGCTGGAAGGCGGAGGTTGCAGTGAGCTGAGATTGTGCCACTGCACTCCAGCCTGGTGAACAGTGTGAGACTCCGTGTCAAAAAAAAAATATTTTTAAAAAATGATAATGCTTACCTCATAGGGTTACAAAAACTCAGCTGGTGTGAGACGATGCATGGAAGTCTGAGTACAGTGTCTGGCTCATGGTTAGGGCTCAAGAATGTTACTAAAGTGACTAGAAAATAGTTCGAACTCCAGGGGGTGGGCATGAGAGGGAAGCCTTGCCACCCAAGTAGCGACTGGGTATAAGGGCCAGGTGTGAACCCAGAGTATGGGCTGGAAGGCATAGACTGATGGTGATGGGAATGTCACCAGGTAGAACGGAATAGTGGGAACTGTCCATGGGGCTGGCCACAAGTAAGGAGTTGGAGGAAACCCCATGAGTCAGCCAGGTCCAGGGCACTGGCTTCTGTGCCCACCGTCATCACAGAAACTCTCTGGGGTCCCATGCCCATTTGGAATGCCCCCTTCTTTTTTCCGCATGCCTCCCTTTCCGATTTCCCATGTCCTGTTCTCTTGAACCCCCTGCCTGTTCCTGGTGACTGAACCACCCTTGCAATGCGTTCCCTGTTCTGCAGTCTCACAGCCCCCAGTGCCAGTGTTTGTCCCTGAAGTTCTTCCTCCATCTCAACCCTCTCCCTCTTTCCAGTCTTGCACTTCTTCCTCGACGGCCGCTGGGGTGCAAGCCGAGAGCGGCTGGCCATCAGCAAGGACCAGCGAGCAGTACGGAGTGTTCCAGGGCTGCCCCTGCTGCTGGCTGCTGACCGGCTGCTGACCGGCTGCCACCTGAGTGTGGATGTGGTCCTGGGCGACGTGGCTGTGACCCAGGGCCGCAGCTACTGGGCCTGCGCCGTAGACCCAGCCTCCTACTTGGTCAAGGTGGGCGTCGGGCTGGAGAGCAAGCTTCAAGAAAGTTTCCAGGGTGCCCCCGATGTGATCAGCCCCAGGTCAGACCCCTCTGGAAGGGATGGAGTATGGGGTTCCTGGTGGAAGTGAGGGGCACGGAAGGGGTGGCAAGCAGAGCACAGACTTGCTAGGGTGGGATGGGAGGGGATTCGGAGGAAGTAGTAGGAGTATGGAAGCCAGGCTGGGAGGCCTGTGGCCAGGAGAGGCATGGGCTCAGCAAAAGGGCTTTTGAGGACTGATTTTCAGAGCGTGGTGTGTGGTCAGGGAAAGGGATGATAGAAGAGGGAGCCATCTCTGCTTCCTTCCAACCATCTGCCACTCTGGACCAACACACCATCTCTCCAAGCATCTGTATCCTTTCTTCCTAACACTCCATTTCCAACATCCCTTCTCCATAAAACCTTTGCTCTCCAAGACCTCCTTCACCCATATCTTAAAATTCTTCCCTTAGCTGGGCACAGTGGCTCACGCCTGTAAACCCAGCACTTTGGGAGGCCGAGGCAGGCAAATCACTGGAGGTCGAGAGTTCAAGACCAGCTTGACCAACATGGAGAAACCCTCTCTCTACTAAAAATACAAAAAAAAATAGCACATGCCTGTAACCCCAGCTACTCGCCAGGCTGAGGCAGGAGAATCACTTGAACTCGGGAGGTGGAGGTTGCGGTGAGCCAAGATTGTGTCATTGCACTCCATCCAGCCTGCGTGACAAGAGCAAAACTCCTTCCAAAAAAAAAAAAAAAATCTTCCCTTAAACATCTCACCTCCATAACCCTCCTCTCCCCAACTCCCTATTTAAAACTTTCCCACTAATGCTTTTCATCCTAAGCCTTCTCCCCAGCACTCTATCCCCCAACACCTTATTTCTTCAAAATGCTTTCTCCCCAACACAAATCCCCTCCTAAACCCCATTGTCCCCAACCCCGCATCCCTCTAACACCCTTCATTTGTGACACCAATCCACCCTCATCTCTCTCCCGACACCCACCTTCCCAACATCCTTTCTCTTCTTAGTCACTAATTTCGGATTCTTCCAATGTCCTCTCATCCTCAGAACCATCTCCCCAGCATGATTTCCCCAATACCATTTTTCTCGACGCCTTTCCACGTGCCATACCAATGCCATGTCTTTCCCGTCCCCCCAGCCCCTCTTGCCAATAATGTGCTTTCCTCTCAGCGCTCTCTTTCCACCAAACCCAAACTCCTGAGCCTATACTCTAACCCCTGCCACTTCAGCGTTTTCTTCTCAACACCCGAAATCCATCCCTTCAACTTCTTGCTCCTCAACATTCCATCCTTCCAGTGTCTCCCTCTGGTACCTCATCTGTCACTCCATCCCTCAACAATCTCGTCCCCAACACCCGCTTCTGCAGGTACGACCCGGACAGCGGGCACGACAGCGGTGCCGAGGATGCCACAGTGGAGGCGTCGCCGCCCTTTGCTTTCCTAACCATTGGCATGGGGAAGATCCTGCTGGGGTCGGGGGCAAGCTCAAACGCAGGGCTGACAGGGAGGGACGGCCCTGCAGCGGGCTGCACAGTGCCCCTGCCGCCCCGCCTGGGCATCTGCCTGGACTACGAGCGGGGCCGGGTTTCCTTCCTGGATGCTGTGTCCTTCCGTGGGCTCTTGGAGTGCCCCCTGGACTGCTCAGGGCCTGTGTGCCCTGCCTTTTGCTTCATTGGGGGTGGCGCAGTACAGCTCCAGGAACCAGTGGGCACTAAGCCTGAGAGGAAAGTCACCATTGGGGGCTTTGCCAAGCTGGACTGAGCCTTCCAGGCCCCTCATGCAGACCTGGGGTCCTCCTGGGCCCTGGCCCCCAAACCTCTTGGCGCCGGGTTGTTGCCCCCTGGCAGATTCTCCCCTAAACTCTCCTACCATGTGGCCCTGCCCCTTTTCCCTTGTCTGTGTCTTCCCACGGTTTTCTCTTGACCCAGGGGCTCTCTTCTGCCCACCTCTCTGGATGGCCCCCTTTCTCTCTATTGCCTGTTAGCCAGGCCCCCACCCCCACTGAGTCTGCCCTATGACCTGCCTTTGGCATGTTACCCAAGCTATGGAGACAGCCCCTTCTCCATCCCTGTCCTGTGCCCCCCAGGCTGATTGGGCCGGGCACCTGAAACACTGGGCATGATCTCCAGCTCTGCCCTTGCCCTGCCAAGCTCCCTGCCCTGTTGATGCTGAACTACAGCCTTGGGACAGGCAGACTTTGGGGCTGGAAGCTGTCCAGGCACTCCTGGTGACGGGAAGGGGACCCTGTCATCCTGCTTTATTTATTTGGGTCCCGACCCCCCGCAGCTGCATGCCCCTTACGTCCCTCTTCTCCCTCTTGCATGCTTTTACCTGTCCCGCACCCACGCCAATGTGCCAAGTCTCCCTTGGGGACTCAGCTGAGTCTGGGTGTTCCCATTGGGTTTGGCCAGGCGAGGCCTCTGGTGCCCACTGCCGTCCTCCTGCAGTGGGCTCTGCTAGGCCTGTGCTGAGCAACAGCTGTTATTGTCATGGTTTATAAATAATAAACTGTGATGCCAGGCACATCTCTGCCTTCCCTGAGCACAGTCATTCCTGTTAGTTTCTGTGCTGGGTGTGGTGGGCGGGAGGGAGCAGGGTGCTAGGCTGTGGTTCTGGGCAGGGGCAACCAAAGGATCTGGTGCCTGAGGGAGGAAGGCCCCAGGCTAGGCGCTCTAAGCCTCCTGCCACACGTGTCCTGGCCCTGCCTGAGCCCACCACAGCTGCCAGGAGACATAGCTCTCTGGCTGCTGGCAGCAGGCCCCAACCAGGGCATCCGGGCCTGCCCTGCACCACCAGGCCCTGGGGGAATGCGGTTGAGGGGACAGGCAATGTGCCTGGGCCCAAAGGGATCAGGGAACCAGAACCACTTCCCCATTCCCAGGGTGTTGTGGAGCCCACCCCAGGGGCAGCAGGCTGGTGGGGCAGCCGGGGTCAGGGACGGGGCTGGGCCTGGTGCCAGCGCCTGGATCTCACCCAGCCTCTGCTTATCTCAACCCTGTTGACTCTGGGCTGTTATCACTGCCCAAGGATTTACTTCACACTCGGACAGCTAAGAATAGAGCCATCTGGGGGCACTCTGCCAGGGGGCAAGGAGGGCATGGGCCAGGTGAGGAGAGGGGAGAGCCACTGGCACACAGATCCCAGTCTCGGAGCCCAGTCACGCTAGTCCTCCAAAACCCGCCTGGGTTTCGTTTCCTCCTTCCGCTTGTGCTGCCAGGGTTAGCCAGAGGTGGCTCCTCAGGCCACCCCTACATCCCAACGTCACCTCCTCCTCACAGCTCCTGCTTCTCAAACAAACCCGCTCCTTACCACCTCCTGGCCTCCCTGTCTCCTCCCCCAGGCCTCTCACACACATTCTGACTGCCCTGCTGCCCACGGGCCACAGATGAAAGATCAGAAGTTGGCGCAGCGGGAGGCCACGTTTTATTCAGTCCTGTTCAGGTCCCCTGCTATCTCCAGGCTCTCTGGGCCAGTCCTCGTGGGAGCCCCCACTGCAACACTTCCCAGGCATAAGCCCTCAAGGGCCCGCATGAGCTTCCACAGACCGAGAAGGGTCCCAGAACTTGGTGGGGCCTCTGAAGAAGGCTGTGAGCAGCCCACCTGAACTCCCAGCTCACCAGCCCAAAATAGGGTGCAGGGGCTCTGGCCCTGAAGAACCTGAGTGGGGTGGACTGGCACTGGCTGGCCACTCAGCTCAGTAGGCGACGTGCCCCTACAAGTTGGCAGAAGTGGCTGCCACTGCTGGGTTTGTGTAAGAGAGGCTGCTGCCACCATTACCTGCAGAAACCTAGGTGGAAGGAAAAGAGATCCAGGGTGAGGAGCAGAAGGTACCTCCTAGAGCCCCTGGATGCCACCCCAGGCTGGGGTAATCAGTCCAGGGTCCTGGCCAGCTCTCAAAGGGCTTATTCAGAGAGAGCACCTGCCACCCCACCAGCCGGTGACTGTAAACAGGGCTGCCCTCCTCCCCCTGCTCTCCTTCACTTCCTCTTCTTGGCTCTAATCAGCCACCTTGTCCCTCCATTCTCTGCTGTTCCAGCCAAAGAAGGTGTGTAGGGGTGTGTGTGTGTGTATGCGTGTGTGTGTGTGTATCTGTGTCTTTGTAAAACTGAGAGAGGGAGGTCTCCAGGAAGAGGAAAATAGGAGCAAGAAAAATAAACTCCTCTCTCCTCCCCAACCTGGAGTGGTTTTCCACCCTCGGGTGGCTGCAGTAATTATTGACTAGGTCCCACAGAGAAAAGCCAGGAGAGGAAGGAGGGAGGGTTCCTTGCTTCCTTGAAGCTCCCAAGAACCCCACTGGCACCCAGGCTCACCTGGTCTGCTGACACTTCTTCCTCTACCTGGGAAACCTCCCCCTATACCAGCCTTTCTCGGTCTACCCTCTATTCCTAGGAGATGATTAGGGGCACAGGGGCTCACCCCTGTGACTCCTCAGGAAGGGCTCCCCAGGCATAGTGCTCTACCCATTTTGCCTCTGGGTGCAAAAAAAACAAAACAAAATAAAACAAAACTGCTGCGGTGGCACCAGTTCAGCCAGGGCCAGCCAGCATGAATGTGGACAGCCAATGCTCTTTTAGGAATTCTGGTAGTGGGGCCACTCCCTCTTGGGGGCCCCTTTCTTTCATGGTCTCCTCCCAGGCCTGTCCCCCAGAACTCCTCTGACCTCTGCCCCCCCATCCTTGCCAGGTCCTCCTCTGCTCACTTCATGCCACTTCTCACCTCTTCCAAGCTCTTTGGGTTTTCCAAGTACCCCCTTCAGAATCCTTGCCCAGCCAAAGCCTCTGCCTCCCCCGGCCTGTGGGGCCCAATCTCACCTCCTCATAGGGGCTACGATTGGTACTGCCAGGGGGCACATAGCGCCCATGGGTGTGGTAGGTGGGGTACTCGCTCATAGGATGGTAGGCATCCCGGGCGGGAAAGATGTCCAGCTGCCTATAGTTCTTTTGGCGGCACTGACAGACAGCCTGGGGAAATAGGAGGTTATGGCAGACCACGGAGTGCCTTCTACCGGCGGCGGGGGGAGGGCACTGATCAGGGCCAGGGACTGCACTCACCAAGGCAATGAAATAGACGATGGCCAGCACAACCAGAACACAGACCAGCACCAGGAGCGCAATGCCCCAACCTGGCACCTCAGCCCCGGACTGGTCAGAGAAAGGAAATGGCACATCACGCACTAAAAGGAAAAGCAGTGGTCAGGGCAGTCTCCCAGAGGAGGTGCCCCTCTAACTGCCAGCACTAAGGAAAGAGTGGGGAACCAGACACTGGAAGGAGAGGGGCCCCAGCATGGTGCTGGGCTGCAGCCAGGGAAGTAGCCTCACCGCTGATGTCTGAGATCATCAGGTTATATCGAGAGGCTGCTTCCGTTTTACGTTGATTGAACTGTGTCTCCACGTCGTGGACATTGGTGGTACCTTCTCGGAAGACCAGAGTCGATTGTACCACCACAGATCCTGGCCTGGTCACAGGGAAATGAGCACTTCAGCCACGGGTCCCAGCTCTGGCTCAGGACTCTCCCCCAACCTTGAGTGCACCAGTCCCTCCTTACAGTCATGACCAACACCCACCCTCCAACCACCACACTGAGTCCACACCCAGAACTATACCTGAACTTAATATTGGAGAGGCCCAGAAAATCCCCTTGTTTATAAATCTGCAAAAACTGGGGTGAGAGGGAAAGGACTCAGGCTTGATGCAAAGGGTGTGGACAGTTCTGATGGCTGCTTCAGGGGAACATGGGAAAGGAAAGGCTGATACTCACCAATTCAGAAATGTCTCTCTGCAGCTGTTGGTAGTAGTTGGTGCTGGGATCTTCCAGAGAGGAATTAAACTGAAGGTTTGAAATGTGAAAAGACAGGAAAAAGAAAGAGACCCCAATAGACAATTGGGGAGAAGTGCTGTGATTGGAGGAGGTGAGATGAGGTACTGTGCTATGGTGAGTGCTACTGGTGTCAGTCTTGGTGCTGTGGCTGGCAAGGGTGGTAGGAGTATCAGAGTGGTGGCTGGGAATTGAGAATGGAGTGCTCTTGCTGGCTGGGGTGGTGGTAGCCCTGGCAGAGGTGCTGTTGTGCACCAGAGTGGAAGCTGAGCCTGATGCAGAGCCTGAGGCAAAGGTGACATCGTGGGCTGGGGGAGCAGTGGAGCCCAAGGCCGGCCTGGTGTCCGGGGCCGAGGTGACATCGTGGGCTGGGAGCCCGGTGGAGCCCGGGACTGCACTGGCATCCGGGGCCAAGGTGACATCATGGGCTGGGGGGGTGGTGGAGCCCGGGGCTGCACTGGTGTCCGGGGCCGAGGTGACATCGTGGGCTGGGGGGACGGTGGAGCCCGGGGCTGCACTGGTGTCCGGGGCCGAGGTGACATCGTGGGCTGTGGGGGCGGTGGAGCCCGGGGCTGCACTGGTGTCCGGGGCCGAGGTGACATCGTGGGCTGGGGGGGCAGTGGAGCCCGGGGCTGCACTGGTGTCCGGGCCCGAGGTGACATCCCGTCCCAAGGTGATAGTCGAACCTGTGGCTGGTTCCATGTCCAGGGCTGGGGTGACGTCCTGTCCCTGAGTGGTGGAGGAGCCTGAAACGGGGCTGTGGCTGGAGAGTACACTGCTGGTCATACTCACAGCATTCTTAGTAGAGATGGGCATTGAACTTCTTTGGGTAGCCGAAGTCTCCTTTTCTCCGCCTGGGGTAGAGCTTGTATGACCAGAACCTGTAACAACTGTTGTGGGTTCAGGGGCCGTGGCAGCTGTGATAAGTTAAAGTAATAGGGTTGGGTTGGAAGAAAAATAAGAGCAAGAAGAAAATATAAGCTCTGGCCACCAGAAAAATAATACCAGGAGGACTGGGGAGTGGGCAGCCTCAGCAGCCCCTGGGTTGGCTGTCTCCTTCCTTGCAGCAGCCTCCTTCTCTCTGCCCACAAGCCTCGGCTCCTGGCCCCTGCATTTCTCCCCTCTTAAGCCTTCCTTCTCCCTACTCCCTTCCCCCTAGACTTCTCTTCAGGACATTTGCTTGCCCCTGGCACCCACTCTCAGGGTTGGGGGCATCTCTTCTCAGCCTGTCCTTAGCCTCTCCCTCCTTCTAGCACAGACAGGGCAACCTCTGTCTGCAATTCTTGCCTTTCATGGTGCCATCTGCCAGGGAGCGAAACCCACAGAAAGGCCACGAAGACCACCTGAGCAGGGCAGCCCACTCCCCACCTTGTGCCCCTCACCTGTAAGCACTGTGAGGATCAGGAGCAGGAAGAAAGGAGACTGGGTGCCTGGTGTCATGGTGGTGGTGAACTGGGTGGGGAGAGGGCAGAACAGACTCAGGCAGGCGTTGCTTGAGAGGTGGAACGGGCACAGGCGCCTGCTGCTTTATACCGGTCCCCCTGGCCCCCCTCCCCCCTGCCCGCCCGCCCTAGGCACAGCTGGAGCAGGTGACAGGTGACAAAACCCCGCCCCCTCCCCCTTCCCTACCTCCTACCTGTTCCTCCTCCTCCCCAACCATTCCTGGGTAGGCTAAAAGGGCTCTAGTCGCTCACCCCCTGACTACCCATTTGTTCTCCAGCTGGCCTCCCCCTTTCACCAACCACTCCCTGGCTCCAGGGTGGAATGGGGAGGGGCAGTCTGGAACCTGGGGCCCCTGGGCTCTAGTTTTAGCCCCAGGGCAACAACTAAGGTGGGAATGGGGAACAAAGCCTGCTAGGTCGAGGTTCTGTACAGCAAGGCCAGGAAGCCCACCCCTAGGTCTCCCACTCCACTTCCCCGCTCTCCTTGGGTCCATTGAAGCAGAGCAGGGCCGAGAAATAAGAGGGCTGGATAATGAGTGGACTAGGTGCTAGTTTTGGGCTCCCTCCCCCCACCACTTCCCGGAATAGCCCCACCCTTCTAACCGCTCCCTGTCCCGTTCCAAACGCAGTTCTACCCTGAAACCCACAGTCCCCGCCCCAGCCGGACTTTCCAGCAGCCTAGGTTCCCTCCTTGGCATTCTCCTGAGAAGGGAGTGGGGGAAGAAATTTCCACTTAAGGGAGGAAACCTGGTCTCCGATGAACCCTAGGGTCCTTCCTTGCCACTGTCCACCACTGGCCAGGAGCTCCTCCCGCCCTCTAGTGGTCACCAGGAGCCTTGCGAGGCTGGACCGCGCCGGCTGAGGGGCCTTTCTGACCTGGCGGAGAGGAGTAAGGGCAGCGCTGCCTAAGTGGGGCAGCGAGAGCCCGCGAGAGGGAGGTAGGGCCCGGGAGAGAAGGGTCACTGCCGTGGACAGGGAGGGAGGAACGCACAGCATGGTGGACTCCTGGGAGCTTCAGGAGGGGGCACTCCGGGACGCGTGGTGGTGGCGTCTGGAGGAAATGGAGCTAAGCGGGTGGGGTCCTGAGGTATGTGGAAGGGGCACTGAGATATGTGGGAGAGGACATTGGAACGTGGGCAGGGGAGTTGGACACGTTCTGTGTGGGCCGTTATGTACTTAAGAGGCAGATCAGGCCGGGCGCGGTGGCTCACGCCCGTAATCCCAGCAATTTAAAAGGGCGAAGCAGGTGGATCACGAGGTCAGGAGTTCAAGACCAGCCTGGCCAAGTTGATGAAACCCCGTCTCTACTAAAAAATACAAAAATTAGCTGAGCGTGGTGGCGGGCGCTGTAATCCCAGCTACCCAGGAGGCTGAGGCAGGAGAATCGCCTGAACTCAGGAGGCAGAGGTTGCTGAGCCGAGATCGCAACATTGCACTCCAGCCTGGGAGACAGAGCAAGACTCCGTCTCAAAAAGGTGGGGGAGGGCAGAGAGTAGTTGGGGTGACAGAATGGGATTTAGGGACAAAACTATCCTTTGGGGAGCAGAGTGGTATTGGGGACAGGTAGGCACGTAGTGGGAGGCAAAAGCACACGTAAGGTGCGTAATGCTCAGGAGCCGAGAGGTGTGTGCGGCAGCAGTGCACCAGGGGAGGAAGCTATCCCGGGCCGCGGCAGCACGTGGAACTTGGGTCCCGCAGTCGCAGGCTGCGCTCTAGGCCAACGGAAGCAGTTCCGCCTGTATTCGGAAAACAGTTCTCAGCCCCAAAGACACAGGTTGGAAAGCACTTTAAAAACACTTCGGCGAGGCACGGGATTGGAGAGCATCGGATCAGCAGACGAGAGACCACCGCTCCCACCCGCGCGCCGCTCGGTACCCAAGGCGCAGCTTTGTGCGCGGCGAGACCCCGGGGCGGGCGTTGGGCGGGCTGGGGGCGTCTGACGTCAGCGCGCCCGGGAACGCTGGCCGGGGAGGCGGGGAGCCCCCCACTCGCAGGCCGGAGAAAACCAGAGTAGCTAGGTGGGCGGCCCCAAACCTCAACTCCCGGCATTGCCAGGCAACAGCCATTCAGTTCGGTTGCTGGGACACGCGTCACCATGGCGACGGCTCCGCGCCCGGCAGTCTGAGTACTTAAAGAGCAAGCGCGCTCAACGCCCGGGCGTCGGAAAGCGGCCTTCCGGGACTCCGCAAACTCCCGTTCTTCTTCCCCCCTCCCCCTTACCATTCCCTTTGCCTTCTGGGCGCCAAGTCTCTCTGGCCTCCAAGGTGAACCCAATTCCCAACTCCCCAGCGCGCCCCGGGTTCCCGGGTCGGGCCGGCTTCAGGCGGTGGGGAGCGGGATCCTGGGATCCCGGGCCCCGGGCGGGCGGGAGGGACGGGACGCGGTGCAGTGTTGTTCTTTCCCCCGCCAATATTGCACTCGTCCCGGCCTCCGGCCCCCCCGGCCTCCCCCCTACCCCTAGCGGGGCAGCCCCCGCCCTCCTGGCTCTCCATCCCGGCGGATCTTTGATAGACTGGAGTGTCGCCGCTGCCACCGTGAGTAAGTGGGGCTGGGAGGACTTCGGGCATCCTCCGACAGGCACCCTATCCTTCACTTAACTCCATCCGGCACCTCCCCCACCCGCACCCCCGAATCAGCCAAACTTCCCCTAGATCCCTAACTTCCCCCCTCCCAAGCTTTCTCTTCTACTTCCCGATTCCTTCCACTTCCCCACCCTATCTCGGAAAATTCCTAAAATAAGCAGTTGCACTGGCTTAGAAAACAACCAGAACTTTATGGCAATGTGCTGTCATCTTTCCTGGGGTTAGTGCCTGAGTAATACCCCTTGAAAACTCATCCCCTGAACAGTGGGGCAACCACCCCTCTGGAACTGAACTCCTTTTGGGTGCCAGAGAAGGGTCTGTGGTTGGCTGAGGGGCTGTAGCTTAGACCTCAGGGTCTCCAGGGTGGACCCCAAGGCCAAAGGGTCTAAAATTCTGAATTCTGAATCCGGTGGCCTCCTCCTCACACCCTTCCCTGGAGCAGCTGCCTCCGGAATGGCTCAAAGTCCTCAGGCACTGTGTCTGAAGGGGAAATAAGTCAAGTCAGAGGATGTGGCTCTCCCGCAAGGCATGAAGGATCAGGTTGATCTCAATCAGTCACCTCACCATTGCATCGATACTGGAGATTGGACCAAATGATGTTTTCTTGGGAAAAGCAGAATACACCAAGACGCCCCCCTCGCATGGATGTGTCAATGATCACCCCAGAATCTGCCACAAGCTGGGGTCCTTCATAGAGCTTCACCCTGTCCAGGATTCCAGGATAGGAGTGTCCATTGGTGCTAGGGTGCCAGTGGGCACTCTGCCACCATGCCTGGGGCCCTGCTTTTCCCCAGCCCCCCTTGAGCTCACCAGGCCTGAGAGAGAAGGGAGGGAGGGAAAGGGAGGCAGAATGGAGAGGGAAGGGGGGTGCTTTTCTCAGGCCTGGGGCCCCTAGCTCTTTGTCCAGCTCCTTTTGCATCTCAAAGCACCAGCCGCATTCCAAGCGAGGATTGGGTTGCCATGACGATAAGCACAATGGGCTGGGGGGTGAAGTCACCCGCTTCCCAGGCTCTAGTCTACCCCCTTTTATCCCCTGTCCTGGCACCCCACAGCCCCAGGCACCTTAAAGGGGAACCAACCCAGGTTCCTGGATTCTGGGCTCTTGGCCACGGAAAGTCCAGCCTCTAAGCAGACCCATTTCCCCTCCCTTCCTGTTCATCCCCACCATCTAGGGCTACTTGTTGGAGAGGAATGCAAAGTTGTGAACAAAGTGCTGAACCGAGGCCTGTGAAGTCAGGGCCTTGGTTTTCTCTTCTGTAAATGATGATCCCTTCCAGGTCAGATGATCCTTATCCAGGTTGATAAAACAGATTCCAGGCCATACCAACTAAGGGACCAGATGTGATGTGCCCCTCCACAGATTGGCCTAGGTTTGGAGGCTTCTGGAGAACTGTAAAGGGCATCTAACCCAATGCCCTCATTTTACAGAGGGGAAAATAGGTCATGGAGGAGGAGTGACTTCACCAACATCACTCATAGGTGCTTGTGTCCGTGGTGAGAAGGGAGATGGAGAGAAGTGGCTGCAGTCCCTACCCATGGAGAGGTCACTGGTGAGTCCCATCTAAAGAGGAAGTACAGGCCCGGCCTGAGTCCCACAGGTGGGCTCAGCCCCTCTCCTTACCGAATGTAGCCAACTTGAGGCCGGTGCAGAAGCTGCCAGCGATAGGAGGTCTTGTCCCGCCAGCCCACATTTCGTGGGTCCGTCCACAGTAGTCGTACCTGATCGGGGGTGTGGCCAGTATGCCACAGGGCATTTCGGAGGTGCTCACCTGGGCCAGACACTGATGTCACTGCCTGGGAGACATTGGCAAAGACAGTGGGTCAACTGCAGAACTGGAGTGAGGGGAGACAACAGGTCGGTAAGTGCAGGTGAGAAAGGGAGTCAAGGCGGTCATGAAAATGCCCTGGGGCCCCAGAGAGCTGGCTCCAAGCCAGATGTCTGGGTAAGAGGGTTCCCAGTCAAGCAGTGGGGGAGGCCCTGGGGCTGCAGAGGAGAGCTTTGGGAAAGGGCCCTGGGTTGGGAAATCTGAGCAGTTGGGGACCTTGAGCTGCAGCCCGGGCTGGGCAACCGCCCGAAAGGGTGTAGCCTGCCAGTAGGTCTGCTCCGTCTGCTTCCACATGACTACGTAGAAGCGGCCACTGTCTTGATAACTGAAGAGAAAGCCTGCGTAGTCATCGTCAGTCACTGTGTTCACATGGAAAGTGCCTTCAAAGTCCACACCATTGAAGGCCGTGTATCCTGGGGTGGGGGTGGGATAAAGGTCAGGGGCAGCAAAGCTACTGGTGGCCCATCGTGGGGTGAAGTTGGGAAAGGATGCCTGCTATGTGTGTGGCCAGCTTGTGCCACTGCCTTCTCTCTCATCACTTTGCCCATTCTCCCTGTTGGTTTCCTCCCCTACCCTCTGCCCCTATAGGATTCCACCATTTGGAAGTGATTGAACTGTATATCCCTTACATACCAACTGCCAAGCCAGGGTCACTGTTCATGGTCTGAACGATTTCCATGCCCTGGGGTTGTATAGTAAAGAAAAAGCTGTGATGCAGGTGTACTATCCCTCCCAGGCCCACCCCGCCCCAGCAGCCCTGTCTGATAGCACCTGCCCAGCCCACTGCCCCGAGTACCTGGTTGAGCACAACCCAGTTTGGGTCAATCTGAGCATCACCCTCAGGATCCAGGACGACGGTCTGATAGGCCCGAAAATCCGTAAGCGTTACCTCTGCACTTTCGGGACACACATCCAGGGGGTCGACCACAGCATCATTGTCAAAGTCATCCTCACACACATCACCAACGCCATTGCCTGGGCAGAGTGAGGCTGGGTGCTCAGGAAGGCCCTGGCCACTGCCATTAGGCAACAATACCACCTGTTGGGCCTTGCATTCCTGACTTCTTTCCCCACCTTGCCGTTCCTCACTTCCCAACGGGGCTTGCTGCCTCCAGCTGGGCAAAGGCAACACCAGTCTAACGCGCTCTGGGTCCCCAGGCTTACCATCTGAGTCCTTCTGATTGGGATTGGGTACCAGGCGGCAGTTATCAGGACCAGGAGGCACGTAATCTGGGATGCCATCATTGTCATCATCCCCATCACACTCATCTCCAAGTCCATCGTTGTCTGAGTCCAGCTGGGAGCTATTTGGCAGCTGTGGGCAGTTGTCCTTGGTGTCCTGATGCCCATCCCCATCACTAATCAGAAGAACAGGTACCAAATAAAGGCTTTAAAGGTACTCCTTGTCCTTCCCCTTGCTTCTGCCTGGGAGCCTCTGGAGTCTACTCTCCATATAATCGACCTCTGGCAGTCAGTTCTGTGAGGTGAAGGTCCCGCAGTAGGAACGGAGGGATGACTATAAGAATGACTTCCTGCTCACTAGCGATAGAGAATTAAGGCTAAATCATAGAAGGAATTTAGAATATACTATGGCCCGGGCACAGTAGCTCACGTCTGTAGTCCCGGGACTTTGGGAAGCCAAGGTGGGCAGATCACCTGACGTCAGGAGTTCAAGACCAGCCTGGCCAACACAAGAAAACCCTGTCTCTACTAAAAAACAAATTAGCCGAGCTTGGTAGCACGCACCTGTAATCCCAGCTACTCAGGAGGCTGAGGCAGGGAAATCGCTTGAACCCTGGAGGCGGAGGTTGCAGTGAGCCGATACCACATCACTGCACTCCAGCTTGGGTGGCAGAGTGAGACTCCATCTCAAAAAAAAATAGGAGGCCGGAGGCCGGGCACGGTGCCTCAAGCCTGTAATCCCAGCACTTTGGAAGGCTGAGACGGGCGGATCACGAGGTCAGGAGATCGAGACCATCCTGGCTAACACGGTGAAACCCCGTCTCTACTAAAAAATACAAAAAAAAAAAACTAGCCAGGCGAGGTGGCGGGCGCCTGTAGTCCCAGCTACTCAGAGGCTGAGACAGGAGAATGGCCTAAACCCGGGAGGCAGAGCTTGCAGTGAGCTGAGAACCAGCCACTGCACTCCAGCCCGGGCAACAGAGCGAGACTCCGTCTCAAAAAAAAAAAAAAAAAAAAATAGGAGGCCGGGTGCAGTGGCTCACACCTGTAATCCCAGCACTTTGGGAGGCTGAGGTGGGCGGATCACGAGGTCACGAGATCGAGACCATTCTGGTTAACACGGTGAAACCCCATCTCTACTAAAAACAAAGAATTAGCCAGGTGTGGTGGTGGCCATCTGTAGTCCCAGCTACTCGGGAGGCTGAGGCAGGAGAATGGCGTGAACCCAGGAGGCAGAGCTTGTAGTGAGCCGAGATTGTGCCACTGCACGCCAGTCTGGGCAGCAGAGCGAGACTCCGTCTCAAAAAAAAAAAAAAGGATATACTAGAGGAAAGTAAAAGATCCCCTATAAGAACTTGCATGTTGCCAGGCACAGTGGCTCACACCTGTAATCACAGCACTTTGGGAGGCAGAGGCTGGTGGATCACCTGAGGTCAGGAGTTCGAGACCAGCCTGGCCAATATGGTGAAACCCTGTCTCTACTAAAAATACAAGAATTAGCCAGGCTTGGTAGCACACGCCTGTAATCCCAGCTACTCGGGGAGGTTGAGGAAGGAGAATCACTTGACCCTGGGAAGCAGAGGTTGCAGTGAGCCAAGATTGTGCCACTGTACTCTAGTCTGGGTGACAGAGCACAACTCCATCTCAAAAGCAAAAAACAACAAAAAAAGAAATACCTTGCATCTCTTGATCAAGACCTTACCTATCTTCATTGGTATCACAGACATCCCCCACCAAGTCGCTGTCTGCATCTGTCTGAGAGAGAGGGACCTGTTCTCACCATCTCCTCTTTATAACTCTGAAGAGGGTGATCTGACCACTTCCCATCCAAAGGGCTGGGGCTTCATCCATCAGTACTCTCATCCCTCCCATCCTCCCGTCCTTACCATCCCCCTGTACCTGGGTAGGATTGCTCATTTCAGGACAGCTGTCACAAGCATCTCCCACCCCGTCCTCATCCCTGTCTGTCTGTAGTGGGTTGGGGACTTTAGGGCAATTGTCCAATCCATTGGGGATGCCTAGAAGACATGGGTAGCACAAGGTTGTTACTAGAACATGCCATACTCTCTCTCCTAGGTTGGCGAAAGTCCCGAACTTTGTCTCCCCACCTAGAGGACAACTGGTCAGGAAATCTGCCTGTTTCTTGTCTCACCCTCTAGTCCACACTCTGCCCAACGCTACGCCCTACCTCACATTCCCATTGACATCTGCTGCAGGTAATCTCTCCTCACCCAGGCCAGCGTCCACAAGCCTGCCTCCCCAGTTCACAGAGACTTCCTAGCTTCCTTTCGTCATCCCTACCTGATCCAAATTCTTACAGGTCCCCCAGCCACCCCTTCAGCCCCAGGCCTGCACCATCCCCATCCACGTCGTTGTCACAGGCATCTCCTTCCCCATTGCCATCTGTGTCCTTCTGGTCATTGTTGGGAACGTTGGGGCAATTGTCACAGGCATCACCAAATGAATCTGTATCTGAGTTCTGTTGGTCTTTGTTGGGGAACAGCCGGCAGTTGTCCTGGGCAGAGGGGTGGGAGGGTAAGGGTCAGGTCTCCCCTAAATCACTTGTCATCTTGCACCTACCTTGTCACTGTATCCTTTTCTTTTCTTTTTTTTTTTTTTTGAGACAGAGTCTCGCTCTGTGCAGGCTAGAGTGCAGTGGCCGGATCTCAGCTCACTGCAAGCTCCGCCTCCCGGGTTTACGCCATTCTCCTGCCTCAGCCTCCCGAGTAGCTGGGACTACAGGCGCCCACCACCCCGCCTGGCTAGTTTCTTTTTTTTTTTTTTGTATTTTTTAGTAGAGATGGGGTTTCACCGTGTTAGCCAGGATGGTCTCGATCTCCTGACCTCGTGATCCGCCCGTCTCGGCCTCCCAAAGTGCTGGGATTACAGGCTTGAGCCACCGCGCCCGGCCACACTGTATCCTTTTCTAAGATCACACCCTTGTGATAGACAAACTGCTCAGCACAGTCCCACCCACCCAGCCTCCTTGTCCTGGGCACGAGGTTTTTGCCTCTCTGATTTGGAGTATTCGGCCCTTCCTAGAGAGCTGCCAAATGAGGTAAGAGAGGCACTGAGAGGACAGGAGGAGAGGAGAGGAGCTTCAAGGGGCAGGGCAATCTGGGAGTCACCTCAACATTCTTGATCCCATCCCCATCAGCATCGTCATCACACTGGTCCCCCACACCATCATTATCAGCATCTTCCTGCCCAGAGTTGGGTGTCAAAAGGCAGTTGTCCTAAAGTTCAGGGGAAGAGAATGGATGAGTTCTGGCCTGACCCAGCCTGGGCTCCCCACTACGCCCCCTCACCCGCCTACTCCCTGTACCTGTTTGCAGTGTTTGTTGTTGTCCATGCAGGGCAGTGCTTGGTCTGGATAGCCATCGATGTCTGTGTCAGTCCCACATACGTTCCCATTCCCAGCCCAGCCCACGTTACACTAGGGCAACACAAAGGGTAGGAGCTAGCAGTTTGGTCTGGCTCCCCTCCTCCCTCTATTTTCCCTGCTTCAGGTTCTATTCTCCCCACCAACCAGTTCCTGGGCTCAGGCCCACCTCTCTCCTGTGAAGGCCTGCAACCCAAGCCCTAAACATAGCCCTACCCCTTTCCCCAGACTCTCCCTTTTCCTTCCATGCCTGAAGCCTAGCTCACCTGGCAGGACACTGCACCATTGCGTTCAAAGAGACAGTGAGCATGGATGTGGCAGGGACTATGGGCTGGGCTGTGGCAGGTCCGGGCTGGGAGGCAGCCCTGGCTCTGGTTGCCCAGGAAACCCAGGCGGCAGGGACCACACTTGAAAGAGCCCTAAGAGTGGAGAGGCGGCATCTTAGGAAGGAGGGTGAGCCCACCAGGCACCCAGGACCAGCACTGCCCCACCTGCGGGGTGTGGGCTGGGCACTCGGCTATGCCGGGCACATCAGTATCTCCTTTAGGTTCTCATGACAGCCTTTCAGGGTGGATAACAGCCTTGGTTTTCAGATGAGGAAGCTGAGGCTCAGAAAAGTTAAATAACCTCCCAAAGAGCTAGCAAGAGGCAAACTAGTATTCCAAACCAAGTCCATGTGAACACCTAATCTGTGTAGTATCCTAGGGAGGAGGAAAGGCAGCAGGAAATTTGAAGGTAAGAAGGGGCGAGGGTTGGGGTTTTACCATTCCCACCACCCCAGAATACACTCAGGGTATTCAGCTCACCACAGTGTTGGTGCAGATGGAGTTTGGGTCACAGCCACCATTGTTGCCATCGTTGCATTCATCGATGTCATTGCAGACCTGAAGGGGCAGACTTTGGGTGGAACCAGACCTATGGTGGGTCTCCTCAGATACAGCAGAGGATACTGGTATGGCCTTATCTGTGAACATCAACATTAAGCCCAGACCCAAAGCCGATGCAAAGCCATCCATGTCCCATTCATCACAAGGGTCCCATGTCCAACCCAGAAGCCCCTGGCCTCTACAAGACCAAGATCCCTTGTCCACACACACTACCCAGTCTGACCTGTTTGCTAGCCCGGGCATAGTCAATGCCCACACCAGACACCTGTGTGCCCTTGTACCCTCGAGGACAGGCCTCACAGTGGAAGCCGGGCATGGTGTTGATGCAGCTGGAGCCCGGGAAACAGGGGTCAGCGTGAGCACACTGGGGACCAGATGAGAAGGCAGAGGTCAGGCCACCCTCTGGGAAACTCAGGCCCCTGCCTGTGATCCATGAACCATTGCTCCAGGTCTCCCCTTTGTGCAGCTCTCCCCACACAACCGCCTTGTGCTCCTGCTCCTGGTCCCCACCCCGCTTCCCTCGGGGTTCCCTCTCTCCCTCCCCATGCGCCTGGTTTCCATCTCAAGCCTCCCCTGCAGTTTCCCCAGCTCCTTCCCTGTGTGGCCTTCAGTCTTTGCCCCAGGCCTTCTGTCTCTCCCATCCTGCATTTCTCTTCTTGCCTCTGACCTCTCCTAAACTCCAAATTCCTCTCCTCTGGACCAGCATTTATCCCACCCTCTTGGGCTTCTCCTGACATCCTCACCCCAGTTTTCTGTACCCTTCTGGGCTCCGCCCTCCCCCACCTCATTGATGTCACTGCAGTGGGTGCCGTTGCCCTGCAGGCCAGGGGGGCAGGGCCCACAGCGGTAGCCTGGGTACTCGTACACTTCCATGCAGTCCACGCCTCGGAAGCAGGGATTGGGGCTGCAGTGGGAACGCTGCTCATGGAAGCCTGAGGGGTGGACACAGTCAGAGCTACCCGGTGGTCACTATTTAAGCCACGAGAAGGGAAAGCCAAAGCCATTGGATGGGGAACGTGGCACTGTCATCTGGAGCCTCCCCTGCTCTCCCACTCACCGCACACCTGACACTCCATAATGGTGTTTCGGATCAGGGACATTTCCTTCACCTGGAGAAGGATGGGGAGGAGTCAGCACTTGACATCTGCCATCCCACCCCAGAATCAGTGCCACCCTTCACCGGCCCACCCAAACCTGGTCTCGTATATCATCCCGCAGCTCCACCAGGATCTGGTTGAAGAGGGTGAGTTGGGTGACCAGCGCCTTGGTCTGCTCCCCTGTCAGGACCCAGGGTGTGAGGGGCTCAGTACTGGAGCACCAGTCCTGGGCCCTCCATGGGCAATAAGCCAGCACATGCCACGGCTGCCCACCTCTGCCTTTAAACCTACTACACTCCTGACTGAAGAGGACTTAGTTTCAGGCAGCTGCCAGAGCCTGGGGCCTCCTCCCCCGTCCCTGCTTCCGCTTCAGTGTGGCCTACTCACCTAGAATGGAGTGCAGTGCATTGGTCACTGGAGAGGAGAAGAAAACATAGTCAGAGGGGTGAGGTGAAGTGAAGAGAGGCCTGGCTGGTGAGGAAGGAGGAGGAAGGTGAGGACAGGGACAGGGCTGGAGCCCCAAATAAAGATGGGGTGCTGGATACTGGGAGGGTAGAGCTGGCAGACAAGCAGTGCCAGCTCCTTCCACAGGGCAAAAGGCCCTCTAAGGGAGTTGCTTCACAGGAAGTCAAAACCCAAATCCTCCTGGTTCCTAGGCATGGTAATGGCAGAAGGGATGGACCCAACGCAGGGCCAGGGCCCCAGTACATCCCATTCCCTTCTGTTTTTTTTTTTTTTTTTTTTTTTTTTTGGAGACAGAGTCTTGCTCTGTTGCCCAGGCTAGAATGCAGTGGCGTGATCTCAGCTCACCACAACCTCCACCTCCCGGGTTCAAGTGACTCTCCTGCCTCCGCCTCCCAAGTAACTGGACTACAGGTACCCACTACCATGCCCAGCTAATTTTTTGTATTTCTTAGTAGAGATGATGTTTCACCATGTTGGCCAGGCTGGTCTTGAACTCCTGACCTTGAGTGATCAGCCCACCTCGGCCCCCCAAAGTGCTGGGATTACAGGTGTGAGCCACCACACCCAGCCATCCCATTCCCTTCTTCAAGAGCTCTCCCTCGGCCGGGCGCGGTGGCTCAAGCCTGTAATCCCAGCACTTTGGGAGGCCGAGACGGGTGGATCACGAGGTCAGGAGATCGAGACCATCCTGGTCTACACGGTGAAACCCCGTCTCTACTAAAAAATACAAAAAACTAGCCGGGCGAGGTGGCGGGCGCCTGTAGTCCCAGCTACTCGGGAGGCTGAGGCAGGAGAATGGCGTAAACCCAGGAGGCGGAGCTTGCAGTGAGCCGAGATCGCGCCACTGCACTCCAGCCTGGGCGACAGAGCTAGACTCCGTCTCAAAAAAAAAAAAAAAAAAAAAAAAAAAGAGCTCTCCCTCAAATATCTGGGGAGGTTTTATTTAGCTGAGAGCTTCTGAACATCCCTGTCAGAGAGAGCAGGCAGATGGGCAATGCTCAGAGAAATTGCTGGTGATAGCCGCCAGTGGGAACTATAAAAGACTCGAGACCAGGTCGCGCACAGTGGCTCACGCCTGTAATCCCAGCACTTTGAGAGGCCAAGGTGGGTGGATCACTTGAGATTAGGTGTTCGAGACCAGCCTGGCCAATGTGGTGAAACCCCATCTCTACTAAAAATACAAAAATTAGCCGGGTATGGTGGTGGGCGCCTGTAATCCCAGCTACTTGGGAGGCTGAGGCAGGAGAATCACTTGAACCCAGGAGGTGGAGATTGCAGTGACCCAGATTGCACCACTGCGCTCCAGCCTGGGCAACAGAACAAGACTCCATCTCCAAAAAAAAAAAAAACAAAACAAAATACTCGAGACCAGTATCTCTTGGTCAGCCAAGACCAAGCAACTAACTAATTCCTCTCTTGGATCGCTTTTTTTTCTGGGATGGCTGTATTGGAGATTGTGGAGTCAGGTAAAAGATTTGGAATAACAGGGTTAGAAACCCTAAGAACAGGTGAGCCAAAGGAATGGGTTTTAAGGGAGAGGGAGGTCAAGAAGACAGGAGTCACCAAAGGCCACAGGACCCATGGTCCAATGTCAGCAAACAAGTCTCTGTGTTACCTGCACTGTGGATGGACTCGTCCCCTTGGAATGGACACTCACTCAGGGCTCCTACCCGGGCCATGGACCCACCCAGAATAATTTTCATAGATTCCACAAAGCCCTGGGGGGATAGCAGCAGAGTAAGGTGGGAAGGTCTACTAACCCCTTCCCCAACTGGTGCAAACTCTATTTCCACAGAACTCAGAGCTTCCTCCCGGCTCACCTGCATCCTCAAATATGCCTTCTGTCCAGTCCTAATCTCCAGCCCATCGACCTCTGCTGGAGGAATGGGGGCCAGTGCTGGAAGGCCTGCATGTTGGTCACCCAGTTTGCAGTCCACATAGAGATGTAGAGCAGGGCTGGGTCTGGAGGGACCTCGGAGTCGCAGGAGAACTGTGTGTGTGCGACCATCGGCCAGGCCTGCTTGCTGTAGGTTCACGGCGTGGACTTTGCCATCCTCCCGCTGGTATCGCACCAGTACTGCCCAGGAGGGGAGATCAGTATGGGTGCTATTCCCTTCCCCCTGCCTCCCAGCTGAGCCTTGGATCAACTCTGCTGGATACCACATCTCTAGGGCCCCCATCCCTAATTCTACTATGTAGCTGTCAACACCTTGTATGTAATAGGTACACAATAAATGTTTTTGAAATTGGTTTAGAGGCCAGGCACGGTGACTCACACCTGTAATCCCAGCACTTGAGGAGGCCAAGGTGGGCAGATCACTTGAGGTCAGGAGTTTGAGAACAGCCTGGTCAACATGGTGAAACCCTATTTCTACTAAAAATACGTTAGCCAGGCGTGGTGGTGGGCACCTGTAGTCCCAGCTACTCAGGAGGCTGAGATAGAATCGCTTGAACCCAGGAGGTGGAGGTTGCAGTGAGCTGAGATTGTACCACTGCACTCCAGCCTAGGTAACAAAGCGAGACTCTGTTGGAAAAAATAATTGGTTTAGAGACAAATACTTTCTTAGTATTCATCGGTATCAGATGACTCTGTCCTCTCCTATGGTGACAGCTGGTTCTGTGGCCACTGAACTGTTCCAGGGATCTGAAAGACCTTTCTATATCACCGCTGAGGCACAGAGACATGCCTCACCCTCCCTCCAAGCATCCCCAAGTACAATCTCCCATCCCTACAAATATCAGGACTCAAGCCTCACCCTATTGTTTGGTACATGGCCTCTTTTTTTTTTTTTTTTTTTGAGACGGAGTCTCGCTCTGTCGCCCAGGCTGGAGTGCAGTGGCCGGATCTCAGCTCACTGCAAGCTCCGCCTCCCGGGTTTACGCCATTCTCCTGCCTCAGCCTCCCGAGTAGCTGGGACTACAGGCACCCGCCACTACGCCCGGCTAGTTTTTTGTATTTTTTTTAGTAGAGACGGGGTTTCACTGTGTTAGCCAGGATGGTCTCGATCTCCTGACCTCGTGATCCGCCCGTCTCGGCCTCCCAAAGTGCTGGGATTACAGGCTTGAGCCACTGCGCCCGGCCTGGTACATGGCCTCTTAAAGCACCTTGTAAGCACCCCATACCAGGCACCCCTGATGTCTGGGCACAGCCTGATGGGACCTTGGTCCCCAGTGGAGGCCAAGGAGAATGAGGAAGCACTTGTGAAGTAGGGATGAAGGAGAATGCTTAAAAGAGGTCACCATTGCAGGAAAGGAGATGCCCACCAGTCACCTTTGTTGATCTTGCCTACAACAGAGGCCTCCAGCCATCGCGTGTTGTCTTGGCGAGAATAGAGGCCAAAGAGGACACCACCCTGCTTGGGGGGCAGGCGGAAGGTGGACAAGAGGTAGATGTCCCCAGCAGTGAGCAGGGCTGTCCGGATCTTCTCTGCCACAGCTACCATCTGCCGAGACTCGCCCACAGTCAGCAGGTCAATTACTGGTCAGGCAGGGGTTATCAAGGTTAGAGAATGGGATCAAATGCTAAGGTATGCCCTCCCCTGAGCCCACATCACCCCCTACTCCCATCACCAGGCAGTGTTAGTCCCCTCAAAATTCAACCCTTGGCTGGGCACAGTGGCTTGCACCTGTAATCCCAGCACTTTGGGAGGCTGAGGCGGGTGGATCGCCTAAGGTCAGGAGTTTGAGACCAGCCTGACCAACATGGTGAAACCCCGTCTCTACTAAAAATACAAAAACAACAACAACAAAAACTAGCCGGGCATGGTGGCGGGCGCCTGTAATCCCAGCTACTCAGGAGGCTGAGGCAGGAGACTCGCTTGAACCTGGGAGGCAGAGGTTGCAGTGAGCCAAGATCACGCCACTGCACTCCAGCCTAGGCAACAAGAGTGAAACTCCGTCTCAAAAAAACAAAACAAAACAAAACAAAACCTCAACTCTTGTTGCTCTCAGAAGACAGAGCCGCTGTGCCTTCCTTTCCCCATTATTGCCTATTACCACCTTCTGGGAACCTGCAGGTTTGAGGCGCACTTGGAAACACAGAAACAGCACCCCACACATTTGAGATGCCCCCACCAGGTGGCGCAAAGGAGATGCTGTGCTGATCCCCCTCAGGAGTGGCACCTGGTTCCCACAACGCAGAAACGGGAGGCAGTTTCTCTTTCCACTCCTGGATTTGGCTCGTTCCACACCCTAGTTCCCCTCCTCCCATCCTAGGGGCACAGCACACTCGCTCTGGATAAGAACAGTTGCCCACCGAGGGCTCTGACCCTCCCACCATCTGGGCTATCTCCCATGGGACTGTAGGACCCAGCTCCTCTGCCTCCTGTGTCCTGGCCAATCTGTGGTTTTCCCTCCAGCCAATAAAGAATCTATGCCTGTGTCATCTGCTCCAGCTACCTCTCCCACATCCATTGGCCCATCCCACCACCAGACCTCCGGGAGAGCCCAGGCTTCTTGGTCCCCACCCCCGCCCTGTCCTTGGGCAGCCAGGAGCCCAAAGGGACGAAGCCCAGGGACCTACAGTATGCCCACCTTCAGGCTGCTCTCCCAGACCCTAGGGTGCCTACAGATGCTCAGGAACCACCCCAGCCAGGCAGCCTGAGCATCCAGTTCCTGAGTCCTCTGCCCTGGCCTCATGCCTGACCCTGGCCCGTTCCAACTCCCCCACTACTCTGTGTGCCCACTCCTGTACACCAGGCCATAATTTCACCAACCCTAGGCAGTCTAACGTTTTCCTCTGGCTCAGTTTCTGGACTCTTCCTTTTCCCCTTGCCCACATGCTCTCTGCTACTTGGGTTGAGGGAAAATGGGGAAGACGCACAGAGCGGTCTAAGACGATGGAGACAGGCTTACCCTGCAGATCCTGACTAGCAGATGCGAAAGAGCAAAGGAGGAGAAGAGCCAGGGCCCCCCGAAGTTCCTGCGTCTCCATGCCTTTCAGCCGGCTCACTACCCCTGGCAGGCAGGCAGCTGGGAGGGGAAAAGGCTAGGCGGAGAGAGCAGGAGCCGGGGGGCGGAGGGACAGAGTTGGAGGGGGGGCCAGCAGGCGGGTGAGGGGGGGCTGAAACAAAGAGCTGCCAATCACCCTGGAGGCATCATCAGCTCTGGGAACCAGGGGCACTGGGAAAGAATCCTGGAGGCCTCCCTGCCTTCTACCTCTCCCTAATGATCCTCCCCCAGGTGCCTCCCTCTCCGCAGTCATTACATTGTTGGGGGTCTCCGCACACAGCACTACCGAATGCTACTGTTTTCTGGAAGCCACGATTGTGGGAGGCAAGCACCCCTGGCAGGGGCAGTCCTAGACAGTGGGCATTATTCCACAGCTGGCAGGAAAGGATGCCAAGGGAGTGGCCGAAACTAGCTTGCTATAGTGCCCAGGGATGCCCACATGGTATGAAGTTAGATGTTCTGGCGGAGCAAGTGCTCTTTATTAGGGTGAGGGTCCCCTGATACGTGCCTGTTTCTCCATTTTCCCTCATTCCTAGGAAAGCTTGGGAGTCTGGAAGCGTCTGACGGAAACTGAAGGGAGAATCTAAAGCAGTGGTGAGGTTGGACTGAAGAAACCAGGAAAGAGGAAAGGGACACCAGGGACAGGCGTAGAAGACCAGGGGGACAGGCGAGGAGCCAAGGACCAGACTGTGGAACACTGTGGGTACTAGCGAATGGGCCGTGACCCAGATGAAGCAGAGGGGCGCCTGAGTTCCCGTTACCTAAGCAACAGCCTGCGAGCCGCTCTTCCCCTCCCCCACCCAAGCCCCAGCCCGGCCTTGCCTCCGGCCGCCGCCACCGCCCCTGTTTTGTTTCCATGGCGACAGGAGGCGCAGGGCCCGCTCCAAACATAACGCGCTGTGGAAAACATGCTGCTCGGGGGACCCCCCCGCAGTCCCCGCTCAGGGACGAGCCCCAAGGGGCCCCGGAGCAGTACAAGCCACGTGCAGTTTGGCAAGAGCCCTCAGACCTGGCCCAGGCGCACAAGACCCCGCTCTCCTAAGCCTGCTGCGCCTTCAGGGGCTCGGGGCTTCACTCAGCCGAGGCGCCGTGACTCGCTGAGGCGCGCCGGGCCGACAGCGCTGTCCCGCTACGGGGGCCACCTCTGGATGGGCCGGCGGCCGCCCTCCCCGGAGGCCCGCGGCCCAGTCCCCCGCAGTTCAGCAGCCAGTCGGACCAGAAGAAGCCTCGCCTCCCCGGGGACCTCCCCCGGCCCCATGACCGCAACTACCGGAGGGGCGGTGGTAGGGGGCGGGTCCGTGCTGGGCAGGGCAGGAGCACACAAGGAAGTGTTTCCGGGACAGAGGGCGGGCAAGATGGCGGCGCCCATGGAGCTGTTCTGCTGGTCAGGGGGCTGGGGGCTGCCCTCAGTGGACCTGGACAGCCTTGCCGTGCTGGTGAGGGGTGGCGCTGGCGCACTCTGTTGTGCCCTGATGACTGGGGAGGGGGCCGAACTAGCCGGGCGTCCAAACTTTGCCAGGGCTACTCAGCACGGGCGCAGTGGGGGAAACTGAGGCAGTCAAAGAGTGTACGTGGCCGATATGGGCTCAATGCCCTATGCTGTAGATTTCTAGGCTTAATGCAGCAATGAAAAGAAGCCTGGTTGGGAGTTCAGGTGATGGGTTCTAGTCCTTGCTCATCCACTCACTGGCTGTGTGACCTTGCGGAGATCTTTCTCTTTGGGCGTTTTTTCTCCATTCGCAGGTTTACGAGGCAGGACTCTCTCAGGGACCCACTCTAGCTTGGAATTCCTGCCTTCTCCTCAGCCCCCTTTTCCTCTTCCTCCTCACTTAACAGCATTTACTGAGCCTATTGTTTGTTGGACCAAACGACTCACAGCCAGGCTTTGTAGAAAGAGCTTAGCAATCAGACAGACTCGTTTGCTTGATTTATTCATTGACTCCTTGCTTTAAAGAGCATCTATTAGATTTCTTCCAAATATTAAATATTGCCATGCAAAGATGAATAAAATATGTTCCCTCCGTTTAAGTTTACAGAAAGGCAGATAGGTAAGCAAATAAATATAATAAAATATTCACGTATAAGTAAAATAGGAACAGATCATAGATACTGCCAAAGAGAAGGGCATGGTCAGTGCTTCCAAGAAGAGGGATACTAGTTAGGAAAAGCTTCTGAGGATAGATGTCCACCAGGTAGATGGAAAGGGAGGAGAAAGAGGAAAGGATTTTCCTGGCTGACCTGTAATCACGGACATGTCTGTAATCTCTCTGAGCCCTGTATTGCCCATTTGCAAATAGAAATGGTAATGACTCCCCCTTTTATTTCAAGACTAAGATACTAAGTACAGGGAATGGCACATAAGGTATTCAATAAATGTTATTTCTCTTCTTGATACTGCTGTGGGGGCCATGGCCCTGCCTTTCTGACGTCTGCTTCCTTCCCTGCAGACCTATGCCAGATTTACTGGTGCTCCACTGAAGGTACACAAGATCAGCAACCCCTGGCGGAGCCCTTCAGGTACCGTCCCTTGGGGGTAAGGAAGGGTATGTACAAGGGGAGAAGCAGGAGATAGGGAGGAATGTGTTGCAACTATGTATGACTAGGCAGCTAAGGGTCTGGTTGGTAGGTGTACTTCTCTCTCAATATCAGGAACTCTGCCTGCCCTTCGGACCAGTCATGGAGAGGTCATCTCTGTTCCACACAAGATCATCACCCACCTTCGAAAAGAGGTAGGTGATTTGGATAGAGGGGGCTGCCAGTAAGAGAAGTTCAGTCAATTCTGTACAATACACATTTATTGAGCACCAGATATATGCCATGCTAGATGTAGGTGACTCAGAGCATCAAGGAGCAATAGTCTGCTGGTGGAGACACACACAGTGTCACTGTGATGTATTAAAGCAGTCGGCAAGAGATGAAGCTCAGGGCACTGTGGGGATATCCAGAGGCACAGTACCTTCTGCCTGTCAGGCAGGGAGGGAGAGGAGCACAGGCTGAAGGAGAGTAGAAGACAGCAGTTGGCCTCTGATGGTGGCACTGGAGAGAGATTTCTAAGGGCCACTTCCCTGTTTCCAGGGACTAGGTTGGGCTAGATATGGGGCTCAGGATGGACAAGACTTACAGCTAGGTTGGAGAAGATGAAAGAGCATTACTAGAGGAGTGGGGAGGCCTAGGCTCTGCTCTTTACTCTGCCATCGACTGTGTGATCTTGGGCAGGCCACGTAACCTCTCAGGGCTGGCACTCCCTTATTTGTAAAACTAGAGGGCTGGGCCAGCATGTTTTCCAAGGGTTCTTCTAGCATTGATGGTCAGGTTCCAAGAGGGAACACAGTGTCAGAAGTGGGACGCTCTTCCTCATTTCTAATTTCCCAAAAGTTAAGGTCCTGGGGAATTATTGAGCAGCCTGAAAAGAGAGGATCCAGATAAAAGACAAGGTTCCTGGCAGGGCCAGGGCCACTGCCCTGATTCCTTAGGTGTGAACAGAGCTTTTCCAGTTTCCAAAGTATTCTAAATTATTTCCTAACACAGGGGCATTGAGAGAAAGAGATTCTTACCCCCATTCCACACGGGAGAAACTGAGGCTCAGGGAGATTTAAGGATCATGCTCAAGAGGTTATCTGGGGACAAAGTTTACTCAGGATGTGGAGGGGAATGCTGAGGAGCAGGGACTGGAGCCTGGGAAGGTAGGGCAGGCTGAGACCTGGGGGTATGGGTGGAATGTGTATGTGGTAGTGGTGTCTGGGCCATGGAATGAAGTGGAATAAATAGCCAAGAGCTGGGCACTGAGGGAACCAGCTGGGGGGCCCTGGGCGTGGGTTCCCTGGATCCAGGGAGTGTGAGGATGGCTTTCCCTGGTTCCTGAGGCATGGACCAAGTCCCAGCCTGCATCTGAGCTCCGCTGTGCTAGCTTTGTGGTGTCTGGGTCGGGGAAGTTACCGTTAGAAAGCTGCCGTCAGCAGGCGTCCTTCCAGCTTTCCATGGAAATTCTGGGAGCTGCTCCTAGTTTGCGGCCCAGCCTTCCCTCCTTCCCCGCATTGGGCGCTGGACCTTGACGGCCAGCAGGCTCCAAGACCCAGGCTTTTTGCCAACAGCAACAGCCTACTGGCTGGGCCCAGGCAAGGGAGCCTTGGCAGGAAAAGTTCCTTGCTCTACCTCCACTACACTCAGAGGCCAGTGAGGGGGGTACCAGACAGGACTCCTTCCTCCTTGGTGAAGTGCCCCTGCAGCCCCCCAGTGTCCACGCCATGGATATTTTCTCCACAGAAGTACAATGCTGATTATGATCTGTCAGCTCGGCAAGGGGCAGACACCCTGGCCTTCATGTCTCTCCTGGAGGAGAAGTTGCTCCCGGTGCTGGTGAGTGTGCCCAGACCTCCCAGCACCCATGGTTAGCAGGGGAGGGGTTGGGCACACATAGACCCACCCAGAGACTCAGGACAGCATGGGGTCAGAAGCCCACCTTGAATCAGACAGGTGCACTGGCTCAGACCTGCCTGTTTCTTCCTGCCTACCCAATCCAGGTACATACTTTCTGGATAGACACCAAGAACTATGTGGAAGTGACCCGGAAGTGGTATGCAGAGGCTATGCCCTTTCCCCTCAACTTCTTCCTGCCTGGCCGTATGCAGCGGCAGTACATGGAACGGCTAGAGCTGCTGAGTGGGGAGCACATGCCTGAGGATGAGGAAGAGCTGGAGAAGGAGGTAGCTCTGAGACCTGGGGCTGTTGTATGAGATGAGCCCCAAGGATGCTGGCCAGGAATGGGAGTGCTTAGGTGGGGAGGTGGAACTGTTCCCACAGCTGCAAGCCTACCTGTGTCATCCCTACAGCTGTACCGAGAGGCTCGGGAGTGTCTGACCCTGCTCTCTCAGCGCCTGGGCTCTCAAAAGTTCTTCTTTGGAGATGCGTGAGTCTGACTCCAAGAGGGTAATGGGTGGCTTGGAAGAAGATACAGGTTCAGATGGAGCAGCTGGGGCTGGGGCTGGGGTGGGCTCAGGCTCTGGACAGGAGGTCCTTGGGACAGATACTGGCCCTGCTGACAGTGGGGCTGTGTGTGGGGCCAGAGCCTTCTCAGAGGTACAAAAGGGTAAGGTGGGAGGGCAGCCAGGCACAGGAGGGGCCTGAAGAGCTGTGGGGCACTGAATGTGCCCTTTATGCAGCCCTGGGATAGAGCCCTATTCAGGGCCAGGCTGGCGCCACCTGGGGATCTCTCCCAATACCAGGTCTAGAACTGTGTGTCCTGTCCTTCCCTGATGGCCGCCTGCTGCCCAGAGCCCACCTCAAGGGCTGACTCTTCCTCCAGCTCCATCTTTACCCCTTCTGTCCCAGTGCTTCTCCTCCATCCCACCCTTCTCTCTCTGCTCCAGCCCTGCCTCCTTGGACGCCTTCGTCTTTAGCTACTTGGCCCTGCTGCTGCAGGCAAAGCTGCCCAGTGGGAAGCTGCAGGCCCACCTGCGGGGGCTGCACAACCTCTGTGCCTACTGTACCCACATCCTCAGTCTCTACTTCCCCTGGGATGGAGGTAAGGGGCAGATGGGAGGAGCAGCCCTGGGGAGAGTGGGCAGGGATCTGAGAACTAGTTCCCCTAACTCACCTTCCTTCCTTGACCCTCAGCTGAGGTACCACCGCCACGCCAGACACCAGCAGGCCCAGAGACTGAGGAGGAGCCATACCCGCGCCGGAACCAGATCTTATCTGTGCTGGCAGGACTGGCAGCCATGGTGGGCTACGCCTTGCTCAGCGGCATTGTCTCCATCCAGCGGGCAACGCCTGCTGGGGCCCCAGGCACCCGGGCCCTGGGCATGGCTGAGGAGGATGAAGAGGAATGATTTGTCCTCACGCTCCCAGGACTGGTTTTTCTACTCTCATGCATTCCAGAGGCCCCCGTGCCTCCTCTTTGCTGGTACAGCCGGACACGGGGTGCTGCCCCGCAGAATAAAGCCACTCACACCGACTGGGCTCAAACATTTTCTCCTTTAAGAGCTGCCATTTTTCCTGGCTAGTCCCACAGGAACCATCTGGGTGCCTGGGCACACCTGCTGCTGCTTTAAGGCTTCCGCCCTGATGCTGACACTGCTGCTCCACGGGCCCAGTTCTGCATCTCCAGGAAAGACAAACAGTCTCCAGTTTTGGGCCCAGCTTTCCTAGTCTCTTTTTTTCCTTACCCTCACCCTTCATCTTGTGTTTGTACAACAGTGAGCTCACCCTAGGCCTGGGCCCAGGCCCAGTTTCCAAAGCAAGCAGCACACAGTGCACGTTCACATAAGCATGGTGGCTGGGGGAACACTGGGGCTTACTGATCTTTATCTAGGGGCCTCCAGCCCCTGGCACCACCTAGAGGGGAAAGTGAATCACCCAAACCACTGCCCTTGGGCTTATGTCACTGTAAGCTCACCCTGGCCCTGCTGTGCCCTCTTTAGCCACAGACAGCGTGTGAGCTGACTCAGTCCCTTTAATGCCCAGGCTGAGCTTGAGTATCCACTCCATCACTGGCGACGCCACAGGTAGGTGTGAATGGAGTAGCCAGGTGAGATCGTCTCCAGGAAGCCCACGGCAGGATCCTTGATGGTAAGAGGCACATCCTTAGAGGAGCTAGGGAGTGGGGAGGAGAAGCTAAGAGTGTGATCCTGCCAAGGCCCCCGACCCTGTCTTCAGCCCACTTCCCAGACCTCACTATTGCCCTCACCGGTTTAGGACGACCACAACAGCAGAGCCATCAGGATGCATCAGTGCCACTTTGTCCAGGTCGTTCTTCTGACTGGCAACCAGCCCCACTCTCTGGGAGCCCTCAGGAATGAACTTGCTGAATGTGGGAACAGATGGTCAGAGTCCCTCGGGGTACCGCCCATGAAACCCTCATCTAAGAAGTCACCCACCCATATACCCACCCCATAACTCCTGCAGAAGCTGTGCCCTGGGTCTCTAGACCTGGAGCCATGCTGCTGGGCACTGACTCTGCTTTTCTACATCGCAGTCCAGCCTCAGGCATTGGGGTTGTCTGTTGCTACCTAGTCACTTCCTGCCTCCATGGTGCAAAAGGGGATGGGTGTGCCCCTCCCGAGGTTCCACTCTAAACACCTTCCTGCTCCCTCATGGTGTAGAGTGATGTAAGCCATCTGATGTAGGAGATGATAAGCCTGGTATGGAATGGGGGTGCCCGCCCTCCACTCACCTGAAGTGACCAAGGTGATAGAACATGGGCTGTTTGTAAAACGTGTCCTTGGTGATGTCTACAATGATGGAACTATCAACAAAGTTATGTACCCAATTGGGTCCTCCTTCGGGGTTCAGGGCAAGGTTCCAGTCAGTCCAGCCGACCACATGGTACAGGAGGTTTTAGGGTAAGGACAAAGGCAAAGAGACAAAGGCTTAACACTGGGGGTCCCCAGAGACTGTAGGTAAAGGTCACATGAGGGAGAAGTGGCTGTGGGTAGCTCAGCCCTGTGAGGGGCACATTCCTTAGCTGCTAAGGAGTAGGGGGTATGAAGATTGAGGCATCTCAAGGGGAGCTGAGAAGTCTGAGGCAGGTGCAAGTGCCTTAGTAGTTGCAAAAGGGGCAATGACGTGTGCAGACCTGTGAAGGAAAGGCAAGACAGGGAATCATGGTTCCCCAGAATTGCCCAAAAGGGGCAGGCTAGCCGGGGGAAGCTGGACAGGAAAGGTCTGTCAGTCTTTGGTGAGACTACTACGGGGTCTGAGGTGTGCTTTGCAGGAAGGCAGACTGGGGTGGCTTACCGTGATGATGCTGTGGCTGTACTGCATCCCTTGATCCCAGGAGCCTAGCCACACACTGTTCCCAGAACTTGGAGCCCAGACTGGCCTCTGAAGCAAAGAGCATGGTGTTGGGGAACAGGCGGTGTGTCTCCCCTAGGGTGGCTTTGGCTGGAGCCAGAAAGTCTAGGTACCGGCCGGGCGCGGTGGCTCAAGCCTGTAATCCCAGCACTTTGGGAGGCCGAGACGGGCGGATCACGAGGTCAGGAGATCGAGACCATCCTGGCTAATACGGTGAAACCCCGTCTCTACTTAAAAATACAAAAAACTAGCCGGGCGACGAGGCGGGCGCCTGTAGTCCCAGCTACTCGGGAGGCTGAGGCAGGAGAATGGCGTAAACCCGGGAGGCGGAGCTTGCAGTGAGCTGAGATCCGGCCACTGCACTCCAGCCTGGGTGGCAGAGCAAGACTCCGTCTCAAAAAAAAAAAAAAAAGAAAGTCTAGGTACCAATGTACAGCAATGCCATGAACATACTTAGCTGCCTCTGGGTCTGTCAGTACCTGCAAAGGAAAAGCAAGTGACCTTGGACCTTGCACACAGGCTTCTGGAACTTCTATTTCCTCTTGTAGGAATCCTGAAGATGGGTGGTGGGAAGAATGCAACTAGAGAAGTTTTGGGAGGGATTTTTTGTTTTTGTTTTTGAGACAGGGTCTCACTCTGTCACATAGGCTGGAGTACAGTGGCACAACCACAGCTCACTGCAGCCTCAAATTTTATAATCAATTAAACCTCCCACCTTAGCCTCCAGAATAGTTGGGACTATAGGCGTGCCACCATCACACTCGGCTAACTTTTCTATTTTATTTTTATAGGGATGGGGTTTCACCATGTTTCCCAGGCTCATCTTGAACTCCTTAGGTCCACGTGATCCCCCCATCTTGGGTTCCCAAAGAGCTGGGATTATAAGCATGAGCTACCACCCCAAGCCTAGAGAGGTTTAAAGTGACAACTGTGGGATCCATGGCGCCCTGGAGGTCCAGGGGAATGGTGCTCTAGGAATCCACAGTTGGGTAGAGAAATTGCTCTAAGTTTGGGAGCCAGTCATTTGGAGGCTAGATTTGAAGGTCACTGGAGCACCATGCAGGTCTGGGCCTTACCACCTTTGCCCAGTGGGGCAGCAGCAAGCGTTGGTCATCCAGCATGAGCAGGCGGACATTGTGGTGAGTACTGTTGGCGAGGGTAGGACCTAGGTCACGGGCAATGAAGTCTCGCTGATGTTCAGGGGTGAAGCCCAGGCACTGGAAGGGGTATCCACTCAGTAGCCCAGCAGAAGGCTCATTTTCAGCTGTCACTGCCCAGAACTGTAACTTGTGCTCGGCATAGGCATCCAGGAACCTGGCAAGAGAAAGGTCATAAATGATCCGGCCAAGAAAGTGGGCCAGACTGAGAGAACAGGAAGCCTGATGGAGTGGGCAAGACTGACGGGTCCAAGTCTGAAAGGCCCAGAAGGTAGAAAGGTGAGCTGAGGAGAGGCAGATCTGGAAGTGGAACCAGGTTGAGGGTTGGGACAGAGATCAGCGTGGCCAAAGGGGAGGCCAGTCCTGATCCCACAGCCTTGCTGATCCCTTACTTCACAAAGTATCTGGCCCAGGTCTGGTGGTAGATGTCTCCGGGCTGTCCCTTGAGTGACCCCTTCCCATTCACCGCTCCATTGGTCTTGAGCCTAGTGGGTGATGTCCGGGGGCTGGCAAGGAGTAAAATGGGATGCTGGGCCAACTACAGGGCTCGGTGAATCAGGGGTATCTAAAGACAAAGGTAGTGAAGAGAGAAGCACCTAGAGTTGGAACACATACTAGCCCAACCAGTGCATCCGGTTCAGCCATCAGCCCCCACCCTCCCACCCCGGGGACAAAATAGCAGGGGACAAAACGTCTCTACAAGCAGACCTACCCTACAGCTTCTCAACCCCCAGACATCAGGGCCATCAGAGCCTGAAAAAGCTAGAATGCCTACCTTGAGCTTGGTATCTTCCTCGGGGAGGCTGAAGTTGTGCAACTGGAAATCATCAGGGGTGTCCGCATAGGTGTAGGTGCGGATGGAGAAGTCACAGCTGGCCATGGGTACGTGGATGATGTTATATCCGATTCCTACAGAAAAGGATGATCAAGATATGGTAGTCTGAGTCAATAGGAGAGTATGGGACTCTACTTATCACTTGTCAGTCCTAATAGTGTCTGAGTCAGGGCCAAAGGGAACTTGGGCTCCTGGGTTCGAACCTGTGGAGGCTGGCACCTGGGTGAAATACAGGCCTTTCTGAGCCTGAGTCCATAATAGTTAGCAGATGATAGGCGGGGAAATCTTATTTCAGAGGGCATTAAAACGGGAACCAAATGTCAGGGATGGGCAGAAGTCAGGATCCAAAGAAAGGGCAAAGAAAAGTGTCAAAGGCACTGTCATCTTGTCCCTTCCTCCTCATCTTCTTCAGGGAAGTACGATTTAAGTAGCAAATTTTGGGCAGGGGTGACAGGGCAAGGATGTTGAGGGCAGCTGCATCTGTCATGGCCCCTCCAAATCCCTTCACTTTCTGGGACTTCTGTTCTGGCTGCAGGGTCAGTAGCAGGCCAGAGGACATCCATAGGGAATAAGGGTCTCAGTGCCCAGAGGAGAAACTCCTTGATGATCACTGACACCGTTTACCTCTAAGAGGACCCAGCCTGGCCTGGGGGGTGAAGGGTGTAATGGTTACCTGTGCCCGTGCGATTGGCCTGGATGGTCCCCGTACTCAGCTCCATCCAACGCCCACTGCTTCTGCTCTCATAGCAGCTGAAGGTACCGAGGGCAGGAAAGGTCGGGGGTCAAGAGAGTCACAGTATGTGGCATTGCAGACACAGACCACCAAGTTGTAACTGAAGCTTTTAGGGATGCAGGGGCACCACCTGGGAGGGAGGGAGCACAAGCAGAGGTGAGGTCTGATGAGGATGTGGAGAACGGACACAGCTGCTCGGAGAGACAAGACGATTTCAAAACTCCTCACCCCAAAGTTGGTCTCAGTCACTCAAAAGGATTTATTGAGCACCTATTAAAAGTCTACCACCAGAGTACTGGAAGGCTACCAAAGGACTACGAGGCAGAAGGGAGCCTCTGTGCTACCTCGCCACTGCCTTGACTCACTTACCTGATGCCCAAGACACTGCCTGAAGTAGAAGCAATCCTGTGAGGCTGGCGGCCATGATGCTTACCCTACCCGAAGGCTTGGGACATTCCTGAGGACAGAATGAGGAGTGGCTGAAAAGCAAGCCCCTCTCCCGCCTCAACTACTCTCCTGGGCAGGGTTCAGCTGCCTTTGGGTGCCCATGGCCTAGTCTCCCACATTCATTAGGACAAGGCCCACAGACACGCTTCTGATGACAACTCTCTGCCCATCCCAAATCAGGACGCTCCCCACCACTCTTCCACCCATTTCAACTTCGACCCCTCCCTCCACCTGTGCCTTGCTCAAAGAGCCATGATGGCCCTGGATTCAAAGAGAGTCTGTCATTCATTGAATTCCAGTGCCAGGATTCCAGAAGCACTGTGACAGTGCTGATTGGGAGCTCTCTCTTACCTCTCCGGAAAACTCCATCACCTTAGGGTCATTGGATGAGGAGAAGACCGCAGGGGTTCCAGAGTCTCTGAAGGATAGAGGATCCACTAAACAAAAACAAGGATGCAGGTACCTGCCATAGCTACAGGCACTAGGTTAGTCCTGCAGGTAATTCTGGCTTCCCAGTGTGGATGGGTCATGTGATGACTGAGAGAGTCACATGACACAGGAAGTGAGGGAATTGCAGGCATATTTCTAAAGGGCAATTGGCTTCCTCTGAGTTGTTACAGATTATACACCCTTTAAAATTCTGGAGGGTGGCCAGGTGCAGTGGTTCAAGCCTGTAATCCCAGCACTTTGGGAGGCCGAGACGGGCGGATCACGAGGTCAGGAGATCGAGACCATCCTGGCTAACACGGTGAAACCCCGTCTCTACTAAAAAATACGAAAAATTAACCGGGCAAGGTCACAGGCGCCTGTAGTCGCAGCTACTCGGGAGGCTGAGGCAGGAGAATGGCGTAAACCCGGGAGGCGGAGCTTGCAGTGAGCTGAGATCCGGCGGCTGCACTCCAGCCTGGGCAACGGAGTGAGACTCCGTCTCAAAAAAAAAAAATTCGAAGGTATGTGTGAATGACAACTTTAGGAAGAGCCTAGAACACAGAAGACAGATTTGGATGGAGAATGGGGTAAAGGTTCCTAAATTCCAGAGGATGGGAACCCCAGCAGGCACACTGCTTTTTTGATAAAAATTTCAAAATGAGACAAATAAAGCTGATACTAAAAAACAAAAACAAACAAATAAAACAAAACAAAACCTTCACTACACAAAATGCTAAGGCTATCGTGATGTTTAAGACACAGTCTTAGGCCGGGCGCGGTGGCTCACGCCTGTAATCCCAGCACTTTGGGAGGCCGAGGCGGGCGGATCACAAGGTCAGGAGATTGAGACCATCCTGGCTAACACAGTGAAACCCTGTCTCTACTAAAAATACAAAAAATTAGCCGGGCGCGGTGGCGGGCGCCTGTAGTCCCAGCTGCTGGAGAGGCTGAGGCAGGAGAATGGCGTGAACCCGGGAGGTGGAGCTTGCAGTGAGCGGAGACCGCGCCACAGCACTCCCGCTTGGGCGACAGAGCGAGACTCCGTCTCAAAAAAATAAACAAAAGACACAGTCTTTGCCCTGTAGAGGCGTATGAGGTATGGAAATCAGGCACGTAGATATTTACAGGTAAAAACAGAAAAGGTAACAGGTGTGCATGGAGAGCTCTCTGATATGAGGAGGGACCATCCCTGGTGGGGAATTATCCAGGTCTGATATGAGGAGGGACCATCCCTGGGTGGGGAATTATCCAGGATGGCTTCACATAGGAAAAAGTGAGGGGGGTTATTAGCCAGGGAAGTGTAGGGCACAAGGAGGTTGGGACACCAGCAGTGGGATGGCAGGACAGGAGGGAGGAAGTGGTCAGCATGGCTCCTCTGCAGCATCCCTCATTTAATCACTAAGGGCCTGGGAGAGTCACATGACACAGGCAGTGAGGCAATTGCAGCCATATCTCTAAAGGGCAATTGGCTTCTAGATGTAGATTGTAATAACCGTTCTTCCTTCCTCACAGGACAGGGAGGTTTGTAAAGTAATTCAGAAACCAGGAAGTGTTGTAAAAAGTCATATGCTCAGTGGACGTGAGAAGGAAGTTGTCTATGCCATTTGCCTCATTAATCACATCAAATGAGATTAGCGGGAATGGCACACACAGTCATGACCAGACTAACCCCAGCTCTCACCCTATTTCCTCGCGTAGAAAATGGAGGCAATGCCACAACCTCAAAGGGGTCAGTGAGATAAACACAGTGCCTGGCAACTTGGTAGGCACCTGGGAACTATTTGTCTGTTGTTTGTATCTTTTTTTGTACAGTCTTAGTGAGACAGAAAGGTTGGAATCCTGGCTACACCATTTACTGGCTGTTTGACCTTCAATAAATCAAGTACTCTAAGCCTCTGTTTCATCTACGAAAGGGGAGTGATAATTCCTACTTCAGAGAATTGTTGTGAGGTTTGAGTGTGATAATGTGTCTCTAGTGCACTGCTTGACACTAAACATTGCAATATATTAGGCCTATGTTCCTGGAGTTCCTTGAAGGAATGTCTTACTCATTCTAAATATCCTTGTAGACAGCCTGGCACAGGTGTGGCTGTCAAGTTGTAGAACTGAACTAGTTGCTTCACTATGTCAGTATCCACCTCTTCCAGACTTCCTGCTTTTCTTTCTTTCTTTTTTTTTTTTTTTTTGAGATGAAGTCTCACTCTGTTACCCAGTCTGGACTGCAGTGGCTGTCTCAGCTCACTGCAACCTCTGCCTCTTGGGTTCAAGCAATTCTCCTGCCTCAGCCTCCCAAGTACTTGGGACTACAGGCACGCATCACCATGCCTGGCTAATTTTTGTATTTTTAGTAGAGATGGGATTTCACCATGTTAGCCAGGCTGGTCTCAACCTCCTGACCTCAGGTGATTCACATGCCTTGGCCTCCCAAAGGGCTGGGATTACAGGCATGAGCCACAGCGCCCAGCCTGACTTCCTGCTTTTCAAAGAAACATTGCACAGGATTTATTCTGGGTAGGGCAGGTAATTATCTAGTACCTTACTTCCCTCAAATTCATTCATCTCACAGATATTTCCTGAGCACATTCCACATTTGCCTTTCCTGCTTTAGTGAGTTTAGAAGTTAAACCGTCTCCTTCCTCTTTCCCTCTGTGTACAGTGAGTGAGCCTCTTCTGTTTTGGCCAGGTACTGGGCAACCTTTTTTTTTTTTTTGAGACGGAGTCTCGCTCTGTTGCCCAGGCTTGAGTGCAGTGGCCAGGTCTCAGCTCACTGCAAGCTCCGCCTCCTGGGTTCACGCCATTCTCTTGCCTCAGCCTCCTGAGTAGCTGGGACTACAGACGTCTGCCACCATGTCTGGCTAATTTTTTGTATTTTTAGCAGAGATGGGGTTTCACCGTGTTAGCCAGGATGGTCTCGAACTCCTGACCTCGTGATCTGCAGGCCTCGGCCTCCCAAAGTGCTGGGATTACAGGCATGAGCCACCACACCCAGTGGCTTAATTTTTGTATTTTTAGTAGGGATGGGGTTTCACCGTGTTGGTCAGGCTAGTCTTGAACTCCTGACCTCATGATCTGCCTACCTTGGTCTCCCAAGTGCTGGGATTACAGGTGTGACCACTGCGTCCGACCAATTTTTTTTTTTTTTTTTTTGAGACAGGGTCTCCATATGTTGCCCTAGCTGGGGTGCAGTGGCTTGATTTCGGCTCAGTGCAACCTCTGCCTCTTGGGCCCAAGCAATCCTCCCACTTCAGCCTCCAGAGTAACTGGGACTACAGGTGCACACCACCACACCTGGCTAATTCCAGTTTTTTGGTTTTTTTTTTGAAACAGAGTCTTGCTCTGTTGCCCAGGCTGGAGTGCAGTGGCAGGATCTCAGCTCACTGCAAGCTCCGCCTCCCGGGTTCACGCCGTTCTCCTGCCTCAGCCTCCTGAGTAGCTAGGACTACAGGCGTCTGCCACCACGCCTGGCTAATTTTTTGTATTTTTAGTAGAGACGGGGTTTCACCGTGTTAGCCAGGATGGTCTCCATCTCCTGACCTCGTGATCTGCAGGCCTCGGACTCCCAAAGTGCTGGGATTACAGCCATGAGCCACTGCGCCCAGCCTAGCGTCTGTATTTTTTGTACAGACAGGGTCTTGCTGTGTTGCGCAGATTTGTCTCAAACTCCTAAACTCAAAGGATCTCCTGCCTCGACTTTGCAAAGTGCGGGGATTACAGGCACAAGGCACCATGCCCGTCCCTCTTTTTCTTCTTTTTATACTTCATTTTGTAAAATTTTTCCAGGGTGGCTGGGCACAGTAGCTCATGCCTATAATCCCAGCACTTTGGGAGGCTGAGGCAGTGAATAACTTGAGGACAGGTGTTCATGGCCAACATGGCGAAATCCCATCTGAAATGAAAATACAAAAATTAGCTGGGAGTGGTGGTGCACACCTGTAATCCCAGCTACTCGGGAAGCTGAGGTATGAGAATCACTTGAACCCAGGAGTCGGAGGTTGCAGTGACCCGAGATTGTGCCATTGCACTCCAGCCTGGGAGACAGAGTAACAGTCTGTTTCAAAAAAAAAAAAAAAATTCCAGGGTGAATATTATTTCACATTTCATATTTCCTGTACAATGTGATTTGTCCTTGAGGATATTCTATTTTCTAAATAAACTTAGTTTTTTGGGGGTTTTTTTTGTTTTTTTGTTTTTTTGAGACGGAGCCCCCTCTGTCGCCCAGGCTGGAGTGCAGTGGCCGGATCTCAGCTCACTGCAAGCTCCGCCTCCCGGGTTTAGGCCATTCTCCTGCCTCAGCCTCCTGAGTAGCTGGGACTACAGGCGCGTGCCACCTTGCCCGGCTAGTTTTTTTGTATTTTTTAGTAGAGATGGGGTTTCACCGTGTTAGCCAGGATGGTCTCAATCTCCTGACCTCCTGATCCACCCGTCTCGGCCTCCCAAAGTACTAGGATTACAGGCTTGAGCCACCATGCCCGGCCGTAAAGTTAGTTTTAATAAGGACTAATGTTTATTGTGTCAAAGACAAAATTACAACAAATTTAACGATTTCAACTGGATTTCTTTCTTCCTTCCTGCCTTCTTTCTTTTCTCCTCTTCCCTCCCCTCCCCTTCGCCTCTTCTCTTTTTTCTTTCTTTCCCTCCTTCCCTCCCTTCCTCTCTTCCTCTCTTTTTTTCTTTCGATGGAGTATTGCTCTTTCACCTAGGCTGGAGTGCAGTTGTGTGATCTTGGCTCACTGTAAACCCTGCCTCCCGGGTTCAAGCAGTTCTCCTGCCTCAGCCTCCCGAGTAGCTGGGATTACAGACGCACACCACCACACCTGGCTGATTTTTGTATTTTTAGTCAAGACAGGGTTTCACCATGTTGGCCAGGTTTGTCTCAAACTCCTGACCTCAGGTGATCCACCCGCCTTTGCCTCCCAAAGTCCTGAGATTAAAGGCATAAGCCACCATGCCCGGCCCTGTTTGGGCTTTTTTTTTTTTTTTTTTTTTTTGAGACGGAGTCTTGCTCTGTTGCCCAGGCTGGAGTGCAGTGGCCGGATCTCAGCTCACTGCAAGCTCCGCCTCCTGGGTTCACGCCATTCTCCTGCCTCAGCCTCCGGAGTAGCTGGGACTACAGGCGCCCGCCACCTCGCCCGGCTAGTTTTTTGTATTTTTTTAGTAGAGACGGGGTTTCACCGTGTTAGCCAGGATGGTCTCGATCTCCTGACCTCGTGATCTGCCCGTCTCGGCCTCCCAAAGTGCTGGGATTACAGGCGTGAGCCACTGCGCCTGGCCCCTATTTGGGCTTTTTCTACAAAAAATTCTTATGAAGCTTTTCTGCAATATTTTATAATAAAGTCCTACTGATTTATATTTGATTTTATATTTGTTAGGCGAAATGAGTGAATTCTTCCTTGTGCATGAATGTACTACACTTTGCAGAATGTCTACCTTTCCTGGGTTCCATCCACTAAATTCTCAAAGTGCCTCCTAATCATTGTCTCCATTAAAGATGCCCCACAAATTTCCAAAATGCTCCTAGGGTATGCCTGAGAGCCATTACCCTAGGTGCCTCTCCTCAAACACCTAGGCCTCACTGCAGTGGCCAATAGGGGCATACTAGGTGGCCACAATGATGTTTCTCTGTCCCCTTTGTATAACACTTGAAAAAGAGTTAGCTAAGTCCTGGTATGGTGGCTCATGCCTGTAACCCCATCATTTTAAGAAGTTGAGACAAGAGGATCCCTTGAGGTCAGGAGTTCAAGACCAGCCTGGGCAACACAGGGAGACTGTCTTTACAAATATATATATATTTTGGTATAAAGGTGTCTCCAGTGGCTGGGTGTGGTGGCTCATGCCTGTAATCCCAGCACTTTGGGAGGCTGAGGAGGGCAGATCACGAGGTTAGGAGATGGAGACCATCCTGGCTAACACAGTGAAACCCTGTCTCTACTAAACCCCATCTCTACTAAAAATACGAAAAATTAGCCGGGCATGGTGGTGGACCCCTGTAATCCTAGCTACTGGGGAGTCTGAGGCAGGAGAATCGCTTGAACCCCAGAGGTAGAGGTTGCAGTGAGCCGAGATCATGCCACTGCACTCCAGCCTGGGTAACAGAGCAAGACTCTGTTTCTCAGAAAAACAAGCAAACAAAAGAAGACAGCTATATACCTAGGGAAGACATAAATATAAGTGAAAAGCAGAAGTACAAAAATAGTTCAGCTGACCCAGCAGCAATTTTGATCCCATCCCAGCGAGACCTGTCCTGGAGTGTAGGTCTGACTCAGCAAACTCCAGCCCTTGCACACTGACAGGTATCATATCACAGGCTCCTAAGTCTTTAGGTCCCATGGAGAGTGCCCCTCCCAGTTCCACTGCTAGTTACTTCTATGGTCGGTGTTCAAGTCAAATAGACACTTGTTCATTCCAGAACATACTCATTGAGCACAGAGTAGGTGCTCAAAAAAGTACTTATTATACAGATGAATGAACGAACAACTACTACCGGTTAACCTAGAACCTGTCTTTTCAGCTCTAGTTATTTTATTTTATTTTATTTTATTTTAAAGACAGGGTCTTGGCACAATCACAATTCACTGCAGCCTTGACCTCTCAGGCTCAATTGATCCTCCCACCTCAGCCTCCATGGTAGCTGGGACTACAGGCACATGCCACCATGCCCAACTAATTTTTGAATTTTTTTTCAGAGATAGGGTCTTGCTATGTTGGCCAGGCTGGTCTCAAATTCCTGAGGTCAAGCAATCCACCTGCCTCAGCCTCCCAAGGTGCTGGGATTATAGGCGTGAGCCATCACTCAGCTCTGGTTTCTGGCCTGAGGGTATATTACGCTCTCTGATTACTGACACTAAAAATGATTTCACTCTTGGGTGGGACCTCTGCTGCCCCTTACCCATTAGGATGTGGATTTTTTTGGTTTGCTTTTGTCTTTTTTAAGACAGGGCCTCACACTGTCATCCAGGCTGGAATGCAATGGTGTGATCCTGGCTCACTGTAGCCTCGACCACCTGGGCTCAAGGGATCCTCCCACCTTAGCCTCCTGAGTAGCTGGGACCAGAAGTGCACACCACCACATCAAGCTAATTTTCTAACTTTTTGTAGAAACAGGTTGCTTAGACTGGTCTCAAACTCCTGAGCTCAAGCAATCTTCTTGCCTTGGTTTCCTGAAGTGCTGGAATTACAGGCATGAGCCACCGAGTCTGACCTTAGGGTGACCTTACGTCTTCCCATTGGATTCATGTGATTTACCAATGCTTCAACAGTAACCACAGCATTCACTGTACAGCCCATTGCAGATGGAAGGTCCTTGTACCTCATATGCTCTCTTCTAATTTTTTGCAAGATAATAGTCCATCTTTCATGAGTGCTTGTTACATGCATTAGCCTGACAACTCTACATTACAGATAAGAAAAGTAAGACTTAGAGAAGTTAAATATGTGACAGAGTGAAGCCTAAGTTCATATCTTTCCTAATCTAAATTCCAAGCGTTCTGAGTCATCAGGTCATACAGATGGTCTCTCACATGCTTCAGGAATGCCTTTTCAGTCTTCCTTAAAGGTTGTAAACAGTTGCAAAGCAAATTTCATGGTTCCCGTTTCTTTGAAATTTCAAAGCTCTTCATTCAGCTAGGCATGGTCGCTGGAGCCTGTATATTCAACCACTTGAGAGAACGAGGCGAGAGGATCTCTTGAGCCCAGGAGTTTGAGACAAACCTGGGCAACATAGGGAAAGCCCCGTCACCTAAAAAAATAAATAATACAACCAGCTCTTCATTTAGAGACAAGCACAAAATAGGTGCTCAATGTCTGTTGAATGGATGAGTTGTTACCAACCATACCCCACTATTCAAGGTCCTGCTTGTCAGTGTTTCAGGGAGTGTTCCTGACAAAGGAGTGGTGAACTTAAGAAAGAATGATGCTGACTCTGAACACAATTAATTAATTAATTAATTATTGAGACAGAGTCTCACTCTGTAACCCAGGCTGGAGTGCAATGACGTGATCTCCACTCACTGGAACCTCCTCCTCCCAGGTTCAAGCAATTCTGCCTCAGCCTCCCAAGTAGCTGGGAATACAGGTGCCCGCCACTATGTCCGGAGAATGTTTTGTATTTTTAGTAGAATCAGGGTTTCACCGTGTTGGCCAGGCTGGTCTCAAACATTTGACCTCAGGTGATTCACCCGCTCGGCCTCCCAAAGTGCTGGGATTACAGGCGTGAGCCAGTGTGCCCAGCCTGAACACAATTATTAAAGTCGAAGTGAGACCTAACAGAGGGACTTTGGTTGCAGCTACAGGAAATATGGATTCAAATACTGAACACCAGGTGGGCACAGTAGCTCACGCCTATAATCCTAGCACTTTGGGAGGCTAAGGTAGTGTTACCAGGGGGTCCTTGCTCCCAGAGCTCCCAAGATGGTGGTGGGCCACTTCCAAGATGGTGGCAAGCCCGTGTTCTCTGACCTGGGGTTCCTGGCCTCACAGATTCCAAGGAATGGAGTCTTGGGCCATGCAGTGAGTGTTATAGCTCTATTAGAAGCCGTGGGTCACAGAAGAGAACCGTGGAACCCAGTGACTAGTGTTCAGCTCCATTAGGAGGAACCCAGGCACTTAGCTGAGGAGGAACAATGGCAAGCCTTTAGCCTGATCGGGAGCAATGGGCGCCTGGCTGCATCAGGAGCACAGCAGATACCCTGTTGGATCCACAGGGATGGAAGTCAGCAGCTGGTCTGCACCGGCGGCAAACAGCAGTGGTGGATGGCGAGCGAAAGCTCAGCTCCAGCCGTAACAAAACATGGACCAGAAGAGTGCAGTTCCAAGATTTAAAAGAGTGAAATAGAGTGAAAACAGAGCTCCCATATAAGGGGAGGGAACCCAAAGGGGGTTGACGCTGCCAGCTGGAATGCCTGGGTTTATATCCTGATCCTTGTCCCTCCCGCTGTGCTCTCAGGCAATAGATGATTGGGTATTTCTTTACCTCCTGTTTTTGCCTAATTAACATTTTAGTATGCTCTCTGATTGGTCAGTTGTGGGCTAAGCTGCAAGCCCCATGTTTAAAGGTGGATGCCCTCACCTTCCCCGCTAGGCTTAAGGATTAGTCGGCCTAGGAAATCCAGCTAGTCCTGTCTCTCAGTAGGAGGACAGAGGAGCCCAAGAGTTTGAGACAAACCTGGCCAACACGGTAAAACGAAAAAATTAGGCAGGCATGGTGGTGCACAACTGTAGTCTCAGCTGAGGTGGGAAGATCGCTTGAACTGAGGTAGTGGAGGCTGCAGTGAGCTGTGTTCCTGCCACAGCCCTCCAGCCTGAGCAACAGAGCAAGACCCTGTCTCTAAATAAATAAATATAACAAAAATAAAACAAATACTGAGCCAGGTGTGGTGGCTCTTGCCTGTAATCTCAGCACTTTGGGAGGTTGAGATGGGCAGATCATTTGAAGTCAGGAGTTCGAGACCAGCCTGGACAACATGATGAAATCTCTACTAAAGGCCAGGCGTGGTGGCTCACGCCTGTACTACCAGCACTTTAGGAGGCCGTGGCGGGCGGATCACAAGGTCAGGAGATCGAGACCATCCTGGCTAACATGGTGAAACCCCGTCTCTACTAAAAATATAAAACATTAGCCGGGCATGGTGGCAGGCGCTTGTAGTCCCACCAACTTGGGAGGCTGAGGCAGGAGAATGGCATGAACTGGGAGGCGGAGCTTGCAGTAAGTGGCCGAGATCGCGCCACTGCACTCCAGCCTGGGTGACAGAGCGAGACTCCATCTCAAAATAAGTAAATAAATAAGTCTCTTAACTAAAAATACAAAAATTAGCTGGGCCTGATGGCACGCACCTGTAATCCCTGCTACTCAGGAACTCAGGAGGCTGAGGCATAACTGCTGGAACCTGGAAGGCGGAGACTGCAGTGAGCCAAGATCACCCCACTGCTCTGTGTTGCAGTGAACGGAGATCACACCACCTGGGAGACAGAGCAAGACTCCGTCTAAAAAAAAAAAAAAGAAGAAAGAAAGAAAAATAAAATGAAAGCATAGAGAGTTCTGGAGCAGTGTGAGTGCGATGGATAGTGGTAAAAAGTGACCTTGGAGAAGGAAATTGGGAGGCCAGATTGTGTAGGGTCTTGGTGGCCATGGTAAGGAGTCTGAATTTTGTTCTAAATGGAAATTCACTGTAGAGTTTGGTGCTGGGTAGTGACAAGATCAGATGTGTATTTTTAAGAGATCACTTTGGGTGCTGTGTAGAAATCAGACTGTAGGAGGCAAGTATGGAGGGAGACCAACATCCAATTACAGCCTGCCATGAACTTGCCAGGTTCTTCTTCACTTCCTTCAGCACACATCACTCTTCCCCACCGCTTAGCCTAGTTAATACTTACTCTTTCAGAATTACCCCATGTCACTTTCTCTAAGAACAACCTCGCCCCCCCGCCTCCTCCCCACCCCACACATCTCCTCTAACACAAACGCATAGCCCTCACATCTTGTCACTTTTTCTCCCCCTTTTTTTTTTGAGACAGGATGTCGCTCTATTCCCCAGGCTGATCTCGAACTTCTGGGCTCAAAAGATCCTCCCGCCTCAGCCACCGGAGTAGCTCCTTTGTCGCTCTTATCACTGTTGTGATTAACTGTACAAACGGCTTAATGGCAGTTATAGAGCCCAGCTGATGAAAGGCAGTGGCCTGCCAATCGTCAGCGGGCAGAGTAGGGACCAGTCCAGTCCGTCCTGGCTCCCACGTGCAGCCCCAGTGTGCATCCTGACCCCGGGGCTCTTCGCCGCGCTCCGCGAACGTTTGTCACATGTCCGAAGAATGCATGAATTATATAATTTTCTTCCCACTCCACCCCTCAAAAAGCAAATGGATACAAAGACTTGAAGATTTTATGATCTCTTCATTTGTAAAATTTGACCATCCTTGCCATTAAAAATAATGCTAATGATGAAAAAGGCTAAGTGCGAACGCCGGGAGGGGAGAGCTAACATTGAAAGGGCGAAATAGGCCGGGCGCGGTGGCTCAAGCCTGTAATCCCAGCACTTTGGGAGGCCGAGACGGGCGGATCACGAGGTCAGGAGATCGAGACCATTCTGGCTAACACGGTGAAACCCCGTCTCTACTAAAAAATACAAAAAAAATTAGCCGGGCGAGGTGACGGGCGCCTGTAGTCCCAGCTACTGGGGAGGCTGAGGCAGGAGAATGGCGTGAACCCGGGAGGCGGAGCTTGCAGTGAGCTGAGATCCGGCCACTGCACTCCAGCCTGGGCGGCAGAGCCAGACTCCGTCTCAAAAAAAAAAAAAAAAAAAAAAAAAAAAAAAAGAAAGGGCGAAATATTTATAACGCCTACTGTCGGCGAAGAGAAACAGCAGCCCCAATCGGAGGCAAAAGAAAATCCCACCGCAGCCTCCAAAGGCGCGTGGGCGGGACTGGAGACTGAGGCCCAGCACAATAGGGACGGAAGCCAGGATGCAGCCCCACGACCCGCAGCCTCGAGAAAAGCAGCCCTGGGGAAGCCGGGCGGGGCCTCACTCAGAGAAGGGACAGTCACTCGTCCAGAGGCGGGACTCAGAGCCCGCCCACAAGTCTCATTGGTTCGCTTGAAGACGGACAACTCTCGCTGACCAACCGTCGCCCAGATGGGGCGCAAGCGTATTTGGAAAGGGAGAGGGTGCCGGACGCGGTAACTATGCATGCGTCTCAGCGCTTTCCCGCCAGCACACCCTTAGTGGACGGCGGTGGTGCGGGGCGATTGAATTCCCACAGTGGGTCTAGCCCACCGAAGCTCAGAGGGATTCCTGACCTTCCTCTTTAGAGAGCCTCAGGTTAGAGAACGTCCAGTGCCCAGAAGCTGCCCCATGGGAATCCCAGTGTCCACCACCTCCTACCTAATGTTTTGTCCTGGCCGTGCCCCAGCCCTTCCTGAGGCTGGGTTGTTATGATGGTGAATTATTCAAGAAGTCTGGGTAGTGCTCCTGCATCCTCCCTGTCTTCCTTGGGAGGGCACCACGTTGCTCCTACAAGCACAGGGTCCTGAAACTGTTTACAAGGCCCCACTCTGCCATGTTAGTATCTTAACGAGTGTTTGTTGAGGAAGTACTATGTGTTAGACCCAGTTCAATGAGCAAGTCCCTGATCTTGTGACCTTACATTCTATAGGACGACACAAACGTATAAACAAAAAATAATTTTAGATAGTGATATATGCTCAAAACATGGCTATGTGGCTGGGAGAAGTGGCTCACACCTGTAAATCCAGCACTGTGGGAGGCTGAGGCAGGTGGATCACTTGAGGTCAGGAGTTGGAGCCCAGCCTGGCTAACATGGCAAAACCCCGTCTCTACTAAAAATACAAAACTTAGCCGGGCGTGGTGGCAGGCACTTTTAATCCCAGCCTCAGGAAGCTGAGGCAGGAGGATCACTTGAACCCGGGAGGTGGAAGGTTGCAGTGAGCCCAGATCACACCACTGCACTCCAGCCTGGGTGAGAAAGCAAGACTCTGCCTCAAAAAAAAAAAAAAAAAAAAAGCTATGTGATAGAATGACTGGGATGGGGATTAGGTCCTCACTGAAATGGTGAGAGTGGAGCTAAAACTTGAAATTAGGTGACAGCGCTAGATATAGAGGCCGAGGGTTTCGTGCTTGGAAAACAGCAGGTACAGATGTCCTTGTGCTGTGAGGAAATTTGGCTGGAATAGAAGGTGGGCCAGATTGTAGCTAACCGTAGTCTCTGAGAGCTTGGAGATAATTCTAAATAGAATGGGAAGCCATTAAATTGAGGCAGAGCCTTGATATGACATGCTTTATCATCATTTTGCTGAGTGGAGAATGGATTGCTGGGAAAAGTGAAAGATTGATTTAGAGGCTGTGGAGAGAGGGTGGCTGGAATTAGGTAGCTGGGGAGGTGGTGTGCCGTAGATGAATTCAGGATAGGATTGGTTGTGTTGGATATGGGAAGAGAAGTCACCATGGGTTCCTGAGCTTTTGGAATGTGCAAATGGGTAATGGAGGTGCCACTGAGATGGGAACAGTGGAAAAAAGGTGCTGAGGTGGGAATCAAGAGCTCAGTTATGTGGCCGTGTGCAGTGACTGACACCTGTAATTCCAGCACTTTGGGAGGCTGAGGCGGGCAGATCACCTGAGGTCAGGATTTGCAGACCAGCCTGGCCAATATGGCAACATCCTGTCTCTACTAAAAATACAAAAAAAAAAAAAAAAGCCAGGTAGTGGGGCCTGTAATCCCATCTACTCGGGAGGCTGAGGCAGGATAATCGCTTCAACCCTGGAGGCAGAAGTTGCAGTGAGCCAAGATCTCGCCATTGCACTCCAGCCTGGGCAACAAGAGCAAAACTCCGCTTAAAAAAAGAAACAAACAAAAAAAGTTCAGTTGTGGCCATGTTGAATCTGAAATACTCAGACATCCAAGCAGATATGCTGAGTTGGATGGCGCTCATGAGAGGTCAAGGCTGGAGTTATGCATTGACACATAGAAAGATGGTATTTAAAGCCATGGACCCTAGTAGTAGGCAGGAGAATCGCTTGAACCCGGGAGGCGGAGGTTGCAGTGAGCCGAGATTACACCGTTACACTCCAACCTGGGTGACAGAGCAAGACTCCGTTTAAAAAAAAAAAATGATGGCTGGGCACAGTGGCTCATGCCTGTAATCCCAGCACTTTGGGAGGCTGAGGCAGGCGGATCACTAGGTCAGGAGATCGAGACTATCCTGGCTAACATGGTGAAACCCCGTCTCAACTAAAAATACAAAAAAATTAGCTGGGTGTGGTGGCACATGCCTGTTACTCTCAGCTACTTGGGAGGCTGAGGCAGGAGAATCGCTTGAACCTGGGAGGTGGAGGTTCCAATGAGCCAAGATTGCTCCACTGCACTCCAGCCTGGCTACAGAGGAAGACTCCGTCTCAAAAATAAAATATAAAATGAAATATAAAATAAAATAAAATAGGCGGCTGGGCGCAGTGCCTCACGCCTGTAATCCCAGTACTTGGGAGGCTAAGGTGGGCGGATCACGAGGTCAGGAGATGGAGACCATCCTGGCTAACAAGGTAAAACCCAGTCTCTACTAAAAATGCAAAAAATTAGCCAGACGTGGTGGCAGGCCCCTGTAGTCCCAGCTACTCGGGAGGCTGAGGCAGGAGAATGAGGTGAACTTGGGAGGCAGAGCTTGCAGTGAGCTGAGATTGCGCCACTGTACTCCAGCCTGGGCGACAGAGCGAGACTCCATCTCAAAAAAAAAATTAAAAAAAAGAAAAAACACAAAAAAAGAAGACAGCTTACGTGAGGGCCTTGGGGCCTTCTACTGTTAACCAGTTCAGGAGAGGTCTAAAAGCTTGTAAAGAATAACCAGAGCACAAAGTAGAAGAGCAATGTTTCCAAAGTGAAAAATTCAAGAAGATGCTGATTATGGAGATTAATTGCTGCTTCAAGGTCAAGTGAAATGCAAGCAGCTAAATGGTCACTGGGTCTGCCACCACTTTTGATCACTCAAATTTTGTTCAGAGCAGTGGCTGGGGAAAGACTGGGGAAGGAGTCTGATGGGGGTGGGAGAGAAGAGAATGGATGTTTAAGTGTGGAGGGAAGAAAAAGACAACCTATTGCTGTGAAAAGGAGCAGAGATACGATTAGTGGTTGGAAAGAGTGTCTTGAAAGTTTCTTTTTTCTTAAAAGTTTATTGTACACCATACTGCACAAGATCAGCAACCCCTGGCGGAGCCCTTCAGGTACCCAGTATCCCTTGGGGGTTAGGAAGGGTGTGTACAAGAGGAGAAGCAGAAGATAGGCAGGAATGTGTTGCAACTATCTATGGACAAGCAGCTAAGGGCTTGGTTGGTATACTTCTCTCCACCTTCGGAAAGAGGTATGTGACTTGGATAGAGGGGGCTGCCAGTAAGAGAAGTTCAGTCAATTCTGTACAATACACATTTATTGAGCACCAGATATATGCCATGCTAGATGTAGGTTACCCAGAGCATCAAGGAGCAATAGTCTGCTGGTGGAGACACACACAGTGTCACTGTGATGTATTAAAGCAGTCGGCAAGAGATGAAGCTCAGGGCACTGTGGGGATATCCAGAGGCACAGTACCTTCTGCCTGTCAGGCAGGGAGGGAGAGGAGCACAGGCTGAAGGAGAGTAGAAGACAGCAGTTGGCCTCTGATGGTGGCACTGGAGAGAGATTTCTAAGGGCCACTTCCCTGTTTTCAGGGACTAGGTTGGGCTAGATATGGGGCTCAGGATGGACAAGACTTACAGCTAGGTTGGAGAAGATGAAAGAGCATTACTAGAGGAGTGGGGAGGCCTAGGCTCTGCTCTTTACTCTGCCATCGACTATGTGATCTTGGGCAGGCCACATAACCTCTCAGGGCTGGCACTCCCTTATTTGTAAAACTAGAGGGCTGGGCCAGCATGTTTTCCAAGGGTTCTTCTAGCATTGATGGTCAGGTTCCAAGAGGGAACACAGTGTCAGAAGTGGGACGCTCTTCCTCATTTCTAATTTCCCAAAGGTTAAGGTCCTGGGGAATTAATTGAGCAGCCTGAAAAGAGAGGATCCAGATAAAAGACAAGGTTCCTGGCAGGGCCAGGGCCACTGCCCTGATTCCTTAGGTGTGAAAAGAGCTTTTCCAGTTTCCAAAGTATTCTAAATTATTTCCTAACACAGGGGCATTGAGAGAAAGAGATTCTTACCCCCATTCCACACGGGAGAAACTGAGGCTCAGGGAGATTTAAGGATCATGCTCAAGAGGTTATCTGGGGACAAAGTTTACTCAGGATGTGGAGGGGATGCTGAGGAGCAGGGACTGGAGCCTGGGAAGGTAGGGCAGGCTGAGACCTGGGGGTATGGGTGGAATGTGTATGTGGTAGTGGTGTCTGGGCCATGGAATGAAGTGGAATAAATAGCCAAGAGCTGGGCACTGAGGGAACCAGCTGGGGGGCCCTGGGCGTGGGTTCCCTGGATCCAGGAGTGTGAGGATGGCTTTCCCTGGTTCCTGAGGCATGGACCAAGTCCCAGCCTGCATCTGAGCTCCGCTGTGCTAGCTTTGTGGTGTCTGGGTCGGGGAAGTTACCGTTAGAAAGCTGCCGTCAGCAGGCGTCCTTCCAGCTTTCCATGGAAATTCTGGGAGCTGCTCCTAGTTTGGAGCCCCACCTTTCTTCCGTCTCCTCAATGGGCGCAGGACCTTGATGGCCAGTGGGTCCTGGGCCTCCAAGGCCCAGGTTTTTTGCCAACAGCAACAGGCTACTGGCTGGGCCCAGGCAAGGGAGCCTTGGCAGGAAAAGTTCCTTGCTCTACCTCCATTACACTCAGGCCAGTGAGGGGGGTTCCAGACAGGACTCCTTCCTCCCTGGTGAAGTGCCCCTGCAGCCCCCCAGTGTCCACGCCATGGATATTTTCTCCACAGAAGTACAATGCTGATTATGATCTGTCAGCTCGGCAAGGGGCAGACACCCTGGCCTTCATGTCTCTCCTGGAGGAGAAGTTGCTCCCGGTGCTGGTGAGTGTGCCCAGACCTCCCAGCACCCATGGTTAGCAGGGGAGGGGTTGGGCACACATAGACCCACCCAGAGACTCAGGACAGCATGGGGTCAGAAGCCCACCTTGAATCAGACAGGTGCACTGGCTCAGACCTGCCTGTTTCTTCCTGCCTACCCAATCCAGGTACATACTTTCTGGATAGACACCAAGAACTATGTGGAAGTGACCCGGAAGTGGTATGCAGAGGCTATGCCCTTTCCCCTCAACTTCTTCCTGCCTGGCCGTATGCAGCGGCAGTACATGGAACGGCTAGAGCTGCTGAGTGGGGAGCACATGCCTGAGGATGAGGAAGAGCTGGAGAAGGAGGTAGCTCTGAGACCTGGGGCTGTTGTATGAGATGAGCCCCAAGGATGCTGGCCAGGAATGGGAGTGCTTAGGTGGGGAGGTGGAACTGTTCCCACAGCTGCAAGCCTACCTGTGTCATCCCTACAGCTGTACCGAGAGGCTCGGGAGTGTCTGACCCTGCTCTCTCAGCGCCTGGGTTCTCAGAAGTCTTCTTTGGAGATGCGTGAGTCTGACTCCAAGAGGGTAATGGGTGGCTTGGAAGAAGATACAGGTTCAGATGGAGCAGCTGGGGCTGGAGCTGGGGTGGGCTCAGGCTCTGGACAGGAGGTCCTTGGGACAGATACTGGCCTGCTGACAGTGGGGCTGTGTGTGGGGCCAGAGCCTTCTCAGAGGTACAAAAGGGTAAGGTGGAGGGCAGCCAGGCACAGGAGGGGCCTGAAGAGCTGTGGGGCACTGAATGTGCCCTTTATGCAGCCCTGGGATAGAGCCCTATTCAGGCCAGGCTGGCGCCACCTGGGGATCTCTCCCAATACCAGGTCTAGAACTGTGTGTCCTGTCCTTCCCTGATGGCCGCCTGCTGCCCAGTGCCCACCTCAAGGGCTGACTCTTCCTCTAGCTCCATCTTTACCCCTTCTGCCCCAGTGCTTCTCCTCCATCCCACCCTTCTCTCTCTGCTCCAGCCCTGCCTCCTTGGACGCCTTCATCTTTAGCTACTTGGCCCTGCTGCTGCAGGCAAAGCTGCCCAGTGGGAAGCTGCAGGCCCACCTGCGGGGGCTGCACAACCTCTGTGCCTACTGTACCCACATCCTCAGTCTCTACTTCCCCTGGGATGGAGGTAAGGGGCAGATGGGAGGAGCAGCCCTGGGGAGAGTGGGCAGGGATCTGAGAACTAGTTCCCCTAACTCACCTTCCTTCCTTGACCCTCAGCTGAGGTACCACCAGCAGGCCAGACACCAGCAGGCCCAGAGACTGAGGAGGAGCCATACCGGCGCCGGAACCAGATCTTATCTGTGCTGGCAGGACTGGCAGCCATGGTGAGCTACGCCTTGCTCAGCGGCATTGTCTCCATCCAGCGGGCAACGCCTGCTCGGGCCCAGGCACCTTGGGCCCTGGGCATGGCTGAGGAGGATGAAGAGGAATGATTTGTCCTCACGCTCCCAGGACTGGTTTTTCTACTCTCGTGCATTCCAGAGGCCCCCGTGCCTCCTCTTTGCTGGTACAGCCGGACACGGGGTGCTGCCCCCCAGAATAAAGCCATTCACACTGACTGGGCTCAAACATTTTCTCTCAAACATTTTCTCCTTTAAGAGCTGCCATTTTTCCTGGCTAGTCCCACAGGAACCATCTGGGTGCCTGGGCACACCTGCTGCTGCTTAAGGCTTCCGCCCTGATGCTGACACTGCTGCTCCACGGGCCCAGTTCTGCATCTCCAGGAAAGACAAACAGTCTCCAGTTTTGGGCCCAGCTTTCCTAGTCTCTTCTTTTCCTTACCCTCACCCTTCATCTTGTGTTTGTACAACAGTGAGCTCACCCTAAACCTGGGCCCAGGCCCAGTTTCCAAAACAAGCAGCACACAGTGCACGTTCACATAAGCATGGTGGCTGGGGGGACACTGGGGCTTACTGATCTTTATCTAGGGGCCTCCAGCCCCTGGCACCACCTAGAGGGGAAAGTGAATCACCCAAACCACTGCCCTTGGGCTTATGTCACTGTAAGCTCACCCTGGCCCTGCTGTGCCCTCTTTAGCCACAGACAGCGTGTGAGCTGACTCAGTCCCTTTAATGCCCAGGCTGAGCTTGAGTATCCACTCCATCACTGGCGACGCCACAGGTAGGTGTGAATGGAGTAGCCAGGTGAGATCGTCTCCAGGAAGCCCACAGCAGGATCCTTGATGGTAAGAGGCACATCCTTAGAGGAGCTAGGGAGTGGGGAGGAGAAGCTAAGAGTGTGATCCTGCCAAGGCCCCCGACCCTGTCTTCAGCCCACTTCCCAGACCCCACTATTGCCCTCACCGGTTTAGCACGACTACAACGGCAGAGCCATCGGGATGCATCAGTGCCACTGTGTCCAGGTCGTTCTTCTGACTGGCAACCAGCCCCACTCTCTGGGAACCCTCAGGAATGAACTTGCTGAATGTGGGAACAGATGGTCAGAGTCCCTCGGGGTACCGCCCATGAAACCCTCATCTAAGAAGTCACCCACCCATATACCCACCCCATAACTCCTGCAGAAGCTGTGCCCTGGGTCTCTAGACCTGGAGCCATGCTGCTGGGCACTGACTCTGCTTTTCTACATCGCAGTCCAGCCTCAGGCATTGGGGTTGTCTGTTGCTACCTAGTCACTTCCTGCCTCCATGGTGCAAAAGGGGATGGGTGTGCCCCTCCCGAGGTTCCACCCTAAACACCTTCCTGCTCCCTCATGGTGTAGAGTGATGTAAGCCATCTGATGTAGGAGATGATAAGCCTGGTATGGAATGGGGGTGCCCGCCCTCCACTCACCTGAAGTGACCAAGGTGATAGAACATGGGCTGTTTGTAAAACGTGTCCTTGGTGATGTCTACAATGACGGGACTGTCGACAAAATTACGCACCCAATTGGGTCCTCCTTCGGGGTTAAGGGCAAGGTTCCAGTCAGTCCAGCCGACCACATGGTACAGGAGGTTCTAGGGTAGGGACAAAGGCAAAGAGACAAAGGCTCAACACTGGAGGTCCCCAGAGACTGTAGGTAAGGGTCACATGAGGGAGAAGTGGCTGTGGGTAGCTCAGCCCTGTGAGGGGCACATTCCTTAGCTTCTAAGGAGTTGGGGGTGTGAAGACTGAGGCATCTCAAGGGGAGCTGAGAAGTCTGAGGCAGGTGCAAGTGCGTCAGTAGTTGCAAAAGGGGCTATGAGCCGGGCGTGGTGGCTCATGCTTGTAATCCCAGCGCTTTGGGAGGCTGAGGTGGGCGGATCACAAAGTCAGGAGATCGAGACCATCCTGGCTAACACGGTGAAACCCCGTCTCTACTAAAAATACAAAAAAAATTAGCTGGTCGTGGTGGCAGGCACCTGTAGTCCCAGCTACTTGGGAGGCTGAGGCAGGAGAATGACGTGAACCCGGGTGGCGGAGCTTGCAGTGAGCCGAGATCATGCCACTGCACTCCAGCCTGGGCGACAGAGCCAAACTTTGTCTCAAAAAAAAAAAAAAAAAAGGGCAATGAGGTGTGCAGACCTGTGAAGGAAAGGCAAGACAGGGAATCATGGTTCCCCAGTTGCCCAAAAGGGCAGGCTAGCCGGGGGAAGCTGGACAGGAAAGGTCTGTCAGTCTTTGGTGAGACTACTAAGGGGTCTGAGGTATGCTTTGCAGGAAGGCAGACTGGGGTGGCTTACCGTGATGATGCTGTGGCTGTACTGCATCCCTCGATCCCAGGACCCTAGCCGCACACTCTGCTCCCAGAACTTGGAGCCCACACAGGCCTCTGAGGCAAAGAGCATGGTGTTGGGGAACAGGCGGTGTGTCTCCCCTAGGGTGGCTTTGGCTGGAGCCAGAAAGTCCAGGTACCAATGTACAGCAATGCCATGAACATACTTAGCTGCCTCTGGGTCTGTCAGTACCTGCAAAGGAAGAGCAAGTGACCCTGGACCTTGCACACAGTCTTCTGGAACTTCCAATTCCTCTTGTAGGAATCCTGGCAATGGGTGATGGGAAGAATGCAACTAGAGAGATTTGGGGAGATATTTTTTTTTTGAGACAGGATATAACTCCGTCACTCAGGCTGGAGTACAGTGGCACAATCACAGCTCACTGCAGCCTTGACTTCCTAGGGTCAATTGATCCTCCCGTGTTAGCCTCGTGAGTAGCTGGGACTACACGGGTGCCACACCCAGCTAATTTGTGTGTGTGTGTGTGTGTGTGTGTATACACATATATATAGTTTTTGTTTTTTTTGTAGAGATGGGATTTCACCATGTTTCCCAGGCTGGTCTTGAATTTCTTAGGTTCCACCCACCTTGGCCTCCCATAGTGCTGAGATTACAGACATGAGCCACCGCCCCAAGCCTAGAGAGGTTTTTTGTTTTTTGTTTTTTTTTTTTGGAGATGGAGTCTCACTCAGTCGCCCGGACTGGAGTGCAGTGGCACGATCTCATCTCACCACAACCACCATCTCCCGGGTTCAACTGATTCTCCCTTCTCAGCCTCCCAAGTAGCTGGGATTACAGGCACCCACCATCATGCCCAGATAATTTTTTTTATTTTATTTTAGTAGAGACAGGGTTTCAACACGTTGGCCAGGCTGGTCTTAAACTCCTGACCTCAGGTGATCCGCCCGCCTTGGCCTCCCAAAGTGCTGGGGTTACATGAGTGAGCCACCTCGCCTGGCCCCTAGAAAGGTTTAAAGTGACAACTGTGGGATCCATGGCGCCCTGGAGGTCCAGGGGAGTGGTGCTCTAGGAATCCACAGTTGGGTAGAGAAATTGCTCTAAGTTTGGGAGCCAGTCATTTGGAGGCTAGATTTGAAGGTCACTGGAGCACCATGCAGGTCTGGGCCTTACCACCTTTGCCCAGTGGGGCAGCAGCAAGCGTTGGTCATCCAGCATGAGCAGGCGGACATTGTGGTGAGTACTGTTGGCGAGGGTAGGACCTAGGTCACGGGCAATGAAGTCTCGCTGATGTTCAGGGGTGAAGCCCAGGCACTGGAAGGGGTATCCACTCAGTAGCCCAGCAGAAGGCTCATTTTCAGCTGTCACTGCCCAGAACTGTAACTTGTGCTCGGCATAGGCATCCAGGAACCTGGCAAGAGAAAGGTCACGAGTGATCCAGCCAAGAAGGTGGAGCAGACCAGCTGGATGTGTTGGCTCACGCCTGTAATCCCAGCACTTTGGGAGGCCGAGGCAGGTAGATCACTTGAGGTCAGGAGTTAGAGAACAGCCTGCCCAACCTGGGGAAACCCCATCTCTACTAAAAACAGAAAAATTAGCTGGGCATGGTGGCAGGCACCTGTAATCCCAGCTACTTGGAAGGCTGAGGCAGGAGAATCGCTTGAACTTGAGAGGCAGAGGTTACAGTTAGCGAAGATGGCGCCACGGCACTCCAGCCTGGGTGACAGAGAGAGAGACTCCTTCTCAAAAAAAAAAAAAAAGAAGAAAAAGAAAGTGGGCCAGACCGAGAGAACAGGAAGCCTGATGGAGTGGGCAAGATTGACAGGCCCAAGTCTGAAAGGCCCAGAAAGTAGAAAGATGAGCTGAGGAGAGGCAGATCTGGAAGTGGAACTAGGTTGAGGGTTGGGACACAGATCAGCGTGGCCAAAGGGGAGGCCAGTCCTGATCCCACAGCCTTGCTGATCCCTTACTTCACAAAGTATCTGGCCCAGGTCTGGTGGTAGATGTCTCCGGGCTGTCCCTTGAGTGACCCCTTCCCATTCACCGCTCCATTGGTCTTGAGCCAAGTGGGTGATGTCCAGGGGCTGGCAAGGAGTGAAACAGGACGCTGGGCCAATTGCAGGGCTTGGTGAATCAGGGGTATCTAAAGACAAAGGTAGTGAAGAGAGAAGCACCCAGAGTTGGAACACATACTAGACCAACCAGTGCATCTGGTTCAGCCATCAGCCCCCACCCTCCCACCCCGGGGACAAAATAGCAGGGGACAAAACGTCTCTACAAGCAGACCTACCCTACAGCTTCTCAACCCCCAGACATCAGGGCCATCAGAGCCTGAAAAAGCTAGAATGCCTACCTTGAGCTTGGTATCTTCCTCAGGGAGGCTGAAGTTGTGCAACTGGAAATCATCAGGGGTGTCCGCATAGGTATAGGTGCGGATGGAGAAGTCACAGCTGGCCATGGGTACGCGGATGATGTTATATCCGATTCCTACAGAAAAGGATGATCAAGATATGGTAGTCTGAGTCAATAGGAGAGTATGGGACTCTACTTATCACTTGTCAGTCCTAATAGTGTCTGAGTCAGGGCCAAAGGGAACTTGGGCTCCTGGGTTCGAACCTGTGGAGGCTGGCACCTGGGTGAAGCACAGGCCTTTCTGAGCCTGAGTCCATAATAGTTAGCAGATGATAAGCAGGGAAATCTTATTTCAGAGGGCATTAAAACAGGAACCAAATGTCAGGGATGGGCAGAAGTCAGGGTCCAAAGAAAGGGCAAAGAAAAGTGTTGGCGGCTCATGCCTGTAATCCCAGCACTGTGGGAGGCTGAGGCGGGCAGATCACAAGGTCAGGAGTTTGCTATCATCCTGGCCAACATAGTGAAACTCCATCTCTACTAAAAATACAGAAAATGAGCCGGGCATGGTGCCAGTCACCTGTAATCCCAGGTACTCGGAAGGCTGAGACAGGAGAATCACTTGAACCCAGGAAGTGGAGGTTGCAGTGAGCCGAGATTGTGCCACTGCACTCCAGCCTGGGCGACAGTGCGAGACTCCTCAAAAAAAAAAGAGAAACGTGTTGGCTGGGCTTGGTGGCTCACACCTGTAATCCCAGCATTTTGGGAGGCCAAGGCAGGTGGATCATTTGAGGTCAGGAGTTTAAGCCTAGCCTGGTCAACATGATGAAACCGTCTCTACTAAAAATACAAAAATTAGCCAGGTGGTAGTGGCGCATGCCTATAATTCCAGCTACTCAGGAGGCTGAGGCAGGAGAATCACTATAGCCTGGGAGGCAGAGGTTGCTGTGGGTGGAGATCATGCCCTCTGCACTCCTGTCTCGGCGACTGAGCAGAGTGAGATTCTGTCTCAAAAAAATTAAAAAATAAAAAAACAAAAAGTGTCAATGGCGCTATGTCATCTTGTCCCCTTCCTCCTCACCTTCTTCAGAGAAGTACGATTTAAGTAGCAAATTTTGGGCAGGGGGTGACAGGGCAAGGATGTTGAGAGCAGCAGCATCTGTCATGGCCCCTCCAAATCCCTTCACTTTCTGGAACTTCTGTTCTGGCTGCAGGGTCAGTAGCAGGCCTGAGGACATCCACAGGGAATAAGAGTGTCAGTGCCCAGGGGGGAAACTCCATGGTGATCACTGACACCGTTTACCTCTAGGAGGACGCAGCCTGCCCCAGGGGGGTGAAGGGTGTAATGGTTACCTGTGCCCGTGCGATTGGCCTGGATGGTCCCCGTACTCAGCTCCATCCGTCGCCCACTGCGTGTACTCTCATAGCGGCTGAAGGTACCGAGGGCAGGAAAGGTCAGGGGCTCAAGAGAGTCACAGTAGGTGGCATTGCAGACACAGACCACCGAGCTGTAGCCGAAGCTTTTAGGGATGCAGGGGCGGGCACCTGGGAGGGAGGGAGTGCAAGCAGAGGTGAGGTCTGATGAAGACATGGAGAATGGACACGTCCACTAGAACAGAGTGAACACGGTTTCAAATTCCTCACCCCTTGGCCAGGGCAGGGGTTCACACCTGTAATCTCAGCACTTCAGGAGGCCGAGGTGGGCGGATCACCTGAGGTCAGGAGTTCAAGACCTGCCTTGCCAGCATGGTGAAACCCCGTCTCTACTAAAAATACAAAAATTAGCGGGGCATGGTGGTGGCCGCCTGTAATCCCAGCTACTCGGGAGGCCGAAGCAAGAGAATCGCTTGAACCTGGGAGGCAGAGGTTGGAATGAGCCAAGATCACACCACTGCACTCCAGCCCAGGCAACAGAGTAAGACTCTGTCTCAAAAGAAAAGAAAAACAAAATCCTCACCCCAAGGTTGGTCTCAGTCACTCAAAAGGATTTATTGAGCACCTATTAAAAGTCTACCACCAGAGTACTGGAAGGCTACCAAAGGACTATGAGGCAGAAGGGAGCCTCTGTGCTACCTCGCCACCGCCTTGACTCACTTACCTGATGCCCATGACACTGCCTGAAGTAGAAGCAATCCTGTGAGGCTGGCGGCCATGATGCTTACCCTACCCGAAGGCTTGGGACATTCCTGAGGACAGAATGAGGAGTGGCTGAAAAGCAAGCCCCTCTCACCCCTCAACTACTCTCCTGGGCAGGGTTTAGCTGCCTTTGGGTGCCCATGGCCTAGTCTCCCACATTCATTAGGACAAGGCCCACAGACACCTGGGTGCAGCTCTCCCTGCAACCTTTCTGATGACAACTCTCTGCCTACCCCAAATCAGGACGCTCCCCACCACTCTTCCCACCCATTTCAACTTCGACCCCTCCCTCCATCTGTGCCTTGCTCAAAGAGCCATGGTGGCCCTGGATTCAAAGAGAGTCTGTCATTCACTGAATTCCAGTGCCAGGATTCCAGAAGCACTGTGACAATGCTGATTGGGAGCTCTCTCTCTTACCTCTCTGGAAAACTCCATCACCTCAGGGTCATTGTATGAGGAGAAGACCACAGGGGTTCCAGAGTCTCTGAAGGATAGAGGATCCACTAAACAAAAACAAGGATGCAGGTACCTGCCGTAGCTATAGGCACTAGGTTAGCCCTGCAAGTAATTCCGGCTTCCTGACATGGATGGGTCATGTGATGACTGGGAGAGTCACATGACACAGGAAGTGAGGCAATTGCAGGCATATTTCTAAAGGGCAATTGGCTTCCTCCCATCTGTTACAGATTATATGCGCTATAAAACTCTGGAGGGCATGTATGGGTCACAACTTTAGGAAGAGCCTAGAACACAGATCTGGGTGGAGAATGAGGTAGAGGCTTCTAAATCCCAGAGAATGGAAACCACAGCAGGTACACTGCTTTTTTGATAGAAATGTCAAAAAAGGTACAAATAAAGCTGATATGATTAAAAAAAAAAATCACTGTGGAAAATACTGACAATACCGAGATGTTCAAGACACAGTCTTTGCCCTATAGAGGCGTGTGAGGCATGGAAGTCAGACACACAGATATTTACAGATAAAGAGAGAAACGGTAACAGGTGTGCATGGAGAGCTCCGAGATGAGGAGGGACCATTCGTGGGTGGGGAATTATCTAGGGTGGCTTCACAGAGGAAAAAGGTGAGGGGGCTTATTAGCTGGTCAAGTGCAGGGTGCAAGGAGGGTGGGACACCGGCAGTGGGATGACAGGACTGGAGGGAAGGAGTGGTTAGTGCTGCTCCTCTGCAGCGTCCTTTGTTTCATCATCAGATGCAGATGGTAATAACTGTTCTTCCTTTCTCATAGGACAGGGAGGTTTGTAAGTAGTTCAGAAACCAGAAAGTGTTGTACAAAGCCGTATCCTCAGTGGACACAAGGAGGAAGTTGTCCGTGCCGTGGCCTCACGAACCACATCAAATGAGATTTAGCGGGAGTGGCACACGCAGTCATGACCTGACTAACCCCAGCTCTCAGTCTATTTCCTTGCCTGGAAAATTTCCTTTCCAATGCCACCACCTCAAAGGGTGGTTACTGCAGTCAGTGAGGTAAGTGCAGTGCCTGACCACTGTAGGCACCTGGGAACTACTTGTCTGCTGTTTGTATTTTTTTTGTTGTTGTTGTTGTTTGAGGCAGAGTCTCGCTCTGTTGCCCAGGCTGGAGTGCAGTGGCGTGATCTCGGCTCACTGCAACCTCCGCCTCCTGGGTTCGAGTGATTCTCCTGCCTCAGCCTCCCAAGTAGCTGGGATTACAGGTGCCTGCCACCACGCTCGGCTAATTTTTTTATTTTTAGTAGAGACGGGTTTCGCTATTTTGACCAGGCTGGTCTCGAACTCTGGACCACAGGTGATCTGCCTGCCCTGGTGTTCGAAAGTGCTAGGATTACAGGCATGAGCCACCGCGCTGGACCCCAGCCATCCTTTTTGTTCTTTAAATGACTTCAGTGAAGTCTTTCTAGATACACCCCCAAACAAAATTGATCATTTCTTCTTCTAGGTTCCTCCAGTAATTTTTCTTTTTTTTTGGTTTTGAGACCGAGTCTTGCCCTGTTGCCCAGGCTGGAGTGCAGTGTGATCTCGGCTCACTGCAACCTCCACCTCCCTGATTCAAGCAATGGCCCTGCCCCAGCCTCCCTGATTCAAGCAATTGCCCTGCCTCAGCCTCCTGAGTAGCTGGGATTACAGGAGCCCACCACCATTCCCAGCTAATGTTTGTATTTTTAGTAGAGATGGGGTTTCACCATGTTGGCCAGGCTGGTCTTGAATCCCTGACCTCAGGTGATCCACCAGCCTCAGCCTCCTAAGGTGCTGGGATTATAGCATGAGCCACCACACCCGGTCCCTCCAGTAATTAAGTACAGTCTCAGTGAGATGGCAAGGTTGGAATCCTGGCTACACCATTTACTGGCTGTTTGACCTTCAATAAATCAAGTACTCTAAGCCTCTGTTTCATCTACGAAAGGGGAGTGATAATTCCTACCTCAGAGAATTGTTGTGAGGTTTGAGTGTGATAATGTGTCTCTAGTGCACTGCTTGACACTAAACATTGCAATATATTAGGCCTATGTTCCTGGAGTTCCTTGAAGGAATGTCTTACTCATTCTAAATATCCTTGTAGACAGCCTGGCACAGGTGTGGCTGTCAAGTTGTAGAACTGAACTAGTTGCTTCACTATGTCAGTATCCACCCCTTCCAGACTTCTCACTTTTCAAGGAAATGTTGCACAGGATTTGTTCTGGGTAGGGCAATATCTAGTACCTTACTTCCCTCACGTTCATTCATCTCACAGGTATTTCCTGAGCACATTCTACATTTGCCTCTCCTGCTCTATTGAGTTTAGAAATCCAGCCATCTCCTTCCTCTTTCCCTCTGCATAGTGAGCCTCGGCCAGGTACTGAACAATTTTTTGTTTGTTTGAGACAGGGTCTCTGTATGTTGCCCTGGATGGAGTGTAGTGGCTCGATTTCGGCTCAGTGCAACCTCTGCCTCTCGGACTCAAGTAATCCTCCCACCTCAGCCTCCAGAAGAGCTGGGACTACAGGCGCACACCACCACACCTGGCTAATTTCTGTATTTTTTTTGTAGAGACAGGGTCTTGCTGTGTTGTGCAGGTTGGTCTCAAACTCCTAAACTCAAAGGATCCTCCTGCCTTGGCTTCGCAAAGTGCTGGGATTACAGGGTGAGGCACCGCGCCCAGTCCGCTTTTTTTTTTTTTTTTTTGACACGGCGTATCTCTCTGTCACCCAAGCTGGAGTGCAGTGGCACAATCTCGGCTCACTGCAACCTCCACCTCCTGGGTTCAAGCAATTCTCCTGCCTCAGCCTCCCAAGTAGCTGGGACTACAGGCGCCCGTCATCACGCCCGGCTAATTTTTTCTATTTTCAGTAGAGACGGGGTTTCACTGTGTTAGCCAGTATGGTCTGGACCTCCTGATTTCGTGATCTGCCGGCCTTGGCCTCCCAAAGTGCTGGGATTACAGGTTTGAGCCACCGCGCCCGGCCTTTTTTTTTTTGAGACAGAGTTTCACTCTTGTTGCCCAGGCTGGAGTGCAATGTCATGATCTCGGCTCACTGTAACCTCTACCTCCAGGTTCAAGTGATTCTCCTACTCAGCCTTCTGAGTAGCTAGGATTACAGGCATGTGCCACCAGGCCTGGCTAATTTTGTATTTTTAGTAGAGAGGGGGTTTCTCCATGTTGATCTGGCTGGTCTCAAACTCCCAACCTCAGGTGATCTGCTCGCCTTGGCCTCCCAAAGTGCTGGCATTACAGGCGTGAGTCACTGCACCTGGCCTTTTCTTCTTCTTCTTCTTCTTTTTTTGAGACGGAGTCTTGCTCTGTTGTCCAGGCTGCAGTGCAGTGGCGAGATCCGGGCTCACTGCAAGCTCCGCCTCCCAGGTTCATGCCATTCTCCTGCCTCAGCCTCAGGAGTAGCTGGGACTAAAGGCGCCTGCCACCACGCCCGGCTAATTTTTGTATTTTTAGTAGAGACAGGGTTTCACCGTGTTAGCCAGGATGGTCTCCATCTCCTGACTTCGTGATCTGCCCTCCTCAGCCTCCCAAAATGCTGGGACTACAGGCGTGAGCCACCACGCCTGGCCTTTTTTATTTTTTTTTTTTGCGACAGAGTGTTTTTCTTGTTGCCCAGGCTGGGGTGCAGTGGCACGATCTTGGCTCAGTGCAACCTCTGCCTCCCGGGTTCAAGCGATTCTCCGGCCTCAGCCTCCCAAGTAGCTACAATTACAGGTGCCCACCGCCATGCCCAGCTAATTTTTATGTTCTTAGTAGAGATGGGGCTTCACCATGTTGGCCAGGCTGGTCTCAAACTCCTGACCTTGTGATCCACTCGCCTCGGCCTCCCAAAGTGCTGGGATTACAGGCATGTGCCACTGCGCCCAGCCTCAAGACAATATTTTCTATTTAAGCTTCCTTCTAAATGTTTGAGATTTTAAAATTTTTCTTTCTTTTGGAGACAGGGTCTCACTCTGTCACCCAGGCTGGAGTAAAGTGGTGCAATTAGGGCTCACTGTAGCCTCAACCTCCTGAATAGCTGGGACTCCAAGTGTGTGCTCATTTTTGTAGAGACAAATGGCTGTCTTTAATTTTTTAATTGTTTTTAATTTTTGACCTGTCAGCAGGAAGTAAAGATGGGATCTTCCTGTGTTGTACAGGCTGGTCTTAAGTAGTCATCCCACCTCAGCCTCCCAAAGTTCTGGATTACATGCTTGAGCCATAGCGCCCAGGCTTTTTTTTTTTTTTTTTTTAGCAACAGGGTCTCTCTGTTTTGCCCAGGCTGGAGTGCAGCAGTTATTCACAGGCGTGATCATACTGCAACCTTGAACTCCTTGCCTCAAATGATCTTCCTGTCTCAGCTTCCCAAATAGCTGGGACTAGAGGGGAGCACCACTGCACCTGGCTTGATTGATGGGGCTTTTTTTAATTTTAATTTTAATTTTTGTTTTGAGACGGAGTCTCACTCTGTCGCCCAGGGTGGAGTGCAGTAGCCGGATCTCAGCTCACTACAAGCTCCGCCTCCCGGGTTTACGCCATTCTCCTGCCTCAGCCTCCTGAGTAGCTGGGACTATAGGCGCCCACCACCTCGCCCAGCTAGTTTTTTTGTTTTAGTAGAGACGGGGTTTCACCACGTTAGCCAGGATGGTCTCTATCTCCTCACCTTGTGATCCGCCCGTCTCAGCCTCCCAAGTGCTGGGATTACAGGCTTGAGCCACCGCGCCCGGCCGGGCCTTTTATTTTTTATTTTTTTGAGATGGAGTTTTGCTCTGTCACTGAGGCTGGAGTGCAGTGGCACCATCTCAGCTCACTGCAACCTCCACCTCTCGGGTTCAAGCGATTTTCCTGCCTCAGCCTCCTGAGTAGCTGGGATTACAGGAGCACACCACCACACCTGCCTAATTTTTGTATTTTTAGTAGAGTCAGGGTTTCGCCATGTTGGCCAGGCTGGTCTCGAACTCCTGACCTCAGCTGAGCCACCCGCCTCAGCCTCCCAAAGTTCTGGGATTACAGCCATGAGCCACTGCGTCCTGCCCTGATGGGGCTTTTTCTACAAAAAATTCTTGTGAAACTTTTCTGCAATTTTTTTTTTTTTTTTTTTTTGAGACGGAGTCTCGCTCTGTCGCCCAGGCTGGAGTGCAGTGGCCAGATCTCAGCTCACTGCAAGCTCCGCCTCCCAGGTTCATGCCATTCTCCTGCCTCAGCCTCCCGAGTAGCTGGGACTACAGGCGCCCGCCACCTCGCCCAGCTAGTTTTTTGTATTTTTTAGTAGAGACGGGGTTTCACCGTGTTAGCCAGGATGGTCTCGAACTCCTGACCTCGTGATCCGCCCGTCTCGGCCTCCCAAAGTGCTGGGATTACAGGTTTGAGCCACCGCGCCCGGCCACTTTTCTGCAATATTTTGTAATAAAGTCCTACTGATTTATATTTGATTTTAGAGTCAGGTGAAATGAGTGAATTCTTCCTTGTGCAGGAACGTATTATATGTTGCAGAATTTGTACCTTTCCTGGGCTCCATTCACTAAATTCTCAAATGCCTCCTAATCATTGTCTTTATTAAAGATGCCCCACAAATTTCCAAAATGCCCCTAGGGGGTACCTGAGAGCCACCACTCTAGGTGCCTCTCCTCAAACACCTAGGCCTCACTGCAGTGGCCACTAGGAGCATACTAGGTGGCCACCATTGCGTTCCTCCATCCCCTTTGTATAGCATTTGAAAAAGAGTTAGCTAAGGCCTGGTGTGGTGGCTCATGCCTGTAACCCCATCTTTTTTTTTCTTTATTTTTTTTGGGGACAGAGTCTTTCTCTGAAGCCCAGGCTGGAATGCAATGGCACAATCTCAGCTCACTGCAACCTCCGCCTTCTGGGTTCAAGCGATTCTCCTGCCTCAGCCTTCCAAGGAGCTGGGATTACAGGCCCCCACCAGCATGCCTGGCTAATTTTTGTATTTTTAGTAGAGACGAGGTTTCACTATGTTGGCCAGGCTGGTCTCGAACTCTTGACCTCAGGTGATCCACTTGCCTCGCCTCCCAAAGTGGTAGGATTACAGACATGAGCCAATGTGCTTGGCCAACCCCATCATTTTAAGAAGCTGAGGCAGCCAGGCATGGTAGCTCAAGCCTATAATCCCAGTACTTTGGGAGGCCAAGGCGGGTGGATCACCCGAGGTCAGGAGTTCAAGACCAGCCTGGCCAACATGGCGAAACCCTGACTCTACTAACAAATACAAAAAAAAATTAGCCAGGTGTGCTGGCAGGAGCCTGTAGTCCCAGCTACTCAGGAGGCTGAGGCAGGAGAATAGCCTGAACTCGGGAGGCGGACCTTGCAGTGAGCCAGGATCTCGCCACTGCACTCCAGTTTGGGCAACAGAACAAGACTCCGTCTCAAAAAAAAAAAAAAAAAAAAAGCTGAGGCAAGAGGATCCCTTAAGGCCTGGAGTTCATGACCAGCCTGACCAACACAGGGAGACTCTGTCTTTACAAATATAAATATTTTTGTAGAAATGGGGTCTCCATATGTTGCCCACCCTGGTCTCAAATTCCTTGACTCAAGCAATCTGCCTGCTTTGGCCTCCTAAAGTGCTAGGATTACAGGCGTGAGCCACCATGCTTGGCCAACCCCATCATTTTAAGAAGCTGAGGCAAGAGGGTCCCTTAAGGCCAGGAGTTCATGACCAGCCTGACCAACACAGAGAGACTCCATCTTTACAAAAGATGGAGTCTTTTTTTTTTTTTTGTAGGAATGGGGTTTCCATATGTTGCCCATGCTGGTCGCAAATTCCCTGACTCAAGCAATCTGCCTGCCTTGGTCTCCTAAAGTGCTGGGATTACAGGCATGAGCTACCTCTCTTCTGGCCACATGCTTGAATCACCTCCTCCAAAAGGCCACACTCCATCTTGCCACTGCTATCCCCTCTGCTTTGAACCCTTCTTCTTCCCCGTCTTGAAAAAAAATGAGTAACTACTCTTCCTCATCATTAAAGCCTTAGCCTTACTATCACTGTTACCAGAACCATTTTCCTGACACCCCTGACTGGGTTATGCGCCCCTACTATGCCCTCTCCAATTCACACATTCAACAAATATTAATTGGGTGTCTACCATGTGCCAGTCACTGTTCTCAATTCTGGGATACAGCAATGAATAAGATGATAAAGTCCCAGGTGGTTATGGAGTTTATGTTGTAGTGGGGGTGGTAGACAAAACAAAAAACAAAAAAAACCCAGATAATTTCAGGTGATAGCTAAGAAGAAAAATAAAGTGGGCCAGACACGGTGGTTCACGCCTGTAATCCCAGAACTTTGGGAGGCCGAGGTGGGCAGATCACTTGAGGTGATACAAGTTCAAGACCAGCCTGGACAACATGATGAAACCCTTGTCTCTACTAAAAATACAAAAATTAGCTGGGCCTGGTGGCGCCCGCCTGTATTGTTACTCAGGAGGCTGAGGCAGAATTGCTTGAATCCAGAAGGCGGAGGCTGCAGTGAGCCGTGATCACACCACTGCACTCTCGTCTAGGTGACAGAGCAAGACCCCCGTCTCCAAAAAAAAAAAAAAAAAAAAAGAAAGAAAGAAAACTAAAGTGAAAGTGTAGAAAGTCCTGGAGCAATGTGAGTGAGACAGATAGCAGTAAAAAGAGACCTTGGAGAAGGAAGCTGGAGGCCAGATTATGTAGGTCTTGGTGGCCACAGTAATCTGAATTATGTTCTAAGATAGAAATTCACTGTAGAACTTGGTGCAGGAGAAGTGACAAGATCAGATGTGTATTTTTATTATTTTATTTATTTATTTATTTTGAGACAGAGTCTCACTCTGTCACCCAGGCTGGAGTGCAGTGGCACCGTGATCTTGGCTCACTGCAACTTCCACTTCCCGGGTTCAAGTGATTCTCCTGCCTCAGCCTCCCAAGTAGCTGGGATTAAAGGCACGCACCACCATGCCCGGCTAATTTTTGTATTTTTGGTAGAGACGGGGTTTCACCATGATGGCCAGGCTTGTCTTGAACTCCTGACCTCAGGTGATCCCTTGCCTTAGCCTCCCAAAGTGCTGGGATTACAGGCATGTGACACCACGCTTGGCCCAGATGTGTATTTTTAAATGATCACGTTAGCTGCTGCTTAGAAATCAGACTGTAGAAGGCGAGTGTGTAGGGATACCAGCATCCAATTACTCCTGCCATGGACTTGCCAGGTTTTTCATCCCTTCCTTCAGCACACCCCACTCTTCCCCACCACTTAGCCTAGTTAACACTTACTCTTTCAGAATTCAGCCCGGATGTAACTTTCTCTAAGAACCTCGCCCCAGGCGGCCCCAACCCCACACCTCCTGTAACACAAACTCTTGGCCTTCACATCTTTGTCACTCCCACCCCCCTCGCCGCGCCTTTTTTGAGACAGTGTCTTGCTCTATCGCTCAGGCTGATCCTGAAATCTGGGCCTCAAGCAGTCCTCCCGACTTGGACTCCCAAGTTGCTCCTTTGTCGCTCTTATCACTGTTGTGATTAATTGTACAAATAGCTTAATGGCAGTTATAGCGCCCAGTTCATCAAAAACAATGGCCTGATCGTCAGCAGGCAGGGTAGCGACCAGTCCATCCTGGCACCCATCTGCAGCTCCAGTGTGCATCCCAACCCCGGCGCTCGTCGCCGCGCTCCGTGAATGTTTGTCACATGTCTGAAGAATGCGTGAATTATATAACCTTCTTCCCACTCCACCCCTCAAAAAGCAAGTGGATATAAGGACTTGAAGATTTTATAATCTCTTCTTCATTAGTAAAATTTGACCATCCTTACCGTTAAAAATAATAATGATGGTTGGCCGGGCGCGGTGGCTCACGCCTATAATCACAGCACTTTGGGAGGCCGAGGCGGGCGGATCACGAGGTCAGGAACTGGAGACCAGCCTGACCAACATGGTGAAACCCCGTCTCTACCAAAAGATACAAAAAAGTAGCCGTGGATGGTGGCGGGTGCCTGTAATCCCACGTACTTGAGAGGCTGAGGTAGGAGAATGGCTTGAACCCGGGAGGTGGATGTTTCAGTGAGCCAAGAAGGCGCCGTTGCACTCCAGCCTGGGCGACACAGGGAGACTCCGTAAAAAAAAAATAAATAATAAAAATAATAATGGTGAAAAAGGTTAAGTGGGAAAGCAGGGAGGGGACAGCTAAGATCCAAAGGTCGAAATATTCATTACGCCTACCGTCGGCGAAGAGAAACAGCAGCCCCAACCGGAGGCAAAAGGAAATCCCACCACAGGCTGCAAAGGCGCGTGGGCGGGACTGGAGACTGGGGCCGCGCGCAGTAAAACGCGGAAGCCAGGATGCAGCCCCACCACCCGCAGCCGCGAGAAAAGCAACCCTGGGGAGGCGGGGCGGGGCCTCACTTGGAAAAGAGACGGTCTGTCGTCCAGAGGCGGGACTCAGAGCCCTTTCACAAGTCTCATTGGTCAACTTGAAGACGGACAACTCTCGCTGGCCAGCCGTAGCCCAGATGGGGCGCAAGCGTATTTGGAAAGGGAGAGGGCCCCGAACGCGAGAACTACGCATGCGTGTCGGCGTTTTCTTGCCAGCAGACCGGTGGTGGCGGGGGGCGATTGAATCCCCACAGTGAGTTCAGCCCACCGAAGTTCAGAGGATTCCTAACCTTCCTCTTTAGAGAGCCTCAGGTTAGGGAACGTCCAATGCCCAGAAGCTGCCCCGTGGGAATCCCGGTGTCCGCCGCCTCCTACCTAATATTTCCTCCTGGCTGTGCCCCAGCCCTTCCTGAGGCTGGGTTGTTATGATGGTGAATTATTCAAGAAGTCTTGCAGCCTGACGCCATCTCTGGGCAGTGCTCCTGCATCCTCCCTGTCTTCCTTGTAGGGCACCACGTTGCTCCTACAAGCACAGGGTGCTGAAGCTGTTTACAAGGCCCCACCCTGCCACGTTAGTATCTTAACGAGTGTTTGTTGAGGACATACTGAGTGTTAGAGCCAGTTCAATGAGCAAGTCCCTGATCTTGGGACCTTAACATTCTATGGGACGACACAAATATATAAACAAAAAATAATAATGTTACATAGTGATACATGCTCAAACCATGACTATGTGGCCAGGCGCGGTGGGTCACACCTGTAATCCCAGCACTTTGGGAGACAGAAGCAGGCGGATTACTTGAGGTCAGGAGTTTGAGACCAGCCTGGCCAACATGGTGAAACTCTATCTCTACTAAAAATACAAAGCTGGGCGGGCATGGGGACGGGTGCCTGTAATCCCAGCTACTCGGGAGGCTGAGTCAGGAGAACTGCTTGAACCCAGGAGGTGGAACGTTGCAGTGAGCCCAAATCACATCACTGCACTCCAGCCTGGGTAACAGAGCAAGACTCTGTTTCAAAAAAAGACAAAACCAAACAAAAAAACATGGCTATGTGATAGAATGACTGGGATGGGGATTGGGTGCTTACTGAAATCGTAAGAATGGAGCTAAAACCTAACATTAGATAACAGCACCAGATATAGGGACTGAAGGTTTCATGCTTGAAAAACAGCAGGTGCAGGCCGGGTGCGGTGGCTCAAGCCTGTAATCCCAGCACTTTGGGAGGCCGAGGCGGGCGGATCACGAGGTCAGGAGATCGAGACCATCCTGGCTAACACGGTGAAACCCTGTCTCTACTAAAAAATACAAAAAACTAGCCGGGCGAGGTGGCGGGCGCCTGTAGTCCCAGCTACTCAGGAGGCTGAGGCAGGAGAGTGGCGTAAACCCGGGAGGTGGAGCTTGCAGTGAGCTGAGATCTGGCCACAGCACTCCAGCCTGGGCGGCAGAGCAAGACTCCGTCTCAAAAAAAAAAAAAAAGAAAAACAGCAGGTGCAAACATCCTTGTGCTGTGAGGAAATTTGGCTGGAATAGAAGGTGGGCCAGATTGTAGCTGACCATAGTCTCTGGGAGTTTGGAGATGATTCTAAATACAATGGGAAGCCATTAAATTGAGGCAGAGCCTTGATATGACATGCTTTATCATCATTTTGCTGAGTGGAGAATGGATTGCTGGGAAAAGTGAAAGACTGATTCAGAGGTTGTGGAGAGGGGTTGGCTGGAGCTACGTAGCTGGGGAGGTGGTGGGACATGGATGAATTCAGGATAGGATTGGTTGTGTTGGATATGGGAAAATAAGTCACCATGGTTCCTGAGCTTTTGGAATGTGCAAGTGGGTAATGGAGGTACCATTGAGATGGAAACAGTGGAAAAATAACAGATGCTGGGGTGGAATCAAGAGTTCAGTTGTGGCCATGTTGAATCTGAAATGCCCATTAGACATCCAAGCAGATATGCTGAGTTGGATGGCGCTCGTGAGAAGTCAAGGCTGGAGTTATGCATTAACACATAGAAAGATGGTATTTAAAGCCATGGACATTAATAGTAGGACCACCTACAGAAAGAGTGGAGGTAGGAAAGAGGGCTTAGGTGAGGGCCCTGGGGCCCTCCAATGCTAACCAGCTCAGCAAGAGAAAGTATAAAAGCCAGTATTTCGCTTTTCAAAGGGACAAATCCAAGAAGATGCTGATTATGGGTATTAATTGCTGCCTCGAGGTCAAGTGAGATGCAGGCAGAGAAATGGTCACTGGGTCTGACACCACTTTGGTCACTGGAAAGTTTGGTCAGAGCAGTGGCTGGGGAAAGATAGGGGAAGGAGTCTGATGGGGGTGGGTGAGGAGAGAATGGATGTTTAAGAGTGGAGGGAAGAAAAGGAAAACCTATTGCTGTGAAAAGGAGCAGAGTTACAATTAGTGGTTGGAAAGAGTGTCTTGAAAGTTTCTTTTTTCTTTTTTTTTTTTTTTGAGACATGGTCTTGCTCTGTTGCCCAGGTTGTAGTGCAGTGGCTCAATCACAGCTTACTGCAGCCTGGACTTCCCAAGTTCAAGTGATCCTCTCACCTCAGCCTCCCGAGTAGTTGGGACTACAGACATGTCCCACCATACCTGGCTAATTTTTTCTGTTTTGTGTAGAGACAAGAGTCTCACTATGTTGCCCAGGCTGGTCTTGAATTCCTAGGCTCAAGCGATCCTCTTGCCTCGGCCTCCCAAAGTGCTGGGATTATAGGCATGAGCCACCATACCCAGCCCTGAAAGAGTTTTCTTAAATATGAGAGACGCTAGAACCAGTTTCACTGGTGATAAAGAATGATCAAGAAAAGAAGGGGAAAATTGAAATTTATTGAAGGCTTACATACTGTTCAGAGCTTTACAAACATTCTACCTTCACAATCTTTAATGGATCAGGAAATTGGGGTTACATAGCTTGCCCAAGGTCATGCAGCTAGAGGTGGCAGAGCTGAGAGGCCACCTAGATTTTTTGGACTCTTTATGCCTGCCTTACCACCCCATTGCGTAGGCACACGTCCCCCTGTACTTAAACACCTGGGCCATGCCTTTGCCCTGACCATAGTGCCCTTGCAAATGAGAAAGAGCCACACTCATGCTGGGGGAACAAGAATTTGTTTTCCTCCTCCAGTGCTATAAGCAGGGGCATCTCCCCCACAGCCTAAATACCCATGCAGCACAGGACAAAAGCTCTCCCAGTCCAGAGCAGCAGAGGCAAGCAGAAAGAGACCCCAGAGGTAGGAGGGAAAGGGACACTTTGGGAGGTATACAGCAGGTTTCTTTTTGTGCCAGCCAGTGCAAGAGGATGCTGGGGGCTGCTGGTCCCAACCAGCTGGTGCCTGTGGCCCCAGCATTCATCTGGATGTGTTCAGTGTGACCAGAAGCCCAGGTCAGAGCCCAGTCTCCTGGCTGCCCCCGTTGAGACTGAGGCTGTGGGGGCGGGTACCACGCTCCAGCCTGCGGCCAGACAGGAGACGCCGCAGGGAAGAGCCAGAGCTCAGATCTCCGCAGCTGCGAAGGTGGAGGCTCTCTCGGCCAGGCCGGCCCCACAGGCTCCGGGGCATCTGGACAGGGATACGAGAAAGGGCATCATCAGTAAGGCCCAACCTGAAGCTCCGTGCTTTCCCAAACATCTTTCCTGGCTCCCCGAATTCCCACCTGCTTATGTCCATGAGCTCCAGTCCCACTGGGGTGTGGGGCTTTCCTGGATATCTGGAGGAAACGAGTGACCAGGCCCCGACCTGGCCAGCTGCCCTTGAGGTCCCCCAGGGAGTGGGCAGGTGCAGGGCCCGAGGGCAGGGGAACTTTTTGGAAGGTGGGCACAGGGCGCCGTTTCTCAGCTGACCGGGCACGTAGCAACTTGGGGGAAGGGCAGCGGGCTAGGCGGAAGAGGCAGGCTTCAGAGCAGAGCCCTGCAGAGAGACAGAGATAAGAGAATGGTATTGTGGGGTGGAGAGGGGGCCGGGCAGCCATGCCCAATCCCCCACCCCTGGGGTAAAAACCACATGGCTGACCTGTATCTGCAGAGGAAACAGAAGCAGCTTCTTCCTCAAGCACTTTGGTATAAAGGTCCCTGAAGTCAGCTGAGGAGAAGAAAAGGAGACAGGAAGTGAGTGGGAGTGTTCTGTGGACACACCCACCCTCCTGTGGGAACTCAAACCCAGAGGAGCTTTCACAGCTCCCATGCTCCATCCTCAATCAAAGGACCAGCATCTCTGTCCATATTAGCCAGCAACTAGATGGTACGATCCACCACAACAGGGACTGCAGTGGTGGTGTTCGGCACCTGGCGCATAGTGCTGAGTGTACCCCAGTACTATCTCCTTTCTTACTGTTTTTGAGATGGAGTCTCACTCTGTTGCCCAGGCCAGAGTGCAGTGGCGCAATCTTGGCTCACTGCACCCTCCACCTCCCAGGTTCAGGTGATTCTCGTATCTCGGCCTCCCTAGTAGCTGGGATTACAGGTGTCCACCATCAGGCCCAGCTAATTTTTGAATTTTTAGTAGAGATGGGGGTTTCGCCATGTTGGCCAGATTGGTCTCGAACTCCTGACCTCAGGTGATCCACCTGCCTTGGCCTCTCCAAGTGCTGGGATTACAGGTGTGAACAGCCACGCCTGGCCACTATCTCCTTTCTCAGCATCTTTGAGTATGATGCCTATGGCTGAAGTACTACTATTATACATGTTTTTTGTTTGTTTGTTTGTTTGAGATGGAGTGTGTCTCCGTCACCCAGGCTGGAGTGCAGTGGCATGATCTTGGCTCATTGCAACCTCCACCTTCCAGGTTCAAGCGAATCTCCTGCGTTAGCCTCTCTTAGTAGCTGGGATTATAGGTGTGCTCCACCACACCCGGCTAATTTTTGTATTTTTAGTAGAGATAGGGTTTCACCATGTTAGCCAGGCTGGTCTGGAACTCCCGACCTCAGGTGATCCACCCACCTCAGCTTCCCACAGTGCTGGGATTACAGGTGTGAGCCACTGTGCCCAGCCTGAAGTACTATTATTATACATGTTTTACAAGTGGGAGCTGAAGCTTGGGGAGGACAGATAAGTGGACCAAGCTGAGAGCTGTGGAACTGGTTTCAAAAAACAAATCCTGAGGTGGGTAGATCACTTGAGGTTGGGAGTTCAAGACCAGCCTGGCCAAAACGGTGAAACCCTGTCTCTACTAGAAAATACAAAAATTAGCCAGTCATGGTGGCGCACACCTGTAGTCCCAGCTACTCGGGAGGCTGAGGCAGGAGAGTCACTTGAACCCGGGAAACACGGTTGCAGTGAGCCGAGATCATGCTATGGATGTTCTGTCCCTAGGAGGTGAGTACCTGAGAAGTGTCTACCAGGGGAGTGAACTCGCCCTTTCTTCCTCCTCAGGGACCTCAACAGTGCCCCAATCCTGCTGGGCATCACTGGCCACCTAACTCCCAGTGCCTACCATCTCCTGAGCCTGGGCAGTGGGGGAGGGGGCTCACCAGTGTCACTGGAAGTGGTGATGCCTGGGTCGCTGTGGGACCGAGGCAGCAGCAGCGGTGGTGGGGATGCCGGATGAGGAGGCCGGTGCCCCGGGGGGGTGAGGGAACCTGAGCTATCGCTGAAGCGACGAGTAGGGGCTCGGGTGGGCGGGGCTGCGGGTGGGCGGCCCCCTCCCCGGGGGACCCGCCGCCTCAGCTCGGGGAAGCAGGGTCCCACCCAGGGCGGCCAGCCCTCCAACCGGTGGCAGCTGCGGGCAGCTGTGGGGGCACCCAGTGAGGGTGGAGCTTCAGGGGCAGAGCAGGAATAGGAGCGGGCGGCCCGTGGGGGGCGTCGTGGCAGGGGGCTTTCCTCGAAGGGGCCCCGCAGGCCACAGTCCAGGCTGAGGCAGTAGCCCGCACGGCTGCGCTGGATGGAGCGGAAGAGCACGTAGTCCACGGAGCGCACGGAGCCCTGCAGCTCCAGCAGGCACGAGTCCTCCGACGGGCTAGAGCCCCCAGGGAGGTCACCAATGGCTGACAGCACCAGAGACCCGCTGTCCATGGACACTGTGGGCGGCAGGGGGCGCTGTGTAGCACCAGCCTGGCTGGGCCCTGCCCAGGCAGTTGCTGTTTTCCCAAGCCCAGCCTCTAGGGGCCACTGTGCCTCCAGCTTTATCTCACAGGAGACAAATAAGTCCAGGGTTCCAAGTTGCCACAGCCCTCCTCTGTCCCCAAACCACCAACTCCGCCTTGTTTTCCCCTTCTATTGTCCCTACCCACCCCAGCTATCCCTGGCAGCACCACCCTTGTCCACCCCTCCTTACGCCCTGCTCACCATCTACAATGGAGGCCACTCGCTCACAGATGCAGGAGCCATCGTGAAGCTGAGGGTCAAAGAGAGTGGCCTGCAGAAGACACAGGATCAAGGGTTTAGCCCTACACACTGAACACCCCCACGTGCTAGACAGAGCTCTGGTGACTCAGGTTCCAGACTAGCCTTGTCACTTTGTATAAGTCACTTAATTGTGCAGTCTCAGTTTCCACGTCTGTATGGCAGAAATGATAGCTTCTAACCCACCCACCTCACCACGCTCTAGGGAAGATCAAAGGCGACAGTGGGCATGCTGGTGCTGTAAAGACCTTGACCACTGTTACTATCTGTATCCAGAGGCTACAGCCTGTTCAGCTTTCCAGGCTAGACCCCAGCTCCCCAGCCCGCCCCAAGCCGTGCTGTGCTCTCACCTGGCTGTCTCCTCGTAGTCCCATGACCGCCTCATAAGAAGGGGGGCAATCGGTAGGGTACAAGGGCACTGGGCTGTCCATGGAGCCATTGTACGTGATGCTGGCAGATGAGGAAGAGGGTCAATGTAGGAGAAATAACTCCCACTCCACAAAGATCCCTCTCTCCAGCAATCCAGGCCCAGCCCCAGTCCCCTTCCTTAGCTCTCCCAGCAAGACCCCACCAGGCCTTACCTCTGTGCATCTGTTTCTGAGCTGCAAGTGTACTCTGGGGGATAGTAGGGTGGTGGGGGCACAGGCGGGACAAATTCCTCCAGGTCCATCATGGTGTGTAGGAGAGGGGCTGGGGGCGGAGATGTGCAGCCCAGAGGTCCCAGTGGGCCTGAGACTGACCGCTCAGGGGCCAGCTGCTGGGAAAGCAAGCAGGTCAGCAAGTCTGGATGCTAGGAGTACAGCTCCTCCTAGGCCCCCAAACTCCTCCCTCATCTACATTATTTTTTCTGGCCCTATCCCCTGAGAGAAGCTCTAGTTCTGGCTCCTCCCTCACCCCAAATCAGCTCTCCTTAACCCCACACTCACCCTGTACCTCTAGCTCTGGCCTTGCCCACCCACAAATTCCTCTTCTTTATGGCCCCACCTCCATCCAGAAGCTCCACCCACTGTGTCTTCACAGGAATGTCCACCCTTTAGGCTCACCTCCATCTAGGACCTTCTTTTTTTTATTTTTGAGACAGAGTCTGACCCTGTTGCTGGAGTGCAGTGGCATGATCTCAGCTTCCTACAACCCCTACCTCCCAGGTTCAAGCGATTCCTGTGCCTCAGCCTCCCGAGTAGCTGGAATTATAAGGGTATGCAACCATGCCCAGCTAATTATTATTATTATTATTTTGAGACGAAGTTTTGCTCTTGTCGTCCAGGCTGGAGTACAATGGCTCGATCTCAGCTCACTGCAACCTCTGCCTCCCAGGTTCAAGCAATTCTCCAGTCTCAGTCTTCCAAATAGCTGGGATTACAGGCGCCCGCCACCATGCCCGGCTCATTTTTGTATTTTTAGTAGAGACAAGATTTCGCCATGTTGGCCAGGCTGGTGTTGAACTCCTGATATCTGGTTATCCTCCTGCCTTGGCCTCCCAAAGTGCTGGGATTACAGGCATGAGCCACCAAGCCCAGCCTAATTTTTTTTTTTTTTTTGAGATGGAGTCTTGCTCTTGTCACCCAAGTTGGAGTGCAGTGGCACCATCTCAGCTCACTCCAGCCTCTGCCTCCCAGGTTCAAGCAATTTTCCTGCCTCAGTCTCCCAAGTAGGTGGGATTACAGGCACCTGCCACCACACTTGGCTAATTTTTATATTTTTTTGTTTGTTTTTTGAGACGGAGTCTCGCTCTGTCACCCAGGCTGGAGTGCAGTGGCACTATCTCAGCTCACTGCAAGCTCCGCCTCCCATGTTCATGCCATTCTCCTGCCTCAGCCTCCCAGCCTGCGGGGGCCAGGGCCACGCAGGTATGGTGTGGGCAGGGGTGTAGCTGGGACTACAGGTGCGTGCCACCACGCCCAGCTAATGTTTTGTGTTTTTAATAGAGATGGGGTTTCACCATGTTAGCCAAGATAACCATGTTAGCTCATTCTCCTGATCTCAGGTGATCTACCTGCCTCAGCCTCCCAAAGTGCTGGGGTTATAGGCGTGAGCCACCATGCCCAGCCCAATTTTTGTATTTTTTTTTTTTTTTTGAGACGGAGTCTCGCTCTGTCGCCCAAACTGGAGTGCAGTGGCCAGATCTCAGCTCACTGCAAGCTCTGCCTTTCGGGTTCACGCCATTCTCCTGCCTCAGCCTCCCGAGTAGCTGGGACTATAGGCGCCGGCCACCTCGCCCGGCTAGTTTTTTGTATTTTTTAGTAGAGACAGGGTTTCACCGTGTTAGCCAGGATGGTCTCGATCTCCTGACCTTGTGATCCGCCCGTCTCGGCCTCCCAAAGTGCTGGGATTACAGGCTTGAGCCACCGCGCCTGGCCAATTTTTGTATTTTTAATAGAGACAGGGTTTCGCCACGTTGCTCAGGCGGGTCTTGAACTCCTGGCCTCAGGTGATCTGCCTGCCTCGGCCTCTCAAAATGCTGGGATTACAGGAATGAGCCACCGTGCCCAGCCTAGGACTTTCTTGACTCTACCCCACCATCCAGTCCCATTCTCTAAAGCCCCCTCTCCTGGTCCCAGATGGGCATCACATACTTAAGTCACTCCCTGCCATCTCCCCTTCTCATCCTCCCCATTAAACATCCATTCCTCCAATAGATGAGGATAATAGATAACCCATAGCCCCTGGTGCTCAAAAGCCAGATCTGTAGCCATTGTTCCCTCAGGCAAGTCTCAGCACACACCCCTGCCCCCACCATACCTGCGTGTCCCTGGCCCCCGCTCCCCTCTCACCGTATGCACGAGGTCCAGGGAGAAGATTTGGATGCAGCAGACAATAGCAGAGAGGGTACATATTATAGCGGCACAAATGGTGAGCCCACAGACGCTGAAGAGCAGGTTCTAGGGAAGGGAAAGCAGGAGAGGAATCAGGAGAGGGCTAAGTCCCATACATTATGGGCCTGTGAGTACCCCAGGAAGGGAGGCAAGAGTGAGAACCAGGAGGATGTTTGTGGGGTGCAAGCTCACCTTGAGGGCCCCTCGGGCTTCATCACAGGTGGAGTTAGGGGCAACTTTCAGTTCCTGCCCCGACTCTGGACAGGGCCGGAGGAGGGGAACAGAGGGACAGCACACACAGACCTTTCCTTCCTGAGTGGAGCAGGGAGGGTGAGGCAGCCTGAGTCAGGACAAACTGAGGTGTCCTGCACACCTCCCCAGGCCAGTTCTTTCCAGCTCTCCCTCCTCAGATCTCACCAGAGAGCACTGTTGGAAGTCTCGGGCCAGTTGAGCATTCTTACAGGACAGTACAGAGCCAGCCATGCTAAGCATGACACAGAGCACCGAAAGCAAGGAGAAGAAGGAGATCTGGGGAAAACAGGGTGCAGACTCAGGGCTGGGACCCTCATGACTACTCCTCTGCCACGGACAGAGTCCCCCTCCTTCACAGACACTTAGTGCCCACCCGGCTGGCACCAACTGGGGAGCCAGTTCCCTTCTTGAGGGCATAAATGGGCTTCCTCTTGGGTGCTGGGCACCTGCCTCCCAGTGGGGACTGGACCCTGGCACCTACCACTAGAGTGAATGGCCGCTTCCAGGACACAATGCCAACCACCCCGGAGAACGCCAGCTGGGGACAGAGTGGGCACAGGCTCAGCCTGGCAGGGGAGGCTCCTGAGTGAGCCCCTCACCACAGGATGCACCCAGCCCTGTAAGGAGGCAGAGGACCAGGAGAGGGAGGAGAGGCAAGGATGTGGACTTGCAGCTGGTGTGGAGGGTGGGGCCCGAGGAGCCTTCCCCACCCAACAACTGTGCACCCAACAACTGTGCACCCAACTCACCGAGAACCCAGCCCAAGACGGGCAGGACCTCTTGATGCTCTCAGTGGTGGTGACGGAAGAGGCCACCATGCTGAAGGTGACCACCAGGATGCCCAGGAGCACCTGGACCAGCCCCAGCGTAAGCAGGGCCTGCAGCCAGGGTCGGTGGAGGCGGAGGTGGGTAAGGCCCCTGGTGCTGGGCCGGCTGGTCAGCGAGCGGCTGGAGTCACTAGGCGAGGGCATCATGCCTGCTGCCCGGTTGCCTGCGCCTCGCTCGGCCCTCCCTGGCACTTGGGAGCATCTCAGAGGTGCCCAAGGCCCCGTCCTTTCTCCTCTCCACCCCCCTCGCTCTACAGCCCACCCCCTGGCTGGGTCCCCTGGGGCATGGCCGAGGGACGCCAGCTGTGGGGGAAGCCAAGGGAGGGGCGTCACGGAGGGACCGCGGAGTGCTCCCTCCCCACCACGGGCACTGGACGGGCACCGTGCCCGGGGCGACGATGAGAACGCGGGGGCACCGGCTCATCGCATCTCCCTAGGAAAGAGGGGCACCGAGAAGGGCCGGTCCAGGAGTGAGGAGGGGGCGGCGGCCCAGAGCCCAGGGAGGGATGGGGAGGGTAAAAGTGGGAAGGATGGAAAGAAGTCTAGAGAAGAGGGGAGAGGTCGGCGTGGGGTGACTCTAGAGGCGCGGTCGGTGTGCCCTCAGGGTGTCCAGTGGGATCCGGGGCCGCCTGGTGGGGAGAGGCCGCGGCGCCGCTGTCTCCTGTATCGCCTGTCCCGCTCGCCTCCCTACCACGCTCCGCTCCCTGAGCTCCGGCTGCCGCAGGTCGGGGACTAGAGGGGGATGGGAATGGGGCTGGTGCGGGATGGAGGGGCGTGGCGGTGAGGGCCGGCGCGGTGCACCCCGGGAGTTGTAGTTCCTGACTGAGACCCTGTCGGGGGTCCGGGTTGGGGGATCCCGCGGCAGGGCTAGGCAGTCGGATCTGCCCTTCGAATGAGCACTCCACCAGTCCCTTCCTCTCTCTGGACCCTGGCTAGGCTGCTAATGATTCTTTGGGCGTCCAGTTGAGCCCCACCCAGCTTTTCAGGCTCCAGGCCCGCGTATTCCTTGGCATTCCCGGCAGAGGCGGTGGCTCTTCCCCGTCATTAATGGAGAGGGGTGGGGAGCAGGGCTCCCTGGCGTCTCCCGGTTTCGCGTTTCCTTGGACTTCCCACCTCCTTCCTGCGCCAGCCACCTGGGCTCCACCGCCCTGCCCCTCCTATCTCCCAGTTTACACTAAAGCCGGGTCGGACCTTCCCACCTCACTCCACACTCTCCTTTCTCTTTCATAAGGCCTAATTCCCAATGAAGATTCAGGAAACGGGGATGTCAGTTCCAGTTCCACTTTCTTTTTATTTAAATAACCGAAGCAACAGCTGTGGCACAGCAAAGGGAAGCTGGGTTGGGGCGTGTGAGAGGTGGCAGCAGTGTGGCCTGCTGGGGGGCCTAGGTCACAGTGGACTCCCCCACACGCCTGTCAGGTTCAGCAGTCATGGCCATAGGATTGGGAGCACTACGGAGGAGCCATCAGGTACTGATGTCTCTCCAAGTCCCAGAGACCTTAGGGATGGGAGCTAAGTCAGCTCCCTCAAGTGGCAGGGCCAGGGCATCCCAGTCAGGGGTCACGGGGCCCGGAAGGCATTTTCAGCAGCCCCAGCGGCTGCATTGGCAGCTGCGGTTCGCACCGCAGGGTTGGAGAAGACACCAGCAGCAAATTCTTGCTGGGCCTTCTGAAAGCTGGCACCTGTGCGGCGGTATAAGGAGTGGATCTGCAAGTAGAGGACAAAGACATTGCAGCACATTCCAGCAACTGGTTCCCCACCCCAGCCTAACAGCATCACTACCACTCAGCAGCCTGCTGCCCAGCATACATACACACACACACACACAAAAACACACACCCCAGAGGTCCATTAGCTGAGAACCACCCAGCAGCCTGACCTGTGCTGGTTGCTCCTGAATGTTCCACCCAGGCCCCTGGGGACCCATGATCTCACCCTCCCAGCCCCACCTTCAACACAGCCCTTACCCGTTTCAGCATGACAATTCCTAGCACAGCAATGCCAGTGAAGAGCAGGGCGACCAGCAGCATGAGCACGGCTACTGCTGTGTTGGCCTTCAGCACCACCAGAGCGGAGATCCAGCCGCTGTAAGGAGGGGAAGGAGGTGCCAGTGAAGTGGGTCTCCTCAGCTTCTCCACTGGTTATGTCACCAACGTCCCCTGTTCCTACCCTTCCCATCAGTAGTGGCTCCCCTGTCAATCTGGCAGTATTCCAAGCACCACAATCCCAAACTATATCTACTCTCTTCATAGTTTAATTCCAGTTTCTGAACCATTAGCCCTGAGCTCTCCAAGCTCTTCCAGGCACTCGTCTGGGGATTCTTCTTCCTCCTTTCAACCATGGTTCTGTGTCTCCTCCAGGAGGCCGCCTCGCATTAGCCAAATGCAGCATTCTTCCCTTCAATCTATATGAGTCAAGATGTCTTATATCTCATTAAACTAGTACCTCCCAAGGATTAAAACCACATTTCCTTTTTCTGAACAACTCCTATCTCAGCACCCAGTGCTGGCTTGGTCTAGAGGGAAAGGTGAGGGTGGATGACAGCCTCACAAACCTGAATCCCCAACCTGGGATACCAATGGCCTGGAGGACAAAGAGCACATCCTGGACGAAGAAAATGAAGAAGAAAACGAAGAAATTGAATGAACTGTCACTCCTACAAAGAGGAAAAAAATGGGGAGGGTGGGAGAAGAGTTAGAACTGAAGGATGGGCAGATGTGGGGCCCATCCTAGGTCTCCATCATTCTCCCACCACTAACACACTTACCGGAAAGCCTTATACATGGGGCGGTACCAGCAGACAAAGGAGCAGGGCGTGAAAAGGAGGACCCAGAGGATAGAAAGCCCAAAGCCTGCGCCATTGTTGGTTTCCACACAGAAGCTGGCCAGGCAGGCGAGGAAGTTCAGGAGAAGAGCCAGCGTGCTGCCTAAGGGGCAGAGGGACAGGATGAGGAGTCCTTCTGGAATGCAATGAAGACTCCTTCTCATCTATGCTCACCCTGTAACTAATTCACCAAACATGGCGGAGCAAAGAAAGGAAGGCAACTGCTGCCTTCATGGAATCCTCAACGGGGAGATGGAGAAAGCAAATCTCAATAATGTGTGATCCCCTTGCAAAGACTTTTTTTTTTTTTTTTTTTTTTTTTGAGATGGAGCCTCGCTCTGTCGCCCAGGCTGGAGTGCAGTGGTGCAATCTCAGCTTACTGCAAGCTCCACCTCCCAGGTTCACGCCATTCTCCTGCCTCAGCCTCCCGAGTAGCTGGGACTACAGGTGCCGGCCACCACGCCCAGCTAATTTTTTGTATTTTTAATAGAGACGGGGTTTCACCATATTAACCAGGATGGTCTCAATCTCCTGATCTTGTGATCTGCCCACCTTGGCCTCCCAAAGTGCTAGGATTACAGGTGTGAGCCACCGCGCCCGGCCTTTTTTTTTTTTTTTGAGATGGAGTTTTGCTTTTGTTGCCCAGGCTGGAGTGCAATAGCATGACCTCTGCTCACTGCAACATCCACTTCCCCGGTTCAAGTGATTCTCCTGCCTCAGCCTTCCAAGTAGCTAGGATTCCAGGCATGCACCACCACGCAAGGGTAATTTTGTATTTTTAGTAGATAGGGTTTCTCCATGTTGGTCAGGCTGGTCTCAAACTTCTGACCTCAGGTGATCCACCCACCTTGTCTTCCCAAAGTGCTGGGATTACAGGCGTGAACCACTATGCTCAGCCCAAAGACATCTAAAGAATTCAAAATATATTCATGCATAGGGACAATAAAAAGTGGGGAGAGGCCGGGCGCGGTGGCTCAAGCCTGTAATCCCAGCACTTTGGGAGGCCGAGACGGGCGGATCACGAGGTCAGGAGATCGAGACCATCCTGGCTAACACAGTGAAACCCCGTCTCTACTAAAAAATACAAAAACTAGCCGGGCGAGGTGGCGGGCGCCTGTAGTCCCAGCTACTCCGGAGGCTGAGGCAGGAGAATGGCGTAAACCCGGGAGGCGGAGCTTGCAGTGAGCTGAGATCCGGCCACTGCACTCCAGCCCGGGTGACAGAGCGAGACTCTGTCTCAAAAAAATAAATAAATAAATAAATAAAAATAAAAAGTGGGGAGAGGGCAAGAACATTTGCTAGCAGGCTGGTGAGTTCTAAATAGAAGTGAAGTGTTTGGTTCTTGGTGAGCGGACCCCAGGGCAGCTAAGAGATCTACCTGTAATTTCCTCCAAAAGGCTTCTCACTACTCACACATCCAGAGGTAGTACATGGTGGATACAGTCTTCTGAAATTCTTGGGGGATCTCCATGGAGATGTCCTGGAAAAAGCAGGGCTGAACTGGACAAAAAGAAGGTAGAGGGGGCCAATTGTTCTGTCGAGCTGTAAGGCACAAGAAAAACAGATGGACCCCAGAAGTAAGGCAGAGACCAACAAAGGAATCACTCGCCCTTCTTTCTATCCCTGGATCCTCTTTCTTTCTTTCTTTTTTCTTTTTTGAGACAGGGTCTCACTGTGTTGTTCAGGCTGAAAGGTAGTGGTATGATGACGGTTCACTGTAGCCTCAACCTCCTAGGCTCAAACAACCCTCCCACCTCAGTTTCTTTTCTTTTTTTTTTTTTCCTGAGATGGAGTTTCGCTCTTGTTGCCCAGGCTGGAGTGCAGTAGCGTGATCTTGGCTCACTGCAACCTCTGCCTCCCGGGTTCAAGTGATTCTCCTGCCTCAGCCTCCTGAGTAGCTGGGATTATAGGCACGTGCCACCATGCTCAGCTAATTTTTGTATTTTTAGTAGAGACAGGGTTTCATCACGTTGGCCAGGCTGGTCCTGAACTCCTGACCTCAGGTGATCCACCCGCCTCAGCCTCCCAAAGTCGTGGGATTACAGGCATGAGCCCTGGCACCTGGCCATCCACCTCAGCTTCTTGAAGAGCTAGGACTACAGACAGATACCATCACGCCCTGCCAATTTTTTTCTTTAATGTTTTGGAGACAGGATCTCACTATGTTGTCCAGGCTGGTCTCTTAACTCCTGAGCAGAAGCAACCTGCCTGCCTCAGCCTCCCAAAGTGTTGGAATTACAGGCGTGAGGCACCATATCCAGCCCTGGATCCTCTCTTTTATCTCCAATCTGGGGTCCAAGGAGACAAGGGAGAGTGGAAAAACTAATACTGTTCATTATTATTTAAAACATCCAAGCACTGTGCCAAGCACTTCACATATCTTGTTTAACCTTCACAACAACCCTGTCAAACAGATGCAAACATGGTTTTCATTTTATAAATGGGGAAACTGAGGCACTCAAGATTAAGTAACTTTCCTAAAAGCTCATGGTTAGTAAGCAGTATCTCCAAAATTCGAACTCAGCAGTCTGACTCCAGAGTCTAGTTTTTTTGTTTTGTTTTGTTTTTGAGATGGAGTCTCACTCTGTCAGCAGGGTGGAGTGCAGTGGTGCTATCTTGGCTCACTGCAACCTCTGCGTCCCGGGTTCAAGCGATTCTCCTGCCTCAGCCTCCCAAGTAGCTGGGACTACAGGTGTGTGCCACCATGCCCAGCTATTTTTTTTTTTTTTTTTGTATTTTTAGTAGATACAGGGTTTCACCATGTTGGCCAGGATGGTCTTGATCTCTTGACCTCGTGATCCGCCCACCTCAGCCTCCCAAAGTGCTGGGATTATAGGTGTGAGCCACTGTGGCCGGCCGAGCTCAGGCTCTTAAGACCTGTTTTTGCTCCTCCCAAACTCTCAGATGCTCTTCCCCACTCTACTACTTACTAGCTGTGCCCCCCAGGGCAGCATGCTGCAGCTCTCGCTCCCTTCGGTCCAACTCCTCTGCCTTCCGGTTGAGCTCCTCCTGTTTCTTTAGCAGTTCAGCTGTAGCTGCTGCAGCTGAGGCCTGCCCAGTGTGAGCAGACAGAGATGTGAGCCCTGGGCCCAAGGACTGGCCCTTCTCCCCAGCCCTCACCTGCACACCTCCTGTACCTGAGTGCTGTAGGAGCCATAGTTCTTAGGTTCTGTGGGGCTGAGCTTTCTTGAGGGCTGCAAGGAGGGAGCTGAGGGTGGAGGCAATGGGGCAGGGGCTGGAGGCTCATAGGCTGGTGGTGGCTGTTGAGGAAAAGACCTTAGTGATCATCTAGTCCCTCATAACACAGGAATCTAGAGTCTGCTTGAATACCTTTAGACTCATGATGTAAGGAAGCAGCCTTTCCCCCATTTGTTAGGAAGCTAGTTCTTCTGTTGAATTTCTGTCAGAGAACCCTATGATGACCTGTAGCAACCTTATCATCCCTCATATCCAATTTCTTAGCAAGGACTCAAATCACTCGTCTACCACATCTCCCCATTTAACTGTGCTTTTTTTTTTTCCTTTTCTTCTGGGGATAGGGTGTGGGGGTCTCTCTCTGCCACCCAGGCTGGAGTGCAGTGGTGCAATTATCACTCACCGAAGCCTCAAACTCCTGGGCTCAAGCAGTCCTTCCATCCCAGCCTCCCACGTAGCAAGGACTACAGGCAGGTGCCACTACACCTAGCCAATTTTTTTTTTTGTTTTTTTTTTTTTGAGACGGAGTCTCGCTCTGTCGCCCAAGCTGGAGTGCAGTGGCACGATCTCCACTCACTGCAAGCTCTGCCGCCTCCCAGGTTCACGCCATTCTCCTGCCTGAGCCTCCCGAGAAGCTAGGACTACAGGTGCCGCCACCACACCCAGCTAATTTTTTTTTTGTATTTTTAGTAGAGACGGGGTTTCACCATGTTTGCCAGGATGGTCTCGATCTCCTGACCTCGTGATCCGCCTGCCTCGGCCTCCCAAAGTGCTGGGATTACAGGCGTGAGCCACCGCGCCCGGCCACCTAGCCAATTTTTAAAACGGTTCAAGAGATGGGGGTCTCACTGTTGCTCAGGATGGTCTCCATCAAATTCCTGGGCTCAAGCAATCCTCCCACCTCAGCCTCCCAAGTGGGATTATAAGCTTGCACACCATGCTTGGCTCCCCCGCCCCCCCTTTTTTTTTCAAGTACCATGAAAACCCCTTAAATTCTTACAACTCACCATTTTCTAATCCAGTGGGACAAACAGGTGTAGTCCTCCTCATTCCTTGCTTTCAAACTGCACACCTAACCTAAACTCCAACGAGCCCCAACCTTTATTTTCTTCAAGAAAGCCTTCCCATACAGAACATTGGTTAAAGCCTTGCCAGCCTCCAGATGTTCCCAGGACTGACTTTTAGAGCTCAAACCATTCGGGTTGGTGGCCCTGGTGGCCCTAGAAGGATGAGGGATCCCATGGCTGACTAGCCTCTCTCAGGGAACTGAGATCACAGTGCCTCTTCCTTCCCGTGCATGCAAAAAAGTCCCCTGTACCCAGGCTGACTTGTCTCACTGGCAAACCCTCCTCTTCCTTGAATTCCTGTGCTCTCCAGTAGCTCACCTCCCGGGTCTCAAAAGGGTTGTAGACGTCAAGAGTGGCATACTGCCGGCTGGGTCGGTGCTGGATCACAGCTGGGTCCTGAGGGCAGAGACCTGGGGCTCAGCTGGCGCCCGGTGCCACTTAGGGGAATTCCCAGGGAGCATTCCCAAACTGCCTGTGGCTCCAAGTACTGCACCTTCCGGGTCACGCCGTTGTCCCAGGACTGGGACAACATATACCTCGAATCCATCATCCAACACTGCCAGCACCAGCCCATTAAGGGGCAGGGCCCGCCCCCCAGAGTGCTCACTGGTCTAGAGTGGCTGTCACCCCACGTGGCGGCTCTTCCCAGGATCAAATGTCACGAATGGGGATGGATACAAGGTAGCCCGACCCTACAGAACCGAGAAGAATCAACCTGACTGCCCAAAAGAGGCCGACCGGCGCGAGTCACCTGAAAGGGGTTGTCAAGCTCGCTGGCCTCGGCGAATGGGTTTCCGCCGTCTCTGCTCTGAGCCATGTTTGCAACTGCGACCTCCGCGGCCCTCTGCCCTCCACGCCCCTGCCGCAGCAGTGGCGGTAGTGGTAGACCTCAGAGTCCACTTCACTCGCCTCAGTTCGCCCCGCTTCTCTGTGCACGGATTGGTTCCACCGACCGGAAAGGCCACAAGGATCCCCGCAGCAGCCGTGGGTTGCGCCTGCGTCTTGGCCAAAATCTAAGACGGAAGTGCCCCGACGTGATATCTCTAACCCAGGGCCCACAACCAAGTACCGCCCCTCTTCTATGTGACTTCCTTCCACTAACGAACTACACTTCCCAGCAGGCCTCGCGTAGGAATCCGGCCTTCCTAGTCTCTCGAAATGGACGACGGGAGCCTTCTGACCGGCCCTGCCAAAACCCTAGGAGTCAGATTAAGAACGTTTTCAACCTGGGTTTCTGGCTCTATACTGGGGCGCAGCCCAATGACTCTAGGAGTCAGATCTTTCCCAACTCGCATGATTCCACATCCGAGAAGTGCCACCATATAACACTTCTCTATTCTAATCTGAAAGAAATGCCCCACCCATCGCTACCCTCCCCTATAAGGTGGACAGGGGAAATAAACTGGTAGCCTGGCTCTGCTTAATTTTGGAGGGTAAGAAGGACTCCCTTCATACCCAAAACTCAAGAAAGTTTGCCAATCGTTTCATCCCTCCACCCCAGCATTCCCAAACCTCCAACTCCAGGGATGGGGGTCAAATGAAGCACATTATTTTATTTCACAAAGACTGTACAAAATTCCTTATAAAACATTGGGTAGATGCCACCTGGTTACCTCACTCGGTCCCCATCCAACTCCATATGAGGGGGCAGGTGAGGGTGGAAACTGTGTGGAAGAGCATTATGTACAAGGCAGGGGTTGAAGTGATAGGTACAAGTTCTTTCATATTTACACTATTTCACATATTCACAGGTATATAGACAGCCAGGAGGAAGGAGTGAACTCTGGCTCGTTCTCTTGTATAAAAAAGCACCAGTGTCCTGGACTGGACACCCACTGCTATAAAAGATGCAGGGGGGCCCAGGGCCTGATCGTCACCGACTGATATCCCGACTGGAGTCCCACAACTTGTTGGGTGGCTCAGCCCGAAGGCGGGTGAAGAAAGGATGCTGAAGGGCTTCACCCAAGGTCAGCCGCTTAGCTGGTTCATACTCTAGCATGCTTTCAATCAGATCGAAGAGCTGGTGGTGTTCCTCTGCCTCTGAGGTCAGATACCGCTGGTGGAGGAGGGCAGGAAAAGGTGAGGCAGAATGCCTTATAAACCCTGCCTTCTTCAAGACCCTACCTTTCATTCTTGGAGAACCAAGGCTCTGCTTGCAACCAATTTGAAGGCTACCTAACCACGACCACACCAGGACCAACGTTTCTGATATTATAGCTCAACCTACCTTCCCACTAGCACAATTACTCCATAATCTTTGAAAGTTCTTTCTACTTGTATATCCTTGTCAACTTCATGAATCTTCTTTAGTTCCTCATTAAAATGTAAGCTCTTCAAAGGTAGTTTATTCTTTTCTGTCTGACCTAAAGAATCCAGGACATTGCTTTGATCTCTGGTTGTCTCAAGGTTAGGCTGTCTAACCTCCTTCCCTCCACAAAACCACTCCCTCTTATGTTTCCTCTGTTGACCAAAGATGTCTTCTTTCAGCTTTCCTCCCCTCCTTTCCTAACCCTCTGGTTGTGAAGAGCATTCCAGGGGCAAACCACCCCAAGAAGTGACTTCTGGATGGTGGGCACTATTTATCCCGAGCCCAGCTCACCCGCAGCGGTTTGCAGTTCTCACGAACATAGCGCCCAGCTGATGTGTTCTCATCCCAATCCAGGCGACCCCGGTAAAAATATTTCTGCTTTCTAGAGGGGAAGGGGAGGTTGAGGAATCAGAAGGTCACCCTTGTTACAATTCCCTTATTTCCCCATCTGAAAGTAACTGAGGGGACAGGAGGCATCAAAGAAAAAAGAAAATGATGTGAAATAGACCAATTCTGTGGAGAGAAAAGGAAAAGGGTTAACTAGTGCCCACTCAAGGTTCACCTTGTCTTTCGGATCATCCGGGAAGGGATAGGACCCAATATCCTTTCCATCATGGCTAGATGCTCTCTGTTGTCATGGGTCTGAGAAACAAAAACAGAACTGAGCATGGGACTGAAAAGGGCATGCTGAGGACCAGCTGCCAGGAAGGTGGCCAATGTGGAGAACTGAGTAGGCAGGTCCTCAGCAGACAACAAAGCAACCAGGTAGAAGAATGCCAGGTGGTCAAGTAAGATATCCCATCACTTACCTGGAAGAGGGTGAATCCCACATAGTACTCAAAGATGATGCAGCCTATACTCCACACATCACAAGGCTGTGACCAGCCCAACTCTGGGTGAGAATGGGAGGGAAAAGGTGTTATGAGGCTTAGGTGGCCCCACCCTCACCACATCATGTCACACACTTGGACAGCCTTGCCCTCCCTTACCAAGGATGACCTCTGGTGCTCGGTAATGGCGAGTGGAGACAATGGTGCTATGGTGCTCATGGTCAAAGGTGGCACTGCCAAAGTCTACCACCCGCACAGCTGTGCTCTTCACACTGCGCTCATCTCGCTTCTAGGAGCAGAGGAGGAACAGGATGAACCTCTGCACCCAGACTGAGATTCCACCAGTATTCTCTACTGTGCTTCTGAGCCTTAAAAAAGCTACTGTGATCCCCTGCCTGGCCCCACAAGCCCTGGGAAATTTCCTGTTTTACAGTTTCCACCACATCCAGCATAATACTTTTAGAAGTAGGGGAGCAAACGGATTAAGAAATGATTCTAGAACAGCATGCACGTCTGTAAGCATCTGAAGACTACAGCCAAGTGCCGGATATACAGTTATTCTGAAAACATGTAACATGTAGCAAATGGGTTTTTCTGAAAAAAATGTAACATGTAGCAAAGGGGTTTCTCTGAAAATATATAACATGAGGCAAAGGGGTCAAGGGAGGGAGAGCTTCTTTAGGTCTGAGATCTCCATCATCTCCAGTTAGTCAAAGGAGCCAAGCTTTCCTACCTCACAGAAATATACATCTCAAAAAAGAAGTCCGGGCCAGGAACTGTGGCTCACACCTGTAATCCCAGCATTTTGGGAGCCCGAGACAGGCGGAGGTTAGGGGTTCGAGACCAGCCTGGCCAACATGGCAAAACCCCATCTCCACTAAAAACACAAAAACTAGCCAGGCATGGTGGCGGGTGCCTGTAATCCCAGCTACTCCAGAGGCTGAGGCAGGAGAATCACTTAAACCTGCGAGGGAGAGGTTGCAGTAAGCCAAGATTATACCAATGCACATCAGCCTGGGCAACAGAGCAAGACTCCGTCTCAAATAAATAAATAAGTCAGTCAGTCAGTCCAAAAAGAACCTTAAAAATTTTCACCCTACTGGAAAGTTATATGACGTCCCCTGTACAAGTTATCTCCCAATTTAAGTCTTAAGAGATCTCTCCCTTTCAACCTATCTAGTTTTACCCACTTGGAACCAGACAGGGAGAAAATGTGGGAGGACAAAATAAAAAGGGAGAAAAGAAAGGGCTCGGCACAAGGCAAAGTGGCCCAGCTGCCTACCCCCAGTAACCAAGGGCAGACCCTATCCATCTTACCTTCTCTAGGTTGTAGGTGAGCTCATAGTCTGAATTCACAAACAGAATATTTTCAGGCTTGAGGTCTGTATGTGTCAGCTTGTTATCATGGAGGACTGTAGGGGAGAAGGCCAGGTCAGGCTTGGTGCAGGTGGCCAGAGCTAACTGGTATCAGCTGACCCCAGGCCTGGTTACCTAGGACAAAGCCAGTGAGGAGACAGGTCCAGAATCATGAGAGGGCTGCTTTCTGCTCTACGTCTAAATGGAATGCCTGGTCTAAGAAGCTCTGCTCTATCTACAATAAGATACATATGTATCTCAACTGATGTTAAAAAAAAAAAGTTTGCTTTGAGTTATAGTGTGTATACACTTTGCCATGTGTCTAGATGGCATTATGTGAACTCAGTTCTGTGAAACTGTATTGTTTTGATGACTCCAGAGGAATAATGTACTTCTCTGAATTCCCCACCTTGCCCCTTAGCTGAACTACATACTCTGTGTTCACATCTGCTTTGCTTTGAATGAACATGTCATCCTAGACAAATGTAAGCCTTTAGCCTAAGGAGTGTATTTTTGTCTCTTTATGTTTGCTGTCTGACTGATGCTTTCCCAAGAAGAGGAGGAAAGAAAAAGGGGAGGGTAATTAAGTGCTTTGATTCCAAAGGTCTTCTCTTCTAGCTGCTGCTAGTTAGGTATAGCCTAACCTAAGAACAGTCAGTGACGATAAAGACATTAGTCAAGGAGTTAAGTCAGAAGACATTTCAAGATGACAGTAAAAGAACTGCAGATAACAGAGAGCTGACTGTTTAGGGGCTTCACCAGTGCACAACCGACAGAGAGATCCAATGAAGGGAGGGGATGCCGGAGAGTCCATTTCAGCCCACCCCACTCACACTTGACAGCCTGGCACAGCTGGAAGGCCATGTGGCGCACTTGGTGGATGGGGTAGGGCAGGTAGTTGTTGTCTTTGAGGAAATCGAAGGTGCTAAGGCCCAGAAGCTCAAAGGAGATACACATGTGGCCATGGTAGTCAAACCAGTCAAACATCTGGACACAGAGGCTGAGAAGAGAGATGGGGGAAGGGGGATTATCTGATGAGCTCTCATCTGCCCATCAGCCCTCCAACAAGGAGGTACTTCATAGCTGTTGATTCCACATACTTGTGTAAAACCATGCCAGTTAATATTAACACCAAAATTCAGTTCAGCTAGGGAATAGCCTCTGTAAGACCCAAGAAGAATGGTACTACTTGCCAAGTTTCAAAATATCTTCCTGCATCATTTTAAATAGTTCAAAAAACTATTTACTGAAGAGCTGTTGAGTGCCAAGTTCCAAACAGTACAGATCCTGGATCATCAAACTGTCCATCCTAAACCCCAACCCCAGCCCAACTCCTGAGATTCATTCACCACCAGCTACCACTGGGCTCCTGTTTACACCTACTGGCCTCATATCTTGGCTTAATGTCCTTATTCCATTTTTGGACTGTGAATGTATGTGAACAAAATACTACTGCATAAATGTCTGTGGCCTTACCAGCATAGTTCTACTTATAAAAGCTTAATTCGTTGTTCGATGAGGTTGATGCTCAGTCCTAGGGCTATGTCCAGTGTGTATCTCTACAGAACTCATTCTAGGCTGGGGTCAAACTACAGAGCAATCTAACTTCCCTGAAAACAAGGGGAGTGGATTAAGGCATGTCATAGGCCCCTGCATTCCTACTTTGATGTTCTACTACTCTAACATGATGAACAAAAGATGAATGGATGAGAAGGTCTAGGATTCCCCTGTCTGCCTAAACCAGATCTAGAAGTCTCTCCTGAGTAGGGGTTGGGCCTCTCAGCCTCCCTACATATTTTCTTGCTTGCTTACTTCTTGTTGTCAGGGTCTTTCTCGTTTATTTTCTCCAGCACGTTGATCTCAAGTCGAGCTGCTTCCTTGTACTTCTCCACATTCTTAATGATCTTCAGGGCAACTCGAGCCCCACCCCTGTAAGTTGGCAGGAGAGGCTTTTGCTGGGTTCTCAAGAATGTCTCAAAATGAACAGGGCTGTAAGGGGACTAAGAAATCCTACCTTAGGTTAATTAGCAAAATAGCCCCATATAACCCCCACCATCTCTTTATCCCCACATAGTAGGGAGGGACTGACAGTTACCTGCGATGGTCAACACATTGTACAACTCGGCCGAAGGTTCCCTCTCCTAAGGTGCTAACGATTTCATCTGAAATGAAAGAGAGCAGGGTCGGGGAGAGGGAGGGAGAGAAGGTGGGGAATGAGCTGAGTTGGAAGAAAAATGGGGACAGCAACCTGGGGTGGAGATGAAGGAAGGGGAACAGATACAGATGGTCACAGGGGAAGAGAACCCCTGCGTGATTCCCACCACCTTTAACCCAGGGGCCGTGAGAGCTGGGAGTGGACAACAGAGGTCAATTCTCAACAGCAACTCAAACCACCCAGATAAACAACACCACTGAGAAAAGGCAAGAGGCTGTGACTCAGGTTGGCTTGGGACGTTAGGATGGCTATGGGACCATTACAGGCTATAGGATTGTTACGATTTGGCTTGTACATCGCTCTTGTAGCCAGTCCCCGACGTGGTAGATGAGGTGGCCCTCAGCGTCGTCCTCTACACTCTTGGCTCTCCGGCTGCTGTGCTGCTGTCGGGGGGCAGGGGGGGTCGGAGCAAGCCAGGTGTCGGAGCGGGGGCCGGAGGGAGGCGGGGTGGGTGGTAGAGGGGTCACCGGTCACAGGCGCCCAGCCAGGGGGGACAGACGATGATGGGGGACAGTGGAAGGGAACACGTCAGATGCAGTAAGGTGGATCGGTGTGAGAAGAGAGAGCGGCGCATAATCCCAAGTCCCCAAACCCAAAACAGGAACAGGGAGAGGCATAGGCAGAGCAGGGAAGTGGTGTTGTTGCCAATGTCACCCACAACCCCATGCTCTACACAATGCCCTTCCGGGCAGATACAGATCTCCCCTTGCCCCCACCCAAGCCCGCCTGCCAAGGGGGCTACAGAGCCCAGGGCTTGGGGGAAAAAGGCAGTTCACAAGCAAGGTCCCCATTAAAGAGTGGAGGCCGCTGGGGCGGAGAAGCTGCTCCCAACACAATAAGCCCAACATGCCAGGGAGAGCACTGGGGGTCACAAATGCTCCGTGCCCATCCATCTCCAAAGCAGATTCCAGGGCCCTTCAAGAGTCGGAGAGCTCCTAAGAGGGTAGGCAAACTCAGTGCCCACCTCAGTGTTCATGCCCCAATGTTCAGCTGAGAACAAGGATACTTCTCACTTACCAGAGTCCTAGAGGGCCTGCAGAAGAGTGGGGAGAGGAAGGGTCTGGGCTGGCACTCACCGAAGATGAGCGGCTAAATGTCCGGCTGCGCCTCCTCCGCCGTCTGTGCTTCCTCCGGCTGCTGCGCTGGCTGCGGTAACTGCTGTTTTCCCGCTGATATTCATAGGAATGCCGATAGTCTGTATCATAGTAGGCATCTCCCCGATCCCGGCTATAATCGTTGCGTCTGTAGCTGCCACAGTATCGCCGGTCATACACCCTCCGGTCGGATGAACGATCATCGTAACTGCTGTTGGGTAACAAAAACCAATTAGGCGTATCTGTTCAGACCACATTCCCTACCATATCCTGTGACAAGGTCTTGCCTTAGTGAGGACTAATAGTAATGCTAGAAAACTGTTCTCGGCCGGGCGTGGTGGCTCAAGCCTGTAATCCCAGCACTTTGGTAGGCCAAGATGGGCAGATCACAAGGTCAGGAGATCGAGACCATCCTGGCTAACACAGTGACACCATGTCTCTACTAAAAAATACAAAAAACTAGCCAGGCGAGGTGGCGGGCGCCTGTAGTCCCAGCTACTCAGGAGGCTGAGGCAGGAGAATGGCATAAACCCGGGAGGCGGAGCTTGCAGTGAGCTGAGATCCGGCCACTGCACTCCAGCCTGGGCAACAGAGTGAGACTCTGTCTCAAAAAAAAAAAAAAAAACCAGAAAACTGTTCTCAGACACTTTGTTGAGTCACTGAGAGGACCAAGGGACCAGAGAAGTGAGATAACGAAGCGCATCTGCCATGTCACCAAAACCTCTAAAAAGGCATCTGCAGAACCACTCCCTATTGGGGCCTTTTTCCCACTGCAGTGATACAAAGAAACAAAGACTCATTTTTTTCTCAAGCTTTCCTGACTGAAATCCACCCTTGCTCTGAACCATCCCTAACCCATTCTTTCCACTGAACATGCCACTAAAATATTAAAACTGGGCCAGGCGTGGTGGCTCACGCCTGTAATCCCAGCACTTTGGAAGGCCAAGGCAGGTGGAGCACTTGAGGTCAGGAGTTCGTGGTCAACACGGTGAAATCCTGTCTCTACTAAAAATACAAAAAAAAAAAAAAAAATTAGCCAGGAATGATGGCACATGCCTGTAGTCCCAGCTACTTGGGAGGCTGAGGCACAAGAATCGCTTGAACCCAGGGCCGCAGAGGTAGAAGTGAGCTGAGATCTTGCCACTGCACTCCAGCCTGGGCAACAGAGTGAAACTGTCTCAAAAATAAATAAATAATATTTAAAAATTTAAAAAATAAAATAAAATATTAAAAACACAAAGATCTAACTTTGTCTTATCTGTCAGCTTATTAGTTACCCGTAGCTCCCAGTCCTTTGCACATGCTTTCCCTCTGCCCAAAGACACTTCCCCCACCTGACTGCTACTTGTCCTCCAGACATATACAGATGTCGCTTTCTCTGCAATGTATTCTCTGAATTACACATCCTGCCCCACTCCAACCAAACCCACTGGGTACATCCTCAGTTCCTCATTATGTATTCTAACACTTAACACTGCAGCCCAAATGGCTTCTTTGGTTCTATCCTGACACAACCTTCAGCCAACTATTTAATGCAACGGTTTTAGCATATAACTAATATTTGTTGAACAAATCAATGAGTGAGTGACCCTGTATTTGAGTATCTCTTCCTGAGGCCTCACCTTCGAGAACGGACATGGTAGCTGTCCTCTCGCCGGCGCCGTCGTGTCCGGTCACTACTACTTGACCAGGAGCGACTTCTTCGTCGCTTATGCTTTCGGCTCCGATAGTGTTCACGGTAACTCTCCCGGCTGCCTCGCTCTGAGGAATGGTACCTTCGAGGATGAGGCATCTGGAAGGGAAGGGAAAGCGGAAATAGGAAAGTTCTGAGTTTTCAGAAGTCTCCTCTAAGGACTGGCTGCTCCAAAGATGCTAAGCTGCTTTCCCCTCTTTTATTTCTGCCTCTTTTTACCACACACAACTTCCTCAGTCTTCCTCTGAACTTACAATTCCTCCTTATTGGAGTATAGCCACGTACTAACTCTGGCTGAAACTCTAGAAAGCCCCCAAACGCATCCCTCATTACTCTCCACTCAGTTCAAGTGTTTTTTTTTCTTGAGACGGAGTCTTCCTGTGTGGCCAGGCTAGAGTGCAGTGGCACAATCTCAGCTCACTGCGACCTCCACCTCCCGAGTTCAAGCGATTCTCCTGCCTCAGCTTCCCATGTAGCTGGGATTATAGGCACGTGCCACCACTCCTGGCTAATTTTTAAATTTTCAGTAGAGACGGGATTTCACCATGTTGGCCAGGATGGTCTCAAACTCCCGACCTCAGCCTCCCAAAGTGCTGGGATTACAGGCGTGAGCCACCGCACCTGGCCAGTTCAAGTGTTCTATCCTTATTTTCTTCACACACAGCTCCATGAAGACCTTCAGGTCTAGGACACAGTTAATTACAACGGGAAGTGTATGACGACGATGGAGACTGCCACGGTGTATCCCCAGTCAGGATCTAAGATATAGATCTGTGCGATGCTGAGTTCCTCACAAGTCAATAAAGCTTTGGTTTACAGTTATGATAAATGTTGTACACTCATTAAGAGTACGTCTTATCTCCCCAAGTAGACTATCAGTGTCCTGAGGGTAGGAATCCAGTCTCCCAGGTTTCTACATATACCAGGTAAACGCCAAATACTATCAGTTCCAAGGATCTGGGTCGGGCCCTTTGAAGAAACTTAATCATCTCTCACATCTTTGGCCAACTCTACCTTGAGAGGTTTTAATGTAGTAGGCCACAAAATACAGTCAGCATCCCATCTGGCCCCTCCACTCTTGTGCTTGAGATGTAGAGAATAACTGGTGTGTGTGTGTTTTTTAAACGGAGTTTTGCTCTTGTTGCCCAGGCTGGAGTGCAATGGCGCAATCTCGGCTCACCACAACCTCCGCCTGCCGGGTTCAAGCGATTCTCCTGCCTCAGCCTCCCGAGTAGCTGGGATTACAGGCATATGCCACCATGCCCGGCTAACTTTGTATTTTTAGTAGAGACAGGGTTTCTCCATGTTGGTCAGGCTGGTCTTGAACTCCCAACCTCAGGTGATCCGCCTGCTTTGGCCTCCCAGTGTGCTGGGATTACAGATGTGAGCCATCGTGCCTGGCCAGTAAGTGGTTTTTAATTAATATCAGCCCTACTTAGCTGACAGCTGGCCACCTTCCAGTTAATGGAATTGGAATGGGATGGTTCACAAATCTTTTCCTTTAAGGAAAAAAGAAAAAAATCACTGTCACAATCCAGGAACATGAGAATAAGAAGGCAGAATAAAATGAAACAGGCCCAGGGACAGAAGTCTTGGTGGTGGTGCATGAGAATCAGGTATGCAAATGGTTTAACGATTCCAATGTCTGACCACCATTCTGTATCACTTCTTCCCAACCTCCCCAAATTGAGGAGGGTGGTATTTGATGCATTCTTGGTGTAACTGGGGACGGGAGCATACCAAGATGCAAGCACAAGATTTTCCCAGCACAGCCATCCTAATCAGCATAGCCACATAAATGCCATCTCACCACATACGACCATCAAACGGCCTCACAGCACTTTCCCCTCAAAGCATCACTAGCCTACCTTTCTAAACTTCGAAATCTTTTGCTTTTTCCTTTCTCACTCAGAAAATCCAGAACTCCTACAGGCAAATTCTTCCTGCATGCTCCAAGTGACACTGTGATGTATTCCTCCCCTCCAGCTTTGATTGGACCCCTGAGTCCAACTTTTGATATTCCACTCCTTCACATCTCTGGAACCACTCCCATCCTTACTCTACCACCCCTTCTAGTCTGGCTCCGCCCAAGTTTCCTACAGGTCTTCTCAGTACATCCAATGCAGGCCGACCTCCTTTCCCTTCATCTCCCTACTTCGCCGCTTCGTAGGTCTCAACTCTCCTCCTCTCCAAATCTCGCCCCCGTCCCTTGCCCCCAATCCAAGCCTAACCCCGCCCGCCCCGCGGTCGCCATCTTTTCGCGCGGCCCCGCGGTCAGCCAACCCGCGCGCTCACCGTTCTGGCGGCGAGGCCCGTGCGCTTGTCCCACAGGAAGTCCGTGATGGCGGCGGCACTGCGGCCGGAGTCCCGGCACCCCCGCGGCGACGAAGTGCTGCTCCACACCCCCAACCCGGGACCCTGGGACCTCCCGCCCCGTTCCCGGGCTCCGCTTCAGTCCCGCCCGCCCCGGCTCCGTCCCCGCCCCTAAGATCTGCTTGGCGCCGCTCGCACCGCCCCCGCCCGGGGCCCGATCCCAGCTCGGTCTCCGGCTCTGGCCTCTCCGCTCCGCCGCCGCCGCCGTGAGCGAGCACGCACGCACGGACTCACGTCTTGCGTCGCTTCCCAGCTACCCCCTGGGCACCGCCCCCAGGACCGCGCGCGCCACCACGTGCTCACGTAGCTGGCGGGCATCAGCCTGTCAGAGCCTCGGAGGTACTGGGGGCGGAAGTTCATAGGGGCGAGGAGGGTCCACGGGGACAAGCTGGAAGCCTTCGGGGCCCGCTATGCCCCGCCTCCTGTCCTTTCCCACTCCCTGTTCAATCTTTTACCCTTTGCTTGGAGACGTGTGGCTTAGTTAGGTTTGGAGTTTAAAAGAAAGGATTGTCATTGTCAATACAGTGTCGCTGTTCTGCAAGCCCGACTCTAGTGAGGCTTGATGGTGAAGTCTCATTCTTCTGCATAGCCTGAAAATAACCATTTCTTAAAACACTTCATCTACCTATCCCCAGGACAAAAGTCTGCCACCTTTTGTCAACAACAAAAGTTATGCACGACTCGGGGTGGGGTCACAGCCATGGGGGAAAGGTTTAAGCAATGGAGGGTTAGAGAATCGGTTGCTGAAAAGGGGGACTCACTTGAGAACTGTATCCTAAAGTGGCTTACATAATGTGTGAGAAATATAAGTTTACTAGGGCTGGGCGCGGGGGCTCAAGCCTGTAATTCCAACACTTTGGGAAGCCGAGGCCGGCGGATCACGAGGTCAGGAGTTCAAGACTAGCCTGATCAACATGGTGAAACCCCCGTCTCTACTAAAAATACAAAAATTAGCCGGGCGTGGTGGCATGCGCTTGTAATCCCAGCTACTCAGGAGGCGGAGGTTGCAGTGAGCCAAGATCGTGCCATTGCACTCCATCCTGGGTGACAGAGCGAGACTCTGTCTCAAATAAAACAAAACAAAACATATATATATACACACACATACGTTTACTACAGGCGTGCATCACCACGCCCAGCTTTTTTTTCTTGTAGAGATAGTGCCTCACTTTTGTTACCCAGGCTGGTCTTGAACCCTTGAGCTCAAGCAATCCTCCCCCGTCGGCCTCCCAAAGTGCTGGGATTACAAGCATCAGCCACCGCGCCTGGCCAGTTTACTAAATCTTAAAAAAGAACAGGAAGGCTGGGTGAGGTGGCTCACGCCTGTAATACTAATACCAACACTTTGGGAGGCCAAGGCGGGTGGATCAATTGAGCACAGGAGTTCGAGACCAGCCTGGACAACAGGACGAAACCCAGACTCTACAAAAAATACAAAAATTAGGCCAAGTGTGGTGGCTCATGCTTGTAATCCCAACACTTTTGGAGGCCCAGGCAGGTGGATCACTTGAGCACAGGAGTTCAAGACCAGCCTGGCCAACATGGTGAAACCCCGTCTCTACTAAAAATACAAAAATTAGCCAGGTGTGATGGTGGGTGCCTGTAATTCCAGCTATTCTGGAGGCTGAGGCACGAGAATCGCTTGAATCCGGGAGGCGGAGGTTGCAGTGAGCCGAGATGGTGCCACTGCACTCCAGCCTGGACAACAGAGTGAGACTGTGTCTAAAAAATAAATAAATAAATAAACAAACAAATAAATAAATAAACAAATAAATGAAAATAAAAATTAGCCAGTCATGGTGTCTTCCGCCTGTAGTCCCAGCTACTCGGGAGGCTGAGGCAAGAGGATCACCTGAGCCTGGGGAGGTCGAGGCTGTAGCGACCCGTGATCGTGCCACTGCACTCCAGGCGACAGAGTGAGACTCTGTCTCAAAAAATAAACAAATAAAAAAAAGAAAATGAGAAGGAGAAGTAGTTACTCTACAGAAGGAATTGAGAAGTGGTCAGAAAGGTAAGTTGGAAGAGAAATAATATAATCTGAGAATAACTATATTAAAGTCAGGGAGCTGAGCAAAGTGGTTCACACCTTTAGTCCCAGTTACTTAGGAAACTGAGGTGGGAAGATTGCTTTGAGGCTGCAGTGGGTCATGATCGCACCGCTGCACTCCAGCTTGAGCAACAGAGCAAGACCCTGACTCTATAATGAGTAAATAAATAAAGTCAGGAAATATTAGAGAGGAGTTGGATGAAGGATAGTCAGATGGAGGTTAGATTAGATAACCAGACATAGTTTAGAGAAGTTCTCTGGAATAGAAGATGAAGGGCAATCAATGAAGGAGTTGGGGAGAGAGAAGTAAAGATTTCACTTCCTCCTCCTGGAACATTTTTTTAGATTATTAATTTATTCAACAAGCATTTACTGAATGTCCACTATGTGTCCAGCATTGTGCCAGGTGCAAGGTTCCTGTTTCTCAGAGTTTCACAATCTAACAGGAGAGACAAATCTGTAAATAAATAATGAGACCACGCTCACGCCTGTAATCCTAGCACTTTGGGAAGCCAAGGCAGGAAGATCACTTGAGCTCAGGAGTTCAAAACCAGCTCGGGCAACATAGTGTGACCTCATCTCTTAAAATAATAACAACAATGGTAGCCCTGTGACATGAGCTGCTCAAAGCAGTGGTGCCCTGGCTGCTGTAAAAAAGCTCTAGAATAGGCCAGGCGCGGTGGCTCAAGCCTGTAATCCCAGCACTTTGGGAGGCCGAGACGGGCGGATCACGAGGTCAGGAGATTGAGACCATCCTGGCTAACACGGTGAAAACCCGTCTCTACTAAAAAATACAAAAAACTAGCCGGGCGATGTGGCGGGCGCCTGTGGTCCCAGCTACTCGGGAGGCTGAGGCAGGAGAATGGCGTAAACCTGGAAGGCGGAGCTTGCAGTGAGCTGAGATCCGGCCACTGCACTCCAGCCTGGGCGACAGAGGGAGGCTCCATCTCAAAAAAAAAAAAAAAAAAAAAAAAAAAGAAAAGCTCTAGAATAGACCCTATCTGGGGAAAGGAGAGATGGAAATGTGTTTCTAGGTTTCCTAGAGAAGGTGAGATCTGAACCAAGTGTTTGAAAGTGCATTGGAGGAGAATACCAGGCAGAGAAAATATTTGCAAAAGCATAGAGACAAGGCAGCACAAAGTCTTTCAGCATGATTGGGGCTCTGGCTTTCACGAGGGGGACGGTCAGAGGACAGACTGTTGAAACTAGGTCCAAATTTTTGGGGCCTGGTACACCATGCTAAGGAGCTTAAATGTACCCCGGTAGAAGATGGGAAAGCCTGATGGACTTCAAGCAAGTGACATAGCCATAGTTGGATTTTAGGAAAGTAACTGGCAGGGAATGGAAGAAGAATTGGCTTGGAAGAAGTCGAAGACTCTTTTAGAGGTTTCGAAGTAATTTAGGTGAAAAAATGCTAAGGGCTTGAAATGAGGCAGTGGCAATAAGAATTGGAGATGAAGGGAAGAATTGGAGATGTAGGGAAGAATCTGAGATATTTAGGAGTTTATAGCACTTCGCATAGCGCAGCAATTTACCTGTCTGTCCTTGGGCACAGATGAGCAGTGGCTTTATGGCTAGGCCTTTGTTTTTGTTTTGTTTTGTGTTGTTTTCCATTACTACATGGAGATGCTAAGAGTATGACTTTTGTATCCACTCAATGACAGGCAGAGTTGCACTTCATGAAGGCTGACAGAATGAATTAGGGAATTAAAGACTTGGGGAAGCAGTTCGGAGGAGACCAAAAAGACAAGAATATGCCTAGGAGAGTGTTGAGAGAAGACGGAAGCAGGACAGAAGTCCCTGGGCGAGAGTGGGGAAGAATCCCAAAAGCCATTTCCACTTCTTCCATTGGTCCCAAATCCCTCGAGCTACATACCCGCGTCCGATTTTCCCGCCACTTCAGGAGGCTCCTCCTCCCTGGCTCTCAGTGGATGAAAGGCTAACACTAGGCCACGCCTCTCCCTGGCTCAGGCTGTGCTCCCCGCCTACCTTGCTAAGCCACGCCCGTCTCGGAGTTCCTCCAGGATCCCGGCTTCCCAGCCCCGCCCGGTCTTCGCGCTGCCCTCGCCAGGGGGCGCCGCGCAGCGGGCCCGCCGCCCGCCAGTCTAGCGCACACCCCCTCCGCCCCGCGCGCCGGCGGTTCCGAGCCTACGACGCCTCCGCTGGAACCCGCGGGGCTGCGCCGACTCCCACTCTGGAGGGGTTGGGGGTGCCTGATGGCCACATAGGGCTCTAGGAGGGCGAGCGTGTAAGCGGGGTGGGTGCCATGGAGGCGGAGCAGCGGCCGGCTGCGGGGACCAGCGACGGGGCGACCCCTGGGCTGGAGGCGGTGCCTCCCGTTGCTCCCCGGCCTGCGACCGCGGCCTCAGGTCCGATCCCCGGATCTGAGTCTGAGCCTAAGAGGAGGCACCTTGGGACGCTGCTCCAACCTACGGTCAACAAGTTCTCCCTTCGGGTGTTCGGCAGCCACAAAGCAGTGGAAATCGAGCAGGAGAGAGTGAAGTCAGCGGGGGCCTGGATCATCCACCCTTACAGCGACTTCCGGTATTGGGGTCTCGGCCGGGAGGGCAGGGTACATCAATCCCACCCTCGCGGGCAGCGACACCGGGACCCGGCCCGCACCACCCTCCACGGTCACTTCATTTCCAGCCCAGGGTTCCCTTGGTGGGGCGGGAGAGTCACTTCCTCCAATCTAGCCTGGGAATTCCTGGGCGGGTATCCCCTGCCGGAGGTCCTCTGTGCCTTGGCAAGCTGGGGGCACCAGAAGGGGCAAGCAGACATCAGGGGATCTCCAGAGACCTGGATTTCCTCTTTCAGGAACCCTCGGGACCCCAACCGGACCACAGGAACTACCGGAGTTTGGGACCCCTGCCTCCTCCAGTCCTGCTTGCTGGAGATCTGGGAAATTATATTCTAAGTATCGGGGCCAGTCTGAGGGAGAAGCCGAGCTCTGCTATCTCCCATCCCCACACCTCCTACTTAGCACCTGCCTATTTCCGCATGACTATCAGGAAAAAATAGGGACGCTGAAGGGGGCGAGGGTCCAGACCGCAGCTCTGGTCGCTGTCCCTAGTGCTGAAGGCGGGGGCGGCGGGGCGGGGCCAAGACTCAGAGAGATTGAGGCGGCAAAGCAGGGACAGGACCACCACCCAGGTGACTCCCCGAGAAGAGACAGAGGGTGGGGGTGGGGCCATTTCACAGTCTCCGTCAGGCTGTACCTCTACATCAAGGTCGCTAGGGGAGGACAGCAGCCCTGTCCTTGGGGGGAAATGAAGGACGGCTCTTGGATGAGGCAGGGATGTGTGCAAAGCACCTAACCTGGGGAACGAAAGAAGCAGAGAGGAAGAGGTGTGAATCTGGAGCCTGGAAATACAGTTGTAGACCCAGACATTATCTTGAATCCACATATATACACACTCCCTCTATGTCCCTCTTCCTCCCATTGTTCCTTTCACTCCTGTCTTTGCTGCCTCGTTCCCGCTCAGCCAGTGTGCCTTTTCTAGTCTCCTGTGGATCTCGCTCCCTTCCCTCAGTTCACTCGCAGACGGATCCCCAGAAGCCTGGTATCCCTCTGATTGTGCTTCTCCATTCTCTCTACTACATCACCTGCTAGGCTTGTGACCAACCTCTGAGTCAGGCTGTGAAGATGCTTTCATGGCTAGACGAACCCTCTTTCCCTCCCCCTCTTATTGTCTCACAATACAGGATTTCTCCTCAGCAGCCCAGGAGAGAAAAGAAAAGTGGTCAAGGGTTTGTGTTTATTGAAAACATACAGTCTAAGGGGCTTCCCAGAGACCAGGACTTGAGGAAGCTTCTTTCAGGGCTGAAAATTGATTTTGCAGTCCAAGTCAGAAGGGGCTAGCTAGCTCCTGAGTTGACACTGGGATTAGGTGTGTCCTAGAATTAAAATCACCACAGGTAACTGAATCCCTGAGATTATCCTGTGACATTCTCTGAATGAGGGCTTCACACAGTTCCCTCTTGACCTCTTCTTTCCACGGTGTCTGTCACAGCAGTGTCACTCATCCCTGCCCATGCCTCTGCCTGTGCTCAGCTAGAGTCCCAGTGGACACAGGGAGGCCAGAGGAGGAAAGACATGCAGAACTCAAGCCTTGCTGCTTCATGATCTCCTGTGGAGCTTCTCTGTGTGTGCAGCCCTGTCTGAGGTTCTGTGGAGGGGAAAGGGCATCCCTGGAAAGCTCAATTCAGAGGAAGGCAGGATAGACCACCCCACCCTGGGACATGGATGAGCAAACCCCAGCAGAGGAACAGGATCTGTGGGTCCAACTGTGTTGGAGAAGAGGAATGGGGTGGAGAAGGCTGGGGAGGGCATGAGGTCCTAGACTAGAATGGGCAGATAACCGGAGATGGGAGAAGCAGCAGCCTTTTCAGAAATCTGGGGACAAAGAGTGAGTGAGTCATAACACCAACTAGTGCCTGTACCACACTGTCACATCTATTGTCTCTACGTAAATGTTTTCAACAATACTGTGAGATTAGCACGGGGTACTTTAACTTTTTTTTTTAACCTTAAAAATATTTCGCAATGGTGAGGTAAACGATATATAATAGGGATATATATGTATATGGAAGAGTAATTTTATTTATTTATTTTTATATTTAGTTATTTTGAGAAGGAGTGTCGCTCTGTCACCCAGGCTGGAGTGCAATGGCACAATTTTGGCTCACTGCAACCTCTGCCTCCCAGGTTCAAGCGATTCTCCTGCATCAGCCTCCTGAGTAGCTGGGATTACAGGCGCATGCCACCATGCTTAGCTAATTTTTGTATTTTTAGTAGAAGTGGGGTTTCACCATTTTGTCCATGCTGGTCTCGAACTCTTGACCTCGTGATCCACCCACCTCAGCCTCCCAAAGTGCTGGGATTACAGGCGTGAGCCACAACACTGGCCAATTTTTATTTGTTTAAGACAGAGTCTCACTCTTGCCCAGGCTAGAGGGCAGTGGTGTGATTTCAGCTCACTGCAACCTCCACTCCCAGGTTCAGGCAATTCTCCTGCCTTGACCTCCTGAGTATCTGGGATTGGGATTACAGGTGTGCGCCACCACACCCGGCTAATTATTATTATTATTATTTTTTTTTTTTTTGAGACAGAGTTTCACTCTCGTTGCCCAGGCTGGAGTGCAATGGTGTAATCTCAGCTCATGGCAACTTCGACCTACCAGGTTCAAGTGAGTCTCCTGCCTCAGTCTCCCCAGTAGCTGGGATCACAGGCATGCACCACTACGCCCAGCTAATTTTGTATTTTTAGTAGAGATGGGGTTTCTCCATGTTGGTCAGGCTGGTCTCGAACTCCCAACATAATCAGGTGATCCTCCCGCCTTTGCCTTCCAAAGTGCTGGGATTACAGATGTGAGCCACCGCCCCCAGGGCCTGGCTAATTTTTATTTTTATTTTTTATTTATTTATTTTTTTGAGATGAAGTCTCTCTCTGTCACCCAGGCTGGAGTGCAGTGGCGTGATCTCTGCTCACTGCAACCTCCACCTCCTGGGTTCCAGTGATTCTCCTGCCTCAGCCTCCTGAGTAGCTGGGACTACAGGTGTGTGCCACCACGCCCAGCTAATTTTTATATTTTTCATAGAGACGGGGTTTCACCATGTTGGCCAGGATGGTCTTGATCTCTTGACCTCATGATCCACTCGTCTTGGCCTCCCAAAGTGGTGGGATTTTTTTTTTTTTTTTTTTGAGACGGAGTCTCGCTCTTGTCATCCAGGTTGGAGTGCAGTGGTGTGATCTCAGCTCACTGCAACCTCTGCCTCCTTGGTTTTTGCCATTCTCCTGCCTCAGCCTCCCTAGTAGCTGGGATTACAGGCTCCCGCCACCATGCCCAGCTAATTTTTGTACTTTTAGTAGAGACGGGATTTTGCGATGTTGGCCAGATTGGTCTCAAACTCCTGACCTCAGGTGATCCACCAGCCTCAGCCTCCCAAAGTGCTGGGATTACAGGCATGAGCCACCGGGCCCGGCCTAATTTTTAATTATTTGTAGAGATAGGATCTCACTGTGTTGCCCAGGCTAGTCTTGAACTCCTGGACTCAAGTGATCCCACTTTGGCCTCCCAAAGTGCTGGGGTTACAAGCGTGAGCCATAGCTTTCCTTTTGAGACAGGGTCTCGCTCTGTCAGTCAGACTAGAGTACACCTCAGCCTCCTGAGTAGCCGGGACTGTAGGTGCACACCACCATGCCTGGCTAATTTTTTTATTTGTTGTTGAGATGAGGTCTCACTATGTTGTCCAGGCTGTTTCTTGCTTCTTTTGCTCAACATTGCATTTTTGAAATTCATCCATAGAACTGAATGTAGCTGTAATTGGGTAATTTCACAGCTGTATGGTATGCCAGCCCATAAATAGTGTATTTATCTACTTATCTATCTACATTTTTCTACACAAGGGTATGTGCATTGTTCTCAAATTTAATGCTGCTGTAAACATTCCTATGTGTATCTCCTGGAGCACATGTTTCCCTTGGAGGTGTCTGTACCTAGGAATGGAATTGCTGAGTTGCAGGGAATGCAAATGTTTAACTTCAATAGATAAATATTTTCCCAAATGGTGGTCCCAACTTATACTCCCAGCAGCTGTGAACAGTCATTCTGTTACTGTGTATCTTTGACCATTCTTGGCCATGTTAGCCTATCTTCTGTCAGTCTAGTGGCTGGTGAAATATCCTCACGGTCTTACCCCTCATCTCACTCCCACCTTAGGTTTTACTGGGACCTGATCATGCTGCTGCTGATGGTGGGGAACCTCATCGTCCTGCCTGTGGGTATCACCTTCTTCAAGGAGGAGAACTCCCCGCCTTGGATCGTCTTCAACGTATTGTCTGATACTTTCTTCCTACTGGATCTGGTGCTCAACTTCCGAACGGGCATCGTGGTGGAGGAGGGTGCTGAGATCCTGCTAGCACCGCGGGCCATCCGCACGCGCTACCTGCGCACCTGGTTCCTGGTTGACCTCATCTCTTCTATCCCCGTGGATTACATCTTCCTGGTGGTGGAGCTGGAGCCACGGTTGGACGCTGAGGTCTACAAAACAGCACGGGCCCTACGCATCGTTCGCTTCACCAAGATCCTAAGCCTGCTGCGGCTGCTCCGCCTCTCCCGCCTCATCCGCTATATACACCAGTGGGAGGAGGTGGGGAGTGGAGGTGGCGGGGGCGGCGGGGGGCGGGGTGGTGCTGGCAGACTCCTCTAGGAAGATGCTATGGGTGGGGCTCCTGGTGACCTTATAGGGTGGGGAAGATGGGTGGGGCTTCCGTGAGTGAGCTCTCTCCAGAATTGGTGGGGGAGAAGCAGGAACAGAATGAGGATTCAGGGGATGGGGCCTGGGGTGAAGATGGTGGCACAGGAGGGTGGAGCACAGCTGCCAGACACACTTTAGAGTTAGCCGGATGCTGGTGGAGGATGAGATGTGGAAGAAGCTGGAGCTTCAGCTTCAGAGCAGCAGAATTTAGTGGTTCAGACTGTGGGCTCTGCAGTCTCGTTGTCTTTGGTCAGATCCCAGTTTTATTGTTTACTATAGGAGACTTGATTTTTGGTTCTATAAAATGAGAGTGTTAAATACACTTGCCTGTGATGAGGCTGTTAGAATTAAAGGAGTTAATACATGCAAATCACTTAGAAAGGTGTCTAGCACATACTAAGTTCTCAGTGAAGCCACTATTATGTATTATTACGACTGGAAAGGAGAGGGCTGCTGGCATTAATTCTTACGCATATGCTCTGGAGACATTACACTGTGAAATGCCCTCTCTCTTTTCTAGGCTACACCTGGGCAGCTTGTGCAATAGATTTGTTTGATTCTCTGCTGTGACGCTTACTATGTGGTTCTGGGCACATGACTGACCTCAGCTTTCCTATCCATAAGATGAGAGAAATAAGAAACTGCTTTGTATTAGCTATACATGTGTGCCACAGAACTCCATACAAATGAATAATAGTTGCATTTTTGAATTCATGGGGGCTGGGGGTGGGGAGTAGTTCAGAGAGAGAATTTGCCAGGCTGGGAATGGAGGAGGACAAGCAGGGAGGGGTTCCTGTCCACAGCAGCTCCTCCTTGGACTCCTCAGATCTTTCACATGACCTATGACCTGGCCAGTGCTGTGGTTCGCATCTTCAACCTCATTGGGATGATGCTGCTGCTATGTCACTGGGATGGCTGTCTGCAGTTCCTGGTGCCCATGCTGCAGGACTTCCCTCCCGACTGCTGGGTCTCCATCAACCACATGGTGGTGAGAAGTCCCCACAGCTCTGCCTTTCCTGGGCCTTCTTAGGGCTCTTCTGCCCGAGTAGTAGGGATGGCACAGGGAGCAGGAGGTGGGAGATGATCACGACAGAAAATAGGAGTGAGGAGGTGGGGAGGAGGGAGGAAAGGGGAAGGAGACCCAGAAGAAGTGCTCATGTGTTGGAGGAAGCAGGCAACTAAGGGTACTTAGGCAGAAGCTGAGGCCCCCAAGTTGCAGTAGAGGACCCTTTTGCCTCAGGGCCCCCAGAACCAAACTTTAGTGCCTGCCAGGAGGAAGGCCTACAGTAGAAGGGGGCAGACAGAAAGACCAAAAGAGGAAGAAGGGCAGGCGGAGAATGAGGCTCCAAGGGGCCCATGCCCAGCTCTGCAATACACTCTGCCCCCCAGAACCACTCGTGGGGCCGCCAATATTCCCATGCCCTGTTCAAGGCCATGAGCCACATGCTGTGCATTGGCTATGGGCAGCAGGCACCTGTAGGCATGCCCGACGTCTGGCTCACCATGCTCAGCATGATCGTGGGTGCCACATGCTACGCCATGTTCATCGGCCACGCCACGGCACTCATCCAGTCCCTGGACTCTTCCCGGCGTCAGTATCAGGAGAAGGTCAGCAGGGACAGGAGAGGGAGGTGTGGCATGGAGGGGTGTTGGAGACTGGGTAGCCTGACTTGAGGCCCATTCTGATGTGTGCCCCTGTTGCATCTCTGTTTCCTTTCCTGCCCTGTGTCCATTTGTTCCCTGCCCCTACGTGTACCTTTTCCTTGTTTGAACCTATGCCTGTGCTTGGCCCCTCCACTGTCCACGCCTGGGTTTTCCTATGACTGTGCTCTGTGTCTTCCTGCTACCCACCATTATCCATATTGCTCTGTGGCCCTGTGTATCCATGTCTGGTTCCATGTTTCACCCCTTTGAGTTTGACCTGTGTCTCTGACCTCCCACACACACACCCCACTGTTCCGGCCCCAAATCTCTCCCTGTGTCCTCTTGCCCCTGGCAATGGGCTGGCCCTCCAGTATAAGCAGGTGGAGCAGTACATGTCCTTCCACAAGCTGCCAGCAGACACACGGCAGCGCATCCACGAGTACTATGAGCACCGCTACCAGGGCAAGATGTTCGACGAGGAAAGCATCCTGGGCGAGCTGAGCGAGCCGCTTCGGGAGGTGGGGCTGGGTTGGGCCTGGAAGGGGGACTCGTCAGGGACCTGGAGTGCTGTCTGGTGGTAGGGGCTATTGGTCAGCAGGTGCTCCTATAGGGAATGAGGCCTGCAGAGGGTCCTGTGGGAGGCCAGGTATCTGGGGGGCTTTCAGGGGCTAGGGTCTTTCTTGAAGGTCCTTTGCAGGTGAAGTATACATGAGGAGGGACTATAGGGATCTCTGTTTTCGGGGGATGGTCCCACAAGGGCTCATGGGAAAGATCTGAAGGCAGGAGCTTAGGGATGGTCCCAGGTCCACTGACGCATCCCCATCCTTTGGCAGAATATGACCCCAGGGGTGGGGTTTCTGGAAGCAGATGAGCTTGGTGGGATCATCTCAGATCACGGGGCACAGCCTGCCTGACAGGCCCCTCCCCTGTCCAGGAGATCATTAACTTCACCTGTCGGGGCCTGGTGGCCCACATGCCGCTGTTTGCCCACGCCGACCCCAGCTTCGTCACTGCGGTCCTCACCAAGCTGCGCTTTGAGGTCTTCCAGCCGGGGGACCTCGTGGTGCGTGAGGGCTCCGTGGGGAGGAAGATGTACTTCATCCAGCATGGGTTGCTCAGTGTGCTGGCCCGCGGCGCCCGGGACACACGCCTCACCGATGGATCCTACTTTGGGGGTCAGCAGGCCTCAGGGAGGGTGGCAGGGTCACGAGCAGACAGTGGAGAGGGCAACTGCTCCTGGGCTCAGGATCCCTGCCTGGGTACGCTGCAGAATCACAGAGCTCCAGCCCCTCCCCAGGCCTGAGTGAGAATCTCTGGGCTGGGGTCTGGAGCTCTGCAGTTTTTTTTTGTTTTGTTTTGTGTTGTGTTTTTGTTTGTTTGTTTGTTTGAGGCGGAGTCTCACACTGTTGCCCAGGCTGGAGTGCAGTGGCGCAGTCTCGGCTCACTGCAAGCTCCGCCTCCCAGGTTCACGCCATTCTCCTGCCTCAGACTCCTGAGTAGCTGGGACTACAGGCGCCCACCACCATGCCTGGCTAATTTTTTGTATTTTTAGTAGAGACGGGGTTTCACCATATTAGCCAAGATGGTCTTGATCTCCTGACCTCATGATCTGCCCGCCTCGGCCTCCCAAAATGCTGGGATTACAGGCGTGAGCCACCGCGCCTGGCCTGAGCTCTGTAGTTTTTAAAAGCTTCCCAGGAGATTCTAATGCACAGCCAGGTTGCAAACTACTGGGCTAGAGGGCCTTTTAGAACCCTTAGGCAGTGAAATCCAAGGAGCCTATGAGATGAGGGAAAGGCGGGAGTGAAGCATGGCTGTCCTGGAGCATAAGCTTTATGGAGCTGCCTGGCAGTGTGATTCAGGGACCCAGCCTGTGGCATAGGGGCAGTTCAGCCAGCCACTGCCCAAAGTGACCGGAAGCTCATATAATCTCTCAGCCCCCAAACCACCCACTATCCCCATCACAATGCACTTTGCTCTTTGACACTGCTTTTCTCCTTCAGGGCTGTCCTCAGTGTTTATTCAAGGGGGTAGGAGGGGTAGGTACACTGAGTTGCCCAGGTCTACCTCTTGGGATAGAGTAGTCGGGGAGGGGTGGGAGTTAAAGTGGAGTGGAATCACTGGGAATCTAGGGCCAGCAAGACCTGTCTGGTCGTCAGCCTTCATTTGAAGAGAGTGGGAAGGACAGGGAGCAGTAATCTGTAATTGTGGGAGTCTGGAGAAAGACAATGCTTGGGGTGTTTAGGGACCCTGGGGCAGGGAGGTAATAGATAATCAATGGTTTCTCCCACGTCTAGGGAGGAGCCTTAGAAAGTGGAGTCCACTGCTACAGGCTCAGTAAGAGGAGTTCCAGGGACAAGGACGGGGTTCTGAAGCTTCCTCCCAATTTCTGCAGAGATCTGCCTGCTAACTAGGGGCCGGCGCACAGCCAGTGTTCGGGCTGACACCTACTGCCGCCTCTACTCACTCAGTGTGGACCATTTCAACGCTGTGCTGGAAGAGTTCCCCATGATGCGCCGGGCCTTTGAGACCGTGGCCATGGATCGGCTGCGCCGCATCGGTGAGACCTGTCCACCTATCTGCTCTGGGTCCAGGCTGTGCCCTCACACCATCTCCAAAGCAAGGAGCCCAGGCTTTAGGGCTCCAGGATCATATCCCAATCAATTCAGTCCCAACAAATGCTCCCTAACAGGCCTTTCAACACTGTGGCCCACTGTCCCTATCCCTCAGCCTGTCCTACCCAGGAGAGATAGCACCCCAAGTCTCCATGTCCTGAGTCCTCCTTCCCCTGAGTACCAGTCCTCTGACTCTCGCTGTCTCTGATACATACCCTCTTCCTCCAACTGCCATCTCCACCCGCATAGCCCCATTGCCATACTACTGACTCCCATCCCCTACCCTCAACCCCACCCCATCCTGATACCCTCATAGTCTTTGATATCCAACCTCCATCTTGGATTCCTTCCCTATCCTTAACTTCTCCCTCCTGGGACAACTTTTAGGCAAGAAGAATTCCATACTGCAGCGGAAGCGCTCCGAGCCAAGTCCAGGCAGCAGTGGTGGCATCATGGAGCAGCACTTGGTGCAACATGACAGAGACATGGCTCGCGGTGTTCGGGGTCTGGCCCCGAGCACAGGAGCTCGGCTCAGTGGAAAGCCAGTACTGTGGGAGCCACTGGTACATGCGCCCCTTCAGGCAGCTGCTGTTACCTCCAATGTGGCCATTGCCCTGACTCACCAGCAGGGCCCTCTGCCCCTCTCCCCCGACTCTCCAGCCACCCTCCTTGCTCGCTCTGCTCGGCGCTCAGCAGGGTCTCCAGCTTCCCCGCTGGTGCCCGTCCGAGCTGGCCCGTGGGCATCCACCTCCCGCCTGCCCGCCCCACCTGCCCGAACCCTGCATGCCAGCTTATCCCGGGCAGGGTGCTCCCAGGTCTCCCTGCTGGGTCCCCCTCCAGGAGGAGGTGGACGGCGGCTAGGACCTCGAGGCCGCCCACTGTCAGCCTCCCAACCCTCTCTGCCTCAGCGGGCAACAGGCGATGGCTCTCCTGGGCGTAAGGGATCAGGAAGTGAGCGGCTGCCTCCCTCAGGGCTCCTGGCCAAGCCTCCAAGGACAGCCCAGCCCCCCAGGCCACCAGTGCCTGAGCCAGCTACCCCCCGGGGTCTCCAGCTTTCTGCCAACATGTAAAACCCTTGAGTACATCCAGCCTTAGTTCTTGGGGTGCAGTAGTATGTACCCTAGGGCAAATGCCTCTTGGGGAAGGCCGTGGGGACCTGAAACATTGCCCCATGGAAATGTCGACCCTGTGCGGACATTCCCCATACTGCCATGAAGACGGTCTCAGCTCAAGAATCCTGTAGCTTGTCCCATCATAATCCATTCACCCATTCATCATGTGTACTGAGCAGCTACCATGTTCAAGGTAATATGCCAGGCGCTGTATATCTCCACTGCCAAGTAGAAGTGACTCAAAACCCTCTGACAAGAATATTCCCCTGGCTATGGTCCTGCCAGGTGCAGGCCCAGGCCCATGACCCCACCTTTACTAAGCACAAGTACTTGCCACCGCCATCACTGCCAAGTAACTAGATGTCTCTGTTTCCCTGCCGATGATCCTGCAGGTTCTGCCCGGCCTGGTTATCTTCCTGTTCCTGTAGCATAGCCAGGCACTGCCAATCACCTGCGCCCCCATTGCTGCCAGCAGATGTCTTGAGTCCTGAGTGTGGGTATCCACCTTTACCCATTCACTGCCACCTGTGGACACTCCGTGTCTACCCCCTGAGTGGGAACACACTTCTAAGTTCCCTGCAGTCTGTGTCCTGTAGTAGACTGTCTTTTTGTAAACTGGGAGGTGCCTCTCCCCTGTACCCTCTGCCCCAGTCATGCCCCCCTAAAAGTTAAGGAGTAGTTGGCACCTCCTTATTAATATGCCAGCCTAGATCCCCGCCGGTGGAGGGGCAAATGGCTGAATCCTTGTGAGATATTTTTTTCTTTGCTTGTTTATTTATTCATTTATTTAATTGTATTTATTTATTTACTAATTTTATGTGTTACCAATTCATTTTGTTTACCCATTCCTTTATCCATCCCTCCCCTCCTTTTCAGGTAAGGAGACAGGAGGAGTAGGAGGAGGCAGGGCCTCTCCAAGCCAGCCTCTGTGGTCCTTTCCCAAACCCATCAGCGCAATACTTGAACCTTCTCCCAGGTAGGGGCAGGAGGAGCCACATGAGAGAGGGAGAAGGACTGTGTTTACCTTTAGAGTTTTGTTTTGTTTTTTTCCTTCTGAGTTTGCTGTTGGTGCAGGAGTAAGGGAAAGGCCCAAGGTATCCAAGCCTGGGGAAGGGCAGGCCAGCCAGCACCTCTGCCTTCTCAGGGACAAGAGTAGTCCTTTACCACACTCACTCTGTCTGTCCCCTCTGCTACTCTACAGCATTAGAGACTGTGGGGCCAGGACCCCAAGTCTCCTTTCCTTCTGGGTGGGGAGTTCTGGGGTTGTTGGTGTGTGGGAGAAGTTTTATAATTGCTTCCAAACAGCTGGGTTTAAATATAAAATAGACACACTCATTTTTGGCTCTTGGTTTGTGTGTGGGAACAAAGTGAGTGGGAAGGAATTTCTGGGTGCAGAAGGAAGCAGCCGGGGATTTGACCAAGCAAGGTATCAGGCAGGCATGAGAGCAGCCAGGACAGTGGTCTACAAGCCCAGCACAGAGGTTGTGAAGACAGTGACAAAATCAGCTGCCCAGCCCTCCCTTCTCCCCAGCATCCATCCCACCCAGTTTCCCTCAAAGCGTGGACTATCACGTCACTGTTAGTCACCATGAAAGGGTAGCTTGCCCTGGCACGAGATGCCCAGATTATCATGAGGGCCACATATGAGAATGGGAGACTGTGGACAAGATTGCCCTGTCTCCCTTCTCCCCTACCCCAAGGGATGAGATGTCTGGGGTTATGGAATTAACCAGCCAAACTGGGATTAAAGGCTCAAGGCATCTTAGGGCCTGCTGAGTGGATTGGATGCAGGGAATGTACAGTTGGTGCTGTCGGGTGTCCAGTGCATAATTGGACAAAGACTTTCAGGACCTGTGTGAAATGGAGACGGGGAAGGGGCAACCTCGAATGGGGCTAGATGGCAGATACAGTCTCAGACAGGCCTCAGGTAGGGAGGTTCAGGAATAGAGAAGAGAGGACTTCAAGGTGGGGCTTTGGAGGGGTGTGGGCTGGAGGATGTAGACTGGGGAGGAAGGGATGGGATACAGGGGTAGGCTGGGCCAGAGGAGGGAGGGGCGTCTCAGGATATGCTCAGCACCCGCATGATGTTGGTGTAGCCGGAGCCAGGTCGCCAGCCTGTCACCACAATCACCAGGTCTCCAACACGGAGGAAGCCACGGAGCTTTCCTTGGGGAGGGAAAGAAAACAAGACATCGGACAGGCGTGGTGGCTCACACCTGTAATCCCGCACTTTGGGAAGCCAAGGTGGGCAGATCACCTGAGGTCAGGCGTTTGAGACCAGCTTGGCCAACATGGTGAAACCTTGTCTCTACTAAAAATATAAAAATTAGCTGGGTGTGGTGGCGTGTGCCTGTAATCCCAGTTACCCAGGAGGCTGAGGCAGGAGAATCGCTTGAACCCAGGACCCAAGAGGTAGAGGTTGCAGTGAGCCGAGCCGAGATTGCGCCACTGCACTCCAGCCTGGGCGACAGAGCAAGACTCCATCTCAAAAAAAAAGAAGAAGAAGGAGAAGGGGAAGGGGAAGGGGAAGGGGAAGGGGAAGAAAGAAAATCAGTCATTGAAAATTAGTCATTGAGGGACTAGGTCAGCCCTGTAACGAAAACCAGCCACCACCCTCCACCACGTCAAGGCCACCCTGTAGGGAATGAGGCAGTGAAGTATGTCCCATAGGTGGCACGCAGGGAATATCACCACTGCAGTATATTAAAGGCACAAGATAAGCCGGCACGGTGGCTGACGCCTGTGATCCCAGCACTTTGGGAGGCCGAGGCAGGCAGATCATGAGGTCAGGAGATCAAGACCATCCTGGCCAACATGGTGAAACCCCGTCTCTCCTAAAAATTACAAAAATTAGCTGGACGTGGTGGCGCGTGCCTGTAGTGCCAGCTACTCAGGAGGCTGAGGCAGGAGAATCACTTGAACCTGGGAGGCAGAGGTTGCAGTGAGCCGAGATCGCGCCGCTGCACTCCAGCCTGGCAACAGAGCGAGACTCCATCTCAAAAAAACAAAGAACAAACAAAACTCCTAGCAGGAGTATCCGTGCTAGGACAGAGTGTGTTGCTAAGTAGCACAGCTGTCTGCCTATGTGGCTATGCTGATGGAAGAGGTGTTTATGATATGCCAGACTGATATCTCAGTCTTAGTGACTCTCACAGGGAAAACCTGGAACCACAGGAGAGAGGCAAGGCCCTTTGAGTGGGTATGGGAAGCTGGGTTGGAGGACTTCTGATATGAATGGTAGGAGTGGGTGGGGAAGGTCTAGGTAGCTCACCACTTTCAATGCCAAATTGCACCCGGCGATCTACGTCATCTGCCCAGATGGCTTCTGGAGGTTCACGGTAAAGCAAGGGGAAGACGCCTCGGCATAAGTGGACCTGGCGGGCAGCTTGGGCAGAGCGGGTGACAGCAATGACTGCTGCCCGAGGTCGGTACCGAGACAGAAGCTGGGCTGAGCTGGAGAAGGCAGAGAAGGTCAGCCCAGAACAGCGAGGGAGTGGTGAACCAGGAAAGGAGAGTCTGGGTTCTGGTTCCAGGTGTCACTAACAAGCTGTGTGACCCTGAGTAAGTCATCATACTTCTCTGGGCCTTGGTGTTCTCACCTGTAAAATGAGTGTAAGAATGCCTGCCTCCCAGGCTGGGCACAGTGGCTCATGCCTATAATCCCAGCACTTTGGGAGGCCGAGGTGGGAGAATTATTTGAGCCCAGGAGTTGAAGACCAGCCTAGGCAACATAGTGAGACCCTATCTCTGTTAAAAAAAAATAATAATAATAAAGAATGCCTGCCCTCCCTACCACACAAGAAAGGTAGATAATAAGGATATATCAAATGAGATAATAAGGAGAAATCTCCTCAAGAAATATAAAAACTGGCCAGGCACGGTGGCTCATGCCTATAATCCCAGCAGTTTGGGAGGCCAAGGAGGGTGGATCACCTGAGGTCAAGAGTTCGAGACCAGCCTGGCCAATATGGCAAAACCCTGTCTCTACGAAAAATACAAAAAATTAGCCGGCGTGGTGGCAGATGCCTGTAATTCCAGCTACTCGGGAGGCTGAGGCAGGAGAATCACTTGAACCTGGGAGGTGGAGGTTGTGGTGAGCCGAGATTGCACCATTGCATTCCAGCCTGAGCAACAGAGCGAGACGCCGTTCTCAAAAGAAAAAACAACAACAACAACAACAAAGTATAAAACCCTTTTGAGAATGTGCATTATGTGCTTAATTTACTATATAGATATTAGGTACTATGTAGTACCTAATATCTCTTGTTAATCCTCGCAACCCCATGAAGAACAAATCATTACCTTGTCCTGTTCATGAGGAAAGACAGCAGGCGAATAGAGCTACATTTCAGAGTAAAGACTTAAACTCAGACCTACTGGGCCCTTCTGCAATACCTCAGCATTTGTAAGCTCTGTGGGCCGAACAGACTTGCCTCTGAGCCCCAGGAGCCCAAATGGCCTTGAAGCCAATGTGCCCAGTGATGCCGCTATCCCCTTCCAGCCCCAGAAGCTCACTGGCATTCTGTATCTCCTGGCCTCCAGCTGTCATTGCTGCCTCTCCTCTTGTCTCAGGTGGACACTCTTCACCCCTGGTGACCAGACTAAACCCAGGCCTGGGGCCCATCCCAGCCTACCCCTGACCCAAATCTCCATCTGGGCATTCCCAGTATCCCCCTCACCGGCCAGTTGTGGTCAGTACGATGATGGCAGCAGCACAGCACTTGAAGGCAGCCTCCACGGCGCCAATGGCGGTGACCTCAGTGGGATCACGGCTCAGTGGTGCTGCCCGACGTAGCTCCTCAAACAGCTGCCGGTGGTACACTGCAGCCTCTGCCTCCCGGGCAATCTGCAGGTGCCAGAATGTCAGGCTGCGAAGGGGCACTGGGGTATGGAAGGGATTTGGTTCCCTGGCCCATTTGCTTTTCATTCTGAGCTCCTACCGCATGCTGCATCTTCACGGCTTCCACAGGGAAGTTGCCTTTGGCAGTCTCCCCTGACAACATGATGCAGTCGGCCCCATCTAGCACAGCATTGGCCACATCACTTGTCTCTGCCCTCGTTGGCCGGGGCTTGGTAATCATGCTCTCCAGCATCTGGGGGACAGCGTGGACATCAAAGATGTAGGAGTCACACCGTCACTTGAGACCCTGCCCAAGCTACTCTCTGACACCCACATTCTCAGAGTGTCCCGAAATCAAGGGTCACAGTCACAACCCCTGAAAATAGGGGTCAAAGTATATCTAACTTTATCATTTGAGGATCAAACACTTGTCAGCAAAATGTGCTATAAACCTACAGTGTGGGCCGGGCATGGTGGCTCACGCCTGTAATCCCAGCACTTTGGGAGGCCGAGGTGGGTAGATCACCTGAGGTGAGGAGTTCGAGACTAGTCTGGACAACATGATGAAACCCTGCCACTACTAAAAATACAAAAAGTAGCCTGGTGTGGTGGTGGTAACTGTAATCCCAGCTACTTGGGAGGCTGAGGCAGGAGAATTGCTTGAACCCAGGAGGTGGAGGTTGCAGTGAGGGAAGATTGTGCCACTGCACTCCAGCCTGGATGACAGAGACAAAACAAAACAAAACAAACCCTTACAGTATGGGTATTCATCCACAGTTGTCCCTAAAACCCACAAAGTGCCGAACCTCAAGGGCTCACTCCAGACCTGTGTGGCACAGACAACAGGCTTGCCCGCCAAGTTGCAGCGCCCAATCATCATCTTCTGAGCCAGAAAAACCTTCTCTGCTGGAATCTCGATGCCTAGGTCCCCCCGTGCCACCATGATGCCATCGCTCACCTCCAGGATTTCATCAAACCTGAGAGGTTGGGAGAATCAGGGCTGAGGCAGAAAGCCAGGAGATGCCAGGCAGAGGCAGGCGAGAGAAGAAAGGTGATGGGGAATAGCGACAGGGCCGAAGGGGAACAGAGCCCAAGCCTCACCTCTTCACGCCTTCGTGATTCTCAATTTTGCTGATGATCTTGATGCCCTGTCCTTCTGGCCCCAGAGCAGCCCTGACAGCAGCCACGTCGCTGGCTTTCCGCACAAAGGAGGCAAACACGATGTCCACTCCATGCTCCACCCCGAAGCGCAGGTCCCGGACGTCCTGCTCGGACAGCCCGGGCAAGTCCACCTGGGCCCCCGGCAAGTTCACGCCCTTATGGCTGCCCAGGACGCCACCGTTCTCCACTTGGGTCACCAGTCCCTCTGGGCCTGAGGACATGGAGAGAGCCAGCTGCGGTCAGGGGTGAGGACGGGGCACAGTTACAGCAGAGAGGACACTGGGCTTGGACCCCCAAGAGGTCAGGAACCACGCCCTCCTCGTCTCTCCGCCCTTGTTCTGGACTCTGCCCAGAAGAGGCACAGATGGACATCCGTGGAAGAAACGACCCACCCGTAGTCCAGCCCAAACCCAGGGTGAGCGCGGAGTCTGCATGCTGGGGACTCCTGGGACAGGCTGGCAAAGACGCGTGGCCAGGGGAAGGTGTGGTCGGTCTGAGGGCTGATGGGGGAGCCAAGGAGAAGGGAATGTGCCCAGCGCACGGATGTGGTCAGGGCGGGAGGCGCGTCCGCACCGATTTTCTGGACCACTAGGGAGATGAGCCCGTCGTCAATGTAGATGCGGCCCCCCACCGGCACGACCCCGACAACATTGGGGTAGTCCACCCACACGGTGTTCGCGTTCCCCCGCGTCCGAAACGCGGGGTCCACAGTCACCAGCACCTGGGAGCCCTTCACCAGCTCCACTTCCGACTCCGGACCCTAGGGGCGGAGCCAGAGGAGACGTGAGTTCTGCGCCCTGGAGTCCGGGACCCACCCCTGCCCACGCCTGGACCCCGTCCAACTGGCGCCGCCTTTCCCGCCCCGGCCCGGCGAGTCCCAGCCCCACTGCTCACCCCCTGCAGGATCCCAGTGCGGATCTCCGGTCCCTTGGTGTCCAGGGCGATGGCCACGGGCCGGTAGCCGAGCGGGGAAGCTGCAAAGCTCTCCACCGCCTCCCGGACGTTGGCGATGGATTCAGCGTGGTACTGGGGGAGGGAGCGGAGCGAGGGTTTCAGGGGAAGGTGGCCAGGACCTCGAGGCATCCTCCTGCCCCACCCACCGCCCGGCGGCCCGTCCTGCACCTCGTGGGAGCCATGGGAGAAATTGAGTCGCGCAATGTTCATCCCGGCCTTGATCATCTCCTTGAGGCGCTCCACGGAGCGAGATGCCGGCCCTAGAACCAGAAATTCACGTTCAGACAACATTCCCCCAGAACATGAGAGGCAACCAAACCCAACCCATTACCACTCTGAGAAGGCCCCGCGCCACAAGAGCCCTGTTACCTGACCTTTATTCCCTGATGCAACCCCTGCTCACAGATCACAGACTCTGCTTCCCTCTCCAGCAAACATCCGTTCCCTTGGGGAGACGGCATTGTGGAAGTAGGAGGGGAGTGCCCTCCGCCAGGCCTGAGGTCATTGTGTGGGCATGTGATGTATGTAAGTGCTGCTTGCCCAGCTACCCCAGGGTATGGGGTGTAGGGCAGGGGCTGGGAGCCAGGTGAGGGCGTTTGGGTGCGGGGTTTTAGAGCTAGGAGGCCTCATGGACTGAGGAGAGCTGAGTTCTATCCCACGCCAGCGCTGTTATGGGGCAGCTGCTAGCTGAGCGCAGGTTGGCTCATTCTCCGGTCCCTATCTGTCTTCCCACTTGTGCACTAGATCTCCTCCTTCTCACCTGCTCAAGGACATAGATTCAGCCATTCTGTGGTCCTCTGTGACACCCATGTTTTCCTTTTCTTTTTTTTTCTTTTTTCTTTCTTTCTTTCTTTTTTTTTTTTTGAGACAGAGGGAGTTTTGCTCTTGTCACCCAGGCTGGAGTGCAGTGGCAGCATCTCTGCTCCCTGCAACCTCTGCCTCCCCGGTTCAAGCAATTATCCTGCCTCAGCCTCCTGAGTAGCTGGGATTACAGGCGTGCACCACCACACCTGGCTAATTTTTTTGTATTTTCATTAGAGAAGGGGTTTCACCATGTTGGCCAGGCTGGTCTTGAACTCCTGACCTCAGGTGATCCACCCACCTCCGCCTCCCAAAGTGCTGGGATTACAGGTGTGAGCCACCTCGCCCAGCCATGTTTTCCTTTTTTACTGGATCATCCGCATCAGCATGTAAACCTGTTATTTCTTTCATCATTTAAAAAAAAATTCTAGGCCAGGCACGGTGGCTCACGCCTGTAATCCCAGCACTTTGGGAGGCCGAGATGGGCAGGTCAGGAGGTCAGGAGATCAAGACCATCCTGGCTAACACGGTGAAACCCCGTCTCTACTAAAAAATACAAAAAAAAACTAGCTGGGCGAGGTGGCGGGCGCCTGTAGTCCCAGCTACTTGGGAGGCTGAGGCAGGAGAATGGCGTGAACCCAGGAGGCGGAGCTTGCAGTGAGCTGAGATCCGGCCACTGCACTCCAGCCTGGGCACATAGCGAGACTCCGTGTCAAAAAAAAAGAAAAAAAAATTCTCTTAATCCCCTGGTTTCCCCTCAGTCCCAGTTTTTGCTCTCTCTTGCAGCAAAACTTATTGCAACAGTTATCTGTACTTGCTGCCTCCAGTTCCCCTCCCCCATTCTCCCTTGAACCCACCCCACTCAGGCGCTGGCCTCCATCTCTCCACTGCATCTGTTCTTGTCACGGCCACCAAGAACCTCTGTGTTGTTGCTCAATGTAATGCTCAGTGCTCAGTCCTCCTCTATTGGCCCATCAGCAGCCTGGACATACATCCCTCTTTGACACACTGTCTTCACCTGACCTCCAGGACCACACCCTCTCTTGGTTGACTCCTACCTCACTAGCTGCACCTTCCCAGTCTCCTTTCCTTGTTCCTCCCCTTAACATTAGATGATACCTTGTTCTCTTCTCTGTCATTTCACGTACACTCCTTTGGTGATCTCAACTAGTCTCATGGCTTGAGATACCATCTATATGTAGCCAACTCCCAAGTGTCTCTCCAATCCAGACCTTTCTCCCAAACCCAGAGTTGTGTACCTGACTGCCCCCTCTCTATCACACTTGGATGGCTAATATGCATCTCAGACTTAACATGTCCCAAGTGAACTGCTCTCTCCCGAACCCCTTCCACCACAGTCTTTCCTGCTCAGTGGATAATGCATTGTTGCAGTTCCTCATGGCAAAAACCTCAGAGTCACCTGTCACCTTTGACTCCTTTCTTTCTCGCCCTCACTCCCTACCCCATATCCAGTCAATCAGCAAATCCTGTCAGCTCTACCTGCAAAATAGATTCAGAATCTGACCACTTCTCACCACCTCTCTGCCGCCAACTGGTCTGAGACAGAAATACTGCAGGGCACCCTTCCCCCCACCCTCCATCTATTTTCAGTGCAGCAGCAGGGGAGGGGAGGTTCTATTAAAACATAAATAAGAGCTTGTCATTCCCCTGCTCAAAACCCTGCAGCAGTTTCTCATTTCACTTGGAGGAAAACGCAACTCAAATTCTAAAAATGGCCTACAAAGCCCCACCTGATCTTCCTCTCCCTGCACAGTCTCTTCATGTCTGCTGCTCTTCCCGCTTGATGGTTTTTAGCTCTTCTAACCTCCTTGACTTAGGCCTTGGCACTGACTGGTCCTTCTTCCTGGAATTCTCCTCCCCAGATCTCTGCATGGCTAATTCTCTCATCTCCTTCAAGTCTTCCCTTAGGTCTCATTTTCTCAATAATGGGTACCTGACCTCCCTATTTAGGGCTGCAACTTGCCTTCACCCTTGTACCCCTGATGCCCTTACCATACTTGATTTCTTTCCCCATAGCACTTATAACTTTCACCTTTTCTTTCTTTTCTTTTTTTGAAACGGAGCCTCGCTCTGTCGCCCAGGCTGGAGTGCAGTGGCCGGATCTCAGCTCACTGCAAGCTCTGCCTCCTGGGTTCACGCCATTCTCCTGCCTCAGCCTCCCGAGTAACTACAGGCGCCCGCCACCTCGCCCGGCTAGTTTTTTGTATTTTTTTTAGTAGAGACGGGGTTTCACCGTGTTAGCCAGGATGGTCTCGATCTCCTGACCTCGTGATCTGCCCGACTCAGCCTCCCAAAGTGCTGGGATTACAGGCTTGAGCCACCGCACCCGGCCTCTTTTTTTTTTTTTTAGACGGAATTTCGCTCTGTCACCAGGCTGGAGGACAGTGGCACGATCTCTGCTCACTGCAATCTCCACCTTTCGGTTCAAGCAATTCTCCTGCCTCAGCTTTCTGAGTAGCTGAGACTACAGGCATGCACCACCACGCACAGCTAATTTTTGTGTTTTTAGTAGAGATGGGGTTTCACCATGTTGGCCAGGATGGTCTCAATCTCTTGACCTCGTGATCCGTCTGCCTCCGCCTCCCAAAGTGCTGGGATTACAGGCATGAACCACCGCGCCCGGCCATTTTTTTTTCTTTTTTTTTAAGACAGAATTTTGCTCTTGTTGCCCAAACTGGAGTTCAATGGCGTGATCTCGGCTCACTGCAACCTCCGCCTCCCAGGTTCAAGCGATTCCCCCTCCTCAGCCTCTTGAGTAGCTGGGATTAAAGACACATGCCACCATCCCTGGCTGATTTTTTGTATTTTTAGTAGAAACAGGGTTTCACCATGTTAGCCAGGCTGGTCTCGAACTTCTGACCTCAGGTGATCCACCTGCCTCAGCCTCCCAAAGTGCTGGGATTATAGGCGTGAGCCACTTTGCCCAGCCAACTTTCTTTCTCTTTCTTTCTTTCTTTCTTTCTTTCTTTCTTTCTTTCTTTCTTTCTTTCCTTCCTTCTTCCTTCCTTCCTTCCTTCCTTTCTTTTCTTTTTCTTTCTTTCTTTCTTTCTTTCTTTCTTTTCTTTTTTTCTTCCTTCCTTCCTTCCTCCTTCCTTCCTTCCTTTCTTTCTTTCTTTCTTTTTTTTGACAGGTTCTCGTCTGTCACCTAGGCTGGAGTACAGTGGCTTGATCATGACTTACTGCAGTCTTGACCTCCTGGGCTTAAGTGATCCTCCCGCCTCAGCCTCCTGAGTAGCTGGAACTACAGGCGTGCACCACCACACCCAACTAATTTTTGTATTTTTTGTAGAGATAGGTTTTGCCATGTTGCCCAGACTGGTCTCAAACTCCTGGGCTCAAGCAATCTGCCAACCTTGGCCTCCTAAAGTGCTGGGATTATAGGCATGAGCCACTGAGCCCAGCCCACTTTTATTTATTTATTTATTTATTTATTTTTGAGATGGAGTGTTTCTCTTGTTGCCCAGGCTGGAGTGCAATGGTGCGATCTCGGCTCACCACAACCTCCCCCTCCTGGGTTCAAGCGATTCTCCTGCCTTAGCCTTCTGAGTAGCTGGGATTTCAGGCATGCGCCACCATGCCTGGCTATTTTGTATTTTTAGTAGAGACAGGGTTTCTCCATGTTGGTCAGGCTGGTCTCAAACTCCTGACCTCAGGTGATCTGCCCACCTTGGCCTCCCAAAGTGCTGGGATTACAGGCATGAGCCACTGTGCTCGGCCTCACTTTCTAACGGAATAAATAATTTACTTCTTTTAAATAATTTATTGTGCTTACTATTTATTGTCACACCAGCTAGACTGTCAGCTCCCCAAGGGTAGGGTTTTTTTGTCTGTTTCTTTCATTGATCTACTCCCAGGGCCCAAAATCTTGTCTACTGTATGCTCAACAAATTTTCGTTGAATGAATGACTGTGTCAAACATGGAGAAGTCTCAAAGGAGACAAAAGATGAAGAAGCACCTCAAGAAACACCGGTAGGCTCTGTGAGGCTGCAGGGGATGGGAGTGTTTACCGATGGTGGCGATGATGCTGGTACTGCGAGCAGCCACGGGCTCGGAGTCAATGTCCAGTAGGCAGAGGTGTTCCAGGAAGGTGTCTGCCATAGCAGCTGGCAGCTGCTGCTGCTGGAAGAAGGCAGTGCCCAGCTCCTGGGTCAGTTGGGCCACACTAGCCCGCCGAAGATACCCCGCTGGCCCTGTGGTAGAAGGGGACACAGGGACTGCATGTCACCTACCCTTCCTCCCCATGCCTTCATCTCTCAGCATACCCTCTATTCCTTCCCTTCTTATGAACTGGGCATCATGCATATATTATCTTATTATGTCACAAGGATCCTATAAAGCAGGTACTGTTAAATGTTCTATAGTTATCCAATTTTATGGATAAAGAAACAGAGACTGAGAAAGATGAAATAAATGGTCCAAGATCATACAGCTTTTAGGTATGGATCAGCTAGGGTTCACATCTAGGTCTGACTAGCTCTAGCCCAAGTTCCTGACCACTCAATCATACTGACCCCACACACCCCAGGACCCCCCAACCTGCAACTACTGATGCCCCTCAACCCCACCACCCCTTGATGTCTAGTCCCCAGCAGCCTGTCCCTATGCAGGCCCAGAATCACCCAGTTCCTGCTCCGAAGATCTCTGTTTTCTCCCTTCTGACCCCTGGCTACTGGCTGGCTTCCCCACCCCATCCTCTGAGTCTCCCAGACCTCTCAAAGCTGCTACAGACCCAGAGGTCCCTGTAGCTTGACCCAGCCCAGTTCAGAGGAGCCCCCCATTCCAGCCACACCTTCCATACCACTGCACACCTCTCTGGGTCTCCCTCTTTGTGGGTCTGCTCCACACTGTTGGGTTGTCAGAGGCATGAGACCCAGCTGGGCTGGGGATCAGTTCTGCAGACTGGTTAAAGTGTCACCAGTGTCTCCTATTCCACTGGAAGCCCTGTATGCCAGGGGCCAGAGTCCAGGAACCATGGGAGTGCCCCGTGGCTTACATGTTGCGGCTCTGGCCTGCCTATAGGGCCTGGAAAAGACCCATGCCAGGGTCCATAATTTAACACAAGGGAGGTTCTGAAGAACTTATGTGTCTCTCCAAAACCCACCTAGCCAGTGGCTGATATGGATCATTTATACCCTCCACCCTGGCTCCTAGTTTCCACCCTCATTTTCCTCCTGTGTTCCATGGCTTCTGCTTTCTTACCTCCTGGAGCCCCAATCAGGATGGACTTGGCTAAGTCTCTTTGGGACTTAGAGACCCATGACCAGCGCTGAAGGGCTGGTATGTTCTCCTGGATCGACATGCTTTCCGTGTGGGCCTGGGGCTGCGGGGCCGTGGAATGAGATGGGGAGGATGACAAAACTGCCGGTCTTATCTAAGGGAGCCAGAGAAGAGAAAAGGGGCACACCCAGTAGGCCACCCTGTCCCCACAGAGTCCCTGCCCCAGAACTGCCTGCTCTCTGCCCTCATCTCCTGGCATTTCCTTTCATCCATTGTTCCTGATAAATTTTCAATCCATTCATACTATCTAGTCATCCACGTGAATAGATATACATATATATATATTTTGTCATTCGTATGGCCCCCTTTTCTTTGTACTTTGCTGAAGTTAGCCCTAGTGAATCCAGGGAGCAGGGGCTATAGGGTGGGGCTGGAGCCTGAAGAAAGGCAAAAGGGATCACTGTGATAGTATGGTGGGGGGAGGGTCACCCAGTTCTGCCCACTTTTTTTCTCTGTCTCAACCAAGAAATGCAGAGTGCCTTCACCACTCTGTAACCTGGCCAGCTGCACGTTTTTGCCTACAGGTTTGAACCCAAGATGGTACGCTGAACATTCCCAGACACTGATAAACTTGATTAGGTTGTTGCTGGAAACACTGAAAGATCGACTATTGTGCTAAACTTATAGACGTCTACCCCCAGGGAAATTTTCTTTCCTCCCTTCCTTCCTTCCTTCTTTCTTTTCTTTTCTTTTTTTTTTGACAGAGTCTCACTCTGTCCCCCAGGCTGGAGTGCAGTGGTGCAATCTCAGCTCACTGCAACCTCTGCCTCCTGGGTTCAAGCAATCCTCCTGCCTCAGCCTCCCGAGTAGCTGGGATTACAGATTGTGCATCACTATGCCCAGCTAATTTTTTTTCTTTTTTTTTTTTTTTGAGACGGAGTCTTGCTCTTTCGCCCGGGCTGGAGTGCAGTGGCCGCATCTCAGCTCACTGCAAGCTCCGCCTCCCGGGTTTTACGCCATTCTCCTGCCTCAGCCTCCGGAGTAGCTGGGACTACAGGCGCCCGCCACCTCGCCCGGCTAGTTTTTTTTTGTATTTTTAGTAGAGAGGGGGTTTCACCGTGTTAGCCAGGATGGTCTCGATCTCCTGACCTCGTGATCCGCCCGTCTCGGCCTCCCAAAGTGCTGGGATTACAGGCTTGAGCCACCGCGCCCGGCCTAATTTTTTTTCTTTATCTTTTTTTTTTTTTTGAGACAGAGTCTGGCTCTGTTGCTCAGGCTGGAGTGCAGTGGTGCGATCTTGGCTCACTGCAACCTCTGCCTCCTGGGCTCAAGTGATTCTCCTGTCTCAGTCTCCTGAGTAGCTGGGATTATAGGCACCTGCCACCACACCTGGCTAATTTTTGTATTTTTAGTAGAAACCGGGTTTCGCTGTGTTGGCCAGGCTGGTCTCGAACTCTTGACGTTGAGATCCACCCGCCTCGGCCTCCCAAAGTGCTGGGATTACAGGTGTGAGCCACTGCACCTGACCTAATTTTTGTATTTTTTTTATAAAGACGGGGTTTCACCATGTTAGCCAGGCTGGTCTCCAACTCCTGGCCTCAAGTATCCACCAGCCTCAGCCTCTCAAACTGCTGGGATTACAGGTGTGAGCCACCATGCCCAGACTTTCTTTCTTCTTTCTTTCTTTCTTTTTTTTAAAAGGGTCTTACTCTGTCACCCTGGCTGGAGTGCACTGGTGTGATCATGGCTCACTGTAGCCTTGACCTCCTGGGCTCAAAAGATCCTCCCACCTCAGCCTCCCAAGTAGCCGGTACTACAGGTATGCACCACCATGCCTGGTAACTTTTTAAATTTTTATTTATTACAAATTTTTTTTTTCCTTTCTTTCCACAGGTGTTGACTTTTTATTTTTGTGGAGACTGGTGTCACTCTGTTGCCCAGGTTGGTCTTGAACACTTATGCTCAAGTGGTCCTCCTGCCTTGGTCTCCCAAAGTGCCAGGATTACAAATGTGAGCCATAGTACTGGCCTCAAATTTCTTAAACACTCCTATAAACACCATATCCTGAACCCCTCCTTGAGAATATACCTGGGTAGAACACCCATTGTCCACAGCAAGGATGTGCAGCAGCTGTTCTGTAGGTAAGTTCCCCTAATGTCTGCTTTGGCCTGATTGCCCTGGCATTTAGCACTTCACTCACTGGAATCCCAACCAGCCTCATCTTGGGATGGTTTGGGGCATCCTTTGGGAGAGCTGCCCTGATGCCAGCTGTGGGTTCAGCTGATACTAACTGGTGGGATTCTCTGGAAGGGCTTTGATAGCATCATCATCATCGTAGCATTCATTAGTTACCATGTGCCCATTCCCCACTGTCCAATCTTTATCAAACACGTACTCTATATCAGGCCCTAAGGACACACTGGTGAGCAAAACAGACAGGGCCTTTGCTCTCTGTGAGATTTACAGTACAGCGGGGAGACAGACTATGAACAAGTATCAGAGAAATAAATATGGAACTACAAACCTTGCAAGTGCTACTAAGTAATCGATCAGGGTGCTGGAACACAGAAGCCAGTGGGAGAAGAGAGAGGGTGTATTTTATTTTATTTATTTATTTTGGAAGCGGAGTTTTGCTCTTGTCACCTAGGCCGGAGTGCAGTGGCACGATTTCAGCTCACTGCAACCTCTGCCTCTGGGGTTCAAGTGATTCTCATGCCTCAGCTTCCCGAGTAGCTGGGATTACAGGTGCGCATCACCACGCTCGGCCTCGAGGATGTATTTTAGACAAGATGAGATGGTTGAGGAAGTCTTCTTTGAAGTGATTATTTTGCAGCTGAAATTTGAAGGATGAGGAGGAACCAGTGGGGACAAATGGAGGAAGGGGTTTTCCACAGTGGGGGGGGGGGTGCAGAAATAATATATGCCAAGGCTCTGAGGAAGAAAAAGCTTGGCGCCAAGGAGACAAAGAGCTGCAATGAGGTTGCATGCCTGGAGTGCAGGGTCGTGGCCCATGGTGAAGGTAGGGGACCTGAGCAGGATCTTGTGATGTGGTGGGTTTACCCAGGGGGTAGACATGATCCAATTGATGGTTTAGGTCCCTTCTGTTGCTGGGTAAAGAATAGATGGTAGCCAGGTGTGGTGGCTCATGCCTGTAATCCCAGCACTTTGGGAGGCCAAGGCAGGTGGATCACCTGAGATCAGGAGTTTGAGACCAGCCTGGCTAACATGGTGAAACCCTGTCTCTACTAAAAATACAAAAAATTAGCCGGGTGTGGTGGTGCGCACCTGTAATCCCAGCTACTCAGGAGGCTGAGGCAGGAGAATCACTTGAATCCGGGAGGCGGAGGTTTCAGTGAGTCAAGATCACGCCATTGCACTCCAGCCTGGGCAACAAGAGCGAAACACCGTCTCAAAAAAAAAAAAAAAAAAAAAAGAATACATGGTAGGTACAGGTAGACCTACTATGGGCTTAGAAAGAATCTTGGTGGTAGGTGATCTAGCATGTTGGCAGTGAAGATGAAGAGAGGGGGACGGCTTGGAGATGCATTTTGGAGAAGAGCCAGCAAAGTGGAACAGCAAAACAGCCATGGAGAGGGTAGCTTCTAGCATCAAGGAGTGTGGCTTGAGCAGTTGGGTAGATGGTAGTGCCACTAACTGAGACTATGGAGGAAATAGGTTTGAAGTAGGGGGAAATTCAAGCTTTCTGTTTTGCCAGGCTAAATTTGAGAAGCCAGTTAATCATCAAAATCCATAGTCAGACAGTTGGAGCTGTTCATCGAGCACACTTCCTGTGTGCTGGAACAGCATTCGTGCCTCATGGACACCGTCCCCTTTTATCATTGTGACAACCTAGAAAGAAGGTAGGATCAACAGGCTGTTTTACAGATGAGGGAACTGGGCCATAGCAAGGTTCCTTCTCCACTCTGCTGTGGGGCCAGGAGGCTGAAGGCTTTGCAGAGTGGCATCTGTAGGGTTTGGAGACTGGCATCCATAGGAGATGAGACAGAGGGTGAGGTTGAGCATTTACCTCCCCAGCTGCCCCCTGTGAGGATTCTAGGGACCATTCTCTCCCTATGCCTTGGACCCTTACAGGAGTAACGAAGCCCACTGTTATTAGATCTGGGGTAATGCACTATCCCTTGTGGTTTACCAACACCCTGCCCATTCCTTTGTATAACTCTGTTATGAAACACCTTCAAATTATTCAATTTGAGAGAATTCTTTATTTCCTGAAGAAATCCTACCTGATACACTTGTCTGATACTAAAAGTCTTGTCAGGAGTGGAGCTGGGATTCAGACCCAGAGAGTAGAGCTCCAGAGCCCGAGTTGTAACCACTAAGCTCCATGCCTGCCCCTTGGGACTGTTTCAGTGGCTGGGAAGGGGAGAAGTCTGTGACTCTGGAGTTGGAAAAGAGACAGATAGTAGGGAGGACTTCCTAGGGGAAATGAGCATGGGGTCTCATCTCTCTGTATATAGAAGACAGAACGCATAAAGAGGGACAAAATTTGAAGCCAGAGAGAATGTGGTAGACTTCAGGGACTGGGGATTCAGGCCTTGTGCTTGTGGTGTTGGGAGAGACATGGGACTTTGGGCCTTTAAGGATGGTCTGGCATTATTTTGTTTTTGATACAGGGCCTTCCTCTGTAGCCCAGGCTGGAATGCAGTATCATGATCTCTCCTCACCGCAGCCTCCATCTCCTGGGCTCAAGTGATCTTCCTATCTCAATGTCCCAAGTAGTTGGGACTACAGGTGTGCACCACAATGCCTACTATTTTTTTTCGTGTGTGTATTTTCTGTAGAGATGGAGTTTTACCATGTTGCCCAGGCTGGTGCAGAACTCCTGGGCTCAAGTGGTCTGCCCGCCTTTGCCTCCCAAAATACTGGGATTACAGCATGAGCCACCACGCCCAGCTGTGGTCTGGCAATATTGAACTGGCATCAGAACCGGCTGGGAGGATAGGAATCCCAGAGATCTCAGTCCCAAGGGATTAGCAGGAGGTGGGGGGCAGTTCTCCAAAGGAGCCTGTGTCCTGTCCAGCTAAGGGACAGACACTTTGACCTGAAATCAGGCCAGAGTTTCCTCAGCAATATATAATCTCGCCCATTTTTATGCAAATGATAGCAATGGTACCATACATAACACTCTATACTGTTTTTCTTTACCATTTAGTAATAGATCTTAGACTCCTTGCATATTGAAGCCATAAAAGGGAGGCCTCAATTTTGCTCACAATTTTATTTATTTATTTACTTATTTATTATTTTGAGGCAGAGTCTCACTCTTTCACCAAGGCTAGAGTGCAGTGGCGCCATCTCAGCTCACTGTAGCCTCCATCTCCTGGGTTCAAGTGATTCTCCTGCCTCAGCCTCTTGAGTAGCTGGGATTACAGGCATGTGCCACCACACCTGGCTAATTTTTGTATTTTTAGTAGAAATGGGGTTTTGCCATGTTGGCCAGGCTGGTCTCGAACTCCTGACCTCAGGTGATATGCCCACCTCGGCCTCCCAAAGTGCTGGGATTACAGGCATGAGCCACCATGTCCAGCCCTGCTCACAATATATAATGGACTCCCTGAAATCTATTTGTTGTTCCCTTCCTCTGCTTATAGAGTGTTCTCCCATAGATGAATGTACGTACGCCTTGCTCATTGCTTCCTTCTGATCCGTTTTCAGATATCACCCTGCCAGTGAGGCCTTCTCTGCTCACTCTAGTTAATACTGCAATCTTCCCTATGCTTTGCCCTTCATCCCTGCTCTGCTTTGATAGATTTTACAATCATTAAATGTGTTCCCACCCCCAAGCTGGAGTGTCAGTTCTGTGAGGACTGAGATTTTTGTCTTTGTTCTCTGCTATATTCCTAGAGCCTAGTAGGTGTTCAATAAATTTTTGTTTTATATACATATATATATGTTGTTTTTGAGACAGAGTCTTGCGGTGTCGCCCAGGCTTGAGTGCAATGGTGCGATCTTGGCTCACTGTAACCTCCGCCTCCTGGGTTCAAGCAATTCTCCTGCCTCAGCCTCCCAAGTAGCTGGCACTACAGGTGTCCACCACCATGACCAGCTAATTTTTTGTATTTTTAGTAGAGACCAGGTTTCACTGTGTTAGCCAGGATGGTCTCGATCTCCTGACCTTGTGATCTGTCTGGCTTCAGCCTCCCAAAGTGCTAGGATTACAGGCGGGAGCCATCGCGCCCAGCCTATTTTTTTTTTTTTTTTTTTGAGATGGAGTCTCAGTCTGTCACCCAGGCTGAAGTGCAATGGCCTGATCTTGGCTCACTGCAACCTCTCCTTCCCAGGTTCAAGGGATTCTCCTGCCTCAGCCTCCTGAGTAGATGGGATTATAGGCACCCGCCACCACCCCCGGCTAATTTTTGTATTTTTAGTATAGACAGGGTTTCACCATGTTGGCCAGGTTGGTCTTGAACTCATGACCTCAGGTGATCTGCCCACTTCGGCCTCCCAAAGTGCTGGGATTACAGGTACGAGCCACCATACCCAGCCCAACTTTTCTTACTATTATTATTTTTTTGAGACAGAGTCTCACTCCTGTTGTCCAGGCTGGAGTGCAGTGGCATGATCACAGCTCACTGCAGCCTCAACCTCCTGGGCTTAAGCAATTCTCCCACCTCAGCCTCCTGGGTAGCTGGGATTACAGGCATGCACCACCATACTTGGCTAATTTTTTGTATTTTTAGTACAGATGGGGTTTTCCCATGTTCCTCAGGCTGGTCTTGAACTGGGCTCAAGCGATCCTTCTGACTCAGCTTCCCAAAGGGCTAGGATTATAGGTGTGAGCCACTGTACCCGGTCAAATACATAATTTTTGAAGGATGAACGAATGATAATGGGAGCCAGCCCTTGGCTTGAATCAACAAGGTCCAGTTCCAGCTTCTCTCCTGGGCTACAGACCCACATATTCAATTACCCACCTCTAACCACCACTCTGTGACTGGGGCCACACTCAGTTCAGCGTTCCTCCCTGTTCCTCCCTCTATCATAGCTAAGTAAATGTTTCACTTCCTTGCTCCCACCCCATCCTGCTCTACCTCCTTGACTCTCTGCACCCTAAAGAAAATGGGAGCACAGTGGCTCATACCTATAATCCTAGTGACTCCAGAGGCTGAGGTAAGAGGATCACTTGAGGCCAGGAGTTCCAGACCAACCTGGGCAGTGTAGCAAGACCCCATATCTACATTGGCTAGGTGTGGTAGTGCACACCTGTAGTGTTATCTAGGAGGCTGGGGTGGGATGATAGCTTAAGCCCAGAAGTTTGAAGCTGCAGTGTGCTATGATGGCACCACTGCACTGCAGCCTGGGTGATGGAAAAAAACTCTCTGGAAAAAAAAAAAAAAAAAAAGAAGAAAGAAAGAAAGAAAAAAGAAACTGGGAGCTCCTCACTCCCTACATCTAACATAAATCAAAACAACAACAACAAAAAGTGTCTGGGCACAGTGGCTCATGACTGTAATCCCAGCACTTTTGGAGGCTGAGGCGGGAGGATCACTTGAGTTCAGGAGTTCAAGACCAGACTGGGCAGCATAGTGAGACACCATCTCTACAAAAAATAAAAAGTTGGCTGGGTGCAGTGGCTTACGCCTGTAATTGCAGCACTTTGGGAGGCCGAGGCGGGTGGATCACGAGGTCAAGAGATAGAGACCATCCTTGCTAGCACAGTGAAACCCCGTCTCTACTAAAAAATACAAAAATTAGCTGGGTATGGTGGCAGGCGCCTGTAGTCCCAGCTACTCAGGAGGTTGAGGCAGGAGAATAGTGTGAACCTGGGAGGCAAAGCCTGCAGTGAGCTGAGATTGCGCCACTGCACTCCAACCTGGGCGACAGAGCGAGACTCCGTCTCAAAAATAATAATAATAAAAAATAAAATAAAATAAAATAAAAAGTTAGCCAGGTGTGGTGGCACGTGCCTGTAGTCCCAGCTACTCAAGAGGCTGAGGTGTGAGGATTGCTTGAGCCCGGAAGGTCAAGGCTACAGTGAGCTATAATCATGCCATTGCACTCCATACTGGGTGAGAGAATGAGACCCTGTCTCAAAGGGGAAGAAAAGAAAGAAAGAAAAAGAAAAAAACTGAACCAGAAGAGGAGGTCATGAGAATCTCTGATTTATAGCCAGTCAGTTAGATGCACAGATGACTATCGGGACTTGCGATTTTTTTTTTTTTTTTTGAGATGGAGTCTCGCTCTGTTGTCCAGGCTGGAGTGCGGTGGTGTGATCTCAGCTCACTGCAACTTCCACCTCCTGGGTTCAAGTGATTCTCCTGCCTCAGTGTCCTGAGTAGCTGGGATTACAGATGCCCGCCATCAGGACTGGCTAATTTTTGTATTTTCAGTGAAGACGGAGCTTCACTATGTTAACCAGGCTGGTCTCGAACTCCTGACCTTGTGATCCACCTGCCTTGGATTCCCACAGTGCTGGTCAGGTGTGAGCCACCACACCCGGCTAAGGAACTTGCGATTTATCCGAAGTGGGTAGGGGAAGTTCTCTCAGGACTGAGCCCTTAACCTATGTGGTCTGTGATAGCTCCAAGTAAATAGTGTCAAAATTGAATTAAGGCTGGGCATGGTGGCTAAGCTGACTTAAAAATTAGCTAGGTGTGGTAGTGCACATCTGTAGTTCCAGCACCCTAGGAGACCGAGGTGGGCAGATCATTTAAGATCAGGAGTTTGAGACTAGCCTTAATCCCAGCACTTTGGGAGGCTGAGAGGGGTGGATCAGCTGAGGTCAGGAGTTCAAGACCAGCCTGGCCAACATGGCGAAACCCCCTCTCTACTAAAAATACAAAATAGCCGGGCGAGGTGGCAGGCAGCTGTAATCCCGGCTACTCAGGAGGCTGAGGCAGGGAGAATTACTTGAACCTGGGAGGCAGAAGTTGCAGTGAGCCAAGATTGCACCACTGCATTCCAGCCTGGGCAATGGCAATACAGAGAGATTCTGTTTCAAAAAAAAAAAAAGTCCAGGCACGGTGGCTTACGCCTGTAATCCCAGCACTTTGGGAGGCCGAGGCAGGCAGATCACCTGAGGTTGGGAGTTCAAGACCAGCCTGACCAACATGGGGAAAACCTATCTCTACTAAAAAAAAAAAGATTACAAAATTACCTGGGTGTGGTGGTGCCAGCCTGTAATCCCAGCTACTTGGGAGGCTGAGGCAGGAGACTCTCTTGAACCCGGGAGGCGGAGAGAGAGGCTGCAATAAACACCTGGGGTTACAGGTGTTAGCCATCGTGACCTGCTGTAATTTTTCATGTAATGATACTTTGCTGGACCTCCAATTCCTTTCTGGGTATGCACAATGATTTATAATTTTTAAAATTATGGTAAAATTTACATAATTAAAAAAATATGGTATGGTAAAATATACATAAGTAAAGTTTTTTTTTTTTTTGAGACAGAGTCTTGCTCTGTCGCCCAGACTGGAGTGCAATGACGCGATCTTGGCTCACTGCAACCTCTGCCTCCCGGGTTCAAGTGATTCTCCTGCCTCAGACTCCTGAGTAGTTGGGATTACAGGCACCCATCACCATGTCCAGCCTTTTTTGTATTTTCAGTAGAGACGGGGTTTTGCCATGTTGGTCATGCTGGACTCGAATTCCTGACCTCAGGTGATCTGCCCACCTTGGCCCCCCAAAATGCTGGAATTACAGGTGTGAGCCACTGCACCCAGCAAAAGACAAATTTTTTTGAGAAAGGTCACTCTCTGTTGCCCAGGTTGGAGTGCAGTGGCACAATCATAGCTTCTGGGCACAACCCCAAACTTCTGGGTTCAAGTGATCCTCTCCCCTCAGCCTCCCAAAATGCTAAGCTTACAGGCATGAGCCACTGTGCCTGTCCTGTAAGTGAAATTGACCACTTTAACCATTTACTATACAGCTAAGTGGCGTTAAGTACATTCACATTGTTGTGCAGCCATTATCACCACCCATCTACAGAATTTTTTTCAACTTCTCAGATGAAACTCTGTACTCATGAAACAATAACTCCTCATTCCCTCTCCCATTAGCCCCAGGAAACCACCATTCTACTTTCTGTTACTATGAATTTGATTATTCTAGGTACCTTATAAGGTACTGAGGCAGGAAAACAGGGTCTGGAGGCAGGAAACATAAGGCCGATTCACACTTCAGCTATGCAGGAAATATCCTCTCCATAGGGCCTAGGCCAAGTAAATGACTTTGTAACTCTACTTTATCCTCTCCATTTACATAGGGCGTACTCTAAGTAGAGGGTATTTAAACTCCCTAAAATTCTGCAATAGGGCCTTTGAGCACCTATGCTCGGGCCTGCTCCCACACTGTAAAGTGTTCTTTCATTTTCAATAAATCCCTTCATTCCTTCTTTCCTTTATTCGTGTGTTTTGTCCAGTTTTTTTTTTTTTTTTTTTTTGAGACAGAGTCTGGCTCTGTTGTCCAGGTTGGAGTGCAGTGGAGCGATCTCAGTTCACCACAACCTCCACCTCCCGAGTTCAAGTGATTCTCCTGCCTCAGCTTCCCGAGTAGCTGGGACTACCGGTGTGCGCCACCATGCTGGGCTAATTTTGGATTTTTTAGTAGAGATGGGGTTTCACTATGTTGGCCAGGCTGGTCTTGAACTCCTGACCTTGTGATCTGCCCGCCTTGGCCTCCCAAAGCGCTGGGATTACAGGCGTGAGCCATTGTGCCCAGCCGTGTTTTATCCAATTCTTTGTTCAAGATGCCAAGAACCTGGACACCCTTCACTGGTGACAGTACCTTATATACACGGAATCATACAGTATCTGTCCTTTTGAGTCTGGCTTATTTCACTTAGCATAATTGTCAGAGGCGTGTGAACCAGAGCAACTCCATCTTGAATAGGGACTGGGTAAAATAATGCTGAGACCTAATGGGCTGCATTTCCAGTTGGTTTAGGCATTCTAAGTCACAGGATGAGATAGGAAACTGGCTCAAGATACAAGTTATAAAGACCTTGCTGTTAAAACAGATTGCAGTAAAGAAACTGGCCAAAACCCACCAAAACCAAGATGGTAACTAGAGAGACCTCTGGTCGTCTTCAATGCTATACTCCTACCACATGCTGTGTCGACATCAGGGTTCTATATGGTCTACAAAGCCAAAGCATGAATAATCCACCCCTTGTTTAGCTTATAATCAATAATCAATACATTTATTTTATAATAATCACAATCATATTTATAATTATTATAAATTATTATAAATATACATTTAACAATATAAATTATTAATATACATTTATAATTATTATAAATCAATAATAAATAACTGGCCAGGCCCGGTGGCTCACTCTTGTAATCCCAGCACTTTCAGAGGTCGAGGTGGCTGGATCACCTTAGGTCAGGAGTTCAAGACCAGCCTGGCCAACCTGGAGAAACTCCCTCTCTACTAAAAACACAAAAATTAGCTGGGCATAGTGGCAGGCACCTGTAATCCAGGAGAATCTCTTGAACCTAGGAAGCAGAGGTTGCGTAGCTGGAATTACAGGCGCGCACCAGCACACCTGGGTAATTTTTGTATTTTTAGTAGAGAAGGGGTTTTGCCATGTTGGCCAGGCTGGTCTCAGATTCCTGACCTCGGGTGATCCGCCCGGCTCGGCCTCCCAAAGTGCTGGGATTACAGGTGTGAGCCCATCAGCCACTGTGCCAGGCCAAGACTCATCTTTTTTTTTTTTTTTTTTTGATACGGAGTTTTGCTGTGTCCCCCCAGCTAGAGTGTAGCCAGCTAGAGTGCAGTGGTGCGCTCACTGCAACCTCCGCCTTCTGGATTCAAGCGATTTTCCTGCTTCAGCCTCCCTGTAGCTGTGATTACAGGTGCCCGCCACGGCGCCGGCTAATTTTTTTTTTTTTTTTTTTTTGAGACGAAGTCTTGCTCTGTAGTCCAGGCTGGGGTGGAGTGGTGTGATCTCGGCTCACTGCAACCTCCGCCTCCCGGGTTGAAGCGATTCTCCTGCCTCAGCCCTCCTGAGTAGCTGGGATTACAGGCGCGCGCCACCCGACTAATTTTTTTTTTTTTTTTTTTTGTATTTTTAGGAGAGACGGGGTTTCGCCACATTGGTCAGGCTGGTCTCGAACTCCTGATCTCACGATCTACCCGCCTCGGCCTCCCAAAATGCTGGGATCACAGGCGTGAGCCACCGTGCCCGGCCCAAGACTCATTTTTCTTAAGCCCTTAAAGCACTTTACACACATTACCTCGTGGTATTACCACCCTCATTCAACAAATGAGGTAAGCTAATCTCAAGGAATTTCACTGAGGATCAGAGATGTTAAATGATTTGCCTAAAGTTAGAGAACTAATAAGTGAGAAAGCTAGTTCTGTTGCGTTTTACTAACGTGCCAATCAGCTGCCCAGGAAGATAATGAAAACTGAAGTTGAGTAAGAGGCGGCCAGAGCCACAGCGGGGGCGTTCCCAGCCTGGCTCGCTTCCGGCACTGATGCCTCCAGCCTAGACCTCTAGGTTTCAGCCCTTCCATTGGTCGTCCGTCACCGTGCGCCATGCTCACACGAGGGCCAGCAGCCAATCAACGCGGCTCGTCTCCACCCAGCCAGGCCACGCAGGATCGCGTTATCGGTCCCTCCCGCGGGCACTCTGGGAGTTGTAGTCTAATTATACATTTCCACCCATAACTTGGGGAGAGCGGGAACTACTCGATCCAGAGAGCCGAGCGCGGAGCGGATTCTGCTTTCAGGAGTACCCGCCAATTAGCGGAACGGAGCAGGAATCCGCATCTGGGAACAGGTGAGAGAGTATGTGTTCTGGGCCTTGGAGGAAGGGGGCCGATACTGGGCCTTACTTCTGTAACGATACTGTGAGGCATCAGAAGGCCAGCCTGTTGTGTCCGTTTTGAAGGTCGGTGGGCTAGACTGGCTGGTCTTCGGGGGGTGCGGAGACTTCCAAACTCTGCCCTTGTGTTTTTCTGGAACCGCCAATATTCCCGGACCCTGGTTTACTCCTTTGCTGCGAGCCCTTCTCTCCCGTCCAAAGTTGCTGCGAGCCTGTCTGCTCAGTCCTAGCGATTCCTGTGAGGCTTGGGACGCGCGGTTCCAGCACCCCGGACAATATGGACGCAGCACCTATGGGTTCTCACCCCAGTGCTTCCCCCCTCCTTGGGGCGTAACTCAGACCCTGGGCACCCCTCTCCATTGCCCAGGGGAGACCTGGGTTCTAGATTTGGCTTTGCCTCTACTATCTTCCTACCTCCTAGAGCCTCAGTTTGGCTTGTGTAAAATAGGATGACTTGAGGGTCCTTTCAGCCCCTAATCCTGTACTCTGTACCACCTCCTTACCCAGCCTTGTGCACGCCGTCTTGAAGGCACTGAGTTCTAGCCTGTTTATTGTAAGTGGCGATTTGTTGGGTCTCCGTCACCCAGCCATACTTTTTGTTCCCTGCATATCCTTGTTGTTGTCCCCAAGCACATTCCACAAGAGGGAGGGGCACTCTGGGCTAAGGCTGGGGTGGGAGTTATCTGGGTAGCGGCCACCATGCCTCTGCCTTTGGTGCTTGCTCCTGCAGGGAGTGCTTGGCGCCCCCTCCCTATGCCACTCCCAGGATGCCCCTGTCCCGCTGGTTGAGATCTGTGGGGGTCTTCCTGCTGCCAGCCCCCTACTGGGCACCCCGGGAGAGGTGGCTGGGTTCCCTACGGCGGCCCTCCCTGGTGCACGGGTACCCAGTCCTGGCCTGGCACAGTGCCCGCTGCTGGTGCCAAGCGTGGACAGAGGAACCTCGGTGAGTGTGGTTGGGGTAAGGGGCCTTGGGGAGGGGATCAGCTGATCAGGTTTCTGACTTGTTTTTCCTTCTACTCAGAGCCCTTTGCTCCTCCCTCAGAATGAACGGAGACCAAAAATCAGATGTTTATGCCCAAGAAAAGCAAGATTTTGTTCAGCACTTCTCCCAGATCGTTAGGGTGCTGACTGAGGATGAGATGGGGCACCCAGAGACAGGAGATGCTATTGCCCGGCTCAAGGAGGTGAGGGATTCATGACTTGGGGGAGTGAGCCTTTGGTTCGGTTGCTCTGTATATGTGGGATTCACCTGTGGCTTATGAGGGACTTTTGACAGATGTGAGAGAAAGCTTTTTTTTTTTTTCTCCCTGAGACAGAGCCTCGCTCTGTCACCCAGGCTGGAGTGCAATGGTGCGATCTCGGCTTACTGCTACCTCCACCTCCCAGGTTCAAGCGATTCTCCTGCCTCAGCCTTCCGACTAGCTGGGATTATAGGCGTGCGCCACCACACCCAGCAAATTTTTGTATTTTTAGTAGAGATGGGGTTTCACCGTGTTGGTCAGGCTGGTCTTGAACTCCTGACCTCAGGTGATCCACCCACCTCGGCCTCCCAAAGTGCTAGGATTACAGGCATGAGCCACCGCGCCTGGCCGAGAAAGCGTTTACCTGAGGGACTCGAGTCTGCTCTGGAGAGGTTGGGGCCTGGGCAAGTATACTTACTCAGTCCGTAAACCTGACTTTTGGCTCTGATCCAAAAGTCATCCAAACTGCTTTGCTTGGGGGTGGAGGCCTTGAACCTGGCAAGTCTTAGATTTTGTGTCCTGAAATCAGAAGCTGATACCTTGGCAGAGACCTGGGAGGAAGACAGTCTGATATTGTCCTATCTCCCTGGGGCCTGAGAAAGTTATTGTATCATTAGAAACCCTTATTCTAGGACATGAACTATTGCTGTGATACTTGCCAATTTTTTTCCTGTTGATTCTGGAGTATCTATTAAAATTCTTTTTATAAATGCTGTCTATCTCATATATCTGAGGGGAATCAAGGGAAAGGGGAGCTTTGCCTATACTGGGATGGGGATTAAAAGAGAGTCTTGGCCTAGCATGGTGGCTCATGCCTGTAATCCCAGGACTTTGGGAGGCTGAGGCGGGGGGATCATGAGGTCAGGAGTTCGAGACCAGCCTGGTCGACATGGTGAAACCCCGTCTCTACTAAAAATACAAAAATTAGCCAGCCGTAGTAGGCGCGCACTTGTAGTCCCAGCTACTCGGGTGGGTGAGACAGGAGAATCGCTTGAACCTGGGAGGTGGAGGTTGCAGTGAGCCGCGATTGCGCCACTACACTCCAGCCTGAGTGACATAGCGAGATGACGTCTTCCCTGTTAGTTAGGTCTGATTGAGAGCAGGGCAGCAGAAGGTAAAGTGAGATGCAAGAGGGGACGCCACTGGAGGAGTGGGAGATGGATCCCACAGCTTGGGTCCCCTGTAAGCTGTCTTTTGGCCGACTTTGGAGAGGTTTTGTCTTTTTTTTTTGAGACGGAGTCTTGCTCTGTCACCTGGGCTGGAGTGCAGTGGCCGGATCTCAGCTCACTGCAAGCTCCGCCTCCCGGGTTTCCGCCATTCTCCTGCCTCAGCCTCCCGAGTAGCTGGGACTACAGGCGCCCGCCACCTTGCCCGGCTAGTTTTTTTGTATTTTTTAGTAGAGATGGGGTTTCACCATGTTAGCCAGGATGGTCTCGATCTTCTGACCTCGTGATCCGCCCGTCTCGGCCTCCCAAAGTGCTGGGATTACAGGCTTGAGCCACCGCGCCCGGCCAGGTTTTGTCTTAATATAGTGAAGGAGGCTTATCATTTGCAGGAGGGTTGAACCCTGGGTAGGCAGAGGTGGTTGGAAAAGTAGGGATGGGTTGGGAAGGGGAAGTCTAGGAGAGGTGGGGATGGGGAAGGAACCTGGGGAGGGAACTGAACAAGCCAGTCATCCCCATAGCGTGTACTGAGTTTTCTGTGGGTTCAAGCCCTGTTTGGGCTTGGGAGCAGCATTTAATCTGCACTATGGAGGTTTTAAATTTATTGGGAGGCTGAGGCAGGTGGATGACTTGAGGTCAGTAGTTCGAAACAAGCCTGGCCAACATGGTGAAACCCTGTCTCTACTAAAAATACAAAAACTAGATGGGCATGGTGGTGGGTACCTGTAATCCCAGCTACTCGAGAGGCTGAGGCAGGAGAATTGCATGAACCCGGGAGACGGAGGTTGCAGTGAGCCAAGATCGTGCCACTGTACTCCAGCCTAGGCAACAGAGTGAGACTTCATCTCAAAAAAATAAAATAAAATAAAATAAAAAATAAATAAATAAATAAATTTACTAGGGTAGACCATGCCGAAAGAATGTACCTGGGCACTGGGACCTCTTCTAGCTTTGCTCCAGAAATTTGGAAAAGGAGTAAAGACAGTAGCAATTCCAGAGGCTTCTTGAAGAGGAGTTGGGGCTGGGGAGGATAAAGTTAGGGGGTGGTTGGAAATGGGAGACAGCAAGGAGAAAACTCACAGTAGCTTCTGTATGTACCCTGATACCCTGTCCCTCTTCCCTTGCCCTCCAGGTCCTGGAGTACAATGCCATTGGTGGCAAGTATCACCGGGGTTTGACGGTGGTAGTAGCGTTCCGGGAGCTGGTGGAGCCAAGGAAACAGGATGCTGATAGTCTCCAGCGGGCCTGGACTGTAGGCTGGTGTGTGGAACTGGTGAGAGGGGTAGGGGAAGGGAGTGGAAGTTTCCTGCAGTGGTGATGACTTGGGTGGGAAAGGGAGGGATGAGCCTGAAACTTATTTCTGGGTTGTGTTTGTGTTTCTTTGTCTCTAGTGTTCTATGGCCAAATTTAGAGTGAATCACTCCAAGGGTTAACTAATGTGGGGAGCCTCTTTTGGTATTAGGTATGAAGATGGCTGTAGATAGTTGTAGACAGTGTGGACTGGGGCCTTGAGACTGGGCAGGGAGGTGTCAGCTCTTTCCTTTGAGCAGAGGATGGCTATAAAAGTGACAGAGGAGGCTGGGCATGGTGGCTCACGCCTGCAATCCCAGCACTTTGGGAGGCCCAGTGGGGTGGACCACCTGAGTTCCGGAAATCCCAGCACTTTGGGAGGCCAAGGGGGGCGGATCACCTGAGTTCTGGAGTTTAAGACCAGCCTGACCAACATGGAGAAACCCCATCTCTACTAAAAATACAAAGTTAGCTGGATATGGTGGCGCATGCCTGTAATCCTAGCTATTTGGGAGGCTGAGGCAGGAGAATCACTTGAACCTGGGAGGCAGAGGTTGCGGTGAGCTGAGATTGCACCATTGCACTCCAACCTGGGCAACAACAGTGAAACTCTGTCTCAAAAAAAAAAAAGAAAAAGTGACAGAGGTCTTTCAATGGCTATTCAGAAGCAGAGATTGAAAACTGGCAGCTCACTGATAGTTTTTTGAAGATGTTTTACAATTAAGTCTCCTAAATTTAACAAAGAGATTTCATACTAAAACCTAGATTTCTAGCATGGCTTGGGAAATTGTAATATTTGGGTCCATGTTTCCGCATAGCAACAATTGGCTGAAGCTGAGTGGATGTAACTTCCCCAAGATGGCATGTGTTCTCCTGTGTGCTTCCTCTGGTTTGCTCCAATCCCCACATCCCCTCGTCTTCTATACCAGTTCATCTTGGTCTTGAAGGTGTCGATTTGCTGGCATGGCCTAAAGCTTTCATTAGTGGTAGGGGGACTAGGTTCTGGGAGGGGTGCCATGCCCAAGGAGGGTGGCAGTGAGCCCAAAAGGGAAGAGCATACAGAACTTGGTGAGTGATGATGATGCTGAGTTCCTGGCCTGAGAGGAGCAGCTGGCTCAAGGGAAGACGTGCTGACCACAGCCAGCACGGGTACGTTCTTGGTATGGGTGGAGCAGGTGGATCTGCCTGTCCCGTGGGCGGTGGAAATTCCAGTCTGGAACTTGTCAGGGAGATAGATGGGTCTGGGGAATAGAGATTTGCTTCTAAGGAGGTAATAGGCCCATGGCATCCAGGGAGAGGCCCCTGGATGACAGGGATGCTGAGGGGCTGAGGGATTCAAACTATGGAGATGACAGGCAAGGGCGGAAGGGAAGGAGGTGAGGGCAGAGCAGAGGAGCCAAGCTATGGGGCCAAGGGAAGCAAGGCCTCGAGGGGCCAGTGGTTGACTGGTAGAATCAGTTCGTTATTTTTTTGAGAGGGAATCTCGCTCTGTTGCCTAGACTGGAGTGCAGTGGCACCATCTCGGCTCACTGCAACCTCCGTCTCCCAGGTTCAAGCAATTCTGCCTCAGTCTTCTAAGCAGCTGGGATTACAGGTGCCTGCCACCATGCCTGGCTAATTTTTGTATTTTCAGTAGAGACAGGGTTTCACCATATTGGTCAGGCTGGTCTGGAACTCCCGACCATCTGCCTCGCCCTCCCGAAGTGCTGGGATTACAGGTGTTACAGGTGTGAGCCACTGTGCCTGGCTTAGAATCAGTTCTTAACCCTGGCAGCACCCTAGGTTCACCTGTAAGTTTAAAAAAATTTTTTTTTTCCTAAGACGGAGTGTCGCTCTGTTTCCCAGGCTGGAGTGCAGTGGCGCAAACTCGGCTCACTGCAAGCTCTGCCTCCCAGGTTCACGCCATTCTCCTGCCTCAGCCTCCCGAGTAGCTGGGACTACATGTGCCCGCCACCGTGCCTGGCTAATTTTTTTGTATTTTTTTAGTAGACATGGGGTTTCACCGTGTTAGCCAGGATGGTCTCGATCTTCTGACTTCATGACCCACCTGCCTCGGCCTCCCAAAGTGCTGGGATTACAGGCGTGAGCCACCGCACCTGGCGTTTTTTAAAATTTTTAATTTTTTTTTTTTTTTTTTGATTCAGAGTCTCACTCTGTTACCCAGGCTGGAGTGCAGTGGCATGATCTTGGCTCACTGGAATCTCTGCCTCCGGAGCAAAAGCCACCCTCCCACCACCTCAACCTCCCAAGTAGCTGAGACTACAGGAGGGAGCCTCTACCTGGCTAATTTTTTTTTTTTTTTTAGAGACTAGGTTTCGCCATGTTGCTGAGGCTGGTCTTGAACTTGTGGCATCAAGTGATCTGCCCATCTCGGCCTCCTAAAGTGTTGGGATTACAGGTGTGAGCCACCGCGCCTGGTCTCAATTTTTTTTTTAGAGACAGAGTCTTGCAGTCTTGCTCTGTTGCCCAGGTTGGAGTGCAGAGCTGCAGTCATGGCGTACTGTAGCCTCGACCTCCTGGGCTGAAGCCATCCTTCCACCTCAGCCTCTCAAGCAGCTGAGACTGCAGGTGCCCGCCACCATGCCCGGCTTTTTTAATAGTTTTTTTTGTAGAGATGGAGTCTCACTATGTTGCCCAGGCTGGTCTTGAACTCCTGGGCTCAAGTGATCTGCCTGCCTCGGCCTCCCAAAGTACTGGGATAATGGGTGTGAGCCACTGTGCCTGGCCTGGGTTTTTTTTTTTTTTTTTTAATTTTCCCTAATAAATGGAAAGTGCTGGTGGGGTAAGAATCAGTGCTAGGAGGCAGAGGAAATGTGGGGAGGCCATGGAATTAATTCTCTTGGAGACCATCGTGGTTGAGTGGTGGTGGCCAAAATGAGATTGTCCTTGCAGTCACCCTTGGGAGAGGCCATGAATGGGTGGCTTCAGGGACACCATGCTACTCCAAATAAACAGAGTCAATTAAACATGTGCCTTCCATGTGGAAAGCTCAGGACCTCCACACTACTCTTCTGGGGTTAGGTCAGAGGTAAAGGTGCAGATGGATACCTCCTTCCCTGAGGACTCTGCCTATAACAGTAGCAGTGATTGTTGCAACGGTCCTTTCCCCACGGCCCATGCTGGGTTCTGGCAGGCGGTGTTGCATGCTTCCTTTGCAATGTGGATCGACTATAGCACACAGGATTAGGATGGGATGAAGTCTTAAAAACCATGTCTTCTAGGCCAAGTGTAGTGACTCACGCCTGTAATCCCAACACTTTGGGAGGCTGAGGCAGGTGGATCACCTGAGGTCGGGAGTTCGAGACCAGCCTGACCAACATGGAGGAACCCCATCTCTACTAAAAATACAAAATTAGGCCAGGCACGGTGGCTCATGCCTGTAATCCCAGCACTTTGGGAGGCAGATCACTTGAGGTCAGGAGTTCAAGACCAACCTGGCCAACGTGGCAAAACCCCATCTCTACTGAATGAAAATACAGAAATTAGCCAGGCTAGCAGTTGGTGGTGGCAGGCGCCTGTAGTCCCAGCTACTTGGGAGGCTGAGGCAGGAAAATCACTTGAATCTGGGAGGAGGAACTTGCAGTGAGCCCACATGGCGCCACTGCACTCCAGCCTGGGCGACAGAGTGAGACTCTATCTCAAAAAAAAAAAGAGAAAAGCTATTTAAGGAACCAAAACATATAGTATGACTGACTGCAGGAAGTATCACAGGGAATGTTAGAGTGTTTTATTCTTTAATTTCTTTGTCAGACAAGTGTTTAGGAGACTCTCACTCCAGGCCTAGTGGTGTGCTAGGCTCTGCAAATGCTAAGAGGGAGAAGTTACTGTCCCTGCTTCCAAGGAATTCATGGTCTAGTGGGAAACCCGACACGTTCAGGTACCTTCAGATGGGCATTCAGAAGAGTAAGCCCTTAGTTAAAATTAGTGTTTAAAAATGTTTAAAGATGTCTAAGACTCATAGGTCAAAGTCAGATTTCAGTTCCACCTGATTAACCTGTACTGCTAAGGAGCTCCTTTAGGTAAGTCTGTGTTCCTGGTCATTGGGGTGTTCAAACACAGTGCTGGGGGCAATGTGGGAATAACCTTCTTTATTTAGGAAATAATGTAAAGTCAATTGCGTGAATAAATCTTTTTTTTTTTTTTTTTTTTTTGAGACGGAGTCTTGCTCTGTCGCCTGGGCTGGAGTGCAGTGGCCGGATCTCAGCTCACTGCAAGCTCCGCCTCCCGGGTTTACGCCATTCTCCTGCCTCAGCCTCCCGAGTAGCTGGGACTACAGGCGCCCGCCACCTCGCCCGGCTAGTTTTTTGTATGTTTTAGTAGAGACGGGGTTTCACTGGGTTAGCCAGGATGGTCTCGATCTCCTGACCTTGTGATCCGCCCGTCTCGGCCTCCCAAAGTGCTGGGATTACAGGCTTGAGCCACCACGCCCGGCCGCGTGAATAAATCTTACTTGAAGCATTCATTGAGGTGTTTGGCAAGAAGAGAGTACGGTATATGAAGGTGTTTCCTAATCTCCCTGATACCAGGCCTAATCTAGGGCTCATTAGAGATGTCAAAGATCTGTTCTAGTTTCTTACCTAAAACAAGAGTGTTTTAGTTCCATTTTATAGGCGAGGAGTCTGAGCCAAACAGGTTATATCACTTTCCAAGTCTCCATAGCACAGAAGTCTTCTGCCTCCCCATCCTGACTTTCCCAGCTCATAGAGACTATCAAAAGCAGCAGCTGTGGCCGGGTGCCTCATGCCTGTAATCCCAGTACTTTGGGAGGCTGAGGCAGGAGGATCATTTGAACCCAGGAGTTCAAAACCAGCCTGAGCAACATAGTAGGACCCTGTCTCTACAAAAAATAAATTGAAAAAAAAAAAAAAGTCAGGCATGTGGTGTGTGCCTGTGGTCTCAGGTACTCAGGAAGCTAAAGTGGGAAGATCACTTGAGCCTGGGAGGTAGAGGCTACAGTGAGCTGTGATTGCACCACTGCACTGGATAATGGTGATACTCTGTCCCCCACCAAAAAAAAAAGCAAAACTATATACAGATATAGATATAAAGTAGCAGCCCTGTTGCTGATAGAAGGAACAGTAATGAGCCCTGCAGGTCTTATTCCACTCTTCCTAGCTGCAAGCTTTCTTCCTGGTGACAGATGACATCATGGATTCATCCCTCACCCGCCGTGGACAGATCTGCTGGTATCAGAAGGTAATGTTGGGCAGGAAAGTAGCAGTGGGTATGGGGACAGGCCACAGGGAGGTGGTATATATGGCCTGGTTGAGGTGTTGGGATGATGGCTCTTAGTATGAACCGAGACTAGAGATTGATTGCTTGTTTTTCTCTGTCATGATAGCCGGGTGTGGGTTTGGATGCCATCAATGATGCTATCCTCCTGGAAGCATGTATCTACCGCCTGCTGAAGCTCTATTGCCGGGAGCAGCCCTATTACCTGAACCTGATCGAGCTCTTCCTGCAGGTGTGCTGCAGACAGGGCCCGATGCCCAGAGGGTGCCCATGGTAGCCTTGGCCTTTATAGGACATGCTCATCTAGCTGGTTTCAGGGTACAGGATTGCAGGGTGCCTGGAAGGGGAAGAAAGCGAGGAAGGGAGTTGGGAAGTGGGGCGGTAGTAGTGGCAAGAAGGGGCTTCTCTGTCCCTGTGTGATTGGAAGAAAGGGTGATAAAGGACGGTGTATGTGAATATAGGCCTTGAGTTTTGGGGCTTTCTCCCCTTCTGTTGCCTTTCTGATTCTGCCCAGTTGTCAGCTGGTATGGGATGTTGGGCTCAGGATACCAGGGTTTCATATATCTTGAGAAAGCCTGGCTCATGGGCTGTCTTTGTCTTCCTTAGAGTTCCTATCAGACTGAGATTGGGCAGACCCTGGACCTCATCACAGCCCCCCAGGGCAATGTGGATCTTGGCAGATTCACTGAAAAGAGGTGAGTGACAGTGCGAACCATGTCTGGACAGCGAGGTAGGGCTCAGGATGCGCATTGCCCTCCTGAGGAGTTTCTCTTCTCCCCCTACTCAGGTATAAATCTATTGTCAAGTACAAGACAGCTTTCTACTCCTTCTACCTTCCTATAGCTGCAGCCATGTACATGGTGAGTGAGCCTCCTCACCCCTCTCCTCTGCTAATGGGGGCTTTTGGACAGGAAGGCATGGAGCAGAAAACGTGAACACTGCTACCCCTGGTGAAAGGCTGTGTGACCTTGAGCAAGTCAGTCTCACTGAGTCTCTTCCTCAACTGGGGATAAAATTCCTACTTCACAGGACTGTAAAGATTAAGCAAAGCAAGGGATATGAAAGTGCTTAGAACTTAATAGGGGAACAGTATATCCTGCATCTGAGTATGGATAGGAGTGCGGAGGAGATCAACCACGTTGAGAGGGAAAAGAATGGATTAAAGGCAGTCAGTGGGATTAACTGTCTACCCTGACCTTGCTTCTCTGCATTTCCTTTTCATCTTGAAAGAAGTTGGAGGTGGCAAAAATGTTAGGAAGATGGATCAGAATGACTTGGGGACTGACATTTGTGAGGGAAGACAGGCTGTGCACCTCTAGAATGGATTCATCTCTTTTATGACTCCCTGAAAGTCCTAGCCAAAAATAAGTGGGATTGAGGTTGGACCATCAGTCAGGACTGTCTAGGTCAGGGAAGCCAAGATGTCTGAAGAGAGAGGAGAGATTTGGGGCTGCAGTAGGGCAAGACCCCATGGGAGGAAGCAGCCGGGAAGATGCAGGCACCTCTGGGGTTTGGCTTATTAACCCACCTTTCCCTATAGGCAGGAATTGATGGTGAGAAGGAGCATGCCAATGCCAAGAAGATCCTGCTGGAGATGGGAGAGTTCTTTCAGATTCAGGTAGGAAGGCAGGAGGCAGTAGCAGAGAACAGGCACCAGCTTCACTCCTCCTCTGCCTAGGAACCTCATCCTTCCTCCTTTGCTGCCTTCCCCCTCCCCGCCCAGGATGATTACCTTGACCTCTTTGGGGACCCCAGTGTGACCGGCAAAGTTGGCACTGACATCCAGGACAACAAATGCAGCTGGCTGGTGGTTCAGTGTCTGCAACGGGCCACTCCGGAACAGTACCAGATCCTGAAGGTGCCTGAGAGAGGGTGGTGGGTCCCTGAGCTAGTGGAAAGGGATAGAGCAGTGGTTCTCAATTGGAGGCAGTTTTTCTCCCAAGGGGACATTTGGCAATGTCAGCAGACATTTTTTGTCATCGTCATCACAACTCTGTGTGTGTGCATGTGGTACAGACATCTAGTTGGCAGGAGCCAAAGATGTTGCCAAACATGTAGCACACAGAACAGCTCCCCCAGACAGGATTATCTGGTCCCAAATTTCAATAGTGCCAAGGTTGAGAAACCCTGGAGTAGAGGACACCTGGTCTGAGGCAATATGTAGGGAATATTTGGGATAGGGAAGGGAAGCTTGGGATCTTAGCTACCTAGAGACACTTGAAAATTGGAGGGAGGAAAGGAGTGGGTGGCTTTGGAGATGTTCTGAAATATGAGAATGAGGGGAGTGGAGAGGTCCTGGAGGCTCTGGGGAAGGCCAAGCCCGTTTTCCTGTCTTCCAACCCCTTTTAGGAAAATTACGGGCAGAAGGAGGCTGAGAAAGTGGCCCGGGTGAAGGCACTATATGAAGAGCTGGATCTGCAGGCTGTGTTCTTGCAATATGAGGAAGACAGTTACAGCCACATTATGGCTCTCATTGAACAGTACGCAGCGCCCCTGCCCCCAGCCATCTTTCTGGGGCTTGCGCGCAAAATCTACAAGCGGAAAAAGTGACCTAGAGATTGCAAGGGCGGGGAGAGGAGGCACTCAATAAATAATTGTGTAACCTTCTTGTGGTTCTGTTCTTGCTCGGCGCAGCCAGAGTCTGGCTCTTTCCAGAATGTGCGGGGTGGGGTGCTGGGAGGACTCGCTGCACGGAAGCAGGACCCAGGGGCCTTTGCATCAGGGCCCACTCGGGGCCAAAAGCTTGGGATATATCAAACCCGCTAGGTGGGTGACACAAGACGCTAAGCGCTGGGGGCGGGTCTGAGCTACGCCACGCCCATGCGCGAAGGGGTGCAGATGCGCTGCGCAGAGTGGGTTGTGCTAGTGCCCCTCCCCTCCCGCTCTGTGCCCCGCCGGGCGGGGACCGTGGGAGCCGCGGACAAGCCCAAGGCCGGAGCGGTTCCAGGAGGACCCTGGTGAGGAGGGCTCGGCCCATGGGTGTAGACCGATGGACCAGGGCACGAGGGGCGGGGCAGGACAAGGGAGCAGGAGAAATGAATAGAGAAGGGGTGCGGTGGTGACTGAACGATGGAGACGAATGCGGAGAGAATGGACATACCGCTGTTCCGAGGGGCGAGGGCGCAGGCTGGAGCCTGGCCGAGGCAGCCAGCAGATACAGAGTTGACAAGCTGACGGCTGCTCCATCCTTTTCCTCTCCAGCTCCCACCCCTTTCCTGCATTCACCAGGCAAACTCTGCATATCGCCCCACCCCCATCCCCCGCCTCCTTTCAGGGCATCTGGGTGGGTCTCCCTGGGTCCCTTCCTCTGGAAGTAAGGGGTAGGCAGGAGGGCAGGGCCAGATTGCGGCAGCAGGGACCCGGAGTTCCATTCTGGGCCCGGACCTCTTCCAGGCCCCCGCCCCCCTTCGGAAATCCAGAGCGCAGCCGCGTTCTCTGACCCTCCTGGCTCCATTCCCGGGGGGTTACATTTGACTCCACCTGCAAACACTGCAGTGGAAACTAATGGCCAGTCGATTGCGATTTGCATCTCATTGAAATATCTTCCAAAGCAGCCAGAGCCTTCAGGCCTGCTGCTGTCGTCAGTCACCTCGGTGTCCTTCCCGCAGCTCTTGTCGTCACTGGCTGGGCTTCGCCACCCCTGTCTTCTAGGTCTGCACCTGTGGTTGCCAGGTAGGTGGATGTGAGAGACCCTACCCTCCTGGTTCTCTAGAAGCCATCCCATCGCCGCTGGCACCATGCTGTCTCCTCAGAGAGCTTTACTCTGCAACCTCAATCACATCCACCTCCAGCACGTCTCCCTGGGCCTGCACTTGTCCCGCCGTCCTGAGCTACGGGAAGGGCCCTTGAGCACATCCCCTCCCCCAGGAGACACTGGGGGCAAGGAGAGCAGGGGACCCTGCAGTGGCACCCTGGTGGATGCCAATTCCAACAGCCCAGGTGTGCCCTGCCGGTGCTGCCAGGAGCACGGTCCGGGCCTAGAAAACCGGCAGGACCCATCACAGGAGGAAGAGGGGGCTGCCTCTCCCTCAGACCCAGGCTGCTCTTCCTCGCTCAGCTCCTGCTCAGATCTTAGCCCCGATGAGTCCCCTGTCTCAGTCTACTTGCGGGACCTCCCTGGTGATGAGGATGCCCACCCTCAGCCCAGTATCATCCCCCTGGAGCAGGGTTCCCCACTGGCTTCAGCAGGCCCTGGCACCTGCTCACCGGACAGCTTCTGCTGCTCTCCTGATTCCTGCTCCAGAGCTTCTTCTTCACCCGATCCTGGCCTGGACTCGAACTGCAACGCCCTGACCACCTGCCAGGACCTCCCTTCCCCAGGCTTGGAGGAAGAGGATGAGAGCACGGAGCAGGATCTCCCTACTTCTGAGCTCTTAGAGGCGGATGATGGGAAAATCGACGCTGGGAAAACGGAGCCCAGTTGGAATATTAACCCAATTTGGAAAATTGACACAGAGAAAACTAAAGCTGAATGGAAAACCACGGAAAACAATAACACTGGTTGGAAAAACAACGGGAATGTTAACTCTAGCTGGAAAAATGAACCTGAAAAATTCGACTCTGGTTGGAAAACCAACACAAGAATAACTGATTCTGGCTCGAAAACAGATGCAGGGAAAATTGATGGAGGATGGAGAAGTGACGTCAGCGAGGAGCCGGTGCCCCACCGGACAATCACGTCCTTCCACGAGCTGGCCCAGAAGCGCAAGCGGGGCCCAGGGCTGCCCCTCGTCCCGCAGGCCAAGAAAGATCGCAGTGATTGGCTCATAGTCTTCTCGCCCGACACCGAGCTGCCCCCCTCGGGGTCCCTGGGCGGCTCCTCGGCACCTCCTCGGGAAGTCACCACCTTCAAGGAACTCCGGTCCCGAAGCCGGGCCCCACCCCCGCCAGTCCCGCCTCGAGACCCCCCAGCTGGCTGGGCTTTGGTCCCTCCCCGGCCCCCACCCCCGCCTGTCCCTCCCCGAAGGAAGAAGAACCGACCCGGACTGCAGCCCATAGCGGAGGGGCAGTCCGAGGAGGGCCAGGCTGTCAGCCCAGCGGCTGGTGAGGAGGCCCCAGCCGCGAAGGAGCCGGGAAAGCCGGGCGCGCAGGCCGGCCTGGAGGGTAAGAGGTCGCAAGAAGCGGGAGGAGGGCTGGGCTTCGGCCGCTCACGCCTCCTAGGCTTCCAATCCGGCCCCCTGTCTTCCCTCCATTCTGTGTCACCCATCCTCCCCGCCCCTTCTACCAGGGAGCGCTCCGGGAAAGGGAAACTGGGTGGGTCACTGGGTTACGGGACTAACTCTTTGCTCCCTCTTCTTCCCGCCCCTCTTTGCCTGGCTGCCCATCCCGCTGCCCTCCTTCCCTCTACGCCTGGCCCCGCCAATCCCGCCTGCAGCCGGTCCCCTCCTGCTCCCTCGGCCCCTGGTTTTCCGGTTCTCGGCCGACGGGCGCCCCCTGTTGGAGGGTGGGGGCGCAGGCGCAGCTGGGTCTCTGCTCCTGGCTCCTCTGGCCGGGTGGCCCGGCGCCGGGCTGCGGCTGCTGGGGGCGCCGAGCCCCCCAGAGGAGCAGCTGCTGCCCGTCCGCCTGTCCCCAGTGGGAGCCTATTCGCCTCCGACTCGGGGAGCCTTGCCCTGCCTGGCCAGCCCCGAGCTGGCACTGCTGCTGTCCCCGCTCTTTCCCAGAAGTAGCACCTTCCCCGCCGCGGCTTCCCCACCCCGCCAGGTACCCGCCCCCCCGCTGCCACCGCAACCTCGTCCGCCGAAGGCCCCTCGCTGGACCAGGAGCCCATCGCCTCCGCCCAGGCTACGTAAGACGGACCCGGGCAAGCCCCGCGGGCCACGCCTCCGGCGGGCCGCCCCGCCCACTCCAAGGCCCCTCCCACTATCGCCCGACCCCATTTTCGCTTTTTTTCTGGGGTTGCCCAGCTTGGTCCCGCCCTTCAGTTTCGGCCGACTCCAAGCAAGTTCGTCGGTTTTGGGGAATCTGGCCCCGTTCCTAGTGCTGGAGGGGGGAAGTTGTTGCCTTTCCTGCTCCGTGGCCCGGTCCCCTCTCCCTCCAGACCCGCCTGGGCATAATGGACACGGGTTTACCCAGCCTCCATGCCAAGTCTAGGGGGTCCCAGCGAGTCTGTTGTTAGGGACTTTGGGTCACACCTTCCGTGGAATTCCTTGGTCTGTGCATCTCGGGCCTGTCCCCCCACCTTGCTCGGGAGGGGTGGAGGGTGAAGCTCCCGGGAGCTCACTGGCACTAGAGGTTCTGGCCACGCCCTCTCCGCGAGTCCAGTCCCATGCGGGATGAAGAGGTCACCCTCCACCGAAAGACTGCTGCGGGACCCGGGTTTCCCCTTTCCGGCGCCTTCCAGCCTCCCAATCCTCGGGTCTCGCCTCCCTCCGTCTCCTCCCTTTCCCCTCTGTCTGTCTTTCCATTGGTCCATGCCGCCCACGTGCTCCCCAGGGCTCCGCGGGCTGGACTGGGCCCCGGGGCGGTGCGCAGGGCTGCACCTCACTCCCCGCGCCCTGTCCTCTCCCGCCCTACAGGCCCTAGCGGGGCAGGCGGGAGGTGAGCGCTGCCGTCTTGCCCCCGCATTTCCGGGATCCTGGAGGTGGGGGCTGTGCCCTGAGGGAGGGCACCGGGAACCGGGATGGGGCTGGGGGACAGCGAGTGCCGGGAAGTGTGCGGGATTTCACTCCCGGGCTCGGGTCGAGCTACTCCGTGCTCCAGGCGGCCCTGCGCCTCCTCTCCCCAAGCCCCTTCGGGGAGACCCGCCGGAGACAACTTGTGTGGAAGCCCGGAGTCCTCGGAATAACCCTTGGTAAGTGTCACCGCGCCCTTCTTCCCTTACGCCAGTCCGTAGTTCGTGGTCCTTCGCCGGTGTCCCCGGAGCCCAGCGGCTGTGGATGGCAGAAGCCCAGAGTGGGACTGGTCAGCTGCAGGAGCAGAAGAAAGGTAGGGCACCCTGACTCCCGACCCCGCGCTTCCAAATGAACTGCCCCTCGCCCCCGGCCCTGCTCTCTCAGGCTGTCCGAAGGCAGTCTCTCCACGCCCCTCGGGCAAGCCTGGGTAGGGGCGCGGCCTCCTAGCGTCTTTCCTTTCCCTTCCCTCCCAGGTCTCCTGATAGCCGTCAGTGCCTCCGTGGATAAAATCATCTCGCATTTCGGGGCCGCCCGGAACTTGGTGCAGAAGGTGAAGGTGGCTGGAGGGAGGGTGTTGGGATGAGGAGAGTAATGGAGCTCCGCGGTGGGTGCGGGAACGGTTGGCGGGAGGTGGCTGGAGGGATCTCTGGACCCATCCGCATCGCGCCGCCTCCAGGCCCAGTTGGGTGATAGCCGGCTGAGCCCGGATGTGGGGCACCTGGTGCTGACCACCCTTTGCCCGGCCCTCCACGCCCTGGTGGCGGACGGGCTGAAGCCTTTCCGGAAGGACCTCATCACCGGGCAGCGCAGGAGCAGCCCCTGGAGCGTGGTGGAGGCGTCGGTGAAGCCAGGTGAGCCAGGAGGGCGTGGGACCCGGCAGTGCGCAGGGCTGGGCCGGGCTTGGCTGACTGCACCCCACGTTCTCAGGCTCCAGCACCCGCTCCCTTGGAACCCTGTATAGCCAGGTCAGCCGTCTAGCCCCGCTGAGCAGCAGCCGTAGCCGCTTCCATGCCTTTATCCTGGGCCTTCTCAAGTGAGTTGCCTTCTTCCCAGTGCCCTTCCCACGACCTGGGACTGCAAGAGCATCATGAGTGGGACACAGTAGTAGTACCTCATGTCCCCAGAGAAGGCCCCCCCTCCTTCCAATCTCATCTCCCATTCTCCACCCAGAGAGGACTGGAGTCCTCCACCTCCCTGAACTTCCATTCCCTCTTTTCTCCCCCAGCACCAAGCAGTTGGAGCTGTGGTTTTCCAGTCTCCAGGAAGATGCAGGTCAGAGGTTCAGATGGGAGAGGATGGGGCTGATGGGCTGGGAGGATGGGAAGGAAAGGGTTCTCTCCTGCTGGTTCCCACTGGTGCCAGAATGCCATTAATCCAGATCTCCGATTCTATTACTCTTCTAATTAAAACTTTCTAAGGAGGCCCATCGCCCATAGGATGAAAGACCCAAAGCCTTGGCTGTCTGGCCTCTGCCCTCTTCCCCTGCCTTGGAGGCCAGGGCTTTCTCTGGTCTTGCCAACAGTCTTCCTGCCTGGCCCTTCCTGCTCCAGGGACCTGCTTATGTTGTTCCTCTACCTCCTGCCCCTCCTGCTTCCTCATGAACTGTCATTCATCCTTTGAGTCCTTCCCCAGTGAGGCCTTACCTCTACCCTCAGACTAGGCCAACCCCCACACCATTTTGTATGTGCTTCTATGGCTCTCCTGTCCTCCTCCTCTGTAGCCTTTGCACTGTCACTCAGTTACTTGTCACCACTTGCTGTGTGTGTCTTCCTATTTGGGCTAGGTTCCACGCAGGCAGGGATGTCAGTCCTATAGCTCACTACATCCTTCCTCCTCTCTGCCCCAGTGTCCAGCCGAGTGAGGCCTGGGAGGATGTGTGCTGACTGGTGGGCTGCTCTGGGGGGTCCTCTGGGACTAGGTCCAGGGCAGAAGCTGATGTTGGCCTGCTCTTTTCCAGGCCTGCTCTCCCTCCTGTACCTGCCAACAGGATTCTTCTCCCTGGCCCATGGTGGCTGTCCCTCCCTGTCCACAGAGCTGCTGCTCCTGCTGCAGCCTTTGTCGGTGCTCACCTTCCACCTGGACCTGCTCTTTGAGCACCACCACCACCTGCCCCTGGGCCCGCCTCAGGCGCCTGCCCCTCCAGGCCCGCCTCCGGCTCTGCAGCAGACTATGCAAGCCATGCTGCACTTGGGGGGCCGGCTGGCCCAGAGCCTTCGGGGGACTTCCAAGGAAGCTGCTCCAGACCCCTCAGACTCTCCAAACCTTCCCACACCAGGGAGCTGGTGGGAGCAGCTGACCCAGGCCTCCCGGGTCTATGCCTCTGGGGGTACTGAGGGCTTTCCTCTTTCCCGATGGGCACCGGGGCATCATGAGACTGCAGCTGAAGAAGGTGCACAGGAGAGACCCCTGCCCACAGATGAAATGGCACCAGGCAGGGGCCTCTGGTTGGGAAGACTATTTGGAGTGCCTGGGGGCCCCACAGAAAATGAGAGTGGAGCCCTAAAGTCCAGGTAATGGGGTACCTTGTCCTTTCTATGACCTTCTGACTCTCAGATCTCCCAGTGGCCTCATTTGAAACTATAGTGATGATCCTTTAGGGCAGAGGTTGGCAGTCTGTTTTTCTACAGCCATGAGCTAAAAATGGTTACATTTTAATGGTTATATTAAGTGCCTATATAATGATCTCAATTTTCCCTCTTGGTCCTAGGTCCGAAAATATAGTTATCCCTAGGTACATGTGGGGAATTGGTTCTAGGACCCTCACATACACTAAAATCTGACATACTCAAGTCCTATAGTTGATGTATAGGAAAAGACAGCCCTCAGTATATGTGGGTATTACATCCTGAGAATACAGTATTTTCTGTTCAGTTGGAAAAAACCTGCATATAGGTGAACATGCGCATTTCAAACCTGCTTTGTTCAAGGGTCAACTGTATTTACTATCTGGTCCTTTAGAAAAATGAAAAACAGCCTGGGCAACATGGTGAAACCCTGTCTCTATAGAAAAATACAAAAATTAGCTGGGCACGGTGGCACACACCTGGTGGTAGTCCCAGCTACTCTAGGAGGCTGAGGTGGGAGGGCAGCTTGAGCCTAGGAGGTCGAGGCTGCAGTGAGCTGTAATCACACTGCTGCATTCCAGCCTGGGTGACAAAGCGAGACCCTGTCTCCTCTCCAAACAAACAAACAAACAAACAAACAAAATTGCGAATCCCTGCTCCAGGCCTCAATAACTGGTGGTTCTTGAATGGCTTGAGATGTTCTCTAGCGCCCTTTCGTTCTGAGCCTCTCTAGACCCTGCTGGGCCCATAGGTTCCTTGTGATTTATGGTGTTGTGGACTTTTGTTGTCATCTCCCTCATCAGCCTGAAAATGCCTGTATCTAATAATTAACACTCTGCCCTCAGCAGTGACTAACCCCTGACCTCTTTTGAACCACAATTAAGCCCCTTAGCCTCTCCCTGCCTCCAAACCCCAGGGTTCTTTGGGTTTTCTGGAGGTGGGTTGAGCTGTGACCCTACGTCCCTTCTTTTAGGAGACCATCTAGCTGGCTTCCCCCGACAGTGAGTGTGTTGGCTCTTGTGAAGCGGGGGGCACCTCCTGAGACGCCTTCTCCTCAGGAGCTTGAGGCCTCAGCGCCCAGCATGGCGCAAACCCATAGGTAAGGAGGACTGGGGAGGATGCACTAGTGTGTAACCATATATACTATCACAGCATGGATGGGAGGTAGTGTAAAAAACCTGGGCTTTAAAATAAGACCCTGCTTAGTGTGCATTGCAGCTTTTCTATTTATTATCGATGTGTCACTCATTTGTCTGAGCCTTGGATTCTTTATTTTATTTTATTTTATTTTATTTTATTTTATTTTATTTTATTTTATTTTTTTGGAGACAGAGCCTTGCTCTGTTGCTCAGGCTGGAGTGCAGGGGCATGATCTCGGCTCACTGCAACCTCCCCATCCTGGGTTCTCCTGTCTCAGCCTACCAAGTAGCAGGGACTACAGGTGCCCGCCACCACACCCAGCTTTGTATTTTTTTTTTTTTTGAGACGGAGTCTAGCTCTGTCGCCAAGCTGGAGTACAGTGGGGCGATCTGGGCTCACTGCAATCTCCGCCTCTTGGATTCAAGCAATTCTCCTGCTAAGCCTCCTGAGTAGCTGGGATTACAGGCACGTGCCGCCACGCCCAGCTAATTTTTGTATTTTTAGTAGAGAAGGGGGTTTCACCATGTTGGCCAGGATGGTCTCGATCTCCTGACCTTGTGATCCTCCTGCCTTGGCCTCCCAAAGTGCTGGGATTACAGGCATGAGCCACTGTGCCCGGCCAATTTTTGCATTTTTAGTAGAGACAGGGTTTCACCGTGTTGCCCAGGCTGGTCTAGAACTCCTGACCTCAGGAGATCCGCCCGCCTCAGCCTCCCAAAGTACTGGGATTAGAGGCGTGAGCCACTGTGCCCGGCCAGGATTCTTTCTATAAAAAGAGGATACGATGCAATACCTTTTTTATAGTTATAGAGACTAAACATAATTTTTTTTTTTGAGACAGAGTCTCACTCTCGCCCAGGCTGGAGTGTAGTGGCATGATTTCGGCTCACTGCAACCTCGCCTCCTGGGCTCAAGGGATTCTCCTGCCTCAGCCTCCAGAGTAGCTGGGATTATAGGCGCCTGCCACCATGTCTGGCTAATTTTTGTAACTTTAGTAGAGACAGGGTTTCGCCGTGTTGTCCAGGCTGGTCTTAAACTCCTGGCCTCAAGTGATCTGCCCACCTCGGCCTCCCAAAGTGCTGGGATTACAGGTGGGAGCCACCACACCTGGTCACTAAACATTTTATAAGAGCATTTGGCAGCTGGGTGTGGTGGATCACCTGAAGTCAGGAATTCAAGACCAGCCTGGTCAACATGGTGAAACCTCATCTCTACTAAAAATACAAAAATTAGCCAGGCGTGGTGGTGGTGGGCACCTGTAGTCCCAGCTACTCGGGAGGCTGAGGCAGGAGAATTGCTTGAACCCAGGAGGTGGAGGCTGCTGAGATCACAGCACTGCACTCCAGCCTGGGGAACAGAGAGAGACTCTGTCTCAAAAAATCAATAAATAAAAAGAGTAGATGGAGTAGTAGGAGATCGAAACACCAAACAGGTTTTGGTGATGGATTGGATGTATGGAGTGAGATGCCCAGGTTTTTACCAGGAGCAAGTGTGGGTAGAAAGTGATGCTGTTTACCACTGTAGGCGACATGAGGAGGGACTGGTTTTGAGGGTGAGTCATTTCATTTGCCTATGTTGAATTTGAAGCATCAGAGAGAAGTGTAAATAGTGTCAAATAAGCAGCTGGAGTGGGTCTGGCACTCAGGAGAAGGCTGGGGCCCCAGATAGAACCACCATGTTGATGAATGGTTCTCAAGTCCCTTCCAGAGCCCAATGTTCACTGAGCCAAACCAACAAAGGCACTCTAGAGGTGACACCTGGGGACAGCTGGGCACCCCTACCTCACTTCATCCCAGTATCTTCCTCTGGCTCCCCTCAGGGCAGTTCGGGCTCTCTGTGATCATACTGCTGCAAGACCTGACCAGTTGAGCTTCCGGCGTGGGGAAGTGCTGCGTGTCATTACCACAGTGAATGAGGACTGGCTCCGCTGTGGGCGGGATGGCGTGGAGGGTCTGGTGCCTGTGGGGTATACCTCCCTTGTTCTGTAGCCCTGGGATCCTTTCCTGCGTATGTGTCTCCTTCCTGTCACCTGGGAATGGAATGGCCCGTGAACACCATCCCAGAAGCATTTTCCCTGTCTGCAAAATGACATTTCTTCCCACATTTCTGCTAATGTTTAAAATAAACTTTCCTTCTTCCCTCCTATACCCACCTGTAAGGTGAAATCTGCTCTTCTTCCAAATATATAAAAAGGGAATTGCCCTCCAGGAAATCCCTTTCCTTTTTCCCATCTGTATAAGGGAATGTCTTCCTTCCTATCTATCTATCTGCAAAATGGAAATCTAGACCTCCTTCTTCATCCATAAGTGGACTGTGCCAGTACAATACATGCCTCAGCCCCCAAGCCTAGAAGGACCTCTAGTCTCCTTCCTGTGTATGGACTCTTCCTCACTCCACCCCTCCCACGTTGTCTGTATTGATAATGTACTCATGCTGTACTAGGTGCTGAAGCCTGGACACCCCTGGTGGGTGGGCCTGTGGTGATGATTTGCATCCTTCCTCTTTTGTCCCAATAAAGTATGGGAGTTGAATGTGTGTCTTTCACTGTGGGTTTCAGGACATAGGCTATGGGGGAGGAGAAAAAGGACCTCCTATGGGAGGCATAAGGCAGATGTTTCTTTTCGTTCTTAATGCTCCCTGAAGAATAGAGAAGTAGTCCCTCACTGGTTCCTGAATCTCACAAGTGCTTCCCTACTGTATGACTTTCTCTGTTTAGCTAGACTAATAGGATAGGAGCCTGCATAAATATGGGGGAGGAGAGAAGACTTAGCCCTTGAAATTGTACTTCATATCTGAGGTGAAGGGAAGGATTAAAGATTTGCACTGGGCACAGTGGCTCACACCTGTAATCCCAGCACTTTGACAGGCTGAGGCAAACAGATCACTTGAGCTCAGGAGTTCGAAACCAGCCTTGGCAACATGGCAAAACCCCGTCTCTACAAAAAATTAGCCAGGTGTGGTGACACATGCCTGTGGTCCCAGCTAGTTGGAGGGCTGAAGCAGGAGGATCCTTTGAGCTGTGGAGGTCGAAGCTGCAGTGAGCTGAGATTGTGCCACTGCATTCCAGCCTGGGTGACAAAGTGAGAACCTGTTTCAAAACAACAACAAAGAGTTGTAAGAAATGTCACCATTTGTTCTACTAGCCAGGCGCGGTGGCTCACACCTATAATCCCAGCACTTTGGGAAGCCAAGGTGGGCAGATGACGAGGTCAGGAGATAAAGACCATCCTGGCTAACACAGTGAAACCCCATCTCTACTAAAAATACAAAAAAATTAGCGGGGCATGGTGGCAGGCGCCTGTAGTTCCAGCTATGTGGGAGGCTGAGGCAGGAGAATGGTGTGAACCCAGGAGGTGGAGCTTGCAGTAAGCCGAGATCGCGCCACTGCACTGTCTCAAAAAACAAACAAACAAATAAACAAAGAAATGTCACCATTTTTTCTACTTAGTATCTATCACTTTTTGATGATATAATTCCAAGTAACCCAGGCACCTGACAACAACAACAAAAAGTTCCAAGTAAAAGAGAGGCCAGGTGTGGTGGCTCATGTCTGTAGTCCCAGCACTTTGGGAGGCTGATGTGGGAGGACTGCTTGCGGTCAGGCAGTATAGCAAGACAGTCTATTAAAAAAAAAAAAAACCTGGGAGTGGTGGCATGCACCTGTCGTCCCAGCTACTTTGGGAAGCTGAGGTGGGAGGATCACTTGAACCTAGGAGTTCAAGGCTGCAGTGAGTTTTGATTGCACCGTAGCACTCCACTACACTCCAGCCTGTAAGACAGAGAAAGGGCATCCCTCTCAAAAAAAAAAAAAAAAAAAAAAAAAAATATATATATATATATATATGATCTAGAATAGAACAACTGCAATAGTTTCAAAGGTCAAAAATTAAAGAAAAGCGTCGGGGCGCGGTGCCTCATGCCTGTAATCGCAGCACTTTGGGAGGCTGAGGTGGATGGATCACCTGAGGTCAGGAGTTTGAGACCAGCCTGACTGACATGGAGAAACCCCATCTCTACGAAAAATACAAAATTAGCCGGGCACAGTGGTACATGCCTGTAATCCCAGCTATCTAGGGGGCTGAGGCAGGAGAATTGCTTGAAGGCAGAGGTGGTGGTGAGCCGAGATCGCCCCACTGCACTCCAGCCTGGGCAATAAGAGCAAAACTCTGTCTCAAAAAAAAAAAAAAAAAAAGAAAAAATTAAAGATAATCTCAAAAAAATGTAACAGTAACATATTGTTTTTGCAGTCATGAAGAAACCATTATGTCACAGTAGGGCCCTCTGATCTCATCTTGAACTTCAAGTCCTTATAGGCGTAGAGATTGAACTGTTGGAGTAAGCTGTCTTGCTACTTCTGAGCAACTGTACTCTAGCTGAACTCCCAGCCTAAATGTTTAACTTATGTCTGGGACAAAGTTTTGGTAGGCTTTTCAGTTATCTGCAGGAATGAGTTTATCTTCCTTAATTAGTAGGGTCACTTTGTCTACTTACGACACTTTTCTATTTGTGGAGGAGTACACAGACTTTGGAGTTCTGGCTCCAACCCTAGTTACTGGGTGACCTTTGGCAAGTTACTTAACTTTCCTGAGCTTCAGTTTTCACTCTTAGAAAATGGGAATAACTTCAGAGGGTTATTATGAAGATTAACTATGTGATCTTGGGCAAGTTACCTAAATTGTCTTTTGCTTCAATTTCCTCATAAAATTGGGATTTGGTACCCACCACAAAGGGTTTTTGTGAGGAATAAACAAATATATGGAAACTGCTCATGATAGAAATGGTCTAACACACAGTGGCCTAAAAAAACGTAGCCTAAAGTTATATATTGCTGGCCTCAGTGTTTGTTGCTGAGAATTAATGAGATGATGATGCATGTGTGTACAAAGGATGGAGATGTAGAAGAGCATGGCATGGTTTTTTGTTTCTGTTTTTTGAGACCTTAGGTGATCCACCTGCATGGCATGTTTAAGAAATAGCTGGGGCTGGGTGTGGTGGCTCAGGCCTGTAATCCCAGCACTCTGGGAGGCGGAGGTGGGCGGATAACTTGCGGTCAGGAGTTCGAGACCAGCCTGGCCAATATGGTGAAACTCCTGTCTCTACTAAAATACAAAAAAAAATTAGCTGGGCATGGTGGTTGGTGCCTACAATCCCAGCTACTTGGGAGGCTGAGGCAGGAGAATCCCTTGAACCCAGGAGGCAGAGGTTGCAGTGAGCCAAGGCTGCACCACTGGACTCCTGCCTGGGTGAGAGCGAGACTCCATCTCAAAAAAAAAAAAAAGAAAGAAAAGAAAAGAAACAGCTGGGCAGCCATGGTGGCTCATGCCTGTAGTCCCAGAACTTTGGGAGGCTGAGGTGACTGGATCACTTGAGCCCAAGAATTTGAGACTAGCCTGGGCAACACAGGGAGACCCCTGTCTCTACAAAAAATAAAAACATTAGCCAGGCGTGGTGGTGTGTCCCTGTAGTCCTAGCAACTCAGGAGGCTGAGCTGGGAGGATTGCTGGAGCCCAGGAGGTTGAGGCTGTAGTGAGCTGTAATGCATCACTGCACTCTGGACAGGGCAACACAGTGAGACCTTGTCTCAAAAACAAAATAAATATATAAATAAAAAAACCCCAAAAAACCAACAAAACAGTTGGACTAGCTTGGGCATATGGTGAAACCCTGTCTGCACAAAAAGTACAAGAATTAGCTAGGCATGGTGGTGCATGCCTGTAGTTCCAGCTACTTGGGAGGCTGAGGCAGAAGGCTCATTTGAGTCCGAGATGTGGAGGTTGCAGTGAGCTGAGATTGTGCCATTGCATTCCAGCTTGGGTAACAGGGAGACTCTGTCTCAAAAACAAAAAACAAAAAAGCAACTGGACATTTGGTGTGTGTTGTTATTGTGCTGATTGATTAGGCTGGGTCCAGACTAGAAAGACCCTAGTACTGACTTTATCCAGTAGTCAACAGCAGTGAGTGTGCTCATGTGCAGCCTAGCATGTTTATGATGTTGTTTCAGAAAGATCCCCTTGGAAACAGGATGAAGTTGTTCTTGGAAGATAAATGGGGGATAAGAAGGAGGAAAAAAATAGCAAGCTCATCAGTCCACAGTTAGGAAAAGTTTTTTCCATTTAATACTAGACTTTCAAGGATTGAGATGCAAGCTTTGTATGCAATTACATCCAATGTTAAAATTGGTAATACATAATTTACAAAGATTAACATCAAAACAATCATCTATTTAGATATGCTTTTGTAAAAAGGAAATATATTAGCAGCATTTATATTTTCCGCAATCACACAGCCTACAGACATGCAGACTAACTCTGTATCTATTTGCAGTGATGTAGTGCTTTGCCCCGCATTTCAAACACCAAAACCCGCCTGGCAGCTGGGGGGTTCTTTTTATTTCGTTATTATAAAATAACTGAAAAATAAAAAAAGGCATTAATTTCTACACCAGTAAGAAAAAACAAGTTTTTGCACTTACCTAACATTTGATTGTCTAAAAAACATTTCAGTTTTTTTTTTAGTCTTTCAACAAAAGAAAGATAAAATGACAGAGCGTAGTGTCTTTTGCTTCTGTTCTCGCATTTTACAAAGTTTTTTTTCTTTTTCATCTTTTTTAAAATTTTAGTGTTTAACACTATAAAGGAAACATTGAATTTTAATCTCTTTCTTGTCATTTTCTCGCTTTTGACTAAAAGGAGACCCCCAAAGTGCCCCTAGTCCCACCTCCCTCCCACCCACTCCCTGCAATGAAAAACAAAAGAAACCACTCAAACGGGCTTGGACATGCGATTTTTCCAGCTCCACATGTGAGTATCTTATACCCAGGTCTCTTAGTAATGTACAGTGCTTCTCTACAGTAAGAAAATACTCCAAACTATTTTCTTAATTCTCTTTTTTTCTTTAATAAAATATTTATTTTGCTTTTTTTCTCTGTTCAAGGGGATCATTGGCATCCCCTATCTCTTTTGTTTTTTCCTCAAGAATGACACAGAAGGGGAAAAAGAAAAAAATATTCAATGGAATGGAAGGTGGTCATTGTGTCTACCTAAACGAGTCAGAGCATCGTCATCATAAGGGGAAATGTACAATTAGGACAGCATTGGTCCAATATTAGAAAAAAGTAATGGGGACATGTTTACTATTGTATTGCTTACCAATCACGCAGCAGGTGTGTGTGTGTGTGTGTGTGTGTATATACACACACATATACACACACACATACACACACATATATATACACACACACACACAACTTGGCACATTTAAAAACCATCTTTTCTCTTATAAGAACATCTAAAACATATATGCATATGTATGTCTGAAAAGACAACAAAGCTTTTTAAATTTTATTTTTAAAGAGACAGTATAGTCTGGTAACTTCTGGTCAAGAGAGTAGGAAGGAAGGAGACACCCTGGATATACCTCCTGATGTCATTCAGGAGGGTGAGGGAAGATGGGACTAGGGGTGAAGAGAAATACACCGTCTCTTTAAGAAAGGGACATTGAAAACTGTACAATTAAGAAAACAAGAGTAGTGTTTTCAATTGATAATCTATACTCACAACAAATACTCTGATAGGTGAATACTGCTGAACAGTTTATGTAGTGACTTTTGTTGCCGGGGTGGGTTTAGAGTTCTTTTTATGTAGGTTTTTAAATGATTTTATTTTGAACTGAATCTCCATTTGCACAGCACAGCAGACACACAAGAACTACAGCGCATTAAAAACAGCATGTGTGCTGGCGGGGGCCTGGCTTTCTCATTAGAAAAAAATATGTCCGACAGGTTATGAAGGGTAAAACAAAAATAATTGCAAGAACTACCGTGCCCTTCTGACCCCATGGGGGCCTTCCCTATCCCATGATTCCATTTTGGGGAGTAGAGGTAGGGAGAGGGGCAGCAGTTACAAGTGCTTTGAGCTGTCAACTCACATTTTACTTTGACCTGGTTGGGCAAGAAAGGAGAGAGAAACTTCCCTAGTCAGGTATCTGGGAAGAAGCCCCAGCTACTGTTTCTGTTTAAGGTCTCTGGGGTAGCTCTTGGAGCCAATAGAGAATAGACGGGGTAGGAATAGGGTCCTGGCCCTATTCCTTTGGATTCTGAGTTATACCTGGGTATAGGAAGTAGCTTCTTAGCAATGCCTGTGGGATCTGAGGATGACAGAAAAACTTAAGCTGTGGGGAGGGGCAAATGCTATAAAGTACCAGTAGGTTCTGGTCATCAGTGTGGTTCTCCCTCCTCTCTACATTTAACCCTTAAGGTGAAGCAATGGAGAGGAAAATTAATTAACCTGAACTGTCTTGGACAGAACCCCTTCCTCTCCCTCTCCACTAGCTCCAAGGCTTATTAAGTACCTAATGTCAACAACATGGCCCCATTCCCCTTGCCCGGACAGACCCTTCCCACCCCGGTCTATACCCAGAGAGCAGGAGGCAGGACTGATTAGCTTATCAGTCCACTGGATCCCAGATGCTTGAGGTTCTCATTCGTTGAGGGTCACTTTCGAAAGCTGTTTTCTGGGATGAACAAAGTACGCCTTCGCAGTTTCCTGCCTGATCCTTCCTCCAGCAAGTAGGTCACATCAATGGCTGAAAACAGAACCAAAAAGGCTCATCAAAATACCACTCTCCTACTCCTTATTCCAGATTTGAGCTCTAAGGAGAGCACAGGAACTCAATGATTCCTTTTCTGACCTATAAGCAATTTAGACCATCCTCCAGCCCTACATGAAAAAGGTGGTTCTTTAGAGGAGTTCATCTCACCTTCCAGTTTCACTCCCAAGATATAACTAAAAGCAAGCCTATGAAAGAACTATACCATTTTCTTAGAATATTTTGGATGCTGAACCAGTAATTACAATTTTTTTTCCATTCCCTCTCATTTCGCATTTATCTTAAACCCTAGATATGAACCTGATTATTCTTACCATTTTTTCCAGGGATTTTTTCAAGGAGATTGAGCAAGATCTGGTTGAGTCGTTCCCGTTGGTTATGCCGTCGTTCCTCAGGGGTACAGGTTGATTGGGGTTCTTGACTACTTTCCTCTGTTTTTTTTTCACCCTCACTGACGTTAGCGGTGGCCCCCTCCCGTTCTGGCTCCTCCAGGCTGGGTATCTCACTGGCTGTTTGCTCTTGACGGGCTAGAACCTCTTCAATCAAGGGTAGAGCATCATCCTCCTGGCCCAAGTCTTTTAGGGGGGGCTTTGAGCGCTCAGACTTCCAGGATGATCTGCCAGAAGGATATTTGAATTTAGTGCAAGACACTTGAGGAGGAAAAGGGGATGAAGGGAAGGAGGTCTCAGGATGGCTTGAGATCCTGGAGTCCAGCAGTTAGAACTTGAGGTAGGAAACTTGACTCTCATTTTTGCTTTATTATTATTTGAACAAATCACTACCTTTACTTGAAATTTAATTTTATTTGTAAAATTCAACTTTTATTATTTCTCTTAGGAATATGCACAAATGATATAGGAATCCATAAAATATACAAGGGCTAATAAAATTGCTTAGCTGGTTCTAAATGACTGCTTCATGACTAGAAAAGTATGGCACAATCCTGTGATGCCAATAATCCAACTACAATAATAAATATTTAAATGGGATTTAAAATTTTCCTGCTTCCCTTTTTCACCTCAATAGTCTAATATTTTCTCCCTTACGGTAAGCTATTGCTGTAGGTAAAGCAGTTGTTATGCCCCCATTCAAAAGATGAGGAGACTGAAGAAAAAGCCTTCTGTCATCTTTCTTCAGGAATAATCCTCATGTACAAAATAAGCAAAAATGAACCCATAGTTCATACCTCAGTGAAAACTGTACTCGCTACATCTGTTCCTTGACAGAGGCACCAAGAGCTGATACACCTTGAGGTAATGGGGAAAGCTTACAAACATCTAAAAGAAACTTTTCTGAGTCTGGAGTTCTGTTTCAAATCTCTGCACATCTCTTTGTTGCTCCAACTAAGGCTCCATAATGGGACCACATCTACTGAAGTTTAGTTCTTCCATAGTGCTGGCGCTACCCTGGGCTATTCTGCAGAGACTACCCAGTCCTAGAAGTGGAGCTGAGTGGGTAGTTGTTTGTTTTCTTGCTCCATTCAAGCTCTTGGTCAATCCCTTAGGATCCTCATATCCCCCCATAGGACTTACCGTCCTCCATTCCTCTTGTAGTTGTCTGGGACGTAATGAGGCTGCAGATAAGAAAAGGAAGAGGTAAGCATATTGTAGAAGCTGGGAAAGCTAGCTCTCCTCTGGGGCCACTCACGATAAGGAACATAGTAGAGCAGTAGACAACTTGGGTGACTTTGTTTTAAGATGAGAAATCTAGTACTTCTATTAATATGCAGGCCACAATGATTATCAGCATTTTGTGCTCCCAGGATGACAATGGGAGGGATAAGTGCATGATTTTCTCTACTCCATTTCACCTTTTAAATATAGTCATAGGTTGCTTAACAATGGGGATATGTTCTGAGAAATATGTCGTCAGGTGATTTGACTGTTACGTAAACATCATAAAGTGTCCTTACACAAACCTAGATAGTATAGCCTACTATACACCTAAGCTATTTAGTATAGCCTATTGCTCCTAGGCTACGAGCCTATATATATAGCACAGTACTGTACTGAATACTATAGGCAGTTGTAATACAATGCTAAGTATTGTGTACCTAAACACAGAAAAGGTAATACATTGCCGTATGTTACGACAGCTATGACATCACTAGATGACAGGACAGAATTCTTCAGCTCCATTATAATCTTATGGGATCACCGTTACATACGCAGTCCAATGTTGACTGAAACATGTTGCACACGACTGTAGTTAAGGTTGGGGTTTCAAAGCTAATCAGTAAGCTATTGATTGAGCAAGCAAGACCAAATAAGTCTTGATGTGAGGAAAGACCTGGTGGTGGGCAGAGAATGCAAAAGACGGTTTGGAAAATTATTTCTTTTTCTTTCCTTTTTTTTTTTGAGCTGGAGTCTTGCCCTGTCGCCAGGCTGGAGTGCAGTGGCGTAATCTTGGCTCACTGCAATCTCTGACTCTGGGTTCAAGCAACTCTTCTGCCTCAGTCTCCTGAGTAACTGGGATTACAGGCTCGCACCACCACGCCTGGCTAATTTTTGTATTTTTTTTTTTTTTTTTTTTTTTGAGACGGAGTCTCGCTCTGTGGCCCGGGCTGGAGTGCAGTGGCCAGATCTCAGCTCACTGCAAGCTCCACCTCCCAGGTTCATGCCATTCTCCTGCCTCAGCCTCCCGAGTAGCTGGGACTACAGGCACCCGCCACCTCTCCCGGCTAGTTTTTTGTATTTTTTAGTAGAGATGGGGTTTCACCATGTTAGCCAGGATGGTCTCGATCTCCCGACCTCGTGATCCGCCCGTCTCGGCCTCCCAAAGTGCTGGGATTACAGGCTTGAGCCACCGCGCCCGGCCAATTTTTGTATTTTTAATAGAGATGAGGTTTCACCATGTCGGCCAGGCTGGTCTCAATCTCCTGACTTTGTGATCCACCTGCCGTGGCCTCCCAAAGTTCTGGGATTACAGGCGTAAGCCACCGTGCCTGGCTCTGGTTAGATTATTTCTAGGGATTCCAGGGTGACAGCTATGAATTTTGACAGGCCCACTAAAAGAAGACTCAAAATGAGGAGCTCAGTCGGGGTTTTATTAAAGCAAACAGATGAATGGATGATCAAAATCTTTATAGAATGATGAATGACAAAACATATAACTGGCACACGGTTCTCAACAATTTGAAAGAAAAAATACACAGGAAAAAGTCAGAAAACGAAATGGTTATTTTCTGGATAGTGGAGTATATACATAACTTTTTTCCTCTTAATGCTTCTATACTTAATTTTTTTTTTTTTTTTTGAGACAGGGTCTCTGTCACTCAGGCTGGAGTGCAGTGGCACAATCGGCTCACTGTAACCTCAAACTCCTGGGCTCAAGTGATCCTCCTGCCTTGGTCTCCCAAAGTTTTGAGATTACACACATGAGTCACCATGATGTTTACACAATAAACATCACCACCACAAATTTTATTTGTTTTGTTATTGTTTTGTTTTGAGATGGAGTCTCGCTCTGTCACCCAAGTTGGAGTGCAACGGCATGATCTCTGCTCACTGCAACCTCCGCCTTCCGGGTTCAAGTGATTCTCCTGCCTCAGCCTCCTGAATAGCTGGGATTACAGGCGCATGCCACCACACCTGGCTAATTTTTGTATTTTTAGTAGAGACAGGGTTTCACCATGTTCACAAACTTTATATAATGATCATGTCTTCCATTTTTAATGCAAGCATAAAAAGAAAAAGCACTGAATTATTTTCTGTGAAGGTTCTTCTTTTATAGGTGTGTTCTCAATGAGAGGAAAAAAAGGAGTTTTTCAGGGTTCTTGCTTCTTTTTTTTTTTTTTTGAGATGGAGTCTCGCTCTGTGGCCAGGGCTGGAGTGCAGTGGCCGGATCTCAGCTCACTGCAAGCTCCGCCTCCCGGGTTTACGCCATTCTCCTGCCTCAGCCTCCCGAGTAGCTGGGACTACAGGCACCCGCCACCTCGCCCGGCTAGTTTTTTGTATTTTTTAGTAGAGACGGGGTTTCACCGTGTTAGCCAGGATGGTCTCGATCTCCTGACCCCGTGATCCGCCCGTCTCGGCCTCCCAAAGTGCTGGGATTACAGGCTTGAGCCACCGTGCCCGGCTGGTTCTTGCTTCTTAAAATGATGGGTGTGAAAGACAAAATAAAACAAAAACCTACAGATGTAGGACTTGCCAGCAAAGATTAAACAGACGAAAGAGAAAAGAGGAAAGGTATAACACTATAATCAACAATTTTCTGAGATACAGTCTATGTGAGGAAATGTACTTATGCTGTTCAAATGTCCCAAATAGAGACAGAGATTTCCAGAGTTTGGGATGGAATTTGGATGAAGAAGCAGAGAGCTACGTGAAGATTTTCGCTCAGTGAATTTCATGCATGAACCAGATTGTCCTAACATGTAGTGTTAAGAAAGGAAGGAGACTCACCGAGAAATCTTTTTTGGGAGTGAGCTTCTTGGGGAAGTGATCAAAAGCATAGGGTTTGGTGCAGACAGGATAGCGGTTCCGGTGGATCTTGTAAAACAGGTGTGCTGACTTGTCAAGCCGATAATCACAGATGTACACATCTTGCTCCTTCACTCCTTTGGGTCTCCCTATGGGTCCAACCAGTGTTAAGGAATCCTATTTCCCCATTTCTCCCCCTGAGCTGCCCAGAGACCCCATACACACCAATGGGAGAGCAGCTAGACCCTTAAAACCCTACATGGTAGCTAAAGAGGTAGGGCAACTAAGCATTTGGTAGTTGTTGGACAAAGAGTTCTCAGACACTAGTGTCAACAAAAGATAAAGTAAATATACAGCAGAATGGATGGAAATAAACCAGAAATGTAAACTGAGTACTGCAGGGATGTGTGAGGGAGTATTTTGAGGGAAAAACAGAGCAGATTACGGGGGAGTTACAAGAAAAGAATAGAGGTATAAATTTGAGGGAAGCACATTTGTAAATGAACGCTTTTTAACTGAGACAAGGAGGACTCATCAGCATCACAGAACTGCAAGCAGTCTGTCAATTTTGGAATGGAATACATATTCTTTTAGACTATTTTGCTACGGTTCTGAGAGAACAGTCTGGGCAACTGAACTCTGCTAATAATGACAAATAACATATATTGAGCTTTTACTCTAAACCATAAACTAGGCTGAGTGCTTTTGTAGATTATTTTGTATAATCTTTTAAGAATTCTTTAAAATATTTATTTTCAATGGGAAATTGATACTCAGATTAAGTAAATTCCCCAAGGGAACATAGATAAAATGTGGTGGAGCTGGAATTTGAAATTAGAACACAGTATTAAGAAAATTAACTAAATTCAATAAAAAAGAATAAACGTTTATTGAGTACAAAGCACTAGGTAAAAGAAAGGAAAAATATAGTATAGCTCTCTGAAGTTTCATAGCTAACCTTGGAGAATCTTTCATCATATACAGACAACAAGAATGGGGTGGGCAATGAACAGGATACATGAGGTCATTGAGGTCATTTTTTTTTTTTTTTGAGGCAGGGTCTCATTCTGTTGCACAGGTTGGAGTGCAGTGGTGCAATCTTGGCTTACTGCAACCTCTGCCTCCCAGGCTTAGCAATTCTCGCAGAAGCTGGGACTACAGGCCCACACTGCCATGCCTGGCTATAGAGGCAGAGTTTTGTCATGTTGGCCAGGCTGGTCTCAAACTCCTGGGTTTAAGCAATCTGCCTGCCTCAGCCTCCCACACTGCGGGGATTACTGGCGTGAGCCACTGTACTTGGCCGAGGTCATTTTTTAACTAGCCCAGATCACTTACCTTTACAATACGTATAAAGGTCCAACACACAGCAGGTCCCCACTACAGCCTCCAAAGGAATGATCTCATACAGTGGCACCCGAAATAGTTCATTATGATAGAACCGACGGGATGGAGAGTGGTGTGTTTCGTGGGGACGGAAATAATGATGACCAAAGGCAAACCGTTCCTCTCTAAAAAAGGAAAAGTGAGAAGGGAGAGGTTTAACTGATTAGCAAGATCCTAGTGAACATTCAGCTCCGCTGGTACAGCATGGCTGGAAGAAAAGGACAGGACCTCAGCACATACTTTTCATTCTTCCAAAGCTTCTCAATGCGAAAGATGTCAAGTTTATCTCGGTTAATGTGAGATAACAGTCGATAGGACTGACGGACCGGGTGGCCATCAGGGGTGCGCCGACTATCCCTCATCAGATACACACAGTCACCTAGGAAGACCCAGAACACAGAAGAAACATAAAATGATTCTTGTATGAATTCTGTTAGGTATCTGTTTATTTGACTCAGGATCTACATAGAACTCATAATCTGAAACAGTATAAATACAGAGAGCTAAAAGCAGCAGTGTTAAGTGATGATAATCAATTCTAGACTACAACAATAATATAAGGGAGGCATTCTATTTCTTGAGCTTCCTGTGTGTTTTTCCAGTCTTAAAATTAGCTTTATAACATGTCTATCATTTCAAATTAGTATTATTTGGTGGAGAGGTGATGCATGTAAGCACAAGGACTGCAGATATAAAAACTTACATTTTGTTGCTATTCAAGGCCGTAGGGAGACAATGACTATGAAGGAGACAGCAGAGACTTCCTACTATTCAGAAAGGTCACCTCTGACAAGTAGGGTTAGCTCCTGTAATACATACCCTGACGAAGCAGCAAGTCATCTCGGAGCAAACAGATGAAGTAGACACAGCCAGGTTGGGCATAGTGGGGCCGAGGGATCATGGGAACCTCCTGATAGGAGCAGAAAGCCAATGTATAAGGGCTGGAATTACTACATTCAGCTTACTTATTCCTCTTCAGGAGAGAAAAAGAACTAAAACCTAGAATTCTCAATCAATCAAAACTTACTGTTTAGTCATTTCAATATACCACAGATATACAAAAAAGATGAAAGCAACTACAGTTGTTAAACCTGGAAAAGCGAACATAGAGGACAAAACTGATAGGCTAAGTATCTCAATCTATGTTTTATGAAGCACTAATTGTGTAGTTGCTCTATGTAATCTAGGGGCCATATGAAAATGTGTTAAGGGAGACTAATTATTACAATGATTGGGGTATGCTACTGGTATTTAATGCCCAGGGTCCAAGGAAGCCAAACATTCTGAAATGCATCCATCACAATAAGAACTATGCACCTAAACATGACAACAGCAACACTGTTAAGAAATACTGCCTAAATCTCTTCTTTTTAAAAAGTGACTTGCCGGCCGGGCGCGGTGGCTCAAGCCTGTAATCCCAGCACTGTGGGAGGCCGAGACGGGCGAATCACAAGGTCAGGAGATCGAGACCATCCTGGCTAACACGGTGAAACCCCGTCTCTACTAAAAAATACAAAAAACTAGCCGGGCGAGGTGGCGGGCGCCTGTAGTCCCAGCTACTCGGGAGGCTGAGGCAGGAGAATGGCGGAGAAGCTCGGGAGGCGGAGCTTGCAGTGAGCTGAGATCCGGCCACTGCACTCCAGCCCAGGCGACAGAGCAAGACTCCGTCTCAAAAAAAAAAAAAAAATAAATAAATAAATAAATAAAAAGTGACTTGCCCAAAATCACACATATAAAGATAGCAGAGCCAAGCCAAGAACCACTTAATGACTTAGGCAAGCCACCTACCCTCTCTCCTATGAAGTGAGCCTAACACTAACCTTTGCTGATTCTGAGTCCAGTGCTCTTCTCACTTAAACCACTGTCTAACATAAATGACATTAAGAATACCAAGTTCTGGATTCTGTAAGCTATTCCTTTCATGGACATCTGATAGTGTTTATAAAAACCTCAGTTTCGGCCGGGCGCGGTGGCTCAAGCCTGTAATCCCAGCACTTTGGGAGGCCGAGACGGGCGGATCACGAGGTCAGGAGATCGAGACCATCCTGGCTAACACGGTGAAACCCCGTCTCTACTAAAAATACAAAAACTAGCCGGGCGAGGTGGCGGGCGCCTGTAGTCCCAGCTCCTCGGGAGGCTGAGGCAGGAGAATGGCGTAAACCCGGGAGGCGGAGCTTGCAGTGAGCTGAGATCTGGCCACTGCACTCCAGTCCGGGCGACAGAGTGAGACTCCGTCTCAAAAAAAAAAAAAAAAAAAAAAAAAAAAAAAAAAAAAAAAAACCTCAGTTTTGTTTGTTTTTTTTTTGAAACGGAGTCTTGCTCTGTCGCCAGGTTGGGGTACAGTGGTGCAATCTTGGCTCACTGCAACTTCTGCCTCCAGATTCAAGTGATTCTCCTGCTTCAGCCCCCCGAGTAGCTGGGACTATAGGCACGCAACACCACGCCCAGCTAATTTTTGTATTTTAGTAGAGATAGGGTTTCACCATGTTGGCCAGGATAGTCTTTTTTTTTTTTTTTTTTTTGAGACTGAGTCTCACTCTGTCACCCAGGCTAGAGTGCAGTGGCATGATCTTGGCTCACTGCAACCTCTGCCGCCCAGGTTCAAGTGATTCTCCTGCCTCAGACTCCCAAATAGCTGGGATTACAGGCACCTGCCACTGCACCTGGTTAATTTTTTTGTAGTTTTAGTAGAGACGGGGTTTCACCATATTGGCCAGGCTGGTCTTGAACTCCTGACCTCGTGATCCACTGGCCTCGGCCTCTCAAAGTGCTGGGATTGCAGTCGTGAGCCACTGCGCCCGGCCGAGGATGGTCTTGATCTCTTGACCTTGTGATCTGCCCACCTCGGCCTCCCAAAATGCTGGGATTATAGGCCTAAGCCATCACGCCCAGCCTTTTTCTTTTTTTTTTGAGACGGAGTCTTGCTCTGTTGCCTAGGCTAGAGCGCAGTGGTGTGATCTCAGCTCACTGCAACCTCCACCTCCCGGGTTCAAGTGATTCTTCAACCTCAGACTCCTGAGTAGCTGGGATTACAGGCAGATACCGCCACTGTGCCCGGCTAAGTTTTGAATTTTTAGTAGAGATGGGGTTTCACCATCTTAGCCAGGCTGGTCTCGAACTCCTGACCTCATAATCCACCACGCCCGGCCTGGTTTTTTGTTTTTTTTTTTTTAAGAGATGGAGTCTCATTCTGTCGCCCAGGCTGGAGTACACTGGCGTGATCTCGACTCACTGCAACACCTGCCTCCAGGTTTCTAGCAATTCTTTTGCCTCAGCCGCCCAAGTACCTGAGACTACAGGCACATGCCACCACGCCTGGCTAATTTTTTTTTTGTATTTTAGTAGAGACGGGGTTTCACCATGTTGCCCAGGCTGGTCTCGAACTCCTGAGCTCAGACAATCCATCCACCTTAGCCTCCCAATGTGCTAGGATTACAGGCATGAGTGACCGTGCCCAGCCAAAAACCTTAGTTTTATATAGTGCCATTCCTTCCACAGATTTCTAAGTATATTATTTTCTCTCTGATCATACTCCTGAAATAGGGAAGAACAGAATTATGACCCTTATTGTAAAGTTTAAGAAGCCAAGGCCCAGAGAGGTTGAACAACTTATTAAAGGAAATTCTGCAAAGCAGGAGCAGGACAGGTAAGATACCATGTGCTACCTCTCCTACTTATAGATCAGAGTTTTATGAGGGGCAGCTTACCCTGTCCACAGGCCTTGGGTCACACTGCTCACAAAGGTAGTGCTCCACATCTGAGTTCACTCCCATACAATCACAGTGCTGCCATACCTGTAGAAAAACATACAGTTTGGGGGAACATGGAGGCTATGACTTACTGAGAGTGTCCTGGGAGCCCAGAATAAAAAATTAGCAATAGGTCAGGGTAAAGTAAAAGAGGAACTAAGTGATAACTGGGTGAATGAGAAATTGGAGATAAACGATAAAACAGGAGGAAAACAGAATAATGACTTTTCTGAGCAAAAGTATACAGATTGACTCATAATCTGTAGATCTGGGCAAATAAAATGGGGAGATGGAGAGAGAATAGGAAAACAAATGAATAGACTACTAAACTATTACTAAGTAATTTAAGTAAATGCTATGGCTATTCTGAAAGGCTTTACAGCTACAAAATATTTTTATTTACCCCTGTCTAACTTCATCCTCCCAACAATCCTATGTGTTACTTACAGCCACTTTACACATAAAGTTATGTGTTCACATATATTAGTGGGGACACTAGGGCTCAAATTCAGGCTTTGACTCCTTCATCAGGAGCCCTATATGTATTAACATATTTCACTCTCTCAGAGGATTCATACTAATAGAGTATACTATCACTAATGATTCAAAAGGCAAAGCACTATATAAAATACTGTCATTCTCCTTGATCCAGATTATGTGAGAAGTGTACAGTGAAAAGTGGGCAGAAAAAAGGAAAGAGCCAGGTGTGGTGGCTCACGCCTGTAATCCCAACACTTTGGGAGGCCGAGGTGGGCAGATCACTTGAGCTCAGGAGTTCGAGACCAGCCTGGGCAACATGGTGAAACCCCATCTCTACAAAAAAAAATTAGCTGGGCATGGTGGCGCACGCCTGTAATCCCAGCTACTCGAGAGGCTGAGGTGGGAGGACTGCTTGAGCCTGGGAGGCAGAGGTTGCAGTGAGCTGAGATTGTGCCACTGCACTCCAGTGTGGGCGACACAGCAAGATCCTATCTTATAAACAAAACAAAAAAAACAAGAAGAGAGGAGAGAAGGAAAGAAAAAGAAGGGAAGGATAAAGTGAAAGAAAGAGAGATAAAAGGAGAAAGGCAATATGGTAAACATAGAAACCTAACAGAAACCAAGGCTAAGTTACAGTTCATAAAAAGTCTTTCAAGCCAATCCAAAAGAGGCATGGACTTCTTCTTTGAATATGGTCACCATGCTCATCAGGACCAAGCTTCTGCTTCATTTCCTGACCCTCACCATGCACTTGTCACACTGGATCATGAGACCTTCATCCTTGTAGAGGCCACAGATACAGCGAATAACATCGTCGTCCTTCTCATGCCCATTCTCCTTTTCAGAGACTGAGGTCTCACTGCTGTCTGCCTCACTTGCTGTCTCTCCCACAATCTCATCGATTTGGGCTGATGCCTCATGCCGGGCATTGTAATAGGCCTTTCGTAGACGGCAAACATCTCTCCCAATTGGGGATTTACGCCCATAGTACTTCTGAAGAAAGCAAATAAAGAAATCATGTTTGGTCCTCTCAATTTGGCTTAACGATTTACCTGAAGAGGTAGCATGACTTTCTTTACCCTCCCATTTTGGTTAACAGATTTTCAATAGTATCAAATATACTGCCAGACAGTTGGTAACAACTTAAACTGAACTAAAACAAATTCAAGTTAGAATCTGCAAGTTATTTTTCCATTTGCTCAATTGACCTATCATTCAATTCTGTCAAGGGCCTTCTTGTCCACAAGATCAAATACACAGAGATCATGAAATATGAATTAATGTCACAAGCATAATGTAGTATAGAAGTTCAACATACACCTTTGTCTTCTGGATATCTGTGACAGATCTATAGGTGTTGAATCTATGTGAAAGGTGGGTTTCAGTAGGAAGAATGTTACAATTCGAGATTGCTCTAATTCTTCTTTCGCTTGTCTATTTTTCTTTCTCATTTCGTCTTTCAACTTCTATTATTCCTTTATCTAGTAGGCGCTTTTGTCTTCCAAACACCTCTCCAAGGTATGTCAAAATCACTGAATAATCTCCTCTCTTCTATGCACCATACAATAGTCCATCCTGTCCTTTAAATCAGTTCAAGGCCACTTTCTCTCCAATGAGCTTCAGCTATTCCATAATCTATCACTGTGATACTCCTCAATTCCATCCTCAAGATATATTACTAGCCAGGCGCCGTGGCTCACGCCTGTAATCCCAACACTCTGGGAGGCCAAAGTGGGCAGATCACCTGAGGTCAGGAGTTCAAGATCAGCCTGGCTAACATGCTGAAACCCTGTCTCTACTAAAAATACAAAATTAGCCAGGTGTGGTGGCAGGCGCCTGTAATCCTGGCTACTCAGGAGGCTGAAGCAGGAGAATTGCTTGAATCCGGGAGGCAGGCGGAGGTTGCAGTGAGCCGAGATCATGCCATTGCACTCCAGCCTGGGTGACAGAGCAAGACTCTGTCTCATTTAAAAAAAAAAAAAAAATATATATATATATAAAAACACACACACATATACATACATACACACACATATATATAAAAAACATTTACCTACACATATTTCTGAATATTTTGCATGTACTTATTTTGAGGAAAGAAACTACAGATATTAGTTAAATGTATTAAAATATCTATATAATGCAGTCATAAAGGTTTAATACTGAATTAGTTTTTTACAAAAATTATTTTTTTGAGGGGGAATGATTTAACCTTCCATTCTAGTCATATCAATGTCTTCATACATAGCCTTCTATAATATTTAGTATACTGTAACACATACCCCAAGGGTACTCAATAAAAATGACTGGCTTTTCCAACCAGAAATATGGCTGATAGAGGAGGATAAAAATCTTAAACTTCTATACGAATTCTCTTCAGAACAAACTTGTGAAATCTGTTTGAAGTCAGTGAAAAATACCTCAGCATTCCGAAAGACTTTGAGCATGTCAGCATCAAAAGCTTCCACTGTCTTATAGTAACCAATGAGGATCTGCTTCTCTATGGTGATAAGATCTAGGGGATCAGAGATCTTCTCATAATAATCAGCATTCCTGGAACAGAAAGCCAGGGTGTCAATCTGGCACACTTAGCACTTTTTAAAAACTCAGATGATTCCCACAAATGTGAACCTACTTTTTCTTTGGGGGAAGGTTCAAAAGTGGAGCTGCCAGTGCTTGCCGGGAAGAATCTGCAAAAGAATGTGAGGTTTAGTAGAAAGACTCTACCATACAAGGGAGGCAAGCATCTCCTAACTGGAAGAGGAAAATCCCTCAAATTAAAAGTGAGAGAAAAATCCAAGTCTTTTTTTTTTTTTTTTTTTTTGAGACAGAGTCTCACTCTTGTCGCCCAGGTTGGAGTGCAGTGGCGTGATCTCGGCTCACTGCAACTTCTATCTCCTGGGTTTAAGTGATTCTTCTGTCTCAGCCTCCCGAGTAGCTGGGACTACAGGTGTGTACCACGATGCCCGGCTAATTTTTATATTTTTTTTTTTTTTTTTTGAGACAGAGTCTCGCTCTGTCACCCAGGCTGGAGTGCAGTGGCACAATCTGGGCTCACTGAAAGCTCCGCCTCCTGGGTTCACGCCATTCTCTTGCTCAGCCTCCTGAATAGCTGGGACTACAGGCACCCACCACTGCACCTGGCTAATTTTTTGTATTTTTAGTACAGATGGGGTTTCACCGTGTTAGCCATGATGGTCTTGATCTCCTGGCCTCATGATCTGCCCACCTTGGCCTCCCAAAGTGCAGGGATTATAGGTGTGAGCCACCATGCCCGGCCAATTTTTGTATTTTTTAAAGAGACAGGGTTTCACCATGTTGGCCAGGCTAGTCTTGAACTCCTGACCCTCAGGTGATCCACCTGCCTCGGCCTCCCAAAGTGCTGGGATTACAGGCGTGAGCCAATGCACCTGGCCAAAAATCCAAGTCTTTTTAAGGCCTGTGAAAAATCCACTTTTTCAGATATGTAGGTAAAGGCAGGGAGCAAATGATAGTTCTAAGATTGCCTAGGATATGAAAGATACAGCTGTATCTGCTTGAAAGGTAGCACGATGTTAGTTGGGTAATGAGAATAACTTCCTATGAAAAATGAGAGATGGGAACTTATTGAGGATAATCTGCTTAGGGCAAATTACTACTCAATAGATCTTATAATAGCAAAAAGAACATCTTACCTGAAAAGTGTTTTCTAGTTCTCATTAACTGTCCTTAATTAATAGTAATTTGTTTGGCTGGGGATGGGCGTGGTGGCTCACATATGTAATCCCAGCACTTTGAGAGGTCAAGGCGGGTGGATCATGAGGTCAGGAGATCAAGACCATCCTGGCTAACATGGGGAAACTCCGTCTCTACTAAAAACAAAAAAATTAGCCGGGCGTGGTAGCAGGCACCTGTAGTCCTAGCTACTCGGGAGGCTGAGGCAGGATAGTCACTTGAACCCAGGAGGTGGAGGTTGCAGTGAACAGAGATCGCATCACTGCACTCCAGCCTGGGCAACAGAGCGGGACTTTATCTCAAAAAAAAAACAAAAAAAAAAAAAAGAAAAAGAAAAAAAAAACGCAGGGTGCACTGGCACACGCCTATAATCCCAGCACTTTGGGAGGCCAAGGTGGGCAGATCACGAGGTCAAGAGATTGAGACCATCCTGGCCAACATGGTGAAACCCTGTCTCTACTAAAAATATTAAAAAAAAAAAAAAAAAAATTAGCTGGTCGTGGTGGCACAAGCCTGCAATCCCAGCTACTCGGGAGGCTGAGGCAGGAGAACTGCTTGAACCCAGGAGGCAGAAGTTGCAGTGAGCCAAGATTGCGCCACTGCACTCCAGCCTGGGCAACAGAATGAGACTCTGTCTCAAAAAAAAAAAAAAATTGGTGGGGTGCAGTGGCTCACGCCTGTAATCCCAGCACTTTTGGCGGCTGAGGTGGGCAGATAACTTGAGGTCAGGAGGTTGAAAACAGCTTGGCTAACATGTTGAAACCCCATCTCACTACCAAAAATACAAAAATTAGCCACGCATGGTGACGCACACCTGGAGTCCCAGCTACTCATACTTGAGGTCAGGAGGTTGAAAACGGCTTGGCTAACATGTTGAAACCCCATCTCACTACCAAAAATACAAAAATTAGCCATGCATGGTGGCGCACACCTGGAGTCCCAGCTACTCAGGAGGCTGAGGTGGGAAAATCATCTGAACCCATGAGGTGGAGGATGCGGTGAGCCAAGATTGCACCACTGAACTCCAACCTAGGTGACAGACTGAGACCCTGTCTAACACAATAAAAATGAAGGCCGGGCATGGTGGCTCACATCTGTAATACCAGCACTTTGGGAGGCCGAGGTGGGTGGATCATGAGGTCAGGAGTTCAAGATCAGCCTGGTCAACATGGTGAAACCCTGTCTCTACTAAAAAATACAAAACTTCGCTGGGTGTGGTGGTGTGCACCTGTAGTCCCAGCTGCTCAGAAGGCTGGGGCAGGAGAATTGCTGGAACCCAGGAAGCGGAGGTTGTAGTGAGCCGAGATCATGCCACTGCACTCCAGCCTGGGCAACAGAGTGAGACTTCGTCTCAAAAAAACAAAAAATAAATAAATAAAAATAAATAAATAAATAAATAATAAATACATACATACATACAAAAAGTACTGGCTGGGCACGGTGGCTCACGCCTGTAATCCCAGCACTTTGGGATGCCGAGGTGGGCGGATCATGAGATCAGGAGATTGAGACCATCCTGGCCAACACGGTGAAATCCCGTCTCTACTAAAAATACAAAAAAATTAGCTGGGTGTGGTGGCAGGTGCCTGTAGTCCCAGCTACTCCGGAGGCTAAGGCAGGAGAATGGCATGAACCCGGGAGGTGGAACTTGCAGTGAGCCCAAATCGCACCACTGCACTTCAGCCTGAGCAACAGAGTGAGACTCGGTCTTAAAAAAAAAAAAATTACTATTACTCTGTTGGGTATGGATCCAATTAAATTCCAGATACTGAATAATTTAGTACTGTACTGTGAATATTTTCTGTAATTGATTTTTCCTGTAACAGTTACTCTGTATTATGAAAATGGAATTTATGGTGAGGGGCCACTTCTCATTTGCTACCATACTTAATTTCTGGCAATTTCACTAGAGAGTAAAAAAGGCTGTGTTTCATGCTCATAATGCAGTGACATGGTAGATATACTTACTGCAGTTTCATGTTCGGTCAGATGAGCCTACTTGAGAATGCAGGACAGACATGGTGGCTCATGCCTATAATCCCAGAACTTTGGTAGGTCGAGGCAGAAGGAGCGCTTGAGGCCAGGAGTTCAAGACCAGCCTGGGCAACACAGCGAGACCTCCATCTCAAAAAAAAAAAAAAAAAAGAGAACGCAGAGAGTGTGATTTAATTTGGGAATGTAAATGGAATAGTGCCTCAAAATTCAAAACTTTACGTCTTACATCTTAGGGCAGTTTGGTCCCCATTTTCCTCTTTACATCCTTAGGTTAACAAAACTGCAAAAAGTCACTATAAAATCAAAGAGAATCAGGAGACAGAAAAAAAAATTAAAAAGAAAAGAAATGCCCAGGAACTGTGGCTCACACCTGTAATCCCAGCACTTTGGGAGGCCTAGATAGAAGGATCACTTGAACCCAGGAGTCTGAGACTAGCCTGGGCAATACAGCAAGACCCTATCTCTATTTATTAAAAAAGAAAAAAGAAAAAAGAACGAATTTGAAGGTGGTTATAGTCACCTTTATAAGAGATGATACCATCACAAATTTCTTTGAAGATCTGGGCTAGGCGGGCTGCCCGAGTCACTTCAATATTTTCCTCTGCAGCTGCCAACCGTCTTGTTCGAACAGATCGAGCTGTCTGCAGGGCAGAGAACTGGGTCATGAAGACATCTGGAAGAATAAAGTGAAAATTAAGTTTCAGGAAACAAGGAGCTCTATCTACATGGCTTTCTCTTTCCCAATGGATTCCTGCCATTTGCTCTACTTTCCCCTGAAGTGATTAAGTAGATTAGTGGGCACAGAGTTCTTTCTATCTTCTGTAATGAAAAATCAGGAAACACTGGAATTTACTGGAGACAAAATACTGCAAGAGAGACCTTAACTTAGTGCTCAAAGGCAATACAGTACAGTAGTTGTAAGTCTGGGCTTCAAAATCAATCTATCAGCATCTGAATTCTGGCATCACTGCTTATCAGCTGTGTGATCTTGGGCAAGTTATTTAACCCGTGTGTCAGCTTCTCAAACATAAAATGGGAATGATGAATCAAAGAGGACACAAACAAATGGAAGAACATACCATGCTCATGGATAGGAAGAATCAATATTGTGAAAATGGCCATACTGCCCAAGGTCATTTATAGATTCAATGCCATCCCCATCAAGCTACCAATGACTTTCTTCACAGAATTGGAAAAAACGGCTTTAAAGTTCATATGGAACCAAAAAAGAGCCCGCATTGCCAAGACAATCCTAAGTCAAAAGGACAAAGCTGGAGGTGTCACGCTACCTGACTTCAAACTATACTACAAGGCTACAGTAACCAAAACAGCATGGTACTGGTACCACAACAGAGATATAGACCAATGGAACAGAACAGAGTCCTCAGAAATAATACCACACATCTACAGCCATCTGATCTTTGACAAACCTGAGAGAAACAAGAAATGGGGAAGGATTCCCTATTTAATAAATGGTGCTGGGAAAATTGGCTAGCCATAAGTAGAAAGCTGAAACTGGATCCTTTCCTTACCCCTTATACGAAAATTAATTCAAGATGGATTAGAGACTTAAATGTTAGACCTCTAATACCAAAAAACCCTAGAAGAAAATCTAGGTAGTACCATTCAGGACATAGGCATGGGCAAGGACTTCATGTCTAAAACACCAAAAGCAACGGCAGCAAAAGCAAAAATTGACACATGGGATCTAATTAAACTAAAGAGCTTTTGCACAGCTAAAGAAACTACCATCAGAGTGAACAGACAACCTACAGAATGGGAAAAATTTTTGCAACCTACTCATCTGACAAAGGGCTAATATCCAGAATCTACAAAGAACTCAAACAAATATACAAGAAAAAAACAAACAACCCCATCAAAAAGTGGGGAAAGGATATGAACAGACATTTCTCAAAAGAAGACATCCATACAGCCAACAGACACATGAAAAAATGCTCATCATCACTCGCCATCAGAGAAATGCAAATCAAAACCACAATGAGATACCATCTCACACCAGTTAGAATGGCAATCATTAAGAAGTCAGGAAACAACAGGTGTTGGAGAGGATGTGGAGAAATAGGAACACTTTTACACTGTTGGTGGGATTGTAAACTAGTTCAACCATTGTGGAAAACAGTGTGGCGATTCCTCAAGGATCTAGAACTAGATGTACCATATGATGCAGCCATCCCACTGCTGGGTATATACCCAAAGGATTATAATTACTCTACTACAAAGACACATGCACACGTATGTTTATTGCGGCACTATTCACAATAGCAAAGACTTGGAATCAACCCAAATGTCCATCTGTGACAGACTGGATTAAGAAAATGTGGCACATATACACCATGGAATACTATGCAGCCATAAAAAGGATGAGTTTGGGTCCTTTGTAGGGACATGGATGCAGCTGGAAACCATCATTCTTAGCAAACTATCACAAGAAGAGAAACCAAACACCGCATGTTCTCACTCATAGGTGGGAACTGAACAATGAGATCACTTGGACTCGGGAAGGGGAACATCACACACTGGGGCCTATCATGGGGAGGGGGGAGGAGGGAGGGATTGCATTGGGGAGTTATACATGATATAAACGTCATGCACATGTACCCTAGAACTTAAAGTATAATAAAAATAAAAAAAAATAAAAAAAAATAAATGGGAATGATGGTAGTACTCCCCTCATGAAGAAATAATGCAGGTTAAATGACATAATGCCTTTAATGTGTTTAGCTCAGTACCTGACATGTAAGTACTCTGTAAATGATATCTGTTATTATCAGAAGCAGCAAACTAGTTAGGATATAAGTTCAAAGAATTTATGCCAATCAAATCATTGACAGGATGTAAGATTCTGGACAAATTTTTATATCTAGTTAGCATTCAGCATATCCCTCACACATCACACAGAATTCCTTCTATCTTTTCAGGGGAAGAAGGAAAGGATAAAAAAAGAGCATGATCTTTTGAACACTGTTTTCAGTTAGAAAGGATGCTTGGACATGCTAGTTCCTCTGCTTTCAGTCTCTTCTGGATAATATCTGAACTCAGGAGTGCTGTTATATTATTCATTCATGAAGGTTAGAAAAAGGAAACCTGATGGTTTGTGAGTACAGTGCTAATCTGAATTTGAGAAAAAAAGGTCTTCAAACTGATAATGACCTGTCCTCCACTGAATCTGAATGTGAGAAATGACCCGTCCCCAGCTGAATCTGAATATGAGATAAAAAGGTCTTCAAACTGATAATGACCTGTCCACCCACTGATAATTACCCACCCCCCACCCCAATTTCCCCAGTGGATTTGGTATCACTATTTACTCTGTCTGCAAGTTATTTTCAAGGTAGGAAGTAACAAAGAGGGCCCACTATCTATCTGATACCTAATGACTATTTCAGACTATAGGTCACGTTTGAAAGGCTGTAGAAGGAGGTTTCTTTCTATTCCCTAAAGAGAGGAAAGCTGAAGAACTGGGATGGATAGGTTACTACTGACTGATGAGTATATATTTGGATCATAACTTTTTTGTTCAATACTAAAAGGAGTTGTTAAATAGATTATCTGCTGGAAAGCAACTAAAATAAATTAACAGAAATGTTTCAGCCGGGTGTGGTGGCTTACGCCTGTAATCCCAGCACTTTGGGAGGCTGAGGCAGGTGAATCACCTGAGGTCAGGAGTTTGGAGACCAGCCTGGCCAACATGGTGAAACCCCCTCTCTACTAAAAATACAGAAATTAGCTGAGCACGGTGGCAGGCACCTGTAATCCCAGCTACTCGGGAGGCTGAGGCAGCATAATTGCTTGAACCCAGGAGGAAGAGGTTGCAGTGAGCCGAGATCGTGCCATTGCACTCCAGTCTGGGCAACAAGAGTGAAACTTGTCTCAAAAAATTAAGAAAGAAATGTTTCAAATGCCTTACCAGACTTGATATTCCCATCATCTCGGCAGATCCCATTCCAACGGGAATATAATGATGCTGAGTGAATATTATCACTGGTGTGCTTTACTTCCTCCTGTTTCTGACGAATCTTCTCCCAGTTTCGGACCAAGAATACATGATGCTTTAATACAAAGTTCCTGCAAGGAAGGAAAAAAATCTTCCTTTATTCATTAATTAAATAAGCATTTATTACATGTCTACTCTGTGGAAGTCATTGTTAGATGATATACGTGAACTGAACTGTTGTAAAGATAATTATATGGGCAAAGCATTATTCAATTTTGTATCTTGACTTTTTTTACATTATGTAAAACATGTAATATTTACATACATCTGGCAAGCAACAATTAAAGGCTGCAAAAATGCTGGCAAGTGAAACAGCCTGACCAGAAGGCAGAGATTTATTTGTACAAATTCTAAATATAGTTGTCAAGATGAAGTAGGGTCTTAGGATTAGCTATAATAAGGAGAACTGGACTGGCAAATAAAGGCAAAGATATGTAACATGGATAGGCACTGGGCAAACTATGTTAGGTGCAGTGCTGCCATATGGTTCCCTAAACTTACTATTTTTTTTTTGAGTTGAAGTCTCCCTCTGTCGCACAGGCTGGAGTGCAGTGGCGTGATCTTGGCTCACTGCAACCTCTGCTTTCCGGGTTCAAGTGATTCTCCTGTCTCAGTCTCCTGAGTAGCTGGGGTTATAGGCGCCCGCCACCACGCCCAGCTAATTTTTGTATTTTTAGTAGAGACGGGGTTCCCCCATGTTGGCCAGGCTGGTCTTGAACTCCTGACATCAGGTGATCCGCCCACCTCAGCCTCCCAAAGTGCTGGGATTACAGTGGTGGCGTGAGCCACCGTGCCTGGCCCTGGTTTCCTAAACTTAAATGAGTTATGTGTATCCTGACTGATCCTATACAATTTTGATGATTCCATTTTTCAATTTCCACAACAGGACATATGTAAATAGATGTGATCTTGGATAAATCTCAAGGTTTGTGTCTCACTTCTCACTTACATGGAGATCAGACTAATTTTCTAGTTCCTGCACATTGGAATCCCCTGGGAGACTTTATAAACTACTGATACCTGGGTTCCACCTCTGCAAATTCTGATTTAAGCGGTCTAGGGTGTGGCCTGGGCCTTGGGAGTTTTTCAAAGCTGCCTATGTTAATAGGCAGCCAAAGCAGAGAACCACTGGACTGGTTTTTCCGAAATTTAAAATTTCTATGACTCAAAGGGAAATAGAATGAAAGGGGCTAAAATTACACAATGGTTATAAATAAGGATAAACTTTCAACAAATAGGACATACTCACTTGTTTGCTTCCAAAAGGGACAATTCTTATCTGAATACAGGGAACAGCAGAAATTACCACCAAAGATCCTTTCTATTGCTCTGTTAACATGTCAACAAAGTAGGTATTCTGTGTTTTTTATTTTTTTATTTTTATTTTTTTGAGATGGAGTTTTGTTCATGTTGCCCAGGCTAGAGCGCAATGGCGCGATCTCGGTTCACTGCAACCTCTGCCTCCTGGGTTCAAGCAATTCTCCTGACTTAGCCTCCTGAGTAGCTGAGATTACAGGCATGCACCACCATGCCTGGCTAATTTTTAGTAGAGACGGGGTTTCTCCATGTTGGTCAGGCTGGTCTCAAACTCCTGAACTCAGGTGATCCACCTGCCTTGGCCTCCCAAAGTGGTGGGATTACAGGTGTGAGCCACTGTGCCCAGCCAAAGCAGGTATTCTTAATTTTTTCTCTACCACGAATTCCTTTGACAGTCTGATGAAGCCTATGGAACGATTCTTTGAACAACTATTTTTAAATTACTTCAAAAAATTTAAATTATTTAAAAATTTTGGGCCAGGCATGGTGGCTCATGCCTGTAATCCTAGGACTTTGGGAGGCCGAGGTAGGTGGATCAACTGAAGTCAGGAGTTCGAGGCCAGCCTGGCCAATATGGTGAAACCCCATCTCTATTAAAAGTACAAAAATTAGCTGGGTGTGGTGGAGTGCACCTGTAATCCCAGCTACTCAGGAGGCTAAGGCAGGAGAATTGCTTGAGTCCGGGAGTTGGAGGGTGCAGTGAGCCGAGATCACGCCATTGCACTGCAAAGGCACATTGCAGAGCAAGAATCTGTCTAAAAAAAAAAAAAAAAAAGCAAGGCCTTTCCATGTTGCCCAAGATGGTCTTGAATTCCTGGGCTCAAGTAATTTTCCTGCCTCAGCCTCCTGAGTAGAGGGGTCTACAGGGGTATGTGGAAATGTTATTTCATTTAGAAATTAGGGAACATAGGCCGGACGCGGTGGCTCAAGCCTGTAATCCCAGCATTTTGGGAGGCCGAGACAGGCGGATCATGAGGTCAGGAGATCGAGACCATCCTGGCTAACACTGTGAAACCCCGTCTCTACTAAAAAATACAAAAAAACTAGCCGGGCAAGGTGGCGGGCGCCTGTAGTCCCAGCTACTCTGGAGGCTAAGGCGGGAGAATGGCTTAAACCCGGGAGGCGGAGCTTGCAGCGAGCTGAGATCCGGCCACTGCACTCCAGCCCTCCAGCCAGGCAACAGAGCGAGACTCCGTCTCAAAAAAAAAAAAAAAAAAAAAAAGAAATTAGGGAACATAAGATGGTCTGGTGTGTTGGCTCATATGTGTAATCCCAGTGCCTTGGGAGGTCAGTGCGGGAGGATAGCTTGAGCCCAGGAGTTTAGGACCAACCTGGGCAACACAGTGAGACCTTGTCTCTACAAAAAATTAAAAATAAAAAAAAAATTAGCCAGGTGTGGTGGCACGTGCCTGCAGCCCCAGCTACTTGGAAGGATGAGGCAGGGGGATCACCTAAGCCCAGGAATTGGAGGCTGCGGTAAACCATGATTGCAGTGAGCCAGGCCTCTGCATTCCAGCCTGGGCGACAGTGTGAGAATCCAGCTCTACAAAAAAAAAAAAAAAAAAAGGAATTAGGTGAGATAAGAATGTATTTCCTCGGTCAGGCGCGGTGGCTCATGCCTGAAATCGCAGCACTTTGGGAGGCCAAGGCAGGTGGATCACAAGGTCAGATCGAGACCATCCTGGCTAACACAGTGAAACCCCATCTCTACTAAAAAAATACAAAAAATAAATTAGCTGGGCGTGGTGGCAGGTGCCTGTAGTCCCAGCTACTCAGGAGCCTGAGGTAGGAGAATGGCATGAACCCGGGAGGCAGAGCTTGCAGTGAACCAAGATTGCACCACTGCACTCCAGCCTGGGCAACACAGTGAGACTCCGTCTCAAAAAAAAGAATGTATTTTCTCCATCCAAGTTCACAGATCCCCTGAACCCTTTGGCTTAAGACAAAAGAAAGTGGATCAACAATATAGACGTTTCATAATTTTTTACACAGATAAGCAATCATATAACTTAAAGGGAACATGGATAAGAGTATTTCCTTTTTACCTTTCACGATTGGACATTGGCTTCATCTGTAATTGGGGGGTCAATCTAGTTGGGGTATTGATATTTTCATTGGGTTCCTCAGAGAGATGGCCTCTCTGAAAAAGAGATGGATCAGATTAGAGATTTAAAAAAATATCAGTCAGAAATAATCTCCAAGAATATTAAAACCACTCTTAAGATGCCACCCTCTGGTAATTCCCTTATTCCAGCAATTGCCTCTAAGCATCTCATAAACAGCTTTTGGGGAAAGTCATTAGATAATTATTCACCCTTTTCTTCAGCTTGTGCTTAGACTTTCTCTTCTCTTTTGACCGTCCAGATTTTTTGTGTGTGGCCATGGGCTGGCTGTTTTTGCTGCTGGTGAGTCCATTCACACGCTGACTCTTGCCTCCGATGATTCCTCGACATTTCTCAAATCCACACTTACAAAGTTGCTTTGAAGGGAGAGAATAATTTTTTTATTTTTATTTTTCTGAGACACGGTCTTTCCTGTCATTCAGGCTGAAGTACAGTAGTACGATCATGGCTCACTGCAGTCTCAACCTCCTGGGCTCAACTGATCCTCCTATCTCAGCCTCCCCAGTAGCTGACATTACAGGCGCGTGCCACCATGCCAGGCTAATTTTTGTATTTTGTGTAGAGACAGGGTTTCGCCATGTTGAGTAGGTTGGTTTCGAACTCCAGGGCTCAAGCAACTCTCCTACCTTGGCCTCCCAAAGTGCTAGGATTACAGGTGTGAGCCACTGTGATCAACTGAGAATAATTTTTTTTTTAGCTTGCAGTTCCATTTACTAGCTTAAAAAGGATGTCTGAGCATTTGGACACACATTAAGTATAAATCAAGAAATCTGCATATATGGGAAAACAACTGATTCAGAGTATAAATAGAAATGGGTTTCCAATGGAATAGAAAGGATGGATTAAATTTTAGGAAAACTTCTTCCCCAGAAAAGTTAACAACTGAGTGGAGACCAAAAACGACAGGGCAATCTCTTTCTTCAAAGTAATTGGGCACCATGTATCCGAGACAGGTGGTGTACAGAGTGAGAAACTGTTCTCTCCTATATACTTCTTTAAAACAAATTTTTAAAAAGGCCAGGTGTGGTGGCTCATGCCTGTAATTCCAGCACTTTGGGAGGCCAAGGTGGGTGGATCACGAGGTCAAGAGATCGAGACTATTCTGGCTAACACAGTGAAATCCCACCTCTACTAAAAAAATACAAAAAAATTAGCCGGGCATGGTGGCAGGTGCCTATAGCCTCAGATACTTTTGGGAGGCTGAGGCAGGAGAATGGAGTGAACCTGGGAGGCAGAGCTTGCAGCAAGCCGAGATCACGCCACTGCACTCCAGCCTGGGTGACAGAGCGAGACTGTCTCAAAAAAAAATTAATTAAAAAAAACCAAACATGAAATGCTTCAGTAATCTGTCATTCTTGCATAGGGGCCATGCTAATCTTCTTCGTATCTTTCCAATTTTCATATATATGCTGTCAAAGCAAGCACTTAATTAAAAAATTTGGCTGGGCATGGTGGCTCAGGTCTGTAATCCCAGCACTGTGGGAGGCTGAGGTGAGAGAATTGCTTGAGTCCAGGAGTTTGTGACCAGCCTGGACAAAAGAAGGAGACACCATCTCTACAAAAAATTAAAAAAAAAAAATTAGCGAGGCACAGTGGTGCACGCCTGTGGTCCCAGGTACTCAGAAGGGTATGGTGGGAAGACTGCTTAAGCCCAGGAGATAAAGGCTGTGGTGAGCCATGATCACATCACTGCATTCTAGTGTGGGCCACAGAACAAGATCCTGTCTTAATAACAAAAAATTTTAACCATTTTAGAGAAGGGGTCCCGTTCTGTGGCCCAGGTCGGCCTTGAACTCCTGGGCTCAAGTGATCCTCCTGCCGCAGCCTCTTGAGTATCTGGGACTATAGGTAAGTATGCACTACTGTGCCCAGGTTCCCATGTAATTCTTTTCTTTTTTTTTTTTTTTTTTTTTTTTTGAGACGGAGTCTCGCTCTGTCGCCCAGGCTGGAGTGCAGTGGCCGGATCGCAGCTCACTGCAAGCTCCGCCTCCTGGGTTTATGCCATTCTCTTGCCTCAGCCTCCCGAGTAGCTGGGACTACAGGCGCCCGCCACATCGCCCGGTTAATTTTTGGTATTTTTTTAGTAGAGACGGGGTTTCACCATGTTAGCCAGGATGGTCTCGATCTCCTGACCTCGTGATCCACCCGTCTCGGCCTCCCAAAGTGCTGGGATTACAGGCTTGAGCCACCGCGCCCGGCCCTTTTTTCTTTTCTTTTTGTTTTTGAGCTGAAGTCTCACTCTGTCGCCCAGGATGGAGTGCATTGGTGTGATCTCTGCAACCTCCGCCTCCTGGGTTCAAGCGATTCTTCTGCCTCAGCCTCATGAGTAGCTGGGACTACAAGCGTGCACCACCATGCCCAGCTGATTTTTGTATTTTTAGTAGAGACGGGCTTTCACCATATTGATCAGGCTGATCTCAAACTCCCGACCTCATGATTTGCCTGCCTTGGCCACCCAAAGTGCCGGGATTACAGGTGTGAGCCACCACATCCAACCTCTTTTTCTTTTTTTGTGTTTGAGACAGGGTCTTGCTCTGTTTGACAGGCTGCAGTGCATTGGTGTGGTCCTGGCTCACTGCAACCTCCACCTTCTGGGCTCAAGCAATCTTCCCACCTCAGCCTCCCAAGTAGCTGGGACCACAGGCACGTACGACCACACTTGGCTAGTTTTTGTATTTTTTTGGTAGAGACAGGGTTTCACCACGTTCCTCATGCTGGTCTTGAACTCCTAGACTACAAGCAATCCGCTCGCCTCAGCCTTGCAAAGTGCTGGGATTGCGGGAGTGAGTCATTGCGTCTGACCTCCCATATACTTTTTTTTTTTGAGACACAGTTAGTCTTGCTTTGTCATCCAGGCTGGAGTGCAGTGGTGCAATCTTGGCTCAATGTAATGCAACCTCCGCCTCCAGGGTTGAAGCAATTCTCCTGCCTTAGCCTCCAAGAAACTGGGATTACAGGTGCATGCCACCATTTCCAGCTAATCTTTGTATTTTTGATAGATGGGGTTTTGTCATGTTGGCCAGGCTGGTCTTGAAATTCTGAGCTCAAGTGATCTGCCCACATCAGCCTCACAAAGTGCTGGGATTAAAGGTATGAACCAGTGTCCAGCCTCTCACATATTTCTTAATGGCTCCAAGTCAATCATGTTTACTAAAAGCTCATGTTATTACAGGATTGTAAGGGATAAAGTTTCAATCTCCTTCTAGGATTTATTATTCTTACCTGTTTTTCCACATTGAAGGAATGAAAGTTATAATCATAAGTGAGTTCAGTCCCAGCTGGCATATCTTTAAGAGCATAGAGTCCAATCCGGTATACTCCATTAACAGACCTGTAAAGAGAGAAAACAGAGTTATAGAGGCTGGATTTTTTTTTTTTTTCTTTTTTTTGAGACAGAGTGTCCCTCTGTTGCCCAGGCTGGAGTGCAGTGGTATGATCTCAGTTCACTGCAAGCTCTGTTTCCCCGGTTCAATCGATTTTCCTGCCTCAGCCTCCTGAGTAGCTGGGATTACAGGCGTAAGCCACCACACCTGGCTAATTTTCGTATTTTTAGTAGAGACGGGGTTTCACCATGTTGGCCAGCCTGGTCTTGAACTCCTGACCTCAGGTGATCTGCCCGCCTCGGCCTCCCAAAGTGCTAGGATTATAGGCATGAGCCACCACGCCCGGCCTCCACTTTCAATCTCTTTTCTATCCTTGGCAGCCTGTATAATACTGCCAGAGTAAGAATCCTAAATAATTTTTCTTGAAGACATGGTCTGTGTTGTCAATTAGGCTTTAAGTTTTCCTGCTTGGTATTCAGAGTCCTTCTAAAATATGGCTCACCTGTAATCCCAGCACTTTGGGAGGTTGAGGTGGGAGGATCACCTGAGGCCAAGAGTTCGAGACCAGACCAGGCGCAGTAGCTCACGCCTGTAATCCCAGCACTTTGGGAGGCATAGGCAGGTGGATCACCTGAGGTCAGGAGTTTAAGACCAGTGCGGCCAACATGGCAAAACTCTCTCTACTAAAAATATAAAAATTAGCCAGGCAAGGCCACACGTGGTGGCTCACACCTGTAATCCCAGCATTTTGGGAGGCTGAGGGCGGATCACAAGGTCAGGAGTTCAAGATCAGCCTGGCCAACATAGTGAAACCCCGCCTCTACTAAAAACACAAATGTTGGCCGGGCGCGGTGGCTCAAGCCTGTAATCCCAGCACTTTGGGAGGCTGAGGCAGGCGGATCACAAGGTCAGGAGATCGATACCATCCTGGCTAACATGGTGAAACCCCGTCTCTACCAAAAATACAAAAAAATTAGCCAGGCGTGGTGGCGGGTGCCTGTAGGCCCAGCTACTCGGGAGGCTGAGGCAGGAGAATGGTGTGAACCCAGAGGGCAGAGCTTGCAGTGAGCCGAGATGGCGACACTGCACTCTAGCCTGGGCGACAGAGCAAGACTCCGTCTCAAAAAAAAAAAAAAAAAAAACCAAAATACAAAAATTAAGGCCGGGTGGGGTGGCTCACATCTATAATCCCAGCACTTTGGGAGGCCGAGGCAGGCAGATCATGAGGTCAGGAGTTCGAGACCAGTTTGACCAATATGGTGAAATCCCATCTCTACTAAAAACACGAAAATTAGCCGGGCATAGTGGCGCGCACCCATAATCCCAGCTACTCAGGAGGCTGAGGCAGGAGAATCACTTGAACCCGGGAGGCGGAGGTTGCAGTGAGTCAAGATCACACCACTGCACTTCAGCCTGGGCGACAGAGCGAGACTCCATCACACACACACACACACACACACACACACACACACACACACACTAGCCAGGCATGGTGGCACGTGCCTGTACTCCCAGCTAGTCAGGAGGCTGAGGCAGGAGAATCACTTGAACCCAGGAGGCGGAGGTTGCGGCGAGCCGAGATCCCACCACTGCACTCTAGCCTGGGCAACAGGGCGAGACTCCGTCTCAAGAAAACAAACAAAGAAACAAAGAAACAAACAAAAACTAGCTGGGCATAGTGGCACATGCCTGTAATCCCAGCTACTTGGGAGGCTGAGGCAGGAGAATGACTTGAACCCCTGAGGTAGAGGTTGCAGTGAGCTGAGATCATGCCACTGCATTCCAGCCTGGGCAACAGAGCGAGACTCAGTCTCAAAAATAAATTAAAAAAAAGGCTTTAGTTCACTTATTAAATGAATTAAAATTACTTTTTATGGCTTATCTATACAAATCTTCCAGTTTTACCAATTTCTATCATGTGAGTGCCTCTCTTGTTCTATTATATGTAAGGTAATGATCATTTAGTATTTTAGGTGTTTTTTTGATTTTTGTGTTTTTGTTTTTGAGATGTAGTCTCGCTCTGTCTCTAGGCTGGAGTGCGGTGGCACAATCTCGGCTCACTGCAACCTCTAACTCCCGGGTTCAAGGGATTCTCTTACCTCAGCCTCCTGAGTAGCTGGGATACAGGCATGTGCCACCACGCCCAGCTAATTTTTCGTATTTTTAGTAGAGACAGGGTTTCACCATATTGGCCAGTATGGTCTCAATCTCCTGAGCTCATGATCCACCCACCTTGGCCTCCCAAAGTGCTGGGATTACAGGCATGAGCCACCGCGCTCGGCTGTGTTTTAGGTGTTCAGGAGTTTGTGACTCACCTGGGCAACATAGTGAGACCTTATCTCAATATATTAAAAAAAAAAGAATCTAGTCATTATCATTATAGCTAACATTTACTGAGTGTTTTTAATAATATTTTATATTAATTGATTTCATCCTCCTAACAATTATATAAAAATATGTACTATTATTAGTTATTATAGCCCTCATACTACAAATAAGAAAAGTGAGTCACATAGAGTTTGAAACTTGCCCAAATTTGAAACTTGAGGAATCAAGTTTCAAATTAAGACATTCTGGCTTCAAAATCTTAACTACCATGCCATACTGATAACAAGTTATATCATTAATTCTCTTTTTTTTTTTTTTTGAGACGGAGTCTCACTCTGTCGCCGGGGCTGGAGTGCAGTGGCCGGATCTCGGCTCACTGCAAGCTCCACCTCCCGGGTTCACGCCATTCTCCTGCCTCAGCCTCCCAAGTAGCTGGGACTACAGGCGCCCGCCACCTCGCCCGGCTAGTTTTTTGTGTTTTTTAGTAGAGACGGGGTTTCACAGTGTTAGCCAGGATGGTCTCGATCTCATGACCTCGTGATCCGCCCGTCTCGGCCTCCCAAAGTGCTGGGATTACAGGCTTGAGCCACCGCGCCCGGCCTATATCATTAATTTTCAAAGCAATCCTATAGAAAAAAAAAACCAATCCTACCAGATAGGTATTATGATATCTATTTTATATATGAAGTATATATGCCTCAGGGTTTGTTTATGGTTATATAGCAATTAAGTGGCATTCAAACCCAGGGGATTAAAACCCAGGCTGTTTGACTCCTTAGCCTTTTTCTTCTTGTCTCCTTACCAGTGTGGAACACATTAAGGGTTAGATACTGCCCTATTATAGGTAACCTTGTCTAAAATTTTTAGTTTTTAGTATTTTTCTCTCCTGAATTCAGAAAGCATTTTTTAAAATTTAATTTTATTTATTTATTTTTTGAGATGGAGTTTTGCTCTTGTTGCTCAGGCTGGAGTGCAATGGCACGAACTCGGCTCACTGCAACCTCTGCCTCCTGGGTTCAAGCCATTCTCCTGCCTCAGCCTCCCAAGTAGCTGGGATTACAGGCACATGCCACCATGCCTTGCTAATTTTGTATTTTTAGTAGAGACAGGGTTTCTCCATGTTGGTCAGGCTGGTCTCAAACTCCTGACCTCTGGTGATCCGCCTGCCTTGGCTTCCCAAAATGCTGGGATTATAGGCGTGAGCCATTGCACCTAGCTAATTTTTATTTTTAAACAGGATCTCACTCTCGTACAGGCTGGAGTACAGTGGCGCGATCTCAGCTTACTGCAACCTCTGCCTCCCTGGCTCAAGCGATCCTCCCACCTCAGCTTCCTGAGTAGCTGGTGGGACTATGGGCATATGCCACCATGCCCAGCTAATTTTTGTAATTTTAGTAAAAACAGGGTTTCGCCATGTTGCCTGGGCTGGTCTCAAACTCCTGAGCTCAGGTGATCTGCCTGTCTTGGCCTCCCAAAGTGCCGTGATTACAGGCATGACCCACTGAGTCCAGCTGCAGAAAGCATTTGAAATGTATACCAGGAGTTGGCAAACTCTGGTCCACAGGCCACTGCTCCCATCTTTGTAAATAAAGTTTTATAGGTACAAAGCCAACAAGCTTGCTGACTACTGATATATACTGTAACTTTTCTTCTGAGACAGTCTTGATCTGTCACCTATCCTCACGCCTGTAATCCCAGCACTTTGGGAGGCCTAGGCGGGCAGATCACTTGAGGTCAGGAATTCAAGACCAGCCTGGACAACATGGCGAAACACCGTCTCTACTAAAAATATAAAAATTAGCCGGGTGTAGGGACGCATGCCTTTAGTTACAGCTACTCAGGAGGCTGAGGCACGAGAATCGCTTGAACCCAGGAGGTGGAAGTTGTGGTGAGCCAAAATGGCACCACTGCATTCCAGCCTGGGTGACACAGCAAGATTCTGTCTCAAAAAAACAAAAACAGAAAACCAAAAAAAGGTATCTTCTGGCTGGGTATGGTGGCTCATACCTGTAATCCCAGCACTTTGGGAGCCTGAGGAATGAGGATTGCTTGAGCCCAGGAGTTTGAGACCAGCCTGGACAACATGGCAAAACTCCATCTCTATCAAAATATACAAAAATTAGCCGGGCATGGTGGCATGCGCCTGTGGTGCCAGCTACTTGGGAAGCCGAGGTTGCAGTGAGTCAAGATCGTCCCACTGTACTTCAACCCTGGTGACAGAGTGAGACCCTGTCTCCAAAAAAAAGAGGGGAAAAGATATCTTCTAGTTGACGTTCTTGCATAAGTCTGGCATAAACATTCATTTCCGTTGGGGACATACTTAGGACTAGAGTTGCTGGTTTACTGGATATGTTTAGCTTTGGTAGGTTGTGCCATTTTTTGAAAGTGTGTATACCAATTTACACTTCTACCAGCAAATCTAAGAGCATTTATGCTGCTCTAGCCTTGCCAATACTGTCAGTCTTTAATTTTTGACATTTTGGAGGGTATGTAGTGGTTTTCCGATTTAGTTTAATATTTCCCCTAATAACTGTATCTAACATATTAAGTGCTTTTGTATATTTATTGACCACTTTTATATTCTTTTTTAAAGTACCTATTCTTTTACCTATTTTAAAAACTGGATTGTCAGGTCCAGCATGGTGGCTCACACTTGTAATCCCAACACTTTGGAAGGCTGAATTGGGCTGATTTATTGAGTCTAGGAGTTCAAGACCAGCCTGGCCAACATGGCACAACCCTGTCTCTATAAAAAATACAAAAAAATTAGCCAGGCATGGTGGTGTATGCCTGTAGTCTCAGCTACTCAGGAGGCTGAGGCAGGTGAATGGCTTGAACCTGGGAAGAGGAGGCTGCAGTGAGCCAAGATCATACCACTGTACTCCAGCTCTGTCTTAAAAAAAAAAAAGGGCTGCTCTGCACCTATGGAGTAGCCATTCTTTTATCCCTTTACTTTCTTAATAAACTTGCTTTCACTTTATTCTATGGACCCATCTTTAATTCTTTCTTGTGCGAAATCCAAGAACCCTCCCTTGGAGTCTGGATCAGAACCCCTTTCCGGCATCTTTCTGGCGACCACGAAGGGATGATACTTAGGAGACCCACGACCCAAAGGAAATAGACCGCAACAATGATTGGCTGACTTTTGAGTCAAGCAAACTTTTGAGTTATTGACAGCTTTGTGTTTTTTTTGAGATGGAGTTTTGCTCTTGTTGCTCAAGCTGGAGTGCAGTGACACAATCTCAGCTCACTGCAACCTCCACCTCCTGGGTTCAAGCGATTCTCCTGCCTCAGCCTCCTGAATAGCTAGGACTACAGGTGTACACCACTATGCATGGCTGATTTTTTAATGTATTTTTAGTAGAGATGGGGTTTCACCATTTTGGCCAGGCTAGTCTCGAACTCCTGACCTCAGGTGATCCACCTGCCTCAGCCTCCCAAAATGCTAGGATTATAGGCATGAGCCACCATGCCTGGCATACTGACAGCTCTTAACAACTGAGTAAAACTCCTGTGAACAAAATTTGAAGCATGTTTGTTTCTCTCTACCTGATTTCTCCAAAATCTGGAAACCGGTTGACACAATTGGAGAAACTGGTTATTTTACCAAGGCTTTGATTGGAATGGAGTGCTTTATATTAAGGAACCAAACTTGGCTGAGAGAGCCAATAAAAGCCCTTTGGGAAAACTGGCATCATACTTTTTCCATACAGTCCCTGTACAGGGTTCCTGACCTGTGATACCACCTTTTGTCAGAACTATGAATCGCCCTCACCATACTGATGCTTTATGACTGAGCTCTTCTCTATGACTTGGATACAAGAGACCCTAATAGGCAAGAATATCATCACCCTTATTCAACCTGAAGAAACTGCTAAAGATGGATCTTCATCCCTGTTTACCCCTAAGGATTAAGGGTTCTCTTATAAAAGGGAGGGGGAAAATGTCAGAAGCATTTAAACCAGAGCGATTCCATCTTGTATAGAGGTTGGGTAAAATTAGGCTGAGATCTGCTGGGTTGCATTCCCAGTAGGTTAAGCATTCTTAGTTGTAGGATAAGATAGGAGGTTGGCCAAAATACAGGTCATAAAGGCCTTGCTGACAAAACAGGTTGCAGTAAAGAAGCTGGCCAAAACCCACAGAAACCAAGATGGCAAAGAGAGTGACATCTGGTCATTCTCACTACTACACTCCCATCAGTGCCATGACAGTTTACAAACACTATAGCAACGTCAGGAAGTGACCCTATATGGTCTAAAAATTGAAGGAACCCTTAGGTCTGGGAACTGTCCACCACTTTCCCAGAAAACTCATGTATACTCCACCCTAAGCATATAATCTATAAAGAACCATAAAGATGGGCACCCAGCAGCCCTTGGGGCTGCTCTGTTTATGGAATAGCCTTTCTTTTCTTTTATTCCTTTACTTTCTTAATAAACTTTCTTTCACTTAAAAACAAATTTACCAACATTCAACCCTTGAACATCGCATATTTTTCCATTAATTTAGGTCATCTTTATTTTTTCCCAACATCTGACAGCTTCTAGTATAGAGGTCCTACAAACTTTCATAAGATTTATTCTCGGCCGGGCGCGGTGGCTCAAGCCTGTAATCCCAGCACTTTGGGAGGCCGAGACGGGCGGATCACGAGGTCAGGAGATCGAGACCATCCTGGCTAACACGGTGAAACCCCGTCTCTACTAAAAAAATACAAAAAATTAGCCAGGCGAGATGGCGGGCGCCTGTAGTCCCAGCTATTTGGGAGGCTGAGGCAAGAGAATGGCGTAAACCCAGGAGGCGGAGCTTGCAGTGAGCTGAGATCCGGCCACTGTACTCCAGCCTGGGCGACAGAGCGAGACTCCGTCTCAAAAAAAAAAAAAAAAAAAGATTTATTCTTAGGGACTAGTTACAATAGCTTTTATGAAGCTATTATAAATTGTATTGGTTTTTATTTATTTATTTTGACACAGAATCTTGCTGTGTCGCACAGGCTGGAGTGCAGTGGCGGGATCTTGGCTCACTGTAACCTGTGCCTCCTGGGTTGAAGCAATTCTTCTGCTTCAGCCTCCAATAGCTGGGACTACAGGCGTGTGCCACCACAACCAGCTAATTTTTGTATTTTTAGTAGAGACAGGGTTTCAGTCATCATGTTGGCTAGGGTGGTCTCGAACTCCTGACCTCATGATCTGCTCTCCTCGGCCTCCCAAAGTGCTGGGATTATAGGCATAAGCCACTGTACCTGGCCTTGTAATGGTTTTTAAATTTCACTTTCTACTTGGTTGTTGCTAATATATTAAAATGTACTCAATACATTAATTTTTATATACTGACCATCTTTCCATTAATCTTACTAAATTCACTTATATCTGTAGAAATTTCCACGTGTATAATAATGTCATCTGTGATTAACGGTAGTTAAATCTTTTTCATTTCTAATCTTTATACTTTTTTCCTTTTCCTATTGTATTGGTTAGAATCTTCAAATGTAAATGTGACAGTGATATCCTTATTTATGTACAATGGTAGCTAAGGATTTTTAAAAAACGGATGCCCTTTAGCAGATTTGTTAGTTCCTTTTTATTCCTAGTTTGCTGAGTTTTAATTATGAATGAGCACTGAATACTGTTTAATGCTTTTTCTGCTTCTATTGAGACAGTATGTCTTTAGTCTATTCATGTGATAAAATTACATTGGTTTACACTGATTTTTGAATGTTAAACCAAACAATCTTTTATTCCTGGAATAAACCCCACATAGCCATGATGTATTAACCTTTGTATTTATTGTTAAATTTTATTTGTTGATATTTTATTTAGGATTTTTGTGTCTATGTTCATGGAAGACATTGGCCTATATTTTTTCTTCTGTTAACATCCTGGTTAGGCTTTAGAAGGAGGTAACGCTAGTTTTATAGAAGCAAAGAGTTTATAAGTGGTACTGCCATTATTTCTTCTTGTCTTCATTTTTTTTAATAGACACAGGGTCTCTGTCACCCAGGCTGGAGTGCAGTTACATGATCACAGAAAACTACAGCCTCGAACTTCTGGGCTCAGGCGATCCTCTCACCTCAGTCTCCCAAGCAGCACCATCACACCCAGCTAATATTTAAATTTTATCTTAAAATTTTTGTTGAGACAGGTCTCACCATCTTGCCCAGGCTGGTCTTGAACTCCTGGGCTCAAGCAATCCTCCCACCTCTACCTCCCTAAGTGCTGGGATTGCAGGTGTGAGCCACCGCGCCTAGCCTATTTGTTCTTTAAGTATGTGGAAGAATTATCAGTGAAGACATCCGGTTCTTCAGGTTCTTTTATTAGATATTTTTAGTTATACTTTCAATTTTGGGGGTACATGTGCAGATTTTCTGTTTTGTCTTATGTCATCTTTGGAAAGTCATGTTTTTCTTTTTCTTTTTCTTTTGAGACTGAGTCTTGCTCTGTCGCCCAGGCTGGAGTGCAGTGGCGTGATCTTAGCTCACTGCAACCTCCGCCTCCTGGGTTCAAGCGATTCTCTGCCACAGCCTCCTGAGTAGCTGGGATTACAAGCGCCCACCACCACGCCAGGCTAATTTTTGTATTTTTGGTAGAGATGGGGTTTCACCATCTTGGCCAGGCTAGTCTTGAACTCCTGACCTCGTGTTCCACCCACCTCGGCTTCCCAAAGTGCTGGGATTACAGGAGTGAGCCACCGTGCCCGGCTGGGATGTTTTTCAAAGAATTTGTTCATTTCATCTAACTTTTCAAATATAAAGTTGTTCACAGTAATTGATAAACTGTGGTAAATTCACACAAAGGAGTATTAACTCCACATTAAAAAGCAATACCGGCTGGGTGCGGTGGCTCAAGCCTGTAATCCCAGCACTTTGGGAGGCCGAGACGGGCGGATCACGAGGTCAGGAGTTTGAGACCATCCTGGCGAACACGGTGAAACCCCGTCTCTACTAAAAAAAAAAAAAAAATACAAAAAACTAGCTGGGCGAGGTGGCGGGTGCCTGTAGTCCCAGCTACTTGGGAGGCTGAGGCAGGAGAATGGCGTTAAACCCGGGAGGCGGAGCTTGCAGTGAGCTGAGATCTGGCCACTGCACTCCAGCCTGAACGACAGAGCAAGACTCCGTCTCAAAAAAAAAAAAAAAAAAGCAACAAACCACTAATGCATTCAACATGGATGAACTGCAAAAACATGTTTTTAACATGAAAGAGGCCAGACACAAAATAATACATTCACATGAAGTTCTGGAATAGGTAAAACTCATTTGTGGCAATGGAAATCAGATCAGTGCTTGCCTTGGGGGATTGGGAGATCGACTTAAAAGGTAACTTTCTGAAATGATAAAGTGTGTCATATTTTCATAGGGGTGTGGGTTGTAAGAGGTGTATACATTTGAAAAAATTAATGCAAATGTACACTTAAAATCTATGTATTTCTCTGTATATGAATTATCATTTTTAAAAACTTAACAAAAAACTCCAAAGTTGTTCATAGTATCTTCATATAATCTTTTTAAAATTATTTTTTAGGTGTGATTTTTTTGCTTCTCAATTAGATGCTAATCTGTTTGAGGAGAAGGGACCTCCAGATTCACTTATTTTTATTTCTCTTTGTGAGAAATGCCCCAAATATGTAATAAGCATGCAGTAGAGTGGCTGAATGAACTGATATGAGATGATCCATGTAACACAGTGCCTAGCACATAAGAACTCAATAAATATTAGGTATTATTAATATTATTATTTTTTCGAGATGGAGTCTTGCTCTGTCACCCAGGTTGGAATACATTGGTGTGATCTCAGCTCACTGCAACCTCAGCCTTCCAAATTCAAGCAGTTCTCCTGCCTCAGCCTCCCAAGTAGCTAGGATTATAGGTGCATGCTACCATGCCTGGCTAAGTTTTGTATTTTTAGTAGAGATGGGTTTCACCATGTTGGTCAGGCTGGTCTCAAACTCTTGACCTCGTGATCCGCCCACCCTGGCCTCCCAAAGTGCTGGGATTACAGGCGTGAGCCAACGCACCTGACCTATTATTATTTTTTGTTTCTGATTTTTTCTTGCTGTTTTGTCCAGAATGGCCTCAAACTCCTGGGCTCAAGTGCTCCTCTCACCTCAACCTCTCAAATAGCTGAGACTATAGGCGCGTACCACCACCCTGGCTATCATTATTATCATTATTACATTTTTCTTTTTTTTTTTTTTTTTTTTTTTTTTTTTGTTGAGACGGAGTCTCGCTCTGTCGCCCAGGCTGGAGTGCAGTGGCCGGATCTCAGCTCACTGCAAGCTCCGCCTCCCGGGTTTACGCCATTCTCTCGCCTCAGCCTCCCGAGTAGCTGGGACTACAGGCGCCCGCCATCTCGCCCGGCTAATTTTTTGTATTTTTTTTTAGTAGAGACGGGGTTTCACCGTGTTAGCCAGGATGGTCTCGATCTCCTGACCTCGTGATCCGCCCGTCTCGGCCTCCCAAAGTGCTGGGATTACAGGCTTGAGCCACCGCGCCCGGCCTATCATTATTACATTTTTCTAGGACATAAATCCTGAAACTACTTTCATGACAAACAACAACCAAAAACACCAAATAAGCAAAACAAACAAACATAAAAACAAAACACAAATAAAAACAAAAATATCTGTCTGGGAGCGAGAAGTTAGGGTGAAACGAAGCTTACTCTGCCCATGGGATCTGGGGTAATGGGGAATAGCCTGAGCTGCTTTGTGTAAGCTGACTGACACTGTGGAAAGATCAATCCCTTGCTGCACTCAATGCCTATTCTGTTGGATTCTTGGCTTCACCTTTTCCTGCTTCCTTACCATTTCTGCATTTCACAATTTGGGTCACAGCTGTGGTTGATGAATCGGGCCTCATTTCCCATGCGGTAACTGTCAATCACCATCCCACTATCCAGGTTCAGGCAGTAGTGGTCACTGTGATTATGATACTGCTCAATCATCCTGTTCCTAAAGAGAAGATAAATGATTGAATGGCAATTAAAGAGTAGCTGAAGGTAAATTTTGAATCTTCCATTCTCCATTCTAATCTTATACCTTTGCATTTTATTAGAATACCATCATTTACCACTGTACCTGAATTCCTGTTCGCTGACAACCTCCCCTAGGTATTCAATGATGAACTGCCCAGCTTTTAGGGGCTCTTTGGTTCTGATTCCCCAACCTTTTTCCTCAGCTCGAAATCGTTCTAGACATTGCACCCATTCATGCCTCTGTATCCTCTGGTTACAGCATTGCTCACCACATGGGCAAGTGTTGGGGGAACACTCAGCAAAGATCATTCTAGAAAAAAAAGGAATAACTATACATCAATTTACATGATACATACCTTGATGCATCCATTTTTAAAGTTTACAAATATTTAAAAATGAATACATGAAATCAATTTTTATTTAATAAAAGTACCCAAATCACTAAGATTAAAATAATAAATGTCAAAAATTAATAATATTCAGAATTTCCAAGTCAGGTTGCAAATCCTGAATGCTTCTTGTAAATGATTAAGCTAACTGTCCACTCAGCATCCTGGGTAAACATTGTCATATTTATCTGTTCAAAGAATAAGGCCAGGCACCGTGGCTCATTCCTGTAATCCCAGCACTTTGGGAGGCTGAGGTGGGTGGATTACCTGAGGTCAGGAGTTCAAGACTAGCCTGGCCAACATGGTGAAACCCTGTCTCTACTAAAAATACAAAAATTAGCTGGGTGTGGTGGTGTGTGCCCGTAATTCCAGCTACTTGGGAGGCTGAGGCAGGAGAGTCCCTTGAACCTGGGAGGTAGAGGTTGCAGTGAGCAGAGATCGCACCACTGCACTCCAGCCTGGGCGACAGAGTGAGATTCCGTTTCAAAATAAATAAATAAATAACTGTGATCCAAAGAAGAATCAGTAATTTGATGATGATTTCACTGCACTCTTATTTTGAAGCACTCATGCCCATTTACTGATTTTTAAAAAATTGTGGTAAAATACCTAATTTACTTTTCTTTCTTTTTTTTTTTTTGAGATGGAATCAGCCTCTGTTGCCCAGGCTGGAGTGTACTAGCACGATCTCGGCTCACTGCAAACTTCACTTTTCAGGTTCAAGTGATTCTCCTACCTCAGCCTCCCGAGTAGCTGGGATTACAGATGTGTGTCACTGCGCCCAGCTATTTTTTGCATTTTCAGTAGACAGGATTTTACCATGTTGGCTAGGCTGGTCTCAAACTCCTGACCTCAGGTGATCTGCCCGCCTCGGCCTCCCAAAGTGCTGGGATTACAGGCTTGTGAACCACTGCACCGGCCCCTAATTTCTCTTATTTTATTTATTATTTTTGAGATGGAGTCTCACTCCATTGCCCAGGCTGGAGTGTAGTGGCATGATCTCGGCTCACTGCAATCTCTGTCTTCCGGGTTCAAGCAATTCTACTGCTTTAGGCTCCCAGGTACCTGGGATTATAGGCGCATACCACCACGCCCGGGTAATTTTTGTATTTTTAGTAGAGATGGGGGTTCACCATGTTGGCCGGGCTGGTCTCGAACTCCTGACCTCAAATGATCCACCCACCTCAGCTTCCCAAAGTGCTGGGATTACTGGCATGAGCCACTGCACCTAGTCAGTTTTGTTTTGTTTTTTAAAATTTATTTTTATTTTTATTTTTATTTATTTTTTTTTTTTTGAGGCGGAGTCTCGCTCTGTCGCCCGGACTGGAGTGCAGTGGCCAGATCTCAGCTCACTGCAAGCTCCGCCTCCCGGTTTACGCCATTCTCCTGCCTCAGCCTCCCGAGTAGCTGGACTACAGGCGCCCGCCACTTCGCCCGGCTAGTTTTTGTATTTTTAGTAGAGACGGGGTTTCACCGTGTTAGCCAGGATGGTCTCGATCTCCTGACCGCGTGATCCGCCCGTCTCGGCCTCCCAAAGTGCTGGGATTACAGGCTTGAGCCACCACGCCCGGCCGTATTTTTATTTTTTATTATTATTATTTTTTTTTTTTTTTTATTTTTTATTTTTGGAGACGGAGTCTCGCTCTGCCCCCAGGCTGGAGTGCAGTGGCGCGATCTCGGCTCACTGCAAGCTCCTCTTCCCGGGTTCCCGCCATTCTCCTGCCTCAGCCTCCCGAGTAGCTGGGACTACAGGCGCCCGCCGCTACGCCCGGCTAATTTTTTTGTATTTTTAGTAGAGATGGGGTTTCACTGTGTTAGCCAGGATGGTCTCGATCTCCTGACCTCGTGATCCGCCCGTCTCGGCCTCCCAAAGTGCTGGGATTACAGGCGTGAGCCACCGCGCCCGGCTATTTTTATTTTTTTTGAGGCAAAGTCTCGCTCTGTCACCGAGGCTGGAGTGCAGTGGCGTGATCTCGTTCACTGCAACCTCTGCCTCCTGGATTCAAGGGATTCTCCTGCCTCAGCCTCCCAAGTAGTTGGGATTACAGGCATGCACCACTACGCCCAGCTAATTTTTGTATTTTTAGTAGAGACGAGGTTTTGTCATGTTGGCCAGGCTGGTCTCGAGCTCCTGGCCTCAAGTGATCCACCCACCTCAGCCTCTCAAAGTTCTGGGATTACAGGCACAAGCCATTGTGCCCAGCCTTTTGTTTTAATTAAAGAGGGGATGTCTCCCTCTGTCACCCAGACTGGGGTACAGTGGTCTGATCACAGCCTACTGTAGCCTCGAACTCCTTGGCTCAAGGGATCCATCCTGCCTTGGCCTCCTGAGTAGGTGGGATTACAGGCATGAACTATCACACTCGGCCTTAACCATTTTTAAGAGTACAGTTCAGTGACATTAGGTATATTTGCTGCTGTTGTATTACAGGAATTTTATATTACGTTAATTGAAATGACATTTCCAGGCTATATGACTAGCTAAACTCATAATAGTTAGTGAATTAACAAGTTAAAAATTCTAGCTGGGTGCGGTGGCTCATGCCTGTAATCCCAGCACTTTGCGGAGCAGAGGCAGGAGGATCACATGAGGTCAGGAGTTCGAGAGCAGCCTGGCCAACGTGGCAAAACCTTGTCTCTACTAAAAATACAAAAATTAGCAGGGCATGGTGGTGTGTGCCTATAGTCCCAGCTACTCGGGAGGCTGAGACAGGAGAATCTCTTGAACTTGTATGGTGGACATTGCAGTGAGCTGAGATCATGCCACTGTACTCCAGCCTGGGCAACAGAGTGAGGCTCCATCTCAAAACAAACAAACAAACAAACTGAACATAGAAGACAAAAGGCACAGACATCTTGTCATTGCTTTCTTTACTTTTTTTTTGGAGACGGTCTTGCTCTGTCACCCAGGTTGAAGTACAGTGGCACAATAATGGCTCGCTGCAGCCTTGACCACCTGGGCTCAAGCAATTCTCCCACCTCAGCTTACTGGGTAGCTGGGAACACAGGCTGGGTAGCTGTGGAAACACCACATCTGGCTACTTTAAAAAAAAAAATTATTTGTAGAGATGAGGTCTTGCTATGTTGCTTTTGCTGGTCTCGAATTCCTGGGGGTCAAGGGATCCTTCCTCATCAGCCTCCCAAAACGCTAGGGATTACAGCATTCTGTAAGCCAATGCACCTGGCTCTTTTAATGGGAGCTGTTTAGTTTTGGTGTATGGTTTGAAATCTCATCTAGGCTGTTAAGCATAATTTTTTGGTTTGTTTTTTGGATACAGGGTCTCATTACAGTTGGCTCACTGCAGCCTCAACCTCCTGGGCTCAGGTGATTTTCTCACCTCAGCCTCCAGAATAGCTGGGACTATAGGCACACGCCACCATGCCCAGCTAATGTTTTGTATTTTTGGTAAAGATGGGGTTTTTCCATTTTGCCTAGGCTGGTCACAAACTCCTGGACTCAAGTGATCTGCCCACCTTGGCCTTCCAAAATGCTGGATTACAGGCATAAGCTAACATATGCCTGGCCTTAAGCATGATTAAAACAAGGAATGATCAAGAAAATAATCGTCAAAATATCATGTTATGTTTACAATCATAATTTTAAAGGCCGGGCACGGTGGCTCATGCCTGTAATCCCAGCACTTTGGGGGGCAGAGGTGGGAGGATCACATGAGGTCAGGAGTTTGAGACCAGCCTGGCCAACACGGCGAAACCTCGTCTCTACTAAAAATACAAAAATTAGCCAGGTGTGGTGGCAACTGTAATCCCAGCTACTTGGGAGGCTGAGGTAGGAGAATCGCTTGAACCTGGGAGGCAGAGGCTGCAGTGAGCCGAGATGGTACCACTGCACTCCAGCCTGGGTGACAAAGAGAGACTCTGTATCTCAAGAAAAAAGAAAAAAAAATTAAGTTTTGTAAAGAAAATATGTAACAGTTTATACCTTAAAGTACTTTCAGAGTGATCTCACTTATTCTTCACAAAAATACCACCACGATTCTAAAGGGCACACGGCACACAGTGTCAAATCATATAAATAGGAAGCAGATAAAGTATCGACTGGATTATTTTTCAATTTAAGATAATCAGCGGCCGGGCGCAGTGGCTCAAGCCTGTAATCCCAGCACTTTGGGAGGCCGAGACGGGCGGATCACGAGGTCAGGAGATCGAGACCATCCTGGCTAACACGGTGAAACCCTGTCTCTACTAAAAATACAAAAACTAGCCGGGCGAGGTGGCGGGCGCCTGTAGTCCCAGCTACTTGGGAGGCTGAGGCAGGAGAATGGCGTAAACCCGGGAGGCGGAGCTTGCAGTGAGCTGAGATCTGGCCACTGCACTCCAGTCCAGGTGACAGAGCGAGACTCCGTCTCAAAAAAAAAAAAAAAAGATAATCAGCTTCAGCTGTAAAGAAGGCAGTGCTGTAATTCAACCACCTTTAACTCTTCCTTTTGCTGACTTCTTTGGTACATGAATATTATTGAACACCCCTCTTGAAATGTCTTCCTTTTTTGGCTTTCCTTATTTTTTATGATACTGGATTTCCCACCTTGCCAATAACACTTCCTGTCTTTTCTGGTAGAAATCCATCTTTCCTCTACCATATTCCTTTTCTCTAGAGAGCTCATCTATAATCATGGCTTCAAATGTAACCTCTAATTCATAATATTCCACACCTATATTTTCCTTTTTTTTTTTTTTTGACACAGGGTCTCACTCTGTCACCCAGCCTGGAGTACAGTGGCATGATCACAGCTTACTGCAGCCAGGCTCAAGCGATCCTCCTACCTCAGCCTCCCAAGTAGCTGGGACTGTAGGCGGGCACCACCATGACTGCTAACTTTCGTATGTTTTGTAGAGATGGGGTTTTGCCATGTTGCCCAGGCTGGTCTGAAACTCCCGACCTCAAGTGATCTGCCCACCTCAGCCTCCCAAAGTGTTGGGATTACAGACGTGAGTCACTGTGCTTGGCTGGCATCAAGTATTCATAATACCTAATAACACATACTATAAACTGCATACGGATTAAAAAACAAAAAAAACCCTGAAGTATAAATAAAAGAGTGCTCAGATAAGACAGATTTAAATTTTAAAAGATTTCTTCCAGGGAATAATCATCATTCAGAGGTTACTGAAAATTTGTCTAGAGTTCAAGGCATTGAAATATATTCCCCATTTGCTTTGATAACCAGAATAGTCCTTAAATTATATAAAAGCAAAACATGTTTCTATTTGTTGTGTCTGGAAACCAAACTAAATTTACCAAAATCTGAAATTAGATGCTGTAAACTACAATGTGAGGTCTTTGATTTAGTATAATTTGCCATTATCTATAGCCAGATAATGGCCTTAAAAAACGAGAGTTGGCCGGACGCAGTGGCTCACACTTGTAATCCCAGCATTTTGGGAGGCCGAGGCGAGAGGATCACCCAAGGTTAAGAGTTTGAGACCAGCCTGGCCAACATGGCGAAACCCTGTCTCTACTAAAAATACAAAAATTATTAGTCGGGTGTGGTGGCAGTTGCCTGTAACCCCAGCTACTCAGAAGGATGAGGCAGGAGAATCGCTTGAACCTGGGAGGCAGAGGCTGCAGTGAGCTGAGACCACGCCACTGCACTCCAGCCTGGGCAACAAGAGCGAAACTTCGTCTCAAAAAAAGAAAAAAAAAGAAAAATGAGAGAGTTGCACCGTAGCCAGCTACTAAACGTACATCTAGGTTGTCCCTCATATAATGAGATTTCAGGGTCCAGGAGTTCAGGACAGGCCTAGGCTAAGTATCGAGATCCCGTCTCTATGTTAAAAATAAATAAATAAGGCCGGGCGCGGTGGCTCAAGCCTGTAATCCCAGCACTTTGGGAGGCCGAGACGGGCGGATCACGAGGTCAGGAGATCGAGACCATCCTGGCTAACATGGTGAAACCCCGTCTCTACTAAAAAATACAAAAAACTAGCCGGGCGACATGGCGGGCGCCTGTAGTCCCAGCTGCTTGGGAGGCTGAGGCAGGAGAATGGCGTGAACCCAGGAGGCGGAGCTTGCAGTGAGCTGAGACCCGGCCACTGCACTCCAGCCTGGGTGGCAGAGCGAGACTCCGTCTCAAAAAAATAAAAAATAAAAAATAAAAAAAAAATAAATAAATAAATTAGCCAGGCGTGGTGACATGCGCCTTTAGTCTCAGTTACTCAGGAGGCTAACACGGGAGGATTGCTTGAGTCCAGGAGGTCGAGGTTGTAGTGAGCTGTGATGGTGACATTGCACTCCAGCCTGAGCAACAGAGTGATACCCTGTGTCATAAATAAATAAAAATACTGAGCTTTTGGACCACACTGTTTAATAAAAGTGTGCATTTAAAATATTTGTGAGTAAAGAAAATCAGTATGCAAAACATTATGTGAAACTACATGTACATAAAATGACAAAGTGTAAATTTACAGTGATGCAGGTAAGGTAGAATTTCCCAACTGGCATGCTGAAGCAGGAAGAACTAAAACATTGATTTCCTTCAGACCACATGCACAGTTGACTAGAGAAGAAGGAAGCTACCTTTAGCCATTAGAACTATCCAGAACAGGAAATACTGATGTAAAATTCACTGATTCTTTTTTATTTTGCTGCAAATGTTCGTTGTTACTAAAACAACAAATTCTATATCCACTCCTTTGTCTATTAGACATTTCCATTTTGAAATTTCAGTGTCATTTAAAATTATATAGTCTCTTGGCTAGGTGTGGTGGCTCATGCCTGTAGTCCCAGCTACTTGGGAGGCTGAGGTAGGAGAATCACTTGAACCCGGGAGGTGGAGGTTGCAGTGAGCTGAGATTGCACCACCACACTCCAGCCTGGTGACAGAACATGACTCCATCTCAAAAAAATAAATTAAAAAAAATACAAAAATTAGCCAGGTGTGGTGGTGGGCACCTGTAATCCCAGCTACTCGGGAGGCTGAGGCAGGAGAATCGCTTGAACCTGGGAGGCAGAGGTTGCAGTGAGCCAAGATCACGCCACTGCACTCCAGCCTGGGTAACAGAGCTAGACTCCATCTCAGGAAAAAAGAAAAAAAAATTACATAGACTCAAATCAAAGTCATAATTCATAATTCTTTTTTTTTTTTTTTTTTTTTTTAGGAGATGGAGTTTCCTTCTTGTTGCCCAGGCTGGAGTGCAATGGCACGACCTTGGCTCACCGCAACCTCTGCCTCCCAGGTTCAAGCAATTTTCCTGCCTCAGCCTCCCCAGTAGCTGGGATTATAGGCATGAGCCACCACGCCTGGCTAATTTTGTATTTTTAGTAGAGATGGGGTTTCTCCATGTTGGTCAGGCTGGTCTCGAACTCCTGACCTCAGGTGATCCACCCACCTCAGCCTCCCAAAGTGCTTGGATTACAGGCATGAGCCACCATGCCAGCCAAATTCATAATTCTTATCTCTAATTCAGTTAGATTCCATACTTCATTGTCAGAGAGAGAATATATCCCCTATATGAAGAGCACATCTCCTATATGCCAATGGTTTATCAACATACTTTTCTTCTAAAATATATCATGCCCTTCCCCTTCACTCTCACTGCCACTGTCCTATTCTCCTTCCTCATTATGGCAATCATATATTGAGAGCTAGGAAGGTACCTAGGACTGTGCTTAATGTTTTATGAGCTGGACACGGTATCACATGCCTATAGTTCCAGCTACTCAGGAGGCTGAGGTGGGAGGATTACTTGAGCCCAGGAGTTTGAATCCAGCCTGGGCAACACAGTGAGACCCTATCTCTTAAAAAAAAAAAAAAAAAAAAAAAAAGGCCAGGGGCAGTGGCTCAAGTCTGTAATCCCAGCACTTTGGGAGGCCGAGGCGGGCAGATCACGAGGTCAGATCGAGACCATCCTGGCTAACATGGTGAAACTCCCTCTCTACTAAAAAATACAGGGGCTGGGCGTGGTGGCTCAAGCCTGTAATCCCAGCACTTTGGGAGGCCGAGACGGGCGGATCACGAGGTCAGGAGATCGAGACCATCCTGGCTAACACGGTAAAACCCTGTCTCTACTAAAAAATACAAAAAACTAGCCGGGCGAGGTGGCGGGCGTCTGTAGTCCCAGCTACTCGGAGGCTAAGGCAGGAGAATGGCGTAAACCCGGGAGGCGGAGTTTGCAGTGAGCTGAGAACTAGCCACTGCACTCCAGCCCGGGCGACGGAGTGAGACTCTGTCTCAAAAAAAAAAAAATAAAATAAAAAATAAAAAATAAAAAAATAAAAAAATAAAAAATACAAAAAACTAGCTGGGTGAGGTGGCGGGCGCCTGTAGTCCCCGCCACTCAGGAGGCTGAGGCAGGAGAATGGCGTAAACCCAGGAGGTGGAGCTTGCAGTGAGCTGAGATCTGGCCACTGCACTCCAGCCTGGGCAACACAGCAAGACTCCGTCTCAAAAAAAAAAAAATACCCCCAAGCCAAAACTTCACAAACATTGTTTATGAACAGTTTCATACAATTTCCACGAACCCTCTATAGACAAGGTAAGGTATTACTTTTATTAGATGCATTAAATAACTTTCCTCAGGTCTCATAAATAGTAAAAGGATTGGCCAGGCGTAGTGGCTCATGCCTGTAATGCTAGCACTTTGGGAAGCCGAGGTGGGCGGATCACCAGGTCAAACTGAGACCATCCTGGCTAATACAGTAAAACCCTGTCTCTACTAAAAATACAAAAAAATTAGCCAAGTGTGTTGGCAGGAGCCTGTAGTCCCAGCTATTAGGGAGGCTGAGGCAGGAGAACGCCGTGAACCCGGGAGGCAGAGCTTGCAGTGAACCAAGATCGTGCCACTGCACTCCAGCCCGGGCAACAGTGGGAGACTCCATCTCAAAAAAAAAAAAAAAAAAAAAAAGTAAAAGGATTTAAACCAACCAAGGCGCACACAAGACTAAATCTCATTCATTTTCTGTTTCTGTATTATGCCCACCCACTATAGTTTATGTATCTTTATGCAACTTCTTGAAGAAAAATGAAAGAGGCTATTTAACTGTACCTTCCAAAGGAAGTGTTGTATGTATACCTTAAAGCCTATGCTTCAGAGAAATCAAAGCATGACAGTACCTATTGAGGCAGTCATCAACACAGCCCTTCCTGGTGTCATCATCTGGCTTCTTACAGTTACAGGTGGTAGCTTCGTACCCAGAAAGGGGTTTAACATCAACGTAGACATCTTGAAAAGAAAGCAAAGAATAATTTGTGAACATACAGGATAATTTTTCAAGTCCTAGGCTCAGAAGGACATTGATGTACAGAGGCAGAAAAAATAGCTCCCAAGTTACTCACTTGAACGAATTTTCTTATACAGTGGGACATCTGGCTTTTTGTATAGCTAGAAGAAAAGAAGAAAAATCTTGATATAGCATTTAACTTCAAATGCCAGATGGCAGCATCAATCACTAAAAATACAGGAAATTTTCTGTGTGCTCTACTCATCTGGAAATATTGCAAGACATTTTGGGTGGGATACATTTTAGGGAAACTCTTGGTGTGATCTCTTTTTACTCTGGAATAAAAGGTGAGAAAAAGATTCACAGAAGCAGCACTAAATAGTTTATAGAAGTGGAATTACATGTTTCTTCGGCATGTTGTTGGGCAGACTTAAATGAAAATCACACTGGAGACCAAAGCTACTCATCTGGACAAATTAAGATTCAATTTGCTTCTGTCAAAAGAAAGGAAAACAACATGCTATAGGGCTTATTTAGATGTCTGGGCGGGTACATGAAATTAAAAAGATGAGTACCCTGGCTTTTCAGGTTGAGAATTGTAGCAAAACATTTCCAATTTTAATTAAGGCAATTAATTTAGTGAATAAAGGAGAGAGGGCAGGCAGGCAAAATGGAGGTCTCACATTATAATCAAGAAGACATTAGAAAGAAAAAAAAAAAAGAATGCATTAAAAGAGAGGCAATCTTCCAGCATTTTGCCATAAGGGACCGTACAAAACAAACAGCAACTTGCACTAAGCTAGACTGTTTATTAATACATTGGAATAATCCCACCATCATTTTCTAGTCAGTATGTTCAAAGCATTCTCTCCTTCATTGATAAAAACTGAGACAATATCTAACATATTAATACTCTCAGAATTCAAGAGAGGCCATTGGAGAAGAGAATGAAGAGGGGAATGTCAATTTTGGCTTTCCAAAATTAACCTTTGGTGGCATTTTGACAGAACTCAGGAAATCTATTCACCTCAATTGCGTGACTATTTCTATTTCCCAATGGTCGTTCACAATATGGGACCTGGGTGCTATAAGCTAATACAAAAATCACTGGGGAAAAACTTTTCAATTTGGGAAGCAAGAGAAAAAAAACAGCATCTTCCTATTTTTAGTTACCAATATATTTAAAGATCTTTTAAAAGTGCAAGAGTGTTAAACATTTCCCTGCTTCCTTTGGTAGACGAATCTCTTTTGCATGTGAAAAATAAATTTCAAACTGATAAGAAGGAGCCAACAAAAATAAAGTCTGAAATTTCTTAGTGCTACTGGCAGTACATCTAAATTCTCCTGAGGCCTGCATCAGATAGAACTGTTACAGAACAAAAAATTTGCTACCAAAATAAAAGTCCAGAATAACAACAGAAGGTTGCCTAGGAAAGCAGCAACCCACTGCTATTTTGCAGTAAGAGTAAAGGCAGATAGGTCACATTAAATATGGATGCAAATTCATTTTTCTTAGTTCTAACCTTCACAGGGACACTTCTGAAAACCTCCTAAGATGAAAACATAACAAGGAGAAAGAAAAACACTTGCATTTCCCCTCCCCCTTTACCATTTAAGAATGAAACCTGGTAAAACAGGCTCTCTGTACCTGATTGTGTTTCCACTGCCAAAGGATATCATAAGGAAGCTGGAAGTCAATTCTCTTTTGTCTTAGATACTTTCCTGAAACAAAAAACACTATCAATTTCAGTACCTATTCTGATATTTGCTTATAAAAAGGGGTCAAACAGCTACAAGAACTAATATGTACTGACTAAAAAAATATTTAATATTTAAGGATTTTTCCACCACCAATTTTTTTTTGTTTTTTTTTGTTTTTTTTGTTTTTTGAGACGGAGTCTCGCTCTGCCGCCCAGGCTGGAGTGCTGTGGCCAGATCTCAGCTCACTGCAAGCTCCGCCTCCCGGGTTCACGCCATTCTCCTGCCTCAGCCTCCTGAGTAGCTGGGACTACAGGCGCCCGCCACCTTGCCCGGCTAATTTTTTTGTATTTTTTAGTAGAGACAGGGTTTCACCGTGTTAGCCAGGATGGTCTCGATCTCCTGACCTCGTGATCCGCCCGTCTCGGCCTCCCAAAGTGCTGGGATTACAGGCTTGAGCCACCGCGCCCGGCCTCCACCACCAATTTTTAATTTTAGCTATTCTTTCCCACCATACTTCACATGATATATGCTAAAGATATATTTTAAGTATAATAGTCTACATAAAACAACAAATATAGCAAAACTACAACCAAAAACACACAGGTCATTATGAAGCTTATTAAATATCTTATTATTATTAAAAATTACTAAGGGTAGAGCATCTGGCACCTGCTCTCCTTCATTATTACGCATAACCTAACGTTGATTACAAAAAGGAGAAATTCTTGTGTTTAAATAACTTGAGAAGTTTTCCAGGCAAATTTATGATCTTTTAACATTTTTTCCTACCTATTGAAACAGTACTTAGTAATTTTGTTTGATTTTTTGTTTTTGTTTCATATAAAATTATTCAGCCTTAAAAAAGAATGAAATTCTTTTTTCTTTTTTTTTGAGAGGAGGTTTTGCTCTTGCTGCGCAGGCTGGAGTGCAATGGCGCGATCTCAGCTCACTGTAACCTCTGCCGCTTGGGTTTAAGCGATTCTCCTGCCTCAGCTTCCTGAGTAGCTGGGATTATAGGCATGTGCCATCATGATCAGTTAAATTTGTAATTTTTTTTTTTTTTTCCAGTAGAGACAGGGTTTCTCCATGTTGGTCAGGCTGGTCTGGAACTCCCAACCTAAGGTGGTCCGCCTGCCTCGTCCTCTCAAAGTGCTGGGATTACAGGCGTGAGCCACCACACCTGGCCAAAAGAATGAAATTCTTATACATATAGTCGTGTTGTTGTAGTCAACAATAGACTGCATATATGATGGTGGTCCCAGAAGGTAATAAGGGAGCTGAAAAATTTCTCCTAGTTGTTGTAACTTTGCAGTACAAAGTGTTAATCATGTGTTTGTGGTGATGCTGGTGTAAACAAACCTATTGCGCTACCAGTTGAATACAAGCATAGCAGACATAGTTAGGTATAATACATAATACTTGATAAAATGGCTTTGTTACTGGTTTATATTAATAATATACTATACTTTTCATCATTATTTTAGAGTATACTCCTATTTATTAAAAAACAGCCTTGGCTGGGTGCGCTGGCTCATGCCTATAATCCCAGCACTTTGGGAGGCTGAGGCGGGTGGATTACTAGGTCAGGCATTAGAGACAAGGCTGGCCAACACAGTGAAACCCCGTCTATATTAAAAATACAAAAAATTGGCCGGGCGTAGTGGCTCACACCTGTAATCCCAGCACTTTGGGAGGCCGAGGCAGGTGGATCACGAGGTCAGGAGATAGAGACCATCCTGGCTAACACAGTGAAACCCGGTCTCTACTAAAAATACAAAAAAATTAGCCAGGCGTGGCCGGGCGTGGTGGCTCAAGCCTGTAATCCCAGCACTTTGGGAGGCCAAGGCGGGAGGATCACAAAGTCAGGAGATCGAGACCATCCTGGCTAACCCGGTGAAACCCCGTCTCTACTAAAAAGTACAAAAAAACACTAGCCGGGTGAGGTGGTGGGCGCCTGTAGTCCCAGCTGCTCGGGAGGCTGAGGCAGGAGAATGGCGTGAAAACCCGGGAGGCGGAGCTTGCAGTGAGCTGAGATCTGGCCACTGCACTCCAGCTTGGGCGACAGAGCGAGACTCCGTCTCAAAAATAAATAAATAAATAAATAAAAAATAAAAAATAAAATAAAAATTAGCCAGGCGTGGTGGTAGGTGCCTGTAGTCCCAGCTGCTCAGGAGGCTGAGGCAGAAGAATGGCGTGAACCCGGGAGGCGGAGCTTGCAGTGAGCCAAGATCGCACCACTGTACTCCAGCCTGGGTGACAGAGCGAGACTCTGTCTCAAAATAAAATAAAATAAAATAAAAAATTAGCTGGGCGTGGTGGTGGGCGCCTGTAATCCCAGCTACTCGGCAGGTTGAGGCAGGAGAACTGCTTGCACCTGAGAGGCAGAGGTTGCAGTGAGCCAAGATTGCATCACTGCACTCCAGCCTGGGCGATAGTGTGAGACTCTATCTCAAAAAAAAAAAAAAAAAAAAATCAAACAAACGAAAAACCACCCCTTGGCTGGACACAATGGTTCATGCCTGTAATCCCAACACTTTGGGAGGCTGAGGCAGACAGATCACTTGCAGTCAGGAGTTTGAGACCAGCCTGGCCAACATGGTGAAACCCCAACTCTACTAAAAATACAAAAATTAGCTGGGTGTGGTGGCACACGCCTGTAATCCCAGCTACTTGGGAGGCTGAAGTAGGAGAATCGCTTGAATCTGGGAGGTGGAGGTGGAGGTGGAGGTGGAGGTTGCAGTGTGCCAAGATCACGTACTGCACTCCAGCCTAGGCAACAGAGCGAGACACAGTCTCAAAAAAAAAAAAAAAAAAAAAGGAAAACAAAACAAAACAAAACAAAAACAGCCTTGCCAGGAGTGGTGGCCCACATCTGTAATCCCAGCACTTTGGGAGGCCAAGGTGGGTGGATCACTTGAGGTCAGGAGTTCGAGAACAGCCTGGCCAACATGGTAAAAGCCCATCTCTGCTAAAAACACAAAAATTAGCTGGGTGTGGTGGTGTACACCTGCAGTCCCAGCTACTTGGGAGGCTGAAGCAGGAGAATCGCTCAAACTGGGAGGCAGAGGTTGCAGTAAGCCCAGATCGTGCCATTACACTCCAGTGGGCAACAGCACAGACTCTGTCTCAAAAGACCAAACCAGGCTGGGTGTGGTGGCTCACACCTGTAATCCCAGCACTTTGGGAGGCCAAGGCAGGCAGATCACGAGGTCAGGAGATCAAGACCATCCTGGCGAACATGGTGAAACCCTGTCTCTACTAAAAATACAAAAAATTAGCCAGATGTGGTGGTGGGCGCCTGTAGTCCCAGCTACTCAGGAGGCTGAGGCAGGAGAATGGCATGAACCCAGGAGGTGGTGCTTACAGTGAGCTGAGATCACGCTACTGCACTCCCATTTGGGCGACAGAGCGAGACTGTCTTAAAAAAAAAAAAAGAAACAAAACAAAAATAGTCTCAGGCAGATCCTTCAGGAGATACTCCAGAAGCCATTATTACCATATCAGATGACAGCTCCATAAGTGTTACTGCCCCTGAAGACCTTTCAGTAGAACAAGACATAGAGGGAGAAAACAGTGATATTGATGATCCTGCCCCTGGGTAGGCCTAGGCTAATGTGGGTTTGTGTCTTAGATTTCTCTCTCTTTTTTTTTTTTCTTTATTATTTTGAGACAGGGTCTCACTCTGTCACTCAGGCTGGAGTACAATAGCAGGATCATGGCTCACTGCTGCCTCGACCTTCCAGACTAAAGCGATCCTCTCACTTCTGCCTGCCAAGTTGCTGGCAATACAGGCACATGCCACCATGCCGGGCTAATTTTTTATTTTTTGTAGACAGGGTCTTGCCATGTTGCCCAGGCTGGTCTCAAACTCCTGGACTCAAGCCATCTGCCCGCTCTGGCCTCCCAAAGTATTGGGATTACAGGCGTGAGCCACCATGCCCCGCCCTGTTTTCCCTTTTAACTAAAAAAGTTTAAAAAGAAGAAAAAATGTTAAAAATAAAGCTTATAAAATAAGGACATAAATTTTTTTTGTACAGCTGTATAATGTGTTCATGTTTAAAGCTAAGTTATGAGTCAAAATGTTAAAAAAAATTAAAAGTTTATAAAGTAAAAAAGCTACAGAAAGCTAAGATTAATTTACTATTGAGGAAAAAAAAAATTAATGTAGCCTAAGTGTGCAATGTTTATAAAATCTACAGTAGTGTAACAGTGATGTCCTAGGCCTTCACATTCACTCTCCACTCAATCACTGACCCTCCACTCAATCACAGTCCTGTAAGCTCCATTCAGGTAAGTGCCCCATAGTGGGCTGCCATTTTTTATCCTTTATATTGTATTTTTACTGTACCTTTTCTACATTTAGATATGTAAATACCACTGTGTCACAACTGACTACTGTATTCAGTACAGTAACATGATATACAGGTTTGTAGCTTAGGAGCAAGAGGCTATACCATATAGCCTGGTTAGGCTATACTATTTAAGTTTATGTAAGTACATTCTATGTTTACATAATTACAAAATTGCCTAACAATGCATTTCTTGCCGGGCGCGGTGGCTCAAGCCTGTAATCCCAGCACTTTGGGAGGCCGAGACGGGCGGATCACGAGGTCAGGAGATCGAGACCATCCTGGCTAACACGGTGAAACCCTGTCTCTACTAAAAATACAAAAAAAACTAGCCGGGCGAGGTGGTGGGCGCCTGTAGTCCCAGCTACTCGGGAGGCTGAGGCAGGAGAATGGCGTAAACCCGGGAGGCGGAGCTTGCAGTGAGCTGAGATCCGGCCACTGCACTCCAGTCTGGGCGACAGAGCGACACTCTGCCTCAAAAAAAAAAAAAAATGCATTTCTCAGAATGTATTCCTATCGTTAAGCAACACATGATAGTACTGCTACTACAACATGGATGAAACTTAAAGACATTATGCTAAGTGAATTAAGGCAGACACAAAACAACAGGTATTATATACAATCCCATTTTCAAAGAAATAGACAGTGATTACCAGAGGCTGAGGGGAAGAGAGAATGGAGAGTTACAGTTTAATGGGTACAGAGTTATAGTAAGGGATGATGAAAAAGTTCTGGGGATGGACAGCAGTCATGGTCATACAACAATGTGAATGTACTTAAAGACACTGAATTGTCACTTAATTGACACCGAATTTTACTGGAAGTTAAAAAATGTAGTACATCAAAAACCACAGTCTATTTTAAAAGAGTAAATTGGATGGTCTGTGAATTGTGTCTTAATAAAGTAGTTAAAACAATACAGCAGTGTTAAAACTTTTTGCTTCAATGATTAAACACAACTTAGAAAAAACTCAAGAGGAGAAGGAAAGCCTATTGTATATATCCATGTTTTTGCTTACCATATTCTTCCTTCCTAATGTTCCAAAGTGTCTTTTTTAAAAACTGTTTCCTTTCTGTTCACAGAACTTCCTTTACTCATAGGGTACATCTGTTGGCAACAAACTCCTTTAATTTTCCTTAATCTAAGATGCCTTCATTTCTTCTTAATTCCTGACAGATATTTTCATTGGTTAGAAAATTTGAAGCTGACAATTCTTTGCTTTCAAGATGTGAAAAATGTTGTGTCACTTCCATTTGGCCTCCATAGATTCAGATGAGAAATCTATTGTCATTTGAATTGTTTTATCCCTATAGGTAGCGGTAATTTCTCTGTCATTACTTTAAAACTGGTGTTTTTTGTTTTGTTTTGTTTTTTATTTTTTCTGAGACTCGCTCTCCCGAGTAGTTGCGATGACAGGCATGTGCCACCATGAGTGGCAAATTTTTTTTGTATTTTTTGTAGAGACAGGGTTTCACCATGTTGCCCAGGGTGGTCTCAAACTTCTGAGCTCAGGCAATCAGCCTCCCAAAGTATTTGGTATTACAGGTGTAACCTACCTCGCCCAGCCTAAAATTGTTTTGTTAGTGTTCTGAAATGTGATTATGTGTCTCGGCATATATTTGTTTGAGTTTATCCTGTTTGCAGTCTGCTAATCTTCTTGAATACAGAGATTTCTCTCTCCCACCAAATTTGGTAAGTTTCCAGTCGTTATTTACTAAGGTGCTTTTCATCTATGCCCTTTTTTTCTCTCCATGACTCCGAAAACACACATTTGCTTTTTCTGTCATATTCTCACAAGCTCCTCAGTCTTTTTTTTAAGTCTATTTTCTATGTTGTTGTATACACTGAGTAATATGTATTATTCTATCTTGTAGTTCATAGATTATTTTCTCTGTCCCATTCATTCTGCTCTTAAGTCTATCTCTGAATGCTTTTTTTTGTTTTTCCTGGTTCAATTTCTCTCACAAAATCTCTGAACTTTTTATTTCAATTACTGAATCAGTTATAAAAATTCTAATTTAAAAAAATTATTGGCCGGGTGCAGTGGCTCACGCCTGTAATCCCACCACTTTGGGAGGCAAGGAGGGCGGATCACTTGAAGTCAGGAGTTCGAGACCAGTCTGGCCAACATGGTGAAATCCCGTCTCTATTAAAAATACAAAATTTAGCCGGGTGTGGTGGCACATGCTTGTAACCCCAGCTACTCGGGTGGCTGAGGCAGGAAAATCACTTGAACTTGGGAGGCAGAGGCTACAGTGGGCCGAGATTAAGCCACTGCACTCCAGACTGGGCAACAAAGCAAGACCCTGTCTCAAAAAATTAAAATAAGTAAATAAATAAAATAAAATAAAATATGAAAAATTATCTTCTTCTATTTCTTGGTTTCAAGTATGTTCACAATTGCTCGCTAAGGCATTTTTATCAAGACTGCTTTAAAAATTTGCCGGATAATTCTAACGTCTTGGTGTGGACATACATTGTCTTCCCAAAGTGCTGGGATTTCAGGCATGAGCCACCATGCTTGGCAAATAACATGTGATTTTAAATTCAAAGCTAAACATTTTTGCAGTAGTATAAGGCTCTAGATTTTATGAAATTTGTATTTTAGCTGGCTTTTTCTGAAACTGCTCCAGCAGAAAAGGGATAAAGCTGCCTCATTACTGCCAGCTATAAGTAAATTCCAAGTTGCTTACTAGGCCTCCACTGAAATCTGAGTGTTGGGGGATGGGTAAGCTCCCCATTACTGCTAGGGAATGGTTAGAATTCCAATTCCCCAAGGGGTCTCCACTGACATTGTGGTGGGGTAGTTATGTTATTGCTAGGTGTTGGTAAAAGTGACTCGGCTATACCTCCTCTGACACTATGGCAGTGGAGGGAGAGACACATGACTGTTGGCCACGTATATGTCTTTCGAGAAGTGTCTGTTCATGTCCTTTGCCCACCTTTTTTTTTTTTTTGGAGATGGAGTCTTATTCTGTCACCCAGGCTGGAGTGCAGTGGTGTAATCTCAGCTCACTGCAACCTCTGCCTCCTGAGTTCAAGTGATACTCCTGCCTCAGCCTCCCATGTAGCTGGGATTACAGGAGCCCACAACCACGCCCAGCTAAATTTTTTGTATTTTAAGTAGAGATGGGGTTTCACCATGTTGGCCAATGGTCTCAAACTCCTGACCTCAGGTGATCTGCCTGCCTTGGCCTCCCAAAGTGCTGGGTTTACAGATGTGAGCCACTACGCCTGGCCAAAAGTCTTTAAAAAATTATTATTATTATTATTTTTTTGAGATAGAGTCTTACTTTGTTGCCCAGGCTGGAGTGGAGTGGCACGATCTTGGCTCAATGCAGCCTCTGCCACCTGGAGTTCAAGCAATTCTCCTGTCTCAGCCTCCTGAATAGCTGGGATTACAGGCATACACCACCATGCCCAGCTAATTTTTGTATTTTTTTTTTAGTAGAGATGGGGTTTCACCAAGTTGGCCAGGCTGGTCTCAAACTCCTGACCTCAAGTGATCTGTCTGCCTTGGCCTCCCAAAGTTCTGGGATTACAGATGTGAGCCACTGCACCTTGCCAAGTGTCTTTAAAAAAATTTTATTATTATTATTGTTTCATTGAGACGGACTCACTCTGTTGCCCAGGCTGGAGTGGAGTGGCACTATCTTGGCTCACTGCAATCTCTGCCGCCCGGAGTTCAAGCATTCTCCTGTCTCAACCTCCCGAATAGCTGGGATTACAGGCATGTACCACCAAGCCCAGCTAATTTTTCTATTTTTTTTTTAGTAGAGACGGGGTTTCACCATGTTGGCCGAACTGGTCTCAAACTCTTGACCTCAAGTGATCTGCCTGCCTTGGTCTCCCAAAGTGCTGAGATTGCAGGCATGAGCCACTGCGCCCAGCCTTGCCCACTTCTTAATGGGGTTTTTTCTTGTATATTTAAGTTTCTTATAGATGCTGGATATTAGATCTTTGTCAGGTGCAGTATGCAAAAATTTTCTCCCAATCTATAGGTTGTTTGTTTACTCTGTTCATAGTTTATTTTGCTGTGCAGAAGTTCTTTGATTCTATGTCCATTTTTGCTTGTGTTGCAATTGCTTTTGGCATCGTCATGAAGTCTTTGCCCATGCCTGTGTCCTGAATGGTACTGCCTAGATTGTCTTCCACGGTTTTCATAGTTTTGGGTTTTACATTGAAGTATATATATATATATATCTTTTTGTGAGATGGAGTCTGAATTGTTGCCCAGCCTGGAGTGCAGTGATCTTAGCTCAATGCAACATCCACTTCCAGGGTTCAAGCGATTCTCATGCCTCAGCCTCTTGAGTAGCTGGGATTACAGGCATGTGCCATCACACCCTAATTTTTGCTTTTTTATTAGAGATGGGGTTTTGCCATGTTGGCCAGGCTGGTCTCAAACTGCTGGCCTCAATGATCCACATGCCTCAGCCTCCGAAAGTGCTGGGATTACAGGCCATGAGGCACCTCGCCTGGCCTACATTGAAGTTTTTAATCCATCTTGAGTTTATTTTTGTATATGCTGTAAGGAAGGGGTCCAGTTTCAATCTTCTGCATATGGCTAACCAGTTATCCCAGCACCATTTACTGAATAGGGAATCCTTTCCCCATTGCTTGTTTTTGTCAGGTTTGTCAAAGACCACATAGTTGTAGGTGTGCAGTCTTATTTCTGGGTTCTCTATTCTGTTTCACTGGTCTATGTGTCTGCTCTTGTATCAGTACCATGCTGTTTTGATTACTGTAGCCCTGTAGTATAGTTTGAAGTCAGGTAGCATGATGCCTTCAGCTTTGTTCTTTTTTTGTGTAGGACTGCCTTGGCTATTTAGGCTCTTTTTTGGTTCCACATGAATGTTAAAATCATTTTTTTCTAGCTCTATGAAGAATTTCAATGGTAGTTTAACGGGAATAGCACTGAATCTATAAATTGCTTTGGGCAGTATGGCCATTTTAACGATATTTATTCTTCCAATCCATAAGCATGGAATGTTTTTCCATTTGTGTCTTCGCTGATTTCTTTGAGCAGTGGTTTGTATTCTCCTTATAGAGATCCTTCACTTCCCTAGTTAGCTGTATTCCTAGGTATTTTATTCTTTTTGTGGCAATTGTGAATGAGAGTTCATTCATGATTTGGCTCTTGGCTTAACTGTTATTGGTGTATAGGAATGCTAGTGATTTTTGTACATTGATTTTGTATCCTGAGACTTTGCAAAATAAAGTTGTTTATCAGCTTAAGGAACTTTTGCTTAAGAAAACACTCCTCGGTGGCTCAAGCCTATAATCCCAGCACTTTGGGAGGCTGAGACGGGTGGATCACGAGGTCAGGAGATCGAGACCATCCTGGCTAACACGGTGAAACCCCGTCTCTACTAAAAAATACAAAAAACTAGCCAGGCGAGGTGGTGGGCGCCTGTAGTCCCAGCTACTCGGGAGGCTGAGGCAGGAGAATGGCGTGAACCCGGGAGGCAGAGCTTGCAGTGAGCCGAGATCGCGCCACTGCACTCCAGCCTGGGCGACAGAGTGAGACTCCGTCTCAAAAAAAAAAAAAAAAAAGAAAACACTCCTCAGTAGGTGCTTGCTGGTGTAAGTCTGAATGAGGTGTGAAAGTTGATTAGACAAAATGGAATCATTCATACCATATCCAACTAAAACGGAGTCAGGAGGCCATGGGGGAGGGCACTAAGGTCCCTGATCCAGGAACTGATTTTGCACTTCAACAGAAAATTCACAAGGATCTAACTATAACTAAGACTATGTCTTACCTAGTAACTGCTGCCACTCACCAATGACGACTGCACCAGTGACCTTTTTCTTTTCTTACTTTGTTTTTGAGACAGGATCTCACTCTGTCGTTCAGGCTAGAGTGCACTGGTGCAATCTCAGGTCACTGCAGCCTCAACCTCCCAGGCTCAGGTGATCCTCCTGCCTCAGGCTCCCAAGTAACTGGACCACAGGTGCATGTCACCACACTTGGCTAATTTTTTTTTTTTTTTTAATTTTTGCATACACGGGTTTTCATTATGTTGTCCAGGCTGGTCTCAAATTCCTGAGTTCAAGCAATCCAACAGCCTCAGCCTCAGCCTCAGCCTCAGCCTCCCAAAGTGCTGGGATTATAGGCTTGAGCCACTGTGCCTGGCTGACCTTCTTCCAACCTTCCTCTTTTGCTCAATACAACCCCAGCCTTTCTCTTTGTTTTTCAGATACACTTAGGGATGACCCTGGTCTATGTGTGCTGAATTGCAATTCTTTTTTTTTTTTTTTCATAGAAAACAGGGACTTGATCTGTCACCCAGGCTGGAGTGCACTGGTGCAATGATAGCTCACTGCAGCCTTGATCTCCTGGGCTCAAGTGATCCTCCTGCCTCAGCCTTCTGAGTAGGCATGTACCACCACACCTGGCAAATGTTGTTATTGCTTTATAGAGAGAGGTTCTCACTATATTGCCTAAGTTGGTCTCAAATTCCTGGCCTCAAGCAATCTTCTCTCCTCGGCCTCCAAAAGTGCTGGGATTACAGGCATGAGCCACCATGCCTGGCCTAATTCTTTTTTTTTTTTTTTTTTTTTGTTGAGACAGAGTCTTGCTCTGCCACCCAGGCTGGAGTGTGATGGTGTGATCTTGGCTTACTGCAACCTCCACTCCTGAGTTCAAGTGATCCTCCTGTCTCAGTCTCCCGAGTAACTGGGATTACAGGCATCTACCATCACTCCTGGCTAATTTTTTTCTATTTTTAGTAGAGACCATGTTGGCCAGGCTGGTCTTGAACTTCTGACCTCAGGTGATCTGCCAGCCTTGGCCTCCCAAAGTGTTGGGAATACAGGTGTGAGCCACCACACCAAGCCTACTTATTGTATATTATTCCCAAATAAACCCTTTACTTGGAGATATATATTTATATTATCTGAATATATGTTTATTTAAGGCTTTAAAAAAGAGGCTAGGCATGGTAGTTCATGCCTGAAATTCCAGCACTTCGGAAGGCCAAGGTGGGTGGATCACTTGAGGTTAGGAGTCCGAGACCAGCCTGGTCAACATGGTGAAACACTGTCTCTACTAAAAATATAAAAATTAGCTGGGCGTGGTGGCGCATGCCTGCAGTCTCAGATACTTAGGAGGCTGAGGTGCAAGAGCTGCTTGAACCTGGGAGGAGGAGAATGCAGAGAGCCAAGACTGCACCACTGCACTCCAGCCTGGGCAACAGAGCGAGACTCCATCTCAAAAGAAAGCAAAAACAAAAACAAAACACACATCTGTGTGTAGGTTTTTCTTTTGTAGGTTTTCAATAGACATGTTTTCAGATTATTTAAGAAAATACCAAGGAGCATGACTGCCACATCAAATGTTCAGAGTATACAATTGATATTTTAATACTGATGATTTTCCAGTAATCTTGCTACTATTACCAGTAGCTTTTTTAATTTTTTTTTTGGTGTGATTTCTTTGGATTTTTTTTTATATAAACAATCATGTCATCTATAAACAGAAGCAATTTCATTTCTTGCTTCCTGATCATTATGATGACTCTTACTCATCTTCGTGACTGTAATACACTGCCTAGAACATCCATACAATGCTGAATCAAGAGTGGACAACTCTTTTTTCCAATCTTAGGAGGAAGCATTCAACATTTCACCATTAAGAATGATATCAGGCCGGGTGTGGTGGCTTACCAGTATCCAAAATAAAAAAAGCTGATCTCACTATAGGTCCTAGACTCATTAAGAGACTAATAAGGAGATATTATAAATAATGTTATACCAATATCTTTAATAATTTAGATAAAATGTACAAGTTCCTTTAGAAATACAACGTATCAAAACTGAGTCAAGATGAACATCTGAACAGTCTATATCTTTTAAATAAATTGAGTACCTTACCATATTATTCACATAAAAAATTTCAGTTCTAAATGGCTTCCCTAGTGAAGCCTGGTATATATTTGAGAAAGAAGTAATACTAGTCTTCCAGAAAACAGAGGAGAAAACTAATTTTCCAACTAATTTAATGAGACTAGTCTACGCCTAATACAAAACCTGACAAAGACTTTAAGAGGAAAAAAAAAACAACTATAGAAAAAAATTCATTCTAAAGACTTCTGCAGAAAGCTCTCAGAACTAAAAAGGAATTTCCTTATCTTATTAAAGACATCTGCAGTTAATTTTTTCCCCCCTTTTTCTTTTTCTTTCCTTTTTTTTTTTTTTGAGATGGAGTCTCGCTCTGTCGCCCAGGCTGGAGTGCAGTGGCGTGATCTCAGTTCACTGCAAGCTCCACCTACCGGGTTCACACTATTCTCCTGCCTCAGCCTCTTGAGTAGCTGGGACTACAGGCACCTGCCACCACGCCCGGCTAATTTTTTTTTTGTACTTTCAGTAGAGACGGGGTTTCACCGTGTTAGCCTGGATGGTCTCAATCTCCTGACCTGGTGATCCACCCGCCTCCGCCTCCCAAAGTGCTGGGATTATAGGCTTAAGCCACTGCACCTGGACACATTTTTTCTTTTTTTGAGATGGAGTCTTGCTCTGTTGCCCAGGCTGGCGTACAGTGGCACAATCTCTGCTCACTGTAACCTCTGCCTCCTGGGCTCAAGCGATTATCCTGCCTCAGCCTCTTGAGTAGCTGGGAATACAACTGCATGCCACCACACGCAGCTAATTTTTGTATTTTTGGCAGAGGTGGGGTTTTGCCATGTTGGCCAGGCTGGTCTCGAACTCCTGACCTCAGGTGATACACCTGCTTCCCAAAGTGCTGGCATTACAGCTGTGAACCATCACACCTGGCTGACAATTTATATTCATATACTTTCAAGTTCAACTGACACTTCTCCCATCTTCAATCTGTTATTAAATCTACATTTTGTGTTTTAAAATTTCAGACACATATGTTTTAGTTCTGGGACTTTCATTTGGCTATTGTTCATTTAAAAATTTTTATGTTTCCATTTTTAAGTTAAGATTTATCTGCTTATTCATAATAAGCATATTTTCCTTTACATCCTTGAACACAGTTATAACAATGACTTTAAAATCCTTGTCTGCTATTTTCAGCATCTGGATGACCTTGGAAATTGTCAGTGTTGACTACCTTCTCTCTTAATATGAGTTATATTTTCATGTTTATTAACATCCAGTAATTTTGGATTGAATTATGGACATTATAAGTAACACGTTGCAGAGATTCTCAATTGTGTTATTACCCTATGAAAAGAACTGGTTTCGGCCGGGTGAAGTGGCTCATGCCTGTAATTCCAGCACTTTGGGAGGCTGAGGTGGGCAAATTGCTTGAACTCAGGAGTTTGAGACTAGCCTGAGCAACATGGTGAAACCCCATCTTTATCAAAACTACAAAAAAATTAGCCAGGTGTGGTGGTGCATGCCTGTGGTCCCAGCTACTTGGGAGGCTGAAGTGGAAGAATCACTTGAGCCTAGGAGGCAGAGGCTGCAGTGAGCCAAGATTGCACTACTGCACTTGAGCCTCGGCAGCACAATGAGACCCCCATCTCAAAAAAATAGAAAAAAAATAAAAAATAAGAAAGAAAAGAAAAGAAGTGTTTCTTTGCATTAGAGAAGCAGTTACTGTGGGTGAACCAAAATCTGTAACACTGTCTTTCATGGGGTAGGCAGTAGCTGAAATCCCTACTTAGTATCTTTAGTCTTAACAACTTTACTGAATTCTGGCTATATATACACAGTTTAGGGGTCAGTTACCTGGATATGTGGCTTGAGTTCATATGCAAAATTTGCAGTTTCCCCATGAGCATTTTATCCCTCACTTTCCTGCTGCCGTAGCTGTCCTGAAACATGGCCCTTAAATAATCAGTAAGATTCAAGGTTTCTAAGTGCTTACTTGTACTGCTAACTGGGACCTGGCCACAGACAAAGAGCTATACAAGTGGGAAATGCAACCAGTGTGCTTCTCTTCTTCTAATTATTGATTTTTCTTCAGTTTGTGCCTGCTTTTGATTGCTCTCCAGTGATTTAGGATTACTATGTTTTAAATTTGTCCGGTTGATGAATTTTTTTTATTTTTATTTTTATTTTTGAGAGTCTTGCTCTGTTGCCCAGGCTGGAGTGGAGTGGCATGATCTCAGCTCTCTGCAACCTCTGCCTCCCAGGTTCAAGTGATTCTCATGCCTCAGCCTCTTGAGGAGCCAGGACTACAGGCATGCACCATTACGTCCAGCTAATTTTTGTATTTTTAGTGAAGATGGGGTTTTACCATGTTGGCCAGGCTGGTCTTGAATTCCTGACCTCAGGTGATCCATTGGCCTCGGCCTCCCAAAGTGCTGGGATTACAGGTGGATAATTGTTATTCCCGGGAGGGTGAGCCTGATATAATCTACTCTTTCAATAACAAAAGTAGAATTCCTAGTCTTTTTTTTTTTTCTTTTTTTTTTTTTGAGATGGAGTCTCACTCTTGTCACCCATGCTGGAGTGCAATGGCGTGATCTTGAACTCCTGGATTCAAGTGATCCACCCACCTCAGCCTCCCAAAGTGCTGGGATTACAAGTGTGAGCCACCACGCCCAGCCTAGTTCTTATTTTCAAAGCCTATTTATCATAAGCAGATTTTAAATTTGCTGAGAGCCTGCTTCCACTGCTATGATCTCATTAGTAAATACAAAAGACTCCTTCAAAAGAGCTTTGGCACTAATTCTAGAGAATAAGGAACTTACTCTTACCTTCATTAAGTAAACACACGTAAAGTTTATGTAGCTGAGAATTAAACCTTGTAACTCCATGTTGTAGTTAAATCTGTCTACAGCCACCCAACACAGAATAATTCAAGCAAACTAATCTTTACTGAAGAACTTGTTTCTGTCTGCTGATTAAAAAACTGCTGGTACTGAACTCTCTCATGGAGAAAAGGGGATTAGCTAATCAGAATATAAACAAGAGCTCCACAGTCAAGAGGGTCAAGAGAATCATAGTTGAAAAAAACACTACAAGACATAGAATCAACATCAAGTATACAATTAAGGTGCTCCTGGTTTCAAACTATGTGTTTAATGAACCCCTTTAAAGCAATTTTGTTCAAACAAACTGAATATATGAAGAAAACCTGCCATCTACATTCAATATTTTATCCTAGTTTCTTCTTTTCTTTTCTTTTTTTTGAGACAGAGTCTCACTCTGTTGTCCGGGCTGGCGTGCAGTGGCGCGATCTCTGCTCACTGCAAGCTCCGCCTCCCGGGTTCACGCCATTCTCCTGCCTCAGTCTCCCGAGTAGCTGGGACTACAGGCGCCCGCCACCATGGCCAGCTAATTTTTTGTACTTTTTAGTAGAGATGGGGTTTCACTGTGTTAGCCAGGATGGTCTCGATCTCTGACCTTGTGATCTGCCTGCCTAGGCCTCCCAAAGTGTTGGGATTACAGGCGTGAGCCACCATGCCCAGCCTTCTCCTTTTCTTTCATTTGTATGGCAAATATTTGATAAAATTCTATTATGTACCAAGTACTGAGAAATCTAGGGAGAGTAAGAAAGACAATGATCCTGTACTACAGGAGATTATAATCTAATGGAGGAGACAGATAAATAAATAAACATTGTAATTACAGATATAGAGAGTGATGTTACTTATAACAAAGAGAGGTGAAGCCTCTTTTGGTGAGATAATCAGGAAAATTATTTTAAAGAAAATGGTATTGAAGCTGATACTGACATTAAGATCATCCTTAAAAGAGTAGCAGAAACCAACCATGGGAAGACTCTGAAAAAGAGCTTCTCAGGCAATGGGAATAACAAGCATAATGACCCTCTGGTGGGAAGAATCTTGCCATGTTCTAGAAACTGAAAGAAGGCCAGTATGATACAATATAGTGAATAAGATTGAGATGGGAATGAATAAATGGGGAGAGATGGGGTAATCAGGAACCAGATCATTCAAGTCAAGAAGTTTGCTTTTTAATCTGATGGTAAGCCATGAAAAGGTTTTAAGTATGATCTAGGGCCGGGCGCGGTGGCTCAAGCCTGTAATCCCAGCACTTTGGGAGGCCGAGACGGGCGGATCACGAGGTCAGGAGATCGAGACCATCCTGGCTAACATGGTGAAACCCCGTCTCTACTAAAAAATACAAAAAACTAGCCGGGCGACGTGGCGGGCGCCTGTAGTCCCAGCTGCTTGGGAGGCTGAGGCAGGAGAATGGCGTAAACCCAGGAGGCGGAGCTTGCAGTGAGCTGAGACCGGCCACTGCACTCCAGCCTGGGCGGGGCAGAGCGAGACTCCGTCTCAAAAAAAAAAAAAAAAAAAAAAGTATGATCTAGGTTAGGTTAAAAAATAATTTCTGTTTTTACTGAGTAGAGGCTGGGCCACATGGAAACACGACTGGAAATAGATCTGTTAGATGGCCATTGCAGCAGCCTGAAGAAAAGATATTATTGTCACAGACTTGAGAGATAGCAATGGGATTTGGAGAGAAGTAGGATATATTTCAGGGATAGAAACACAACAGAACTTGGAGATGAACTGGATAAGGGACAGAAAAAAAATGGGAGGAACTTAGAATGACTTCTTGGTACCTTTTACTTATCTGATAAGCTCAATAATACGGTCCTAGAAGGTACTACAATCCAAATGCTTAACAAAGCCTTGACATTTTTGCCAAGAATGAACAGTAGAATAAATATCACTCCATTTTCAAGCAGATACTCAGTAAAAGCAGTGGGGCCTCTTTCTCTGATCATATGTGTGTATAAATCATATGTTTTTGAACGTGGAAAGTATTTGACACTGAACGGCTACTACTTGGTTTTTCCTAGATGACATACCTAGGGAAACAAAAGGTACAGACATAGTGTTATTTATTTAATTTTTTTTAGAGATAGGATTTCTCTCTGTCAACTCAGGCTAGAGCGCAGTGGCAGGATCAAGACTCACCACAGCCTTAACCTCCTAGGCTTGGGTGATCCTCTCACCTCAGCCTCCAGAGTGGCTGGGATTACAGACCTGCGCCACCACACCCAGCTAACTTTCTTATTTTTTGTAGAGATAGAGGGTCACCAAGTTGCCCAGGCCATCAACTCCGGGGCTCAAGCAATCCACCTGCCTTGGCCTCCCAAAGTGCTAGGATTATAGACATGAGCCACCATGCCTGGCCCAGTGTTATTTATTAAGGCTCCAGTGAACAAGATTTATGCCACTGTGAATCCCTGACTATCAAACAGTGTACAAAATTCTTCAGAGTAGGGCCAGGTGCGGTGGCTCAAGCCTGTAATCCCAGCACTTTGGGAGGCCGAGACGGGTGGATCGCGAGGTCAGGAGATCGAGACCATCCTGGTTAACACGGTGAAACCCCGTCTCTACTAAAAAATACAAAAAACTAGCTGGGCAAGGTGGCGGGCGCCTGTAGTCCCAGCTACTCAGGAGGCTGAGGCAGGAAAATGGCATAAACCCGGGAGGCGGAGCTTGCAGTGAGCTGAGATCCGGCCACTGCACTCCAGCCTGGGCAACAGAGCGAGACTCTGTCTCAAAAAAAAAAAAAAAAAAAAAATTCTTCAGAGTAAGTTTAAGTAAAATGGTAAAGAAGAGCTTGATCCCACTGGAGAAACAGAAATAATAACAAGATTAAAAAGACATTTCCCTCAAACCCAGGAAATACTGTTTCTTCTCAGTAATATATTGTGTGGACTCAGTACTTACCAACATGAATGGGCGCTGGGAATAATCCATATTCATGCTCTCCTGGAGTATACTCCAGCTTCTCTTTCTTTAATTGGATCAATCGACTCTTTGGGCTGTGATAAAAAAAAGAATAGGAAACAGTCAGAGGCAAAGAAATTTCTTCCTGTAGTCAAATACAGATAACAGATCATTCTATGAGGAGAGGGTACCAAGTACATTGAAAAATTTTAAAAAAAAGTCTTTTTTTTTGAGACGGAGTCTCGCTCTGTCGCCCGGCCTGGAGTGCAGTGGCCGGATCTCAGCTCACTGCAAGCTCCGCCTCCCGGGTTTACCGCCATTCTCCTGCTTCAACCTCCCGAGTAGCTGGGACTACAGGCGCCCGCCACCTCGCCCGGCTATTTTTTTCTATTTTTTAGTAGAGACGGGGTTTCACAGTGTTAGCCAGGATGGTCTCGATCTCCTGACCTCGTGATCCGCCCGTCTCGGCCTCCCAAAGTGCTGGGATTACAGGCTTGAGCCACCGCGCCCGGCCAAAAAAAAAGTCTTTACTTCTGAAATTATCTTTAAGAAAGAGGCTCTTCTGGGCATGGGGGTTCACGCCTGTAATCCCAACACTTTGGGAAGCTGAGGTGGTAGGACTGCCTGAGCCCAGGAATCTGAGACTGGCCTGGGTAACAAGTGAGACCCTGTCTCTATTTTTTTTTTTTTTTTTTGAGGCGGAGTCTCACTCTGTCGCCGGACTGGAGTGCAGTGGCGGATCTCAGCTCACTGCAAGCTCCGCCTCCCGGGTTTACGCCATTCTCCTGCCTCAGCCTCCCAAGTAGCTGGGACTACAGGCGCCCGCCACCTCGCCCGGCTAGTTTTTTGTATTTTTTAGTAGAGACGGGGTTTCACCGTGTTAGCCAGGATGGTCTCGATCTCCTGACCTCCTGATCCGCCCGTCTCGGCCTCCCAAAGTGCTGGGATTACAGGCTTGAGCCACCGCGCCCGGCCCTGTCTCTATTTTTAAAAAAAAAAGAAAGAAAAGAAAGAGGCTCTTTTATTTTCTCCGACAGTTTTGGAGAAGGAACACAAATTTTAGATCTGATTACAATGACTGCCTTATATTTGGTTACTTTATATCAATACTGTGAAGTAGGTAAGCGGAAAGATGCTGTATAAGACTGAGCGACTTGCCTTGATTTTAGTAGTTGGGAAGGAGATTTAAGCTTCAAAACCTCAGTTTCTTGCTCAACATCTACTCACTATATTATTCTCTTGCTTTTATTCCACCATGTCTCTCTAGGCTTGTGTCTTCTACTCATATTATTGGTTTGTTTCCTAAAGTTTAAAATGAGATCTCAAGAGATTTCATAAATATATAAAGGGGGAAAAACAGAAGGAAAACAAAAAAGAAAAATGAGAAAAAAGGGCCTTAGAAGAGCCTCATTTAATTATGACTATATTTTAGCTTAAAGCTCTACTTAATTCTTTTTTTTTTTCCCAGATGGAGTTTTGCTCTTGTCACCCAGGCTGGAGTGCAATGACATGATCTCAGCTCACTGCAACCTCCATCTCCCAGGTTTAAGCAGTTCTCCTGCCTTAGCTTCCCAAGTAGCAGGGATTATAGGCATGTGTCACCACGCCTGGCTAATTTTTGTATTTTTAGTAGAGATGGCGTTTCACCCTGTTGGTCAGGCTGGTCTTGAACTCCTGACCTCAGGTGATCCATCTGCCTCGGCCTCCCAAAGTGCTGGGATTACAGGCGTGAGCCACTGTGCCCAGCCTGAAGTTCCAGTGAATAAGGCAAAGCTGATACATTTCTTTCCTCTAATAAAATTATAACACACTGACTTTTGCCAGGCGTGGTGGCTCACGCTTGTAATCCCAGCACTATGGGAGGCCGAGGCGGGTGGATTATGAAGTGAGGAGTTTGAGACCGGCCTGGCCAACACAGTAAAACCCGTCTCTACTAAAAATATAAAAACTAGCTGGGCGTGGTGGCAGGTGCCTGTAATCCCAGCTACTTGGGAGACTAAGGCAGGAGAATCGCTTGAACCCGGGAGGCGGAGGTTGCAGTCAGCTGAGATTGTGCCACTGTATTCCAGCCCAGGCAACAGAGCTAGACACCGTCTCAAAAAAAAAAAAAAAAAAAAAAAAAAAAAAAAAGCTGGGTGTGGTAGTGCATGCCTTTGGTCCCAGCTACTCGGGAGGCTGAAGTTAAAGGATCACTTGAGCCCAGGGTGGGGCAGAGGCTACAGTAAGCCCAGATAGCACATTGCATTCTAGCCTGAGTGACAGAGCCAGACCCTGTCGGGGGGCGGGGGGGGGGGCGGGGGGAAGCAAGCATGGTAACAAAAGGCAATGCATGATCATGGATTATATCCTGAATCAATGTAAGAAAGATTGCCGGCCAGACACGGTGGCTCATGCCTGTAATCCCGGCAGTTTGGGAGGCCAAGGCGGGCGGATTACCTGAGGTCAGGAGTTCAAGACCAGCCTGGCCAACATGGAGAAATCCCATCTCTACTAAAAATACAAAAATTACCTGGGTGTGGTGGCGCACACTTGTAATCCCAGCTACTCAAGAGGCTGAGGCTGGAGAATCGCTTGAATCCGGGAGGTGGAGGTTGCAGTGAGCTGAGATTGCGCCATTGTACTACAGCCTAGGCAACAAGGGCGAAACTCCGTCTCAGAAAAAAAAAAAAAAAGAAAAGAAAGACTGCCATCATAAAAGACATTATGAAGACAATCTTTATTTATTTATTTTTTTCTTGAGACAGAGTCTCACTCTGTTGCCCAGGTGGGAGTGCAGTGGCATGATCTTGGTTCACTGCAACTCTGCCTCCCAGGTTCAAATAATTCTTGTGCCTCAGCCTCCCGAGTAGCTGGGATTACAGGTGCCAACTACTGGGATTACACCATGCCTGGCTAGTTTTTGTATTTTTAGTAGAGACAGGATTTTATCAGGTTGGCCAGGCTGGTCTCGAACTCCTGACCTCAGGTGATCTGCCTGCCTCAGCTCCCAAAGTGTTGGGATTACAGGTGTGAGCCATGGCACCTGGCCAGTTTATCTTGATAATTCATAAAAACATGATGTGCTTTAGGAAAATATTAAATGATTTTTAATTTACTCTCATAAATTTATTATGATTAATATTTAAACAAGTATAAAATTATTTAGTACCAAATAACTAGAGGAAAAATAGGATCAAAATCATACTGACAGGGAAAGAAAAAGTGTCTTGGATTTAAAACAAAGTTCCAGTAAAAACAATATATTTATAAAGACTGCTATGATCTGAGTCTATTAATATAAATCTAAGACTATAACATAGATGCACTTAAACACAGCATAACTGACACAAATGTACATATATGTAAAAGCACTTTATAAACAGCAAAGGAGAATACAAACATAACTTAATAGATGTAATAAATGTTGCTCATAGAAACTGTTCTGGAAAGAAATATAAAGTCATTTGTCATTTGATAGTGATACATTCTGACAAATGCTGTGTGAACATCATAGAATATACTTACACAAACCTAGATGGTACAGCTTATAGGTCCTAGGCTACAAAACTGTTTAGCATTTAACTGTACTGAATACTGCAGGCAGTTGTAACACAATGGTAAGTATTTGTGTATCTAAACATTTCTAAACATAGGAAAGAGTAAAAATATGGTGGTAAACGATAAAAAAGGGTACACTTTATAGTACAGAGTACTTACCATGAATGGACCTTGCAGGACTGGAAGTTGCTCTGAGTGAGTCAGTGAGTGTGTGGTGAATGAATGTGAAAGCCTAGGAAATTACTATACATTGTACAAAAAAATGTACAAAAAAGCCAAAATGCTAGGAAAGCTATGACATCACTAGGTGATAGGAATTTTTCTTTGCTTTTTTGAGACAGGGTCTCATTCGGTTTCCCAGGGTAGAGTGCAGTGGCGAGATCTCAGCTCACTGCAGCTGCAGCCTCAACCTCCCAGACTCAAGTGAACCTTTTGCCTCAGCCTCCTTGCCCTCTGAGTAACTGGAACTACAGGTGCATGCTACCACGAAGGGATAGGATTTTTTTTTTTTTTGTAGACACGGTGTTTCACCACGTTGCCCAGGCTGGTCTTCAACTCCTGGGCTCAAGCGACTTGCCTGCCTCGGCCTCCCAAAGAGCTAGGATTACAGGTGTGAGCCACTGTGCCTAGCCTATAAACTTTTCAGGACAAAATTTGGCACTTAATCCATTTTGAAATGTCTATCTTGGGTAAATATGAAATTGATGAACCAAAATAATTTCCTCATATTTGTTACCACATGAGAGGGCAGATCCATTTAAATCTCTTTAAGGAGATTTTAAGTCATAGATATTTTAGTAATTATACATAGAAAATGCTGCTGGGTCCTACAAGGCATCCAAGTTGAACGAAGGGTGGCCCTAGCCATAAGAAGCTTACAATTTGGTGGGAAAACAAGTACGTATGCAGATACCTAAATTACCTCTCAGAATGTGATAAAACTTTGAGGCTGGAAGCAGTGGCTCACGTATGTAATCCCAGCACTTTGGGAAGTTGAGGCAGGCAGATTACCTGAGGTCGGGAGTTAGAGACCAGACTGGCCAACATGGCTAAACCGTATCTCTACTAAAAATACAAAAATTAGCCAGGCGTCGTGGCACGTGTAATTCCAGCTACTTGGGAGGTTGAGGCATGAGAACTGCTTGAACACAGGAGACAAAGGTTGCAGTGAGCCGAGATCGCACCACCGCACTCTAGCCTGGGTGATAAAGTGAGGTTGTCCCACCCCAACCCCCGACCCCCCAAAAAATGTGATAAAACTCATGACACTACTTACTAGGAGAAGATACTAAGTTCTACAAAGGGAGAAAGAAAAGTAATTGTAATTAGGAAAGAATTAAGAAAACTTATTTGAAAAGATAAATGGGATTTTGACAATGAAAAGTGAATGAAGTAGGGAAGGTAGTTCATACTACACAGAGCAGACATCTAGGATAAACCCCAGGAGGAAAGTGTAGGATGGAGGAAGTAAGGAAAATGGTCAGATGTGGCTAAAGGAACAAGTATTTGAGGACTACGACTGGACAAACAACTAGAAAAATAGGTTATACAAGATGAGAGTGGGACTTAAATATTATGCAGTGATTCTGCAGGAAGTAACAAGGTTTCAAAGGAATCTGGGCAGGGAATAATGACCCCAATGAGGACATATGCTGGGCATGGTGGCTCACACCTGTAATCCCAACACTTTGGGAGGCTGAGGCGGGCAAATCATGAGGTCAGGAGATCGAGACCATCCTGGTTAACACGGTGAAACCCCGTTTCTACTAAAAATACAAAAATTCAGCCGGGCGTGGTGGCACGCACCTCTAGTCCCAATTACTTGGGAGGCTGAGGCAGGAGAATCACTTGAATCTGGGAGGCAGAGGTTGTAGTGAGCTGAGATCGCACCGCTGCAATCCAGCCTGGGTGATAGAGTGAGACTCCGTCTCAAAAAAAACAAAAAACAAAAAGCAAAAAAAAGAGGACATATTACTTCTAAAGAGGAAGAGTCTTAGAGGAGTAATTTGTCCAAGGTCACAATATAGTGACTGTGGAGTAAGACATTAAATAGTATTTTCAATGCTTACTTCATGTATAGAAAGCATTTTACCACTGATAACTGAGTACCAGGTACTATTTATCATTGCCATTTTAAAGCTGAGGACACTGAGGATCTAGGGTTGCCCAAATCAGTAACTTGCCCAAATTCATATAACTAGTAACGGATGAAGCTAGGATTTCATAAATTCTATAGCCACAAATGACAATTCTATTCTACATTCCACTGGCAGTTAAACTTTTTTGAAAATACTGTTTTCATAAATTACCTTTCTAAAGATGTTAACATTTCTCTCAAAACAATCTATCAACCAATGTACAGTCTACTTTCTGGAACAGATTTATTTTGCTAATTTTACTTAGATAAACATAAATTTACGTATTTCAGCATAATCAACTATTTACAGGGAGAGATGGTCCAGACCCATACAAAAGATAAATTAAGATCATACCAGCATTTGTTGGGTGTGTTGGCTCATGCCTGTAATCCCAGCACTTTGGGAGGCTGAGTCAGGCAGATCACTCGAGGCAAGGAGTTTGAGACCAGTCTTGGACAAGAAGGTGAAACCCCGTCTTTACTAAAAATACAAAAATTAGCAGGGCGTAGTGGTGTATGCCTCTAATCCTAGCTACTCATGAGGCTGAGGCATGAGAATCGTTTGAACCAGGGAGGTGGAGGTTGCAGTGAGCTGAGATTGTGCCACTGCACACCAGTCTGGGTGACAGAGTGAGACTGTCTCAAAAAAAAAAAAAAAATTGCTAAAAAAGATTACCAGTGGGCCGGGCGCGGTGGCTCAAGCCTGTAATCCCAGCACTTTGGGAGGCCGAGACGGGCGGATCACGAGGTCAGGAGATCGAGACCATCCTGGCTAACACGGTGAAACCCCGTCTCTACTAAAAAATACAAAAATCTAGCCGGGTGAGGTGGCGGGCGCCTGTAGTCCCAGCCACTCGGGAGGTTGAGGCAGGAGAATGGCGTGAACCCAGGAGGCGGAGCTTGCAGTGAGCTGAGATCCGGTCACGCACTCCAGCCTGGGTGACAGAGCAAGACTCCGTCTCAAAAAAAAAAAAAAAAAAAAAAAAAGATTACCAGTGGCCGGGTGTGGTGGCTCACACCTGTAATCCTAGCACTTTGAGAGGCTGAGGCGGACGGATGACTTTAGGTCAGGAGTTCAAAACCAGCACAGCCAACATGGTGAAACCATGTCTCTATTAAAAATACGAAAATTCAGAGTCTCAAAGAAGCAGATTCTCTCTGTTGAAGACTTGAAGAAACAAGCCACCAACCATGAATTACACAACTGCAAAGAAATGAGTTTTACCTACATCCATGTGAGTCTGGAAAACAGCCCCAGCCTCAGATGGTACCTTGATTCTAGCCTCATGAAACACAGAACAGAGGATCTGACTAAGCCAGAACTAAACTACAATTCTAGGGAATCTGTGAGATAATAAATGGATGATATTTAAGCTGCTAAATTTGTAATAATTTCTTCAACAGCAATATAAAATTAATACACATGTATGCATGTACATTTTTTCATTCCATGGTAGTGAAAGGGGCTAGAAGCATGGCATCATAGCAAGAACAAATACCCTAGTAGCAAAAAGCACATGAAAAATTCAGATTTTGACTTCTAAATAATAATCCTCACTAAAAGAAACCAAAGCTCCTTGAGGGAAATAGTTGATTCCAGATGCAGGCCAAAGAAAGAACAAGTAAAGTCTGATAAACAACAGCAGAAAAGTAAACCAAAACAAAAAAGTAAATCCTCACTAAGCCAAACAGCAGAAAGCAGGGAAGTGCTCAAAGATGAGTAATCTGAAGACACGTATAAAGGAAACAGTGGCCAGTTTAAAGGGGCTCCTGTGGTAAAATCAGAGAATTTTGAGTAGTTTCCTATAAAATGCTAATAGATAATAATATATTCAATTTTATGCCAAGCATGATAGCTTATGCCTCCTAGCACTTTGGGAGGCTGAGGCAGAAGGACTTCTTGAGCCCAGGAGTTGGAGTCAAGCCTGGGCAACATAGGGAGACCCTGTCTCTGGAGAAGAACAAACAAACAAACAAAACCACCCAAACAAACAAAAAATTCATGTGTCTATATGGTATTCAAACAAAACAAAACAAAACAAGAAAGTTTATGCAGAAAAAAAAAGAGAAGCTCATCTTCACCAGAAAATGTCAGCTAAAAAATCAAGAAATAATGGAATTAGAAAATTTTGTTTTTTCTCTTTCTTCTTTTTTTTTGAGACGGAGTCTTGCTCTGTTGCCCAGGCTGGAGTTTAGTGGTGCAATCTCAGCTCACTACAACCTCTGCTTCCTGGGTTCAAGTGATTCTCCTGCCTCAGCCGCCCAAATAGCTGGGACTACAGGTGCATGCCACCAGGCCTGGCTAATTTTTGCATTTTTGGTAGAGACGGGGTTTCACCATGTCGGCAAGGGTGGTCTTGAACTCCTGACCTCAGTTGATCTGCCTCCCAAAGTTCTGGGATTACAGGGGTGAGCAACCACACCCAGCAAAAATTGTCATTTTTCAACCATCAATGTAATCACTAACTTAGAAAAAAAAAATTAATGGATGATTAAATGTTAGATTAAAAAAACTGATAGAGATCAAGCCATAGCCTAAATATCAACCCATGGTTTATGTACCAATTACAATGGAAAAAAATGTATCTTTACAATGAAAAGATTTGGTGGATACCACCTTAACTAAATAATCAAACATGGCACCATCAACTCTGGGACAATAAGTGGGATGCAAAAAGAAGTATAAAGTATCACATATATAATATTCCTGCTATAATTTTTAAATTTTAGTTTTATTTATTTTTATTTTTGTAGAGACTGGAACTCATTATGTTGCCCAGGCTGGTCTTGAACCCCAGGCCTCAAGTGATCCTCCAGCCTCAGCCTCCCAAAATGTTAAGATTACAGGCATAAGCCATCTCTCCCAGACCTCTGCCAAGACTTTTTTAAACCTAAATCTAATCATGAAGATAGGATCAAAGAAATCCAAAATGAAGGGCATTCTAAAAGATAACAAAAGCCTGAGTTTTTTTTTTTTTTTTTTTTTAGACGGAGTCTCACTCTGTCGCCCAGGCTGGAGTGCAGTGGCGCTATCTTGGCTCACTGCAAGCTCCGCCTCCCTGGTTCACGCCATTCTCCTGCCTCAACCTCCCGAGAAGCTGGGACTATAGTCGTCCGCCATCACGCCCGGCTCATTTTTTGTATTTTTAGTAGAGACGGAGTTTCACCATGTTAGCCAGCATGGTCTTGATCTCCTCACCTCATGATCTGCCCACCTCGGCCTCCCATAGTGCTGGGATTACAGGCATGAGCTGCCACGCCTGGCCAAGCCTGAGCTCTTAAAAAATGGCCAGGCATGGTGGCTCAGACTTGTAATCCCAGCACTTTGGGAAGCTGGGGCGGGTGGATCACTTGAGGTCAGGAGTTTGAGACCAGCCTGGTCAATATGGTGAAACTCCGTTTCTACTAAAAATACAAAAATTAGCCAAGCATGGTGGTGGGCACCTGTAATCTCAGCTACTCGGGAGGCTGAGACAGGAGAATTGCTTGAACTCCATCATAAAACAACAACAAAAAAAGTTTATATTATTTTCTCTTTTTTTGAGACAGCGTTTCAAAAAAAACACTTTGTCACTTAGGCTGGAATGCAGTGGCACGAACACAACTCACTGCAGTCTCGGACCCCTGGGCTCAAGTGATCTGCTCACTTCAGTCTCATAAGTAGCTGGGACTACAGGTGTGCACCACTACTCCTGGTGTATTTTTATTTTATTTATTTATTTATTTATTTATGAGGCAGAGGTTTGCTCTGTCACCCAGGCTGGACTGCAATGGCGCAATCTCAGCTCACTACAACCTCTGCCTCCGGGGTTCAAAGGATTCTTCTGCCTCAGCCTCCCAAGTAGCTGGGATTACAGGCACCTGCCACCATGCCCAGGTAATTTTTGTATGTTTAGCAGAGACAGGGTTTCGTCATGTTGGTCTGACTGGTCTTGAACTCCTGACCTCCAGTAGTCCACCTGCCTTGGCCTCCCAAAGTGTTAGGATTACAGGCGTGAGCCACTGCGCCTGGCCTGAATTCTTAAATTTTTAGTAGAGACAAGGTCTTACTATGTTGCCCAGGTTGGTCTTGAACTCCTGGGCTCAAGCAATCCTCCAGCTCCAGCCTCCCAAAGTGCTGGGATTACAGACATGAGCAATTGCACCTGGCCCACTTCATTTTTATTCTATTGTATGATATTACAATAGTAGATACATGTCAGTATACATTTGTCAAAACCCATAGAATGTATACCACCAAGAGTGAACCCTAAAGTAACTACAGACTTTGGGTAATAATGGTATGTCAATGTAGGTACATGGATCATAACACATGTATCACAACAGTGTGGTGCAATAGTGGGCAGGTTGTGTGTATGAAGAACAGGGTGCATATGAAAACTCTGTACTTTCCACTCAATTTTGCTGTGAAACTGAAACTGCTCTAAACATAAGTTTATTACTAAAACTGCTAATGACAAAATAGCCAGCCCACAATAATATCCTGGCTTCACATCTTCCAAGAATGCATACATATACTAAACTGAACGATGTTCTTAAAAATGCTTAAAGAATAAACTGTTTTCTTCCTACTTATTTCTGTGAGAGGAAGAGCTAGTTCTAACATAAATAAAGTGATATTTCAGTCCATTTTCAGATCAAATATTTTGTATGACCAGAGACACTTACAAATCACTGATATAAGAAATCAAATTATGTCAAAAGATCATAATCTTCCATTTTTAAATCTTTAATCAAGAAAAAGCACAAAAGTAAAAAACAGAAGTGTGGTGTTATGACATATATAAATATAAATATATATATATATATAGGCTTTCATCCATGATTCCTGGCTCTTAACTCCCATAGTCCCTGTTACAATGTTGGGGCACTTTAAGTCTCGGGAGCAGGCCTCAGGAGATAGAATCTCTCTCTGACCTTCTCCTGTCTTCCTTTTACCTAACCTAAGGCAGGACGCTAATCTGATTGTGGGCCAAGAAAACCTTCATTCCAGAGACGGTCCTGCCCCATACCCTAGAGAAAGGAATGTGACACAGAGAGGTCAAGAAGTCTAGACAGGACATGCTGGGTTTATATCCTGTACATTTTGTCCAATCACATTTCTACATGGCTGTCAATGATACCTATGAAGCCTCCATAAAAAATCAAAAAGAGGCCAGACACAGTGGCTCACACTCGTAATCCCAACACTTTGGGAGGCCGAGAAAGCTGGATCACCTGAGGTCAGGAGTTCGAGACCAGCCTGGCCAAATCCCATCTTTACTAAAAATATAACAATTAGGCAGGGTGTGGTGGCTCACACCTGAAATCCTAGCACTTTGGGAAGCCGAGGTGGGTGGACTGACTGAGTTTAGGAGTTCGCGACCAGACTGGGTAACACGGTTGCAGTGAAAAGAAAGAAAGATCAGACTGTTACTCTGTCTAGTAGAAAGGGAAGACATAAGAAATTCCATTTTGACCTGTACCTTGAAAAATTGCTTTGCTGAGATGCTGTTAATTTGTTTTTTTTTTTTTTTTTTTTTGAGACGGAGTCTCGCTCTGTCTCCCAGGCTGGAGTGCAGTGGCCGGATCTCAGCTCACTGCAAGCTCCGCCTCCCGGGTTCACGCCATTCTCCTGCCTCAGCCTCCCGAGTAGCTGGGACTACAAGCGCCTGCCACCTCACCCGGCTAGTTTTTTGTATTTTTTAGTAGAGACGGGGTTTCACCGTGTTAGCCAGGATGGTCTCGATCTCCTGACCTCGTGATCTGCCCGTCTCGGCCTCCCAAAGTGCTGGGATTACAGGCTTGAGCCACCGCGCCCGGCAGATGCTGTTAATTTGTAACTGCCCCAGCCACTTTGCTCCAACCTTGTGCTTACAGAAACATGTGTTGTATGGAATCAAGGTTTAAGGGCTCTAGGGCTGTGCAGGACATGCCTTGTTAACAAAAGGTTTACAAGCAGTATGCTTGGTAAAAGTCATCGCCGTTCTCTAGTCTCAATAAACCACGGGCACAATGCACTGCGAAAAGCCGCAGGGACCTCTGCCTTGGAAAGCCGGGTATTGTTCAAGGTTTCTCCCCATGTGATACTCTGAAATATGGCCTCGTGGGATGAGAAAGACCTGACCAGCCCCCAGACCGACACCCATAATGCGTCTGTGCTGAGGTGGATTAGTAAAAGAGGAAAGCCTCTTGCAGTTGAGATAGAGGAAGGCCACTGTCTCCTTCCTGCCCCTGGGAACTGAATGTCTTGGTATAAAATCTGATTGCACATTTGTTCAATTCTGAGATAGGAGAAAAACTGCCCTATGGTGGGAGGCGAGACATGTTGGCAGCAATGCTGCCTTGTTATTCTTTACTCTGCTGAGATGTTTGGGCAGAGAGAGACATAAATCTGGCCTACGTGCACATCCAGGCATAGTACCTTCCCTTGAACTTAATTATGACATAGATTCTTTTGCTCACATGTTTTCTTGCTGACTTTCTCCCTATTATCACCCTGCTCTCCTACCACATTCCTCTTGCTGAGATAATGAATATAATAATCAATAAAAGCTGAGGGCACTCAGAAACCAGTGCCGGTACAGGTCCTTGGTATGCTGAGTGCCAGTCTCCTGGGCCCACTGTTGTTTCTCCATATTTTGTCTCTGTGTTTTATTTCTTTTCTCAGTCTCTCACCCCACCTGACGAGATACACCCACAGGTGTGGAGGGGCAGGCCACCCCTTCACACGGTGAAACCCCATCTCTACTAAAATACAAAAAATTAGCCAGGCAAGGCGACGTGTGCCTGTAGTCCCAGCTACTCGGGAGGCTGAGGCAGGAGAATTGCTTGAACCTGGGAGGCAGAGGTTGCAGTGAGCTGAGATGGTGCCACTGCACTCCAGCCTGGGCGACAGAGCACGACTCCGTCTTAAAAAAAAAAAAAAAAAAAAATTAGCTGGGCATGCTGACAGGTGCCTGTAATCCCAGTTACTCCGGAGGCTGAGGCAGGAGAATCACCTGAACCTGGGAGGCAGAGGCTGCAGTGAGCCAAGATCGTACCATTGTACTCCAGCCTGGTTAACAAGAGCGAAACTCCATCTCAAAAAAACAAACAAAAACACAAAAAACAAAACTCAAAAAGAAAGGTTCAGAGAGTTTCTGGATAGCTGAATATGTGGAGGTTCCTGGGGGGGGTGCGCCTAAGGAGGGAATGAAAGCTCCATGCTCCTTCCCCAATGTATGTCTTCATCTATATCTTCTGCAATACCCTTTATAACAAACCAGTAAATGGAAGTGCATGTTTCCTTGAGTTTTGTGAGCCATTTCAGCAAATTAGTCAAACCCAACTTGAAGCTGGTTGGTCAGAAGTTCTGGAGAGCCAGAGTTGTGACTAGTCTAAGGGAGGGTGGCAGTCTTGGGAACTGAGCACCCAACCTACAGGATCTGACACTATATCCAGGAAAACAGTGTCAGAATTGAATTGGAGGACACTCAGCTGGTGCCTATTGCTTGATGTATGGGAAAACCCTCATACCTTTAGTTACAGAAGTCTTCTGTGTTTTGTTTTCTTTTTTTAATTTTATTTAAAAAAAGTTTTTTCAAAACCAGCAGTTTGCTCTTACAGACTTCTTTGTTGATGGTTATTGTGATGTGACAGCAGAGGAAAAACACAGTCTGAGAGGTTTTCCCTAAGCAAGAAATAAAACTTGAGTTTTATTTAGCAGAAAAGTTGATAATTATATTTCTGCTCTAGCAGACTCTGTTCCAAAATTATGACTGAATTAGATGTGTCCCAAAGTGTATTTCCACTTTCTCATTTCTGCTGACAGAATGTTGATTTTTTTTTTTTTCCTTAACAGCTATTATCACCTAGATTAATGACCATTATTTCCACAACCTGTCTTATGGCTAAAGTGTGGCTATGCAATTTAAATTGTAGCCTAAAAATTTATATAAATGTGAGTTTGAAGTCTTCTTACAAAGAAGGAGCATGGGCTGGGCACGGTGGCTCACGCCTGTAATCCCAGCACTCTGGGAGGCCAAGGAGGGCGGATCACCTAAGGTCAGGAATTCAAGACCAGTCTGGCCAACATGGTGAAACTCTGTCTCTACTAAAAATACAAAAAATTAGCTGGGCATGGTGGCGGGCACCTGTAATCCCAGCTACTCGGGAGGTTGAGGCAGGAGAATCGCGTGAACCTGGAAGGCAGAGGTTGCAGTGAGCTGAGATCCCGCCATTGCACTCCAGCCTGGGCAACAAAAGTGAAACTCCATCTCAAAAAACAAACAAACAAACCAGAAAACAAAAAACAAAGAAGGAGCATGCTTTTCCTCCTCTTTTCTGTCTGTAACAAACATAGCATGGCTGGACTCTAGTAGCTATCATGGAACACGAAGCAATCTTAGGAATGCATAATTAGTACTGAGATAGAAGGAAAAAAGGAGCCTCGGTCCCTGAAGACATTGTGAAGGTACCATTATGAACTCTGAACCACGTACTTCACAACTTCTCTTAAATTAAAAAAATAGTTAAGTGCCTATCTTTTTATTTTTTATTTTTATTTTTATTTTTTTTGAGACGGAGTCTCGCTCTGTTGCCCAGGCTGGAGTGCAGTGGCCGGATCTCAGCTCACTGCAAGCTCCGCCTCCAGGGTTTACGCCATTCTCTCGCCTCAGCCTCCCGAGTAGCTGGGACTACAGGCGCCCGCCATCTCGCCCGGCTAATTTTTGTATTTTTTTAGTAGAGACGGGGTTTCACAGTGTTAGCCAGAATGGTCTCGATCTCCTGACCTCGTGATCCGCCCGTCTCGGCCTCCCAAAGTGCTGGGATTACAGGCTTGAGCCACCGCGCCCGGCCGTGCCTATCTTTTTAAAGTCTTGGTTGTTTGAGATGATTTATTATTATTATAATTAGTTAAACTTAAGCTTCATTAGTAAAATGTTTTCATGACCTAAGAAGCACGTACAGAGTATAAAAATTTTGTGATACCTACCTCAGTGACAAATGAATAAAAATCTTTTAAATGCAAAATAAAGTGGCATGGTTTACATGTCAATTACTTTACCACCACCAAATGAGATGTATCTCTAAAATCTAAGGTTTCCTCTTTCAATCCTACTCGGCTTTTTGTCTAAATTCAGATATTCATGACTTTTTGATAGAAACTGAGAGAGATTTTGCCACTAGTCATTCATTCCATTTATTTTCCACCCTGCTACTGGAGTTATCTTAAATAAACCTACGCCTTTCACATCCATCCCCCCAAACTCATTTTTGATTTCCTATAGCAAAATAGCATAAAAATTTTTTTTTTTGGAAATGGAGTTTCACTCTTGTTGCCCAGGCTGGAGTGCAATGGTGTGATCTCAGCTCACCACAACCTCTGCCTCCGGGGTTCAAGCGATTCTCCTGCCTCAGCCTCCCAAGTACCTGGGATTACAGGCATGTGCCACCACACCCGGCTAATTTTGTATTTTTAGTAGAAATGGGGTTTCTCTATGTTGGTCAGGCTGGTCTCAAACTCCCAACCTCAGGTGATCCACCCACCTCGGCCTCCCAAAGTGCTGGGATTACAGGCATGAGCCACCACTCCCATCCAAAACAAAATATCTTAAAGTTAACTAAACATCTCAAAGTCCATGGTTGTATGTCCCTTATCATATAATGTTTATTTACCATAGCGCCACTACATTTCAGAGCCCTAAACTTTCCAAGTTGTTTTGATATGTGAAAACTCTGTATCCTAGGATGTGCCTTTTTACACGCTGTTCTGACTAGAATATCCTTCTCCATCTGGTAAACTACTACCAAACCTCTAAATCCTAACTCAACCAGAAAATATTTCTTAATTGATAATAATTTGCTATCCCTTTGATGCTTTAAAAATTCTCAGAGTGCTTATTAAGTTGTAATCTGCCAAGATAATATGAAGTTCTTAAAAGCGAGGCAAATATTTTATTCATCTGATAAAATTCATGGAACACAGCGTCCCATCAATAAAAAATAAAGTCACCAATATAAAAAATGAAGTCACCAATATCATTTTAGTTAGAGCCATTTTTTGCTTAAGTTAATAAGCATCATTAGGGCTGGGCGCTATGGCTCATGCCTGTAATCCCAAGCACTTTGGGAGGCTGAGGCGGGTGGATCACGAGGTCAGGAAACCTAGACCATCCTGGCTAACATGGTGAAACCCCGTCTGTATTAAAAATACAAAAAATTAGCTGGGTGTGGTGGCAGGGCCTGTAGTCCCAGCTACTCAGGAGGCTGAGGCAGGAGAATGGTGTGAACCCTGGAAGCAGAGTTGGCAGTGAGCCGAGATCGTGCCACTGCACTCCATCCAGCCTGGGTGACAGAGCGAGACTCCGTCTCAAAAAAAAAAAAAAAAAGAAACGCATCATTAGAATCTCAATCTAGTGGCCGGGCGCGGTGGCTCAAGCCTGTAATCCCAGCACTTTGGGAGGCCGAGACGGGCGGATCACGAGGTCAGGAGATTGAGACCATCCTGGCTAACCTGGTGAAACCCCGTCTCTACTAAAAAAAAAATACAAAAAACTAGCCGGGCGAGGTGGCGGGCGCCTGTAGTCCCAGCTACTCAGGAGGCTGAGGCAGGAGAATGGCGGGAACCCAGGAGGCGGAGCTTGCAGTGAGCTGAGATCCAGCCACTGCACTCCAGCCTGGGTGACAGAGCAAGACTCTGTCTCAAAAAAAAAAAAAAAGGAATCTCAATCTAGTAAGGCAGAGAGAAGATAATGATCAGAAAGACAATTAGTCTCATACAACATAAGACAGTACAGTGAACACTGATATTTGTGTATGTTACTTTTGTATGGATTTTCCCCCACATCAGAAAGGGTAATGTATTGACCTTAACACAAAGTTTGAGGGAGGCGTACCTCACACGAGCGCAAAAACACAATCATCATGCTTATTAAATACAAAATAATCTATATTGTTTTTTGATAGTCAAAGTATTTTTTCAAACGTGGAAGAAAAAGGGATGTTAGCTAATAGGTACTACTACTTACTCTGTAGTTTTGTAAACGTCAGAATACAGCCCTGCTTTCTGATACTTCTTCTTTGGGGGACGTGGGGGCTTCTTTTCCCTTGGGATGAGAGAAAGCACAGGCTGCAAGGTACTTTCAGGTTCAGGAGGTTTAGCTGGGGTTTCAGGAGGACTGGGAATCTCAACTGGTGCTTCATTAAAGCTAGAAAGAGAAGTTTAAAGATAATTTTATTGTGAAAAAAATGTTTTCCTACAAATAATTGTCTACTTAAAAAAATCACAGCAATTAAAAAAAGAGATACAGGGACTTCCTTATCTGGCCATGTTTAAATAACTGGTACGAGACTTCACCTGACAAGAAGTAACAGAAACATGGTAGTCTACTAGATACTTAGAGAAAATTTTATTTTAGTTTAGTTTTTGAGTCGGAGTCTTGCTCTGTCACCCAGGCTGGGGTGCAGGGGCACAATCTTGGCTCGCTACAACTTCCGCCTCCTGAGTTCAAGTGATTTCTTCTGCCTCAGCCTCCCGAGTAGCTGGGATTACAGGGGCACGCCACTACGCCCAGCTAAGTTTTGTATTTTTAGCAGAGACAGGGTTTCGCCATGTTGGCCAGGCTGGTCTTTAACTCCTGACCTCAAGTGATACGCCCGCCTCGGCCTCCCAAGTGTTGGGATTATAGGCGTGAGCCACCATGCTTTGCATGAGAAAAATTTAAAAGACGATTATTATCAGATATTGGACAACAGTTAGTGCAGCACTGTGATCCCTGAGAAATCTGAAAAAAATGCGGTGAGTTACACAACCACCTTGCCTTTCTTTTCTGTTTTTCTTTTTGTTTTTTGAGATGGAGTCTCACTCTGCTGCCCAGGTTCGAGTGCAGTGGCACAATCTTGTCTCACTGCAACTTCTGCCTCCTGGGTTCCAGAGATTCTCCTGCCTCAACCTCCTGAGTAGCTCGGATTACAGGCGCCTGTCACCACATCTGGATGATTTTTGTATTTTTAGTAGAGACAGGGTTTCACCATGTTGGACAGGCTGGTCTCAAACTCCTAACATCAGGTAATCCGCCTACCCAAAGTGCTGGGATTACAGGCATGAGCCACTGCGCCCAGCCCCACCTTGCCTTTCTTTTCTTTTCTTTTCCTTCCTTTTCCCTTTCCTGTCTCTCTCTCTCTCTCTCTCTCTCTCTCTCTCTCTCTCTCTCTTTCTTTTTGTGAGATGGAGTCTTGCTCTGTCTCCCAGGCTGGAGTGCAGTGGTGTGATCTCAGCTCTCTGCTGCTGGGCTCAAGTGATTCTCCTACCTCAGCTTCCTGAGTAGCTGGGATTACAGGTATGTGCCACCACACCCAGCTTATTGTTTTTTTTGTATTTTTAGTAGAGATGGGGTTTTACCATGCTGCCCAGGATGGTCTTGAACTCCTGATCTCAGGTGATCTGCCCACCTCAGCTTCCCAAAGTGTTGGAATTACAGGCGTGAGCCATTACACCCAGACCCCACCTTGCCTTTCTAAGAATGACTGTGGTACAGAAGTAGAAACCAAGCAAAGAATGGCCAAACTGATACATCCCTTGAAAAGGGATATATCAGAGTACAGAGGGACTGAGATAGCTGGAATCTGTGGAACTGAGTACCAGAATGGAAAAAGCTACAGAGAATTATAAATCTAGAAATCTAACTATGGGTGTCTCTTTCAGTATACTGCTAAACACTACGTTGTGCATGTGAAGGGTAAAATTCCATATGGCTGAACAAAGAACTACCAGAAAACTGTAACCTGAGCAATTCACACAACTTACATATGATGGCAGATACCCAGATTCCATTAGGCAAAGTAGAAAAACATTGTTCAACAATAGGTGACATTAAACAGTAAGCTAAGAGAGTAATGTTATCCACTGTTAGAGGGCTTAATTATCCTGACATAAAGACCAGCCTTAGCTAAGTTTAAAAACAATATTCATAAGAATCCAAACTGATCCATAAGTAACTTAACTGCCTACCAAAATAAAATTGAATATTTGTAAAGGAAACCAACAAAAACCAGACATACAATAATGCGACATCACAATGTCTTGCATCCAGTAATAAATTCCTACATATGCCAAAATGCAGGAAAATGTGAACCAGGAGAAAAATCATTCAGTAGAAACAGCAATAGAAATAGAAATCACAAAGACAGAAAAGAAAATAACTTTGAGGTACTACTCTACAAGCATAAATCAGGAATTTAGAAGAAAATATAAACAGAATGAGGAGAAGAATGGAAGACTTAACAACAACAAAAGGAATATTGATAATTGATAAATACCAAATCTGAAATGAGAAACTGGAGGGTACTTAACAGCAAATAAGGCACTGGAGATCAGTGAACTTGAAGACAGCAATAGAAACAACATAAACTGAGACACAGAGATTAAAGGAAAGAATAAATTAGTAGAGAATATAATACTAACAGAATCTTAGAATCTCAGGAAAGGAGAAAACTTAATACTAAAAACAACTGAACACTCGGAAAACAACAAAAACCAGATATACAATGATGTAACGTTCACAATATAAAAAATTCACCATGAAAAAAATTGAGAATTATGGCTAAAAAGTTTCCCAAATTGATAAAAAGTATAACCTCAGAGTTAGAAGAAACTAAGCAAACCACAGGCAGGATAAATAAAACAAATAAGGTATAGTATATCATAATAAACTTGCTAAAAACTATTGATGAAGAAAACAAAAGAAGCTAAATAGGCCGGGTGCAGTCCAGCATTTTGGGACGCCGAGGCGGGCGGATCACAAGGTCAGGAGATCATGATCATCCTGGCTAATATGGTGAAACCCCATCTCTACTAAAAATACAAAAACAAAAAATTAGCCAGGCATGGTGGTGGGCACCTGCAGTCCCAGCTATTCGGGAGGCTGAGGCAGGAAAATGGTGTGAACCCGGGAGGCAGAGCTTGCAGTGAGCTGAGATCATGCCACTGCACTCCAGCCTGGGAGGCCAAAAACAAACAAAAAGAAGCAGCTGAAGAAAAAGCACATCTTATAAAAAGGCGCAGAGCACAGTGGCTCAAGCCTGTAAACCCAGCACTTTGTATGTCTGATGCAGGAGTATTGCTTGAGCCCAGGAATTCAAGACCAGTCTGGGCAACATAGCAAGACCCGTTTCTTAAAAAAAAAAAAAAAAGTTTAGATATCATATCCACAACAATGCAAACCAGAAGACAATGTAATGACATCTAAGAGTGCTAAAAGGAGAGGGAAAGGGGAAGCTTATCAAAATAGAAATCTAAATCAAACAAAAACATTAAAAAAATAAAAGATGTGCTTGATTCAGCAGCACATATACTAAAATTGGAACAATACAGACATTAGCATGGCCCTGGTGCAAGAATGACATGCAAACTTGTGAAGCATTCCATATTTTTAAACAAAGCATTTTACTTAAAAAATAATACAGGTGATTCTTGTTCCAGACAAAAATGAAACAGATGTATATCTACCTCTCATTTTACTAAGTACAACTAAAAGCTCTGGAAATTATCTATAATACAAACATAAGCAAACATACTGGCAATGACCAGGCAGGAAGTTTCCCAGATACTTGATTTGCCTCATATGTACAGATTAAATTAAGTTTCCCTATTATTAAGGACAAGGCAAATATATAATTTCATCATATATGTTCAGTATCATAATAGAGGTCCTAGCCAGTGCAAAAAGGCCAGAAAAAGAAAACAACATTGAAAAGGAAGATTTACAAACTATCTCTACTCACACATTATTTGACTGTCTATACAAAAACACCCAAAGACTCTACAAAAGAGAAAGTACTACAATTAGTGAATTACACAATAATGTTGAGGAATCCAAGGTCAAATTCAACCGTATTTCTATGTTCTATCAATAAGAAAATTGAAATCAAAATTAAACAACGCTACTTACAACAATAGAAAAGTAGCCAGGCAGGGTGGCTCACTCCTATAATCCCAACACTGTGGGAGGATGAGGCGGGCAGATCACCTAAGGTCAGGAGTTTGAGACCAACCTGGTGAACATGGTGAAACCCCGTCTCTCCTTAAAATACAAAAATAAGCTGGGTATGGTGGCATGCAACTGCAGTCCCAGCTCCTCAGGAAGCTGAGGCAGGAGAATCACTTGAACCCAGGAGGTGGAGGTTGCATTAAGCCAAGATGGCAACGCTGCACTCCAGCCTGGGCAACAGAATGAGACTCCATCTCAAAAACAAACAAACAAACAAACAAACAAACAAAAAAAAAGAAAAGCATTAAATGCTTAGATACATATCAAACAAAATAATACAGAACTCTAATTTCTTTATAAATTTATAAACATAAGTATAAATTTAAAAGAAAACCAAAATATAAATCTAACGAAATACATGCTGTACATAAGAGTATAAACAAAACAATGAATTTTAAAAAAAGGCCAGGCACGGTGGCTCATGCCTGTAATCCCAGCACTTTGGGAGGCCAAGGCAGGTGAATTACTTGAGGTCAGGAGTTCGAGGCCAACCTGGCCAATATGGTGAAACCCCATCTCCAAAATATAAAAATTAGCCAGGCATGCTGCCGGGCACCTGTAACCTCAGCTACTCAGGAGGCTGAGGCAGGAGAATCACTTGAGCCCAGGCGGTGGATGTTGCAATGAGCCAAGATCACTCTACTGCACTTCAGCCTGGGTGACAGAGCAAGGCTCCATTTTATAAAAAAAAAGAAAAAAGAAAAAAATTAAAAATAAAAGATAATCTAAAATAAATGGAGTGATATACCACGTCCATGGATGTCCATGGAATGAAACACTGAATGTCATTAAGATGGCAATTTCTAAGCCGGGTGTGGTGACTCATGCCTGTAATTCAAGCACTTTGGGAGGCCAAGGCGGGAGGATCACAAGGTCAGGAGATCGAGACCATCCTGGCTAACATGGTGAAACCCCGTCTCTATTGAAATACAAAAAATTAGCTGGGTGTGGTGGCAGGCGCCTGTAGTCCCAGCTACTCGGGAAGCTGAGGCAGGAGAATGGCGTGAACCTGGGAGGCAGAGTTTGCAGTGAGCTGAGATTGAGCCACTGCACTCTAGCCTGGGAAACAGTGAGATTCCATCTCAAAAAAAAAAAAAAAAAAAAGATGGCAATTTCTGTCCAGGCTTGGCAGCTTTCACCTGTAATACCAGCACTTGGGGAGGCTGAGGCAGGAGGATCACTTGAGCCCAGAGGTTGGAGACCAACCTAGGCAACACAGACCCAATCTTTGCAAAAAATTTTAAAAAACTAGCCAGGTGTGGTGGCTTACACTTGTAGTCCCAGCTACTGAAGAGACTAAAGTGGGAAGATTGCTCAAACCCAGGAGGTCAAGGATGACAGTAAACCATTGCACTCTAGCCTGGGCAACAGAGGAAGACTCTGTGTCTTAAAAAAAAAAATTGGTGATTGCAATTTTCCCCCAAACTGATCTATAGATCTAACACAATCTCAAGTACCAACAGAGGTTTTTTTGTTTGTTTGTTTTTGAGAAAATGCCAAGATAATTCACAAATTGCCATGGAAACACAAAAACTAAGGCCGGGCGTGGTAAATCACGCCTGTAATCTCCAGCACCTTGGGAGGCTGAGGCGGGCGGATTATGAGGTCAGGAGATCGAGACCATCCTGGCTAACACAGTGAAACCCCGTCTCTACTAAAAATAGAAAAAATAGCCGGGCATGGTGGTGGGCGCCTGTAGTCCCAGCTACTCGGGAGGCTGAGGCAGGAGAATGGCGTGAACCCAGGAGGTGGAGCTTGCAGTGAGCCGAGTTCATGCCACTGCACTCCGGCCTGGGCGACAGAGCAAGACTCTTGTCTGTCTCAAAAAAAAAAAAAAAAAAAAAAAAAATTAAAAAAACATTGGACGATTTATCTAATTTCAAGAGTTACTGTAAATGTAATCAGCACAATGTGATACTAGCTACACAAAAGAAATGAAGAACAGAATAGAGTACAGAAATAAACACACATGACTAATTTTTTTTGAAAAACTGTGGTAAAATGCACATACCAAAACATTTACCTTTTAAACCATTTTTAAGTGTTCTAGACAGTTCAGTGACATGAAAATACATTCACATTGTTGTACGACTATCACCAGTATCCATCCTCCTCTACATCTTTTTCATCCTCCCAGACAGAATAACTGACCCTATTAAAGAAACACTCTATTCCATCCTCCCTCCAACCCCTAATAACCAATATTCTACTTTCTGCCTGTATGAATTTGTCTATTCCAGGTTCTCATACTAGTGAAACCATAAAATATATGTCCATTTGTGTCTGACTTACTTCATTTTTATTTTTTCTTTTTTGACTCAGAGTCTCATTCCATCCACCAGGCTGGAGGGCAATGGCACGATCTCGGCTCGCTGCAACCTCTACCTCCTGGGTTTAAGCAATTCTCCTGCCTCAGCCTCCCGAGTAGCTGGGATTACAGGGGCACACCACCACGCCCAGCTAATATATATATATTTTTTGAGATGGCATCTTGCTCTCGTCGCCCAGGTTGCAGTGCAATGACATGATCTTGTCTCACTGAAACCTTCGGGCCACCAATGTCTGCTAATTTTTGTATTTTTAATAGAGATGGGGTTTCACCATGTTGGCCAGGCTGCTCTTGAACTCCTGACCTCAGATGATTCACACGTCTCCGCCTCCCAAAATACTGGGATTACAGGCGTGAGCCACTGCATCCGGCTGCTAATGATTTTCTTAATAGCGACTGGGAACTTATCTACTGCCTCTTGGTTGGCAGAAGCAACTTCTCCTTTTATCTTGACTTTTTCTTTTTCTTTTTTTTTGAGACGGAGTTTCACTCTGCCACTGGGGCTGGAGTGCAGTGGCCTGGTCTCGGCTCACTGCAGCCTACGCCTCCTGGGTTCAAGCGATTTCTCCTGCCTCAGCCTCCTGAATAGCTGGGACTACAGGTACCCACTACCACACCTGGCTGTTTTGTTTTTTTAATACAGAAGGGTTTCATCATGTTGACCAGGCTGGTCTTGAACTCATGACTTCAAGTGATTGCCTGCCCCGGCCTCCCAAAATGCTGAGATTACAGGCATGAGCCACTGAGCTGGCTTTTTTTTTTTTGAGACGGAGTCTCGCTTCGTCACCCAGGCTAAAGTACAGTGGAGCGATCTTGGCTCACTGCAAGCTCTGCCTCCCAGGCTCAAGCAACTCTCCGTCTCAGTCTTCCGAGTAGCTGGGATTACAGGCACCTACCACCATGCTCGGCTAATTTTTGCATTTTTAGTAGAGACAGCATTTCGCCATGCTGGCTGGACTGGTCTTGAACTCCTGACCTCAGGTGATCTACCAGCCTCGGCATCCCAAAGTGGTGGGATTACAGGTGTGATCCACCACGCCCAGACAGGTATGTCTTTTTAAGGCAATCCTGCACCCACATAAAAACTGCATTTTCAGCCAGGCGTGGTGGCTTACACCTGTTATCCCAGCACTTTAGGAAGCCGAGGCAGGCGGATCACGAGGTCAGGAGATTGGGACCATTCTGGCCAACATGGCGAAATGCATGCCTACTGAAACGCAAAAAATGAGCTGGGCATGGTGGTAGTTCCAGCTACTGGGGAGGCTGACGTAGGGGAATTGCTTAAACCCGGGAGGCAGAGGTTGCAGTGAGCCAAGATCGTGCCACTGCATTCCAGCCTGGCGACAGAGCAAGACTGTCTAAAAAACAAACAAACAAACAAAAAACTCCTGCATTTTCAACACGAGATAAAAAGATATCCCGGAAAAAGTACAAAGTTTTCGCACTTGCTGGCACAGCTGCGGTGATGGCTTTGTGAAACTCCTTTTCTTTTTTCAAGTCCTTATGCTAGATTCATTTATTTTTCTTCTTTTCTTTTGAGACGGAGTCTCACTCTGTCGCTCAGGCTGTAAGGCAACGGCATGATCTCGGCTCACTGCAACCTCCACCTCCCGGGTTCAAGCAATTTTCCTTCCTCAGCCTCTGGAGTAGCTAGGATTACAGGTGCCTGCCATCACACCTAATTTTTTGTATTTTTAGTAGAGACAGGGTTTCTCCATGTTGGCCAGGCTGGTCTCTAACTCCTGACCCCATGATCCACCCACCTCTGTCTCCAAAAGTGCTGGGATTATAGGTGGGAGCCACTGTGTCCCACCCATTTATCTTGAAATGGTGGGCAATCACAGCTGCAGACCTCAATCTATGGTACATATCAAGCAGTTCAACTTTTTGTTTTCTTGTAATGTCAGGACTTTTCTCTTGTTCTTGGAAGCACTTCTAACACTACTAATCCCATTTCATAAAGGTCTCATAGGGTCATTCAAGGTTTATGGAAGCATAGTAAAAACAATGAGAACGCAAGAACTTCAAGAGATCACTTTGTACTGTGATATGCAATTTACCGGAAGGATTCCAGTAAACTGCTCACTTGGAGATGATTAGTGTCATATGACTTTGAAGTGGATTCTGGCAACACTTGAGTTCTTCATTGCAATAACAACAAGAGGTGGCTATGAAATTATTATAGCAGTACAGTATGTATTATAGTTTTTTTGTTTTCTTGGCTCACTGCGACCTCCGCCTCCTAGGTTCAAGCGATTCTCCTGCCTCAGCCTCCCAAGTAGCTGGGATTACAGGCATGCGCCACCATGCCCGGCTAATTTTGTATTTTTAGTAGAGACAGAGTTTCTCCATGTTGGTCAGGTTAGTCTCCAACTCCCGACCTCAGGGGATCCGCCTAACTTGGGCCTCCGAAAGTGCTGGGATTACAGGCATAAGTTACCATGCCTGGCCTATTACAGTTAATTTTATGATTTTTTTTTTTTTTTTTTTTTTTTTGAGACAGAGTCTCGCTCTGTCACCCGGGCTGGAGTGCAGTGGCCAGATCTCAGCTCACTGCAAGCTCCGCCTCCCAGGTTCACACCATTCTCCTGCTTCAGCCTCCCGAGTAGGTGGGACTACAGGCGCCTGCCACCTCGCCCGGCTAGTTTTTTGTATTTTTTAGTAGAGACGGGGTTTCACCGTGTTAGCCAGGATGGTCTTGATCTGCTGACCTCATGATCCGCCTGTCTTGGCCTCCCAAAGTGCTGGGATTACAGGCTTGAGCCACCGAATTTTATGAATAATGCTGTATGTCTTTGTTTACATTTCTCATAACTGAGAATGGCATCATGTATGGTTTGTGTTTGTAAATTCTGATAAATTTTAACTTTTTTTATTTGAGACAGTCTTGCTTTTTTGCCCAGGCTGGAGTGCAATGGCATGATGCTGGCTCACTGCAACCTTCGCCACCCAGAGTTCAAATGATTCTGCCTCAGCCTCACAAGTAGCTAAGGAGGACAGACACCCACCACCTCACCTGGCTGGTTTTCTTTTCTTTTTTTTTTTTTTATGAGACACAGCCTCACTCTGTGGCCAGGCTGGAGTGCAGTGGAGCAACATCGGTTCACTGCAATCTCCGCCTCCTGGGTTCAAGTTATTCTCCTGCCTCAGCCTCCTGAGTAGCTGTGATTAAAGGTGTGTGCCACCATGCCCGGCTAATTTTTGTATTTTTAGTAGAGACAGGGTGTCACCATATTGGCCAGGCTGGTCTCGAACTCCTGAACTCAAGTGATTCACCCACCTTGGCCTCCCAAAAGTGCTGGAATTACAGGCGTGGGCCACCACGCCCAGCCTAGGTTTGTTTGTTTGTTTGGAGACAGAGTCTTGCTCTGTCGCCCACGCTGGAGTGCAGTGGTGCGATCTTGGATCACTGTAGTTTCCCCCTCCTAGGTTCAAGTGATTTTCCTGCCTCAGCCTCCCAGGTAGTTGGGATTACAGGCACTCACCATCATGCAGGGCTACCTTTTTTTTTTTTTTTTTGAGGTGGAGTCTTGCTCTGTTGCCCAGGCTAAAGTGCAATGGTGCGATCTCAGCTCCCTGCAACCTTCGCCTCCCAGGATCAAGCGACTCTCCTGCCTCATCCTCCTGAGTAGCTGGGATTATAGGCATGTGCCACCATGCTTGACTAATTTTTTTTATTTTTAGTAGAGACAAGGTTTCACCATGTTGGTCAAGCTGGTCTTGCACTTCTGACCTCGTGATCTGCCTGCCTCGGCCTCTCAAAGTGCTGGGATTACAGGTGTGAACCACTGCACCCGACCACGGAGGGCTAATTTTTTAATTTTTAGTAGAGACAAAGTTCCACCATGCTGGCCAGGCTGGTCTCAAACTCCTGACCTCAGGTGATCCACCCACCTCAGCCTCCCAAAGTGCTAGGATGCGCCCGGCCTAATTTTTTTTTTTTTTTTTTGAGACAGAGTCTCACTCTTTCACCCGATTCCCAGGGAATTTCAAGTTACTGGGCACAATTTATTGAACAGTTCTTCTTTATTGATATGCCTCTGTTACCCAGCAAGCTTCCATATATGTGAAGGTCTGTTTCTTTTATCTATTCAGTTCCACACAACCTTAATACTCCATAGCTTGAAATTAAATCTTGGGAGAAATCCTTTATTTTATTCAGTAATTACATTTCCAGGTATATACCCTGATATAGTTTTTTTTTTGAGACAGAGTCTCACTCTGTCACCCAGGTTGGAGTGGTCTGATCTCAGCTCACTGCCACCCCTAGCTCTAAGGTTCAAGCAATTCTCCTGCCTCAGCCTCATGAGTAGCTGGGATTACAGGCATGCATCACCACACCTGGCTAATTTTCCTTTTCTTTTCTTTTCTTTTTTTGGGACACAGTCCTGCTCTTGTCGCCCAGGCTGGAGTGCAGTGGCTGGATCCCGGCTCACTGCAACCTCCACCTCCTGGGTTCAAGCAATTCTCCTGCAATTCTCCTGCCTCAGGCTCCTGAGTAGTTAGGACTATAGGCATCCGCCACCTAGCTAATTTTTGCACTTTTTAGTAGAGATGGAGTTTCGCCATGTTGGCCCGGCTGGTCTCAAACTCCTGACCTCAGGTGATCTGCCCACCTCGGCCTCCCAAAATGCTGTGATTACAAGCGTGAGCCACCATGCCTGGCCAATTTTTCTATTTTTAGTAGAGACGGGTTTTCACTATGTTGGCCAGGCTGGTCTTAAACTCCTGACCTCAGGTGATCCACCCACCTCGGCCCCCCAAATTGCTGGGATTACAGGCATGAGCCACTGCGCCCAGCCCCTGATACAGTTTGGATGTGTGTCCTGCTTACCTCTCATGCTGGAATGTAATCACCAGTATTGGTGTTGAAACCTGGTGGGAAGTGACTGGACCATGGGATGGGGGTGGTTTTCTCTTAAGTGGTTTAGCACCATCCCCTTGGATGCTATCATTGCCATAGTGAGTGAGTTCTGTTGAGATTTGGTGCTTTAAAATGTGTATGGCACTTGGTCCTTCTTCTTGCTCCTGCTCTGGCCCTGTAACCTATATACTCCCCATGACTGAAAGTTTCCTGAAGCCTCCCCAGAAGCCTAGGAGATGCCAGCATCATGCCTACCATACAGCCTGCAGGACCATGAACCAATTAAACTTCTTTTCTTTATAAATTATCCAGTCTCAGGTATTTATAGCAATGTGAGAACAAATTAATATAGTGCCTTAAGTCCGGGCACAGTGGCTCACGCCTGTAATCCCAGCACTTTGGGAGGCCAAGGCGGGTGGATCACCTGAGGTTAGGAGTTCAAGACCAGATTGACCAACATGGTGAAACCCTGTCTCTACTAAAAACACAAAAAAATTAGCTGGGCATTGTGGTGGGCGCCTCTAATCCCAGCTACTTGGGAGACTGAAGCAGGAGAACTGCTTAAACCCAGGAGGTGGAGGTTGCAGTGAGCTGAGATCATGCCACTGCACTCTAGCTTGGGTGACAAGAGCGAAACTCTGTCTCAAAAAAAAAATATATATATATATGTTGGAAACAGGCCCCCCAAAATCTGGCCATAAACAAAATCTCTGCAGCACTGTGACATGTTCATGATGTTCATGATGGCCATGATGCCTACGCTGTAAGGTTGTGGGTTTACTGGAATGACGGCAAGAAACACCTGGCCCACTCAGGGCGGAAAACCACTTAAAGGTGTTCTTAAACCACAAACAATAGCATGAGCGATCTATGCCTTAAGGACATGCACCTGCTGCAGATAACCAGTCAAACCCATCCCTTTATTTCAGCGGATCCCTTCGTTTCCCATAAGGGATACTTTTAGTTAATCTAATATCTATAGAAACAATGCTCATGACTGGCTTGCTGTTAATAAATACGTGGGTAAATCTCTGTTCAGGGCTCTCAGCTCTGAAGGCTGTGAGACCCCTGATTTCCCACTTCATACCTCTATATTTCTGTGTGTGTGTGTGTGTGTCTTTCATTCCTCTAGTGTCACTGGGTTAAGGGTCTCCCCGACCGAGCTGATCTTGGCATATATATATATATATATATACACACACACAAAATGCTTTAGTTTCCATATCCACCAGTGGACATTAGAGGAATATTAAAAGCAGGTTTTTTTGGGCAATAATCTCAAGTTGAAAATAATCCAAGAGTAAAATGGAAGAACTGTATTACACACAAACAATGAATTACAACACATTAAAACTACAACAGGATGCAATAACATACATAATTTAACATGAATATGTTGAGCAAAAAAAGGTGAGACACAATAGCATATGTCCTCTATAATTAATTTTTTTTGTTTGTTTTTGTTTTTTTGAGACAGGGTCTCACTCTGTCACCCTGGCTGGAATGCAGTGATGTGATCTTGGCTCACTGCAATCTCTACCTTCTGGGCTCAACTGATCCTCCGACTTGGTATCCTGAGTAGCTAGGACTACAGGTGTGTGCTACCACAACTGGCTAACTTTTTGTATTTTCAGTAGAGATGAGGTTTTGCCACGTTGCCTAAGCTAGTCTCAAACTCCTGGGTTCAAGTGATCCACATGCTCGGCTTCCAAAAGTGCTGAAATTACAGGCATGAGTCATGGCACCCAACCTGTATAATTAGATTTCCATGAAATTCAAGAAGAATAAGCTGTATTGTTTAGACCTGCACACATAAATAGTATTTTAAAAGGTAAATATGTGGTTACCTTAAAAGTCAGGAGACTGGTTATAGATTCTGGCAGAAAAGGAGTTTATGAACAGGGAAAGTATATGGTCAACTCTTGAATGAAGGTAATATGGGTATTACCTTTACAGAAAATTTACTTAGCTTATGTTATGTATTCTCTTGTTTGTCTCTTATTGGTTTTGTTTGCTTTTCGAGACAGGGTCTCATTTTGTCACCCAGGCTGCAGTGTGGTGGCACGATTATGGCTCACTGCAGCCTCGACCTCCTGGACAAGCTCAAGTAATCCCTCACACCTCAGCCTCCCTAGCAGCTGGAACTACAGGCACACATCAGCACATCCAGCTGATTTTTAAAGCTTTTTTTTTTGAGACAGGGTCTTGGAGTGCAGTGGCGTGATCTCAGCTTACTGCAACCTCCGCCTGCCAGGTTCAAGCAATTCTCCTCCCTCAGCCTCCCGAGTAGCTGGGATTACAGGCATGCGCCACCACACTCGGCTGATTTTTAAGTTTTTTGTAGAGATGGAGTTTCCCTATATTGCCCAGGGTGGTCTTGAACCCCTGGGCTCCAGCAATACCCCTGCCTCTGCCTCCCAAAGTGCTGGGACTATGGTTGTGACTCACCTCACCTGGCCTGTTTATGTAGTATTCTCTTTAGGTGTATCCTCTTCCGTTTGCAGTCCATATTCTCTTTAATGAGATGGGAATAATATTTTTCTTGAAAGTGTGGTAGAAGTTAAAGTTGGGTCTGATGCTGTCCTTCGGGCAAGACTTTAAATAATAGATTCAATTTATGCAATAGGAGTGCTCAGGTAATTTCTTTTGAGTATGTTTTGTTAAAATTATATTTTTCTAGGAACATGTCTGTTTCAACAGAGTTTTCCCATTTGATGGGCTTAAAGTTCTTACAGTAGTAAAATTTTAATCTCTTATATACACTTTATTTCTTCTTAAATCCCTAATTATTCCCTTTCTCATCCTATTGATCAGCTTTACCAGAAGTTTGTCTATTTTATTAGTTTTCAAAGAACTTTCGTCTTAAAGTGACTCTTAGTGTTATACACTGGCCTTATTTTATTAATTTAAGGTATATGTTTTATATTCTTCCAATACCATTTTCAGGCTCATTCACTTGTTCTTTTAATTTCCTATTCTCATAAAATTGTTTTTAGAGATAGGGTTTTGCCATTGCCCAAGCTGGTCTCAAACTCCTGGGTTCAACCAATCCTCCAGCCTCAGCCTCCAGAGTAGCTGAGACTACTGGTGTGGCTAGCAAGCTCTTATTTTTTCAGCCAGGTGTAGTGGCTCATGTCTGTAATCCCAGCACTTCGCAAGGCCAAGGCGGGCGGACCTGAGGTCCGGAGTTCGAGACCAGCCTGGCCAATATGGTGAAACTCCATCTCTACTAAAAATACAAAAATTAGCCGGGCATGGTGGTAGGCATCTGTAATCCCAGCTACTCCAGAGGTGGAGGCAGGAGAATCACTTGAACCCAGGAGGTGGAGGTTGCAGTGAGCCAAGCCATTGCACTCCAGCCTGGGCAACAGAGATACAGTCTCAACAACAACAACAACAACAACAACAAATATATATATATACACACATATAATATTTATATATGTTATACATTATTATAAGACATATTTTTAGAGACAAAGTCTCACTATAGTATATATGTATTTTTAGAGACAAAGTCTCTAAAATAATAATAATATATATTTTTAGAGGCAAGGTCACACTCTGTCACTGAGGCTGGAGTGCAGTGAAGGAACACAGCTCACTGCAGCCTCAACCTCTTGAGTGTAAGTGATCCTCCCACCTCAGGCTCCCAAGTAGCTAGAACCATAGACACGAACCACCACGCTCATTTAATTTTTAAATTTTTTGTAGAGACGGGCCAGGTGCGGTGGCTCACACTTGTAATCTTAGCACTTTGGGATGTCAAGTCGAGAGGATCACTTGAGTGCAGGAGTTCGAAACCAGCCTGGGCAATATAGTGAGACCCCGTGTCTACAAAAAACACAAAAATTAGCCAGGCCTGGTGGCACCCACCAGCCACTAGCAGGGAGGGATGTAGTCCCAGCCACTAGCAGGGAGGGATGGGGGTGGAGACACTTGAGCCTGGGAGGCGGAGGTTGCAGTGAACTGAGCTTGTGCCACTGTACTCCAGCCTGGGTGACAGAGCAAGACCCTGTCTGATAAATAAATAAATAAATAGCTTTTGTAGAGATAGGGTAGCTACAACCAGTCACGTTGCTCAGGCTGTCTTGAACTCCTGGCCTCAAGTGATCCTCCTGCCTTAGCCTCCCAAAGGGCTGGGATTACAGGTGTGAGCCACCACACCTGGCCTGATTTTATTTTATTTTATTTATTTATTTATTTTTTTATTTTTGAGACGGAGTCTCACTCTGTCGCCCGGGCTGGAGTGCAGTGGCCAGATCTCAGCTCACTGCAAGCTCCACCTCCCGGCTTCACACCATTCTCCTGCCTCAGCCTCCCGAGTAGCTGGGACTACAGGCGCCCGCCACCTTGCCCGGCTAGTTTTTTATATTTTTTAGTAGAGACGGGGTTTCACAGTGTTAGCTAGGATGGTCTTGATCTCCTGACCTCACGATCCGCCCGTCTCGGCCTCCCAAAGTGCTGGGATTACAGGCTTGCGCCACCGCGCCCGGCCCTGATTTTATTTTTTACAGGAATAATTTATAAGTGTTTTAAAAATATACCTTTTTCTTTTTAAAACCAGGATTTGAACCTAGGTTTTCTGAGCCTAGAAGCCCACCTCATAACCATTAAACTATTCCTGTGCATTCTGGTTTAATATTAATCAACAGTGACCAAAATCTTTAATATACCAAACAAGGTTCTTGGCACAATCTGATCCCTACAACCTCTATCTGTATCCCATGCTACTCTACTCCATGTTTTGACCACAAAAGCTTTCTTTCGCTTGCCTGAAACTATCATGCCTTTTCAGACTTAAAGTGTTTGCTCTCTCCTCACTCCTTTAAATAACAGATGGAGCCTATTCTTCACATTTTTTAGTATAGTCCTTACTTGTTCTGGGAAACTAAGTTAGTTATTTCTATCATATACAGTACTCTTATAACTCTAAGTAACTCTTCATAATAGCACTTGGATGGTTAAGATCCATGAAGGTAGGAAAAGTTTCTGGATTTACCCACCACTGTATCAATTCTAAGTACATGAAACATAATAATCTTGCAACAAATACTAATTGAAAAAAATAAATGAATACATATTATATAACAAGTACTAGTGTAAGCTCCAGTTAGAACAAGTTGAAAAACTGTTGCTGTCTCTGGGAACTCAATGTGTCATGTCCTTCCCTACACAATCTCTTGAGGGCATAAATTTTACCTTTCTCTTTATAATCTCTTCAAATCTCCGAATACAATCTTGTGAAAAAGTATGTGTTTAATTTTGCTGACCATGACACTAGAATTTGCTGGAATGGAAAGGCTAACCTAAACAAAAGCCTTTTTTGTTGTTGTTGTTGAGACGAAGTCTCACTGTCATCCAGGTTGGAGTTCAGTGGTACAATCTAGGCTCACTGCAACCTCCACTTCTCTGGCTCAAGTGATCCTCGCACCTCAGCCTCCCAAGTAGCTGGGACCACAGGCATGCACGCCACCACGCCCAGCTAATTTATTGTATTTTTTGGTCAAGACGGGGTTCCACCATGTTACCCAGGCTGATGAAAGCCTTTTCTTGAAGCACATTTTAAAGACGACCCTTCATCACATAAATGGTCAAGATGTCTCAAACTACAGTAAACGCAGAAATCATCCTCCTTGTCAGTGTCTTAAAGCTTCAATAATTAAACTGTTATGACAGAGATACCAAAATATCCTGATAGAAAAGAATATAAAAATATTTGAAAAGACCCTGAGATCTAACAATATATTAAGAATTTAGAGGCCAGGCGCGGTGGCTCACGCCTGTAATTCCAGCACTTTGGGAGGCTGAGGCGGGCGGATCACGAGGTCAGGAGATCGAAACCATCTTGGCTAACACGGTGAAACCCCATCTCCACTAAAAATACAAAAAATTAGCCAGGCGAGGTGGCGGGCGCCTGTAGTCCCAGCTACTTGGGAGGCTGAGGCAGGAGAACGGTGTGAACCCGGGGATCGGAGCTTGCAGTGAGCCGAGATCGCGCCACTACACTCCAGCCTGGGTGACAGAGCGAGACTCTGTCTCAAAAAAAGAATTTAGAATGGCCGGGCACCGTGGCTCATGCCTGTAATCCCAGCACCTTGGAGGGCTGAGGTGGGAGGATCATCAGGTCAGGAGTTTGAGACCAGTCTGACCAATATGGTAAAACCCTGTTTCTCCTAAAAATACAAAAAAATTAGCCAGGTGTGGTGGTGTGCGCCTGTAATCCCAGCTACTCAGGAGGCTGAGGCAGGAGAATCACTTGCCTGGGAGGCAGAGGTTGCAGTGAGCCGAGATTGTGCCACTGTATTCCAGCCTGGGTGACAGAGTGAGACTCTGTCTCAAAAAAAAAAAAAAAAAAAAAGAATTTAGTGCTGGGTGTGATGAGTCATGCCTGTAATTCCAGCACTTTGGGAGGTCAAGGCAGGCTGATCACTTGAGGTCAGGAGTTCGAGACCAGCCTGGCCAACATGAGGAAACCTCGTCTCTACTAAAAACACAAAAATTAGTTGGGCATGGTGGCTCATGCTTGTAATCCCAGCTACTTGGGTGGCTGAGGCATGAGAATCACTTGAACTCAGGAGGTAGAGGTTGCAGTAAGCCGAGACTGTGCCACTGCATTCCAGCCTGGGTGATTCCGTTTCAAAAACAACAACAGCAACAACAACAAAAACTTAGTATATGATAAATGTATCATTCCAAATAAGTTGGGAATGGCTAAATTCTAATGAATAGTATTGAAAGAAAATTAAACCTCTAACTCATAGCTAATACTCAGTATTACATAAGCGACATAAAGAACTAAATATAAAAAAGCAAGATCTAGTCAATCACAACAGCGTAATTACATAAATTATAATATATTCCTACCATGGTATAAGGTAATTCTGTATGTTCTGATGACAAGCTGTCAGCATTAAAGAATACACAATGTACTGTTAATAGCATTATCCATGGAGAGAAAAATGGGTTAAGAGGAAGGGAGAGCACGTGAAAAGAGACTTTTACTTTTAAATCAGTAAACTACTAGTTTCATTAAATTATTTATTACCGGCCGGGCGCGGTGGCTCAAGCCTGTAATCCCAGCACTTTGGGAGGCCGAGACGGGCGGATCGCGAGGTCAGGAGATCGAGACCATCCTGGCTAACACGGTGAAACCCCGTCTCTACTAAAAACTACAAAAAAAACTAGCCGGGCGAGGTGGCGGCGCCTGTAGTCCCAGCTACCTGGGAGGCTGAGGCAGGAGAATGGCGTGAACCCGGGAGGCGGAGCTTGCAGTGAGCTGAGATCCGGCCACAGCACTCCAGCCTGGGTGACAGAGCGAGACTCCATCTCAAAAAAAAAAAAAAAAAAAAATTATTTATTACCAGCGTGTATTGCTCCTGAAATTAAAAAATATATTCTCTAGAAAAAAGCAATTATTTTTATATAGGTGGATGGAAAAAAAAAACAAAAACCTCTCTATCCAGGATTCACCAGGAGAGATGATAGAGAATATGAGTAAGAGTGAACATGCCACATTAAGAAAAGCCATTTATAAATTATGAACATTGAATTGGTTCATTAAAAAATATTAAATATGGGCCACATGTGGTGGTTCACGCCTGTAATCCCAGCACTTTGGGAGGCTGAGACGGGTGGATCACCCGAGGTCAGGAGTTAGAGGCTAACCTGGCCAACATGGTGAAACCTCATCTCCACTAAAAATACAAAAATTAGCCAGGCATGGTGGCGCGCACATGTAATCCCAGCTACTCAAAAGGCTGAAGCAGGAGAATCACTTGAACCCGGGAGGTGGAGGTTGCAGTGAGTGGGAATTATGCCACTGCATTCCAGGCTGGGTGACAGAGTGAAAATTCGTCTCGAAAAAAAATAAATAAATAAAAATAAAAATAAAAATGGTTTATTGCCTGGGCCTTTGTTATTACATCTAAGAAATCATGGCCAAATTCCATGCTGTGAAGTTTTTGCCCTATATTTCCTCCTAAGAGTTTACAGTTTTATTTTTATTTATTTATTTTGAGACAAAGTTTCACTCTTGTTGCCCAGGCTGGAGTGTGATGGCGCAATCTCGGCTCACTGCAACCTCCACCTCCCCAGTTCAAGGGGTTCTCCTGCCTCAGCCTCCTGAGTAGCTGGGATTACAGGCATGTGCCACCACACCCAGCTAATTTTGTATTTTTAATAGAGAAGGGGTTTCTCCATGTTGATCAGGGTGGTCTGGAACTTCTGACCCTCAGGTGATCCGCCAGCCTCAGCCTCCCAAATGCTGGGATTACAGGCGTGAGCCACTGTGCCTAGCCTTTTTTTTTTTTTTTTTTTTTTTTTTTGAGAAGGAGTCTTGCTCTGTCACCCAGGTTTGAGTGCAGTAGTGTAATCTTGGCTCACTACAACATCCGCCTCCTGGGTTCAAGCAATTCTCCTGCCTCACCCTCCCAAGTAGCTGGGATTATAGGCACACACCACCACGCCTGGCTAATTTTTTTCTTTTTAGTAGAGACACGTTTCACTATGTTGGTTAGGCTGGTCTCGAACTCCTGACCTCGTGATCCACCCACCTTGGACTCCCAAAGTGCTGGGATTACAGGAGTGAGCCACCGCACCTGGCCAAGAGTTTATAGTTTTAGATTTTACATTTATATCTTTGATCCATTTTGAGTTAAATTTTGTATATGGTTTACAGTAAGACTACAACTTCATTCTTTTGCATGCAGATATCCAGTTTTCCCAGCATGATTTGTTAACAAGTCTGTCCTTTCCCCCACTCAATGGTTTGGGCATCTTTGTCAAAAATCATCTGACCATGTATGCAAGGTTTTATTTCTGGGCTCTCTATTCTACTTCATTGGTCTATATGTCTCTCTTTATGCTACTATCATACGGTTTTGATTACCATAGCTTTATAGATAAAACAGACAATTGGACTTCATAGATACCAGAAAATTTTGTATGTCAAAAGACAGCATAAACAAAGTAAAAAGGCAATCTACAGAATGGGAGAAAATATTTGCTTATATGCCTGATAAGAGACTAATATCCAGAATATATTGAGAACTGCTAAAACTTAACAACACCAAACAACCCAATCAAAAATTGAAAAAGCGATTGAGTAGACATTTCTCTAAAGATACACAAATAGCCAATAAGCATATGAAAATATGTTTGCCAGGCCGGGCGCAGTGGCTCACGCCTGTAATCCCAGCACTTTGGGAGGCCAGGATGGGTGGATCACGAGGTCAGGAGATCGAGACCATCCTGGCTAACATGGTGAAACTCCATCTCTACTAAAAATACAAAAATTAGCCGGGCGTGGTGGCGGGCGCCTGTAGTCCCAGCTACTCGGGAAGCTGAGGCAGGAGAATGGCGTAAACCTGGGAGGTGGAGCTTGCAGTGAGCTGAGATCCGGCCACTGCACCCCAGCCTGGGCAACAGAGCGAGACTCGTCTCAAAAAAAAAAAGAAAAGAAAAGAAAAGAAAAGAAAATATGTTTGTCACTAATCATTAGGGAATAGCAAATTAAAACTACAATGAGATACCCATTTCATACTCATTTGGATGGCTGCTATAAAAAAAAATTGAAAATAGCAAGTGTTGGTGAGGATGTAAAGTAACTGAAATCCTTGTGCACTGTAACTGAAATCTTTGTGCATGTAAAATGATATAGCCCTTGTGGAAAACAGTATGACAGTTCCTTAAACAATTAAAAATAGAAATGTTGTATGATCCAGCAGTTCCACTTCTGAGAATATACCCAAGGTTAAAGCAGGGTCTGAAAGAGGTATTTGTATACCCACTGTCATAGCAGTGTTACAGCATGGAAACACCCCAGGTATCCATCAATGGATGAATGGATAAGCAAAATGTGATATGCACATAAAATGATCACAGAGCTCACACGTCTCTATATTGGATAAAATACATAATCTTTCTGGGCCTTGATTTCCTTTGTCTGTAAAGTGAGTGGGTTCAGAGTGGATTGTTATTTGCCCTTTGCTTCTTTTCTGTTTGTTTTTGAGACAGGGTCTTGCTCCGCGCTCAGGCTGGAGTGCAGTGGTGCAATTTTGGCTCACTGCAGTCTCCTGGATTCAAGCAATTCTCCCTCCTCAGCCTCCTGAGTAGCTGGGATTACAGGCATGCACTCCCACATCTAGCTAAATTTTATATTTTTAGTAGAGACAGGGTTTATCATGTCAGCCAGTCTGGTCTTGAACTCCTCACCTCAAGTGATCCATCCACCTCAGCCTCTCAAAGCGCTGGGATTACCGGTGTGAGCCACTGCGCCTAGCCTTTTTGGTTCTTAATTATAACTTGTAAAAGCAATATATAAGAACAATTTTTGAAAAGAAATGGTCTCATATAGTAAAAAGTAAAAGGTTATAAGATGAAATTAGTAATTCAGCTACAGAGTTACATTATCGTTGTTCCAAGCTAGTTTCCTCTACTCAGATAATACGTTAAATGAGGAATTACCTTTTATTATTCTCTTGCTCTTCTTCCTCTGGTAATGGCTTCTGCTTTTTTCTGGTCTGTTCCTCCAATAGCCAACCTTTTCTCTTCAACCCCTTTTTATGTTCTGGGTTCAGGTTTACACTCTGAACAACAGCCTCAATTACATCTGTACTGTATCAGGACTGAGGTGCAATGCTGCTCCTTCCTCGCCTCTGTTCAATTCTGGGTTGACAAACTGAGCAGCCTGGAATGCTTGCATTGATATGACAGCCTGAAGGGGACATTTCCGAGGTCGACCTGGCCTACGTTTCACAAAGTTATTCCCTGTCCTGGCCTGCCTTTGAAGTTTTTTGGCTTTTAAAATTTTATTGACGTGGTCTAGGTTTTTCTTTGTGGCCAAGATTTTGTTGTAATTGCACATTTTCCGAGCTTGGCGTTGCATAGCTTCCACTACACTTCTCTTGATATGATGGGGGGAACAGCTGCTTGTCAACTTTTCAGAGAGGAGTGAGATGCTATTATTGCAAGAGTCACTTGCAACTGCAGGCACTAAAAGGCTGTCTGGTTTTCCCAGGGTTCGGTCCTTGCTGTGGCTACGGCCTGGACTGGAAGAAGGTGGTGCAGAGGCAGTTGCAATCACAGCATCAATCCTTTTCTCCATGGGCTCTTGGTCCTCATTTTGTACCATCCGCTGCAGCAGACTATCCACAGAGTCATCCCCAGAAGCAACTAATCTTGGACTTCGAGAGGGAACTCCGTTTACTGAAAGAGACAATAAATCACACATAGGCAAAATTGTACACAGCTAGCTATTTAAGTAAGTTTTTACACAGGTAAAAGGGAGTACTGGTCTATTTTCCGTAGCAAGATTACACATCATAGGTAAATTGATGGTTTACTTTCCTGAAAAAGGTTATTACAACAAGATAAAACAAAAACTGGCCTATATTTCTCTAATAATATGTAAATTAAAAAAGAACAACTCACTTTGAAGTAAGGAGTAGAAAGAAAAAACATTTAATTCTTCAAAAATGAAGGTCAAAAATAAAAAATAAATTAAAAAAATTAAGGTACAGTTAAGCTAAGTGACTTAAAAGTTAAATGTTGGATAAAGGCTGGGCATGGTGGCTCGTGTCTGTAATCCCAGTATTCTGGGAAGCCAAGGCAGGAGGAATTCCTGAGCTAAGGAATTCGAGATCAACCTAGGGAACATAGCAAGAAGCTGTCTCTGCAAACAATAGAAAAAAATTAGCCAGGCATGCTGGCTCACACCTATAATCCCAACTATTTATGAGGCTAAGTTGAGAAGATTGCTTGAGCCTGGGAGATCGAGGCTGCAGTGAGTCACTGCACTCTAATCTGGATGACAGAGCGAGACTCTGTCTCAAAAAATACTAATAATTTAAAAATCAGTTCAAAATAAGTCACTTCCCATGCTGTCCAGTTTACTACTATTATTCATGGGTCATACTTCTCCAAAGTTAATGGATGGCTTATCTATATGACTTCTAAATATGATAACTATACTAGATAATCCTTTATTAGTCTCAGGCATTCTAGATCCCAATATCATCAGACTATGAACTTTTTCTCAAATTACCAATAACTTTCTTCAAATAATATCCAATAGCCTTGTCTAAATTTTTAAGACATTATTTTTTTATTTTATTTTATCATCAACTCTGGCCTATAGACCCTTGTCTCAATTTGATATTTAAACATTTTCAGGCCAGGAATGGTGGCTTACACCTGTACTCTCAGCATTTTGGGAGGCTGAAGTGGAAGGATCACTTGAAGCCAGGAGTTCGAGACTAGCCTGGGCAACGTACTGAGACCCTGTCTCAACCAAAAATAAAAATCAGCCCAGTGTGGTTTCCTGCACCCGTAGTCCTATCTACTCAGGAGGCTGAAGCGGGTGGATTGCTTGAGCCAAGGAGTTTGAGGCTGCAGTGAGCTATGATCACACGACTGCATTCTAGCCTGGATGACAGAGCAAGACCCTGTCTCTAGAAAAATAATAAAATTTTAAAAAAGTAAAAAATTTCAGACTCTCAGCTATATTTGATATCACAATTCTTTAAAATCCTGCCTATACTATTTCTATAATATACTTTGATTAACTTTCAATTACTTGCAACTCCATTAAATTTAACTGTGGAGGTCCTCAATACAGAGTACTTGTTATTTACCTTTTATACTTACTTTCCCACTGGGAACATGTTTATTCTCATAGTCTCAATTATCATCAGTATGTAAGTGACTTCTAAATATTCATACCAATCTTCAGTTTTATCTGAAAATTACCAAAACAAAAAATGACCCCTTCCTTTTCTCCAATCTTTAAATGCTACAGCTTTTAAAAACTCTCCAGTCTATGCTTTTTTCCTATCTCACTCTCTATTCTCTCTTTAGCAATTCTTTTAACTATCATCTATATTCTGATGACCACTGAGTTTCTATTTTCTGAATAGACCTTTCTTCTGTCTACTTTTGCATGTTTCACAGGTTTCTCAAACTCATATTCACATCTCATTTCATTTTCACTCCTTTCAACCTTGCTCCTCCCTCCAGATTCCCAACATCAGTTAATGATACCATAAAGCTAACTATTCAACGTTATGTATACTGACCATCAATCATGTGGCAGGACGTTGGTTATCCAAGCTCAGGCCACATCATTTATTCTTGCTCCTTCACCCTCCCCACAAATCATAAAATTCTGTCTTCTGTTAGTTTAAACTCTTAAACCTGTCCACTTTCCTTTCTTCTACTGCAGCCACCGAGACTAAGGTAATGTTATCTACCTGCCGTGAAGCAATAGCGTAATTCCTTGTGGGGCTATTAAAGTATGTCCATTAATCACTTGATGCTTTCCCTATCAAGTTGTAGTCTAGTCCCTCTCTGCTGCCACTGAAGACTTGCCTTAGCAAACAAATTCAGTGGAAGAATGTGATGATTTCCAATGTTAGGTTAGAAAAGGTCTCTCTCTCTCTCTGCCCCCACCCTGGCCTCGCCACAAGCCCTTGGATTCAAACTTCCAAACCCTAAGGAAGCCCAAGCAATGAGTTGGCACACTGGCCAAAAGATCCTGCTGAGGTCATAGCCAACAACCAGTATCAACCACTAGATATTGGAATAAAGAATCCTTTTTTTTTTTTTTTGAGATGGAGTCTCGCTCTGTCGCCCAGGCTGGAGTGCAGGGCACGAACTCAGCTCACTGCAAGCTCCGCCTCCTGGGTTCACGCCATTCTCCTGCCTCAGCCTCCCGAGTAGCTGGGACTACAGGCGTCCACCATCACGCCCTGCTAACTTTTTTTTGTATTTTTTAGTAGAGATGGAGTTTCACTGTGTTAGCCAGGATGGTCTCCATCTCCTGACCTCATGATCCGCCCGCTTCGGCCTCTGAAAGTGCTGGGATTACAGGCATAAGTCACTGCGCCTGGCCTGTTTTTTGAGACAGGGTCTCACTATGTTAACCAGGTTGGAGCCTAGTGGCACAATCTCAGCTCACTGCAACCACCACCTCCCAGGCTCAAGCGAACCTCCCACATCAGCCTCCCGGGTAGCTGGGACTACAGGCATGCACCACCATGCCTGGCTACTTTTTTGTATTTTTTGTAGACATGGAGTTTTGCCATGTTGCCTAGGCTGGTCTCAAACTCCTGAGCTCAAATGATCCAACCACCTCAGCTTCCCAAAGTGTTGGGATTACAGTTAGTGTTGGAATTACAGCCACTTGCCTGGCAAAATAAGGAATTCTTTGAGATGACTTTAGCTCACCACCATGCAGTTACAACCAAAGGAAGGCAATCCTGAGAACCTGGGAGATGATAGCTGATTATTATTGTTTCATGCCAGTAAGTTCAAGGTGCTTTGTTAGGCAGCAACAGACAACTGAAACATTGTTCTTCCTGCTGCTATTTTCATCATCCTCCAACTCATTCTTTAGATAGCAGCCTGAGTGATCTTTAAAAAAAACACAAAGGCCCGGCAAGGTGGCTCACGCCTGTAATCCCAGCACTTTGGGAGGCTGAGGTGGGTGGATCAGGTCAGGAGTTTGAAACCAGCCTGGCTAACATGGTGAAGCTCCATCTCTATTAAAAATACAAAAATTAGCCAGGTTTGGTGACAGGCGCCTGTAATCCCAGCTACTTGTGAGGCTGAGGCAGGAGAATTGCTTGAACCTGGGAGGCAGAGGTTGCAGTGAGCCGAGATCATGCTATTGCACTCCAGACTGGGCGACAAGAGCAAGACTCCGTCTAAAAACAAAAAACAAAAAACCCCACAAATTTTATCAGGTTTCAGCTTATGCTTACAACACTTAAAAAGCCTCTTACCACATAAAACTACTTGAAAATTATTATTACCTTTTCTTCCAGCCTCAATCTCATTATCTTAGACCTTTAATTCTAGTAATAATAAACTTCAGTTTCTTAAACTCATCATGCTTTTTCTTGATTCAAGGCCTTTGAGTGTGCCTTTCTCTCTACCTGGAACAATCTTTCTCCACAAATTCATCTGCTTAATGACTATTCATTTTTTAGTTTACAGAGAGGACATAATTTCCTGAAAGATTATTTACCTGACCAGGAAGCATCCTCCTCATTCTTAATTTAGGTCCCCTATTAAGAATTATCATAATACTTTTTCCTTTCCTAACACTAATCACACTTCAAATTAGTGGTTTAATGTATGTAACTCTCAAACAATGTTTGGTCCACTAATGTGACTGTATTCATCAAAATCACTTTTTATCTCCAATGACCAGGACATAATTAATCAACAGAATGAATCCTGGGATCAAAATCTTGGAATTATTTTTATCTCCTCTATCCCTTCATCAACTACTCAGAGCTACCAGTGCATTTAATCCATGAATATTAGTTTAAAAGAGAATCCTAAAATGGATACACACTTTTGAAGCCTCCTTCCTGAGCCATTTACCTAGAGCTATTAATACCTCACACTTCATTTTTGAATTGTTCCTATCTTCACAAATTCTGGCCTGCCAATTTATGTTTCTTGGTAGTCTAGGACATGATGCTGCACACTATATTTTAGATGTATTTTCAAAATTAACTTCATTGTGGTAAAGTACCACATAATGTTCAATGCATGTTTTTTATACATACATTTTTGAGTTTTGAAAAATTTACCATGTAGCCATCTTGATAACCAATATATAGAACATTTCTGTCACCCTAAAGTTATTGTGTGTCCTTTCCAAGAAAATAAATTGCCTGTCATCCACAGCCTCAGAGAAGAAACAACTGATCTGCTTCCTATTTATAAGTCTGCTTTTCTAGAAGTTCATATAAATGGAAAGATAGAATATGCATTTTATTGTACAGCTTCATTCACACAGCATAAATCTGAGAATCATTCACATTGCCGCATTTCTTTTTACTGTTCCTTTTTACTATTCACATATTTCTTTTTACAACTGAATTAAATGAATATACCATAATTTCTTTACACATTCACCTGGAAATCTGCATTGTTTCCAGTTTTTGTGTGCACATGACATTTTGTTTAAACATATTTTCATTTCTCTTGGGTCAATACCTAAGACTAGAATTACTAAATCTTTTTTTTTTTTTTGAGATAGAGTCTTGCTCTGTCACTCAGGCTGGAGTGCAGTGGCATGATCTTGGCTCACTGCAACCTCTGCCTCCCAGGTTCAAGTGATTATCCTGCCTCAGCCTCCTGAGTAGCTGGGACTACAGGCACCTGCCACCATGCCTGGCTAATTTTTGTATTTTTAGTAGAGACGGGATTTCACCATGTTGGCCAGGCTGGTCTCGAATTCCTGACCTCAAATGATCCGCCTGCCTTGGCCTCCCAAAGTCCTGGGATTACAGGTGCGAGCCACTGTACCTGCCTAGAATTACTAAATCAAGTAAATGTATGTTTAAGAAATTTTTCCAAAGTGCTTGTTCTATTTTATCGTCCCATCATCAATGACTGAGTTAAAGATCCTATACATCCTGGCTGGGCGCCGTGGCTCAAGCCTGTAATCCCAGCACTTTGGGAGGCCGAGACGGGTGGATCACGAGGTCAGGAGATTGTAGACCATCCTGGCTAACACAGTGAAACCCCGTCTCTACTAAAATATGCAAAAAACTAACTGGGCGAGGTGGCGGGCGCCTGTAGTCCCAGCTACTCAGGAGGCTGAGGCAGGAGAATGGCATGAACCCGGGAGGTGGAGCTTGCAGTGAGCCGAGATCCGGCCACTGCACTCCAGCCTGGGTGACACAGCGAGACTCCGTCTCAAAAAAAAAAAAAAAAAGATCCTATACATCCTTACCAAGACTTGGTATTATCCAGTCTTTTAAATTTTAATCATTCTAGTGGGCATGTTCTCATTTATAAATTTAATTTGGATTTCCCTGATGTTGAGCATATTTCCATGAGCTTATTGGCAATTCATATGCATTCTTTTGAGAAAATTCTATTCAGATATTTTGCCGATTATTTTTATTGGGTTCTTTTACTTTGTGGCTTACATTTTCATTTTCTTAGACAATATTTTCTGTTTGTTTGTTTTCTGAGATGGAGTCTCGCTCTGTCACTCAGGCTGGAGTACAGTGGTGTAATCTTGGCTCACTGCAACCTCCTCCTCTCAGGGTTCACAGGATTCCTGTGCCTCAACCTCCTGAGGAGCTGAGATTACAGGTGCCTGCCACCATGCCTGGCTAATTTTTGTATTTTTAACAGAGATGGGGTTTCACCATGTTGGCCAGGGTGGTTTTGAACTCCTGACCTGACCTCAAGTGATCCACCTGCCTCAGCCTTCTGAAGTGCTGGGATGACAGACATGAGCCACCACAACCAGCCTTGTTTGTTTGTTCTTTAAAGGGACAGAGTCTGGCTCTGTTGACCAAGCTGGAGTGCAACAGCAGAATCACAGCTCACTGCAGCATCAACCTCCTAGGCTCAAGGGATTCTCACATGTCAGCCTCCCACGTAGCTGGGACTACAAGCATGAGACAGGACACCTGGATAATTTTTCTACCTTTTTTTTTTTTTTTTTAAGAGACAGGGTCTCACTATGTTGCCCAGGCTGGTTTCCAACTCCTGGGCTCAAGTGATTATCTGGAGACATCCTCCCTAAGTGTTTTTTTTTTTTTCATAGAGACAGAGTATTGCTTCAATGATCCTTTGGCCTCAGCCTCCCAAAGTGTTGAGATTACAGGCATGAGCCACCCGGCATAAGTCTAGCCTTAAATAATGTTTTTTGAAGAACAAAATTCTTAAAGTTTGATAAAGTCAAATTTTTTAAATGGTCCTTGCTTTCTATACTATTTAAGAAATCTTTGACCACCCTTCAAGGTCTTAAAGATTTTTTCCTATTCTTCTAAAAGTTTTATTATTTCCAAAATTTCATAGGGGTGTATGATCTTTTTTCATTTAAATTTTTCATGTGGTATGAAACAAGGTCAGTGATCTTTTTATTCCACAAGGATATCCAGTAGTTACGGCACCATTTGTTGAAAAGACTATCCTTGTCCCATTGAAATAGTCACATTTGTCAAAAATCAACTGAAAGTTAAGGGAGTTTCACTCTTGTTGCCCAGGCTGGAGTGCAATGGCATGACTGCTGTTCACTGCAACCTCCACCTCCCGGGTTCAAGCAATTCTCCTGCCTCAGCCTCCCGAGTAGTTGGGATTACACACATTCATGCTCGGATAATTTTGTATTTTTACTAGAGACAGGGTTTTGTCATGCTGACCAGGCTGGTTTTGAACTCCTGACCTCAGGTTATCTGCCCACTTCGGCATCCCAAAGTGCTGAGATTACAGGCGTGAGCCACTACACCCAGTCTAAATTTCATTTTTTAATAACTTAAAAAAAATAAGAGATGGGTTGTCTATGTTGCTCAGGCTGGTCTTTAACTTCTGGGCTCAAGTGATCCTCCTGCGGTGGCCTCCCAAAGTGCTGCAATTATAAGTGTGAACCACCACACCTGGCCTCTATATAAATTTTAGAATCAGTCTGCCAGTTTATATTAAAATCCTGTTGCAACTGCATTGAGTCCACTGACTATAGAGTGATCTGGAGAAAGGTGACATCTCAACAATGAGTCTTTCAAAAATGTCTCTGACATATCTCTCCTATTCTTCAATTTTTCTCAAAAAGACTTTGTATTTTTTTAATTTTTTGTGATTTAATTTTAATTTTAATTTGTGTGAGTACATAGATGTGTATGTGTGTGCGTGTATTTTTTTTTCTTTCTTTTTTTTTCCCCCTAAGGGACAGGGTCTCACTATGTTACCCACACTGGTCTGAATCTCCTGGCCCCAAATGATCTTCCTGCCTCAGTACTCCATGTTGCCAGGACTACAGGTATGAGCCACTGGGCCTACACTGTACTTTTTTTTTTTTTTTTTTGTATTTTTACTAGAGACAGGGTTTCACCGTTTGGCGAGGCTGGTCTCGAACTCCTGACCTCAAATGATCCGTCTGCCTCGGCCTCCCAAACTGCTGGGATTACTGTGAGCCACTGCACCCGGCCACTGTACTTTTTATTATACAGATCCCATACATGTTTTTCTAAATTTATCATTAAGACTTTAATGGCTTTTAATACAACTGTAAATAGTATTATTTATATTTCAATTACTTAATTTTTTTTTTTGAGACAAGGTCTTGCTTTCACCCAGGCTGGAGTGCAGTGGCATGATCTCGGTTCACTGCAACCTCCACCTCCTGGGTTCAAGCAATTCTCATGTCTCAGCCTCTCAAGTAGCTGAGACTACAAGTGTGTGCCACCATGCCCGGCTAATTTTTGTAATTTTTATAGAGATGGGGTTTTGCCGTGTCGCCTAGACTGGTCTGGAACTTCTGGGCTCAAGCGATCCACACACTTCTGTCTCCCAAAGTGTTAGTATTACAGGTATGAGCCACCACACCTGGCTACATTTCAGTTTCTAATTGTTCACTGTATATAGAAATACAATGATTTTTATATGTTGAGCTTAAACACACAGAAATTGTATTGTTAAACTCATTTATTAAGTTCCAGCAACTTTTAAACAAATTCCTTGAGAATTTTCTGCAAGTCGTATTATCTCCAAGTAAGATATTAAGACTTCCCTACAATGCTGAAAAGAAGTAGTGGACATCCATAACTTTTTCCCAATCTTAGGGAGGAAGCATTCAGTCTTTCATCATTAAGTATTAGGTGAGCTGTAGGTTTTTCTGCAAACACCCTGTAATAGGTTGAGCAAATTCTATTCTAGTTTCTAAGAGCTTTTTTTAAAAATCATGAATAGATGTCAAATTTTGTCAAATATGTTCCCTTAATCTACGTAGACAACTAGGTGATTTTTCTCATGTACTGTTTTTCTTAAAAAATATTTATTAATTGATTTATTTGAGACTGGGTTATGAGACTGGCTAATTTTTGTATTTTTGGTAAAGACAGGGTTTCACCGTGTTGCCAAGGTTGGTCTCGAACTCCTGGGCTCAGGCAATTCGCCTGCCTCAGACTCCCAAAGTGATAGGATTACAGGAGTGAGCCACCACGCTCAACCTTGTTACTGCCTGTCTTTTGGGTATAAACCATTTTACCTGGGGTGAGATGATATCTCATTGTAGTTTTGATTTGCATTCCTCTGACAATCAATGATGTTGAGTACCTTTGCCTGTTGCCATTTGTAACATCTTCTTTTAAGAAATACCTCTTCAGTCTTTCGCCCATTTTTCGAACGGATTATTAGACTTTTACCTATAGAGTGGTTTGAATTTATATATTCTGGTTATGAATACTTTGTTAGACACGTAGTTTGCAAATATTTTCTCCCATTCTGTGGGTTGTCTCTTCAGTTTATTGATTGTATACTTTGCTGTGCAGAAGCTTTTTTACTTGATTTAATCACATTTATCCATATTTGTTTGGCTGCCTGTGCCTGAGGGGTATTGCTCATAAATTTTTGTCCAGACCAATATCCGGGAGAATTTTCCCAACGTTCTCTTATAGTAGTTTCATACTTTTGAGATCTTAGATTTAAGCCTTTCATCCATTTTAATTTCAGTTTTTGTATGTGCTGAGAGACAGGGGTCTAGTTTTTCTTTTGCATATGAACATCAAGTATTCCCAGCACTATTTATTGAAGAGATTTTACGCTCTTGGGACCTTTGTCAAAAATAAGTTCACGGCCGGGCGCGGTGGCTCAAGCCTGTAATCCCAGCACTTTGGGAGGCCGAGACGGGCGGATCACGAGGTCAGGAGATCGAGACCATCCTGGCTAATACGCTGAAACCCCGTCTCTACTAAAAATACAAAAACTAGCCGGGCGAGGTGGCTGGCGCCTGTAGTTCCAGCTACTCGGGAGGCTGAGGCAGGAGAATGGCGTAAACCCAGGAGGCAGAGCTTGCAGTGAGCTGAGATCTGGCCACTGCACTCCAGTCCGGGCGACAGAGCGAGACTCCGTCTCAAAAAAAAAAAAAAAAAAAAAAGTTCACTGTAGGTGTGTGGATTTGTTTCTGGGCTCGCTCTCTTGTTCCACTGGTCTGTGTCTATTTTTATGCTAGTACCATACTGTTTTGGTTATCATAGCTCTGTAGTATAACTGAAGTCAGGTAAAGTGATTTCTCCCTTTCAGCTTAGAAATAACGTTGGCTATTCTGGGCTAATTTTTATTTTTCTTTTTGTTTTGTTGCTGTTGTTGTTACTGTTTTGAGATGGGTCTTGCCAGGGTGCTCAGACTGGCCTCAAACTCCTTGGCTTAAGCAGTCCTTTCCCTGCCTCAGTCACCCAAGTAGCTAAGACTTCAGGCATAGGGGTGCCACACCACCCAACTTTCACTTTCTTCTTTTTTGAGACGGAGACTTGCTCTGTCGCCCAGGCTGGGGTGCAATGGTGCGATCTCAGCTCACTGCAACCTCTGCCTCCCAGTTCAAGCAATTCTCCTGCCTCAGACTCCGAAGTAGCTGGGATTACAGGTGCGCATGACCATGCCCAGTTAATTTTTGTATTTTTTTAGTAGACACGGGGTTTCACCATGTTGGTGCGTCTGGTCTCAAACTCCTGACCTTGTGATCTGCCTGCCTTGGCCACTGAAAGTGCTGGGATTACAGGCGTGAGCAATTGCGTCCAGCCCACTTTCTTCTTTCTAATGCGGGTTTTACTTCTTCTTCTTTTTCCAGCTTCTTAAAGGCGAGAACTTGGGCCACTGACTTAGATAGATCTTTGGTGTTTAATAATCTCAGCTATAAATATTCTTAGATTATCCCACAAATTTCTGTGTGTTTTCATTTTTATTCATTTCAAAGTATTTTCTAATTTGATTTTTGGGAATTCATCTTTTACTTATGAATTATTTAGAAGTGCATTATTTAATTTCCACATACTTAGAGAATTTCGTAACTTGTGTTACTGAATTCTAATTTAATTCTATTGTAGTCTGAAAATATATTCTGCATGAGTTTAATCTTTTAAAACGTATCAAGACATTTGATTACCCAGAATAGGATGGTATCTTGGTATAATTCCACATGCACTTCAAAAGAATATGAGAAAAATGTGGTTTTTTTTTTTTTTTTTTTTGGATACAGAGTCTCGCTCTGTCGCCCAGGCTGGAGTGCAGTGGTGCGATCTCGGCTTACTGCAAGTTCTGCCTCCCGGGTTCACATCATTCTCCTGCCTCAGCCTTCTGAGTAGCTGAGACTACAGGCAGCCGCCACCACGCCCCGGCTAAAATTTGTTCTTTATGAGACTCTATCCCATGTATATTAGCCCTCTTAATATTGTCACTAAAGTTTCATTCATTTTTTTTTTTTTTTTTTTTTTTGAGACGAAGTCTTGCTCTGTCGCTCAGGCTGGGGTGCAGTGGCCGGATCTCAGCTCACTGCAAGCTCCGCGTCCCGGGTTTACACCATTCTCCTGCCTCAGCCTCCTGAGTAGCTGGGATTACAGGCGCCCGCCACCTCGCCCAGCTAGTTTTTGTATTTTTTAGTAGAGACGGGGTTTCACCGGGTTAGCCAGGATGGTCTCGATCTCCTGACCTCGTGATCCGCCCGTCTCGACCTCCCAAAGTGCTGGGATTACAGGCTTGAGCCACCACGCCCGGCCCTCATTCATTTTTTTAGTCAATTTTTTATTCCACTCTGTACTTCATTTTGGATAACTTTTATTTGTATTTCTCCAAGTCTAGTAATCTTTTCTTCGCAGGATCTAATCTGCTGTTACATCATTTAGTGAAATTTTCATTTCAGATATTGCATCTATAGAAGTTGCATTTGATATTTTTAAAGAGATGAAGTCTCCTTATGTTGTCCAGGTTGCAGAACAGTGGCTGTTCACAGGTGCAGTTATATTACACTACATCCTTGAACTCCTAGCCTCAAACTATCCTCTCTCCTCAGCTTCCAGAGTAACTGGGACTACACACACATGCCACCATGCCTGGCGGATTTTTTAATATCTTTCGTTTCTATCCTTCCTATGTTCACATTTTCCTTTAAATTATCAAAAATAGCTCATTTAGTATCAATTATACTCCATGTTATTGCTGTGGCAGTTTCCACTGATTTTTATTCTGCTGAGTCATATTTTCTTGCTTCTTGGCAAGCCTATTAATTTTTTACAGGATGCTAGATAGTTTAATGTTATATTGTTTGGATTTTGTTGTCTTCCTTTAAAAAATGTTGAAGTCAAAAAAACTGGAACATTCGTACACTGTTGATGGGAATGTAAAATGGTACACTATTGTGGAAAACAGTAGGGCAATCCATCAAAATATTAAAAATAGAATTACCATATAATCCAGGAATTCCACCTGTGGGTATATACCAAAAAGAACTGAAAGCAGGGTCTGGAAGAGGTATCTGTTCACCAGTACTCATAGCAGTATTATTCACAAATGGCCAAAAGTTGGTAGCAACCCAAGCAACCATTTATAAACCAACAACAATAAACAAAATGTGGTAAAAGAAAAAAGGAATATTATTCAGCCTTAAAAGGGAAGGCAATTCTGACACATGCTAAAAAATGGATAAACCCTGGCTGGGCACAGTGGCTCATGCCTGTAATCCCAGCACTTTGGGAGGCCAAGGCGGGTGGATCACCTTAGGTCAGGAGTTCGAGACCAGCATGACAAACATGGAGAAACCCAGTCTCTACTGAAAATACAAAATTAGCTGGGTGTGGTGATACATGCTTGTAATCCCAGCTACTCAGGAGGCTAAGGCAGGAGAATCCCATGAACCCAGGAGGTGGAAGTTGCAGTGAGCTGAGATCTCTCCATTGCACTGCAGTCTGGGCAACAAGAGTGAAACTCCATCTCAAAAATAAATAAATAAATAAACCCTGAGGACCTTATGCTAAGTTAAGCAAGCCAGTCATAAAAAACCAAACACCGTGGCCGGGCGCGGTGGCTCAAGCCTGTAATCCCAGCACTTTGGGAGGCTGAGATGGGCGAATCACGAGGTCAGGAGATCGAGACCATCCTGGCTAACACGGTGAAATCCCGTCTCTACTAAAAAATACAAAAAACTAGCCGGGCGAGGTGGCGGGCGCCTGTAGTCCCAGCTACTCGGGAGGCTGAGGCAGGAGAATGGCGTAAACCCGAGAGGCGGAGCTTGCAGTGAGCTGAGATCCGGCCACTGCACTCCAGCCCGGGCGACAGAGCGAGACTCCATCTCAAAAAAAAAAAAAGAAAACACTGTATGGTTCCACTTTAGTGGGTGATCGCCAGAGACTGAAGGGACAGGGGAATATGAAGTTCTTATTTAATGGATATAGAGTTTCTGTTTTGCAAGATGAAAAAATTATGGAGATTGGTTGCACAATAATGTAAATGTACTTAACACTAGTGAACTAACTGTACACTTAGAAATGGAGAGTCTAGGCCAGGCGCGGTGGCTCATGCCTGTAATCCCAGCGCTTTGGGAGGCCAAAGCTGGCAGATCACCTGAGGTCAGGAGTTCCAGACCAGCCTGGCCAGCATGGCAAAACCCTATCCCTACTAAAAATACAAAAATTAGCTGGCATGGTGGCGGAAACCTGTAATCCCAGTTACTTGGAGGCTGAGGCAGGAGAATCACTTGAACTTGGGGGACAGAGGTTGCAGTGAAATGAGATCATGCCACTATACTCCAGCCTGGGAAATAGGAGCAAGACTGTCTGAAAAAAAAAAAAAAAAGAAAGAAACGGGGAGTCTAGCTCTGTCTCCTAGGCTGGAGTGCACTGGCGTGATAGCTCAATGCAGCCTCCACCTCCCAAGTTCATGTGATTCTCCTGCCTCAGACTCCTGAGTAGCTGGGACTATAGGCATGTGTCACCATGGCTGGTTAATTTTTATATTTTTAGTAGAGATATGGTTTCACCATGTTGGCCAGACTGGTCTTGAACTCCTGACCTCACAAGATCTGCCCGCCTCGGCCTCCCAAAGTGCTGGAATTACAGACGTGAGCCACCGCACATGGCTTTAGAAATGGTTAAGACAGTAAATTTTTTTTTTTGGGACAGAATCTCACTCTGTCACCCAGAATAGAATGCAGTGGCGTGATCTTGGCTCACTGCAACCTCCACCTCCTGGGTTCAAGTGATTCTCATGCTTCAACCTCCTGAGTAGCAGGGATTACAAGCGCCCGCCATCATGCCTGGCTAATTTTTGTACTTTTAGTAAAGACAGGGTTTTGTCATGCTGGCCAGGCTGGTCTCGAACTCCTGACCTCAGGTGATCTGCCCGCCTCGGCCGCCCAAAGCGCTGGGATTACAGGTGTGACCAACCGCCGGGCACGGTGGCTCAAGCCTGTAATCCCAGCACTTTGGAAGGCCAAGACGGGCGGATCACGAGGTCAGGAGATCAAGACCATCCTGGCTAACCCGGTGAAACCCCGTCTCTACTAAAAAATACAAAAAACTAGCCGGGCGAGGTGGCGGGCGCCTGTAGTCCCAGCTACTCGGGAGGCTGAGGCAGGAGAATGGCGTAAACCCGGGAGGCGGAGCTTGCAGTAAGCTGAGATTGGGCCACTGCACTCCAGCCTGGGCAACAGAGCGAGACTCCATCTCAAAAAGAAAAAAAAAACAGGTGTGACCAACCGTGCCCTGCCGGTAAATTTTATATTATCTGTATTTTGCCACAATTAAAACAAAATTTTGTTTTTTCACAATTAAAATGTTTTTAAATGTTGAACTTTGTTTTAAAAATCAGTTACTTGTAGAACAGTTTGACAGTTTGATTCCTCGAACCCTGTTTTAAATCATTACTAGGGTCTAGTGTAATCTTCATTCCAGAGATACTTTAGTCCTGCTAAGGTGTAACCTTTTTTTTTTTTTTTTCTTTTTGAAACAGGGTCTTGCTCTGTTGCCCAGGCTGGAGTGCAGTGGCATGATCTTGGGTTCACAACCTCTGACTCCTGGGTTCAAGCAATTTTCCTGCCTCAGCCTCCCAAGTAGCTGGGACTACAGGCGTGTGTGACCATGTCTGGCTAATTTTTATGTGTTTTTAGTAGAGACGGGGTTTTGCCATGTTGGCCAGGCTGCCCTCAAACTCCTGGTCTCAACTGATCTACTCGCCTTGGTCTCCCAATGTGCTGGGATAACACGCGTGAGCCACCACGTCTGGCCAAGATGTAATCTTTATGGGGGACTTCACAATTGTCCCCAAGGACCCTACAGTTGGTAGTCAGAGTTCAAATGTCTCATGCCAAATGTAAACCTTAGGAATTTTTCATATACAACGCCCTAGTTTTTCTTAGGGCATTTTTTTGGAGTTTCACTCTATGCGAGGAGGGCCTAGTACTCAGCAAAGATTTAAGACAACTCATCACATGCGGCTTAACAGACCAGGCAGGGTGGCTCATGCCTGTAATCCCAGCACTTTGGGGGGCCAAGGCAGGCAGATCATCTGTGGTTAGGAGTTCAAGAACAGCCTGGCTAACATGGCAAAACCCTGCCCTTACTAAAAATACAAAACTTAGCCAGGCATGGTAGCTCACACCTATAGTACCAACTTCTGTGGAGGTTGAGTCAGGACAATCACTTGAACCCAGGAGGCGGAGGCTGCATTGAGCCATGATCATGCCACTGCACTCCAGCCTGGGTGACACAGCAAGACTCCATCCCATAAAAAAGAAAAAATGTGGCTAAACGCCTTTGCAATCTTTTTTTTTATGTTTTACCACTATACCCTGTCTCCCTTGTATATGACCTAATTCTCATTCCATACCCTCATAATAATGGCAGAAGGGCCAACAGTAGCAACAGTAACAACAGAAGTTACCATTTACGGCTGGGTGCAATGCCTCACACCTCTAATCCTAGCACCTTGGGGGGCCAAGGCAGGTGGATCACCTGAGGTCAGGAGTTCAAGATAGCCTGGCCAACATAGTGAAACCCCATCTCTACTAAAAATGTAAGAATTAGCTGATGTGGTGGTGCACGTCTGCAGTCCCAGCTACTCGGGAGGCTGAGGTAGGAGAAACTCTAGAACCTGGGAGGTGGAGGCTGCACTGAGCCGAGACTGCACCATTGCACTCCAGCCTGGGCAACAGAGGGAGACTGTGTGTCAAAAAAAAAAAAAACAAAAAAGGCTGGGCACAGTGGCTCATGCCTGTAATTCCAGCACTTTGAGAGGCTGAGGCGGGCAGATTACAAGGTCAGGAGATGGAGACCATCCTGGCTAACCCAATGAAACCCCATCTCTACTAAAAATACAAAAAGAAATTAGCGCGGTGTGGTGGCAGGCACCTGTAGTCCCAGCTACTCGGGAGGCTAAGGCAAGAGAATGGCATGAACCAAGGAGGTGGAGCTTGCAGTGAGCTCAGATGGCACCACTGCACTCCAGCCTGGGCAACAGAGTGAGACTCCATCTCAAAAAAAAAAAAAAAAAGAAGTTACTATTTACTCAAAAACTAATTCAGTGATAAAAATTTCCTATCCATTTACTCTAATTCCCACTAGTCTGCAAGATAAATAGAAGTAGCCTCATGTTACAGACAAGAAAGCAATGGGTTTAATGGTTTACGTAACTTCTGTAAGGTTACACAATATTGCTAAATATGAATCAACTACATCTAAGTCAAAGTACATAGTTTTCCTATTACATCAAAATGCCTTCTCCTCTTCTCCCACTTACCTCTTTAGTCATGGCATATATATGATGTCTTTTAAGCCTCAATACAAAGTTTATGGAAGCACTTTCTGATTAATTTTCCATCATTTCAGCATTCAGTTATCTGTAGAATAATACTATACAGGCCAGGAGTGGCAGCTCACGCCTGTAATCCCAGCACTTTCGGAGGCCGAGGTGGGCAGATCACTTGAGGTCAGGAGTTCGAGACCAGCCTGGCCAACATGGTGAAAACCCATCTCTACTAAAACTACAAAAATTAGGCGGGCATGTGGTGGCACGTCCCTTTAATCCCAGCTACAAAAGAGGCTGAGGCAGGAGAATCGCATGAACTCGGGAGGTGGAGGTTGCAGTGAGCTGAGATCGCGACACTGCACTCCAGCCTGGGTGACAAGAGCGAGACTCTGTCAAAAAAATAAAAATAAAAAATAAATAAATTTCTGTAAAATCACTAGCATATTTTATTGTTGCTCTCAAGATAAACTGATCTTAACATAAGTTCCTTGGTATTAGGGAATGTCTCTTATAGTCTTTTGGCTTAATATAGTAGTTGAATTTGGTAGCCTGAATATAGTAGTTGCTCAATAATAAAATTATAAAAGAACTACCTCTCTCATCAATGTAACAGTATTTGTAAACCAGCTATAAAAAGATGAAATGATTCTGTGAAACACTATTGAAGGGCTTTACATTCTCTAGAATGTGAAAATTACCATGGATTTGGGTCCTAATTATAAAAATCTTCAGTTACGTCAAATAACTGAGAAATGAGCAGACAGACATAAATATCTCAAAAGCTACAAATACTAAAAAAAGACCTAAGAGAGATATAAACTTTAACAGAGTACTTGCAAATACTCATTTCAGAAATGAAAAGCTATCCTCATATTACGTCCTAAAGACCTAATAAGATAATAAAAACCTCCAGAAAAGGCTTAGATTTTACTCATCAATAATAATTTTGTTACTATGGGCTCCTGATATGCATAATAACAACTACAGCTTTCAGTAAAATCATATACTGTTAGTATATTACCGCTTTGGATTTATCTCAAAAACAGGGAATTCAGTTCAAGGATGGGCCTTGAGGCATCTTATCCAAAATGCAAATTGCTTTTTGTTTCTACAGTTATTTATATACCTCGGTTTACTAAACAGATGGTTTCTGGAGGTATGGTGTTCCTTTGACTATACCTAGAAGGTTAGGACATGATTCTGGTTTACTTCTTTGCCTTTAAAAATTGCAAAATAAAGGCTGTCATTCCCTGTGTTGCTACAATATATGAGAACGCTAGGTCAACCAAAATTGTGAATATAGTGATTTTGAAAGCTCAGGTTTATATTTAATGGCGATTCTCCACAGTATTTGCATTTGGTTCTGCAATGCAACTGGGAAGACTACCAACCTATGACAAATTTTATTTTAACTTTTTTCTGGGTCTGACAAGCAATATAAATCTGTAGGAGAGGCAGAGAATGAGTAAGAGCTTGTGGTCAGGAACTCCTTCGTTTTCTTGCTCCTTTCAAAGCCAAAACTAAAACAAGAAACGATCCTTTTCTGTGATAGGTTTCTTTTTTATTTTCCCGTACACTGTTAAGTGTCACCTTTTGGGGGTGCCAACTTTATGCATGGAAGTCTGATGTGGTCTTCTGTTCTACTAGAGTCCTAGGCTCTGTCTTTTGTCTCTTGCAGCTGGATATGTTCCAATTACCAGACTCCCAGCCACCAGGGATCAAGCAGATGTCAAGCAGCTCTAACGCTCTTTATCTCTGTTGAATTGAACTTTCTGAAGTTTCTGGTTTCCTATTTAGTTACTTCAAAGTTCAGTCATCCTGTAAGAAATGTTGTCCATGCATTTTTAGCTTTTAGATAACAAGGTGTTTGCTCTGCACACCTAATCTACCACATTGCTGGAAATAAAGAGCTCTAATTTATTTCAATGCTACCTGAATTTTAAGTTTCCTTTCCCTCTTTCAAGCTGCAAACTTTCACATTCTCAGACTCTTTTTTCTTATCTTCTCAATCATTTGACACTTTCTGATCGAACTCTTTTTGACCTCTTTGTGACATCTAATGTTGACTAATCTGTTCCACTCTGAAGTCTTGTTCAGGCTTCTGTGACATATACGGTTTGATGTTCCATATTTAAGTCTCCTTCGCGAAACATCTTTTCTTCCACTTACCTCTGAAATGCTCAAGTTTCTTAGGTCTCCGTCCCCGTCACCTCACTTAACACGTTCTCCCTGGGTGATCTCTTTCACTGCCAAATTCAAGTTCATATATATACTGGTAGATGTCTCTCTCTCAGTATAAACCACTGCTTCTAATAGTCTATTCAATATCTCTACCTAAATAGGCTAGACAGTCCACATTTAATATATTCAAATCTGAAGCCATTATCTACTCTGCCTGCATGCATCTGCCACACTCCATTCTTCATATTGTAACGTAGCATTTTTTAAACATACACATATGATAGACTATATTATTACTTATAAATATTTGCTATCCAGCCCCTACTGCCAAAAGGATTATACTTTCTGGTCCCATTGACACAAGACTTAACCACATGACTTGCTTTGGCACTGAAACTGAGAAGTAACATTTAATGCAGAAATTTTAACGGTCAGTTAGTGCTTTACTATTGCCCTTTCCCCTTTACCAGAAGACAAGCAACATTCCAGGTACAGGTTCTCTGTTAGTCAGGGTCCTAGAGGGAAGGCAACATGGAGTGGACTCTTGATGGTCACACAGCATGAACAAACAATAAGCCTTTGTTGTTTTAAGCCACTGAGATTTGGGGATCATTTTTTTAACACTGTAAGACCTATCCTATTCTTACTGATAGAGCATATCAAATAATTTATCTTCCTTGTCAGAAATTGTTCAGTAGTTCCCAATTGCATATACAATGAAGTTCCAACTCCTTTAAACGAAAAAAAATACCATATGTGATGTAGTCCCCATTATTACTTTTACAATCTCCTTTTCCAACCACCATCATCACCACTTATGTACATTAGTCATATCCAACAATGGGTTATTCTTCAAAAACACTATGCTATTTCACGGTTTTCTAACTTTCTTCAAAAGTGCTGTTGTTACTGTGCTAAATACATTATTACCCTTTACGTTGTCCCACTTGCCTACTTAAGTAAATTCAATATATAGTAGTGCATATGTGTCTTATTCAGTGATACCTTCTTTAGTCATTTCAAGTGGTTAGTGCTTGAATTTCTCTGTGTCATAGCATTTTGTACACTGCTCTGTTACAGAATTTAATACATTGCTTTATATGTCTGAATTATTGAGGGCAGTAACTTAATCTTATACGTGTTTGTATTTCCAGGGCTCACTACTCACAGCAACCCTCAATAGAAATCTAATTCAATGAACAGAATAGTCTCATTGCAAAATAAACATTGTGAATTTAGATATTCTTTCTTTTGTTTACAAAAGTAAAATATTTTGGTGATTTTCAACACTGATATGTCCCTTATCAAAATCTCATTCACTTGTTCAGGGGTTGATGAACTTTTTTTGTAAAAGGTCAGAGAGTAAATATTTTAGGCTTTTGAGGACATATATAATGCCTGCCTCATATTATTCTTCATCTTTTCCCCATAAGCCTTTAAAAACCTAAAAATAATTCTTAGCTTGAGGGCTACACAAAAACAGGCCTTGGACTGCATTTGGCCCATAGGCTGTGTTTCCTTACCCTGGTCTAGGTAAACATAAGAGAAATTAAGTCATTTCTTGTTAGACTGTAAAAGTCTCTCCATGGCAGTATAAAAACAAAGCACCAAGAGAGACACAACTGTCACTGCTGCCAAGAGGACAACTGGACTAACAAAGAGCTTCTAAAGATAATCATCAACTAAATTCAACAAATACCATACTGATATAATTTGAAAGGCCTTCTACTTCTTCAAAGACCTAGAGATAGAAAGGGAGGAGATAATGTCACTTCCTTGTTTAAGTTTCCACAGCTTCCAACTTTGTTTAAGACTCTACATCACTAGTTCTCTACTACGTTTCCAGCCTCATATTAAAAAACCATCTTTGGCTGGATGCGGTGGCTCATGCCTGTAATCCCAGCACTTTGGGAGGCCGAGGCAGACAGATCACCTGAGGTCAGGAGTTCGAGACCAGCCTGGCCAACATGGCAAATTTTAGTCTCTACTAAAAATACAAAAAAATTCGCCGGGCATGATGGTGGGCACCTGTAATCCCAGCTGCTCAGGAGGCTGAGGCAAGAGAATCACTTGAACTCAGGAGTCAGTGGTTGCAGTGAGCCGAGATTGCACCACTGTACTCCAGCCTGGGCGACAGAAGGGGACTCATCTCAAAACCAACCAACCAACCTTCTTTAGTCTGACCACACTGGCTTTTCGATTTATTTTTCTGAACACTCTAAATTCTCTTTAATATATTCCTCACTATCTGGAATTAATCTATCACTCTCCATCTCTCCTAGTAAATTAATAAATTAGAAAAAATCATTCCTTACTCTTTCACCATCAGGAAAGGCAGAAGACAGGTATAAATCATCTTTTTTTTTTTTTTTTTTTGGTAACCACACAAACTATCCATAAACAGAAAATTGGAAGCATACCCTAAACTGCTGTACAAATTATACAAATATGTTATATGTATTAATGGGGTGTAAATATATAAATATCAGCAATTAAGAAGTTTAAAAATAACTATTAATAGAGGCTCTCAATTATTTTGCATATCCCTAGAAATTTGTGAATGCTACTTTGAAAATTACTAGTTTACTAAACATTTTTTTTTTTTCAGACAGAGTCTCACTCTGTCACCCAGGCTGGAGTGCAGTGGAGTGAGCTCCGCTCACTGCAACCTCCGCCTCCCAGGTTCAAGAGATTCTCCTGCCTCAGCCTCCCAAGTAGCTGGGATTACAGGCACACGCCACCATGCCTGGCTAATTTTTGTATTTTTAGTACAGATGGGGTTTCACTATGTTGAACAGGGTGGTCTCGAACTCCTGATTTCAGGTGATCCACCCACCTAAGCCTCTCAAAGGGATGGGATTACAGGCATGATCCACTGTGCCCGGCCTTAAGCAATTTTATATACATCTAAATCTTTTTTTTTTTTTTTTTTTTTTTTTTTGAGACGGAGTCTTGCTCTGCCACCCAGGCTGGAGTGCAGTGGCCGGATCTCAGCTCACTGCAAGCTCCGCCTCCCGGTTTATGCCATTCTCCTGCCTCAGCCTCCCGAATAGCTGGGACTACAGGCGCCCGCCTCGTCGCCCGGCTAGTTTTTTGTATTTTTAAGTAGAGACAGGGTTTCACCGTATTAGCCAGGATGGTCTCGATCTCCTGACCTCGTGATCCGCCCGTCTTGGCCTCCGAAAGTGCTGGGATTACAGGCTTGAGCCACCGCGCCCAGCCTAAATCTTTATTAAATAGCTATAATCCACATTCCTCTATTATTCCCAACACATACTTTTACTTTAATTTACTTTAACTCAACTTTGTAAAGGGGAAGACGACTACATTGTTTCAATGTACATTATTGATTCTCACATATGAAGTCTACTGTTTCAACTCCTTTGAATGAAAAAAAAATACCATATATGATTCAGTTCCCATTATTTTTTCTATAATATTATAACTCCTTATTCACAAATAACAAATGGGAAACTATCTTGAAAATCTGGTAAAACAAATAGCACTAGCCTGTTGAAGAAGTACTCTCAGATGAAGACCTTTTCCGGGTAGGGCTACAATTTGTGCTCTCTGATGGCCGCTGGGAGGGTTTATCAGAGGTTGGCTGGGAGCCTGGAGAAAAAGAAAAAGATAGAAATAATAGGAAAATTCAAGTCTAAAAATAATGCGAAACCATCTTTTGTTAGAACTTGTTACAGTTTAGTTGTTGCCACTGTCATTCCCTGTAATAATATGACTTGTAACCCGACATTAGGAGGAAAATAAGCAGAGGACAAACCACACTATATGTTGTTGTCAGAAGTTCACAGGTACTATATACATAATTTCTCCTGTTACATTAACAGAGGAAAAATGAATTTTAATGGAAGAATAAACAATATATGATTTAGCTTTCATGTGTTACTAGCATAAAACATTATTTAAAATATTGATAAAAATTACTAACAATATTTTAACCAAATCTGTTTTGGATTATTAAAATTCATCATATAAACTGACAAAATTTACAATGTAATTTATCAAAAAGTTGATGTGAGGGCCCAGCGCGGTGGCTCACGCCTGTAATCGCAGTACTTTGGGAGGCTGAGGTGGGCGGATCACAAGGTCAAGAGTTTGACACCAGCCTGGCCAACATGGTGAAACCTTGCCTCTACTAAGAATACAAAAACCAGCCAGGCATGGTGGCACATGCCTGTAATCTCAGCTACTCAGGGAGGCTGAGACAGGAGAATCGCTTCGACCTGGGAGGCAGAGGTTGCAGTGAGCTGAGATCGCCTCATTAGTCTGGGCAACAGAGCAAGACTCTGTCTAAAAAAAAAAAGTTGATGTGAGAAAAGCAGGTCCAACCTGAGCACTTCATTTAAGAGAATGAGAGATCCTCTTAAATATAAAGGATCAAGCCAGGCACGGTGGCTCATGCCTGTAATTCCAGCACTTTGGAAGGCCAAGGTGGGTGGATCACCTGAGATCAGGAGTTCAAGAACAGCCTGGCCAACATGGTGAAACCCTATCTCTACAAAAATACAAAAATTAGCCAGGCATGATGGCCGGTGCCTGTAATCCCAGCTACTTGGGAGGTTGAGGTGGGAAAATTGCTTGAACCCGGGAGGTGGAGGTTGCAGTGAGCCGAGATTGCCCCATTGCACTCTAGCTTGGGCGACAGAGCAAGACTCCATTTCAAAAAAAAAAAAAAAAAAGAAAAAAGAAAGAAGTAAAAGGCTCAAACCTTAAACCCACACATCCTATCCAATTCACAGAAATTATTTTCAGATTCTATGTTTTTCCTCCTTTTGCAAATTCTAGAAAACTGATAATTTATCCAAGAAATAGTCTCTTTTAAAGCTATACACTTAAGGATCCTTGGCTATATACATAAAAGCTTATGAAGACAAAGAAACTCAATTTCCTTTCAAAAACTTTCATACTTTTAGCAAAACCCCAAATCTATACAGCATAATACATCGCCTGCTCAAAAGAAAAGTATGTTCTTGATGTAAGATTATTTTCCTGAATAAAATATACTTGATTCTTATATTGGATTCCTTATCATCTAAAATGCCAGCTATTAAGAGTTGATAATGAATGTCTATCTCATGTTTGTCAAAAAACTAGTAATCTGAAATGCTTATTTATGGGAAAAAATTATAAATAAAAAAAACTTACATGTAACTGGAGCCACAAGAGGTACAAGAAATCAAAAAGCTGAAGATTTTCAAGATCTGCCTCTAAACGAAAGTTAACTCCTAAAAGATTTGATTAATTCTCTGAAGGACAACTTAGGGTCAGAAGAACTGAACAGAGCTAAGTTGCTGTTTCCTTTTCTCTAAGAGAAATAGACCATGAGCCTTGTTTTAATTAAGTAGCATCTTAAATCACATTGCTGTAAATAGTCTTTTAGCAGGATATGGGAAACACTGCTCAGGTGAGATGTAAGACTATATGCTGTCATTCAAGAGTAACAGGTTACATTTTTTTTAGAAAATTGATGTGATAGTACATCCTACTTCTGAAACACAATGATGACTGATGTAGACCTATTCAAGAAGCAAGATTGTTTATTGCTGAATCTTAACAACAGATACGAGACAGATTTTTAAATCCAACAGTATAATAAATCACCCTCGAGTGTGGTTGAGAGATTTCCACTAAATAACTAAATATCACAATGAAACATCTAAGAAATAAAAAGCCCAGGCATCAGTGAAGACATAACTTTAAGTATTAATACTGAAAACTTCATATACAGATACATATTTCCTACCCAACACATGGTCAAAACAGAAGATAATAGTGGTCAAGAAGCCTGAGATAACAGTCAACTCTATCACCATTCCTGATCATGGATTAAGTACTAAGAAAAGAGGGGTTTGAAGGCACTTTTTTTCTTTTTGGGAGATGGACTCCCTCTGTCTACCAGGCTGGAGAGCAGTGGTACAATCGTGGCTCACTGAAACCTCTGCCTCCCGGGTTCAAGTGTTTCTCCTGCCTCAGCCTCCTGAGTAGCTGAGATTACGGGCATGGGCCACCATGCCCGGGTAATTTTTGTATTTTTAGTAGAGACGGGGTTCCATCATGTTGGCCAGGCTGCTGTCGAACTCCTTATCTCAAGTGATCCGCCCGCCTCAGCCTCCCAAAGTGCTGGGATTACAGGCATGAGCCCCTGTGCCCAGCCTTAAGAGTACTTTTTATATAAAGTCTTTTCTCTCTGTCATAAACTAACATTTATTAAGTGAGTATAGTTTATATGCTTGGTACTATGCTAGATATTGTGAAGGTAGGGGGAAGAAGTCTACAAACGGTGTAATGGTCTCTGCCCTCAAGGAGCTTATTAATCATCGTGTATATTATCAGAATTATATTTTAGGTGACACTTGTGCCATCCATTCTTGAGTTCTATCTTCAGTTCTTAGGCTATTTAGTAATGTTTCCTAAGTTTCTTGGTCATCTTCAAGAAAGTCTTGATGAAGGCTTCAACTGTACCTTTGATTATCAGGATATCCTGAGAATCACCCTGCCTGGCCTCACCAACCTCAGGGTAAAAAGAGGGTACAGGCACATTCTTCAAAGCTCCTTCTTATGGTGGCATCTGGAGTTTCAGAGGAGGCAGTGGGAGATGGGATGGGGGTCAGATCCATGGAGATCATTATTGACAGCATTGTACAGCAATTCCTGAGAAACTGAAACAATTGAGAGAGAGAGATGGCTTATTTAGCTCACTTAGCTTCTGAGCCATTTTTCATTTCCTGAAAGCAATGGAAGCCAGCAGCCTATTCTTAGGACTTAACGGAAGATTTGAGTAAAATTTAATTCAGGAAGGTTCTCATTTTTCATTTTTAAAAGTTTGAATTCCCTGTTCATACAGAGCAGAGCTATTCTTAACAATATTCCATATTTAAAAAGAATAAAGCTGTATCCTTGAGATACAGATCTCTAACGCTTGGTAATCATCAGCTCTAGCATCTCATTTCATTTAAAAGCAGTGTTCACAGAGGCAGTAATAAGATGAGGATAACTGAAAAAACATTACTTAATGATATAAAGCAACCAAGTTTAAGACTGGAAAGTGATGCTATCACTTATGTACAAGAAATAGCAACCAGTTAAAGATGTTCAAAGTATGTTAAAATTGGCCTAACGGTAGGAATCATATGAAATCTGCAAACATTATCTGTAACACTGCCAGGAATATACTGTTTTATAAACGCCAATTTGCAGTTGGGCTTCCAGGAAGCAGATAATGCCCAGAGAACTACTATGTCCACTCAACAGAGACCAATATACATTTATGTGTCCAAACCTAAAACATAATGCAGAGCAGAGTTGAGTGTGATATGGTGTTCAGTACATGGACTATGGAGTAAAGAGCATCCTGGCTTTGACTCCTGGCTCTGCTACAAATTAAACTAGAGAGAATCTACAAAAGTAAATGTGCCTGGACTCTGGTTTAATAAAGCTAAGTTACAGCATTGTTGTCAGTCCCAAAATGAGACAATGTAATCCAAAAATAATTTTATAAAATTCAAAATGTTTTATAAATATTAGTAGCTATTATCTATTAATTGACTCCTAGGTTTATCATGGAATGTTTAGATAGGCAGGTGCAGGAGCTCATGTCTGTAATCCCAGCACTTTGCTAGGCCGAGGTAGCCAGGTTGCTTGAGTTCAGGAGTTCAAGACTAGCCTGGGCAATATGGCAAAACTAGTGTCTACAAAAAAAAAATAAAAATTAGCTGGGCATGGTGGCGTATACCTGTAGTCCCAGTTACTTGAAAGGCTGAGGTGGGAAGATTGCTTGAGCCCAGGAGGTAGAGGCTTCAGCGAGCTGTGATCGCACCACTGTACTCCATCCTGGGTGACAGTGAGACCCTTGCCTTAATAATAATAATAATAATAATAATAATAATAGAAAGAAGAGCACTGAGTTATATCCAGTAGGGAGCTAGAACTAACCTATAACATCAAGCATTTACCTTAAACATAGAGTGAATCCAATTAAGAAGTACTACTCATATAGGTACCTCCAGGGCTGGTAGGTACTTGCAGGGTAGAAAAAAGTTACTCTGAGTGAATCTTCTAATTCACTGACTCTTCGCCATAACTTTTGCAGAGTATGCCCAAGAGATGAGTCAGAACCAGAAGATGTCTGGCTTTCTGCTCAGTTTTTTCCCAAGGGAGAAAGTAGTTTTCTGCTTCCCCTACTTAGCTCTTTCCCTTGCTGTCTCCATCATGTGACAAATGTTTGCTCATGTCTCAAGAGTGGCCATTTTAGATCTGCCTGGAAGGATGTGTGGAGGCTCCCTAATCCACAAAGGACAAAGTTTATATGAATTCTAGTTCAAGAAAATCTGACACTTCCTCAAAGCATACACATAGAGAACACAATTGTAGATATCAAAGAGTTCTCATCATGTTTCATTTCAAAATACTATAAAGCAGAATAAGTACTTCAGAAGTGAATAAAGACTACAAATAGGAGTTCCTCAGTTCACAATATTACTGAGTAGACCACCACTGTGTGTCTCATCACTCGGATGATGACAACTTCAGAAATATGTTTAGAAATTCTACACACAAAGGCAGGAAGTAGAAATTATAGGTAAGCTGCAAAACAAAAACAAAAACAAAAAGGACCTAAATAAAATTGGATTTCAGAATAAATATAAGTAGATTATTAAGGGAAATACTTTTTCTTCAGCTGGAAATAAAGGCCCTCATGTAAACAAGGCAGACTACTAAGGAGGAAGACAGAAAAAGAGAATACCATACATTGGAATAATGCAGAGAAAATTAAGAATTAAAACCAAACTTGCAAATGTGAAGGAACATTGGAAGTGGTTTTAATTATAGACTCTCTGGATTTTATTTGGCCAGTATTTGATGAACTTTTGAAGATAAAGACAGGATTTACAGAAACATTTTTGTCAATTTAAACAATAGGGGAAAGGTAGTATTTTTACAGCAAAATCGTACGATGAAATCAGGGATACAAACTGTTGCAAGTTGAAAAAGCAAAAAAAGAATGTAACTGGATCATAAAGAAATAAGATTATGAAAATCTTTATAATAAACACAAAATGAGCAGAAACCAAGAATCTGTTTTCAAATTGATTTGCCACAAAAAAACCTTGATTGACATTTCCATTGGAGGAACTAAAACAAATCAAAGATATATAAGGAATGCTACTTTTACAGATGCCTGGGTGTGAAGACAGAGTAAAACAGGCAAAGATAGCAGAATAGATAAAATTCTCACTGATAATAGTGTCTGCAGTGGTGGAAGCATCCCAAAGAAATCATGAGAATAAAGATTCAACTAACTACTCATTGAAGCCCTGAACATCCTAGCCTAGAAAAACAAGGAATTTCCCTGGTGTCAAACACAAATTAGCAAAAAAAGTACAGTGAATTAAATCAATAGTTGGTTGGACAAAACATATGTTTCTTTAGCCTAAGTTCACTATTAAAGCTTTTATAACTTAATATAGTATGAATTCTAGTCACTCTGTTTGGAGACCAACACTAAAGACACAAGTAACTAAGAAATCATTTGTATGAGTGGAATGTTTGATGATTGCAATGTTAGAAGTATCTTTGGGTGAATTATGGAAAAATAGATTAAGTATGCTAGTTTGGAAGAATGCTACGCAGTAGTCAGTTCTAAGATATTATCAATTTTAAAATAATTTTAAAAGTTTCTAACATTGAAATTGTTCCTTCCCACCAAAATTAAAACGTTATAAAAGTTTAGTTTTAAAAAAGATTCCTCTTCTGTCATTATTTGTAAGTCAAAGCTACTTGGGAATGTGTGTTAAACAATGACTGAACCAAAATTGGTTGTAATAAAAATGGCTACCATAGTAAAGGAATATGAACATAAAATACCAAACTATTTGAAAACTTCTGATCAAGTTTTTTTTTGTTGTTCCCAGATTCAAGTTCTGAATCCTTTGGTATGGTTCACAGTTGACAGCCGCCTTGGAACCTTCTTGTGAACGAGCTGAATGCTAAGGTAAAAGCTGGGTCCACAATAAAAACAGCTGTTTTCAATTGTGGGAAATATAGAAAGTAATACATTTTATCTGATGCACCAACTAAATGCACTACAAGAGAGTACGACTCAGAGACTGTTCTGGCGACTTTTAAGCTAAAAAGTCTGTGTTTTGGCCGGGTGTTGCAGTTCACGCCTGTAATCCCAGCACTTTGGGAGACTGAGGCAGGCGAATCACAAGGTCAGGAGATTGAGATCATCCTGGCTAACACAGTGAAACCCTGTCTCTACTAAAAATACAAAAAAGCCAGGCGTGGTGGCGGGCACCTGTAGTCCCAGCTACATGGGAAGCTGAGGCAAGAGAATGGCATCAACCCGGGAGGCGGGGCTTTCAGTAAGCCAAGATAGCACCACTGCACTCCAGCCTGGGCGACAGCATGAGACTCCGTCTCAAAAAAAAAAAAAAAAAAAAAAATCTGTGTTTTTCTTTAGGTTATTTTTCATAATGCCCAAATGACATCATTCACTAAAATGGAATTACTCTGGAAATTCCCATAACTGCACTAACCACACCATAATCAATTTTCTGCTTTCATCTCTGTATGTTCACACTTCATTTATAGGCATATCTTTTTTTCTATTGTGTTTTAAATCTTTTTAAAATTGATACATAATAGTTGTACATATTTATGGGATACATGTGATACTTTGTTACACGCATAGAATGTGTAAGAATCAAGTCAGAGTATTTTGGGTATTCATCACCCTGCGTATCTATGATTTCTATGTGTCAGGAACATTTCAAGTCCTCTCTTCTAGCTATTTTTGAAATACACAATATAGTGCTGTCACCTATAGTCACCCCACCCTGCTACTGAACATCTGAACTCATTCCTTCTAACTGTTGCGTATGTGTGTCTTATAAACAGCACTAGAGAAATTGTTTGAAATCAGTATATTCTGATCAAAGCCTATATTCTTCAGTTAAAGAGAACAAAGCTCAGTATTCTTTGCTTCAATCTCTATGCTTGTACAGTGAATATACTTTTTCCAAAAAAAAAAAAAAAGGTTTAATCCTTATTCTTGGAGGATAAAATATTCATCATCACTGAAAGCACCAAAGAATGTATGTAATTTATATGTAGTAAATCATTTATAATAACGTCCCATTGTCTGCTTATGCTATGACTTCTAAGCTATAAATCCTAAATGAAAATACTTCATTCTACTGCTCTGCCAATTTCAGAATCCAGGTTTGTAAGTTCTATCATGTGTAGCCAGCCATGAGTCACATAATGCTGAAAAACAGGATGAAATAACTGACATTCCAGGTCAGAAACTCTTGCTCATGAGACCTATTTCATGTCTACCTAACATACATATATAAATTAAATAGAATCACTATTAGGATTGGGAGAAACCAGGAAACCTGGCCTTACTTAAGTGTATAATTTTACAGTAATTTCACTTGCATCAAGCTTATTTTATAGCTGTTAGTCTGTACAGTACAGAATAGTACATAAGTTAGAAAAATAAGCTAACTACCACAGACACATAATTTATAAAAGTGATTAGAACTGTTACTCATCTTAAGGCTTCATAAGATTTAATTTCACAGTGAATATATTTGTTTAAGAATGCTCAAAGTGGTAAGTCAGTTTGATTCCCCATTTTTGAAACAAAGAGAGAAAAGTTAAATGCCTTGGTCCAAGCTACACATGCCAGTGTCCCTAATTCGGTTTCATTTATTTTTCCTGAAATTTATATCAACATGATTTATCAAATATGCCTGTTTTACCCCCAATCAACACTTACGATGAATCCACTCAATACAAATAGTAAATAACCTTTATTTCTTATTTCATCAATTATCAGTTTGAGATACGTTTTACTTAACAATTTGTATTCTGCTTTATTAAAAAAACTCATCATTCTGGAATAAATTTAGATTTACAAAAGTTACAAAAATAGTACAGAGAATACTCACATGTCCTTTACCCAACATCCCCAATGTTAACATCTTACATAACTATAGTACATTTGTCACAACCAAGAAATTAACATTGGAATCATACTATTAACAAAATTCCAGACTTTTTTCGATTTCACCAATTTTTTTCCACTCATGTCCTTTTTTCACTGTCAATCTGGGATATCACATTGTATTTAGTTGTCATGTCTCCTTAGTCTTCTCTCTGTAAAAGCTTCTGAGACTTTCCTTGTGTTTTCAGGTGCTTGATACTTTTTAGTACTGGTCAGGTATTTGTAGAATGCCCTTTATTATTATTATTATTTTTTTTTTTTTTTTCTGGTTAGACTTAACACATTCTATCAGAGAGTACATGATATCACCATGCCTTATTATTGGTGAAGTTAATCTTGAACTTGGTTAAGGTGCTGTCTGCCATGCCTCTTCACTGTAAAGTTACTGCTTTTCCCTCTTCATACTTTGGTGTTCTTTAAAAGTGAGCAGTCCAGCACACATTCAAGAAGAGGGAAATTAAGTTCTACCTCCTGAAAGTGGCGATCTACATTTATTATTTGGAATTTTTCTGTAAGGAAGATTTGCTTCTTTACTGCCAAGTATTTATTTAGTCAATCATTTATTTATATCAACATGGATTCACAGATATTGACTTTTTTAGGTTATAATCCAATACTCTCGTATCTATTTTGTTGCTCAAACTGTCCCAGCTTGGACCATTGGGAGACATTTCAGGATAATAATTTCCTGAAGGTGATCAACAATATTGTAATACCTATTATACAGTAGGTAGTTTTTGGAGCATTTTAACATGATACCAAATGTAAAATGAATCTATTTTCAATTTATATATGGAAAAAAATCAACTGAAGACTGAGAAGATCAATTAAAAATCATATGTAGTTATGCATTGCTTAAACCTTTATACTTCAAAAAGCAACCTGACATCACAGATTGAGAGAATGTAATTACATCTTTAATGGAATGCTACAGAATAACAGAATGTCATTGTAAGGAAAAAGCAAATAATAAACCAGTTAGAAGTGCTACACAAGAAAACATTGAGGAAAAAACAGCAAAACATAAAGGTGTAAGAATTTTAATTGTCTGTATTTCCTAACTTCCATTCCTCAGCCTCCAGAAATCTAACATTTGCCACTATACAAATGGCTCTCAGACACAAGACAAACTAACTGCCAAAGCCAATCATCTACTTTCAGTACTTACCTAAACCAGTCTCCCATAACACTTGATACTCTTTTTTTTAATTATTATTATTTTGTTTTTTTGAAACAGAGTTTCGCTCTTGTTGCCCAGGCTGGAGTGCAATGGTGTGATCTCGGCTCACTGCAACCTCCAACTCCCAGGTTCAAGCAATTCTCCTGCCTCAGTCTCCTGAATAGCTGGGATTATAGGCGCGTGCCACCACGCCCGGCTAATATTTGTATTTTTAGTAGAGATGGGGTTTCTTCATGTTGGTAAGGCTGGCCTTGAACTCTCAACCTCAGGTGATCTGTTTGCCTCAGCCTCCCAAAGTTCTGGGATTACAGGCATGAGCCACCGTGCCCAGTCACTTGACACTCTTAACTATAAACTCACTTAAGAAACCCACTGAATTCACCATAAATATTGTCATTCCTGCTCATAGCCTTAATAATCATGTATCTAAAATTATCTTCAGGTTTGACCTCTCTTTTGAGAAATAAATATTTCATTCCTTCTCATAGCCTTAATAATCACGTATCTATAATTATCTTCAGGTTTGACCTCTCCTTTCAGCTACAAATTCATCTGTCCTACAAAACAGGTTTGAAATTCAAATGTATTACCTATTTCCAACCTTATCCTTTTGCATACCTCATTTCACTTAATCATATCATCTCTACCTTGGCTCAGAGCCTCATAATAAGAGCCTCACAATATTTTGTGGGAGCTGTTTCCAAACTGATCTACCTGATCTCCTTTCACTAATCCGTCTATCACATTGCTGTCAATGTAATCTCAACAAATTATTACCCATGTTAAAACCCTTAACTTCTCATACCTTATAAAGTAAACTCTACACTCTTGGGAGTCTCATATAAACAAGGGCTTTATGATCTGCCTATCTTTCCAGTCCCACCTCTTGGGTACCATATCAAACCATTAATACTTAATTAAGCACAGTAACACATCCCCATGCCCTTGAAAAGCTGTTATCTATTGTAGGAAAACAGCTGTCACACCTTATTCTTCGCTGCTAAATTCAAAACTCCTTCCTCCTTCCCAAGCCCTCTTGAGTCCCTCACTTCTCTGCTCCCCAAAATGCCTTGTAAATATTTCAATATTAAGAACGGTCAGGCTGCCAGGCGCGGTGGCTCAAGCCTGTAATCCCAGCGCTTTGGGAGGCCGAGGCGGGCAGATCACGAGGTCAGGAGATCGAGACCATCCTGGCTAATATGGTGAAACCCCGTCTCTACTAAAAAATACAAAAAACTAGCCGGGCGTCGAGGCGGGCGCCTGTAGTCCCAGCTACTCGGGAGGCTGAGGCAGGAGAATGGCGTAAAACCTGGGAGGCGGAGCTTGCAGTAGCTGAGATCTGGCCACTGCACTCCAGCCTGGGCGGCAGAGCAAGACTCCGTCTCAGAAAAAAACAAACAAAAAAACAAAAAACAAAAACAAAAAAGAACGGTCAGGCTGTGCGCAATGGCTCACACCTGTAATTCCAGCACTTTGGGAAGCCGAGGCGGGTGGATCACCTTAGGTCAGGAGTTCGAGACCAGCCTGGCCAACATGGTGAAACCATGTCTCTACTAAAAATACAAAAATTAGCCGGGCGTGGTGGCATATGCCTGTAATCCCAGGTACTCAGGAAGCCGAGGCAGGAGAATTGCTTGAGCCTGGGAGGTGGAGGTTGCAGTGAGCCGAGATTGTGCCACTGCACTCCAGCCCGGCCGACAGAGTGAGACTGTCTTAAAAAACAAAAACAGAAACAAAAAAAAAAACCCGTCAATAACTATTTGTATACATGTCTAAACTATAAATTGACTTTAAGGCAGAAATTATCTTTATTTTATTTTTATTATTATTATTTTTTTGAGACAGAGACTCACTCTGTTGCCCAGGCTGGCCAGAGTGCAATGGTATGATCTCAGCTCATTACAATCTCCACCTCCCAGGTTCAAGTGATTCTTGTGCCTCAGTCTCCCGAGTAGCTGGGACTACAGGCATGTGCCACCCTGCCTGGCTAATTTTTGTATTTTTAGTAGAGGCAGGGTTTTACCATGCTGGCCAGGCTGATCTCGAACTCCTGACCTCAAGGGGCCCACCCACCTCAGCCTCCCAAAGTGCTAGAATTACAGTATGTTCCTTCTCCTGGCACACAGTAACTGCTCGCTAAAAGAACAGCTACCATCATAAGGGAATAGTTAAGAACAAAAATCAAATACATAAAATGCTCCTAAACAAAACCAGTTCTGACTTTCAAAGGGATCAAAACAAAAGATATCTGAGCCTGAATTAATTATTTTTTTGAGACAGAGTCCTGCTCTGTCGCCCAGGCTGGAGTGCAGTGGTGCGATCTCGGCTCACTGCAAGCTCTGCCTCCCGTGTTCACGCCATTCTCCTGCCTCAGCCTCCCGAGTAGCTGGGACTACAGGCGACCGCCACCACACCTGGCTAATTTTTTTGTATTTCTAGTAGAGACAGGGTTTCACCATGTTAGCCAGGATGGCCTCAATCTCCTGACCCCGTGATCCGCCCGCCTCAGCCTCCCAAAGCGCTGGGATTACAGGCGTGAGCCACCGCGCCTGGCCAATATTTTTATTTAGTATTTTGCTTAACTAAAAATTTTTCCTCAACTGATTTTTGTTAAGACAGCTAAACCTATTTTCGCATCTACCTGAAAAAGTATATTAAGTTTATATGAGAAAATCAAGTCACATCTCCAGGTACTTATCAAGAGTAATTGCAAAGAAAATGGAGAGATTCTAAGACAGAGAGCAATTAACAAAAGAATTTAGACTTATGATAAAATAAAGAATATAGCTGGTCTTTGTCCCTGGTTCCTGGCACAGAGCTTCAAAAACTCTTGTAATTATCCAAGTGATAGGAATGTCTTTGTTATGCCAGTGAGATGACTTACTGTGAAGCCTGAGGTAACTTCAAGACGGGGGCTGGTGACCAAAAGACCAAACCACATAATTAAAGATCTGAAACTTTGGGTCACCCCAACCTCAAGGGAGTGGAGAACCGAAGACTGAGTTAAAAAACATGGCCAATGATCTAACCAATCAGGCCTACCTAACGGAGCCCCAATAAAAACTCTGGACACTGGGGTTCAGTGGAGCTCCCAAGTTGGTGAGCGCAGTGATGTGCTGGGAGGGTAATGTGCCCAGATTCCAGAAGGGGAAGGGCATGGAGGTCTGCAGACTCTTCTCCCACCAAACACTGCTCTATGTATCTCTTCAACTAGTTGTTCTTGATCTGTATCCTTTGTAACAAAACTGTAATCACATTATAGTGCTTTCAGGAGTTCTGTGAGTCCTTTTTAACAAGTTACCAAAATTGAGAGGGTTGCAGGAAGTTACAAGTTTTTAGCAGGCCAGGCAGAAGTATGGATGTCTTGGGAATACCACAATTTGTGACTGGCATCTGAGTCTCATGATGAACTTTGCTCTTAACTTGAGGTCTTCACTAGCTTCAGGTAATTTGTAATCAAAATGGAACTAAATTGTACAACATCCAACTGGTGATAGAGAACTAGTGTCAGAGCAGTGACTTCAGAGAGGTCTTAGTGGTTTCTGCATGTTATTTTATAAAGAAGAAGAAAAGCCAGGTGCAGTGGCTCACGCCTGTAATCCCAGTACTTTGGGAGGCTGAGACAGGTGGTTCTCTTGAGGTCAGGAGTTTGAGACTAGCCTGGCCAATATAGTGAAACCCCAACTCTACAAAAAAATTCAAAAACTAGCCAAGTGTGGTGGTGCACTTCTGCAATCCCAGCTACTTGGAGGCTGAGGCCAGAATAGCTTGAACCCAGAAGGCGGGTTTTGCAGTGAGCCTAGATTATGTCACTGAACAGAGAGAGACTCCATCTCAAAATAAATGATTAAATAAAGAAGGAAATTTAAAAAAAGACAAGTTCTTACTTAACACAGATACTTTTGCATATATTAGACTTCCCTGCTATCTTTCTCATTCCCCAAGAACCCTTAAACTAGGTTCACATCCATCATTTTCACCCCAACTCCTGTAACTGTCCTCTTGGGTAATTTCGATGTTCATGTACATGATACATTCAACATCCTAACTTGTCATCTCGTACCACCTTCACCTCAATTTACTCATCCTTTATAATCTCCTTCTCATGACTCTGAAATTAGGGATCTCAAATCCAAATGTTCCCTCTTTAAATAGCTGAAGAGGGCCAGATACAACACACAACAGAAAACAGTGAGGACTGTGGTGAACAAAAGAACACAAGTAGCAATGAAAAGGGGCCTGCCAATACTGAGCCCCCAGCCATCACTATTATCCAGAAAATGTGGACTAATTGTTGCCAGATGTTCTGATTTTTCTGAGAAGCAGAATTCCACATTTTTATGTAAAATTTCTAGATGTTTTAATATGAGCAATTTTTTTTTTTTTTTTTTTTTTTTTTGAGACGGAGTCTAGCTCTGTTGCCCGGGCTGGAGTGCAGTGGCCGGATCTCAGCTCACTGCAAGCTCCGCCTCCCGGGTTTACGCCATTCTCCTGCCTCAGCCTCCCAAGTAGCTGGGACTACAGGCGCCAGCCACCTCGCCCGGCTAGCTTTTTTTGTATATTTTAGTAGAGACAGGGTTTCACCGTGTTAGCCAGGATGGTCTCGAACTCCTGACCTCGTGATCCACCCGTCTCGGCCACCCAAAGTGCTGGGATTACAGGCTTGAGCCACCGCGCCCGGCCATGAGCAATTTTTTAAAAAGTGTAGAGGGCATCACAAAGAATCACATGTGGGCCAAAAGCTGACAGTTTTTTAATCACTACCTTAAATACTGCAGTTCCTCAGAGCTACCCAAGGCTGTGTTTTTCACTCCCTATTCTCTCCCAAGGAAAATATCATTACTCTCATGATTATACATATAAAAATTCATAAAGGTATACAGTATGTTTTGTTATTGTATGTGTTTCTTCATAGTTAAATAGCTCTTGTATCATTGATAAATACAAGAATGATACCAGAATATGGAAGTTGAATTGGTTAATACATCACTTTTAAAGCACATAAATATATTGCAGGACAAAACTAGCAGCTGAATGAAGAGTACACTAACACAAACTAAATGAAGAAAGCCATAAGCAATGTAGTTCTGTTCAAAATGTATATTCATCCACATTCTTCCTCTTGGTTCCTACTGGCAACAGACTTTTCTGCAAGTGTTTTTATTGTGTGGCTTCTCTCAATGTTTGTACAAAAGAAACAAACAGGTGCAATACACTAGAACCAGCTATCTCTGGCATTGCTACATTTATCTACCAATGACATCCTTCTGTGCCTACAGTTCAGCAGCTTCAACCCTTCTTTATATCCCCTTCTATCAAGCTACCTTCATCTTTTCCTGGAACATTAATGCCTATATTTATTGTAGTATTTCTATTTTGTTTTTGAGACAGAGTATCACTCTGCCAGCCCAGGGTGGAGTGAAGTGGCACCATCACAGCTTACTGTAGCCTTGAACTCCCGGGCTCAAGCGATCATCTTGCCACAGCCTCCTGAGTAGTTAGGACTACAGGTGCATGCCATCATGCCCAGCTAATTAAAAAAAAAAAAAAAAATTTCTGTAGAGATGAGAGGCTCCCTATGTTGCCCAGGCTGGTGTTGAACTCCTGGGATCAAGTGATACTTCAACCTCAGCCTCTCAAAGTATTGAGATTTCAGGCATTAGCCACCATTCGCAGCCTCTTTATTTATTTAAAGACATTTAGTCTTAACCATATATATATATAAAATTTTTTTTTTTTTTTTGAGATGGAATCTCACACTGTCATCCACGCTGGAGTGCAATGGCATAATTTTGGCTCACTGCAACCTCTCCCTTCCGTGTTCAAGTGATTCTCCTGCCTCAACTTCCCGAGTAGCTGAGACTACAGGCGCATACCAGCACTGCTGGCTAATTTCTTAATTTTAGTAGAGATAGGTTTCGCTATGTTGGCCAGGCTGGTCTTGAACTTCTGACCTCAAGTGATCTGCCTGCCTTGGTCTCCCAAAGGGTTGCGATTACAGGCATGAGCCACCGTGCCTGCTTTAGTATGTCTTTTTAGCTGCTATTTTAGAAAATTATTATTTTTCTTGGTGCTCTGGTTATAAAGTTGCGCAGGTTTTTGAGAGTCTGTTCCTAACTTTTATTTCATCCAGAAGCCGTTTTTAGTGAATGACATTGCCAAACAAAATTTTTCTTTTTTCTTTTTCTTTTTGAGTTGGAGTCTCGCTCTGTCGCCCAGGCTGGAGTACAGTGGCGCCATCTCGGCTCACTGCAACCTCCACCTCCCGGGTTCACGCCATTCTCCTGCCTCAGCCTCCTGAGTAGCTGGGACTACAGGTGCCCGCCACCACGCCCAGCTAACTTTTTTGTATCTTTAGTAGAGATGGGGTTTCGCCATGTTTGCCAGGATGGTCTCTATCTCCTGACCTTGTGATCCACCTGCCTCGGTCTCCCAAAGTGCTGGGATTACAGGTGTGAGACACCGCACCTGGCTGCCAAACACAATTTTTCAAATACTCACAGGAAATGCTCTTACCTCCAGGCCAAGTTTCTCTACTAAGCCAGAGAATTAGATATCCAATGACTTTCTCAAATTCTCCACTTCAATGTTCAGACACCTCAAACTATATGTATTAAAAAGGGGCTGAGAGTGGTGGCTCAGGCCTGTAATCCCAGCACTTAGGGAGGCCAAGATAGGAGGGTCCCTTTGAGCCCAGGAGTTCCAGATCAGCCTGGGCGACATGGCGAAACCCCATCTCTACAAAAAATACAAAGAAATTAGCCTGGCATTGGTGGCTTGCACCTGTAGTCCCAGCTACTCAGGAGGCTGAGGCTGGAAAATGGCTTGAGCCCAGGAAGCAGAGGTTGCAGTGAGCTGAGATCGTGCTGGCCGACAGTGACAGCCTGTCTCAAAAAGAAAAGAAAAGAAAAAAAAACTTGTTTTCTCCTCTGAATCTGCTCCTCCTATAGTTTTCTCTTAGTGCATGTTACCTCCAGTCTCCCATATGTTCAGACATAAGCCTGCCACTAACCTAATCTAAGCACTATCATGTTATCTAGACTACTGCAATTGCCTATTAACCAGTTTCCTTCAAATTACTTTTATCCTTTCCATCCAGAGTTCATGCAGGAGGCAAAATGATCATTTAAAAATGCAAACCTAAAATCAATACTCCTTCGTCTTTTGCTCTTAATATAAAATCCGAAATTCTTAACACATTGTTTGGCCTCTTCTTTTGCCACATTTCTCACTACTCTGTATTTCCTCTCTCACCACGATGAAGCTTTGTTCAGTTTATCCAATACTGAAACTCCTTCCCAACTGAGAATCTTAAAATAAGTTCTTCACTGTGGCTTTTTTTTTTTTTTTTTGAGACAGAGTCTCACTCTGTTGCAGTGGCGTGATCTGGGCTCACTACAACCTCTGCCTCCCGGGTTCAAGCAATTCTCCTGCCTCAGCCTCCCAAATAGTTGGGACTATAGGCAAGTGCCACCACACCTGGCTGATTTTTTTATTTTTAGTAAAGATGGGGTTTCACCAGTTGGCCAGCTGGCCTCAAACTCCAGACCTCAAGTGATCTGGCCACCTCAGCCTCCCAAAGTTCTGAGATTACAGGCATAAGCCAGTGCACCTGGACTTCACTGCAGCTTCTCATCCTTTAAGTCTCAACTTTTTATCCTCAGTCATAACTAGTAACTATCTAATTAGATCCCCCTTTGCCAGCCCTTTAATCTGTATCATAACACTCTATGGTATTAACTTTATAGCATTTTTCTCAAATATGCCATTATGTATTCGCTTATCACTCTACGGTTTGTCTTCCTTCACTAAGCTGAAAATTATGAGGTCAGATATCAGGTGTTTACTATTTTATATGCCAGTGACTAGAATAGCCCTGTATGTTTTAGGAATTCAATAAATGAATAAGTAAATGAATGAATAATGAATGAGTGAGTCTGTTTACCCAGTTAAATGTTGCACATCTGCCAGGTCTCAGTTTACGATCACTTTTTCAGGAAAGACTTCTCTGGGTTAGGCTCCTCATTTCATGCTGTACTCTCTCCCTTTTACAGTCCTTACTACAATTTTAACAACATGTAATGTGATTTTTTGTTTATTATTTACCTCCTCTACTATAATCTCCATGACTCAATGAACCTGTGTGTCTCATTCTCTATTATATAATAAGGGCCCACAAAGTAGAATGCCTGGTAAATACCTGATATTTAATAACTATTACTGATTAAATAAACTATTTGTTGAATGGACCTAAGCATAAGACTTTTTCTCTCTTTACAGTTAAAAGCTGGCCAGGTGCAGTGGCTCAGGCCTGTAATTCCAGCACTTTGGGAGGCTGAGATGGGTGGATCATGAGGTCAGGAGTCCGAGACCATCCTGGCTAACATGGTGAAACCCTGTCTCTACTAGAAATACAAAAAATTAGCCAGGTGTGGTGGCATGCACTTGTAGTTCCAGCTACTTGGGAGGCTGAGGCAGGAGAATCGCTTGAACCCAGAAGGTGGAGGTTGCAGTGAGCCGAGGTTGCACCACTGCACTCCGGCCTGGGCAACAGAGCGAGACTCTGTCTCAAAATAAATAAAAAAATAAATAAACACTGTTAAAAGCTAAGGAACATTCAGATTCTCCACTTTTAATTTTTCAAAAGTTCATGAATAATGAAAATCAGGCACAAAAAATCTTTGTATTTGAGGAGTTTATCTTTTCCCTAATGCACAAGTTTTTTTATTTTTTATTTTTTTAAGACAGAGTCTCACTCTGTCACCCAGGCTGAAGTGCAGTGGTGCTATCTCGGCTCACTCCAAGCTCCACCTCCCGGGTTCGCGCCATTCTCCTGCCTCAGCCTCTCGAGTAGCTGGGACTATAGGCGCCCGCCACCACTCTTGGCTAATTTTTTTTGTACTTTAAGTAGGGATGGGTTTCATCATGTTAACCAGGATGGTCTTGATCTCCTGACCTCATGACCCACCCGCCTCGGCCTCCCAAAGCGCTGGGATTATAGGTGTGAGCCACCACACCCAGCCTAATGTACAAGTTTTAAATCTTTTAGGGAAATAATAATAGTAACTAACATTTGCATCCTTACTATGTGATTACTTTTCGTAATACCCCTACAAATCCTATTATATAGGAGGTTTAGAGAATATACTGAGGTTTAGAGAATTTGGAAAATCGGGTATTTTTCTAGATTACCACTAAAAAAGATACACAAACATATATACCCATAATTTTACTTACAACATCAGAAGGTTTATGGACTTCCTAGAGTTATTTTACAAACTCTTAGGCTTAAGATCTCTCACAAAGAACTTCTAATCTTTTATTTGAATGGCAAATGCTTACTCTTTGTTTTCTATCTTCTCGATTCTTTAAAGGTGCATAATTAAGAGAGAAAAAGATGTACAATTCTTTCTAGATGTACAAATGCATTACCTAGATTTTTCTTTTTTCTAATTGAAGCAGCTTTTATGAAGACATCAAAAGGTATCTGCAAAATGAAGTCTGTCTGGATGAATATTCAGTTAAATTTTACAATGCTGAAAATGTCCAATGTTTGAATTTTTATTATGAGACACATAGTACTAATAACATATTCTTCCTGTAACAAAGATGCATTTATAACTACTGGATTAATATACATTAAAAATCCTTCCAGCATTACCTTTTACCTCTTGGGATGGGGGGAGGGCAGGGGTGGTGGGAAATCCTGCATACTACTAACAGATCTATGAGCCATTTGTCTGTATAAAACTTGTGTAATAGCCTGTCTACATAAAAAAGATGAATCATTTTTCCTGGTTTCCAAAAGTTATATTTTTCTTTTTTTCCTTTTTGACAATACCTCTTCCTAAAACAAAAAAATAATTTAGACATTCCTTATCTTCTCAAATCTAAGGAAAATGAGTACTGAGATTTCAAAATATACTTATAAAAAACAAAAAGACATATAGATTAAAAGTTCATCTACATTTATCAGGCACCTGTGGAAAATAACGTATTTCTCTAACAAGTAACAGGTAACAAAATAACCCTCTTACCTGCCGAAGTCTGTACTGCCCTTTCGTTAGAAGGCAGTGACTCCTTTCTGTGAGACCGATTTAGTGAAGTGTCCTGTGCAGAAAAGAGTCCAGGGCTGTCAGTTAATTTCTTCCGGCCACTGGAGTTAGGGTTTGAAACTCTGCAGCTGCCTATTGCACTTGTGAAAAGGTTTGTATGTTCATCACTGCTGGCTGGCTCAGAGTTGGGAGTGAATCCTCCAAGGGATAAACTTGGAGAACTTTCTGAACAGTCAATCTGTAAAGGTGTCTGTAATCCCAAAGCCAATGGACTAGATTCTGAAGGCTCTCGGTGGACCCACTGTTCCTCTCTGTTTATTAAGCTTTTTGAAGGAGAGAGATGAGGGCAGGACATGTGACAACGGTGCTTTTCCTTATGCTTATATCGCTCTCCAACAGTATCCTTTCCAAATCTATAGCGCTTTAAAGACTCCAGGACAGATCGGGAAGCGCCAGTGTCCATAGAAACCTGGGGTTGTTCAGAAGAACGGTGTTCTCTGTGTTTGTGACGGTGCCTGTGTTTGTGCTCAACCATCCAACCATAAGCCATCTCAGGAGGAACACTGGGGTATGTACTCATTGAAAGGAGGGGAGTCCTGCTGGTTGTAAGAAAGGCCTCCTGTCGAAGTAGCTTATGCTTTTTCTTATGGTATTTGGCGGGATTGAGAAGTAAATGACCAGCGTGCATATAGGAAGGAGGTGGAAGCGGCGTGGTGAAAGAAGGTGATGGAGGAGGTGGATAAAGAGTGGGAGGATACCTTCCATAGTAACCTAGTCCTATGGGAGCAGCTGTAAGGGGTGAAGGAGAATAAGGCATACCATAAGATGGATAGAATCCAGTACTAGAAAGAGGAAAACTAAGGCTGTGCATAAAAGGCATTTCAGCCATTGCCTCCCTCATCTTAGGGGGTCTCCCTCTTTTCTTTTTTAAGTCAGGTTTTCGAATGTAGTGCAAAGGGTCTAAGGGGAAAGAAGGATGTGTATAGAAACTATTAAAGTTGATTCGAAAGATAGTTGGCAGAAGATCTCGAGGGATAAAATGATGACTTCGATGGGTGATCCGAATTTCACTTAGGCGACTTATTAGTTCCTCCAGCTCTGCAATAAAGTCTGGATCCTGTCTATTTCGAAGCTGGGGATATTTCTTTTTCCGTTTTCGTTTCTGCCTTTTCATCTTGTCATAGCTGAGGTAATCATGATTTCTGCGCTTACATTTGTGTTTATGTTTTTCTTTAAGACTGCTTAGCACTGTAGAGGTTTCAGGGGGAATCAGAGAAACATGCTCAAAAGAATGCCTCCTCTTTTTTTGCCCACAAAATTTCTCTGCCCTGTCTGATGTGCTGTTATTATCTGTTCCAATTCCACTATCACTGGGAATGGTCTCATCACTATGAGACTCACTAATTGGGGAAGGAGTAGCTTCTTTCAGAGATGTGAGTTCACTCAAGTGCGAAGGAGAATTTGGCAACAAAGTAGGAGGAGATAGCCGCCTCCTCCCCTTTGAGGCCTTCTTCATTGCAAGAGTCTGAATCATACTGCCCTGTCTGGAGTGTAAATGCAAATATGGCACTGAACTGGGTTCAACAAAACCTGCATCACTACTTACAGGGCTCTGACCTCCACTAGTGCCAGAAGACTGAGAGCAAATAGGTGATGGAAGAATCTCAGAACTACTAGCAGATGAAGGCAGTAATGGGGGAAGAATCTGTCCTAATGCTGACCCAGTTGCCTGCTGAGCTGTTTGCTCAAGAACAGCAAGGCTAGTAGGACTACCAGAAAGAATACCATTTAAGACAGTTTTTGGTTTGCGACCTCTTCTCTTTCCTATATAAATGGTTCCTTTCTTGCTGACATTTATCTGTTGGCCCAATTTAGAGCCAAATGTGGCAGCAAGACTTGATACCGTATTATGGAGTTTGGATTGCACTTTCCCTTTATTACTTGATTCTACAGAACTTGAAAGAATCTGATTCAACAGTTTCTTTCTCTTTAAAGTCTTCATTTTATTTATTTTGCGGATAATTGTTTTCATTAACTGTCCATTGTTTCTCTTGGTAATTTTTTTATCTGGTTCCATCTCAAGGTCACTCATACTACAGACACTTGGCCTATGACTGTCATCTAGGTCATCTGGATCCTGAAGTTGATCCTCGCTCTCAAAGAAATCACTGCTACTTCTATGGTTGTCACTTTCAGATTCTAGCTTGCTTGGACTTTCAGTGGCAACAAATGGAGCCACTGACAGTACAGGTGGCTTCATCTTGACTGGTGACCTCATTTGCCTCTTAGGCCTGCCTCTCTTTTTTGGAAAAGGAGACACAGACAGACTTTGTTTGAAGGAAGGGATTTCGATTTCTGGCTGTAAAATTGGGGGTTCTTGTTCTTCTTTAGACTGTAAAGAAAAAACTTTAGAAGCAGGGATTTTTAAAGTCCTTTTAGGTGGCCCTTCCAGTTGAGGCATCTCCTTAGATTTAGGCCTTCCTCTTTTGGGCTTATAAATATCAGACAAAAGGTCACTAGAGACACACATACTGGAGGATAGTTTGTGAGTAGCAAAAGACTTATGAGATAGTTTTTCACTATCAGCTAAGAGAGCAAGAGATGGAGCTGTGGATTTGCTCAACTTTGGCAATCGGCGTTTAAGGAAGTCATGATCTACAAATGAAGGGGGTCCAATGTTTTTCATAAACTTGGCTGGCTCAGAATTACTATTTGATAGTGAGCTACACGAAACGTTTTTAAAAAGCTCTGATCTTTCTAATTCTAGCCCTTTTGGAGACCGGCATGTGCTTCTTGCCACCACTTTAGTCCACCGAGGTTTTCTTCCTTTTCTTTTTTTTAATGGTTTGGACTGCAAACTAGTACTTAGGCTTTCAGCAACTTGGCAGTGTTTGTCTGATGCAGATACTGCACCCAGTTTTAAAAAAGGCTTATTACTAAATAAACTAGTGAAGTTAACAACTGAAGGAGTAATAGTATGAATGCTGGATTCAGAAGTCAAACTTGGCTTTTTTCCAAGGGAAGAGCTGATTCTTGGAATATCTATATGGGTAGTTTTTGAATCATTTACCTCTTTATCAATCCCTTTACATTCAATACTAATGCTATGACCCACCGACCTATGACCAACATTCAAGTGAGTACTTTCAGAAGTAAACTGGTTCTTTCCAACAGATTCAGAAATTTCTTCAATTAGTTCTGTAGTAGAACTTAACAGTAATGGATTAGGAGCCAACTGTGAGGAAGTTTCAGAGGGACTTCTGGTTAAAGGATTAACAGACACAGTAGGTGATGGGGAAGGGAGATTGCTTTCTCCTACTGCACTGAAAGGGGATTTAGCCGTAGATACATCAGAAGCACCTCCCATTTGAAAGTCTGGAGAAGTGCAATATACAGGAGGCTGCTTTTCATGCTTTGAGGTTTCGTAAGATCCCCTCTCATTGGATGAGAAACTGTCTTGCTGAATGCATGTTCCTTCATTAAACATTTCTTTCTCCAAATTAATGGTTTCTTTTCGTACTGAGAACTTTTCCAATATGCTTTCTTTAGTCTGCCGTATAACATTCTTTTCAAAAGTTTTGCTGGTGGCACTGTCTTTCAGGGATTCAGGAAGTTCCTGACTTTCCTGATTATTGATGTTTGTACTACAAGAAGCCTTAAGTGGTTCCTGAGTGGGGAGCAGTGCTTCGGCTTTAAGGTTTATGGCATCTTTACTGATCAGACCTGCCAAAGGACAACTCACTAGTTTCTTTCCAATGTCCTTATTAACCAATCCCATTGCTGAACTTGCCACAATCTTCTTTGCACAGTCCTTGGCCACTAGGCCAACAGTAGAACCCAATTTCTTTCCCAAATCTTTATTAACCAGTCCAACCACAGTGCCAAGTCCTAACTTCTTGCCAGACTCTTTATTCACTAAACCTGGAACAATACCAATTCCTAGCTTCTTTCCTGAATCTTTGCTTAGCAATCCTACTGTAGTGATAGTTCCTGGCTTTTTGCCTAAGTCTTTATTAATGAATACCGCTGTAGTGCCAGTTCCCAGTTTTTTCACAGAGTCCTTATTGACCAATCCTACTGCTGCATTAAACACTGGCTTTTTCCCAGGATCTTTAGTTACCAATCCAACTGCTGAGCTGATAGTTGGCTTTTTTATTAAGTCCTTATGTATTATTCCAGCTACAGAGCCAACACCTGCTTTCCTGATCAAATCCTTGCTAACCAATCCTGCTGTAGTGCTAGTTCCTAACTTCTTCGGTTTTGTCTTGGAAGACTTGGAAGGAGGACAGGTAGCAATCAGTTGTGCCAACTTTTCTGTTACACTAGTTCCTCCATTAAGTAATGCTCTGTCCTTTAAATCAGGATCCCGGCTACCAACAAGAGTAGATGGTGTTGCGTTAATATAATCTGCCATTTCTGAGTGTACTGGAGATAGCTTCTTAGACAAAGGATTGTTTTCTCCCTGTGAATGAAGATGGATGACTTCTCCAGACTGGCATTCAATGGCTGCAACATCATCTGCTTTCTTGTACAACTTTGAAGGGTCCTAAAATTTGAACAAGAAAAAAGTTAAAGAGGCAGTAAACCTTATATCACTTCAGCTTAGCTTAACAATCCAACAAACTAATGGATCACATATCAGATATACAATAGGCAACAGAGGCTTTTAAAAAAAACTAATATTATACCAATGTCACAGTATGTTAGCTCATCTGCTGCTATGTGAGAAGCTATAATGGTATATTATCTTTGTTGACTTTCAACACTATAAAACTACATATTAGTGGGTCTTTAGAAATATCCCTGATATTTTTGACATTTTTAAAATGGCAAATCAATAGTCTATTTTCATCTTACTTTTGACTGGGTAAATATAAATGAAGCATATGAAGGTACCATTTTTTTTTGTTTGTTTTTTTGTTTTTTTTGAGAGGGAGTCTCACTCTGTCGCCCAGGCTGGGGTGCAGTGGCGGGATCTCAGCTCACTGCAACCTCTGCCTCCCGGGTTCACGCCATTCTCCTGCCTCAGCCTCCCGAGTAGCTGGGACTACAGGCACCCGCCACCTCGCCCGGCTAGTTTTTTGTATTTTTTAGTAGAGACGGGGTTTCACCGTGTTAGCCAGGATGGTCTCGATCTCCTGACCTCGTGATCCGCCCGCCTCGGCCTCCCAAAGTGCTGGGATTACAGGCTTGAGCCACCGCGCCCGGCCTGAAGGTACCATTTTTGAAAAGAAAATTATTTTTAGCTACAGTATCCCATGGTCTTCATCTAAAATAATAGTTTACTGCCTATCTCCTTCATTGACTTAAATGATTCTAAACCTATAGAAGACAATCCCTAACCTACTTCTACTCTTTTATAACTCATTCTCAATTATGGTCTTGAGTAAGCAGTAGAGTTCTCTCTTAATGTGGAACAGGAAAGACAATTTAAACATTCATATTTTCTTCAGAATGTGTTTTTATATAAAATCTTACAGTGGGAAGCAACATTTAAGTCATTTACTGTAAACTGCTGTCTAATTCATGAATCCTCACTATATACTCTAGAAATAAATTCACTACTTCACACAATAGTCTGTTTTACTTCTGGATAACCACTAAAGAGTTCTTCCTAACTATAAAATACTCATGAAAGAACTGAATAAATGTAAAGTTATACTGTATTTGTGGATAGGAAGACATAAAGATAATTTTCCCTAAGCAAATTTATAAATTTAATGTAATCTCAATAAAAATACCAACAGATTTCTTTGGCATTCAGAAAAATTGATTATAATGTTCAATGGGGAAAACAGATATGAAAGAATAGCTAGAAAAACCTAAAATGTAGAAAAGCCAGAAAATAACCATACCAAATATTATTTTTTAAAGCCCCAATCATTGAAACAGTATAGAAGCGACAAATGAAAAGACAAACCAATTAAACAGCACAGAAAACGTAAAACCAAATTCAAGCATGTATGAAAATGTACTGCATGGAAAATGCTACAATCTAGTTGTAAACTACAAAAATTCCATATGCATTTAACTACATCCTTTAACCCAGAAATCCTACTTTGAGGGTCTATCCAAGATACACTCTTAAAAATATAATGTCTGCACAAGGGTCCAAAATGCACCACTATTTTAATATTTTAAAAACCCTAAAAAATGCAAACAATTATCTACAGGAAACTGGCTGAATAAATTAAGGTACATCTGTACAATGGAATACTGAGAAACTGTCAACAAAAACAAAAGTAGGAGGAGTAGGAGACATCAATATAGTGCTATGGAGTGATTTCCAGGATATATTATTAAATGGAAAAAAGCAAGGTTGAGAACAATGGTTATAATATGCTATGCCTTATACATATAATATACCTTCTGTATAAGAAAGTGGGAATAAAGAATATGTATATGCATATTGATTATATTTTAAAATGGAATGAACCAAAGATTAGCAAAAATAGTGACTTACAAGAAAGTAAACAGGGATAGAAGCTAGACCTCTATGCATCTAACTTTATGGTTTTTAGTTTGGAAGTGTTTTACACAGTTATGACACAAAGTTATATATAATAAAGGAGAACATCCCAAATCTCTAAATAATAAAAACAACAGGCCGGGCATGGTGGCTCACGCCCGTAATCCCAGCACTTTGGGAGGCTGAGGCGGGCAGATCACCTGAGGTCAGGAGTTTAAGATCAGCCTGGCCAACATGGTGAAACCCCACCTCTACTAAAAATACAAAAATTAGCCGGGGGTGGTGGCATGTGCCTGTTAGCTACTCGGGAGGCTGAGGCAGGAGAATCGCTTGAACCTGGGAGGCAGAGGTTGCAGTGAGCAGAGATTGTGCCACTGCACTCCAGCCTGGGCTAAAGAGCAAGACTCTGTCTCAAAAACAAACAAACAAACAAAAAATTCATCTATTCAATATACAGAAAATTAGTTATATAAGTATATGAAAAATAATTATTTTGAATTACTATAAAACACAGTACTGAGAATCTACATCCTAAAATCTCAAAACATTACCCAAAAAAACAAACAAGCAAAAAACCCAGCCAGGCGCAGTGGCTCACACTTGTAATCTCATCACTTTGGGAGGCTGAGGTGCGCAGATCACCTGAGGTCCAGGAGTTTGAGACCAGCCTGGCCAACATGGTGAAATCCCATCTTTACTAAAACTACAAATAGTAGCTGGATGTGGTGGCGGGCACCTGTAATCCCAGCTACTTGGGAGGCTAAGGTATGAGAATTGCTTGAACCTGGGAAGGCGAGGTTGCAGTGAACCAAGATCGCGCCATTGCACTTTAGCCTAGGTGACAGAGCGAAGCTCCGTCTCAAAAAAAAAAAAAACCCAAAAAAACAAAACGCCAGGTGCAGTGGCTCATGCCTGTAATCCCAGCACTTTGTGAGGCCAAAACAGGTGGATCACCTGAGGTCAGGAGTTTGAGAGCAGCCTAACATGGTGAAACCCCGTCTCTACTAAAAATACAAAAATTAGCTGGGCATAGTGGCTCATACCTGTAGTCCCAGCTACTCAGCAGGCTGAAGCAATCACTTGAACCTGGGAGGGGGAGGTTGCAGTGAGCCAAGATAGCACCACTGCACTCCAGCCTGGGCAAAAGACCGAGACTCCGTCTCCAAAAAAAAAAAAAAAAAAAACCCCAAACCAAAAACCAAAGAATCTCTACCTCTCTCTCTCTCTTTTTTTTTTTTTTTTTTTTTTAAGAGATGGGGCCTTGCTCTGTCACTCAGGCTGGAGTGCAATGGCGCAGTCATAGCTCACTGCAGCCGTGAACTTCTGGGCTTAAGCCATCCTCTCCGGCCTCAGCCTTCTGAGTAGTTGGGCTAAAAGGCACAAGCCATCTTGCTCAGCAAAAGGAAGTGGTAAATTGCCCTCAGTGAGCATATTACTGGTAATACACAGAGTATAGTAATTCTGAATTTATATAGATAGATGACTAACAGATACATACATATAATAAGTAGCCATGTGAATATCACTAGGAACCAAAATGCTGGAAGAAAAAAACATACAGCTATAAAATCAAAGAAGTAAAAGGCTATAAGATAGAATTAAAAATATATGAAGTCTATTTACCTCTCTATCCAATAAAATGCCTACAAACATCGGCAACCCATTAGCAATGAAGCATAACCGTGGTCTCTAAATACCGTTTCCCATTAAAATGAACCAGGGCTCCTGCAGAAATGACTGTTTCCAAATATTAGACAAGAAACGTAAAAGATGATCCTAGTGACAGGTATATAACTCTAGTATCTTCACTTTGAACTAGTCACTATGTTTTTGTATTAAATTTCCCATAATGAAATGTGTTTATTGAATTAAAAAAAGTTCTTCCTAAGAGTAAAGTGAAATATACTTTTCTGCAACTTTCACTTACTGGTCCAAGTCTCACTTTCTAAAAATCAGAGTAAATCTAATTCCTCTTCTTCCCAATGGTTGTCAGACATTTGAACTCAACCAAAACATTTAACTTCCTGACTCAACAGTTTCACTTCTTTCTGATCATTTTCTGATGCAAGTGTTTAAGTTTGTAAATACCCTTCTTTACATGTGGCACCTAAAAATGAACACAATACATTCAGTACTTGATTGACTCAGAAAAAAGGGAACTATCTCTTCTTTTGGACTGGACCTTGTAATTTTGCCCAAGGGCAAACTGGCTTTGATAGTCTCATATACTCAGAAATTAAATAAACCCCACACACTTTCTTCACGTTATATTAAAGAATCCCAGGAAGGTGGGGAAGGTTAATAGGTACAAAAAATAAAAAAATAAAAAAAATAGAAAAAAATGAATAAACAAGACCTACTAATAATTGATAGCACAACAGTGTGACTATAGTCAATAATCATTTAATTGTACATTTTAAAATAACTAAAAGAGTATAACTAGACCGTGTGCAACACAAAGCATAAATGCTTGAGGGGATGAATACCTCATTCTCTATGATGTGATTATTACGCACTGCATGCCTATATCAAAACATCTCATGTATCCCACAAATACACTATGTATCCACAAAAATTAAAAATTAAACAAAAAACAATTCCCATTCATTACTTTTATAGTTACTTTTAAAAACAAATATTAAGTTTGTTTTAAATATTTTTAAACAGATTTATGCCTGAATATGACACTTCCAATTTTAAAAGTTATCCTTAAAAATGTGAACTATGATTACACACAATACCATGTATCACATGCAGTTAAAAAAAAAAAAACCCTGGCTGGGTGCAGTGGCTCATGCCTGTAATCCCAGCACTTTGGGAGGCTGATGTGGGCAGATCACCTGAAGTCAGGACTTTGAGACCAGCCTGACCAAGAGGGAGAAACCCCATCTGTACTGAAAATACAAAGTTAGCTGGGTATGATAGCACATGCCTGTAATCCCAGCTACTTGGAAGGCTCAGGCAGGATAATCGCTTGAACCCGGGAGGCAGAGGTTGCTGTGAGCTGATATCATGCTACTGCACTCCAGCCAGGGCAACAAGAATGAAACTCTGCCTCAAAAGCAAACAAACAAACAAACAAAAAGCCTCACAAACAACACTGAATTAATAGAGCCAGAAAAACAAAGTACATACTCTGACTTCATTTATATAAAGACCACAAAGAGGAAAAATGTATTATGATATTAAAAGTCAAAAAACTTGTTACTCCTGGTAAGGACAGTAATGAGAAAGAAGTCCAATGGGTTCTTACTGGGTGCTAGCAATGTCATACTACTTTTTTATTTCTTTTAAGATAGGGTCTCACTCTGTGGTCCAGGCTGGAGTGCAGTGACCTGATAATAACCTTCAACTTCTAAGCTTAAGTGATCCTCCCACCTCAGCCTCCCAAGTCTAGGACTGCAAGCACAAGCCACCACACCATGCCTGGCTAATTTTTTTTTTTTTTGGTAGAAATGAGGTCTTGCTTTGTTGCCCAGGCTAATCTCGAACTCCTCGAGGCTCTCATCTCGAAGCTCAAGTGATTTTTCCCTTAGCTTCCCAAAGTGCTGGGATTACAGAGGTGAGCCACCGCACCTGGCAAACACATTTCTTAAACTGAATGCTGGTTGTCTGATACGGCTGAGTTCATGAAAATTTGCTGAGCTGTTACATTTATGATAGGTATTTTTCTATATGTATGTTATACTTCAATAGGAAGTTATTTCTTAAATTCTGTCTAAAAGTAAAGTAGAAACATGTTCAGCTTCCTTAATTGGCTAATGAATGTGTTCAACCCTGGTTTATCACTTTTTTTTTTTCAAAATGGAGTCTTGCTCTATCGCCCAGGCAGGAGTGCAGTGGCGCAATCTTGGCTTACTGCAACCTGCGCCTCCTGGGTACAAGCAATTCTCTGCCTCAGCTTCACGAGTAGCTGGGATTACAGGAGCCTGCCACCATGCCCGGTTAATTTTTGTGTTTTTAGTAAAGATGCGGTTTCACTGTCTTGGCCAAGCTGGTCTTGAACTCCTGACCTCATGATCCACCTGTCTCAGCCTCCCAAAGTGCTGGGATTACAGGTGTGAGTGAGCCACTGTGCCTGGACTGGTTTTTCACTTTTACCAGAAATAAATATCTGAGAGAAATTAAAAGTAGTTTAAAACAGACTTCATATCCCACAGTAAATGGTCTATTACTAAATAAGGCACACAGACAATCTGATGTTGATTTCAAAAATCTTTTCTTCCAAATTCTGATACTATATAAAATAAATGAATGAGACAACATTAAGATTTTGAGGTCGGGTGTGGTGGTTCATGCCTGTAATCTCAGAACTTTGGTAGGCCGAGGTGGGCAGATCACGAGGTCAGAAGATTGAGACCATCCTGGCCAACATGGTGAAACTCCGTCTCTACTAAAAATACAAAAAAAAAAAAAAAATTAGCAGGCATGGTGGCGTGTGCCTGTAGTCCCAGCTACTCAAGAGGCTGAGGCAGGAGAATCACTTGAACCCAGGAGGCGGAGGCTGCAGTGAGCCGAGATCCATGCCACTGCACTCCAGCCTGGGCAACACAGCAAGACTCTGTCACCAAAAAAAAAAAAATCTTGAAAACTGTATTTGGTACTGATATTATCCTCTTACATTTGTAAGAACCCTTTAAAATGACTGATAAGAGGTACCACTTTAAGAGAATATATTATCAATTAGGCACCAAAAAAGATGCTGTATTAAAACATGACATTAAGCATGTAATTTTTTCCAACAGGAAAATAGCTTGATTCCAAATATAAAATATTTCATTTAAAAAAAAGAACCAAAGTATAAACAATACCTTTCATGAATAAACACTTTACATTCAGATATTTTACTGTATACATCAAAATAAACAAGTGTATTCTTTTATACAAATGGAGCCAACAATGCTTGCTGTTTTGTAGCCATTTGCTTTAAATGATATGACACTTTTATGTGTAAATAAATGAAAAGCTAGATGTTAAATTCAACAGTTTCACAATAGTTCATAATTCATAAAATTAACCACCTACTGACTATACTTAAATAGTTTCTGGCTTTTTGTTACTATAAATAATATGGTAGGCTGGGCACAGTGGCTCACACCTGTAATCCCAGCACTTTGGGAGGCCAAGGCGGGCAGATCATCAGGTCAGGAGTTCGAGACCAGTCTGATCAACATGGTGAAACACCCTCTCTACTAAAAATACAGAAAAATTAGCTGGGTGTGGTAGTGCGCGCCTGTAATCCCAGCTACTCAGGAGGCTAAGGCAGAACAATTGCTTGAACTTGGGAGGCAAAGGTTGCAGTGAGCTGAGATTGCGCCACTATACTCAAGCCGGGCAGACAGACCAAGGCTCCGTCTCAAGAACAAAAAAAAAAAAAGTCCGGGCGTGGTGGCTCACACCTATAATCCCAGCACTTTGGGAGGCCGAGGTGGGTGGATCATGAGGTCAGGAAATCGAGACCATCCTGGCTAACACGGTGAAATCCCGTCTCTACTAACAATACAAAAAATCAGCCAGGCATGGTGGCGGGCTCCTGTAGTCCCAGCTACTGGGGAGGCTGAGGCAGGAGAGTGGCATGAACCCAGGAGGTGGAGCTTGCAGTGAGCCGAGATGGCGCCACCGCACTTCAGCCTGGGCAACAGAGCGAGACTCCGTCTCAAAAAAAAAAAAAAAAAAGTCTTTCTTGCATGTAGTTGTCTAGTGTGTAACTAATGTATACACCCTTTGGCTCTGTAATTTCACCTTTAAAAATTTACCTGAAGGAAGTAATTGAACAACTATGCAAAGAAAAATGCAATTGGACGTTTACCATATTATTATTATTTTTATTTTTTATTTATTTTAATTTTATTTTATTTTTTGAGAAGGAGTCTCCCTCTGTCGCCCAGGCTGGAGTGCAGTGGCACCATCTCAGCTCACTGCAAGCTCCGCCTCCCGGGTTCACACCATTCTCCTGCCTCAACCTCCCGAGTAGCTGGATTACAGGCGCCCACCACCGCACCCGTCTAATTTTTTGTATTTTTAGTACAGACGGGGTTTCATCATGTTTGCCAGGATGGTCTCCATCTCCTGACCTTGTGATCTACCCGCCACAGTCTCCCAAAGTGCTGGGATTACAGACGTGAGCCACCAGGCCCGACCAAGAAAGACTTTCTATTCCCATTCAGTATTTAAGATGTCACAACCTTAAATAAAGACTTCCTGGGTTGGGCGCGGTGGCTCACGCCTGTAATCCTAACACTTTGGAAGGCCAAGGCAGGTGGGTCATTTGAGGTCAGGAGTTCCAGACCAGCTTGGCCAACATGGTGAAACCCCATCTCTACCAAAAATACAAAAAAATTAGCTGGAAGTGGCAGCACATGCCTGTAATCCCAGCTTCTTGGGGAGGCTGAGGCAGGAGAATTGCTTGAACCCAGGTTGCAGTGAGCAGAGATCGTGCCACAGCACTCCAGTCTGGGCGACACAGCCAGACTACATCTCTCTCTCACACACACACACACCACACACACACACACACACACCCCCCTTCTGGGCGACACAGCCAGACTACATCACACACACACACACCTTTCTGGCCAGGCGTGGTGGCCCGCACCTATAATCCCAACACTTTGGGAGGCTGAGGCAGGAGGATTACTTGAACCCACGAGTTTGAGACTACCCTGGGCAACACAGGGAGATCCCCTTCTCTTCAAAAAATAAATCTAAAAAATTAGCACAGTGGTGCATGCCTGTGTTTTCCGGTACATGGGAGGCTGAAGTGGAGAATGGCTTGAGCCAGGAGGTCAAGGCTGCAGTGAGCCATGATCACACCACTGCACTCTAACCTGGGAGACAGGCTAAGACCCTGATTTTTTATTGCATTTCTGTTTACATTTGACTTATCTATTATTCTAAATGTCTTTTCACATGATTTTGCTGGCCATCTGTATTTCTCCTGCGGTGAAAAGCTGTTCAAGATCCTGGTCCATATATTTTTCTAAATTGTGGAGATCATTTCTAATTTAGATGGGCCCTTAACATTTTACAAATAATACTCCTTTCTCACATATTGCACATTTTTCCCAATTTACCAGCTGTCTTTCACCTACTATTCTTCTTGAAGTTAAAACCTTAAACAAAAGTTTTTAAATTTTTTAATTAAAAAGTGAAAGGCCCAGGCTGGTCTCAAACACCTGGCCTCAAGCAATCTCCTGCTTCAGCCTCCCAAAGTGCTAGGATTACAGGTATGAGCCACCATGCCTCACCAAAATCTTTTATGTATTCAAATACTTATGAAAAACTGTACTAATTACCTCACATATTCCTTACAACCACCATATAGTGCAATTACTATAATCATCCTCATTTAAAAGATTAAAGAATGGTTTAGATACTAGCTAACTTGCTCAAGGTCACTTAACCAGTAAATGATTAAGAAATAATTTAAACATAGTCTGATTTCATAACTAAAGTTCTTAACCACTGTATTAAATAAAATAGTCTCTTTATAAGTTTTTTTTTCTCTCTCTCTCTTTCTCTCTCATTTTTTTTGAGACTGAGTTTAGCTCTATCACCCAGGCTGGAGTGCAGCGGCTCAATCTCAGTTCACTGCAACCTCCGTCTCCTGGGTTCAAGCAATTCTTGTGCCTCAACCTCCCGAGTAGCTGGGTTTACAGGGACCCGCCACCATGCCTGGCTAATTTTTGTATTTTTAGTAGAGATGGGGTTTCACCGTGTTGGCCAGGCTGGTCTCAGACTCTGGACCTCAAGCGATCCACTCACCTCAGCTTCTCAAAGTGCTAGGATTACAGGCGTGAGTCACTGCGCCCACCTCTCTTTTTCATTCATGAAAAAATATATTTCAGCCTAAGGTGGAATATAGTTTTGTTTACTTTTTTTTTTTAAATGGAGTTTCGCTCTTGTTGCCCAGGCTGGAGTGCAATGGCAAGATCTTGGCTCACCGTAACCTCCGCCTCCCAGGTTGAAGCGATTCTTCTGCCTCAGCCTCCCGAGTCGCTGGGATTACAGGAATGTGAAACCCTGCCTGGCTAATTCTGTATTTTTAGTAGAGACGGAGTTTCTCTATATTGGTCAGGCTGGTCTCGAACTCCTGACCTCAGCCACCAGCCTTGGCCTCCCAAAGTGCTGGGATTACAGGCGTGAGCCACCACGCCCAGTCTTGTTTTCTTATACTTGAAAAAATCATGTCCTCCTAAAGACGACAATCTTCACTACACTTTCAATTAATTATTTTTTGGTTTCTTTTCGTTTTTACTTTACTTGCCATGTTAAATTCTAAAAATATAATCTGGAGGTAGGGAAAGCAGCCTTTATTCCAAAAGATTTGCTCATTGTTCTAAGAACATTACTCATTTCATGCCCATTGATTATTTATAATTAATGTAATGTAATAAATAACATTACATATTCTTATTCATATTTGGATCTTACTCTAAGTTATTAAGGTTTTGTTTAATTCATATTTATGCGTATTCTTATGCCACTAATATATAGATACTAAAACTTCATAATAACGTTTGAATACCTGAAAAGAATTAGGTTTTTTTTCTTGTATTCCTAAAGAAATTCCCTATTTTATTTACAACATTACTGAGATTTAATTCACATGCCATAAAATTCACCTTGTTTTTGTTTGAGACAAGGCCTGGTTCTGTTGCCCAGGCTAGAATACAGTGTCAATCCCAGCTTACCGCAACTTTTACCCCCTCAGGTTCTAGCCAACATCCCACCTCAGCCTCTCAAGTAGCTGGGATCACAGGAATGCAACACCATGCCTGGCTAATTTTTTCTAGAGATTAGACTCTCACTTTCTTGCCCAGGCTGGTCTCGAACTCCTGAGCTCAAGCGATCTGCCTACCTCAGCCTCCCAAAGTGTTGGAATTACAGGCATGTGCCATTGCACCCAGCCAAATTCACCCTTCTAAAGTGGACAATTCAGTGTTTTTTTTTTTTTTTTTTTTTTTAACGACAGCTACAGAATTGTGCAAATATCACCACTACTTCACTACTTTAATAACATTTTCATCAGGCTGTTTTTCCATATGTATACTTCCTCATAAACTTGAGATATGACTGAAGTTTTTAAAAAACCTCACATGGGCCGGGCGCGGTGGCTCAAGCCTGTAATCCCAGCACTTTGGGAGGCCGAGACGGGCGGATCACAAGGTCAGGAGATCGAGACCATCCTGGCTAACACGGTGAAACCCCGTCTCTACAAAAAATTACAAAAAACTAGCCGGGCGAGGTGGTGGGCGCCTGTAGTCCCAGCTACTCGGGAGGCTGAGGCGGGAGAATGGCGTAAACCCAGGAGGCGGAGCTTGCAGTGAGCTGAGATCCGGCCACTGCACTCCAGCCTGGGCGACAGAGCGAGACTCCGTCTCAAAAAAAAAAAAAAAAAAAACCTCACATGATTTTAACTATGTATTTTAATATAGAAAAACATATCCTGACATTAACTTTAGCTCTATAATAACAAAGTAATGTATTTAGTCAAGCTTTTTTGTGTTTCTGGGTATTTATCTATATAAGTCCTAAACATGTGCTGTTAAATGTATTTCTAAGTATTTCATAGATTCTGCTGCTTCTTTCATTAATAAATTCTTTTTGCTGTTATAGAATACTTTCTTTTTTTTTTTTTTTTTTTTTTTGAGGCGGAGTCTTGCTCTGTCGCCCAGGCTGGAGTGCAGTGGCCGGATCTCAGCTCACTGCAAGCTCCGTCTCCCGGGTTCCCGCCATTCTCCTGCCTCAGCCTCCCAAGTAGCTGGGACTACAGGCACCCGCCACCTCGCCCGGCTAGTTTTTTGTATATTTAGTAGAGACGGGGTTTCACTGTGTTCGCCAGGATGGTCTCGATCTCCTGACCTTGTGATCCGCCCGTCTCGGCCTCCCAAAGTGCTGGGATTACAGGCTTGAGCCACCGCGCCCGGCCTAGAATACTTTCTAACTATAACTGATAGTATTCAAGAATGCTTCATTTTATTTTATAATATTAAATTCTTGCTTCAACAAGAATTCGTTTTTTCAGGCCAGGTATGGTGGCTCACGCCTGTAATCCCAACACTTTGGGAGGCCGAGGCAGGAGGATCACGTGAGGTTGGGAGTTCAAGACCAGCCTGGCCAACATGGTGAAACCTATCTCTACTAAAAATACAATAATAATAATAATAATAATAATTAGCTGGGTGTTGCATTGTGTGCCTGCAATCCCAGCCACGTGGCAGGCTGAGGCAGAATAGCTTGAACCAGGCAGGTGGAGACTGCAATGAGCTGAGATCGTGCCACTGCACCCCAGCCTGGGGGATAGAGCAGGACTCCATCTCCAAAAAAAAAGAAAAGAAAAAAAAAAAAAAACCTTTTTTTTCCAGCAAGTATTTACTAAGTACCTACTATTGAGCACTGAGGATAGCAGCAGTTTAAAAAAAAATCCAAAGACACCTTCCTCCATGGACATGTCATTGTAACGCATGAGCAAAGCAGAGAAAATAAGTAAAATATTTGGTACATCACATGACAAAATACACTATGGAGAAAATTAGAGCATGGAAGAATTGAAAAGACCAGGGATGGAAAGAATTTACAATGTTAAAACAGGCTGTCAGGAAGGTTCTGATTGAAAACTCATTTGTGCAGAAATCAAAAGGAGGTGAAAGGCAAAGATGGATCCATGCAGGTATGTGGGGGAAAAACAGGAACCAAGAAAGCAAAGGCCCTGAGCCAGGAGCTTGTCTCTTTAAAGAACAATAAATAATCCAGGTTTGCAATACTAGAGTAAGCAAGAGAAGAATAATGTGGCAGGTGGTAGGAAAAGGGACATATTTCAGTCCAAGAAAGAGGAAGCCATTGGAAGATTTTATGAAGAAGAGGTATATGACCTGACCATTCATTCAACAATATTTATTGGTACCTACTCATTGTTGTGGATATGTCAAGGAAAAGACAGACAACGATCCCCATTCTCATACAACTTATATTGCGGAGAGAAGGACAATAAAGAAAAACACAAAAAAACTTTTAAAGATTATTATTTGTTAGAAGGTGGCAAGGGTTATGGGATAAACACCAAGTGAATACTAGGAGAGGGCTTACAAAATTCATTAGGCAATTAGGTTATGTTTCGATGATCAGCTAACATTTTAGTAATGACAGAAGTGATGAAATTATTAACAGGAGCATAAAGAATGCCAGAGTGGCAGGATTTGACCAACTGACTTGGGAAAATAATAAGTGCTCAGAGGCTGGGAGCAGTGGCTCACATCTGTAATGTGAGCACTTTGGGAGGCTGAGGTGGGCAGACCACGAGGTCAGGAGTTCGAGACCAGTCTGACCAACATGGTGAAACCCCATCTCTACTAAAAATACAAAAATTAGCCGGGTGTGGTGGTGCGTGCCTGTAATCCCAGCTACTCAGGAGGCTAGGGCAAAAGAATCGTTTGAACCCGGGAGGCAGAGGTTGCAGTGAGCCAAGATCACGCCACTGCACTTCAGCCTGGGCAACAGAGTGAGACTAGGTCTCAAAAAAAAAAAAAAAAAGGTACTCAGAGAGGGGTACACATCACGGAGACTGTTGTAGACTGTTTTTAAAGGCTTGAGATTTTACTCTGAATGAAATGGGGAAGCACGGTGGGGGGTTCAGCAGAAGAGCGGTATGATCTCAAATCTCCAAATGGTCCCTCTAGCTACTCTCCTGGTAAAGTTTCAAGGGTAGAAGCTCACAGCCTTGCTGGCAAGCTACATACTTATTTTGACAAGACTTAGACTTGAGGGTAGTGACTCAGATGAAGGTAGAAACAGTGGAAGTGATGACAGATAACAGACTGTGTTATATTTTTACTGCACAAAAATACAGTAAAAGAGGAAGACTGAAAATGATGATCAGGAGTTTAGTTTGAGACACGTTAAAATTGAAATACTAAACATCAAAGTAGAGAAGGAGAAGAAGAAAGATTCAGATTTGGAAGTCAACAGCATATTGACATTTAAAAGCTTGAGACTGGACATAACCAAGTGAGGGTGAATGTAAACCGAACAGTAAACTAAAGACTGATAACACCAAGGTATTGTAACATTAAAGATCAGGAAGAATGAGAAGCCGGGAAAAAAAAGAGAGAAAGAGAATGAATGTGTGGTATCTTGGAACCCAAATGAAGCACATATTTCCAGGAGTGACAAATGCTGCTGACAAGCAGAAATTAGAACATACATTTGTTTGTTGGATCATTGGTAATCATGCAACAGCAGTTACTTTATTATTATGGAGCAAAAACCTGATTGAAATGGGTTTGAAAGAGAATGGAAAGAGAAATCTAAAAGGTAAGTTTAGAATAGCAAGGGAAACAGTGAAGTGGGGTGACACCTAGATGATGAAGTAGAATCAAAGTACAGTGTGTGTTACCTAACAATGGGGATAAATTCTAAGAAATGTCTCTAAGAAATGTGATTTTTGTCATTGTATGATCATAGCGTGTAATTACACAAATCTAGATGATATAGCCTGCCACACACCTAAGCTATGTGGAATAGCCTATTGCTCCTAGGCCACTAACCTGTACAGCATGGTACTGTACTGAATACCACAGATCACTGCCAAAAAAAAAAATAGGATTTTTATATATAAACATAGAAAAGGTACAGTAAAAATATGGTATAAAAGATAAAAATCTACTTATAGAAGATACAAGTACACCTGTATAGGGTACTTACCATGAATAGAGCTTGCAAGACTATACGACACTCTGGGAAAGCCAGTGAATGCTCAGTGAATGTAAAGGGCTAGGACATTACTGTACACTACTGTTGACTTTATAAACACCGAACACTTAAGCTATACTAAATTTTTAAAAATTTCCCTTCATCAATAATAAATTCATCTGGCTGGGCACAGCAGCTCACTCCTGTAATCCCAGCACTTTGGGAGTCTGAGGCCAGGGGATCACTTGAGGTCAGGAGTTTTAGAGACCAGCCCGGAAAACATGGCAAAACACTGTTTCTACTAAAAATACAAAAATCAGCTGGACATGGTGGCGGGAGCCTGAAATCTCAGCTACTCGGGAGTGTGAGGCAGGAGAATTACTTGAACCCAGGAGGCACAGCCTGCAGTGAGCCGAGATCATGCCACTGCACTCCAGCCTGGGAGACACAGGAGACTCTGTCTCAATAAAAAATAAATAAATAAAATAAAACAAATTAACCTTAGATTACTTTTTTACTTTATTGCCTTTTAAATTTATTTATTTATTTATTTATTTATTTATTTATTTATGAGACAGAGTCTCGCTCTGTCGCCCAGGCTGAAGTGCAGTGGCCGGATCTCAGCTCACTGCAAGCTCCGTCTCCCGGGTTCACGCCATTCTCCTGCCTCAGCCTCCTGAGTAGCTGGGACTGCAGGCACCCACCAACACTTCCGGCTAGTTTTTTTGTATTTTTAGTAGAGGCGGGGTTTCACCGTGTTAGCCAGGACAGTCTCAATCTCCTGACCTCGTGATCCGCCCGTCTCGGCCTCCCAAAGTGCTGGGATTACAGGCTTGAGCCACCGCACCTGGCCTAAATTTTTTTATTTTGACTCTTTTGTAGTAACAGCTTAAAATGCAAACATACAGCTGTACAAAATCTTTTTTGTATCTTTACAATTATTTATTTAAAGATTTTTAAATTTATTTTTACCTTTTCAACTTTCTTGTTAAAAACTAAAACACAAACATTAGCTTAAGTCTACACAGGGTCAGGATCATCAAGACATCATTAGGTGACAGGAATTTTTCAGCTCCATTATACTCTTATGGGACCACCAAAATGTGATCTGTCATTGATCCAAACATGATTACGCAGCACACAACTGTAGTTTCTTCTGAATGTGAGAAATGACATCTTTGTCTTCTCAAAGAAAATATAGCCATAAAAAGAAAAAAGGCATGCACTCATGAAGTTTAATATATATGGATGTATGTATATGTGCATATGGAAAGATAAATCTACTACAGAACTACCCAGTTCTAATGGAATTGACTGAATAATTTCATCTTTCATCCTCTGATTTGAAATGCTACACTTCCCATGTACTAAATCCTCACATATACATGAGTCTACTACTAGTTTTTATTTTCTTCTTCCTTTTTCTTTCTGAGACAGGGTCTTGCTCTGTCACACAGGCTGGAGTTCAGTGGCAAGAACATGGCTCATTGTAGCCTTGACCTCCTGGGCTCAAGCAATCCTTCCACCTCAGCCTCCTGAGGAGCTGGGACCACAAGCATGTGTAATCATGCTTGGCTAATTTTTTTTTTTTTTTTAAATTTTTGTAGAGAGGGGGTCTCACTATGTTGCCCAGGCTGGTCTCGAACTCCTGGGCTCGGGCAATTCTCCTGTCACAGCCTCCCAAAGTACTGAGATTACAGGTGTGAGTCACCGTACCCAGCCAATTACTAGATTTTCTATTTGGCGTCAGTGCTTTTCTGTCTGCCCGTGCACCACAACCACAATATTCTAACCCTTTTAATTTTTGTTTTATTATCTAATAAGCCTGATTTCTAGTTATTGTTCTTTTCAGAAAAGTTCTGGCTACTCTTGCTTATTTTTCCATATAAACCTTATAAGTAACTTATCTAGTGCCAATTTGATTTGTTCAAAATTCTGATTCTTAAATTTGCAGATACCCAGAAGAAGTGAAAGCAGGAACTGGAACAGGTATTTGAAAATCCATGTTCATGGCAGCATTAGTTAGTCACAATAGCCAAAAGCAGGTTGCTTCACAGTCCATCAACGGATGAACAAATGAAATGTGGTATATACAACTAACTCTTGAACAACAGAAGTTTGAACTGTGCAGGTCATAGCATATAGAGATTTTCTTCCACCTCTGCTACCCCTGAGACAGCAAGACCAACCCCTACTCTTCCTCCTTGGCCTGTTCAAACTGAAGACGATGAGGATGACAACCTTATCAACTTCCACTTAATGAACAGTGTAAATATACAATTTTCTATTCTATAACTTACTTTACTATAAGAATATAATAAATAATACATATATAAAATATATGTTAACAGGCTATGTTATCGTTAAGGCTTCTGGTCAACAGTAGACTATAAGGAGTTAAGTTCTGGGGGAGTCAAAAGTTATACTTGGATTTTCAACTGTGTGTGGAGTCGGTGCCCATAACTTCAGCATTGTTGAAGGGTCAACTGCACACACAATGGAATATTATTCAGCCATAAAAGAAGAAAATCTTTTTTAATTTTTTTTTTAGATGGAGTCTCACCGTGATGCCCAGGCTGGAGTGCAGTGGCGTGATCTTGGCTCACTGCGAGCTCTACCTCCGGGGTTCATGCCATTCTCCTGCCTCAGCCTCCTGAGTAGCTGGAACTACAGGTGCCCACCACCATGCCCGGCTGATTTTTTTTGTATTTTTAGTGGAGACGGGGTTTCACCATGTTAGCCAGGATGGTCTCGATCTCCTGACCTCGGGATCTGCCTGCCTCAGCCTCCCAAAGTGCTGGGGTTACAGGCATGAGCCACCTGCCCGGCCAAAAGAAGAAAATTCTAAGGAATGCCAAAACATGAATAAACTTTTAAAGATATTATGCTAAGTGAAATAAGCCAGTCATCAGCGGACAAATATTGCATGATTCCACTTACATATGAGATAACCAGAACAGTCAAATTCATAAAGACAGAAAACAGAATAGTGGCTGCAAGGGGCTTCTGGGAGGGGTTAACAGGGGAGTCACTGTTTAATAGAAACAAAATTTCAGTTGGAGAAGATTTTTTTAAATTGTAGAGAAGAACGGATGGTGAGGGCTGCAAAACAATGTAAATGTACTTAATGCTGCCTCAGCCTCCGGAGAAGATGGGACTACAGGGACACGCCACCATGCATGGATAGTATTTTTTGGGTTTTTTTTTGTTCGTTTTTTTGTTTTTTGTTTTTTGAGGCAGAGTTCTGCTTTTATTGCCCAGGCTGGAGTGCAATAGTTTGATCTCGGCTCACTGCAACCTCTGCCTCCCGGGTTCAAGCAATTCTCCTCCCTCAGCCTCCCAAGTAGCTGGGATTACAGGTGTGTGCCACCACACTCCGTTAATTTTGTAGTTTTAGTAGAGATGGGGTTTCTCCATGTTGGTGAGGCTGATCTTGAACTCCCGACCTCAGGTAATCCGCCTGCCTCAGCCTCCCAAAGTGCTGAGATTACAGGCATTAGCCACTGTGCCCAGTCAGCCTGGCTAGTTTTTTAAAATGTTTTGTAGAAACAGGGTCTCTCTATGTTGCCCAGGCTGGTCTTGAACTCCTTGGCATCAGCCACTGTGCCTGACCCAGAAAACACTTTCAAGAAAAGTACAACACTTTCAGTTTGTGGCATATAATCAAAAGAGAACCAAAACATCTGAGAACAAGAGTAAAAATAAAATGCTAAACAGAAATATTAAATAAAATTAAACACATAGGTCAAGAATATATTTTAATAGAAAGTCACCAAATATTTTCTTTTCAAAAGCAGACCACAATGGGCTTTTCTTAAATTATAAAACCATTAGATGCTGAACTTGAATTTTATATTCCACACTGAAGCCCAAATTCTATCCTCATTATATTGCCTTCATAGGATCAAGAGTAAGCCAAAACATGTTACTAGTATGTTTAATTTTTTAAAAAAATTATAAAATAATGGCAATACTAACATAGAAATCATCATATGATGTAAACTTCACCAGCCAAGAAGTTCTTCTTGCTATATATAATTAAAGGAATAGATATAAGGTGCCAATTTGTCCCAGTGGCAGAGGACAAAAAGTCTTCAGGGTCTTTTTAACACCTCTTTTATTCCGAACATGAAAAACCTCTGCAATAGCACATATCTGACTTCATCTATAGTCTTTCTCACAGGATTTCTCCCTATCCCTATCTAACTAGTTATGAAAGAGGTACAATTTTGAACTATGTACTCAGTGATTTTAACTCACAAAGCGAGGTTAGACAGGCAACTTTTCTTTCATCATTAAAAGTTTTTATCTTGTCTTTCTCATAATGAACTCTGACAAAAGTTCCAGGTTTTGTCATCTTATCATATAGGACCTTTAATTCTGATGTCTCTCAAAAAGCTTGCATTCATTTCCACACAGCTGTATCTCAAAATTAATTAGTAATGTGTAACTATCGAGCAGCCATATGTGAGGATCTCTGGAGTGATTTACAATCATTAAAATGAAATCAAAGATATGAGCAGACAACCATAAAAAGCAGTATATGAATTAGTGAGTCAAAGTAATGATATTTAAGCTTAATTCTCTGGGACTAAAGAAGATATGCCTTCTAACAATTTGGTTCAATAATGATTTTTTTTCCATTAGCAAGATCAATAACGAAATGAGAAACATTCACATTCACCATTAAAACAAACCACAATACAGACTCCAGCAGATATCCTAGATATGAAAGTGAACTCTTCAATCAGCCAAATGCAGTACTGATTAGAGAAGTTCCTACTACATAATGAAATCGAGAATTGAGGATGAACCTGATTAAACTAATTACAGTAGTTTTAATCTTCCTGGCACATTTATAGCAGAGGCTGCAGAGCTCAATGGCAGGGATTTGCTCTGCCCTTCCATTTAAGGGAGCTCATGCTTCCATATTAGAAGTTATTTTGGGAAAAGAGTGACACCCTGTTTTATCTCCAAGGCTTTAGGACAGATCACAGCCCCTTAGCTGTCTATTTTGTGTATGTAAAGGGGGAAAAAAGATTTTACTGAAAGGTGAAGATTCAGGATATTTTGCATAATTGCTGCTGCCATGAAGAAGCTGGGCTCTGTGCCAACTGTTCTCTTCTCTACCATAAACATACCTCTAGCTTCAGCAGCTTTTAAAGTAAACAATCAAGATGAAGGTAAGACAACAGAATACATCACAGCAAGACTTAGAGATACCTATATACAATCAGGTCTTCTTGCTTGAATAGCATTTGTCAACAAGAACATGGAAGTGAAAACGTAGCAGTCAAATAATGTACACATGCATTCTGGACCTTTTCATAAATAGGCATAAGGAAAAAAAAAAGCACTCAGAAATGGCACCCAGCCCATAGGGCATAGGTAAGATGACAGACTGCCGGTATTCTCCTACTAACAAGTCTCAAATTCTCTGGTAAGAGCTAAGGAGCCTAGATTAGGCGTGGTATCTCACCTGTAATCCCAGGATTTTGGGAGGCTGAGGCATGCAGATCACTTGAGGCCAGGAGTTTGATACGAACCTGGTCAACATGGGGAAACCCTGTCTCTGCTAAAAATACAAAATTAGCCAAACATGGTGGCACATGCCTGTAATCTCAGCTACTCAGGAGACTGAGGCATGAGAATCACTTGAACCTGGGAGGTAGAGGTTGCAATGAGCTGAGATTGCACCACAGCACCCCAGCCTGGGTGACAGAATGAGACTCTGTCTCTAAATAAATAAATAAATAAATGAAAAGAAACAATTACAAAAAAAAAAAAAGAGCTAAGGAGCCTAAACACAAACAATTGGTTTAAAAAATAAAAATGAGGCCGGGCGCGGTGGCTCAAGCCTGTAATCCCAGCACTTTGGGAGGCCGAGACGGGCGGATCACGAGGTCAGGAGATCGAGACCATCCTGGCTAATACGGTGAAACCCCGTCTCTACTAAAAATACAAAAACTAGCCGGGCGAGGTGGCGGGCGCCTGTAGTCCCAGCTACTTGGGAGGCTGAGGCAGGAGAATGGCGGAAACCCAGGAGGCGGAGCTTGCAGTGAGCTGAGATCTGGCCACTGCACTCCAGTCCGGGCGACAGAGCGAGACTCCGCCTCAAAAAAAAAAAAATAAATAAAAATAAAAATAAAAATAAAAATAAAAATGAAACAAAAGGCAGTTGGATAAACAATACTCTATAGTACTAATAATAAAATTGTTTGACTTGGGCTCATATGGTACCACCTATTAGAGGTAAGTCATTAAGATGTGTTAAACTCTTTCAAAAGGTGTTTGACATCTAAAAATATTTCTTTCTTCCTTATTTTTTACATCAGAAATGGGGTCTCATTATGTTGCCAAGGCTGGATTTGAACTCCTGGCCTCAAGCAATCCTCCTGCCTCAGTCTTCTGAGTAACTGGAATTACAAGCCTGAGTCACCATGCCCAACTTCAAAATGTTTTCTTAAACTAAGACTATTTTCAGATTTTTTAATTATTTATTATATATTGTCTCACTCTGTCGCCAAGACTGGAGTGCAGTGGCATGATCTCAGCTCACTGCAACCTCCACCTCTTGAGTTCAAGCGATTCTCCTGCTTCTGCCTTCCAAGTAGCTGGGACTACAGGTGCATGCCACCATGCCCGGCTAATTTTTGTATTTTTAGTAGAGACAGGGTTTCGTCATGTTGGCCAGGCTGGTTTCGAACTAGTGGCCTCAAGTGATCTACCATGCCCAGCTGACTTTCAGATGTTTTTAAATGGAGATACCATAGACAGGTTCACTTATCATTATGTGCCATAATAAAATACTTAAGGCCAGGCATGGTGGCTCACGCCTGTAATCCCAGCACTTTGGAAAGCCAAAGCAGGTGATCACTTGAGGCCAGGAGTTCAAGACCAGCCTGGCCAACATGGGGAAACCCCATCTCTACTTAAAATACAAAAATTAGCTGGGCGTGGTGGCAGGCGCCTGTAATCCCAGCTACTTGGGAGGCTCAGGCAGAAGAATTGCTTTAACTGCGGAGACAGAGGTTGCAGTGAGCCACAATTGCGCCACTGCACTCCACCTTGGATGACAGAGCAAGACTGTCTCAAAAAGTAAATTAAAAATTAAAATAAAAAATAAAAATAAAATACTTAAAGGGAAGATTTTGTTTGACCTTTTATAAAATAAATGGGTTTTTCTTTCTCTTTTTTTTTTTTTTTTGAGACAGTTTTGCTCTGTCACAAGGCTGGAATGCAGTAGCACAATCTCAGCTCACTGAAATCTCCACCTCCCGGTTTCAAGTGATCATCATGCTTCATCCTCCCGAGTAGCTGGGACTACAGGTGCGTGCCACCATGCCTGGCTAATTTTTATATTTTTAGTAGAGACTGGGTTTTACCATGTTGACCAGGCTGGTCTTGAACTCCTGACCGCGGGTGATCTGCCCACCTTGGCATCCGCAAATTCTTAAAAATAGCAATCTACAGACTGTTTTATTTATTCAATTTCTGAGACAGACTTTTGCTCTGTTGCCAGGCTGGAGTGCAGTGGCGCAATCTCGGCTCACTGCAACCTCCACCTCCCGGGTGCAAGCGATTCTCCTGCCTCAGCCTCCCGAGTAGCTGGGACTACAGGCACATGCCACCATGCCCAGCTAACTTTTGTATTTTTAGTAGAGACGGGGTTTCACCATGTTGGCCAGGATGGTCTCGATCTATTGACCTCGTGATCTGCCCGCCTCAGCCTCCCAAAGTGCTGGGATTATAGGCATGAGCCACTGCACCTGGCCTAGAGATTGTTTTAAATAGGCATGAAGTTTTACTATGTATTTTTAGCAAATGAGAGAAGAGGAAATATTTGAGTAATACCGTTATGACTTTTTCTTTCTTTCTTTCTTTTTTTTTTTTGAGACGGAGCCTCACACTATCACCTGGGTTGGAGTGCAATGGAACTATCTCGGCTCACTGCAACCTCCGCCTCCCGGGTTCAAGCAATTCTCCTGCTTCAGCCTTCCGAGTAGCTGGGATTACAGGCACACGCCGGCACGCGCCACCACGCCCAGGAGATTTTTCGTATTTTTAGTAGAAATGGGGTTTCACCATGTTGCTCAGGATAGTCTCAATCTCTTGACTTCATGATTCTCCTGTCTTGGCCTCCCAAAGTGCTGGGATTACAGGCATGAGCCACCGCGCCTGGCCGACAGCATATTTAAAAGCAACATCTTAGGAATAAGGAAATAAATCCACAATCTCAAGCTATATTTTAAGCACTGTATTTTTGGTAATGATGATGGTGTTTGTTTTATGCTTACAGATCTTGTCTTCAGTCTTACTGAACTGTTTTTAAAGCATTTTCTGTGTTGCTCATAAAAAGCAAAAACTTAAAAGATCCCCCTGACACTCAAGGAGCCAAAGAAATAGAGAAATCAATTAATAATTATTATATAATATGCTATATATTAAAAACAGAAAAATATGCAATAGAAACACAGAGGATAGAGTAACTAACTTCCTGGAAAGGTTCAAGGAACATTTCACAGAATTGGGGGATGTCTAAGCTGAGTCTTTCCATTCCCTCATACTCCTTCCTTTCTCTATTGCACAGTGAAACTTTTTTATCCTTTTTGCTTTTTATTTAAAAATTTAGTAATTAAATTTGATAATTAAATTAAGATAAATTAAATTATCTTAAATTTAAGATAAATGAAGATAAATGAGAAAAATTAAATCATTTTTCTCATTTATCTTAGGTAATTTTAGTTATCGAGGTTGAGACAAATATAATTTTTAAGAGTTACCAAGTATGCTTAGGGGAATTTCCACATTTCGTAATTCCTAACCTTCATAATTGCCCTAACCGTTATAATCAACAAACAGCTTAGAAAGAAAGATTACCAAACTCCCCTGCCTTGGATTATTATTTTTGGCATCTGCTTTTGATCTCATCAGCTATCTTTTGGAGCCCCCAGCCTATAAAATCAAAGACTAGGCAAGGAACTACACAATAATCACACTCAGTAATCTTGCTAAGAAATGAAAAGGTGAGGCTGAGAAGCAGGTGCCATTTTGTTTCACTGTTTTTACTGTGAGAGTTACTATCAAATCCTACAGAAAGATGTTAGGATCATTTTTGTGCCTTCATATATATTCTCAGATGTTAGTAATTCAATGTAGCTTCACTAAATATAGCTAAAATATTCTAGTGTATGTATCTACCATCTGTGCATTTTTGTCAAAATGCCTTTGTGTACCTCCTAAACTCTGACTTCCTAATATAGAACTTTTTATTGCAAGCTTGTGTACTTGATTTTGATATGTTTTCCAAAAATAAAAGTAAAATATACATAGTAAATTAGGACTTGGCTGTTAAAAAATAGCCTAGTTCAGTACCTGTTTTGTTTCAAAAGTGAGTTCTGGTTACAATTTCACCTTAATAATACGTATCATTTCTGACATCTTTGTTGACATTATCTTCTTTTGATAATCAGTGTTCTCCAAATTTAGGTCATAGTTTAGAGATACTAAAGCATTAGTATACCATAATCCAGATTATAGAAAGATCTGTATTTACATTAAGCAGTTCCAGGGAAGCCACAGTTAATATGTAAACTACCACCCTCTTCCCTGGTAGGTCCTTACCCAATCATATATTCCACTCCATCTCTCTGTCACCCAGGCTGGAGTGCAGTGACATGAACACAACTTACTGCAGCCTCGACCTCCTGTGCTCAAGTGATCCTCCTGCCTCAGCATCCTGAGTAGCTAGGATGACAGGTGTAAGCCACCTGGCTTACACTTGTATTTTTTGTACAGGGGTAATTCACCATGTTGCCAGACTGTTCTTGAACTCCTGAGCTCAAGTGACCCACCCACCCTGGCCTCCCTAAGTGCTAGGATTACAGGTGTGAGCCACCATGTCCAGCCCATAACTCTTGACATAAGGCATTTGCTGGTGCAAAATGACATTCATTTGTAAAGAAAAGGCAAAGGTTATTAAGTAGGCCCTGGATGACACCCTCTTATTTTTCTACTGTTTAGTTTGGGATATGGAAAGGTAGGTATTAGACATAAAACATTATTTTTCCTTTCTTTTTGTTTTTTTGTTTTGTTTTGTTTTTTTCTGAGACGGAGTCTCGCTCTGTTGCCCAGGCTGGAGTGCAGTGGCACAATCTCAGCTCACTGCAAGCTCCGCCTCCCGGGTTCCCGCCATTCTCCTGCCTCAGCCTCCTTTCATTTTGGAAGATAATTCTTACTTGCTAGATTTTTTTTTTTTTTTTTTTTTTTGAGACGGAGTCTCGCTCTGCCGCCCAGGCTGGAGTGCTGTGGCCAGATCTCAGCTCACTGCAAGCTCCGCCTCCTGGGTTCACGCCATTCTCCTGCCTCAGCCTCCCGAGTAGCTGGGACTACAGGCGCCCGCCACCGCGCCCGGCTAGTTTTTTGTATTTTTTAGTAGAGACGGGGTTTCACCATGTTAGCCAGGATGGTCTCGATCTCCTGACCTCGTGATCCGCCCGTCTCGGCCTCCCAAAGTGCTGGGATTACAGGCTTGAGCCACCACGCCCAGCTACTTGCTAGATTTTTAAGTGGTTAGTTTAAAAAATATACACACAGAGAATCTTCTAACAGATCAGCAACACCCAAGAGTCAAGCTGAGCTTTGCCAGTTGTGTATCCTGAATCCCCAATATGTGTTACTTCCCTTCCTAATAGTGGCAACTATAAAAAATACGTTGCAACTCACCCTTAAACCTGATCTCTAATGCCACCTGCTGTTGCAGTTCTGTAAGAAGAAGCTCTACGAATCTGCCCCAATATTACATAGCTTTTGACTTTCACTTCCTCATGAAGCCCTCATGAAGATTACAGGCTGGCTCAGGCCTGTAATCCCAGCACTTTGGGAGGCCGAGGCAGGCGGATCATCTAAGGTCAGGAGTTCGAGACCAGCCTGACCAACATGGTGAAATCCCATCTCTACTAAAAATACAGAATTTAGCCAGGCATGTTGGCACACAACTGTAATCCCAGCTACTCGGGAGGCTGAGGCAGGAGAATCGCTTGAATCCAGGAGGCAGAGGTTGCAGTGAGCTAACACCACTGTACTCCAGCCTGGGCAATAAGAGGGAAACTCCGTCTCACACACACAAAAAAAGATTTGCAATTACAGCTATAAATGACAGGGCCCCTACTTACCACAAGCAAACCCAAATTTCTGAAATAGAAAAATAGTCCAAAAAGGCAATTTTATCTTTTAATTTTTCCTCTAAGAGGAATACTACTACAAAGTAGGACCACAAACTTAAAAAAAAAAAAAAAAAGAAAAAACCTAAGAAAAAATAAGTATGGTCACGCAATTCTTTTTGTTTTTTTCCACCACGCCTGGCCTCATTATTTATATTTTCTTAGTATTTACCTACAGTAAAGAACTGTCAAATTCTTGTTTTATAGCACAACTGAGAAAAATCTGTGAGACATCCTAAGTGTGCATTTTCCCTTTATTATTTACTTTGTCCCAAAAGCCTTTCTCTTTCCAGCAAATTCTAACAAAGTGGTCAACACCTAATTTTAAGCATGAGCCCTTCTTTGCATATTCTCTTGCTCACCCTCCTCTCCAGTGATTCTGTGATTCACATATACACTCTTGTCTGTATGTATTTCTATCATGGCAGTTACCATGTTATAGCATAATTATTTTTTTACAGCACATGGAAAAACAAATCAAAGAATGCTGTGACTCTACCCTAGAGACTATAGACAAAGTTAAGTGATATAAAACTTTAACCTCCTTTGTGAAAGTATAAATCAAAATATTAGTCCTTTTGAACAGTTATTGTAAGTGTAAAAGGCACATTAAAGACACAAATTTAAGATGAAAATGTTTAAGATAAAAATGTTTAAAATTATTACTAGTGGTTGCAAAACTCTGTGTACACTTAACGTACTGAATATACTAAAAACACTGAATTGTACATTTTAAAAGGACAAATTTTATGGTATTTGAATTATATCTCAATTAAAAATATATATGTTTTATAGAAAACTGGGCTAACTTAAAATAGGGTATAATTTAAAGGAACTATTATATCTAGAAAACTTACACTATTTTTTTTTTTAATTATACTTTCTTTAAGTTCTAGGGTACTTGTGCACAACATGCAGGTTTGTTACATATGTATACATGTGCCATGTTGATGTGCTGCACCCGTTAACTCGTCATTTACATTAGGTATATCTCCTAATGCTATCCCTCCCCACTCCTCCCACCCCATGACAGGCCCCAATGTGTGATGCTCCCCACCCTGTGTCCAAGTGTTCTCATTGTTCAATTCCCACCTATGAGTGAGAACATGCAGTGTTTGGTTTTCTGTCCTTGCAATAGTTTGCTCAGAATGATGGTTTCCAGCTTCATCCATGTCTCTACAAAGGACATGAACTCATCCCTTTTTTTATGGTTGCACAGTATTCCATGGTGTATATGTTAACACACTATTATTATCTAACAAATACAAAGGAAAAAAAATCCAAAACCTAGGGTAATGTCAAACCAGTTTTTTTTCCAACAACTCCATTTCAAAATAATTGGAACTTGTTTGCAGCTCTTTAAAAACTGGCGGGCAAATAATCTCTACTGAGCAAGAAGAACTGAGGCACTATTATTACCCATTTTTCTTATTTAAGAAACAACATTAGGCTGGTCACGGTGGCTCACGCCTGTAATCCTAGCACTTTGGGATGCTGAGGTGGGTGGATCACCTGAGGTTAGGAGTTCGAGATTAGCCTGGCCAACATGGCACAACCCCGTCTCTGCTAAAAATACAAAAATTAACCGGGCATGGTGGCGTGTGCCTGTAGTACCAGCTACCTGGGAGGCTGAGGTGGGAGAACTGCTTGAACCTGGGAGGTGGAGGTTGCAGTAAGGCCAAGATTATGCCACTGAACTCCAGCCTGGGCAATGGAGTGAGACTCCATCTCAAAAAAAAAAAAGAAAAAAAAAAAAAGAAAAAGAAAAGAAAAAGAAACATTAATCTACCAGTTATAGAGCATTATAAAATTTAAAATTCCAGGACAGGCTTTAAGTCTAATACTTGGATGCATGTGTGCATGTGGGTTTTAATAATTCTCAGCCGGGCATGGTGGCTCACACCTGTAATCCTAGCACTTTGAGAGGCTGAGGCAGGAGGATCGTTTGAGCTCAGGAGTTCAAGACCAGCCTGGCCAACATAGCCAGACTGTTTCTATAAAAAAGAAAAATATTTAACTTTATTAAATTTTATTTAAAAGGTAATAATAATAATTCTCCAAAAAAAATCACTTAGGCCAGGCACGGTGGCTCAGGCCTCTAATCCCAGCACTTTGGGAGGCTGAGGCAGGCAGATCACCTGAGGTCAGGAGTTTGAAACCAGCCTGACCAACATGGAGAAACCCTGTCTCTATTAAAAACACAAAATTAGCCAGGCATGGTGGTGCATGTCTGTAATCCCAGCTACTAGGGAGGTTGAGGCAGGAGAATCGCTTGAACCCGGGAGGTGGAGGTTGCGGTGTGCCGAGATCACACCATGGCATTCCAGCCTGGACAACAAGAGCGAAACTGCGTCTCAAAAAAAAAACAAAAACTCACTTCACTGAAATTCAAAATTACTTCTTCAATGAACTGCTTCTTAGATGGCACAGAATTTTCTTTTCTAAACAGAAAACCATTTTTGGACTGGAAGTTATAATTATGGCTATGAATTTTACTTGTAATTCATTGTGTTCATGAAATCCACTCATTTAGACTACAGTAACATCAAATAAACTATCCAATGACAAAAATGTTAGTCAACAAAGCACCAAATTTCAATGCTATTTGACTAATACGTAATCTGGTCATCATAATCATGAGACACAGTATATTGACATGACCAAATGCAGTGGTTCACGCCTGTAATGCCGGCGTGTTGGGAGGACAAGGAAGGAGGACTGATTCAGCACAGGAGTTCGAGACCAGCCTGGGCAACACAACAAGACACTGTCTCTACAAAAATAAAATAAAATTAGCCAAGTGTGGTGGCACACACCTGTGGTCCTAGTGATTCTGGAAGCTGAGATGGGAAGATTACTTAAGCCCATGGGGGCCAAGACTGCTGTGGACCATGATCATGCCACTGCACAGCCTTGGGCAACAGACTGTCTCTTTAAAAGAAGACCCTGTCTCTTAAAAAAGGTATGTATCTACCATCTGTGCATTTTTCTCAAACTGCCTTTGTATACCTCCTAAACTCTGACTTCCTAACATAGTAGAACCTTTTATTGCAAGCTTATATACTTGACATTTTTTTATTTTTTCCGCTAAGTATACTAAATGAACTACAATCACATGTTATATAACTCCAAAAATGGAATTTTCTTTAAATGCTGGAAAGAAATGTACCATTGCTCCATCTCCGTTTAAGTTACTGTGTGATAAATACAAGTAAATATTGTGACTTCCATCTCTACTTTCGCTTTCTAAAATACTGCTGTAGAAAAATGAATGTACCATTCTGACAGCTTATGAAATGGCAGACACCACATGTAACTGCATCAAAGCCAAACATAAATTTTTAGAGAAAAATTACAAGAAAGTTTTTCCTTCCACTTGGGAGGAAAAAAGAAAACAAGAAAACCTACTATAAAATTAATAATGATTCCAAGCATGGTGGCTCATGCCTGTAATCTTAGCACTTTGGAGGTCAAGGCAGGCAAATCACTTGAGGCCAGGAGTTCGAGACCAGCCTAGCCAACATGGCGAAACCCCAACTCTACTAAAAATACAAAAATTAGCCAGACATGATGGCATTCACCTGTAATCCCAGCTACTCAGGAGGCTGAGGCACAAGAATCACTTGAACCCCAGAAGGTGGAGATTGCAGCGAGCCAAAATTGCACCACTGCACTCCAGCCTGTATGACAGAGCGAGACTCTGTCTCAAAAATAAAAATAAAATAATGAACATTATTTCTTATAAAACAATCAGGGGATGTCTACTTCTAGCAATATGCCAGGCTAAATACTGTAAAGAGTCTTCTATTACAACAAAATAACTCAAACCAGCATAAAATACGTTTCTTACACTGCTGCCTCATAGGAGTAAGAAAAAGCTCCAAGAGGACCAAAAGAAAAGAAAAAAAAAGGGCTGACCTAAATAGGCATGAAAACACAGTGGGTAAGTCCATCAAGTCATGTGCTAGTGGCAAAATGGAGACCCCAGGAAAGGTGTCAGTAACGTACCCTAACTCCTGGAAAAGTAAAGTCAAAGCCTCTCAAAGTAGTCATCATCAAATTAGGCTCCAAATTCAACCACAGATAAAGATGAACAATATACAAACTTTATAATCAGTCAAATTCTAGAAAAATTCTAGAAAAAAATTATTTTCACTGAAATTACATTAATTTATAAATTATAAATTAATAATAAATTTATAAATAGGCAAAAGTACAGGGAGCACACTAAAATATAAGTTAGGAGAATGGATTAGTCCTACCTATAAAACAAAATACTTAAAACTGTACCATAGTGGCCAGGTGCCATGGCTCACACCTGTAATCCTAATGATTTGCCAGGCTGGGACAGGGGGATCGCTTGATCCCCAGGAGCTCAAGGTTACAGTGAGCTATGATCACACCACTGCACCACAGCCTGGTTAAAAAAGACAAGACTCAGACTCTTAAAAATAAACAAACAAACAAAAAATGTAAATAAATGGAAACATCACTGATACTAAATGGAAAACCAGACTTGAACCAAGTACATAAAGAAATTCAGTGTATGACAAAGCAGCCTTTCAAATCAGAGAAGTAAAGATGGACTTCTTAATAATAGTGTTGCGGCCAGGCTCAGTGGCTCACGCCTGTAATCCCCAGCACTTTGGGAGGCCAAAGCAGAGGGATCACCTGAGGTCAGGAGTTCGAGACTAGCCTGACCAACATAAGGAAAGCCTGTCTCTACTAAAAATACAAAACTTAGCTGGGCGTGATGCCGCGTGTCTCTAATCCCAGCTACTTAGGAGGCTGAGGCAGGAAAATTGCTTGAACCCAGGAGGCAGAGGTTGCAGTGAACCCAGATTGTGCCACTGCACTCCAGCCTGGGCGACAGAGCGAGATTCTATCTCAAATAATAATAATAAGTATTGGGACAACCATGTAGCCATTTGGAAAGAGATAAATTTGGAACCATAACTCATAAACCATAACAAACTCCAAATGGATCAAGGATTTATATGTTAAAAAATAAAATACTACAACGATCTGCAAAACAACATAAGGAAATCCTTTATAAACTTCGAAAGAAGGTCTTTCTAATGATACATCAAAAATCCAGAAGCCTTAAGAAGATTTACAAATTATATCAGGTAAAAAGCTAAATATTTCTGTATGGCAAAATAACATAACCAAAGTCTAAAGACAAATAACAAACTGGAAAAAGAAAATTATAGGCTGGGTGCAGCGGCTCACAGCTATAATCCCAGCACTTGGGGAGGCCGGGGCAGGTGGATCACAAGGTCAGGAGTTCGAGACCAGCCTGACTAACTTGGAGAAACCCCGTCTCAACTAAAAATACAAAAATTACCCAGGCGTGGTGGTGCACACCTGTAATCCCAGCTACTCGAGGCTGAGGCAAGATAATCATTTGAACCCGGGAGGTGGAGGTTGCAGTGAGCCGAGATCGCACCACTGCACTCCTCCAGCCTGGGCCACAGAGCAAGACTGTCTCAAAAAAAAAAAAATTACGTAAGTCACATTTCCAAGGGCTAAAGAAGTTCTCATAGCCCTGTTATGGAAAAATCTTTAAAATATACTATTTCATAGAAAAAAGATACAGAGCAGTATGTACAGTGTGCTACTATTTACATTTTAAAATGGGGAAAGAACATGTATGTAGGGGATGCATACTGGCTTATAAGTGCAAATATATTTCTGGAAGATACCAAAGACAGCAAGGTTGGAGTTACTCTTCTGGAAGTTTCTTTGTACCAACTCTGATTCCCAACAATTTATTCTTTTTTTTTTGAGACGGAGTCTTGCTCTATCGCCCAGGCTGGAGTGCAGTGGCGCAATCTCGGCTCACTAAAAGCTCCGCCTCCTGGGTTCACGCCACCCTCCTGCCTCAGCCTCCCGAGCGGCTGGGACTACAGGTGCCTGCCACCACGCCCGGCTAATTTTTTGTATTTTTAGGAGAGACGGGGTTTCACCGTGTTAGCCAGGATGTTCTTGATCTCCTGACCTTGTGATCTGCCCGCCTTGGCCTCCCAAAGTGCTGGGATTATAGTCGTGAGCCACCGCGCCTGGCCAACAATTTATTCTTAATGTGATACGATTCTTCAAGCGAAGGTGAACCTGAAAACACATTTTTTTTTTTTTTTTTTTGGGAGACAGGATCTCGCTGTCACCTAGACTGCCCAGCTAAAATTAAGTCTTATTTTTTACCTAAAATAGGCTGATGGAAGCCACAGTAAACATATACAGAACAAAAATTTTCACTGAAAGTAAACTGATGAGATAATTAACTTTTATATAGCAAAATATTACCCAGAAAAATGACACCTGAACAAATCTAGAAATTGACAGTTGAAAATCATATTATTAACCTAAAAATTCTCAACTTTTGAACCTCAAATATAAGAGTCTGACATTTTAAAATAAATTAAAAATTTCCAAGTAATAAAAGTATGAAATATGAGGTAACATACTATGCATTAACCATCCATGATACATAAATCATCAAGCAGAATAACCATTTCTTAAAGAAAATAAAGAAGACTTGAATATACTGAAAATGTCTTCAGGTTTCCCTTTGTTAGAAAAAACACCACCACAGTTAAGAACTCACTGGAACCAAAGTTTATACAAAGAAACATTAGAAGAATAATCTAAATGTGGCATTCTCTTTTTGAGTCTAATTCATTAGCCATCTTCACTACATTGAAACTACAAAATTCCCATAGGGATTATTGCAGTTTGATATACTTACAATGTTTTTCTAGATTCTCTCAGGAGAGTCTGAGGTTTTATTCCCTTTCTGGAGACTTTCCAAACTTCAATCCACTGTCATTTATTCCTTAACAAGGTATTAAAATTAAGAGCAGGACACAAACAAATCAAGATTCACGAACAAGACTGTTTCTTTTTTGTTAGTTTGTTTTTGAGACAGTCTTGCCATGTTGCCAGGCTAGAGTACAGTGGCGCAATCTCAGCTCACTGCAACCTCCGCCTCCCGGGTTGAAGCAATTCTCCTGCCTCAGCCTCCCGAGTCACTGGGATGATAGGCATGCGCCACCACACCCAGCTAATTTCTATATTTTTAGTAGAAATGGGGTTTCACCATGTTGGCCAGGATAGTCTCGATCTCTTGACCCTGTGATCCACCCACCTCAGCCTTCCAAAGTGCTGGGATTACAGGGGTGAGCCGCTGCGTCCGGCAAGATTGTTTCTTTTTTTTCTTTTTGAAATGGAGTTTCGCTCTTGTTGCCCAGGCTGGAGTGCAATGGCGCGATCTCAGCTCACCGCAACCTCTGCCTCCTGGGTTCAAGTAATTCTCCTGTCTCAGCTTCCCAAGTAGCTGGGATTACAGGCATGCACCACCACGCCTGGCTAATTTTTTGTATTTTTAGTAGAGACGGGGTTTCTCCATGCTGGTCAGGCTGGTCTTGAACTTCCGACCTCAGGTGATCCACCAGCCTGGGCCTCCCAAAGTGCTGGGATTACAGGCGTGAGCCACCATGCCCAACCAAGATTGTTTCTTATTCTCTTATTTCCCTATGGTCACTAAAGAAGAAAACACCATCCTTTTTCACAATCTCAATAGGAGTTCCCCTTCAGGGCTGCTTCTTTTGGAGCACTGAAGATAAAGTAGAAAGGCAAAAGATCGGCCAGGCGCGGTGGCTCACGCCTGTAATCCCAGCACTTTGGGAGGCCAAGGCGGGTGGATCATGAGTTCAGGAATTCAAGACCAGCCTGACCAACATGGTGAAATCTCGTCTCTACTACAAATACAAAAATGAGCCGGGCGCGGTGGCAGGTGCCTGTAATGTCAGCTACTCAAGAGGCTGAGGCAGGAGAATCACTTGAACCTGAGCAGCAGAGGTTGCAGTAATCCGAGATCACACCACTGCACTCAAGCCTGGGTGACAGAGTAAGACTCTGTCAAGAAAGGAAGGAAGGAAGGCAAAGGATCTTCGACTTTTTTTTTTGAGATGGAGTCTCGCTCTGTCACTCAGGCTGGAGTACAGTGGTGTGATCTCGGCTCACTGCAACCTCCATCTCTTGGGTTCAAGAGCTTCTCCTGCTTCAGTCTCCTGAGTAGCTGGGGGTATAGGTGATCACCACCACACGCAGCTAATTTTTGTATTTTTAGTAGAGATGGGGTTTCACCATGTTGGTCAGGCTGGTCTCAAACTCCTGACCTCAAGTGATCCACCTGCCTCAGCCTCCCAAAGTGCTGAGATTAGTCTTATGTTTTAAAAAAAATACACGTATCAAGCCGGGCACAGTGGCTCACTGGCATGGTGGCTGACACCTGTAATCCCAGCACTTTGGGAGGCTGAGATAGGAGGATCACCTGAGCCCAGGACTTCAAGACCAGCCCAGGCAACAAAAGGAGCAACATTTCTACAAAAAATAAAAATATTAGAAGTGTGGTGACACACATCTGTAGCCGCAGCTTCTTGGGAGGCTGAGGTGGTAGGATTGCTTGAGCCCAGGAGGCCAAGGTCAAGGCTACAGTGAGTCTAATCACATCACTGCACTCCAACCTAGGCAATAGCAAGATGCTGTCTCAAACAAACAAAACTATAGATATACAATTACAAATTATATATATAATGAGTAATTCTTACACGTTAGGATGGCTATAATTTTTTTAAAACACAGAATAACTGTTACCGAGGATGTGGAAGAACCAGAACATTTTTGAGTTCCTGGTGGGAATGTAAAATTGTCCAGCCCCTGTGGAAAACAGTATGGTAATTATTTCAAAAAATTAAACACAGAATTATAATGTCCCAGTCAGGCATGGTGGCTCACATCTGTAATCCCAGCTCATTGGGAGGCTGAGGCGGATAGACTGCTTTAGTCCAGGAGTTCAAGATCAGCCTGGGCAACATGGTAAAACCCCTGTATCTACTAAAACTACAAAAAATGAGCCAGGAGTGGTTGTGCATGCCTGTAGCCAGGCTACTCAGGAGGTTGAGGTGGGAGAATCATCTGAGCACAGGAGGTCAAGGCTGCAGTGAGCTGTGACTACCCCACTGCACTCCAGCCAGAGCAACAGGAGTGAGACCCTGTATCAGAAAAAAAAAAATCCACAATGTCCAGCCTGGGTGACAGAGCGACACTCAATCTCTTACCAAAAAAACTGTAGTATGACCCAAAAATTCCACTTCCACATATATAGCCAAAAGACGTGAAAGCAGGGACGCAGATATTTCTACACACATGTTCAGCATTAGTCACAATTGTTAAAAGCTGGAAGCAATACCAGTGTCCATCCATAGATGGACTAGATTAATTTATCTAGTAAAATACTACCCAGTAACAGCTGAACAAATCTAGCAATTAACAGTTGACAATCATATTAACCAAAAAATTCACAAACAGCTTCTGAATCTGACATATCCATAGAATGAACAAAATTTGTTATATATATACACTGGAATATTATTCAGCCTTAAAAACAAAAGCAACTCTGACATACTCCAAAATGGACAAACCTTGAGGACATTATGCTAAGGGAAATAAGGCAGTCACCTACCACTGCTCAGTGAAATAAAAGAGGACACAAACAAATGGAAGAACATACCATGCTCATGGATAAGAAGAATCAATTATCGTGAAAATGGCCATACTGCCCAAGGTTATTTATAGATTCAATGCCACCCCATCAAGCTACCAGTGAGTTTCTTCACAGAATTGGAAAAAACTGCTTTAAAGTTCATATGGAAGGCCGGGCGCGGTGGCTCAAGCCTGTAATCCCAGCACTTTGGGAGGCCGAGACGGGCGGATCACGAGGTCAGGAGATCGAGACCATCCTGGCTAACATGGTGAAACCCCGTCTCTACTAAAAATACAAAAAACTAGCCGGGCGAGGTGGCGGGCGCCTGTAGTCCCAGCTACTTGGGAGGCTGAGGCAGGAGAATGGCGTGAACCCGGGAGGCGGAGCTTGCAGTGAGCCGAGATTGCGCCACTGCACTCTAGCCTGGGCGACAGAGCGAGACTCCGCCTCAAAAAAAAAAAAAAAAAAAAGGATAAAAAAAAAGTTCATATGGAACCAAAAAAGAGCCTGCACTGCCAAGACAATCCTAAGTCAAAAGGACAAAGCTGGAGGTGTCACGCTACCTGACTTCAAACTATACTACAAGGCTACAGTAACCAAAACAGCATGGTACTGGTACCACAACAGAGATATAGACCAATGGAACAGATCAGAGTCCTCAGAAATAATACCACACATCTACAGCCATCTGATCTTTGACAAACCTGAGAGAAACAAGAAATGGGGAAAGGATTCCCTATTCAATAAATGGTGCTGGGAAAATTGGCTAGCCATAAGTAGAAAGCTGAAACTGGATCCTTTCCTTACCCCTTATACGAAGATTAATACAAGATGGATTAGAGACTTAAATGTTAGACCTAATACCATAAAAATCCTAGAAGAAAATCTAGGTAGTACCATTCAGGACATAGGCATGGGCAAGGACTTCATGTCTAAAACACCAAAAGCAACGGCAGCAAAAGCCAAAATTGACAAATGGGATCTAATTAAACTAAAGAGCTTCTGCACAGCAAAAGAAACTACCATCAGAGTGAACAGGCAACCTACAGAATGGGAGAAAATGTTTGCAACCTACTCATCTGACAAAGGGCTAATATCCAGAATCTACAAATAACTCAAACAAATATACAAGAAAAAAACAAACAACCCCATCAAAAAGTGGGCACAGGATATGAACAGACATTTCTCAAAAGAAGACATTCATACAGCCAACAGACACATGAAAAAACGCTCATCATCACTCACCATCACAGAAATGCAAATCAAAACCACAATGAGATACCATCTCACACCAGTTAGATTGGCAATCATTAAAAAGTCAGGAAACAACAGGTGTTGGAGAGGATGTGGAGAAATAGGAACACTTTTACACTGTTGGTGGGATTGTAAACTAGTTCAACCATTATGGAAAACAGTATGGCAATTCCTCAAGGATCTAGAACTAAATGTACCATATGACCCAGCCATCCCACTACTGGGTATATACCCAAAGGATTATAAATTATTCTACTACAAAGACACATGCACACGTATGTTTATTGCGGCACTATTCACAATAGCAAAGACTTGGAATCAACCCAAATGTCCATCTGTGACAGACTGGATTAAGAAAATGTGGCACATATACACCATGGAATACTATGCAGCCATAAAAAAGGATGAGTTGGGTCCTTTGTAGGGACATGGATGCAGCTGGAAACCATCATTCTTAGCAAACTACCACAAGAACAGAAAACCAAACACCGCATGTTCTCACTCATAGGTGGGAACTGAACAATGAGATCACTTGGACTCGGGAAGGGGAACATCACACACTGGGGCCTATCATGGGGAGGGGGGAGGAGGGAGGGATTGCATTGGGGAGTTATACATGATATAAATGATGAATTGATGGGTGCTGACGAGTTGATGGGTGCAGCACACCAACATGGTATAAGTATACATATGTAACAAACCTGCACGTTATGCACATGTACCCTAGAACTTAAAGTATAATAAAAATAAATAAATAAATAAAAAATAAAAAATAATAAAAAATAAAAAATAAAATAAGGCAGTCACCTAAGGACAAATATTGTATGACTCTACTTATATGAGGTAATTTCAGTAGTTAAATTCAGAGACAGAAAGTAGAGTACCAGTTTCACTAGGGGCTGCAGGAGGGGGAATGAAGAGTTAATAGAGTGTCAGCTGGAAAATATCAAAAAGATGTGGAGCTGGTGGGTGGGGATGGTTGCACAAAAAGTGCATCTATCTAATGCCACAAAATTATATACTTACAAATGGTTAAAATGGAAAAGTTCAGGTTATATGCAGTCTACCACAGTTTACATATATGCATATACATACATATACACTCATTTATTTTTTTAAAACTATATAATTGTTATATATTATAAATATAACAGGTAATACTGGTGTAAAAGTAACCACAGTTTTTGCATTGTTGAAATTTGCCACTTGATATTGGAATACATTCTTAAATGTAGTTATATTATATATCATTTTAATGCACATTTCTCACTTTATGTTTTTTTGCTAATGACTTATTACTTGCTGTTTATTTTGTATTTATTTTAGACTATGGAAACGTCAGACTAAAAGCAAATTTAAGTGATTTTCTTATTTGGGTTTAAAATGGGTCATAAAGCAGCGGAGACAACTTGCAACATCAACAACACATTTGGCCCAGGAACTGCTAACTAATGTACAGTACAGCGGTGGTTCAGCAAGTTTTGCAAAGGAGATGAGAGCCTTGAAGATAAGAAGCACAGTGGCTGGCTGTCAGAAATTGACAACAACTGAGAGCAATCATCAAAGCTGATCCTTTTAAAACTACACGAGAAGTTGCCAAGGAACTCAACTTCAACCATTCTACGGTCATTTGGCATTTTACACACCAACAAGGAAAAATTTCTCAAGATTGTGATGTGGGACAAAAAGTGGATTTTATATGACAACCGGCAACAACCAGATCAGTGGTTGGACCCAGAAGAAGCTCCAAAGCACTTTTCAAAGCCAAACTTGCACCAAAAAAGATCATGGTCACTGTTTGGCAGTCTGCTGCCAGTCTGATCCACTACACCTTTCTGAATCCCAGCAAAACCATTTCATCTGAGATGTATGCTCAGCAAATTGATGAGATGTACCAAAAACTGCAATGCCTGCCGCCAGCCCTGATCAACAAAAAGAGCCCAATTCTTCTCCAGGACAACGCCTGACTGCACATCACACAATCAATGCTTCAAAAGTTGAACGAATTGGACTACTAAGTTTTGCCTCATCTGCCATATTCAACCGACCTCTTGTCAACCAACTACCACTTCTTCAAGCATCTCAACAACTTTTTGCAGGGAAACCGCTTCCACAACCAGCAGGATGCATAAAATGCTTCCCAAGAGTTTGTCGAATCCAGAAGCACAGATTTTTATGCTACAGGATTAAACAAACTGATTCTTGTTGGCACAAATGTTTATTGTAATGGTTCCTATTTTGATTAATAAAGATGTGTTTGAGCCTAGTTATAATGATTTAAAATTCATGGTCAATGGCTGGAAACAGGGACTCACTCCTATAATCCCAGCACTTTGGAAGGCTGAGGCAGGTGAATCACCTGAGGTCAGGAGTTCGAGACCAGCGTGGCCAACATGTTGAAACCCCATCTCTACTAAAAATACAAAAATTAGCCAGGTATGGTGGCAAGCACCTGTAATCCCAGCTACTCAGGAGGCTGAGGCAGGAGAACTGCCTTAACCCAGGAGGTGGAGGCTGCAGTGAGCCGAGATCTAGCCACTCCACTCCAGCCTGGGCAACAAAAGGAGACTCTATCTTAAAAAAAAAAAAAATTCATAGTCCAAAACTGCAATTACTTTTGTACCAACCTATATATATATACACACATATATATCAATATAACTCAGACATTAGCCTACATACTATACTAGCATGGATTGTGGACAGAAAACTTTATCCTTTGAGGTAGCCTGATGGCACTTTATCATCATCCTTTGCTCTTGTTTCTTACACTGCCTTCTATTGTTCTGTTTTCCTCTTCTTTTATTGTCTTCCTGCTATAGTACCAGTGACTGCTACTTTCAGTTTACTAGTTAAGCTCTACTGGTAAGGACCACTAAAGAGGTTGCTTGACCCCATTCAAAATACTGTGTGTAATCTATTCAATAATGGCCATTGGGAGTTTATAATTTTTAAAATACGAAAAAAAATTATATATAATATTTCAGCAGACAAAAAACACTATTTTCAGTAGCTAACTCACTGAACAGAAAATAACCCACTCTCATTTCACAGTAAGTAAACACAGTGTTTCCCAAATCTGCTGGAATGTAAGAAATACCTGAGGCATATATTAAAATACTGAATTGTCTCTGTTGGCAGATGACACAGTTTTATATGTAGAAAACCCTAAAGCATCAACAAATTGTTCAAGGTAATAAATGAATTCAGCAAAGTTGCAGGATACAAAACCCACATGCCAAAATCAGTTGTGGCCAACACAGTGGCTCACACCTGTAATCCCAACACTTTGGGAGGCCAAGAAAGGAGGATCACTTGAGGTCAGAAGTTCAAGACCAGCTTGGGCAAAATAGCAAGACCCCATCTCTACAAAGATAATTTTTTTTTATTTATTAAAATAAATAAAAGAAGGCTAAGGCAGGAAGATTGCTTGAGTCCAGGAGTTTGGGGATACAATGAGCTATGCCACTGCCCCTCCAGCATGGGCGGCAGAGCAAGACTCTGTCTCTAAAAAAAAAAATTAAAAATAGTAATTTAAAAATTAATTGCATTTCTATATATTTACAATGAGCAATCTGAAAAGTAAATTTAAAACACTGCTGGCTGCAATAGCATCAAAAAATAAAATACACAGGAATAAATTTAAGGAGGTGAAAGGCTTGAACACTACAAATTTTATAAAATATTGCTGAAAGAAATTAAGGAAATCTTAAACAAAAGACATCTCACGTTCCTGGATTTCAAGACTTCATATTAAGAGGACAACATTGCCTAAAGCGATCTGCAGATTCAATGTAATTTCTATCAAAATCCCAACACTGTTGTTTAAAGAAACAGAAAACCCCATCCTAAAATCCATATGGAATCTCAAGGAACCCCAAATAGCCAAAACAATTTTGAAAAAGAACAAAGTTGGAAGACTCACACCTTCTGACTTCAACTTACTACAGGCCAGCCATGGTGGCTCATGCCTATAATCCCATCACTTTGGGAGGCAAAGACAGGAGGATCACTTGAGCCCAGGAGTTTGAGGCTGTACTGAGTAGCCTAGCCTGATGAGAGAGCAAGACCTTGTCTCTTTAAAAACAAACAGGAAGGGCATGGTGGCTCAAACCTGTAATCCCAGCATTATGGGAGGCCGAGGCAGGCAGATCGTTTGAGCTCAGGAGTTTGAGACCAGTCTGGCCAACATGCTGAAACTCTGTCTCTACTAAAAATACAAAAATTAGCCGGGCATGGTAGCGGGCACCTGTAATCTCAGCTACTCAGGAGGCTGAGGCAGGAGGCAGGAGAATCACTTGAACCCAGGAGGCAGAGGCTGCGGTCTCAAGCCGAGATCATGCCACTATACTCCAGCCTGGGCGACGGAGTACGACTCCATCTAAAATGAACAAATAAGGAACTTACTACAAAGCTACAGTAATGAAAACAGTGTGGTACTTGCAGAAAGACAAACATATGGACCAATGGAACGTAAAGGAAAAGAGTCCTGAAATAAACTCTCACATATATGGCCAATAATTTCTTTAACAAAGGTGCCAAAACCATTCAATGAAGAAAAGACACTCTCTTCAAGAAATGATGCTGAGAAAACTGAATATCACGTAAAGGAATGAAGCTGGACCCTTACTTTAAACCATATACAACAAAACAAACTCAAAATGGGTCACAGATCTAAACATAAGAGCTAAAACAATAAAACTCTTAGGAAAACATAAGGGGAAGACTTTCACAAAATTGGATTTGGCAGTGATTTCTAGGATATGACACTAAAAACACAGGCAATAAAGGAAAAAATAAATTGGACCCGGTTTTCACCAAAATTGAAAACCTTTTTTTGCATCAGAGGACACAAAAGGAAATGAAAAGACTATCCACAGAATGAAAGAAAATATTTTTAAAATCCTATATACAGATTATATAAAGAACCCGGACAATTCAACAACAAAATACAATTCAAAAGTAGTCAAATAATTTGAACAAACATTTCTTCAAAGAAGATACATAAATGGCCAATAAGCACATGAAAACCTATTCAACATCATTAGTCGTTAAGTAAATGCAGGTTGGGCATGGTGGCTCACGCCTGTAACCCCAGCATTTTGGGAGGCTGAGGTGGGCGGATCACGAGGTCAGGAGATCGAGACCATCCTGGCTAACAAGGTGAAACCCCATCTCTACTAAAACTACAAAAAAAATTAGCTGGGCGTGGTGATGGGCGCCTGTAGTCCCAGCTACTCGGGAGGCTAAGGCAGAAGAATGGCATGAACCCAGAAGGTGGAGCTTGCAGTGTGCGAGATCACACCACTGCACTCCTGCTTGGAGGACAGAGCAAGACTCTCTCTCAAAAAAAAAAAAAAGAAAAGAAAAAGAAAATGCTAATTAAAAACCACAATGTGCTACAGCTTGAGAACAGGGCGGTGGTGGGGTGGGTGGGAGGAAGGAAAGAGAGGGAAGGGAAGGAAGATAAGGAAAGGAAGGAAAGGGAGGGAAGGAGGGGGACAAGCACGGAGAGGTAGAGGGGAGAGGGGAAAGGAGAGGAAGGAAGGGAGGGACGGAGGGAGGGAGGGAATAAAACTTAAGAAAACCTTATGAAGACTCAGAGAAATCAAAAACTCATGCATTGCTGATGGGATATGAAACAGTATAGCCACTGAAAAAGTGTACAGTTCCTGAAAGAGCTAAATAAATAATTACCATATGACCCAGTAATTCTATTCCCAAGTAAATACACAAAAATACAAGCAGGAACTTGAACAGATAACTGTATGGCAACATTCACTGTAGCATTATCCACAACAGCCAAACAGTGGATGTGAACCAAGATTCCATCAAGAGATGAATGGATAAAAAATAAAGTAGTGGCTGGGTGTGGTGGTTCACGCCTGTCATCCCAGCACTTTGGGAAGCAGAGGTGGGCCGATCACCTGAGGACAGAAGTTTGAGACCAGCCTGACCAACATGAAGAAATTCCATCTCTACTAAAAAACACAAAAGTCAGCCGGGGATGGTGGCACACACCTGTAATCCCAGCTACTCAAGAGGCTGAGGCAGGAGAATTGCTTGAACCCTGGACGTGGAGGTTGCCGTGAGCCGAGATCATGCCATTGCACTCCAGCCTGGGCAACAAGAGCGAAACTCCACCTCAAAACATAAATAAATTAAATAAATAAATAAATAAATACATAAAAATAAAGTGGTATATCCACACAATGGATTATTCTGCCATGAAAAGGAATGAAGTTTTGGCACATGCTACAACATGGTTGCACCTTGAGGACATTCTGGTAAATGAAATAAGCCAGACACAAAATAACAAATATTGTATGATTACACCTATATGAGTTAGCTAGAATAGGCAAATTTACAGTTACAGTTGCTAAAAGTACATTAGAATTTTTTGGGGGGTGAGTTGGAGTTTTGCTCTTGTTGCCCAGGCTGGAGGGCAGTGGCACAACCTGAGCTCACTGCAACCTCTGCCTCCTGGATTTGAGCGATTCTCCTGCCTCAGCCTCCCGAGGGCTGGGATTAGAGGCTCCTGCCATCATGGCCAGCTAATTTTTTGTATTTTTAGTAGAGACGAGTTTTCATCATGTTGGCCAGGCTGGTCTCTAACTCCTGACCTCAAGTGATCCACCTGCCTTAGCCTCCCAAAGTGCTGGGATTACAGGCGTGAGCCACAATGCCCGGCAAGTACATTAGATATTACCAGTCACTGTAGACAGAAGAAATGGAAGATATTGTTTAATGGTTATGGAGTTTTAATTTGGGATAATGAAAAAGGTTTAGAAATAAATGATTTTGGCTAGGCGCAGTGGCTCACACCTGTAATCCCAGTACTTTGGGAGGCTGAGGTGGGTGGATCACCTGAGGTCAGGAGTTCAAGACCAGCCTGGCCAACATGGTGAAACCTCGTCTCTACTAAAAATACAAAAATTAGCTGGGTGCGGTAGTGGGAACCTGTAATCCCAGTTACTCAGGAGGCTGAGGCAGGAGAATCGCTTGAACCCAGGAGGCGGAGGTTGTGGTCTGCCGAGATCACACCACTGCACTCCAGTCTGGGTGACAGAGTGAGACTCCATCTCGGGAAAAAAAAAAAAAGAAAGAAACGATTTTACATACATTTTTAAAGGCTAATAAGGAAATACCCTAAAAATCACTGAATTTAAATGGCTGAACTGTATGGTATGTGAATCATATCTCAATAAAGATTTCTCTTTTTTTGGTCAGACACAGTGGCTTACACCTGTAATTCCAGCACTTTGGAGTTTTGCCTTTAAAAATTGCATAAATAGGCCATGCGTAGAGGCTGACACCGGTAATCTCAGCACTTTGGGAGGCCAAGGTGGACCTGAGGTCAGGAGTTTGAGACCAGCCTGGCCAACATGGTGAAACTCCATCTCTACTAAAAACACAAAATTAGCCAGGTGTGGTGGTAGGCACCTGTAATCCCAGGTACCTGGGAGGCTAAGGCAGGAGAACTGCTTGAACCCAGAAGGCAGAGATTGCTGTGAGCCGAGATCACACCATTGCACTCCAGCCTGGGTGACAAGAGCAAAACTTAATCTCAAAATATAAATAAATAAATAAAATTTTAAAATAATTGTACAAGTACAAATATGTACATGGTTATGCTATTAACTTACATCTTTGACAAGCCTCAGGGCTTATTTTAAGGCTCACAAACACAAACTATCTGGAAATAACACAGAAAGATTAAAATCAAACTCCCGGAAATACATATATGATAAAAATTAATAGGGAAATGAAAATATTGTCAATAACTATATATTGTTAGGAATTCTACTTACTCGTTTTGAAGGACAGTGTTCATTCTTTTCATCCGTCATCTTTCCGCTTTTAAGTGCTTTCCTTGGGTGCTTGATAGTTGTTTTTATGGCAGGTCGACACACATAGTTCTCCAAGTTCTTTGGAGGTTTTTTAGTTCTCTTAGCCTGGAGGCCAATTTTCAATTTTAAATTTCCCTCTGAAAAGTTTGTTTCTTTCACTGAAAACTGTTGCTGTGCATCAGTCAAACCATCATCTTTCCCAGCTTCAATGTTTCTTTCTCGATTCCGTTTGCGAAGGTCCTCTTCCTCCTTTGTGTTTTTTTCTAGCTCTACTTCTCTCTTACTGACCAATGTGCCAGTACTGATGGCAGAAGGACTCTTTCTTGTAAAACCTTCGGAATCAGAACCCAATCCTAACATAGCAGTATTTCTAGGGTCCATCACAAGCGTATGTTATTGCCAAGGAATCTTATGAAAATTTTACAGAACTGTGTTCCATAAAAAACAGGGATCTCCAAAACTTGAAACCAGCATCATTCTCTGTAGAACAGACCATAACAAAAATTTATCAGAAAAGAGGCAACTGTTGATTAATGTAAGTAATGGGTATAGGGCAAGACAACAAGGAGGTCAACAACTACCCAAAAAAAAAAAAAAAAAAAAATCACAGTTAAATAAAAATGTTAATTCAAAATAGATTTAAATCTATTTAGTTATAAATACATTTAAAATTCAGAGTAAGTTTATCATTCTACAGATATCATAAACAAGCTATAGTGGTATGGTGCAAATGCAAATTTAAGAATCACCAAGAAGCTTCTGCAACTTACAGTCAAGCAAACATTGCCTAAAATAAAATAACTTCATATATTTTCGCACTCAACAGTTTTAAAAGAATATATTCCCTACACTTCTGCTGAAGTACACTTGTTTCCTACAGTTTTATTGAAGGTAAAAAAAATCATCTTTTTTTGATACTCCATTGACTATGATGTGATTATTACATTGTATGCCTGCATCAACATATCTCATTCACCCCATAAATATTTAAACACGCTATGTACCTATAAAAATTCTTTTTAAATTATCTCTTAGGCTGGTTTCAGTATTCCAGACTTTTAGAAGAGATTATCAGGCTTTTTGAGGTTAGGACTTTCCGATGCAGGAACTTATGCAGAAATTATCTTTGTTGCTAGCATACAATTCAACTCTGAATTCATTCACCTGTCCATTCGAAAAGTATTTCCAAACACCTATCATATGCCAGGCATCATGCTACACCCTGAAAATACAGTATTTAACAAATTGAACCCAGTTCCTAAATTTTAAGGTTTATACTCCAGAGAGAAGAGCAAACACTAAGCAAACGTTTATACAAATAATCACTTTTGTTATAAGAACTTTAAAAATCAGAAATTTATTTTTACAAGTTTTCCTAACAGCAAATACTCAGTAGGCATGTGTCAATTCCCTAAATATACAAAACGTTTTAAAACTACCGTGCCAATTTATTATTTTACAATAGGTGATACACATAATCTAAGAATCTCCACAAGGCACCCCCATTTTAAATATAAAGATCCTCAGGAAACCAGATTACCATATAATCATTAGGGAGACTAGTGAATTTTTTTTTTTTTTGAGACGGAGTCTCGTTCTGTCACCCAGGTTGTAGTGCAGTGGCGCGATCTTGGCTCACTGCAACCTGCGTCTCCTGGGTTCAAGAGATTCTCCTGCCTCAGCTTCCCGAGTATCTGACATTACAGGCACAAGCCACCACACCCACCCGACTAAATTTTGTATTTTTAGTACAGATGGGGTTTCGCCATGTTGGCCAGGCTGGTCTTGAACGCCTGACCTCAGGTGATCTGCCTGCCTTGGCCTCCCAAAGTGCTGGGATTACAAGTGTGAGCCACCATGCCCAGCCAGAGACTAGTGAATATATTAATAAAACCAAAACAAAACAAGTCAGTATTCTTGAAGACTGACAGACTAGTCTTCACGTCAAACACATCTGACTCAAGATCTAGAACTAGTATCTGAAAAACAGAGAACATCTTATCCCTTAGAAAGTTCCATTTGTGAACCAGAATATTTTAAACCATGTGCCCTGAGACTTTTCATTCCAACAAGACAGTAAGATTCTTGGCCGGGCATGGTGGCTCACACCTATAATCCCGGTACTTTCAGGGGCTGAGGCGGGTGGACTCTTTGAGCCCAGGAGTTTGAGACCAGACTGGGCAACATGGCAAAACCCTGTCTCTAAAAAAGTACAAAAATTAGCAGGGTGTGGTGGCACACACCTGTAGTTCCAGCTACTCAGGAGACTGAGGCAGGAGGATCACTTGAGCCTTGAAGGTTGAGGCTGCAGTGAGCTGTGATCAAGCCACAGCACTCCAATCTGGGCAACGGGGCAAGACCCTGTCTCAAGGGAAAAAGTAAATAAATAGTTGTCTTACGACTTCTACAAGGAGTATAAGTGAAATACCTCGCCCAATGACTGGCACATAGTGAGGGCTCAATAAAAGGTACCGGCCAGGTGTCGTGTCTCATGCCTGTAATCCCAGCACTTTGGGGGCCCGAGGCAGGTGGATTACTTGAGGTCACGACTTCAATACTAGCCTGGTCAACATGTCGAAACCCATCTCTACTAAAAATACAAAAATCAGGTGGGTGTGGTGGCAGGTGCCTGTAATTCCAGCTACTCAGGAGGATGAGGCATGAGAATCACTTGAACCTGAGAGGTGGAGGTTGCAGTGAGCCAGGATCATGCCATTGCATTCCAGGCAGGGTGACAGAGCAAGGGAAAAAAAAAAAAAAAAAAAGGTACCAATAATTTAGTAGGAGGAGCAGCAGCAGTGTTATAAGTACTCATCAAATATTGGCCAACTGGGTAACTCCTTAGCTTGTTATTGCTCCATTCAACCATATAAACAGCTGGAAAACTAATCTTCCAATCATTTCACTCTGATGATTCTTGTCTACCATTTCATATAAACATTTCACAGTGGCATTCAAGGCTTTTAATAATCTCACTCTCCTCCAACTATTCAAACTTGTTTATCTTTACTTCCCAACACACACCGACTATCCTTTAGTCAATTCAGTTTTCTTTACTGTCCCTAACAAATCATGTTCATTTCTGCTTATGTGTCATATAAACATACACACTCTCCCTTTAAACGTACAAAGTAGGCCGGGCGCGGTGGCTCATGCCTGTAATTCCAGCACTTTGGGAGGCCGAGGTGGGCGGATCACGAGGTCAGGAGATCAAGACCATCCTGGCTAACACAGTGAAACCCCATCTCTAAAAAAAAAAAAAAAAAAAAAATACAAAAGTTAGCCGGGCGTGGTGGCAGGTGCCTGCAGTCCCAGCTACTCAGGAGGCTGAGGCAGGAGAATGGCGAGAACCCAGGAGGCGGAGCTTGCTGTGAGCCGAGATCATGCCACTGCACTTCAGCCTGGGCGACAGAGCGAGACTCCGTCTCAAAAAAAAAAAAAGGACAAAGTTAGCTGTGCACAGTGGCTTGCCCCTACAATCCCAGCACTTTGGGAGACTAAAGTGAGAGGATCACTTTAGCCCAGGAGTTCAAAGCCAGCATGGACAACATAGTGTACAGACTCGTCTCTACAAAAAAAATAAAAAATTAGCCAGATGTGTGGTGTCATGTGCCTATAGTCCCAGCGACTCAAGAGGCTGAGGTGGAAAGATGGCTTGAGCCTAGGAAGTTGAGGTTACACTGAGCTGTGATTGCATCACTACACTCTAGCTTGGGCAACAGAGCAAGACCCCGTCTCAAAAAAATAAATACATAATTAGGGAAGGGAGAAAAAATAAACAATAAAATGCTGCATATAAAAAGTAATTAAAATAACCCAAATGTTTTTCAAAAATAAAATTTTTAAAAATTTTATTTAATAAATTTATTTATAAAAATAAATTTTTAAAAAATAAATAATAAATAATGTTAAAAGTTCAAATCCTGGCTGGGCATGGTGGCTCACGCCTGTACTACTGGTACTTTGGAAGGATAAGGCAGGAGGATCACTTGAACTTTAGAGTTTGAGACCAGTCTAGCAAACACTGCAAGCAAGACGCTCTCTCTACAAAAAATAAAAAATTAGCCCAGCATGGTGGTGCACACCTATAGTCCCAGCTACTCAGGAGGATGAGGCAAGAAGATGGCTGGAGCCTAAGAGATTGAGGCTGCAGTGAGCCATGTTCACGCCACTGGACTCCAGCCTGGGCAACAGAGCGAGACCCTCTCTTGAAAAGTAAATTAAAAAAAAAACTCTATTAAAAAAAATAAAAAGTACAAAGTCCTTTCTTCTCCATGATGGGCTCACAATCCTGAAGTCCAAAAAACTTTGCAATCCAAGTTTTCTCAAAACCTAGTGATAAAACTTGACATGGATCCATTTTAGTCTTAATTACCATAATTTCCATGAATAATGATAAGTTACAATGAAGAAGCATTAACCGGCTTTAACGAGTAAGGGATGCTACTACTCCCAAACACCACAGTGCCAGTTCACCCAATCTACATTTCTAAAAGTCAAAAAAAAAAAAAAATAAGAAAAATAAGAAAAGAGAAAAATACATGTAACACTTGCAGGGAATTTTTTAAAAAGAAAAAAAAACTTACAGCACCAACGTTTTGGATAATGGATTCTAGACCTATGTTCTCAGACCTATATTTAAGCTTGCACTGACCTGATCCATCCCTGAATATTTATCATCCATATAAGATCACAATTAGGGCAATTAACGTTTTTTCTTGTTTTATATTTGTCAGCTATATCCCTCAATAGATTAAGTCCTCCCACCCTCCATCCCACCCACTCAGATGCCAAAATCTGAGGATCAAGTCACTTATATAAAATGGTGTGGTATTTGCATACAGCCTATACACATTCTCCAGTATACTTGAAACCATCTCTGGATTACTTATAATACCTAATATAATGTAAATGATATATAGTTATTACACTGTATTTTTAAATTTTGTATTATTTTTTATTATTGTATTGTTATTTTTAATTTTTTTCTAATATTTTTCATCCGCAGTTGGTTGAATCCGCAGGTGCGGAATCATGGATAGGGAAGACCAACTGTATAATTAAAATATAAGCTTCATGAGGGTAGGAACCTCTTCTGGCTTGCTCACCACTGTATCCCCAGCACCTGAAACAACGAATAGCACAAATTTTAGTACCCAATAAATAGGTGAATAAATCAATGAGTGAGCTTTAAGGTCCCTGTAGCTTCTAATACAATGATTGGCATGTAGCAGATATCTCTTTTTTCCTGTTTTACATAACTTTATCTTGTATTACAATGAGAAAACTATACACACGTTTTTTCTTAGTAAGTTGATTAAATTTCATATAGGTGGTTTTCTGTAAATTTACTAAAATACCCTAATTTCAGCACTAACATACTTCCAAATCATATTTTATACATCTTCTGTCTCTGTACCATCAAAGCTAGTCTAAGAAAAACAGTAACACTCAATGATCTCACTTTATATTCCTGACCACTAACTTTGAGTAAGCCCTTAGTGCTGCCAATACATTTCCCTAATCCATTCACTCTACCACTCTCCTAGAAAACTATTTCATCCCATCTCCCCTTTCTTCATCCTCACTAACTCTGTTTCCTATCTGATCACAGCAGTAGTCAGACAGGAAGCAGTAACAAACAGAAGAAAACTGCCACAACTGCCCACCATGTATCTACCTACATTCCTACCTGTGTCTGTTCCCATAGATTCTGCCTGTCCTTCCTATCACAATATATAAACGATCTCTCCTTTCAACCTCTTCATTTAGGCAACTATCTCCTTTCTCTCTCACATCATCCATTTCTCACATTTCCTCTGAATAATGCCAATAAGCCTGAAAACAAAAACATACTGTAATATCTCTCATGGAAGAAAATTCCTCTCAGCAGAGCACGATGGCTCACGCCTGTAATCCCAGCACTTGGGAGGCCAAGGCGGGCAGACCTCACTTGAGGTCAGGTATTCAAGACCAGCCTGGCCAACATGGTGAAACCCCATCTCTACCAAAAATACAAGAAATTAGCCAGGTGTGGTGGCACGTGCCTGTAATCCCAGCTACTCAGGAGGCTGAAGCAGGAGAATCGCTTGAACCCGGGAGGCAGAGGTTGCATTGAGCCAAGATGGTGCCACTGCACTCCAGCCTGGGTGACAGAGCGAGACTCCATCTCAAAAAAAAAGAAAATTCCTCAACTCCACATCCTCCACCATCTTCCCATTTCTCTGTTCCTCTTCACAACAAACTTGTTAGAATTCTCTATATTGTCTATTCTCCCTGACCTCCAATTCTTGCTTTTTTCTTCTCTTGAACATACTGATCATACTTTCACCGCCACCCCTCCATAGAAACTGCTAGTTAAGGTCACTAATGACCTCCACATTGCTAAGAATAATCAATTCTCAGTCCTCTCATCTTACCTGACCTATCAACAGAATTTGGCACAGCTAAACAGCTCCCTTGCTACTTCACTTGACTTATGCGATACCTCTTTCTTTCTTTTTTTGAGTCAAGGTCTCTCTCTCTCTCTCATCCTGGCCGGAGTGCAGGGGCACAATCATAGCTCACCGCAGCCTCAAAATCCTGGGCTCAAGTGATTCTCCTGCCTCAGAACTCAGGGAGCTATTCCAAGTAGCTGGAAATACAGGCATGTGCCACCACGCCCAGTTTTTTTTCACTGTTTTAGAGACAGGGTCTCACTAGGTTGCCCAGGCTAGTCTTAAATTCCTGGCCTCAAGCGATCCTCTGACCTCAGACTCCTGAGTAGCTGGGATGACAGGCATGAGCCACCGTGCCCAGCTCTGGGACTCTTGCCTTGATTGTTCTTCCTCACTGGTTAGTAACCTTCAGTCTCCTTTGCAGGTTCTTTCCTTCCTCCATGACCTTTAAATACTGGAGTGATGCAGGGGGTGCCTGGACCTCTTCCTTTTTCTGTCTACACTCAGTTCCTAAATGACCAGATCCAGTCTTACGGCTTTAAATTTCATCTAACATTGATGATTTATAAATTTCCACCTTCAGATAGAGACTAGTTGAGACCTCTTTCTGGAACTTCAGATTCACGTATCTAAATGCTTACTTGACACACTGACTAGACCATGTAATAGATAGGCACTTAACATGTTTAAAATCAATTCATCTTTGCCCACTGCCCCAAATCTATTCTTCCTACAGGTTTTATTTCAATATATGGTAATTCCAACCAGAAATATTTAGGCCAAAAATCTCTACCCATTCTTAATTGCTTTTTCTCTCAAACCCCTCATGTCCATTTGGTCAGCTAAGTGTGTCAGCTTTACCTTCAAAATGTATGCAGAATCTAACCAGTTCTCATTACTTTGACAGCTATCTGATCCAAGTGATGATAAATATATGAATGGATTATTGCGATAGGCTTTTTTGTTTGTTTGTTTGAGACGGAGTCTTGCTCTGCCACCCAGGCTGGAGTGCAGTGGCGCGATCTCGGCTCACTGCAAGCTCCGCCTCCCGGGTTTACGCCATTCTCCTGCCTCAGCCTCTTGAGTAGCTGGGACTACAGGCGCCCGCCTCGTCGCCCGGCTAGTTTTTTGTATTTTTAAGTAGAGACAGGGTTTCACCGTATTAGCCAGGATGGTCTCGATCTCCTGACCTCGTGATCCGCCCGTCTCGGCCTCCCAAAGTGCTGGGATTATAGGCTTGAGCCACCGCGCCCGGCTTTTTTTTTTTTTTTTTTTTTTTTATAAAAGAAAGCGGTTTATTTAAAGGAATTGCTCACATGATTATGGAAGCTGGCCAGTCACAAAATCTGCAGGGTGAGTTAGTGGCAGGCTGGAGACCCAGGAAGACCCAATGTTTTCATTCAAGTCTAAAGGCCATCTGCTGGCAGACTTGCCTCTTACTGAGGAGAGGTCAATCTTTTGTTCTATTAATGCCTTCAGTTGAGTGGATGAAGTTCCTCCCCAACATTATGGAGGGTGATCTGCTTAACTCAAAGTCCATCGATTTATTGATTTTTTAATATATTTAACTTTTATTCTAAGTTCAGGGGTACATGTGCAGGTTTGTTACGTAGGTAAACTTGTGTCATGGGGGTTTATTTCATCACCCAGGTATTAAGCCTAGTACCCATTAGTTATTTTTCCTGATCTTCTCCCTCTTCCCACCCTCCACCCTCCAATAAGCCCCTGTGTGTTGTTCCCCTCTGTATCTATGCGTTGTCATCATTTAGCTCCCATTTATATGTGAGAACATACAGTATTTTTCTATTCCTGCGTTAGTTTGCCAAAGATAATGGCCTCCACTCCATCCATGATCCTGCAAAGTACATGATCTCTTTTTTTGTGTGTGACTCCATAGTATTTCATGATGTATATGTACTACATTTTCTTTATCCAGTCTACCATTGGCGGGCATTTAGGTTGATCCCACGTCTTTGCTATTGTGAACAGTGCTGCAATGAAGATATGTGTGCATGTGTCTTTATGATCTATATTCCTCTGGGTATATACTCAGTAATATGACTGCTGAGTCAAATGGTATTTCCATTTTTAAGTCTTTGAGGATGACCACACTGTCTTCCACAATGGCTTAACTAATTTACATTCCCACCAATGGTGTATAAGCACTCCTTTTCCTCTGCAACTTTGCCAGCATCTTTTTTTTTTTTTTTTTTTTTTTTACTTTTTAATAGTAGTCATTCTGACTAAAGTGAGATGGTATGTCACTGTGGTTTTGATTTGCATTTCTTGAATGATCAGTGATGTTGAGCTTTTTTTCATGATTGCTGGCTGCATATATGTCTTCTTTTGAGAAGTACCTGTTCATGTCCTTTACCTACTTTTTAATCGGTTTTTCTCGTAGATTTGCTTAAGTTCCTTACAGACGCTGTTATTAGACCTTTGTCAGATGCATAGCTTGCAAAATGCAACATGCTTCTAGCTGGTTCCTTGCTTCAACCCTCATATCTCTTCCAGTCTTCTCAATTCAGTAGCAGGGTGATCCCTTCAAAGCCTGAGTCAGATCCTATCACTCCTCTGCTCAAAACCCTTTCGTAGGCTTCCTATCTCCCTCAAAGCAGAAGCCAAAATTTTTTAAATGTTCTAAAGATCCAATTTAATTTGTCCTAAAGTCCTCTCTACCTCTCTTCCATCTCCTACCAGTCTCCTCGCTTAGTTCCAAGAAGGAGGTACAAAAGTTTCCTTTCTGGCAGTGGTTGCAGTGAGCCGAGATCGCGCCACTGCACTCCAGCCTGGGCAACAGAGCGAAACTCTGTCTCAAAAAAACAAAAAAAAAATTCCCTTCTGTTTCTCAAACACAACAAAAATACTCTTTACCTTGGGACCTTTGCACTTACCATTCTGCTTGATAGAACACCCTTTCCCCAGATAATTGCATATCTTGCTCTTTCACTTCCTTCATATCTTTGCCTAAATGTAATTTTATGGAAGAAACATTTCCTAAAAAAACACCTATCCCCCCACCACCCTCTACTCACACTCAGTATCCTATTTTATTCTCATATTCTTCTTACCACCTGGTGTACAATATATTTGTCTACATCTTTCCATTGAAATTTGAACTCTACCAGGAAATAGACTTATCAGTTTGGTTCACTGCTATATCCCAGCATGTGAACAGTAGCTGGCATATAGTAGGTATTCAACAAATATTTGTATAATTAATTCCCTGACTTATGTGGGTTATAGTTTACCAGCTTCAAATTGTCCCCATTCTAGGCCAGGCTTAGTGGCTCACGCCTGTAATCCCAACACTCTGGGAGGCCAAGGTAGGCGGATCACTTGAGGTCAGGAGTTTGAGACCAGCCTGGCCAACATGGTGAAACCCCGTCTCTACTTAAAAAAAAAATACAAAAATTAGCTGGGCATGGTGGCACCCTCCTGTGATTTCAGTTACTCAGGAGGCTGAGGCAGGAGAATCGTTTGAACGCAGGAGGTGGAGGCTGCAGTGAGCCGAGACTGTGTCACTGCACTCTAGCCTGGGTGACAGACCAAGACTCTTTCTCGGGAAGGAAAAAAAAAAAAAGAAAAAATCAGCTGGGCATAGTAGTACGTGCCTATCGTCCCAGCTACCCAGGAGGCTGAGGTGGGAGGATCACCTGAGTCTAGGAGGTCGAGGCTGCAGTGAGCCATGATCACAGCACTGTACTACAGCCTGGGCAATCAAACAATAAGCTGTGTGTGGTGGGACACACCTGTAGTCCTAGCTACTCCAGAGGCACTCCAGCCTGGCCAACAGAGTGACACTCTGTCTCAATCAATCAATCAATGTTAAAAAATTAGCTGGGTGTGGTGGGACACACCTGTAGGCCTAGCTACTCTGGAGACTGAGATGAGAGGATCACTTGAGCCCAAGTGTTCGAGACTGGAATGAGCTAGAATCGTGCCACTGCACTCCAGTCTGGGCAATAGAGAGAGACCCCATCTCAAAAAAACAGATGTACCAAAAACCCACAAAATTTTACAGTTTGTAAAAAAAAAAAAAAAAAAGAACTGCTTTTATATTCATTACCCACGAATGCATACATTTTAAATTTTCCCCTACAATTTTTGTAATGAACAAATTCCATGTCTTAATACGCATAACTGCAAAATTTATATGTATAAATGAAGAATTTCAGCATTCCAAAGAATTCTTTTTTTTTTTCTTTTGAAATGGAGTCTCACTCTGTCGCCCAGGCTGGAGTGCAGTGGCGTGATCTCGGCTCACTGCAACCTCCGCTTCCCGGGTTCAAGCAAAGAATTCATTTTTTTTATCTGCACTTAATTCCCTTTCAAAACATTAGAGAAAGGTTTGAGAGAAACATGATTCTCATTTTAAAAATGAAAAAAAATTTAAAAACTTAATCTAAGTGACACATATTATTACATAAATAGCAGAGTACCAATAAACTGAAAAGAGATTTGAAAACATTGATTCCCCCCTAAAAATGTATATGAGAAGAGAAAAATACTACTTCCCTAACATGATCAAGGAGAAAAACAAACAGTAGGCTCACAGGCATATTTTGAGAATCATTTAGGTAGTAAAACTGGAAAATCATGATTGGCAAACCCCACATACCAAATTTAAGAGTTTCTAGTCAAGATAAACCCAAATTCTGAAGATATTTCACAACAGATTGGTTTTTATCTGCTGAATGTAAACTCCTTGAAAACCAGTCCCTACAGCGGCTGCCAGAAGGCTGTTTTTTGAACTTTCAAAGCGATGTTCTTTGTGAATATCGTTCTTTCAGCTTTTGGAAAAATATCTAAACAATCTAGGTTTTCCATCCAGGGGCAAGGATGCCACGTTGTAATACAACTTATTCTGGTTCCTAGTACAACATATTCAACTTAAAATATATTTCCAAGGAAAAACACAGAGCTATGATTGCTAGAATCTCTTCACTCAAACGGGCAAATTCAATATTCGTCTCACATACAATTTTGGGATTTATGTTTTCAAATCTCTGGAACAATGTGGAACAATCTGGTCCAAATTCAAAGGAAAGTAACACTATACCTACAGCATTAAATACTTTTGCACAAATCATTACAGCATTAAGTAAACTCTAGAAAATTACTATATATTTTTAAAAAAGAAAATTACTGATTATATTAATAGGACATATACATTGTACAAAAACAAAGTATGACAATCTAACAATATGTTAAAAACTACCTACAAATTTACAAATACATATTCTCTACAAAATGAAGGCCTCTATCCACCCCTACACCTGCCATTCTAATCCCACATCCAAGTAACAAACAGTGGATCTGATAAAAATTAACTAATATACTGCTATTAATATAGTGGTCTGGGCTGGGCACAGTTGCTCACGTCTATAAATCCCAGCACTTTGGGAGGCTGAGGCAAGCGGATCGCCTGAGGTCAGGAGTTCAAGACCAGCCTGGCCAACATGATGAAACTCCATCTCTACTAAAAATACAAAAATTAGCCAGGTGTGGTGGTGGGTACCTGTCATCCCAGCTACTCAGGAGGCTGGGGCAGAAGAATCGCTTGAACCCAGGAGGCAGAGGTTGCAAAGAGCCAAGCTTGTGTCACTGCACTCCAGCCTAGGCAACAGAGCGAGACTGTGTCTCAAAAAAAAAAAAAAATATATATATATATATATACACACACACACACATAGAGACAGACAGAGAGAGAGAGAGAGAAAGAGAGTGTGTGTGTGTGTGTGGTGGCGGTGGGGGGGTCGGTCTGAGATACAGAACTACTCTGAAAGACAACTAAGTTTGGAAATCATTTTATATGTAAATTCCCTGTCTATTTTCAGGGGTAGAAAGGGAAGAGCCATACTTTGATGGAACACTATTCAGCAAAACAATATAAAATCAACCAAATTTTTTTAAGTACTACAAATGAGTCCTCACAATGAATTTAGCATCAGTGAAAGTAATAAAATACTTAGTTCTTAATATGTACAAAGCTCTATGCCAAATGTTTTACATATATTATCTCATTTAAGGCTCACAATCACTATGTGGTAGTTACTATTACTATTCCCTTTTTAGAGATGAAAAGGAAGGCTAACGTCCAATAAAAGGCGGAGTCAGGTCTGTCTGGCTCCTCTTAACCACTATGCTTTGCTGCCTCCCAAAGATCATCTTTATGCTGGGCATGGTGGCTCATGCCTGTAATCACAGCACTTTGGGAGGCTGAGGCAGGTGGATCACAAGGCCAGGTGTTCGAGACCAGCCTGGCCAATATGGTGAAACCCTGTCTCCACTTAAAAAAAAAATACAAAAATTAGCCGGGTGTGGTGGTGCACACCTGTAGTCCTAGCTACTCGGGAGGCTGAGGCAGAAGAATCGCTTGAACCTGGCAGGCAAAGGTTGCGTGAGCCCAGATTGCGCCACTGCACTCCATCCAGCCTGGATGACAGAGCGAGACTCCATCTCAAAAAAAAAAAACATCATCTTTAGTCTCAATCTTATTATTTCTCTCTGCTACATTTGGCCTATTTGCTATGTTTGAAACTCTTTGGTTTCTATGATACATTCTACTGGTTCTCCCACCACCTCTCTAACCATTTCATCATTTCCTTTATGGATTCATCATTCTTTTTTTTTTTTTTTTTTTTTTTTTTTGAGACGGAGTCTCGCTCTGTCGCCCAGGCTGGAGTGCAGTGGCCGGATCTCAGCTCACTGCAAGCTCCGCCTCCCGGGTTCACGCCATTCTCCTGCCTCGGCCTCCCGAGTAGTAGCTGGGACTACAGGCGCCCGCCACCTCACCCGGCTAGTTTTTTGTACTTTTTAGTAGAGACGGGGTTTCACCGTGTTAGCCAGGATGGTCTCGATCTCCTGACCTTGTGATCCGCCCGCCTCGGCCTCCCAAAGTGCTGGGATTACAGGCTTGAGCCACCGCGCCCGGCCGGATTCATCATTCTTAATCTATTCCTTCATTCATTCAACAAATATTTTCTGAGAGCCTCGAAATATGTTTTGAGAATTGTGACACACACTCTAGATACAGTCATGAGTAATACAAATATGGTCTTTGGTATCATGAACTTTAAGTGCTTTTTTTCTTTCCTTTAAAATTTTTTATTTATATTATATATATATTTTTTTGTTTGTTTGTTTTTTGAGAATTCCCAGCTGCTTGAGCCCAGAAGGTCAAGGCTATAGTAAGCCATGGTGGTGCCATTGCACTCCAGGCTGGAAACAGGCCGAGATCCAATCTCAAAAAAAAAAAAAAAAAGAATTTGGAATTCAAAAAGAAGGTATTAAAGGGCTCTGAGTAGGACAGTAACAAGATACAAGCTTCCATTTTGAGAAACATCTCTGTTTGCTGTGGAAGGAAGATTATTACAAAGACAGCAAAAGTTGGTTCTGGAACACCAGTCATAACATTAGCATACTAGATTAGGATGGTTAACACTGGAAACAGAGAAAAACAGATGGATTTAAGAGAAATGTGAGAGGTTTGTCAATACAATGTGAGAGATGAGAGTGGAAAAAACTGAAGACTTGAGCAAATGGTAAATGGTATGGTGGTACCATTTGGAGACTCATTCAACAAATATTTACTGAATTATATATCAAGAACTGGAGATACAATAGTACAAAATACAGGAAAAAACCCTTGCTTTGTGGGGCCAATATTCTAGAAGTATGCCAGGATGAGACAGAAAGGGAAGCTCAAAGGGTTCAGTAACAAGTACATTAAATGCTAGGTACCTGTGAAACATTTAAGTGGAAAGTCAAAGAGAGAGCTGAAAATACATGTATATGCTATATACAGAGGGAGGCAGTGTAACAACATACAAATGAAAAAGTTAATGGAATTTTATAAGATTTTTAGCTTGGAAGAACAATGAAGAACAATTCTTTTTCTTTTTTAGATAAGTAAACTTATTTAAAATTGCTATGTTATAAACAATGCAGGCAGATTGTTAGCTTAAAAGAGGTAAAATCTGGCCAGGTGCAGTGGCTCACACCTGTAACCCCAGCACTTTGGGAGGCCAAGGTAGGCGGATCACCTAAGATCAGGAGCAAGACCACCCTAGCCAACATGGTGAAACTCTGTCTCTACTAAAAATACAAAAATTAGCGGGACGTGGTGGCACACGCCCGTAATCCCAACTACTCGGGAGGCTGAGGCAGGAGAATCGCTTGAACCTGGTAGGCGGAGGTTGTGGTAAGCCAAGATCATACCATTGCACTCCAGCCTGGGCAACAACAGTAAAACCCCATCTCAAAAAAAAACAAAAAAAAAACAAAAAAAAACAAGTAAAATCTAACTTGTCTTATGTGAGGAAATTTTTTTTTTTTTAAGACTGCGTTTTGCTCTGTTGCCAAGGCTGCAATGCAGTGGCATCTTTTTACCTCACTGTGGTCTCGAACTCTGGAGCTCAAATGATTCTCCCACCTCAGCCTCCTGCGCAGCTAACAGGGGCAAGTCACCATGCCTGCTCATCTGCAAGGAATTTTTGTTTTCCTTTGTGATCTTTATTAAACATGGCTAGAGACTTTTCATTTCTAAACATTACAACATTATTTCTTTTTTTTTTTTTTTTTTTTTTTTTTTTGAGACGGAGTCTCGCTCTGTCGCCCAGGCTGGAGTGCAGTGGCCGGATCTCAGCTCACTGCAAGCTCCGCCTCCGGGTTTACGCCATTCTCTCGCCTCAGCCTCCCGAGTAGCTGGGACTACAGGCACCCGCCACCTCGCCCGGCTAGTTTTTGTATTTTTAGTAGAGACGGGGTTTCACCGTGTTAGCCAGGATGGTCTCGATCTCCTGACCTCGTGATCCGCCCGTCTCGGCCTCCAAAGTGCTGGGATTACAGGCTTGAGCCACCGCGCCCGGCCTTTTTTTTTTTTTTTTGAGGCGGAGTCTCGCTCTGTCGCCCGGACTGGAGTGCAGTGGCCGGATCTCAGCTCACTGCAAGCTCCGCCTCCCAGGTTTACGCCATTCTCCTGCCTCAGCCTCCCGAGTAGCTGGGACTACAGGCACCCGCCACCTCGCCCGGCTAGTTTTTGTATTTTTAGTAGAGACGGGGTTTCACTGTGTTAGCCAGGATGGTCTCGATCTCCTGACCTCGTGATCCGCCCGTCTCGGCCTCCCAAAGTGCTGGGATTACAGGCTTGAGCCACCGCGCCCGGCCTACAACATTATTTCTTAAGATTAAAAACCAGTTATAGGATGGGTGTGGTGGTTCATGCCTGTAATCCCAACACTTTGGGAGGCCAAGGCAAGAGGACTGCTTGAACCCAGGAACTTAAGGCCACAGTGAGCTAAGAAAATATCACTGCATTTCAGCCTTGGCAACAGGGCAAGACTCCATCTCTCTAAAAAAAAAAAAAAAGGTCTAAATTAACGACACAAGATTTTATTTAAATATTTACAGCACTTTAGGCCAGGCATGGTGGCTCACACCTGTAATCCCAGCACTTGGGAGGCTGTGGCAGGCAGATCACCTGAGGCTGGCTTGTGAGTTCAAGACCAGCCTGACCAACATGGAGAAACGCTGTCTCTACTAAAAACACAAAATCAGCCAGGCGTGGTGGTGCATGCCTGTAATCCCAGCTACTCAGGATGCTGAGGCAGGAGAATCACTTGAACCTGGGAGGCGGAGGTTGCAGTGAGCCGAGATCGTGCCATTGCACTCCAGCCTGGGCAACGAGAACGAAACTCTGTCTCAAAAAAAAAAAAGTATAGCACCATTTAAATTTGTGCTGGGTTTCATGCTCTTTAAAATTTCCACAGATAACCATATTTCTTAGGATATATCAAACTAGCTAAGTAATCACATACCCAGGAAACGGAGGTTCTAGTCAAGCCAAAAAGTAAGTGTGAAGGTCTTGAAGTGGAAGTATTTTTGTTGTGTTTCAGAAACAGAATGGAGACCGTTACCCAACCCTGCTTCCTGGAACTGAATGAGTACGCAGACTGAAAGGGCATGCAGGACTTATACAGAGGGCCTTGCAGACTTATAAAGACTTTAGCTTTTACTATGAGAAAGGAAGCCATCAAAATGGTTTTAAGAAATGACAAGATCTGACTCAGGCCTTGAAAAGATCATCAGCTACTGAACTGAGATGACAAATTTTTGGCCTAATAACTTATCATCCTTGACTCCTTCCTTTATCTCAAACCCTACACACGCAGTCTGTCAGCAAAATCTGTCAGCTTTACCTTCAAAACATACGCAGTCATCATTTCTCACTACTCAATAGCTCCTATATATGAATATGCTATGTCTGTCAAAAGTAGAACCCATGCTTTTAATACTTCTACATAATGAGGGAGGCTAATCCAGGAGGACTGCTCAAGCCCAGAAGTTCAAGGTTGCAGTTAGCTATGATTATGCCACTGCACTCCAGCCTGGGTGACAGGGACAGAACCAGTCTCTAAAAAAAGTTAAAAGAAAAAAGAAAGACATTCAACACAAAAAGGCAATTATTTACCAAATGTTATCAAACAAACCCAAAGAAGTCAAAACTCCCTAAAATATGCCTGCAGTGCATTTGCTGCCTAGAGTTTAAAGCTGATAGACTTTAAGATTAAGAGGTAATTTCGAGGGATTAAATATTACAATGATTATATCTGAAAACCAAAAGCTTGGGCATTATTCACTCACTGAAATGAATTTAAAGAAACAAACAAACAAGAAGAGTATTTGGATATCTCGGGAGTGTTTTTCAAACTCCACTAACATTTATCTACCTTAGTCCTACTAGGTGCCATATGCTATGCTTAAGTGGTTTCACTTATTGTCTCATTTGTTTCATTCTGACAATAATCTTACTAGATTTAACTAATCACATTTTATAGATCAGCAAACAGGCTTCAAAACATGATTTAACTCTAAGACTGTAAAATTAGTAAATAGAAGAACTTGGATTGAATGCAATCTTCTCACTCCAAATCTACTACAGGATATCCATCTGCAAGAAAAGAACTCAGACCCTTACCTAACATCATACACAAAAATTAACTCAAGCGGATCACAGATTTAAATTCGAAAACGAACTATAAAATTCCTAAAAAAAATGTAGGAGGAAATCTTTGTGACCTTGGGTTACGCAAAATTTCTTAGATATGACAGCATGATTTATTTTTTTTTTTTAAAACCTGGTAAACTGAACTTCATCAAAACTATAAACTTTTGTCCTTCAAAAAGGCAGTACTGGCCGGGCGTGGTGGCTCAAGCCTGTAATCCCAGCACTTTGGGAGGCCGAGACGGGCGGATCACGAGGTCAGGAGATCGAGACCATCCTGGCGAACACTGTGAAACCCCGTCTCTACTAAAAAAAAATACAAAAAATTAGCCGGGCGAGATGGCGGGCGCCTGTAGTCCCAGCTACTCGGGAGGCTGAGGCGAGAGAATGGCGTAAACCAGGAGGCGGAGCTTGCAATGAGCTGAGATCCGGCCACTGCACTCCAGCCTGGGCGACAGAGCGAGACTCCGTCTCAAAAAAAAAAAAAAAAAAAAAAAAGGCAGTACTAAGAAAATGAACGCAAGACACAAACTACTACAAGTTACTATGATAGTATACATTCCTGCCACCTCTCTGGAAGCCACTCCTGAGTCTTATTTGCTGATCTGATTCGGCTTACCAGACTTCTAGATGCTGGAATTCCTCAGGTTCAGTCAGTCTTTTCCTTCTCTAAAATCTTTCTGTATTCTGTAAATATTTTACATTTTTTTTTTTTTTTTTTTTTTTTTGAGGCGGAGTCTCGCTCTGTCGCCCAGGCTGGAGTGCAGTGGCCGGATCTCAGCTCACTGCAAGCTCCGCCTCCCGGGTTTATGCCATTCTCCTGCCTCAGCCTCCCGAGTAGCTGGGACTACAGGCGCCCGCCACCTCGCCCGGCTAGTTTTTGTATTTTTAGTAGAGACGGGGTTTCACTGTATTAGCCAGGAGGGTCTCGATCTCCTGACCTCATGATCCGCCCGTCTCGGCCTCCCAAAGTGCTGGGATTACAGGCTGATATTTTACATTTTTATTTATTTTTTATTTTTATTTTTTGAGATGGAATCTCACTCTGTCACCCAGGCTGAAGTGCAGTGGCACTCATCCTGACTATTCTCACTCCCTTATTCTCAACCTTCAATCTAACACCAAAACTTCTGAATGTCATTGTATATATGATTATATATAGTTCCTCTCCAATTCTCCCACTGACTTGTCCAAATAAAACCAACAATTCTCACCCAGAGTATAGCAGCAGCCCTCTGACTTCTTTGTATATCTATCTTGCTCTCCTCCAGCCCAAGCTACATCCAGAAAGGTGTTTTATTTTACATATATATATTGCTGTTGTTTGAGAAAAAGTCTTGCTCTGTCACCCAGGCTGGAGAGCAGTGGCACAATCGTAGTTCACCGCAGTCCCAACCTCCTGGGCCCAAGCAGCCTTAGCCTCCTGAGTAGCTGGGACTACAGGCAAATACCAACCATGCCCAGCCAATTTTTTATTTTTGTAGAGACAGCGCCTTGCCATGTTGCCCAGGCTGGTCTCGAACTCCTGGGCTCAAACGATCTTCCTGCCTCGGCCTCCTGACTGCAGGGGTGAGCCACTAGAGATTGTTTTTCTCAAAGGCCCAGTGGCTCACACCTGTAATCCCAGCACATTGAGGCCAAGGCAGGAAGATCGCTTGGGCCCAGGATTTTGAGAACAGACTGGGAAACACAGCAAGACCTCAGTCCCTCAGGGAGACATTTCCTATTCCCCTAGACTTGGGAGGTTGAGGCGGGAGGATCACTTGTGCCTGGCAGATCACCCTGCTAAATGCATATCCATACTCTAAGTCTCTTAATGCACATTATACTAATAAGTTATTTAATATCCATATCTTCCACTAGACCATGCACTCCATCAGAATAAAAATTGTTGGCTGTATTCACTGCTACATCCTTAGCAAAGCACCTAGAGGCTGCAGCAGGAGAACTGCTTGAACCTCAGAGGCGGAGGCTGCAGTGAGCCAAGATCGCACCACTGCCCGCCAGCCTGCACGACAGAGTGAGACTCTGTGTCAAAAGATAAATAAAAGATTTCAGTATGACAAGGAGATGATTTATTTGATATCTGTTGCTGTATATTGACATAATTGGATATCCATTGGCAGAAAACAAAGTTCCACCTATTCTTTACATCATAAACAAAAATAAGGTTGGCATGGTGGCTCACGCCTATAATCCCAGCACTTTGGGAGGCTGAAGAGTAGGAGGGTGACCTGAGGCTAGGAGTTCAAGACAAGCCTGGGCAACACAGTGAGACCCTATCTCTACAAAAAAATCTAAAAATTAGATGAGCCTGGTGGTATGCACCTGTAGTCCCAGTTACTTGGCAAGGGCTGAGGTATGAGAATCAATTGAGCCTGGGAGGTTGAGGCTGAGGCGCCACTGCACTCCAGCCTAGGCGACAGAACAAGACCTTATCTCAAAAAAACAAAACACAACAAAACAAATAAGCAATTTCCTCATGGATTTATTTTTTATTTTTATTTTTTTGAGACAGGGTCTCGATGTCACCCAGGCTGGAGTGCAGTTGTTTGAACATGGCTTACTGTACCCTCAAGCTCCTGAGCTCAAGCAAGGGGTTTCTCACTATGTTAACCAGGCTTGTCTCAAACTCCTGGCCTCAAGCAATCCTCCCACCTCGGCCTCCCAAAGTGCTGGGATTACAGGTGTGAGCCACTATGACTAGCCCTACTCATGGCTTTAAACACTACATACAAAAGTAAAAGTAGGCCGGGCGCGGTGGCTCAAGCCTGTAATCCCAGCACTTTGGGAGGCCGAGACGGGCGGATCACGAGGTCGGGAGTTCGAGACCATCCTGGCTAACACGGTGAAACCCTGTCTCTACTAAAAAATACAAAAAAAAAAAAACCTAGCCAGGCGAGGTGGCAGGCGCCTGTAGTCCCAGCTACTTGGGAGGCTGAGGCAGGAGAATGGTGTAAACCCGGAAGGCGGAGCTTTCAGTGAGCTGAGATCCGGCCACTGCACTCCAGCCCGGGCGACAGAGCGAGACTCCGTTTAAAAAAAAAAAAAAAAAAAAAAAAGTAAAAGTATCTGAATGTTCATGACTATTTCTATAACCTATGGTGGAGAAACGCTTCTTTTTTTTTTTTTGAGACATAGTCTCGCTCTGTCATCCAGGCTGGAGTGCAGTGGTGCGATCTTGGCTCACAGCAAGCTCTGTCTCCTGGGTTCACGCCATTCTCCTGCCTCAGCCGCCCAACTAGCTGGAACTACAGGCACCCACCACCATACCCAGCCAATTTTTTGTATTTTCAGTAGAGACAGGGTTTCACCATGTTAGCCAGGATAGTCTCGATCTCCTGACCTCGTGATCCGCCCACCTCAGCCTCCCAAAGTGCTGGAATTACAGGCATGAGCCACAGCGCCCGGCCAAGAAACCCTTCTTAGTCAAATCAGGAAACTAAAAACCATAAAGGAAAATAGTGACAAGTATGATTATGTTAAAATAGTATATATCTGTAAACTAAGACACTGTAAACAAAATAAAAAGACAATTAAGACTGGAGAAAATAAAACATGAAAAAGGATTAATATATCTTAATGTAAAATTATCTTAAGATATACAAAAGATATGCATAGGCAATTACAGGAGAGATAAAAATAACAGAAATATAAAAAGATATACCACCTCACTAGTCATCAGGGAGGTGTGAATAAAAACAAGTTATTGGCCGGGCGCAGTGGCTCACACCTGTAATCCCAGCACTTTGGGAGGCTGAGGCAGGCAGATCACATCAGGTCGGGAGTTCGAGACCAGCCTGACCAAGATGGAGAAACCCTGTTTCGGCCGGGCGCGGTGGCTCAAGCCTGTAATCCCAGCACTTTGGGAGGCCGAGACGGGCGGATCACGAGGTCAGGAGATCGAGACCATCCCGGCTAACACGGTGAAACCCCGTCTCTACTAAAAATACAAAAACTAGCCGGGCGAGGTGGTCGGCGCCTGTAGTCCCAGCTACTCGGGAGGCTGAGGCAGGAGAATGGCGTAAACCCGGGAGGCGGAGCTTGCAGTGAGCTGAGATCCGGCCACTGCACTCCAGTCCGGGCGACAGAGCGAGACTCTGCCTCAAAAAAAAAAAAAAAAAAAAAAAAAAGAAACCCTGTTTCTACTAAAAATACAAAATTAGCCAGGCATGGTGGTGCATGCCTGTAATCCCAGTTACTCAGGAGGCTGAGGCAGGAGAATTGCTTGAACCCAGGAGGCAGAGGCTGCAGTGAGCCGAGATCGCACCATTGCACTCCAGCCTAGGCAACAAGAACAAAACTCCATCTCACACACACACAAAAAAGCTATTTTTTACTTATCAATTTGGCTGAAATTCAAAATAGCAAGTAATACTGATAAGGTATGGTAAATGGGCACTAGTGGCCACCATCATTTTAGAAAGTAATATTTATACTATCCATTACAAACCTTTACATTTTACCTACTCTGACTCCAAAAGTAATCCTACTTTTGAGACTCTCACAGAAAAATAAAAGTACCAATAAAAAGATTTACTATAGCCGGGTGCGGTGGCTCACACCTGTAATCCCAGCTCTTTGGGAGGCCGAGGCGGGCAGATCACGAGGTCAGGAGATCGAGACCATCCTGGCTAACACGGTGAAATCCCGTTACTAAATATACAAAAAATTAGCCGGGCGAGGTGGCAGGCGCCCGTAGTCCCAGCTACTCGGAAGGCTGAGGCAAGAGAATGGCGTGAACCCAGGAGGCGGAGCTTGCAGTGAGCCAAGATCACGCCATGGCACTCCAGCCTGGGCAACACAGCGAGACTCCATCTCAAAAAAAAAAAAAGATTTATTATAGTTTTTCTTCATACTGACCAAAAAATATTTTACACACACACACACACACAATACATGTCTGCTATTTCTAAGTTAAAAGCAAGCATGATCTCATATTTGGAAAGAGTAGCAAAAAAACCTATATACAGAAAAAATTATGAATGATTACATACCAAATTGATAGTGCTCATCTTTTAAGGGAGAAAGGTTTGGAAAGAAAAAAACTATATATATACATATATATTCCTATTACAGAATTTGCATTAGTTTTACAATAAAACAAAAATCCATTAAAAACTTATTTTTTAAAAAAGATCTGAGGCCAGGTGCAGTAGCTCACACCTGTAACCCCAGCACTTGGGGAGGCCGAGGCAGGTGGATCACTTAAGGTCAGGAGTTCGAGATCACCCTGGCCAACATCGTAAAACCCCATCTCCATTAAAAATATAAAAATTAGGCTGGATGCAGTGGCTCATGACTGTAATCCCAGCATTTTGGGAGGCCAAGGCAGGCAGATCACTGGATGTCAGGAGTTCGAGACCAGCCTGGCCAATGTGGTGAAATCCCATCTCTACTAAAAATACAAAAAACTAGCCAGGCGTGGTGGCATGTGCCTGTAATTCCAGCTATTCAGGAGCTGAGGCAGGAGAATCGCTTGAGCCTGGGAGACGGAGGCTGCAGTGAGCTGAGATGGCACCACTGCACTGCAGCTTGGGCGATAAAACGAGATTCCATGACAAAAAAAAAAAAAAAAAATCAGCCAAGTGTGGTGGGGCGCATCTGTGGTCCCAGATACTTGGTAGGCTGAGGCAGAAGAATCACTTGAACCCAGTAGGCAGAGGTTGCAGTGAGCCAGTATCACACCACTGCACTGCAGCCTGGGCAACAAAGCAAGACTCTGTTTCAAACAAACAAAAAAAGAAATTATTGCATTACCATAATTGTAAAGGGGAAAGGGAGGTGAACAGGTGACAGGGAGTAAAGATTTGCTTACATCATCATCTAACCACTAGCATTCCTTATATGAGTTTATTTCCATTTTTAAGAGCACTCTGGGCTGGGCACGGTGGCTCATGCCTGTAATCCCAGCACTTTGGGAGGCTGAGGCAGGGGGATCACGACATCAAGAGATCTAAACCAAACTGGCCAACATGGTGAAACCCGTCTCTACTAAAAATACAAAAATTAGCTGGGCATGGTGGCACACACCTGTAGTCCCAGCTACTCGGGAGACTGAGGCAGGAGAATCACTTGAACTCGGGAGGCAGAGGTTGCAGTGAGCCTCTGCAAAAAAACAAACAAACAAACAAAAACAAACAAACAAAAAACCCTCTGGTAAAGAACAGGTAAACAATCCAACTGTCATTCCATAATTTTCATAATTAAGACACTTATGTAACAAAGAATACTGGCCTACAATCCAAAGTGCCAGTGAACCCCTTACGTTCACATTTCATGTGCATATATACACTTTCCGGGAAAGACTACAAAGGTTTCATCACATTCTTTTTTTTTTTTTTTTTTTTGAGACAGAGTCTCGCTCTGTCACCAGGCTAGAGTGTAGTGGCGTGGTATCGGCTCATTGCAACCTCTGCCTCCCGAGTTGAAGCAATTCTCCTGCCTCAGCCTCCCAAGTAGCTGGGACTACAGGCATGTGCTACCATGCCCAGCTAATTTTTGTATTTTTAGGAGAGACAGGGTTTTACCATGTTGGCCAGGATGGTATAGATCTCTTGACCTCATGATCCGCCCGCCTCGGCCTCCCAAAGTGCTGGGATTATGTTTCATCATATTCTTAATGAGGCCCATGACTACTTACCACCACTACCATTAAAAAAAAAAAAAAAGTTAAAATCCTCTGAAGACACATGCACATGTGTTTCTGTTTACTGCAGCACTATTTACAATAGCGAAGACATGGAACCAACCCCACACACCCATCAATGATAGACTGGATAAAGAAAATATGGCACATATACACCATAGTATGTAGCCATAAAAAGGAATGAGATCGGCTGGGTGCGGTACACTTTGGGAGGCTGAGATGGGCGGATCACCTGAGGTCAGGAGTTCGAGACCAGCCTGGCCAACATGTAGAAACCCTATCTCTACTAAAAACACAAAATTAGCCAGGCGTGGTAGCACATGACCGTAATCCCAGCTACTGGGGAAGCTGAGGCAGGAGAATCGCTTGAACCCGAGAAGCAGAGGTTGCGCTGAGCTGAGATCATGACGTTGCACCCCAGCCTGGGCAACAAGAGCAAAACTCAGTCTCACAAAAAAAAAAAAAAAAAAAAAAAGGCCAGGCGCAGTGGCTCATGCCTGTAATCCCAGCGCTTTGGGAGGCTGAGGCGGGTGGATCACGAGGTCAGGAGATCGAGACCATCCTGGCTAACACGGTGAAACCCAGCCTCTACTAAAAATACAAAACAATTAGCCAGGCGTGGTGGCAGGTGCCTGTAGTCCCAGCCAGTCGGGAGGCTGAGGCAGGAGAATGGCAAACCTGGAAGGTGGAGCTTGCAGTGAGCCGAGATCGCACCACTGCACTCCAGACTGGGTGACAGAGCGAGATTCGGTCTCAAAACAAACAAACAAAAAAGGAATGAGATCATGTCCTTTGCAGGGACATGGATGAAGCTGGCAGCAAACTAACACAGGACCAGAAAACCAAACACCGCATGTTCTCACTCATAAGTGGGAGTTGAACAATGAGAACACATGAACACAGGGAAGGGAATAACATACCGGGGCCAGTCAGGGGTTTGAGGGGCAAGCGGAGGGAGAACATTAGGACAAGTAACTAAAGCATGTGGAGCTTAAAACCCAGATGATGAGCCAGGTGCAGTGGCTCACCCAGCACTCTGGAGGCCAAGGTGGGTGGATCACATGAGGTCAGGAGTTCAATACCAGACTGACCAACACGGTGAAACCCTGTCTCTACTAAAAATACAAAAATTAGGCCGGGCGCGGTGGCTCAAGCCTGTAATCCCAGCACTTTGGGAGGCCAAGACGGGCGGATCACGAGGTCAGGAGATCGAGACCATCCTGGCTAACAAGGTGAAACTCCGTCTCTACTAAAAAATACAAAAAAACTAGCCAGGCGAGGTGGCGGGCGCCTGTAGTCCCAGATACTCGGGAGGCTGAGGCAGGAGAATGGCATAAACCCGGGAGGCGGAGCTTGCAGTGAGCTGAGATCTGGCCACTGCACTCCAGCCCGGGCAACAGAGCAAGACTTCCATCTCAAAAAAAAAAAAAAAAATTAGCTGGGCGTATTGGTGCATGCCTGTACTCCTAGCTTACTCAGGAGGCTGAGGCAGGAGAATCGCTTGAACCTGGGAGGTGGGGGTTGCAGTGAGCTGAGATCACGCCACTGCACTCCAGCATGGACAACAGAACAAGACCCTGACTCAAAAAAAAAGCCAAAAGCCAAACACCAAAACCTAGGCTGAAATGAAGTGGGAAAATACAAAATCAGAATTCACATGTGAGAAAAGTAAGATAAAGAGTACGCTAAAAATTGAAAATGGAAAAAATATGTATACAATTAAGGATATCGCTTATATAGGCTACAAAAGTGTATTTTACATATTCTTACCTATGGGGGAGGTAATTTACTTTGCTATATTCTTTTTTGGAAATGAAGAAGAGAAATAACTAAAATAATAAGATATGCTTTATTTGCTTGCTGCATGGCACCCATTGTGCTAAGCATATTATACATACTATCTCGTAGAATCCTCCAACTCTATGCTATAAATATTATCATTACTATATCACCATATTTTACAGTCAAGGAGACCAAAGACTATAAGTATTTTGCTCAAGATTACAGTCAGTAAGTCAGCAAAACTCAGATCTGAGCCTAATCAATCTGATTTCAGAGTCCATGATCTTAATCACTATTTGGGATTTTCAACAAATTGAGAGGAAATACACCAATACAAAGGCTGATTCATTCATTATTAAGACAACTAATTATACATGTTTAGATCTGGCCAGATACTTATTATAATCAAGGCCTGATTAACTAGAATGCTGAGTGGGTTACATTCTAGTAAAAATTTTCTGAGAAACTAAAATATAACCAAATATTTTATTGACGTTAATCTTTTGTCTAAGAAAAGTATGTTGAGGCCAGGCGCGGTGGCTCAAGCCTGTAATCCCAGCACTTTGGGAGGCCGAGATGGGTGGATCAGGAGGTCAGGAGATCGAGACCATCCTGGTCTACACGGTGAAACCCCGTCTCTACTAAAAAATACAAAAAACTAGCCGGATGAGATGGCGGGCACCTGTAGTCCCAGCTACTCGGGAGGCTGAGGCAGGAGAATGGCGTAAACCCGGGAGGCGGAGCTTGCAGTGAGCCGAGATCGCGCCACTGCACTCCAGCCTGGGTGACAGAGCGAGACTCCGTCTCAAAAAAAAAAGAAAAGTATGTTGAACATATTTCCATCTTCATTTGATGGAAGATCTCTAATTACAAAGGCCAACTGTATATAGCACTGAAGACACAGGAAATCATAAGAGAACGGGTTGAAAATTTACCAATCCAAATTACAGTGCACTCATCCTGCTGTGTCATGTTTTCATATGTTTGTAGATGATCTCCCTCCCTCTACCTAGAATGCCCTCTCTAAGTCTGAATGTCTCACACTTATCCTTTTTTTTTTTTTCTACAATGTTTGTACTCACCATGATAACCACACTGTGACATGGTTCACATTTCAGTATGCAACATATGCAATGGCATGGACTTTCAAATGTCCACAGAGAATGCCTACAATTAGAATTTCAAAGTTTAAAACAATGTGCATTTCATTCTCTTCAATAGCAAGTTGATTTTATCCCAATTTCAGCTACTGTTCAACATCACTAGGGCCATTTGATTTCTCTGTGATGACTGGATCCCACTGGAAAATCTAGGGACTAAGGCCAGGCACGATGGCTCATGCCTGTAATCCCAGCACTTTGGGAGGCCAAGGCGAGCAGGTCACGAGGTAAGGAGTTCGAGACCACCCTGGCCAACACAGTGAAATCCCGACTCTACTAAAAATACAAAAATTAGCCAGGCGTGGTGGCGCGCACCTGTAGAAGAGAGACTGAGGCAGAAGAGGGAATCACTTGAACCCAGGAGGCGGAGGTTGCACTGAGCCAAGATCGTACCACTGTACTTCAGCCTGGGCAACATAGCGAGACTCCATCTCAAAAAAAAAGGGAAAAAAAATAAATATCTAGGAACTAAAAACTAGAAAACATTTTTTAGCATCTTGTTGCTATGACTAAAAAACTGTTAAGAAATCCTTTATTTCTCTCTTGTACATTTGAAAAAAGCTGATAAGCTATTCTGAATAACATAGGAACTGTTCTAAATGTTCAACGCAAACATCGAAAGCAATAATGTGAACTATTTACCTCATTTCTTCTTAACTGGCAAAGGGAATTCCCTATTGATAAGTAATATGAATTAGAAGTAGATGGTGTGTGTAGTTTAGTTCTAACTATGATCAGATACTTTAAAAGTTAATATAAACCTAACTATGAAGAAGTAATTCCTCACTTAACAATGAAAAGAATGTAAACACAAGTATTTATGGATGAAATTATATAATAACTGGAAGATTTGCTTTAAAATAAGCAAGAGGGGAAGCAGGGACAGGGGCTAGCAGATGTGGAAACAGTGTGGTAACTGTGTTGATAACTGTTGAAGCTGGATGTTGAGTACATGAAGGCTCATTATACTATTCTCTTTATTTCTATATATGTTTGCAATTTGCCACATTAAAGAAATAAAAAGCTGACTGGCCACAAAATGTGGCTCACACTTCTCAGCACTTTCGGAGGCCAAGGTGGGAGGACCACGTGAGCCCCAGAGTTCAAGACCATCCCAGGCAATATAGTAAGACTCCGCCTGTACATAAAATTTAAAAATTAACCAGATGTGGTGGCACACACCTGTGGTCCCAAACACTGGAGTGGCTAAAGCAGGAGGATCATCCAAGCCTGGGAATTCAAGTATAGTCTGGGCAACACAGCCAGACCCCAGCTCTAAAAAATTAGAAATATATATATATATATTTTTTTTTTTTTTTTTTTTAAGACAGAGTCTCACTCTGTCGCCCAGGCTGGAGTACAGTGGCGTGATCTCAGCTCACTGCAACCTCTGCTTCCCAGGTTCAACTGATTCTTCTGCCTCAGCCTCCCGAGCAGCTGGGACTACAGGCACAAGTCACCCATGCCTAATTTTTTATATTTTTAGTAGAGACGCGGTTTCACCATGTTAGCCAGGATGGTCTCGAACTCCTGACCTCATGATCCGCCCACCTCAGCCTTCCAAAGTGCTGGGATTACAGGTGTGAGCCATGCGCCCGGCCAAAAATATTTTTAAATGAACAAAATTGCCCAGGTGTGGTGGCTCATGACTATAATTCCAGCAATTTGGGAGTTTGAAGAGGGAGGACTGCTGAAGTTCGAGAGCAGTGGGGGCAACACAGTGAGACTCCATCTCTACAAAAAAATTTAAAATTAGCCGGGTGTAGTGGCATGTGCCTATAATCCCAGTTACTTGGGACAATGGAAGGACTGCCTGAGCCCAAGAGGTAGAGCACACAGTAAGTTATGTTCGTACCACGGGGACTCTAGCTCAGGTGACACAGTAAGACCCTGTTTCAAAAGAAAATTTTTTTTAATTAGACGGAAAAAAGTATACAACCTTGGCATCAACTTGTGTATGTCTGAGGGCAAATGACTAAAGACTATGAAAAGCAAATATAATACAATGAAAATTTCATAGATTTTCAAACATGAAAACTTAGATATTAGTGAAGAAAATACAACTCTGAAATAGCAATAAGATTATTGGTTAAATTTCTGTCATCATTAGAAGTCTTTTTTTTTTTTGAGACAGAGTCGCTCTGTCACACAGGCTGGAGTGCAGTGGAACAATCTTCGCTCACTGCAAGCTCTGCCTCCCAGGTTCACATCATTCTCCTGCCTCAGCCTCCTGAGAAGCTGGGACTACAGGCACCCACCACCACGCCCGGCAAATTTTTTTTTTTTTTTTGTATTTTTAGTAGAGACAAGGTTTGTGTTAGCCAGGATGGTCTCAATCTCCTGACCTCGTGATCCACCCACCTCAGCCTCCCAAAGTGCTGGGATTATAGGTGTAAGCCACCATGCTCGGCCTAGAAGTCATTATTTTAAAATTAATTTTGATAAATATCACATTCTGCCAATTACAGGCCTGATGAGGCAGTCACTAAAAAAGTGATTTCTAAAACATGAAAGACTGTTATCAACTATGATGACAAGTAATAAGAAAATCTAGCCTCTTCTTATGAAAAAATATAAATGAAAAAACACTACTAAAACTAATTTTAAGGAAAATGATAACAGAAACTAGCAGCAACAAAACAAAAATGAACTAGTTGCATTTCCACCTCTTGTGGCACCCAGGTTTAAAATACTACATGCTGCTGAAAAGTCTGGCCTGGCCGGGCGCGGTGGCTCAAGCCTGTAATCCCAGCACTTTGGGAGGCCGAGACGGGCGGATCACGAGGTCAGGAGATCGAGACCATCCTGGCTAACAAGGTGAAACCCCGTCTCTACTAAAAAAATACAAAAAACTAGCCGGGCGCGGTGGCGGGCGCCTGTAGTCCCAGCTACTCCGGAGGCTGAGGCAGGAGAATGGCGTGAACCCGGGAGGCGGAGCTTGCAGTGAGCTGAGATCCGGCCACTGCACTCCAGCCTGGGCGACAGAGCAAGACTCCGTCTCAAAAAAAAAAAAAAAAAAAAAAAAAGAAAAGTCTGGCCTAAGCAAATCTCACAAGATTATAGTGATGCTGTATACCACCTTTAAAAGACTCAGATCAATACACATAACTTAAATAGCAATACAAAGTTATTTTAAATGGAGACCACCACCACCACAATCTCACACACGGTAAGACTTCCCCACTGTGTGCTTCCACATTATCTTGGCCAGAAATGAAGGTGGCCAATTCAATATTAATAAAGCATGGAATAAGGCTTAAGTGGAATTGCTAATACTGTAAAGATATAGTACCTAGCAAGTTGTTAAGAAGTGATGTGCCAGGCACGGTGGTTCACACCTGTAATCCCAAGCACTTTGGGAGGCCGAGGTGGGTGGATCACCAGAGGTCAGGAGTTTGAGACCAGGCTGACCAACATGGCAAAACCCCGTCTCTACTAAAAATACAAAAAAAAAATAGCTGGGCGTGGTGGCACACGCCTGTAATCCCAGCTATTGGAGAGGCTGAGGCAGGAGAATCACTTGAACCCAGGAGGCGGAGGTTACAGGGAGCTGAGATCACACAGTTGCACTCTAGCCTGAGAGACAAGAGTGAAACTCCGTCTCAAAAAATAAAAATAAAAAAAGTGATGTGCTGTATTCTATTTCAGAATACAACTCAAGAGTAGAACATGAAAATCCTTTTCCTTTTTTTAAAGAGACAGTGTTTCGCACTATTGCCCAGGCTGGAGTGCAGTAGCACCACCATGGCTCACAGCAGCTTCCAACTCCTGGGTCAAGTAATTCCGCCATCTCAGCCTTCAGAATACCTAGGACTACAGGCGTTCATGCTAATTTTTTAACTTTCTGTAGAAATGGGGTCTTCCTGTGTTGCTCAGGCTGGTATCAAATGCCTGGGCACAAGTGATCCTCCTGGCTCAGCCTCCCAAAGCACTGGGATTATAGGGATGAGCCACTATGCCAGGCCCCAGGCCCCCTTTTTCTTTTTTTTTTTTTGAGACAGAGTCACTCTGTCGACTCACTGCAACCTCCACCTCAGGGATTCAAGAGATCCTCCTGCCTCAGCATCCCAACTAGCTGGGACTACCGGCACATGCCATCACACCTGGCTAATTTTTGTACTTTTAGTAGAGACAGGGTTTTGCCATGTTGGTCAGGCTGGTCTCGAACTCCTGACCTCAGGTGATCCATCCTCTTCAGCATCCCAAAGTATTTACAGGTGACAGCCACCATGCCCAGAGACATAAAAACCTTTTTACATAAACGCACTAAATAGAAATACATCCGAAAACAAGGTAAGGAATATAAATGATGTTTGCCTTCTTTTCAAACCAATAGTTCCTTTATACAAAAACACCAGATGAGGCCAGGCGCGGTGGCTCACCCCTTTAATCCCTGCACTTTTGGAGGCCGAGGCGGGCGAATCACCTGAGGTCAGGAGTTCCAGACCAGCCTGATCAACATGGAGAAACCCCATTTCTACTTAAAATACAAAATAAGCAGGCCGTGGTGGCACATGCCTGTAATCCCAGCTACTCGGGAGGCTGAGGCAAGAGAGTCACTTGAACCCAGGAGGCAGAGGTTGCAGCGAGCTGAGAGAGCACCATTGCACTCCAGCCTGTCAACAAGAGCAAAACTCTGTCTCAAAAAAAAAAAAAAAAACAGATGATACAAAATATATTTTTTTAAAGTACAAAGTTGTATACAGAGTGTAAACACTTAATGCTTATTCAAAAAGTAAGTAGTGGCAAAAATTCTTTGCAATTGGGTAACAAAATTTCAACTTCTAGGAATGTTTCCCTCTTCTATGTCGTTTTGAGAGCCGCCACCATCAAACACTTCACAGACTTAACTGAATTAGCATCTCTTCAAGCACAGAAACCACATATTATTCATTTCTGTGTCTCCTGTATAGGGCTAACTCAGTGTTTGTTATAACTAAGCTAAACTCCAAGACAGGAGCTTCAAATCACCTCAGGCCCAATCCAAAACTGAAAAAAGACAAACCCACTCCTCAGAGTTTAGGAACAAAAATATACTGACAGAGAACAAAGCCATAGATACTTTGTGCTACATTAGCTTCCCTTATCACCAAATTCAGAGTCGATTACTAACACTGCAGAAATACATTTGCGACAATAAAAATAATACATAAAAAACATGGATCCTAAAGTTCTACTGTCAACATGTTCAAATACTATCATAGACTCCTTCACCTTAAACTCATACTAACATCCACACACCCAAACAAAGAAAATGAAAGGTTTTCAAATGAGACCTAAATATAAATTGGCTCTATTTCATTACACTTTAAGTTCCTAAAATCATATGTATAAATCATGTGATTGTGCTTATGCTCATCTTCTAACTTGAGGGCCCAGTGTCTTTCATCAGATTCTCAGAAGGATAAATGACCCCCCCCCCAAAACTTTTAAGAACCACTAATCTAGCCTATCAAGAAACATCCCATTTTCCAGAAGAATACAGTTAATTTGGCTTAGTTCATGCATTCTTCCCTCATATTCACAGAGGGGATTCTTACTATATGAAATCAATCTTTCAAAGGATTCCTTCAGCCCAGCCAAGTTCCAACATCCACAGGAACATATATTAACAATCACCAGAACCCAAAAACAGTTCTCTCATTTTAATTCCACACTGCTTCACTCAACTTAATATCTACCACTGTCAAAACAACTCCCCTCAGGTTGTACCCAGGCTATTTACAGAGACACCTTGATTATCCTCACCCCAAGGCATGGATGATTTATTGAACAGGCAGTCAACAAATATTTGTTGAATGAATGAAAAAGGATCCTTCCTCCCACAGATTTCAAGTTAAGCTGTTAGCCACCCATGCAGCTGCTCTGGTAGAGGTTAAGCTGTGAAAGCCTTCTCTCCCTCACACATACAACCTCAAGTGTCAGAAATGCTCTGCTTCCCCCATAAACAAAATAATATAGCCATAGATATGCATTTCATACAGGTCAGACTGGGCAAGGACATCTACCTTCCACATACATATCTGACACCATCGGTCTCCTCCAAATACAATCCAACCAGTCATATGTGCTCCTATCTTTCCAACATACTCAGATTTGCCGACAAAGACTTCCTGAGGCACCATGGTATGCTGAATATACTGCTGCAGTAGTAGTGAAAATATGGGAGTTACAGTCTCAACTTTGTCACCAATTTAACATGCCGCCTTGGAGAAGTTCTCTCCTTATGCCTAAATTAACTATTTTGTAAAATGGAAGAAAGCATCCTACCATTTTCACAGAGATTTAGTATCACAAAGAAAACGAAAGTGCGTTCTTATTGTATTTGTAAACTATTACTATAAACCCGCGACAACAAATAAGGCCACCCATTCTTTACAGCTTTGTAGCAATGATTCTGTTAAAGATATTTTGGGCCTTCACATTTACACAACTCACTCTAACCAAAGGCACAAACTATTCTTAAGACCACAACTGGCTATGCCAAGTTTCTCCCCTCCATGACCTCACAGACACATGCTGTATAGAACACTACCATTGCCACTCTTTTCCAACAAGTAACTAGGAGCTCCCAATCCCTAAAATACACACACATACCAACCTGCAAGGAACCTCCCAACATTTATTCAAGAAATAAGCTAACTTATAAGGGGAACTCCATTACACTTACACAAATAAAGGCAAACTCTTCCGGAAACACTTTCCATCCTCGCATACACACACCAACACAGCCGCTACACATCAACAGACCATCTGTCTTCTAGACCAAAAACACCTCTTTCCATGGAAAAACTAATCAGTGACATTTATTAAACTTACAACACTGAGATCATCCTGCCGTTCCTACGTACCATTCAACGCGGCAGGGACACCACAGACCTTGTCACACAGGTAAACTCCCCTCTCAGGATCGTGTCCTCGACCACTCTTATCCCTTAATTAAACACACACAAACTGGACTATGGGGGAGGCTCCGATCATGCCTACAAACACAAACTAACCTGTCAGGGGCACACACGACTCCGCCTCCACTCGCTTACTTTCCAGCCCCCTCCGGGAGTCCGCCTGTCAGGGACACCCCTTCACCCCGCCTGGAGGGACTTCCCGGTAGGCTCAGGATCCCCCTCCCCGCTCTCCCCTCCCCCATCTTCACCACTGCTCTCCCGGAGGTACAGGTCCGGGAGATGACAGTGGCTCCCAGGAAGCCCAGGATTCGATCGCTGAGAGAGTGCTTAGGCCCGAAGGCCTGCCCAAATCGTTCTACTCACCATGTCGGAGGCCGAGGCCGAGAGCGACGAGAGTGCAGGGAAGTGGGGAAGAGGGGGTGGCCGCCAGGCTCCTCCGCTTCCCTGGGTCCACGGCGGATCCCTCCCGCTTGTCAGGAGGCGGCCAGCGGGTAAGCTGACTGGCGGAAATGCGAGAGAGGAGAAGGGAAAGGTGGAGGCTAAAGGGGGCAAACTGAGGGGAAGCGGGTCCCGCAACCGAGACTGGGATCGTCTCCCCTCCGCAAAGCGAACCCAAAATGGCGGCGGGAGCGGCGGCGGCGGCGGCAGCAGAGTGGCGGCGGTGGCGGCGGCTGCTCCTCCAGAGGGAGGGAGCGAAGGGCGCCTAGCGCCCCCCCAACCTCCCACTCCTCCCTCCTCGCGTTCTTCCCCACCGTCCCCCGCTCCGCCCGACTCTGGCCGCGTAGCGCGCACGCCCGCCCGCAAGCGTACGAGTGTCTACGGGCTAGTCGCTGGCTGCTCCCATCAACCACCACCTTCGGCCGCCCAGCGCGCCAGCCAGCCCGTACGCGCTCACCCACCGGAACCTCCTCGCCCAGTCCCCCACTCCCCCTCAGGCCCTGTCAAGCCGGCTCCGGCGCAGGCCCTCACGCGTACCTTCAGCGGCGCGAGCCCAAGCCTCCTCCTCCTCCTCCTCCACCTCCTCTTCTCTCCTCCCCCCTTCCCCGCCCCCACGGCCACCAACCGCCGCCACGGCCGCCGCCGCCGCCGCCGCCGCCGCCACTGCCGCCGCCAGCCCCCCCAACCCTCCACCCCTCGCGCGTGCGCCTCCCACAATCCCCCCCGCGGGACTGTTCCATTCCTGTCGGCTGCAAGGGCAGGAGAGGAAGGGACGGGCAGAGCGGGTCGGGGCTTGCCGTTTGACTGGAATTGCCAGAGTGGCGGCCCGAGTCCCACGACAACCTACCTCCCTAGGCTCGTTGCCGCGGCGCTGCGGCTCGCCTCCCCCTGCTCCTCCTCCTGCTCGAGACCGCGGCGAGCGGATCGAGGGCTGCCTAGCGCCCCTCTGCCGGCGGGTGGTTGGAGGCCGCGGCGGCTGCGCGTTGAGTCGTTTCCTGCCGGATGACCTGACTACTTCGCAGTCGCAGGACGAGTGCTTTGGAGCCGGTCCCAGGCAGTGTGTGCCGGTCGCCTAGCCAGGATAACTGGTCCTCCACTCACGGTGAGGGAATGGACCGACACGGGGGTTGTACCGCTGAGGAAAAGGAGCGGGACTCCGGACCTCCAGGAGGTAGGGAGTGAGGCCAGTAGGACCGGCGCGCCTCCAGGGGGATTCCTTCCAGGCGCTGAGTTGCCAACCTGAGACCCGAGGAAGATCGGCATGATGGTCTGCTTTTTATTGTTATTAACCCGCCTCGGATTTCTCGAAGTTCACACCACTGTCCATATGCGATGATGTTTGTTTGCCCTTGACGCACTTAACTCATGGATGGTACTTCTTCAGCCTCGTTAGGCAGGCTGGTGATAGAGGAAGAAGAAACCATGGGTTTCTCATTCAGTTCTGGATTCAGTCTCCGTTTTCTTCCTTCAGCAAGTTATTTTTCTTAGTTCCTTATCAAAACGTGTACATAAAAATTAGGCAACTCCAAACATGCCTCCAGGGTTGATGTGTGAAATAATAAGATAATATATTAAAATGGAATTAGGTCCTAGGCATAGGGCAAGTGCAGAATATTGCCGTGTTGTCATTTACAGTTGTTGATATCGATAAGGTTTGTGGATGTAATTGGTAGTATTCTGTCCCTCCAAGTCGTTAATAAAACAAAGCAAACATAGGTCTGTTCGGTTTCTGTAGCTACTGAATATTTGTTTCTCAAAACACTTGACTGATATTTGATAATTGAATGCAGCAGAAATACGGACGATTAAAGTCCACAAATAATGCCAAAGTTTACTTGATCTAGTAGTTTTTACCTTTACCTAAAGGGTAAAGCAGAATAAATTACCGGAAGGATCTACTTGGATTTCCCTTTCTTTCACATTTGTGGACTCCTGGGGATACAGGAAATAATTCAAAAATGACTGTTCAAAAGCCAATGCAAGGCCAGGCGCGTGACTAACGCTTGTAATCCCAGCGCTTTGGGAGGCCAGGGTGGGCGGATGACCTGAGGTCAGGAATTCGAGACCAGCCTGGCCAACATGGCGAAATCCCGTCTCTACTAAAAATATAAAAATTAGCCAGGCATGGTGGCAGGCGCCTGTAATCCTAGCTACTCAGGAGGCTGAGGCAGGAGAATCGCTTGAACCCGGGAAGCGGAGGTTGCAGTGAGCCGATATCGAGCCATTGCACTCCAGCCTAAGCAACAAGAGTGAAACTCCCTCTGAGGAAAAAAAAAAAAGCCCTTGCAACCTCCAAAATTCAAGTAGACAGTCCCAAATTTCCCCTTTAGGATATGTGGATTAAGTGTTGTTTACTTGTTTTGTTTATTTAAGGTAAAGAGGAAAGCAGTCTTAATTACCTCATTGTATGTGTTCCTAACGAAGTCCCACACTTTCATGGAGCCCACTTGTTTACCAATCTTTTGTTAGTTGCATACGTGCAAGTGTATTACGCTACCAACAACTTTTTTTGTTTGAGAGCAGGGACTATGTCAACTACTTAATTTACATAAAGCATCACAGGCTAGTGCAAAGCAAGTCACAGAAATATTAAAATGAGGCTGGGCATGGTGGCTCACACCTGTAATCCCAGCACTTTGGGAGGCCAAGGTGGGTGGATCACGAGGTCACAAGTTCAAGACCAGCCTGGCCAACATAGTGAAACCCTGTCTACTAAAATTACAAAAAATTAGCCGAGTGTGGTGGCGGGCACCTGTAATCCCAGCTACTTGGGAGGCTGAGGCAGGAGAATCGCTTGAACCCGGGAGGCGGAGGTTGCAGTGAGTGGAGATTGCACCACTGCATTCCAGCCTGGACAACAATGGGAGACTGTCTTAAAAAGAAAAAAAAAAAAAATCCAAAAAAAATTAGGTGGGCGTGGTGGAGCACCTGTAGTCCCAGCTACTTGGTAGGCTGAGGCAGTAGAGTTGCTTGAACCTAGGAGGGAGAGGTTGCAGTGAGTCGAGATCATGCCTTTGCAGTCCAGCCTGGGCGACAAGAGCGAAACTCCGTCTCAAAAAAAAAAAAAAAAAAAAAAGAAAGAAAGAAAAGAAATACTGAAATGAGGCCGGGCGCGGTGGCTCAAGCCTGTAATCCCAGCACTTTGGGAGGCCGAGGCGGGCGGATCACGAGGTCAGGAGATCGAGACCCTCCTGGCTAGCGGTGAAACCCCGTCTCTACTAAAAATACAAAAAACTAGCCGGGCGCGGTGGCGGGCGCCTGTAGTCCCAGCTACTCGGAGGCTGAGGCGGGAGAATGGCTGGAACCCAGGAGGCGGAGCTTGCAGTGAGCCGAGATCGCGCCACTGCACTCCAGCCTGGGCGACACAGTGAGACTCCGTCTCAAAAAAAAAAAAAAAGAAATACTGAAATGAATGTTAGATACTTATAATACCAGAAGAGAAAGGCAATTAGCATTTGTGGACTACCTTGCCAGGGGAATGCATATTCCTGTTTAATCCTTACTATAAACAACACTTTGAGATAGATAATCTTACCCTCATTTTACAAAAGAGAAGCCTGAGGCCCAAAGAAGTCCAGTAACAATCTTTAGACTCTAGTTTGCCTATCTCTTAAAAACCTTGCTTTTTTCACTACACCACATTTTCTTCAAAGTAAAATTTCTCATCAGCAGCATAATTGCTGTGCTTCAAAAAAAAAAAAAATGCCTTTAATAGAATTTCACTACACCAGTGTATAGGGAGAGTTACTTACATAAGGTCTCTGTGTTAAAGTAACTTTCAGTAACTACAATGATCAATGAATTATCAGCTACATATAAGCAAATGAGATAGGATTCTGTTTTTTCATATATGCCCCAGAGCCAACTAGAGACTAAAATATGTCAAGTGCTCAATAAAATGACCTCACTGAATGAACAAACCCTGAATTGTTTGAACCAATGAAGTTAGAATAATGGTTTCCCCAAGGATATCCACTTCTTAATCCCTGAAACCTGTAAATATGATATGTTACATGACAAGGGAAAAATCAGGATGCAGAGGGAATTAAGGTTGCAAATCAGCTGACATTAAACTAAGGAGATTATCCAGGAACGAGCGCTCTGCAATGGCCCTCTTCAGTTTTACTTCTGTAGCTGCCCATGCTTGTGCTCTTTTTCAGACAGTAGCTGAAAAGCACATAAGCTGCTAGCACCATAGAAATCCGTCGAAGCTCCCTTTCTTCAAATTGGATACTTGTCGTAATACCTGTAGTAACCTCTTTGAATGCTCCAACAGTGCCTTCTTGTGTGATCACACATTAATATTTAGTTTGGCAGTTCCGCTAGTTTGACATCCAGGAGTTTCTTCTCCCTCACTGGTACAGCCAACTCCATCTTGAGGTCCTGGTCTGATATAAACTTTTAAAATGAGGTTTCAGGCTGGGTGCAGTGGCTCATGCCTATAATCCCAACACTTTGGACGATTAAGGCAGGAGGATTACTTGAGGCCAGGAGTTCAAGACCAGCCTGGTCAACATAGCAAGACCCCATCTCTACAAAAAATAAGAAAAATTAGCCAGGCCATGGTGGCATGTCCAGGAGTTTGAGGCTACCATGAGCCATGATCACACACCACTGCACTCCAGCCTGGGCGAGCGAGCGAAACCCTGTCTCTAAAATGTAAAACAAAATAAAGTTAATTTTTTTTTTTTTAACTCTTGAGACAGAGTTTTGCTCTTGTTACCCAGTCTGGAGTGCAGTGGCGTGGCTCACCGCAACCTCTGCCTCCCGGGTTCAAGCAATTCTCCCACCTCAGCCTCCTGAGTAGCTGGGACCACAGGCGTGTGTCACCATGCCCATCTAATTTGGCTAATTTTTGTATTTTTAATAGAGATAGGGTTTCGCCACGTTGGCCAGGCTGGTCTCGAACTGCTGGCCTTAGGTGATCCACCCACCTCAGCCTCCCAAATTCCTGGGGTTATAGACATGAGCCACCGTGCCTGGCCAAAAGTCTTTAAAAATATTGGCTGGGTGTGGTGGCTCATGCCTGTAATCCCACACTTTGGTAGGCCAAGGCAGGTGGATCACCTGAGGCCAGGAGTTTGAGACCAGCCTGGCCAACATGATGAAACCCCGTATCAACTAAAAATACAAAAAAATTAGCTGGGCGTGGTGGCGGGCACATGTAATCCCACCTTACTTTGGCAGGCTGAGGCAGGAGCATCACTTGAACGCAGGAGTTGGAGGTTGCAGTGAGCCGAGATTGCGCCATTGTACTCCAGCCTGGGCAACAAGAACGAAACCCTGTCTAAAAAAATAAAATAAAATAAAATTATTTATTTTTTATTTTATTTTATTATTATTATTTGAGATGGAGTCTCACTATTGCCCAGGCTAGAGTGTAGTGCCATGATCTGGGCTCACTGCAACCTCCGTCTCTTGGGTGCAAGCGATTCTCCTGCGTCATCCTCCCAAGTAGCTGGGATTACAGGTGCCTGCCACCACGCCTGGCTAATCTTTGTATTTTTAGTAGAGATGGAGTCTCACCGTGTTGGCCAGGCTGGTCTTGAACTCCTGACATCCTCAAATGATCCACCCGCCTTGGCCTCCCAAAATGCTGGGATAACAGGCGTGCGCTACTGCCCTTGGCCTTTTTTGTGTGTGTGTGAGGGAGTCTCACTCTGTTGCCCAGGCTAGAATGCAGTGGCGCAATCTTGGCTCACTGCAACCTGCACCTCCTGGGTTCAAGTGATTCTCCTCCTGCCTCAGCCTCCTGAGTAGCTGAGATTCCAGGCACTCACCACCATGCCTAGCTAAGTTTTGTGTTTTAGTAGAGCCGGGGTTTCAGCATGTTGGTCAGGCTGGTGTTGAACTCCTGACCTGAAATGTTCCACCTGCCTCGGCCTCCCAAGGGTTTTTTGTTTTTGTTTTTGTTTTTATTTATTTATTTATTTATTTTGAGACAGAGTCTCTCTGTGTTGCCCAGGCTGCAATGCAGTGGCGCAATCTCGGCTCACTGCAAGCTCCACCTCCCGGGTTCAAGCCATTCTCCTGCTTCAGCCTCCCGAGTAGCTGGGACTACAGGTGCCTGCCATCACGTTTGGCTAACTTTTTGTATTTTTAATGGAGATGGGATTTCATTGTGTTAGCCAGGATGATCTCCATCTCCCGACCTTGTGATTTGCCCGTCTCAGCCTCCCAAAGGCTGGGATTACAGGCATGAACCACCGTGGCCGCCTTTTTTTTTTTTTTTTTTTTTTTTTGGAGACAGACTCTCGTACTGTCACGGAGGCTGGAGTGCAACAGCACAATCTCGGCTCACTACAACCTCCCCCTCCCAGGTTCAGGCAGTTCTACTGCTTCAGCCTCCCGAGTAGCAGGGATTACAGGTGCCCGCCACGACGCCTGACTAATTTTTTTTATTTTTAGTAGAGTGAGGATTTCACTATGTTGGCCAGGCTGGTCTCGAACTCCTGACCTTGTGATCCACCCACCTCGGTCTCCCAAAGTGCTGGGATTACAGGCGTGATCCACTGCACCTGGCCAGTTTTTTGTTTTTTGTTTTTTACGAAAATGGGAACAGAAATTTTTTGGATTTGAGATTCTGTTAGATTTTGGAATATTTGTGTTATACCTACTGTTTGAACATCTCAAATTTGAAAATCTGAAACCTTAAGTGTTAACATGAACACCTTAATAAAGTTTGGACAGTATTTCTTTTATAAACAATATTATTGATATTGCTAACTATTAACATTAGAAATGAAAGTCGAGAAAGATAATTACCTGCAACGTTAGCACCCAGAAATACCCAATTGTGTTGGTGTTTGATTTAAGTTTTCATTTTTATGCATCTCCACCTCAGAACAATAATCTAAATTTACAGTTAAATTCATAACAATACCTCAGTGGTGTACCATTGAGTCCTAAAATTCTAGAATGTTAATCCCAGTCTTGTGTGTACACTAACATGCCTTTTGTGAAGTCTTTTGAAACCTATCAGATACAGCCTGGAGTCCATTTTGCTGAAGAGTATCTAGAATATCTGCTACCCTAAGAAGCAATCCTAGTCCTTTCCATAGTAGTTTAAGTTTTAAATTGTTCACCGTTCTGAGTAGTGTGATGAAATTTTGCACCACCCTGTCCTGGATGTGAATCAACATAACCACACCGTGTGTGCTGCCCATCGGTTAGTCATTGACATCATCAGCTTTTGACATCCAACTGTGGACATCGGCATGACTCAATGATTCAGGATCACCCAAAACAGATGATCCCCCTTCTTAGGCATAGTCAGAAGGTCGATAGTAGCTACATCACAATTCCTAAGTCATTCACTCTATCTCATCTTGTAAGCGATTTGTCATCTCATATCAACACAAGAAGGGTGAGCACGGCATGATGAGATATTTTGAGAACAAGAGAGACTATATTCACATAACTTTTATATGGTATATTGTTCCTTTTTCTTATTGGTTATTGTTCATTTGTTTTTTTTTTTTTTTTTTTGAGACGGAGTCTCGCTCTGTCGCCCAGGCTGGAGTGCAGTGGCCGGATCTCAGCTCACTGCAAGCTCTGCCTCCCGGGTTCACGCCATTCTCCTGCCTCAGCCTCCCGAGTAGCTGGGACTACAGGCGCCCGCCACCTCGCCCGGCTAGTTTTTTGTATTTTTAGTAGAGACGGGGTTTCACCGTGTTAGCCAGGATGGTCTCGATCTCCTGACCTCGTGATCCGCCCGTCTCGGCCTCCCAAAGTGCTGGGATTACAGGCTTGAGCCACCGCGCCCGGCCTGTTCATTTGTTACTGTGCCAAATTTATAAATTAAACTCGATTATAGGTATATACCTATAGGAAAACTGTGTGTGTGTGTTTGTGTGTGTGTTTATTTATTTAGTGATCAGTACTCTCTGTGGTTTCAGGCATCCCCTGGGAATCCTACAGTGGGATCTCCCGAGGGTAAGGGGAGACTACTGTATTTCCTTCCTTCTTGCTTTCTCCATTGCAGAAGAGCTAATGCAGCTTTAAAAGCTGGGGAACTTTAAAAAGTATATATTGCATCATCACTTGCACTGTTAATCAGAATCGTAAACTACGTGCATATTTCTAGCAAAAACACCTATAGGTACAAGACAGGTTGGCCAGACACGATGCTCACGTGTAATCCCAGCACTTTATGGGAGGCTGAAGTGGGAGAATTGCTTCAGGCCAGGAGCTAAAGACCAGCCTGGGCAACATAGACCCCATCTCGATAAAAAAGTAAAAATTAGCCTTTCATGGTGGTACATGCCTGTAGTCCAGGCTTGTTGAACCTGTGGCCCATGGGCCTCATACAACCCAGAACTGCTTTGAATAGGGCCCAACACAAATTCATAAACTTTCTTAAAACATAAGCCTTTTTTTTTTTTTTTCGATTTCGTTGTTGTTGCTGTTTTAGCTCATAGCTGTTGTTAGTGTTGGTGTGTTTTATGTGTGACTCAAGGCAATTCTTTCGACGTGGCCCAGGAAAGCCAAAAGATTGGACACCCCTGCTGTAGTCCAAGCTCCTCAGGAGGCTGAAGGGAGAGGATCGCTTGAGCCCAGGAGTTCAAGACTGCAGTGAGCGATGATACCACTGCACTCAAGCCTTGGAGACTGCAGGTACCCTATCTCAAACAAAACAAAAAAACCTGAGAGCTTGGAGAAGTTAGCACTGTTGAAGTTTGTGATAATCAGTAAATTTCAGAACTCCTTTACTTTTATAGCCCTAATGTTGCTCTAGGAATCCAAACCTGGGGAGACAGATATTATTAAGATGAGAAAATACAGTGTAAGGAATTCTGCTTTTTCTATCTGAAATTATGAAAACAATGAAATTACTCTTTGTGGCTTGGCATGGTGGCTTACGCCTGTAATCCCAGCACTTTGGGAGGCCAAGGCGGGCAGATCACTTGAAGTCAGGAGGTCAGCCTGGCCAACATGGTGAAACCTCATCTGTACTAAAAATACAAAAATTAGCCGAGCGCGGTGGCAGATGCCTATAATCCCAACTTCTTGGGAGGCTGAGGCAGGAGAATCACTTGAACCCAGGAAGTAGAGGTTCAGTGAGCCGAGATCGCGCCACTGCACTCCAGCCTGGGCGACAGAGTGAGACTCTCTCTAAAAACAAAAAAGAAATAGTCTTTGTGAACCAAACTTTTCCTATGGGACTCGGGATTTAGGACAATCTCAACCTCAACACTGTTGACATTTGGGGATGGATCATTCTTTGTTGTGGGGGACTCTCCTGTGCATTGTAGACTGTTTAGCAACATACCTAGCCTCTACTCACTTGATGCCAGTAGCATCCCCCCCCACTCCTTCAGTTGTGACAACCAAAATGCCTCCAATCATTCATTGTCACATGTTAGGGGAGGGGACAAAAGTCCCCCTGGTAGAGAACTACTAATTTAGAGAAAGATTACTGATCGTGAGGAATCAGTCTGGGTTTAGTAGGAAAGAAAGTTCATGGCAGACTAATACATCCTTCTTGTTAGAATTCCTGGAATGGCCTGGCATGGTGGCTCACGCCTGTAATCCCAGCACTTTGGGAGGCTCAGGCTGGTGGCTCACGAGGTCAGGAGTTCAAGACCAGCCTGGCCAAGATGGTGAAACGCCGTCTCTACTAAAAATACAAAACTTAACCGGACATGGTTTCGAGCACCTGTAATCCCAAGCTACTCGGGAGGCTGAGGCAGAGAATTGCTTGAACCCAGGAGACAGAGAATTTTTTTTTTTTTTTTTGAGATGGAGTTTCGCTCTTGTTGCCCAGGCTGGAGTGCAATGGCATGATCGTGGTTCGCCACAACCTCTGCCTCCTGGTTCAAGCGATTCTCCCACCTCAGCCTCCTGAGTAACTGGGATTGCAGGCATGTTTCACCATATCTGGCTAATTTTGTATTTTTAGTAGAAATGGGGTTTCTCCATGTTGGTCAGGCTCGTCTCAAACTCCCGACCTTAGGTGATCACCCATCCTGGCCTCCCAAAGTGCCGAGATGACAGGTGTGAGCCACTGCGCCAGCCAAAAAAAAGAATTCTTAGAATGGTAGATCAAAGTAATTCCATTATTGGTATGTCTTCATTAAAGTTAGACATTTGATAATCTCGCACAGTGGCTTTTTGGAGAAATGTATACTGAATGTTTAATTGGTTGAATAACCATACCCAAAAGCTACATGTTAGCAAAATGGGTTGAAGTTCCCCTAACCATGGACATCTAGGCAGTGGTTGTCACTGTTGGCTGCACATTGGAATGAGCTGGGAAGCTTTAAAAATATTGATGTCCGGGTCACTATCAGAGGCTGATTTAATCGATCTGAGGCACACTCTGGGTATCAGAATTTTTAAACTATACCCAAGTGGGCCAGACACAGCAGCTCAGGTCTATAATCCCAGCACTTTGAGAGGCCAAGGCAGGTGGATCGCTTGAGCCCAAGAGTTTGAAAGCAACCTGAGCAACATGGTGAGATCCTTTCTCTACAAAAAAGATAACAAGAATTAGCTGGGCATGGTGGCACGCGCCTGTAATGCCAGCACCTGAGAGGCGAAGGTAGACAGATCACTTGAGCTCAGGAGTTTGAAACTAGCCTGGACCACAGGGCGAAACCCTGTCCCTACCAAAAAAACAAACAAAAAAACAAATACGAACTGGCCGGACACAGTGGCTCACGCCTGTAATCGCAGCACTTTGGAATGGCGAGACCATCCTGGCCAACATGGTGAAACCCTGTCTCTACTAAAAATACAAAAATTAGCTGGGCCTGGTGGCAGGTGCCTGTAATCCCAGCTACTAGGGAGGCTGAGGCAGGAGAATTGCTTGAACCCAGGAGACAGAGCTTACAGTGAGCCAAGATCACACCATTGCACTCCAGCCTGGATTACAAAAGCAAAACTCCATCTCACAAAAAAATAAAAATAAAAATTACAAACTGTAGCCAGGCTATGCTAGGTAATCCTTATCCTGTTAAATAGTTGTATTAATGACTTGAATGAAATTGATATGGATATATTTTTTCAAATTTATACCTTTTACAAAAATTTTAAAGGGTAGGTAATATGTTGGTGATTTTAAAAAACAAAAAGATCTTCAGATGTGGAGTCTTCTATTGGATCCTATAACAAAAAGAAGACATTAGGCTGCGTGCAGTGGCTCACGCCTGTAATCCCAACACTTTAGGAGGCAGAGGCAGACATATTGCTTGAGCCCAGGAGTTGAAGACTAGCCTAAACAACATGGTGAAACCCCATCTCAACAAAAAACACAAAAATTAGCCAAGTGTAGTGGCCCATGCCTGTAGTCCAAGCTACTTGGAAGGCTGAAGTCCAAGGATTGAGGTGGAGGTTACAGTGAGCCAAGATCACATCATCACACTGCAGCCTAGGTGACAGAGCAAGACGTTGTCTCAAAAAAAGAAAAAGACATTAGCAGAAAAACTGAGGAAATCCGAATAAAATCTGTAGTTTAGTAAATAATATTGTTCCAACTTTAATTTTTAATTTTGATAATTGTACCATAGTTTTATGTATATATATATACACACACGTATATATATAACATTAAGGAAAGCTGAATGAAGAGTGTAAGAAAGCTCTATGTACTACCTTTGCAATTCATCTGTAAGTTTACATTTGTTTGTTTGTTTGTTTGCTTGCTTTCAAATAGGACCTCACTCTGTTGCCCAGGCTGGAGTGCAGTGGTGCAATCCAAGCGCATTGCAACCTCGAGCTCCTTGACTCAAGGAATCTTCCTGCCTCAGCCTCCTGAGCAGCTGGAACTACAGGCACAGGCAACCATGTTCAGCTAATTTTTTTGATTATTAGTAGAGATAAGATCTTCCTATGTTGCCCAGACTGGTCTTGCTAAGTGCTGGGATTATAGGCCTGAGCCACCGTGCCCAGCCTCCACTATCTAAGTTTTTTTGTTTTGTTTTGTTTTTTTGAGACGGCATCTCCTTCTGTCGCCAGGTTGGGGTGCAGTGGCGCGATCTTGGCTGACTGCAACCTCCACCTCCCAGGTTCAAGCGATTATCCTGCCTCAACCTCCCGAGTAGCTGGGATTACATGCACACGCCACCAGGCCCAGCTAATTTTTTTTTTTTTTTTTTTTTTTTTGAGGCAGAGTCTCGCTCTGCCGCCCAGGCTGGAGTGCAGCGGCCGGATCTCAGCTCACTGCAAGCTCCGCCTCCTGGGTTTACGCCGTTCTCCTGCCTCAGCCTCCCAAGTAGCTGGGACTACAGGCGCCTGCCACCTCGCCCAGCTAGTTTTTGTATTTTTAGTAGAGACGGGGTTTCACGTGTTAGCCAGGATGATCTGAATCTCCTGACCTCGTGATCCGCCCGTCTTGGCCTCCCAAAGTGCTGGGATTACAGGCTTGAGCCACCACGCCCGGCCTTTTTTGTTGTTGTTGTTGAGATGGAGCCTCCCTCTGCGGCCCAGGCTGGAGTGCAGTGGTGCTATCTCATCTCGGCTCACTGCAAGCTCCGCCTCCCGGGTTCACGCCATTCTCCTGCCTCAGCCTCCTGAGTAGCTGGGACTTCAGGCGCCCGGCTAATTTTTTTTGTATTTTTAGTAGAGATGGGGTTTCACCATATTAGCCAGGGTAGTCTCGATCCCCTGACCTCGTGATCCACCCGCCTCGGCCTCCCAAAGTGCTGGGATTACAGGTGTGAGCCACCATGCCCAGCCTAATTTTAGAACATTTTTATCACCCCTAAAATAATCCTATCAGTAGGCACATTCCATTTCTCCCTCACCTACCCTCTGGCAACCACGAGTCAATTATATAATTAATAAGCAAATTCTGGACAATTCATATAATTGAAATCATACTATATGAAGTCCTTTGCAACTGGCTTCTTTTACTTTGTTATCAGGCTTCATTCACGTTATATCGTGCATCAGAACTTTGTTTCTTATTGCCAAATAATATTCCATTTTATGGCTGTACCACATTATGTTTATTCATTTATCAGTTGATGAACATGTGAGTTTTTTCCACTTTTTGGCTATTAGGAATAATACTGCCATGTACATTTGTGCACAAGTTTTGTATACAGATGTTTTCATTTTTCTTTTTTTTTTTTTTTTTTGAGACGGAGTCTCGCTGTCGCCCAGGCTGGAGTGCAGTGGCCGGATCTCAGCTCACTGCAAGCTCCGCCTCCCGGGTTTACGCCATTCTCCTGCCTCAGCCTCTCAAGTAGCTGGGACTACAGGCGCCTGCCACCTCGCCCGGCTAGTTTTTTTTTTTTTTGTATTTTTTAGTAGAGACGGGGTTTCACCATGTTAGCCAGGATGGTCTTGATCTCCTGACCTCGTGATCCGCCCGTCTCGGCCTCCCAAAGTGCTGGGATTACAGGCTTGAGCCACCGCGCCCGGCCTCATTTTTCTTCTATACCTGAGAGTGGAAGTGCAGGTCATATAGTAACTCCATGTTTTACCTTTTGAGGAACTGCTGGACTTTTCCAAAGTGGCTTCACTATTTTAAAATTCCAACAGCAACGTATAAGAATACCAGTTTGGGGCCAGGCACAGTGGCTCACGCCTGTAATCCCAGCACTTTGGGAGGCCGAGGTGGGCGGATTGCCTGAGCTCACGAGTTCGAGACCGGCCTAGGCAACACAGTGAAACCCCCGTCTCTACTAAAGTACAAAAAATTAGCTGGGCGTGGCATCGTGCACCTGTAATCCCAGCTACTCGGGAGGCTGAGGCAGGAGAATTGCTTGAATCTGAGAGGCAGAAGTTGCAGTGAGGCAAGATTGTGCCACTGCACTCCAGCCCAGGTGACAGAGCAAGACTCTGTCTCAAAAAAAAAAAAAAAAAAAAGGACCAGACGCAGTGGCTCACACCTGTAATCCCAGCACTTGGGAGGCCGAGGCAGGTGGATCACGAGGTCAGGAGTTCAAGACCAGCCTGGCCAACATGGTGAAACCTCATCTCTACTCAAAATACAAAATTGTCGGGCGCAGTGGCTCACGCCTGTAATCCCAGCACTTTGGGAGGCTAAGGCAGGCAGATCACGAGGTTGGGAGATTGAGACCAACCTGGCTAACACGATGAAACCCTGTCTCTACTAAAAATACAAAAAACTAGACAGGTGTGATGGCGGGCACCTGTAGTCCCAGCTACTCGGGAGGCTGAGGCAGGAGAATGGAATGAACCCGGGAGGCAGAGCTTACAGTGAGCTGAGATCGCACCACTGCACTCCAGCCTTGGCGAAAGCGAGACTCTGTCTCAAACAAAAACAAAAATAGAAAACAAAACAAAACAAAACAAAATTAGCTAGGCATGGTGGCACACACCTGTAATCCCAGCTACTCAAGAGGCTGAGGCAAGAGAATGGCTGGAACCCGGGAGGCAGAGATTGTGATGAGCCAAGATCGTACCATGGCACTCCAGCCTGGGTGATAGAGTGGGATTCCATCTCAAAAAGAAAAAGAAAAAACAAACAGTTTTCTGCTCGCTTCAGCAGTACGTATACTAAAATTGGAACCATACGGAGATTAGCATGGTCCCTGTGCAAGGATGACGTGGAAATTCATGAAGTGGCCCATACTTTTACTGGGTAAAGAAAATGTGATACATATACACCATGGAATATTATGCAACCATAAAAAGGAATGAGATCATGTCTTTTGGAGTGACATGCATGAAGCTAGAAGCCATTATCCTCAGCAAACTAACACAGGAACAGAAAACCAAACACCGTATGGTCTCACTTATAAGTGGGAGCTGAACAATGAGAAAACGTGGACACAGGGAGGGGAACAACACACACTGGGGCCTGTCGTTGGGGGGTATCGGGAGGGAGAGCATTAGGAAAAATAGCTAATGCATGCTGAGATTAATACCTAGGTGATGGATTGATAGGTGCAGCAAATCACTATGGCACACCTGTGTAACAAACCTGCACATCCTACACATACCCCAAAACTAAAAATTACAATTAAATAACCACAGATCATCAATACTTGTACTTTCTCTTTTTTTTGAGACTGAGTTCTGTGTCGCCCGGGCTGGAGTGCAGTGGTGTGATCTTGGCTCACTGCAACCTCTGCCTCCCAGATTCAAGTAATTCTCCTGCCTCAGCCTCCCAACTAGCTGGGATTACAGGCGTGTGCCACCATGTCGAGCTAATTTTGTATTTTTAGTAAAGACGGGGTTTTGCCATGTTGACCAGGCAGCTCTCAAATTCCTGACCTCGGGTCATCCACTTGCCTCAGCTTCCCAAAGTGCTGGGATTACAGGCGTGAGCCACCATGCCAGGCTAATACTTGTACTTTCTATGAGTAAAAATAAATGAGTTCTTTGAATCTCAAAACAAAACAAAAAAAAGAGAGAATCCCAGTTTTTCCAGATCCTGTCCAACACATACATTGTCAGTTCTTTTGATTTTAGCCATTCTAGTGGATGTGAAGTGGTATCTTATTGTGGTTTTTATTTGCATTTTCTAGATGACTGATACTGTTGAGCATCTTCTCATGTGCTTATTGGCCATTTGTATATCTTTGATGCTTTGAAGAAATGCCTACTCAAATCTTTTGCCTTTTTTTTTTTTTTAATTTGAGGCAGAGTCTCACTCTGTTGCCCCGGCTGGAGTGCAGTGGTGCAATCACTGCTCACTGCAACCTCAGCCTTCCAGACCCAGGTGATCCTCCCACCTCAGCCTTCTAAATAACTGGGTCCACAGTGGCACGCTACCACACCTGGCTGATTTTTTAGATTTTTTTTTTTTTTTTTTGAGACTGAGTCTGGCTCTGTCGCCCAGGCTGGAGCGCAGTGGCCGGATCTCAGCTCACTGCAAACTCCGCCTCCCAGGTTCACGCCATTCTCCTGCCTCAGCCTCCTGAGTAGCTGGGATTACAGGCGCCCGCCACCTCGCCCGGCTAGTTTTTTGTATTTTTTAGTAGAGACGGGGTTTCACCGTGTTAGCCAGGATGGTCTTGATCTCCCGACCTCATGATCCACCCATCTCGGCCTCCCAAAGTGCTGGGATTACAGGCTTGAGCCACCGCGTCTGGCTGATTTTTTAGATTTTTTTGTAGAGAGCAGGTCTTATTATGTTACCCAGGCTGGTCTCAAACTCTGGGCATAAGCGATCCTTCTGCCTCAAGCCTCAAAAAAGTGCTGGGATTGCAGGTGTAAGCCACTGCACCTGGCTCTTTTGCCCCTTTTTATTTTATTTATTTATTTGTTTGTTTTATTTATTTATTTTGAGACCGTTCGCTCTGTTGCCAGGCTGGAGTGCAATGGCGTGATCTCGGCTCACCGCAACCTCCACTCCTGGGCTCAAGCGATTCTCCTGCCTCAGCCTGCGGAGTGGCTGGGACTACAGGCATACACCACCATCCCCGGCTAATTTTGTATTTTTAGTAGAGAAGGGTTTTCACTATGTTGGCCAGGCTGGTCTCAAACTCCTCACCTCAGGTGATCTGCCCACCTCGGCCTCCCAAACTGCTGGGATTACAGATGTGAGCCACACCGCCAGGCCCCCCATTTTTAAACCGAGTTGCTTTTTTAAGTTGTAGGTGTTCTTTATATATTATGGAGATAAGTTCTATGTGATTTGCAAATATTTTCTCCCATTCTGTGGGTTGTCTTCCACTTACTTGATGGTATCCTTTGAAGTACAAGTGTCTGATTTGGATAAAATTCAGTTATCTATTTTTAGTTTTTTGTTTTTTGTTGTTTTTTTTTTTTGAGGCAGAGTCTTGCTCTGTCACCAGGCTCGTGTGCAGTGGCGCAACCTTGGCTCACTGCAACTTCTGCCTCCTGGGTTCAAGTGATTCTCCTGCCTCAGCCTCCTGAGTAGCTGGGACTACAGGTGCACATCACCATGGCCATCTAATTTTTGTATTTTTAGTAGAGACAGGGTTTCTCCATGTTGGCCAGGATGGTCTGGATATCTTGACCTTGTGATCCGCCCACCTCAGCCTCCCAAAGTGCTGGGATTACAGGTGTGAGCCACTGTGCCCAGCCTATTTTTAGTTCTTTTGCTTGTACTTTTGATGTTATATCTAAGAAACCATTGCCTAACACACGATAATGAAGATTTACTCCTATATTTTCTTCTGTAGAAAATTAGAGCCTGAGCACAGTGGCGCACACCTGTAATCCCATCACTTCGGAAGGCCAAAGTGGGTGAATCACCTGAGATTAGGAGTTCAAGACCTGCCTGACCAACATGGTGAAACCTGTCTCTAACCAGGCCGAGCACAGTGGCTCAAGCCTGTAATCCCAGCACTTTGGGAGGCCGAGACGGGTGGATCACGAGGTCAGAAGATCGAGGCCATCCTGGCTAACACGGTGAAACCCCGTCTCTACTAAAAAATACAAAAAAACTAGCCGGGGGACGTGGCGGGCGCCTGTAGTCCCAGCTACTTGGGAGGCTGAGGCAGGAGAATGGCGTGAACCCGGGAGGCGGAGCTTGCAGTGAGCCGAGATCCGGCCACTGCACTCCAGACTGGGCGACAGCGCGAGACTCCGTCTCAAAAAAAAAAAAAAAGGCCGGGCGCGGTGGCTCAAGCCTGTAATCCCAGCACTTTGAGAGGCCGAGACGGGCGGATCACGAGGTCAGGAGATCGAGACCATCCTGGCTAACACAGTGAAACCCCGTCTCTACTAAAAAATACAAAAACTAGCCGGGCGAGCTGGCGGGCGCCTGTAGTCCCAGCTACTTGGGACGCTGAGGCAGGAGAATGGCGTAAACCCGGGAGGCGGAGCTTGCAGTGAGCTGAGATCGGCCACTGCTCTCCAGCCTGGGCGACAGAGCGAGACTCAGTCTCAAAAAAAAAAAAAAAAAATCGTGTCTCTAGTAAAAAGACAAAAATTAGTTGGGCGTGGTGGCAGGCGCTTGTAATCCCAGCTACTCGGGAGGCTGAGGCAGGAAAATTGCTTGAACCCGGGAGCGGAGGTTGCGGTGAGCCATGATCCTGCCATTGCACTCCAGCCTGGGCAACAAGAGCAAAACTCTGTCTCAAAAAAAAAAAAAAAAAAGAAAAGAAAACTCGGCCCCTGCAAGTTTTTGTGTTTTGTTTTTGTTTTTGTTTTTGTTTTGAGATGGAGTCTGGCTCTGTTGCCCAGGCTGGAGTGCAGTGGCGCGATCTCAACTCGCTGCGAGCTCTGCCTCTGGGGTTCACGCTATTCTCCCGGCCTCAGCCTCCCGAGTAGCTGGGACTACAAGCACCTGCCACCAAGTCCAGCTAATTTTTTGTGTTTTTGGTAGAGACGGGGTTTCACCATGTTAGCCACGGTGGTCCCGATTTCCTGACCTCATGATCCGACCGCCTGGGCCATCCGAAGTGCTGGGATTACAGGCGTGAGCCACCGCGCCCCGCCGCCCCCTGCGAATTTTGTACCTGTAGCTCTTACATTTTGGTCTGTGATCTATTTTGAGATCATTTTTGTATATAATGTGAGATAGGGGTCCATTTTCATTCTTTTGCTTAAGTATCAGGCTGTCCCAGCACCATTTGTTAGAGACCATTCTTTCCTCATTGAATTGTCTTGGCATCCATGTAGGAAATCACTTGACCATGATCATGTAAGTGTGTGCCAGTACCAGACAATCTTGATTACTGTAGCTTTACAGTAAGTTTTGGAATCAAGATGTATGAGGCCTTTAAATTTGTTATTTTTCAAGAATGCTTAGGCTATTCCAGGTCTATGGCATTTCCATATGAGTTTTGAGTTCAGCTTCAACAGTTTTTTCTTGAGACAGGGTTTCACTGTGTCACCCAGGTTGGAGTGCAGTGGCACAATGCCAGAGTCAACTGCACTTTCGCCCTCTCAGGTTCAAGCGATCCTCCCACCTCAGCTCCCCAAATAGCTGGGACTACAAGCAGGAGCCACTACACCCAGCTAATTTTGTATTTTTCGTAGAGACAGGATTTCACCCTGTTGCCCAGGCTGGTCTCGAATTCCTAGCTCAATTGATCCACCCGCCTCAGCCTCCCAAAGAGCTGGGATTATAGGCATGAGCCACCACACCTAGCCAGCTTGACAATTTTGACCAAAAAGATTGCTGGAGCCGGGCGCGGTGGCTCAAGCCTGTAATCCCAGCACTTTGGGAGGCCGAGACGGGCGGATCACGAGGTCAGGAGATCGAGACCATCCTGGCTAACACGGTGAAACCCCGTCTCTACTAAAAATACAAAAAACTAGCCGGGCGAGGTGGCAGACGCCTGTAGTCCCAGCTACTGGGGAGGCTGAGGCAGGAGAATGGCGTGAACCCGGGAGGCGGAGCTTGCAGTGAGCTGAGATCCGGCCACTGTACTCCAGCCTGGGCAACAAAGCGAGACTCCGTCTCAAAAAAAAAAAAAAAAAGATTGCTGGGATTTTGATAGTAGCAATATTGTTTTTAAAAAAGGGGTGGTTGCCGGGCGCGGTGGCTCAAGCCTGTAATCCCAGCACTTTGGGAGGCCGAGACGGGCGGATCACGAGGTCAGGAGATCGAGACCATCCTGGCTAACACGGTGAAACCCCGTCTCTACTAAAAATACAAAAACTAGCCGGGCGAGGTGGCAGGCGCCTGTAGTCCCAGCTACTTGGGAGGCTGAGGCAGGAGAATGGCGTAAACCCGGGAGGCGGAGCTTGCAGTGAGCTGAGATCCGGCCACTGCACTCCAGTCCGGGCGACAAAGCGAGACTCCGCCTCAAAAAAAATAAAAAATAAAAAATAAAAAATAAAATAAAAAAGGGGTGGTGATTTTAGTGAACTGTGTTCTCAGTATGAAGCAATGGTGTGATGGAGTTACGAAAGTCACTCTTGGAAATACAGTATCCTAAATTAGGGAAACAGTAGATCATACTTGAAGTGTATTGGGGTAATATAGAGAAGGGAGTTGTACTGCATGATAATTGCTTTAAGAAACTGAAGGCATTTATGGGGGAGGGGTGGGAAGCAGAGGACCATAACTACCTTTCTTTTTTTTTTTTTTTTTGAGATAGAGTCTCACTTTGTCATCCAGACTGGCGTGCAGTGGCGCAATCTTGGCTCACTGCAACCTCCACCTCCCAGGTTCATGTGATTCTTGTGCCTCAGCCTCCCAAGTAGCTGAAACTACAGGCATGCACTACCATGCACGGCTAATTTTTTGTATGTTTTTTTTTTAGTAGAGACAGGGTTTCACCATGTTGGCCAGGCTGGTCTCAAACTCCTGACCTCAGGTCATCTGCCTGTCTTGGCCTCCCAAAGTGTTGGGATGACAGGTGTGAGCCACTGCACCCGGCCCATAACTACCCATAATATTTAAAAAGCTGCCATGTGGAAGATGGCTTGTAAAACACAAGAGGAGGCCGGGCGCAGTGGCTCACACCTGTCATCCCAGCACTTTGGGAGTCCAGGGCGGGCGGATCACCGGAGGTTGGGAGTTCAAGACCAGCCTGACCAACATGGAGAAACCCCGTCTCTACTAAAAATACAAAATTAGCTGGGCGTGGACGTGGTGGTGCATGCGGGCAATCCCAGCTACTTGGGAGGCTGAGGCGGGAGAATCACTTGAACCTGGGAGGCGGAGGTTGCGGTGAGCCGAGATCATGACATTGCACTCCAGCCTGGGCAACAAGAGCGAAACTCCATTTAAAAAAAAAAACCAAGAGGAAGACTAAGACAGTGAATGGAAGCTACAAGGAGACATGTTGCCTTGAACTACTGAAGAACTTTTATTAAAAGCTGTGTAAAAACTATAATGACTGCCTACTGAGTTCCCCATCACTGGAAATCGTTAGGCATTTGCTGATTGACGGTGTAGCATATATAGTGGCTAATGGAAAAGGCTTGAGAGTCAAACATAGATTTCAATTCTAAAACTCCCTGATTTTAGGATACATACCCTTGGAGTTAATTAAGCCAGCCATACTTATTTTCAGCTGAGCAAAATAATGTGTACCTGATGGGACTGTTGTGAGATAATGCCTTTAATTTGCTTATTATAGAGCCTATTTCAGAAAAATACTCAGTGATTAATATTAAGATCAATGTAGCACTAATTTAGTTCTGAATTAGTTCAATCCTTAGACTAGGTCGACGTAATCTTAAGCATCTGTGGTTCTCGCCTATAATCCCAACACTTTGGGAGGCGGAGGCAGGCGGATCACTTGAGGTTCAGGAGTTTGAGATCAGCCTGGCCAACATGGTGAAACCTTGTCTCTACTAAAAATACAAAAATTAGCCAGGCATGGTGGCGTGCACCTGTAATCCCAGCTACTTGGGAGGCTGAGGCAGGAGAATTTCTTGAACCTGGGAGGCAGAGGTTGCAGTGAGCCAAGATCAGGCCACTGCGCTCCAGCCTGGGCAACAGAGCAAGAGTCCATCTCAAAAAAAAAAAAAGAATCTATTATTCTCGCTGGGTATAGTGGCTCACACGTGTACTCCCAACTACTCATGAGGGGCTGAAGTGAGAGGTTGCATGGCCAGCGGTTTGAAACCAGCCTTGGTAACGTAATGAGACCCTGACTCTAAGAAAATAAAAAAATAATAAAGGGCCAAGTGTAGTGGCTCACACCCATAATCCCAGCATATTGGGAGATGGAGGCAGGATGATCCCTTGAGCCCAGGAGTTTGAGACCAGACTGGACAACATAGTAAGACCCTGCCCTGTCTCTACAAAAGCAATTAAAAATAAATTAGCCAGGTGTCGGGTGTCATGGTGTGCACCTGTAGTCGTTACTTGGGAGGCTGAGGTGAGACGATCATTTCAGCCTGAGAGGTCGAGGTTGTAGTGAGCCGTGATCACGCCACTGCACTGAAGTTTTAGCACAGTCTTTGAGATACCTTTCTAAATTGGCACAGGCTGTTTCTGACTTCCTTCTGAGGTTACATTTGGCCTGTCTAGGCAAGAATACTTTTTTTATTGTTTGTTTAAAGAAAGATAACTTGGCCAGGCTGGGTGGCTCACGCCTGTAATCCCAGCACTTTGGGAGGCAGAGGTGGGCGGATTGCCTGAGCTAAGGAGTTCGAAACTACCCTGCACAACATGGTGAAACCCCATCTCTACTAAACACCAAAAAATTAGTCAAATATGGTGGCATGCATCTGTACTCGGGAGGCTGAGGCAGGAGAATTGCTTGATCCCGGGAGGCAGAGGTTGCAGGGAGTCAAGATTATGCCACTGCGCTCTAGCTTGGGTAACAGAGTGAGACTCTGTCTCAAAAAAAAAAAAAAAATGGAGAGAGAACTCTAATGCTCTAACACTACCGAAACAGTTTCATCAGAATAGCGGCAGAGTTTTAAATACAATAGTGAGTAAGAATCTGTGGTTTCTTACAGATTCTTACAAATACAAAAAAAAAAATGTCTTTTTACATGCATTTGGAAAAGCTTCAAAAGACTATAAGGCAACTATTTGTCTCTGGGATTTGTTTACCTACATTTTATTTTATTTTTTAATTATCTTTAAGAGATGGGGTCTTGCTATCTTGCCAGGCTGGTCTTGAACTCCTGGGCTGAAGTGATCCTTACACCTTGGCCTCCCAAAGTGTGGGCATTACAGGCATGAGTCACCTCACCCATCCGTTATCTACATTTTAAATAAAGTCTGTGGTTGGAAGCAGAACTCTTTTGTTTGGAATAGCAGAGGCAGATAATGGGGAAAGCCTCAGAATGATGGCAGTTGAAAAATATTTGAGAAGTATTTTATTTTACTTTATATTTTATTATTATTATTTTGAGACAGAGTCTCACTCTGTTGCCCAGGCTGGAGTGTGGTGGCGTGATCTCAGCCCACTTCAACCTCCTCTTGAACCTGGGAGGGTTCAAGCAGTTCTCATGCCTCAATCTCCCAAGTAGCTGGGATTATAGGCATGTGCCACCTCGCCCATCTAATTTTTGTATTTTTAGTAGAGATGGGGTTTCGCCATGTTGACCAGTACTCCTGACTTCAAGTGATCTGCCCGCCTCAGCCTCCCAAAGTCCTGGAATTACAGGTGTGAGCCACTGCGCCTGGCCTGGAGAAGTACTTTAATGATATTTTTTCGAATTTTCTTTGTTTTGGCTTCCTAGTAGGCTGGAGATAATTATCATTCATCTTTAATTTTTACCATAATTTTTTTCTTTTTTTTTCTTCTTTTTTTTTTTTTTGAGATGGAGTCATGCTCTGTCACCCAGGCTGGAGTGCAGTGGCACGATCTTGGCTCACTGCAACCTCCACATCCCCAGGTCAAGCGAGTCTCCTGCCTCAGCCTCCTGAGTAGCTGGGAGTACAGGCATCCATCACCACGTCCAGCTAATTTTTTTTTTTTTTTTTTGAGTCGGAGTTTCACTCTTGTTGCCCAGGCTGGAGTGCAATGGTGTGATCTCGGCTCACCGCAACCTCCGCCTCCCGAGTTCAATCATTTTTTGTACTTTTTGTAGAAACAGGGTTTCACCATGTTAGCCAGGATGGTCTCAATCTCCTGGTCTCATAATCCGCCTGCCTCGGCCTCCCAAAATGCTGGGATTACAGGCGTGAGCCACCATGCCCGGCCAGCCATCAGTCATTTTTCATAGGAAACCCGTCCCTTACCTACCCTCCAGTTATAAGCAAAATGTTTAACTTGTGTTCTGCAGAGAAGTGTTCAAATGACATGAAAAGACTGAAAGCAGAAATCAGTACTCAATTTTTCATAGTATTAGTGGCATTTGGCCTTTTCTTGCAGAGTCCTGATTTGTATATACCCTGGAAAATAGAATAAGCAAACATTCCTCTCTTTTGTGTTGATTTGGCTTGTTGATAGGATTTTTTTCTGCTTATAGGTTTTTTGTTTGTTTGTTTATTTGTTTGTTTTTGAGATGGGGTCTCGCTATCTCCCAGACTGAAGTGCAGTGGCGTGATCTCGGCTCACTGCAAACTCCGCCTCCCAGGTTCACGCCATTCTCCTGCTTCAGCCTCCCTAGTAGCTGGGACTACAGGCGCCCGCCACCACGCCCGGCTAATTTTTTTTGTATTTTCAGTAGAGACGGGGTTTCACTGTGTTAGCGAGGATGGCCTTGATCTCCTGACCTCATGATCCACCTGCCTCGGCCTCCCAAAGTGCTGGGATTACAGGCGTGAGACACCATGCTCGGTCGTGTTCGTTTGTTTTAAGGCAGAGTCTCGGTCTGTCGCCAGGCTGGAGTGCAGTGGCACGATCTTGGCTCACTGCAAGCTCCACCTCCTGGGTTCACGCCATCCTCCTGCCTCAGCCTCCCAAGTAGCTGGGATTACAGGTGCCCGCCACCACAGCTGGCTAATTTTTTGTATTTTTAGTAGAAACGGGGTTTCACCATGTTGGCCAGGCTGATCTTGAACTCCTGACCTCGAGATCCACCTGCCTTGGCCTCCCAAAGTGCTGGGATTACAGGGGTGAGCCACCACGCCTGGCTGCTTATAGGTATTTTAAAAGATTTTGAAATGTGATTTAGTCTAGGTTGTCTGCTTTAGGGTGAGACTTTTGAGATTTCTTTCCCTCCTTACCCACCTATCTGCAACTTTGTTTTTGTTTTGTTTTTTGTTTTTGTGGAGGTAGGATCTCACTCCATTGCCTAGGCTGGAGTGTACTGGTCACTGCAGCCTTGAACTCCTGGGCTCAAGCGATCCTCCCTCTTTAGCCTCCCAAGTAGCTGAGACTACAGGCACAGACCACCATGCCTGGCAAATTAAAAAAAAAATTTTAGAGATGCAGTCTGGCCATGTTGCCCAGGCTGATCTCCAACTCCTGGCCTCAAATGGTTTTTTCTGGCCTGGGCTTCCCAAAGTGCTAGAATTACAGATGTGTGCCATTGCACCTGGTCCTTCCCCTTCTTCTTAAAGTATCTTGTTATTCCTATATAGAAGGTATATCCTTTTTTTTTTTTTTTTTCACTTGAAAACTAGGGAGGGCCAGGCATATTGGCTCACACCTGCAATCCTAGCAGTTTGGGAAGCCAAGGCAGGACATCACTTGAGACCAGGAGTTAGAGACCAGACTGGACCCCATCTCTATAAAAATAAAATATAGCCACCAGGTGGTTGCACATGCCTGTAGTCCCAGCTGCTCAGGAGACTGAGGCAGGAGGATTGTTTGAGCCTAGGAGTTGGAGGGTGCAGTGAGCTATGATCACTACTGCCCTCCAGCCTGGGCAACAGACTGAGACCCTATCTCACAAAATAATAAAGTAGTGAGGAAATACTGAAGAATTTTAACCAGGGCTTCAGTGGAGAAAATATTTAAGTCTGGATGCTGGTAGATCATTTGTTTTAATTTGGGTGCAAGATGATAGTGTCCTACAATGGAAGCTGATTACACTTTCTGACCACCGTTTCCCATAGTGTCTGTAACATAGGCAGAGTAATAGTCATGGTGTCCACAGGCACACCTGTGGAAAGAAGTGCATCTGGACCATGTCACACACTCCTTCCTCTCCAGTACCCAGCCTGCTTCATAGTCCACAGCTCTTCCAGTAGTGGTTGTGCTGGGGAGCATTGAGAGGATCTGGGGAGCACAGTGGGGCAGGTCAAATACTATTGGAGTGACATTGCACTCTAGAAAAGGAGCCCTGAAATCCCACAAGTAAAAAGGCAGGCAGGCCAGTAGAGACCATCCCAGTCTTATTCACCACTGTAGACTCTGTATAGTGTTGGCACGTGGAAGCATCTCATATGTTTCTTGAATGACTGAGTTTAGAAGTGCTTTGGCGACTTCATTAAGTAGTATGGCTGGGCATGGTGGCTCACGCTTGTAATTCCAATATTTTGGGAGGCCGAGGTGGGAGGATCACTTGAGCCCAGGAAAGACCAGCTCTGGAAACATAGCAAGACCCTATCTCTACAAAATAAAAAAGCCAGGTACTGTGGCTTATACCTGTAATCCCAACTACTTGGGAGGCTGAAGTGGAAGGATCACTTGAATATGGGAGGTTGAGGCTGCAATGAGCTGTGATTGTGTCACTGTACTCCAGCCTACGTGGCAGAGCAAGACCCTGTCTCAAGAAAAATAAAAAATAACAAACTTGAGGCAGAGCATGGTGGCTCACACTTGTAATCCTGGCATTTGGGAGGTTGAGGCAGGAAGATTACTTGAGCCCAGGAGTTCAAGACCAGCCTGGGCACCATAGGAAGGCTTATCTCTACCAATAAAATAATTTATTTTTTTAATTAACTAGGCAATGGACATGTATACTCCCAGCTGCTTGGAAGGCTGAGGCAGGAGGATCACATATGCCCAAGAGTTCAAGGCTGCATGAGCTGTGATCTTGCCATAGCCTGGGCAACAGAGTGAGACCTTGAAAAAAAAAGAAAGAGAGAGAGAGAAAGCAAGCAAGCAAGTAAGCTAAAAGGAAATAAAATTTAAAGGAATTTATATGAGTCTGTCTCTCTGTCTCTCTCTCTTTTTTTAGACAATATCTCACTGTATCACCCATGCGGGAGTGCAGTGGTGCGATCATAGCTCCCTGCAACCTTGAACACTGGGCTCAAGTGATCCTTTCGCCTCAGCCTCCTATGTAGCTAGGACTACAGGCATGTGCCACCATGCCAGGTTTTTGGTTTTTTTGTTTGTTTGTTTGTTTGTTTGTTTGTTTGTGGAGATGGTCTCACTGTGTCATCTAAGCTGATCTCAACCTCCTGGGCTCAAGCAGTTTTCCCACCTCAGCCTCCAAAAGTGCTGATATTACTGGCATGAGCCACCATATCCAGCCTATGTGATTCTCCTGACTGTAAGTTCCTTGACTATAAGATCAGGGACTATAACAGTTTGTTCACCATTATATTCATGGGACCTGGCACATAGTAGGTGCTCACTAACTATTTGGTTAAATGGGTGCAACTCTGTTGTTGCCTTAAAGATTTTGGTTGCGGGCCGGGCACGGTGGCTCAAGCCTGTAATCCCAGCACTTTGGGAGGCCGAGACGGGCAGATCACGAGGTCAGCAGATCGAGACCATCCTGGCTAACACAGTGAAACCCCGTCTCTACTGAAAAATACAAAAAACTAGCCGGGCGAGATGGCGGGCACCTGTAGTCCCAGCTACTCGGGAGGCTGAGGCAGGAGAATGGCGTAAACCCGGGAGGTGGAGCTTGCAGTGAGCTGAGATCCGGCCACTGCACTCCAGCCTGAGTGACAGAGCAAGACTCCGTCTCAAAAAAAAAAAAAAAAAAAAGATTTTGGTTGCAAGAAAAGTGAAAATGAAGCCAAAATCAACTAATTAATTACATGGATTAATTAAGTTAAGTATTCTATAACTACTGGATATTGAGAGTTACATTTAAGTATTTTAAATCTCTTTTAGCTCCAAAAGATTCAGGCTTTTTGAGTATTTTCGGCATGCAAAATAATTCATATAATACACATGGTATAAAAATAATAAAACAAATACTCATGTATCCATTATCCAGTGTTAGTAATAGCTTATTATCAGTTTCCTTATGTGCCTGCCCCAATCTTTTTCCTTTCTCCCTAAGAGTAGCCATTATATGTTGTTCGTATCATTCTCTTGCCTTTTTGTTTCAGTTTTCCTATATATATCCCCCAAATAATCAATGAATCTTTTTGGTTTTTCATTTTACATGTCATATTATGCTAGATGGAATAGTGTTCACTCAGCATTCATTTTTGAGATCCATATTGATGCATGTAAAGGTAATTTGTTCTTTTTATTGCTTTTAATTCTATTACTGTATCTATCCAATGTTCTGTCAATGGACATACGGCTATTTTTTTTTTACAGTCTTTTTATAATTTACACTCTGCTAATATGAACGTCCTTATTTATATTTCCCAGTGTACATGTAGAAGTGTTTTTCTTTTTCTCATTTTTTAATTTTTGGTAGAGACAGGGTTTCACCATGTTGGCCAGGCTGGTCTCAAAATCCTGACCTCAGGAGATCCACCCGCCTTGGCCTCCCAAAGTGCGGGGATTACAGGCGTGAGCCACCGCGCCCAGCCTGGCTTGTGCATTTTCAACTTTGTAACGATAGTGCCAAATTTGTTTTCCAAGGTATTTGTATTTATAGTCCCATTGACAGTGTATGAAAGTTCCCGATGTTCCACAGCCTCTTTAACATTTGCTATTGTCAGCTGGGCACGGTGGCTCAAGCCTGTAATCCCAGCACTCTGGGAGGCCGAGACGGTGGATCACGAGGTCAGGAGATTGAGACCATCCTGGCTAACACGGTGAAACCCCGTCTGTACTAAAAAATACAAAAAACTAGCTGGGCGAGGTGGCGGGCACCTGTAGTCCCAGCTACTCAGGAGGCTGAGGCAGGAGAATGGCGTGAACCCGGGAGGCAGAGCTTGCAGTGAGCTGAGATCCGGCCACTGCACTCCAGCCTGGGCGACAGAGCGAGACTCCGTCTCAAAAACAAAAACAAAAACAAAAACAAAAAAACCTTTGCTATTGTCTGATTTATTTATTTATTTATTTATATGTTTATTATTTTTTAAGACGGGGTTTCACTCTTGTTGCCCAGGCTGGAGTGCAATGGCTTGATCTTGGCTCACTGCAACCTCCGCCTCCCGGGTTCAAGCGATTCTCCTGCCTCAGCCTCCCAAGTACCTGAGATTACAGGCATGCACCACCATGCCTGGCTAATTTTGTATTTTTAGTAGAGACGGGGTTTCTCCATGTTGGTCAGGCTAGTCTTGAACTTGTGACCTCAGGTGATCCACCCGCCTCGGCCTCCCAAAGTGCTGGGATAACAGGCATGAGCCACTGCGACTGGCCCTGACTTATTTATTTTTGTAATATGGTGGTTTCGAATGGTATCTCATTTTCATGGTTTTAATTAGCATTACCCTGATTTGTAATGAGGTTGAAAAATATTTTTATGGGTTTGCTAGCCATTTGTGTTTCTTTTCTGTGAAATGCTTGTTTGTGTCTTTTGCTCATCGTTCTTTATCAGGCTGTAGGCATGCTTTGTATACTCTAGATATTACTCCAGATTATTAACCCATAATAATCCATTGTCAGTTTCCCATGTTGCAAATATTTTTTCCCATTTGTGCTTTACCTTTCACTTTTTTTTTTTTTTTAAGAGTACAAGGACAAGGCCAGGCGCGGTGGCTCAAGCCTGTAATCCCAGCACTTTGGGAGGCCGAAACAGGCGGATCACGAGGTCAGGAGATCAAGACCATCCTGGCTAACACGGTGAAACCCCGTCTCTACTAAAAAATACAAAAAAATTAGCCAGGCGAGGTGGCAGGTGCCTGTAGTCCTAGCTGCTTGGGAGGCTGAGGCAGGAGAATGGCGTGAACCCGGGAGGCGGAGCTTTCAGTGAGCCGAGATCCGGCCACTGCACTCCAGCCTGGGCAACAGAGCAAGACTCTGTCTCAAAAAAAAAATTTTTTTTTTAAATTAAAAAAAAAAAAAAGAGTACAAGGACAATGCTGAAAGGAATAACAAGGCTTATCTCTAAGATACATAAGGTGAATCTGGACAGACGGCTGACCAGAACACTTTGTGCATACTGCCTTTTATTGATTGATTAATTGATTGATTGATTGAGACGGAGTCTCACTCTGTTGCCCAGGCTGGAGTGCAGTGGCGCGATCTCGGCTCACTGCAAGCTCCGCCTCCCGGGTTCACGCCATTCTCCTGCCTCAGCCTTCCAAGTAGCTGGGACTACAGGTGACTGCCACCACGCCCAGCTAATTTCTTGTATTTTTTTTAGTAGAGACGGGGTTTCACCGTGTTAGCCAGGATGGTCTCGATCTCCTGACCTCGTGATCCGCCCGCCTTGACCTCCCGAAGTGCTGGGATTACAGGCGTGAGCCACCGCGCCTGGTGCATACTGCCTTTTATTCTTATTTTTTTTAAACTCAGTCTTGCTTTGTAACCCTGGCTGGAGTGCAGTGGTGCAATCTCAGCTCACTGCAACCTCTGCCTTCTAGGTTCAAGCAATTCTCATGCCTCAGCCTCCCAAGTAGCTGGGATTACAGATGAACACCATCATACCTATCAAATTTTTGTATTTTTAGGAGAGATGGGGTTTTGCCATATTGGCCAGGCTGGTCTCGAACTCCTGGCCTCAAGTGATCCACCTGCCTTAGTCCCCCAAAGTGCTAAGATCACAGGCATGAGCCATTATACCCAGCCTTGAGTACTGTCTTTAAGTAGATTTCTTGTTTTTAGATGGATTCATGGTATCTAGAGTCAAATGCTCTGGAGAACTTCGTCTGTAACATGTTTCAGTAGCATAACTGCTTGGCCGGGCTCTGTGGCTCATGCTTGTAATCCCAGCACTTTGAGAGGGTAAGGCGGGAGGATCACCTGAGGTCAGGAATTCGAGACCAGTATGGTCAACATGGAGAAACCCCGTCTCTACTAAAAATACAAAATTAGCCAGGCATGGTGGCACACGCTGGTAATCCTAGCTACTCCAGAGGCTGAAGCAGGAGAATCCCTTGAACCTGGGAGGTGGAGGTTGCGGTGAGCTGAAATCGTGCCACTGCCCTGCAGCCTGGACAACAAAGTGAGACTACAGCTCAAGAAAAAAAAAGGAATAACTGTGCTTGAGAATTTACCATGGGATAGGATAATTAATATTTTTCCATAAAACATAACTAAGTTTGAGTGTAATTAATCTTTATTAACTTTATTTCTCTAGTTAGATTAATGATTATTCCCCTTTAATGAAGTATTTAAAACAACAAGTTGCCAGCTGGGCGCGGTGGCTCACACCTGTAATCCCAGCACTTTGGGAAGCCAAGGTGAGTGGATCACTTGAGGTCAGGAGTTCGAAACCAGCCTGGCCAAAATGGAGAAACCCCATCTCTACTAAAAATATATAAACATTAGCCAGGCGTAGTGCCAGATACCTGTAATCTCAGCTAGTCGGGAGGCTGAGGCAGGAGAATCGCTTTAGCCTGGGAGGCCGAGGTTGCAGTGAGCCCTGACTGAGCCACTGCACTCCAGCCTGGCTACAGAGTGAGATTGTGTTGTGTCTCATAAAAAAAAAAAAAAAAAAAACCGTTGCCAATTTACAACTTTAGCATCTAAAATTATTAAAAAATAAAACTGTACATGAAAAAGAACATTCTGCTGGTTTACTTCATTTTTTCATTTATTTACCAAATAGTTTTTTAGTACCTTCTATATGGCAAGTACTCAGAATTCTAAGATGCCTCATTTCACTAATAATAGTTATTATTTATGGGGTATTATTATGTGCCAAGTAATACACTAAGTCCTTTTTTTAAAATCCTCATGATCAACCCATGAATGAGATAATATCCTTGTTTCACAGATTTAGAAACTAAGGATGAGATTAGCTAGGTAACTCACCTGAGGAAATAGTCTGTGAGGTTGCAAAGCCCACACGAGGTGCCAGGTCTGTCTGACTTCAAAGCCTGTGGCCTAACCACTGTGCTCTATTGCATTTTATGGTCCATGTTCTCCAGAAGCTTATAGTCCAGTAGAATCATGAATAAATGACTATTTCAGTATGGTGCTCTTATAGCACCAAAGAGGAGCACCTGAGCTGGATTAGTCGCGTCAGTAGGAGATCCTGAAAGGCTCAGAACTGAGCCAGAAAGACTGGGTCATTTTCAGCTGATTATTTAATTACAGATTAGATTTCCTAGAAGAGGAGCCCTTCCTCCTGTATGGCTCTCCCTGCATGTGCCCCCTTCCCTCAGGCCTATATATGAATACATAAAATAACCCATTATTATAAAATGAAATGAAAGCAAGGATCAGCAGAGGGATGGATTCTGGACTCAACTGATCATATTACAAAGCTAAAATAAATTTCCTCTCTCGGCGCGGTGGCTTATGCCTGTAATCCCAGCACTTTGGGAGGCCGAGGCAGTTAGATCACCTGAGGTTGGGAGTTTGAGACCAGCCTGGCCAACATAGTGAAACCCCATCTCTCCTAAAAATACAAAAATTAGCTGCGTGTGGTGAGAGAAAGTTTTGGGTTTTTTTTTAGTTTGGTTCAGGGTGACTATATTAGTCAGGGTTCTCTACAGGGACAGCACTAATAGGATAGAAGTATATATGAAGGAGAGTTTGTTAAGGAGTGTTGAGTCACACCATCTGGCGAAGTCCCACAGTAGGCCATGAGCAAGCTGAGGAGCAAGTCAGCCAGTCCAAGTCCCAAAACTCCAAAAGTAGGGAAGCTGACAGTGCAGCCTTTAGTCTGTGGCTAAAGGCCTGAGAGCCCCTGGCAAATCACTGTTGTAAGTCCAAGAGTCCAAAAGCTGAAGAACTTCAGAGGCCAGTGTTCGAATGCAGGAAGCATCTAGCCCAGGAGAAAGATGAAGGCTGGAAGACTCAGCAAGTCAGCACCTTCTTCTGCCTGCTTTATTCTAGCTGCCCTGGCAGGTGATTAGATGGTGAAACATTGAGGGTGGGTCTGCCTCTCCCAGTCCACTGACTCAAATGTTAATCTCCTTTGGCAACACGCTCACAGACACATGCAGGAACAGTACTTTACAGCCTTTAATCCAATCAAGTTGACACTTAATATTAACCATCACAGTGACCTTCTAGATTGGCCCACAAATGCTCTTTCAGAAACTGCAGGGTGTTCATTCTGGAACTGTACAGAGGCAATTGTATACATGGTTGTTTTCTCTGGAAACAACAGTCTACTTGAATGATATCATATATAAAACTTAAAGAACTAAAGATTTCATTTTGCTGTAGTCCAGGTGCAGTGGCTCACACCTGTAATCCCAGCACTTTGGGAGGCCGAGGCAGGCAGATCACCTGAGGTCGGTAGTTCGAGAGTAGCCTGACCAACATGGAGAAACCCTGTAACTACTAAAAGAACAAAATTAGCCAGGTGTGGTGGCACATGCCTGTAATCCCAGCTACTCGGGAGGCTGAGACAGGAGAATCACTTGAACCCGGGAGACAGAGGTTGCAATGAGCCAAGATCACACCATTGCACTCCAGCCTGGGCAATAAGAGCAAAATTCTGTCTCAAAAAAAAAAAAAAAAAGATTCCATTTTGCTATCTTTTAATTTGCTTCAAAAAGTACCTGTAGTTTCAGCTATTTGGGAGGCTGAGGCAGGAGGCCCAGGAATTTGAGACTGGCCTGGGCAATATAGCAAGACCCCACCCTATGTAAAAAGAAAAAGTTTAACAAAAACGTCATCACATTACTCTAGAAATAGCACCACCTTGTGGCCCTTGAATGGTTTGTTTTCCACTCTGCTTTGTAAAGAGACATGGTGCTTTCTCTCCAGTAGATAAAACTGAGTAGCGTTTAAGTAGTACTAGGGTGTATTATTCAGATTGCTATGCTGAAGTAACAAGCCTTGTATTCTCAGTGGCCTAACACAAAATATATTGTTTGTCTTGTGTGCGTGTGTTTTGCTTTGTTTTTGCTGTTCCTATCTTTCAAAAAGGTTTTGCAAGCAAGATTGAAGTCTGGATGGTGGGACAAAAGTTTACCTTCTTGGGATACATCTCAACATGTAGCTTTTAAGATGGGGACGAAGAGATAATTAATACCTCACACTTAATTGGTTCTGGCTAGAAAGGACGCAATGATACAAGTTATTTCCATTCATAGGTCTTTAGCCAAAGGAATCACATGACCCCTCCCGTTTCTGCAAGGTAGACTGAGAAATGTAGAGAACGATTTGGATATTTGGATATTTCCCAAGCATTACTCCTTCTGCTGTAATTTACAGTCATACATTCTCAGACAAAGCTGGAGTAACTCTAGTACTTCACAGTTACTTTTTTGGGGGGGATAGGGATTCACTCTGTTGCCCAGGCTGTAGTGCGGTAGCACAATCTTGGCTCACTGCAACCTCTGTCTCCCGGGTTCAAGTGATTCTTGTGCCTCATCCACCTGAGTAGCTGGGATTACAGGCACCTGCCACCATGCCCAGCTAATTTTTGTATTTTTAATAGGGACAGCGTTTCCCCAAGTTGTCCAGGCTGGTCTCGAACTCCTGACCTCAAGTGATCCACCCGCCTCGGGCTCCCAAAGTGGTGGGATTACAGGCATGAGCCCCTGTGCCCGGCTTACAGTTACTTTATATTAAAATCTACAAGTGATGGTTCAGAGGTTTCTGTATACTTCGCTAAGTTTCCTATAGAGCAGTTTACTTTCTTCTTTTACTTTCTTTTACTTTTTTTTTTTGAGACGGAGTCTCGCTCTGTCTCCCAGGCTGGAGTGCAATGGCACAATCTTGGCTCACTGCAACCTCCCCCTCCCAGGTTCAAGCAATTCTCCTGCCTCAGCCTCCCCAGTAGCTGGGATTATAGGTGTGCACCACCACACCTGGCTAATATTTTGTGTTTTTAGTAGAGACATAGTTTCACCATTTAGACCAAGCTGGTCTCAAACTCCTGACCTGAAGTGATCTGCCCGCCTCAGCATCCCAAAGTGGTGGGATTACAGGCGTGAGCCACCCCACTTGGCCTGCTTCCCTTAGTGGTTGCTTTACATACTCCTTCATTGCATGTGTTCAGTGGCAGATTCTTTATTCACAGGCAAAGGACTAAGTACTTATATTGTGTTAAGTACTCAGAGAAGGATATACGAAAATGAATGAAATCTGATTCCTTCTCTTCCAAGCATGTAGTCAAGAAGACAAACATGTATAACATAACATGATACAGTTCTAAAAAATAGATGTTTTAAAGTCAGACAAACTTGGATGTGAATTCTGGTTCACCATCTACTAACTCTGTGACGTTAATCAAAATTACTCAACTTCCTTGAACCTTGTCTTCGCCATCAACAGGGTTGATAATATTCTGCCTATCTTCTAGGGTTTCTAGGTTTAAAACTAGTACATGTACAATACTGTATTGCCTAACATCTAATAGATACTCAGTTAATAGTAGGCCTGAGTACAACTCAAGGCAGTGTAATAAAATTGCCATGTGGACCAGGCACGGTGGCTCACGCCTGTAATCCCAGCACTTTGGGAGGCTGAGGCAGGCGGATCACAAGGTCAGGAGATCGAGACCATCCTGGCTAACATGGTGAAACCCCATCTCTACTAAAAATACAAAAAAATTAGCCGGGTGTGGTGGTGGGCGCCTGTAGTCCTAGCTACTTGGGAGGCTGAGGCAGGAGAATGGCATGAACCCGGGAGGCGGAGCTTGCAGTGAGCCAAGATCACGCCTCTGCACTCCAGCTTGAGCAACAGAGTGAGACTCCATCAAAAAAAAAAAAAATTGCCGTGCAATACAAAGAGTGCTATTAGCAGAAAGGAAAGAGAATTACTTTTGACTGGAGGTGTCTGGCAAATTTTCCCTGAGAATGTGACATTTGAGTTGAGACTTGAGGAATGAGTAAGATTTAAATGGGGACAGAGGGCCAGGTGCAGTGGCTTACACCTGTAATCTCAGTACTTTGGGAGACCGAGGCAGGTGGATCACATGAAGCGAAGAGTTCAAGACCAACCTGGTCAACATGGTGAAACCCCGTCTCTACTAAAAATACAAAAATTAGCCAGGTGTGATGGCGCGTGCCTGTAATCCCAGCTACTTGGAGGTTGAGGCATGAAAATCACTTGAACCTGGGAGGGGGAGGTTGCAGTGAGCGGAGATCATGCCACTGTACTCCAGCCTGGGTGACAGAGTGAGACTCTTTCTCAAAAAGAAAATTAAACAAATAAGTAAGTAAATAAATGGGGAGAGAGGAAAGTTGAAGTAGAATGAGCAGAAGTATTGAAGCAGTAAAATGACATGTTTTAGCATGGTCTTATGGCTATAAATGAAACTGGAAAGGTGGATTGAAGTCATCACAGTGGCCTTGTCACACTAAGGGATTTGAGACTTATTTTGACATCATTCTGGAACCATCTAAGCCTTGTTTCTCTCTCTCTCTCTCTTTTTTTAATGGGGTCTCACTGCATTGCCCATCCTGATCTCAGTCTCCTGGCCTCACGCACTCCTTCCAGTTTTGCTCCCAAGTAGTTGAGACTATAGGAGTGGACCACCACACCTGGCTCCCAAGTTTTTTGATTAGCTGAATGTTAAACCTATTATTTGGGAAGGTGAAAGACTATGAAAGATGAAACATCTAAGATTTAGAGATAAAGATGCCAAATTAAAGGCCAGGCGTGGGTGGCTCATGCCTGTAATTCAAGCACTTTGGGAGGTCAGGGTGGGCAGATGACTTGACATCAGGAGTTCGTGACCAGCCTGGCCAACATGTCGAAACCCCGTTCCTACTAAAAATATAAAAAATTAATCAGGTGTGGTGGTGCATGGCGGTAATACCAGCTACTCGGGAGGCTGAGGCATGAGAATTGCTTGAACCCGGGAGACAGAGGTTTTAGTGAGCCAAGATCATGCCACTAACACTCCAGCCTGGGCAACAGAGTGAGATTCTGTCTCAGGAAAAAACAAAAAACAAAAACAAACAAACAAAACGCTTTCCTGCTTCAGATTTCAGGTTTTTTGTTTGTTTGTTTGTTTGTTTTTTGAGATGGAGTCTCACTCTGTCACCCAGGCTGGAGTGCAGTGGTGGAATCTCAGCTCACTGCAAGCTCCACCTCCCAGGTTCACGCCGTTCTCCTGCCTCGGCCTCCCGAGCAGCTGGGACTACAGGTGCCCTCCACCATGCCTGGCTAATTTTTTCGTATTTTTAGTAGGGACGGGGTTTCACTGCACTAGCCAGGATTGTCTTGATCTCCTGACCTCGTTGATCCACCCGCCTCAGCCTCCCAAAGTGCTAGGATTACGGGCGTGAGCCACCACGCCCAGCCTCTGCTTCAAGTTTGTTAATGCTATGTTATGTATGCTCCTGAACAATCCCCGACAGAATTGTTTGTTTCCATATGGGACAGATCCCTGATAAGACAATACACAGACTGGAACAGATACAGAATATGAATAATGTCATTGGACTTAGTGAATTCTAAATAATAACAAGGATCCTTTTTACATAGAAGGAAAATGTATATTAGTGACATCCCTGTTGCAGACATGGCTCACCTTCTCAGTGTTATAGCAAGCATAAAAAGTTTGATAACGCCGGCCGGGCACGGTGGCTCATGCCTATAATCCTAGCACTTTGGGAGGCAGAAGTGGGCAGATCACCTGAGGTCAGGAGTTCAAAACCAGCCTGGCCAACATGGTGAAACCCTGTCTCTGCTAAAAATACAAAAACTTAGCTGGGTGCAGTGGCGCATACCTGTAATCCCAGCTACTCTGGAGACTGAAGCAGGAGAATCCCTTGAACCCGGGAGGCAGAGGTTGCAGTGAGCCAAGATCACGCCACTGCACTCCAGCCTGGGCTACACAGGAGAGACTTGGTCTCAAAAAAAAAAAAAAGAAAAAATTAAGTTGATAACCCCAAAACACTGAAATGGTTTCTCTTACAGTTGGACCTTGAATGTTTTTTACACATGGGGACCCAGGCAAGCCAAAGCATTGCTGCTCACCTAGATAACCAGGTTCCAGTTGAGAGTCCCAGAGCTATTTCCCGCACCAATGAGAATAAACTGGTGAGTTACTAATGTGTATATGGGGTTTCTTGGGGCTTATAACTTGTGTTCTTGTCCTCGTTCTGCATAGGAAAACTAAAACTGAAGCTTAGTAGATTTGCATTTACTCAGATAGTGCACCTGAGATAGCACTCTGGAACCCAGATTCTCCCTGTCCCTATCTGATACTGTGGTAACATACACTGGCCAGCTCCATCCGTATCTGTTCCCATGTAATCCCGACTAGTGAATTCACCTAGTGCCATGGATTTGCTGAGCATAGAGTTGTCAAATACTCAATACTTACTAAGTTCAATTTCTTTTTCTTTTTTCTTTTCTTTTCTTTTTTTTTTCTTTTTGAGACGGAGTCTCGCTCTGTCACCTAGGCTGGAGTGCAGTGGCCGGATCTCGGCTCACTGCAAGCTCTACCTTCTGGATTCACCCCATTTTCCTGCCTCAGCCTCCTGAGTAGCTGGGACTACAGGCGCCCGCCACCTCGCCCGGCTAGTTTTCTTGTATTTTTTAGTAGAGACGGGGTTTCACCGTGTTAGCCAGGATGGTCTCGATCTCCTGACCTCGTGATCCGCCCGTCTCGGCCTCCCAAAGTGCTGGGATTACAGGCTTGAGCTACCGCGCCCGGCCTTTTTCTTTTTCTTTGAGATGGAGTCTCGCTGTTGTTAGGCTGGAGTGCAGTGCTGTGATCTTGGCTCACTGCAACCTCTGCCTCCTGGGTTCAAGTGATTCTCCTGCTTCAGCCTCCCGAGTAGCTGGAACTATAGGCACACACCACCACACCCAGCTAATTTTTATATTTTATATTTTTAATAGAGACACGGTTTCACCATGTTGGCCAGGACAGTCTTGATCTCTTGATCTTGGCCTCCCAAAGTGCTGGGATTACAGGCATAAGCCACCACACCTGGCCAGAATCCACTTTTCTAATAACCAATCTGGTGCTATTTTGCAGTTTTATAAGTGGATTTCCTAGGGTCTGGAGAGGGAACTAACTTGATTTGTTATGAGAAGAGCAGCATTTACAGTGAATTTTGTCTGCAGAAGCCAGGATTCCAGCAGTATCTAGTGTTGCATTTTCTAGTCCAGTTCCCCATAAGACTGGATATTGATTTCTTTTTGTTGCTGCCTCTCATAAATGAAATTAATTTGTGGTCTGTGCTGTAATGTGAAGAACCAGTAGCTTCCTTCCCCTGCCCCTACCCTCTGAGTCTTCCCATCTTAATACAGTCTGTGTGGAAAGAAAAAAATAATCACCCATTACCCAAAACATGATCTCAGCAGGGTGTGTTTCAAACATATCTCTAGCTTTCACCTATTTTCACAAACATAAAATGAAGTAGAATAAATGAATCAAGCCACTGAAGTGTCTTTCAGTTTTCTCTGTAATTGTAGTCCTTTTATTTGCCAATTCCTCTGGGGTTTCTATGGAAACAGCAGCATGCAGATGATCTTGTCACATGACCGGAGCATCTCTATACACAGCACAGAAGAATCCAGATGGCAAGAATTGTCTCTGCTACCCCTACATCTATGGTTTACTTTGACAAGCAATTGGCATCATCATTTAGGCCACCTTTATATACATACTGGGTTTGGGGACAGCAACCAGCATTCTTGGCTAAGATAAAAAATGAGGCTGGGCACAGTAGCTCATGCCTGTAATCCCAGCACTTTGGGAGGCTGAGGTGGGAGGATCACTCGAGCCCAAGAGTTCAAGACTAGCCTGGGCAACATGGAGAGTCCCCAGCTCCACACACAAAAAAATTTTTAATTAGCAGTGCACATTGGTATGTGCCTGTAGCCCAAGCTACTCAAGAGGTTTAGCTCTAATGATCACTTGAGCCCAGGAGGTCAAGGCTACAGTCAGCTGATATCGGGCCACTGCACTCCAGCCTGGGCAGCAGGCTGTCTCAAAACAATGGGAGATATCTTTTCTAGCTTTAAGAGATGAATAGTCCAGGCACGGTGGCTCACGCCTGTAATCCCAACACTTTGAGAGGCCAAAGTGGGAGGATTCCTTGAGCTCAGGAGTTCAAGACCAATGTGGGCAACATAGCAAAACCTCATCTCTATCAAAAAATAGTCAAAAAATTAGCCAGATATGGTGGTGCACACCTGTGGTCCCAGCTACTTGTGAGGCTGAAGTGAGAGGATCTCATGAGCCGGGGAAGCCAAGGCTTCAGTGAGCAGTGATTGCACCACCTCATTCCAGCCTGGGCAACTGAGCAAGACTCTGCCTCAGAAAAACAAAAGACAAAGACATGAGTGAACACCAGGCCTTATCCACTGTTCAAAGTCTTGGTCACAGATGAGAAGACAAGGCTGGGCGTGGTGGCTCACGCCTGTAATTGGAGCATTTTGGGAGGCCAACGCAGGCAGATCATCTGAGGTCAGGAGTTGGAGACCAGCCTGGTCAACATGGTAAAACCCCTTCTCTATTAAAAACATAAAAAATTAGCTGGGCATGGTGGCGGGTGCCTGTAGTCCCAGCTACTCGGGAGGCAGAGGCAGGAGAATCACTTGAACCTGGGAGGCAGAGGTTGCAGTGAGCCGAGATTGCGCCATTGCACTCCAGCCTGGGCGACACAGCGAAATTAAATCCTAACAAAACAATTGGATTGATGTAAGATTTGACAGGTAATTCCAAACTTTTTTTTTTTTTTTTTAGAAGAAGTCTCGCTCTGTCACCCAGGCTGGAGTGCAGTGGTGTGATTTCAGCTCACTGCAACTTCCACCTCCCGGGTTCAAGCAATTCTCCTGCTTCAGCTTCCCGAGTAGGTGGGATTATAGGCATGTGCCACCACACCTGGCTAATTTTTGAATTTTTAGTAGGGAGGGAGTTTCACCATGTTGATCAGGCTGGTCTCGAACTCCTGACCCCAGTCCACCCTCCTTGGTCTCCCAACGTGCTGGGATTATAGGCGTGAGCCACTGCGCCCACCAACAACCTTTTTTTTTTTTTTTTGAGACGGAGTTTCAGTCAGCTGCCCAGGCTGGAGTGCAGTGGTGCGATCTCGGCTCACTGCAACCTCCGCCTCCTGGGTTCAAGTGATTCTCCTGCCTCAGCCTCCCCAGTATCTGAGATTACAGGCACGCACCACCACGCCCAGCTAATTTTTTGTATTTTTAGTAGAAACAGGATTTCACCATGTTGCCCATGCTGGTCTCAAACCCCTAACCTCAGATGATCCGCCCGTCTTGGCCTTCCAAAGTGCTGGGATTACAGGCGTGAGTCACCGTGCCCAGACAGAATTTCACTCTTGTTGCACAGGCTGGAGTGCAATGACGCATCTCGGCTCACCACAACCTCTGCCTCCCTGGTTCAAGCAATTCTCCCACCTCAGCCTCCAAAGTAGCTGGGATTACAGGCATGTGCCACCATGGCCTGCTAATTTGTATTTTTAGTAGAGATGGGTTTTCTCCATGTTGGTCAGGCTGTTCTCAAACTTCTAACTTCAGGTGATCCACCTACCTCGGCCTCAAAAAGTGCTAGGATTCGCTGGGTGCGGTGGCTCAAGCCTGTAATCCCAGCACTTTGGGAGGCCGAGGCGGGCGGATCACGAGGTCAGGAGATCGAGACCATCCTGGCTAACACAGTGAAACCCCGTCTCTATTAAAAAATACAAAAAACTAGCCGGGCGAGATGGCAGGCGCGGGCGCCTGTAGTCCCAGCTACTCGGGAGGCTGAGGCAGGAGAATGGCATAAACCCGGGAGGCGGAGCTTGCAGTGAGCTGAGATCCGGCCACTGGACTCCAGCCTGGGCGACAGAGCGAGACTCCATCTCAAAAAAAAAAAGTGCTAGGATTACAGAGGTGAACCACCGTGCCCAGCCAGGCTTTCTTTTAAAAATATCAACACTGGCCAGGTGCAGTGTTGGGAGGCCAAGGCAGTCAAATCACTTTTGGCCAAGAGTTCAAGATGAACCTGGTCAACATGGTGAAACTCTGTCTCTACTAAAGATACAAAATTTAGCCAGGAGTGGTGGTACACACCTGTAAGCACAGCTACTTGGGAGGCTGAGGCAGAAGCAGCATCATCCCTTGAACCCGAAAGGCGGAGGTTGCAGTGAGCCAAGATCATGGCACTGCTTTCCAGCCTGGAGAGCAGAGTGTCTCAAACAACAACAACAACAACAAACAAACAAACAAAAAAACATAAGTACTGTTGACAGCACAAGTGACCCTTCTAGGCACCTTCTAGTCATGTTTTCTTTGACAACACATACTTTAGATGGAGAGAAGGGAACAGGAAAAACCCTCAGTCTTTGCCATGTTATTAATTTCTGTGCAGAACAGGACTGGCTGATACTATGTATTCCAGATGGTAAGAACTTCCTGTCTTTTCTTCTCTCTGTTAGGTTCAGTTATCTTGTTACCGTGGTAGCCTTGCAGCTTTAATTTTCTAATAGGGATCTGATAGCTAAAGGAAAAGCCTTTGCCAGACACAATGGCTCATGCCTGTAATCCCAGCACTTTGGGAGGCCAAGGTGGGTGGATTGCCTGAGCTTAAACCCAGGAGGAGGCTGCAGCGAGCTGTGATTGCACCGCTGCACTCTAGCCTGGGCGACAAAACAAGACCCTGTCTCAGAAAAAAAAAAAAAAGAAGAAGAAGAAAAGCCTTTGCTCCAGATGTGGAGCAGTCTGAGCTCATCCATCATGATTTCTACATATTACTGCCAAGTAAGTTAAAAGGTGAAGTCAATGTGACAGAAAGAAATTGGACTAAAAGCTTCCTAAAGCCTTTTGATACTAAGCAGTCCTTCTTTTGATATTTAATACCCATGAGCATAAACTCCTGCCTTAGAGGTCGCCACGGGGTTTTTTGTTTTTTATTTTTTTTGCCATCAGTTAACAACTTTGAGTACCCACAGAGCCTTTTACTATTTATCAGCATTCTAGAGTCGTCAGTATAGGTTGTCAAAACTTAAGGGATATTACACTTTGCATCTATCCCTTTTTTGTCAAATATTGTGTGCATCTGCATTTTCTTTTTCTTTTTTTTTTTGTTTTTTGTTTTTTGTTTTTTTTGAGATGGAGTCTCGTTCTGTTGCCCAGGCTGGAGTGCACTGGCACGATCTCGGCTCACTGCAACCTGCATCCCCTGGGTTCAAACGATTCTCCTGCCTCAGCCTCCCCAGTAACTGGGATTACAGGCATGTGCCACCACATCTGGCTAATTTCTGTATTTAGTATAGACAGGGTTTTGCCATGTTGGTCAGGCTGGTCTCGAACTCCTGACCTCAGGTGATCTGCCCACCTTGGACTCCCAAAGTGCTAGGATTACAGGCATGAGCCACGGCACCTGGCCTACATTTTCTTTTTTTAAAACAGGCTGCTCACATAACATCCACATTTTCTGACTTACCTTTCAAGCCTGCTAGTACGCAGAAGTGATCTTTAATCTACTTGGTATGTTTTATATATTGATTCTTTTTTTTTTTTTTTTTTTCTGAGACGGAGTCTCGCTCTGTTGCCCAGGCTGGAGTGCCGTGGCACAATCTCGGCTCACTGCAAGCTCTGCCTCCCAGGTTCACGCCATTCTACCTCAGCCTCCCAAGTAGCTGGGACTACAGGCACCCCCGCCACCACACCTGACTACTTTTTTGTATTTTTAGTAGAAACAAGGTTTCACTGTGTTAGCCAGTATGGTCTCAATCTCCTAACCTCATAATCCACCCATCTCGGCCTCCCAAAGTGCTGGGATTTCAGGCATGAGCCGGCCTCTTTTTTTTTTTTTTTTTTAAATAGAGGCAGAGTTTCACCGTGTTGGTCTGACTGGTCTCAAACTCCTGACCTCAGGTGATCGCTCACCTCGGCCTCCCAAAGTGCTGGGATGATAGACATGAGACACCGTGCCCAGTCTTGCTTGTATATTGATTCTTTTTTTTTTTCTTTTGAAATGGAGTCTCACTCTGTTGCCCAGGCTGCAGTGCAGTGGTGCAATCTCGCCTCCCAGGTTCAAGTGATTCTCTTGCTTTAGCCTCCTGAGTAGCTGGGATTACAGGCACCTGCCACCATGCCCAGCTTTTTTTTTTTTTTTTTTTGTATTTTTAGTAGAGACAGGGTTTCACCATGTTGGCCAGGCTGATTTTAAACTCCTGATCTTAAGTGATCTGCCCAACTTGACCTCCCAAAGTGCTTGGATTACAGGCGTAAGCTACTGCACCTGGCCTGATTTATATATTGATTCTAATGATAATGTTTAGTCTAAGATGGACCTGACAAGGCCAGGCACAGTGGTGCACCAGCACTTTGAGAGGCTGAGGCAGTAGGATCGCCAGAGCTTAGGAGTTCAAGGTTACGGTTAACTGTGATCTCACCATTGCCTTTTAGCCTGGACAACAGAGCAAGACACTGTCAAAAAAAAATGTTTTTTTAAAAATATATATATAGGGCTGGGCGCGGTGGCTCAAGCCTGTAATCCCAGCACTTTGGGAGGCCAAGACGGGCAGATCACGAGGTCAGGAGATCGAGACCATCCTGGCTAACACGGTGAAACCCCGTCTCTACTAAAAAATACAAAAAACTAGCCGGGCGAGGTGGCGGGCGCTTGTAGTCCCAGCTACTTGGGAGGCTGAGGCAGGAGAATGGCGTAAACCCGGGAGGCGGAGCTTGCAGTGAGCTGAGATCCGGCCACTGCACTCCAGCCTGGGCAACACGAGACTCCGTCTCAAAAAAAAAAAAAAAAAAAAAAAAAAAATATATATATATATATATATATATAGGAAACTAAAGTCATTTCCCATAACTTAAGAGGCTGGAATATTTCCAGTTCAATACAGTTTCTGCCTGGTTTGTTTTCTTCTGCCTTTTATTTATTTATTTATTTATTTATTTTGAGACAGAGTCTTGCTCTGTCTCCCAGGCTGGAGTGCAGTGCTACGATCTTGGCTCACTGCAAGCTCCACCTCCTGGGTTCACACCATTCTCCTACTTCAGCATCCTGAGTAGCTGGGACTGCAGGCGCCTGCCACCACTCCCAGCTAAGTTTTTGTATTTTTAGTAGAGACAGGGTTCACCGTGTTAGCCAGGATGGTCTCGATCTCCTGACCTCATGATCCGACCACCTCAGCCTCCCAAAGTGCTGGGATTACAGGTGTGAGCCACCACGCCAGGCCTCTTCTGCCTTTTTTTAAAGCTCATCTTTGGGTGAAAAATTGCTGCGATATTCTGCAGTCCAACTACAACAAACAGCGCTTTGATCAACCTTTAGAGGCTTCAACCTGGCTGAAGAATTTCAAAACTACAAATGAGCACTTCCTGGCTGGGCTCGGTGGCTCACGCCTGTAATCCCAGTACTTTGAGAGACCGAGGTGGGTGAATCACTTGAGGTCGGAAGTTCAAAACCAGCCTGAACAACATGGAGAAACCCCATCTCTACTAAAAATACAAAATTAGCCAAGTGTGGTGGTGCATGCCTGTAATCCCAGCTACTTGGGAGGCTGAGGCAGGAGAATCGCTTGAACCCAGGAGGCAGAGGTTGCGGTTAGTGGAGATCTTGCCATTGCACGCCAGCCTGGGCAACAAGAGGGAAACTCCGCCACAAAAACGAAACAAAACAAAACAAATGAGTGCTTCCTGAACCGGGTGACTAGACTCCCAGAATTTGAGTGCTACAGGTAGTCTTTATATGGCTTCTGTCCTCCTTGTGCCCTGAGTACCAATGGACCATGGAGAACTGATACTGGAGTTGGAATAACTGTATCATTTTTAATTTCTTTTTGTAAGTTTTGCTCACAGTGGACTCATAACTTGAAACTCATTTATCCATGTGAAATAAATAGGCAACAGTAAGTTGTTCCCATTTTGTGGGTAGCAAAGTGAAATCCAGTTGATTCATTGACTTGTCAAGGTATAGCCTCCAATCCCTGGCAAGCACATTTCCAACTACATGATTTTCTCCAGATAACATCTTTTTAGAGAACCAGAAATGTATTGGAAAAATTCTTTACCCTGGTGATTCTTGGATACCCTGTCTAGACCAGGGGCCGTTCAACTCTGGGTATAAAGCAGAGTCACCTAAGAGCTTGTTAAAACTGCAGATGCCATTCTGGACATTTTCATCAGAATCCCTTATGTTTTTTCTTTTTTGTTGTTGTTTTTTGAGACACAATCTTGCTCTGGGTGAAGTCCAGAAGACACTCTTGGAGTGGAGGGAGAGCTCCATGGTGGATTGGAGTAGACACAGAAAAGGAAATAAAAGTCCATACAAAAAGTCTTTCTTTTTTTGCATACAAAAAAAAAAGAGTAGCTTGTTGGGGTAAGAGTCTAGAAGTAAGATCTCTTGGAGATGATAATTACCTCAGAACGTAATTTGGATATGGTAGCCTCTGGCTACACAATTTCCTGGGGAACACAGTGCAGCAGAGGAAACTGCCACTTACTTGTGTTTGTCTCCATTTTAGCTCCTACAGAAGAAGGGAAAAAAGAGCTGCTGTTCCTAAGTAACGCGAACCCCTCGCTGCTGGAGCGGCACTGTGCCTACCTCTAAGCCACGATCACAACATGTGAGGAAGACAGTGGACATCTGCTTTCGGTCAAAAAAAAAAAAAAAGTGTTCTACAGGCAGATCACTTGAAGTCAGGACTTTGAGATCAGCCTGGCCAACATGGTGAAACCCCACCTATACTAAAAATGCAAAATTAGCTGGGCGTGGTGGCGTGCGCCTGTAATCCCAGCCACTGGGAGGCTGAGGCAGGAGAATCGATTGAGCCCAAGAGGCGGAGGCAGTGAGCCAAGGTCGCGCCATTGCACTCCACCCTGGGCAACCGAGGGAGACTCTGTCTCAAACAAACAAAGAAAAAAATGCAGATGCCAGAGTCTCATTCTTGACATTTTCACCAGAATCCCTTATGTTTTTTCTTTTTTGTTGTTGTTTTTTGAGACACAATCTTGCTCTGGGTGAAGTCCAGAAGACACTCTTGGAGTGGAGGGAGAGCTCCATGGTGGATTGGAGTAGACACAGAAAAGGAAATAAAAGTCCATACAAAAAGTCTTTCTTTTTTTGCATACAAAAAAAAAAAGAGTAGCTTGTTGGGGTAAGAGTCTAGAAGTAAGATCTCTTGGGAGATGATAATTACCTCAGAACGTAATTTGGATATGGTAGCCTCTGGCTACACAATTTCCTGGGGAACACAGTGCAGCAGGAGGAAACTGCCACTTACTTGTGTTTGTCTCCATTTTAGCTCCTACAGAAGAAGGGAAAAAAGAGCTGCTGTTCCTAAGTAACGCGAACCCCTCGCTGCTGGAGCGGCACTGTGCCTACCTCTAAGCCACGATCACAACATGTGAGGAAGACAGTGGACATCTGCTTTCGGTCAAAAAAAAAAAAAAAAAATTTCATAATGTTCCAAAAACCAAAACTTGTATTTTCATGTGCCAAGTACTACCCTGAACCCACAAGATGGAAGTTATGTGTAGGAATTTTATTACGTATTATAAGTAATCTAGAGCTGATTTAAAGTGTTCTACAGGCCGGGCGCGGTGGCTCAAGCCTGTAATCCCAGCACTTTGGGAGGCCGAGACGGGCGGATCACGAGGTCAGAGGTCAGGAGATCGAGACCATCCTGGCTAACATGGTGAAACCCCGTCTCTACTAAAAATACAAAAACTAGCCGGGAGAGGTGGCGGGCGCCTGTAGTCCCGGCTACTCGGGAGGCTGAGGCAGGAAAATGGCGTGAACCCGGGAGGCGGAGCTTGCAGTGAGCTGAGATCTGGCCACTGCACTCCAGTCCCGGGCGACAGAGCGAGACTCCGCCTCAAAAAAAAAAAAAAAAAAAAAGCTTAAAAAAAAAAAAGTGTTCTACAGGCAGATCACTTGAAGTCAGGACTTTGAGATCAGCCTGGCCAACATGGTGAAACCCCACCTATACTAAAAATGCAAAAATTAGCTGGGCGTGGTGGCGTGCGCCTGTAATCCCAGCTACTCGAGTGGCTGAGGCAGGAAAATCACTTACTCGGGAGGTGGAGGTGGCAGTGAGCCGAGGAGGTGGCTCTGCACTCCAGGTTGGGCGACAGAGCAAGACTCTATCTCAAAAAATACATACATAAATAAATAAAAATAAAATACAGTGTACTGTGCCATTTTACATGAGGGACTTCAGCATCTGAAGATGTTACCTGGGGAAAGTGGGGTCCTGAAACGAATCCCCCATAGGTACTAGGAATCACTATAATGGAAAATCAGTCATATTCCCTTTCTCCCAGTGCTTTTCTAGAAGGAAACTCTGAGGCCCGGCGCGGTGGCTCAAGCCTGTAATCCCAGCACTTTGGGAGGCCGAGACGGGCGGATCACAAGGTCAGGAGATCGAGACCATCCTGGCTAACACGGTGAAACCCCGTCTCTACTAAAAAAATACAAAACCTAGCCAGGCGAGGTGGCGGGCGCCTGTAGTCCCAGCTACTCGGGAGGCTGAGGCAGGAGAATGGCGTGAATCCAGGAGGCGGAGCTTGCAGTGAGCTGAGATCGGGCCACTGCACTCCAGCCTGGGCAACAGAGCGAGACTCCATCTCAAAAAAAAAAAAAAAAAAAAAAAAAGAAGGAACCTCTGTTACCAAATCCTAGAGGCAAAATTCTACACAAATGTATATATGGCCAGGCGTGGTGGCTCATGCCTGTAATCCCAGCACTTTGGGAGGCCGAGGCAGGCAGATCACTTGAGGTCAGGAATTTGAGATCAGCCTGGACAACATGGTGAAACCCCATCTCTACTAAAAATACAAAAATTATCCTGGGGTGGTGGTACACACCTCTAATCCCAGCTACTTGGGAGGCTAAGACAGGAGAATAACTTGAACCTGGGAGTTGGAGGTTACAGTGAGCAGAGATCACGCCACTGCACTCCAACCTGGCTGATAGTGAGACTCCACTCAAAAAAAAAAAAAAAAATGCTGGGCACGGTGGCTCACACCTGTAATCCCCACACTTTGGGAGGCCAAGGCAGGCAGATCACCTGAAGGTCAGGAGTTCAAGACAAGCCTGGCCAACATAGTGAAACCCTGTCTCTACTAAGAATATAAAAATTAGCCAGGCATGGTGGCAGGCGCCTGTAATCCTAGCCACTCTGGAGGCTGAGACAGGAGATTCGCTTGAACCCAGGAGGCGGAGGTTGCAGTGAGCCAAGATGGCGCCATTGTACTCCAGCCTGGGCAACCAGAGCGAAACTCTGTCTCAAAAAAAAAAAAAAAAATATATATATATATATGCTGAACCCAACATGCCAAAACCCCGTCTCTACTAAAAACACAAAAAATTAGCAAGGTGTAGTAGCGGGCACCTGTAATCCCAGCTACTGCGGAGGCTGAGGCAGAAGAATTGCTTGAACCCGGAAGGCAGACTACAGTGAGCTAATATCATGCCACCGTACTCAGCCTGGGCAACAGAGCAAGATTCCATCTCAAAAAATAAAAGGAATATATTGTATATTATACTATATATTACTTTGATATATATACTTTGAAATCTATTTACTTGACAGTAATACATTACTATCAAAGTAATATATATTCTACTATATATTGTATATGAAAGTAATATATAGTATATTATGTATGATATTGATTCCTATATATATTATGCATATGTATTAAAAAGATACAATATATATAGAGAGACGGAGTCTCGCTCTGTCGCCCACGCTGGAGTGCAGTGGCGTGATCTCGGCTCACTGCAAGCTCCGCCTCCTGGGTTCACGCCATTCTCCTGCCTCAGCCTCCCAAACAGTTGGGACTACAGACGCCTGCCACCACGCCCGGCTAATTTTTTATATTTTTAGTAAAGACGGGGTTTCGTAATGCTAGCCAGGATGGTCTCGATATCCTGACCTCGTGATCCGCCCGTGTCAGCCTCCCAAAATGCTGGGATTACAAGCATGAGCCACCGTGCCCAGCCATGTATATATATATTTAAGAGACAGTCTTGTTCTGTCTCCCAGGCTGAAGTGCAGTGGCATGATCACAGCTCATGGCAGCCTCAACTTCTGGACTCTATTGATCCTTCCTCCTGAGCATCCAGAATAGCTTGGGACCACAGGTGTGTGCCACCATACCTGGCTACCTTTTTTTTTTTTTTTTTTTGAGACTCTTATCACCCAGGCTGGAGTGAAATGGCACAATCAAGACTCACTGCAACCTCCACCTCCTAGGTTCAAGTGATTCTCCTGCCTCAGCCTTGCGAGTAGCTGGCATGACAGGCGTGCGCCACCATGCCTGGCTAGTTTTTTGTTTGTTTGTTTGTTTGTTTTTGAGACAGAGTCTCGCTCTGTCACCCAGGCTGGAGTAGAGTGGCACGATCTCGGCTCACTGCAAGCTCCGCCTCCTGGGTTCACGCTGTTCTCCTGCCTCAGCCTCCCCAGTAGCTGGGATTACAGGCACCTGCCACCACCCCTGGCTAATTTTTTTGTATTTTTAGAATAGACGGGGTTTCACAGTGTTAGGCAAGATGGTCTTGATCTCCTGACCTCGTGATCCACCTGCCTCGGCCTCCCGAAGTGCTGGGATTACAGGCATGAGCCACCACACGCAGCCCTAATTTTTGTGTTATTAGTAGAGGCGGGGTTTCTTTTTTTTTTTTTTTGAGACGGAGTTTCGCTCTGTCACCCAGGCTGGAGTGCAGTGGCCGGATCTCATCTCACTGCAAGCTCCGCCTCCCGGGTTCACGCCATTCTCCTGCCTCAGCCTCCCGAGTAGCTGGGACTACAGGCGCCCGCCACGTCGCCCGGCTAGTTTTTGTATTTTTAGTAGAGACAGGGTTTCACCATGTTAGCCAGGATGGTCTCGATCTCCTGACCTCGTGATCCGCCCGTCTCGGCCTCCCAAAGTGCTGGGATTACAGGCTTGAGCCACCGCGCCCGGCCAAGGCGGGGTTTCACCATGTTGGCCAGGCTGGTCTCCAACTCCTGACCCTCAGGTGATCCACCTGCCTCAGCCTCCCAAAGTGCTGGGCTTACAGGCGTGAGCAACTGCACCCAGACACACCTGGCTAATTTTTTAGTGCTCAGTAGAGACAGAGTGTAGCTTGGTTGCCCAGGCAAGGCAACATGGCAAAACTACAGAGTGGCCAGGCACTGTGACTCACGCCTATAATCCCAGCACTTTGGGAGGCCAAGGCGGGCGGATCACCTGAGGTCAGGAGTTCAAGACCAGCCTGATCAACATGGCAAAAGCCCATCTCTACTAAAAATACAAAAAATTAGCCAGGCATGGTGGCAGGTGCCTGTAATCTCAGCTACTCCGGAGGCTGAGGCAGGAGAATCACTTGAACCCAGGAAGCGGAGGCTGCAGTGAGCCAAGATTGCACCATTCTACTCCAGTCTTGGCAACATGAGTGAAGCTCTACCTCAAAAACAAAAAAAGGCTGGGCGCGGTGGCTCACGCCAGTATCACAGCACTTTGGGAGGCCGAGGCAGGCGAATCACAAGGTCAGGAGTTCCAGACCAGCCTGGCCAACATAAGTGAAACCCCATCTCTACTAAAAATACAAAAAAAAAAAAAAATTAGCCAGGTGTGGTGGCGGGTGCCTGTAGTACCAGCTACTTGGGAGGCTGAGGCAGGAGAATTGCTTGAACCCAGGAGGTAGAGGTTATAGTGAGCCGAGATCACGACACTGACCTCCAGCTTGGGTGACAGATTTAGACTCGGTCTCAAAACAAACAAAAACAAACAAAAAAACTACAGAGTGAGACTTTTTTTTTTTTTTGAGACGGAGTCTCACTCTGTGGCCCAGGTTATAGTGCAGTGGCAAGATCTTGGCTCACTGCAACCTCCACCTCCCGGGTTCAAGCGATTCCCATGCCTCAGCCTCCCCAGTAGCTGGGATTATATGCATGGGGCATGACCCCCAGCTAATTTTTGTATTTTTAGTAGAGACGTGGTTTTACCATGGTGGCCAGGCTGGTCTCAAACTCCTGACCTCAGGTGTTCCGCCCACCTCCGCCTCCCAAAGTCCTGGGATTACAGGCGTGAGCCACTATTCCCGGCCTCCCTGTCTCTAAATAAATAAATGAATGAATAAATAACTTCAACAAAATAACTGCAAAATGTACACTAGAAACCATATTCCTGACGAGAATTTAAAAGATCTAACTAAATGGAAAGACAATCCATGTTCATTGATTGGAGTACTCAATAATGTTAAGATGGCAATTATTCCCATATTGACCTATAGATTCAACGCAATCACTATCAAAATTTCAGCAGGTTTTTTGGAAAACTGGAAAACTGCCCAAGCACGGTGGCCCGTGCCTATAATCTCAGCACCCTGGGAGGCAGAGGTGGGCAGATCACTTGAGCCCAGGAGTTCAACACCAGCCTGGCCAGCATGGTAAAACCCCCTCTCTGCTAAAACAACAAAAATCAGCAGGGTGTGGTGGTGCGTACCTGTAATCCCAGCTACATGGGAGGCTGAAGCAGGAGAATCACTTGAACCCGAGAGGCGGAGGTTGCAGTGAAGGGGTGGCCTGCCCCTCCACATCTGTGGGCGTTTCTCGTTAGGTGGAATGAGAGACTTGAGAAAAGAAATGAGACACAGAGACAAAGTATAGAGAAAGAAAAAGTGGGCCCAGGGGACCGGCGCTCAGCATACAGAGGACCCACGTCAGCACCGGTCTCTGAGTTCCCTCAGTATTTATTGATAATTATCTTTATCATCTTAGAAAAAAGGGAAGTAGCAGGATAATAGGATCATCGTAGGGAGAAGGTCAGCAGTGAGACATATGAATAAAGATCTCTGTGACATAAGTTTAAGGAAAAGTGCTGTGCCTTGATATGCATATGCAAACATCTTCATAAACCTTTTTAGTGCATAAAGAGCAGCATTGCGCTAGCAAGTCCCACCTTTCGCCCTAAGGCGATTTTCTCCTTTCTCAGTAAACAGAACATACAAGGCAGGAGACACATGCTTTTCTCTATCTCAACTGCCAACAACCACCAAGAGGCCTTCTTTCCTCTTGTACTGGTCCTCCTCAGCACAGACCCTTCACGGGTGTCGGGCTGGGGGACGATCAGGTCTTTCCCTTCCCACGAGGCCATATTTCAGACTATCACATGGGGAGAAACCTTGGACAATACCTAGCTTTCCTAAGCAGAGGTCCCTGCGACTTTTGGCAGTGTACATGTCCCTGGGTACTTGAGATTAAGAGAATGGTGATGACTTTTAACCAGCATACTGCCTTCAGGCACTTGTTTAACAAAGCACACCCTGCACAGCCCAAAATCCTTTAAACCTTGAGTCACCACAGCACATGTCTCTTGCAAGGACAAGGTTGCGGGTAGGGTCACAGATTAACAGCATCTCAAATACAGAACAAAATGGAGTCTCTTATGTCTACCTCTTTCTATATAGACACAGTAACAGGCTCATCTCTCTTTCTTTTCCCCACATTGCAGTGAGCTGAGATCACACCCTTCACTCCATCCTGGGCATCAATGAGACTCTCTCTCAAAAAAACAAAAGAAAACAGAAATTACAAAAAGAAATAGAATATCATGGTTACAGAATTAACATACTTCAGTAATTGGTAGAAGAGACAAAAGAATTGGTAAGAACATAAAGATTTAATAGCATGATTAACACACTTGTCCTAATGGAAGTGTTTTTAAAGATGAAATCCCAGACTGGGCACAGTGGCTCATGTCTGTAATCCCAGTACTTTGGGAGGCCGAGGCAGGTGGATCACCAGAGGTCAGGAGTTCGAGACCAGCCTGGACAACATGGTGAAACCACGTCTCTACTAAAAATACAAAAACTAGCAGGGCATGGTGGCGGGCACCTGTAATCCCAGCTACTTGGGAGGCTGAGGCAGGAGAATTGCTTGAACCTGGGAGGCAGAGGTTGCAGTGAGCTGAGATCACACCACTGTACTACAGCCTGGGTGACAGAGCAAGACTCTGTCTCCAAAAGAAAAAACAAAATTAAATCTCAAAACAACTTTTTTTTGGTAGAAGTTCTTTTACATTCACATAATATATTTTATTTTTGACAGTCTAAATACAGTCATCTTTTTTAACCCAGGAAGACAGAGAGAAAAGAGAGCAACTTAAATTGCATAAAGCTGAACTTGGACATCACCAAACCTCTAGAAAGGCATAAGATTATGAAATAATGCTTTAATAAACATACTATTAATTTTTTTTTTTTTCCTGAGAAGGAGTTTCGTTCTGTCTCCCAGGCTGGAGTGCAGTGGCGCAATTTAGGCTCACTGCAAACTCCGCTTCCTGGGTTCACACCATTCTCCTACCTCAGCCTCCCGAGTAGCTGGGACTACAGGCACCTGCCACCACACTTGGATAATTTTTTGTATTTTTTATGGAGACGGGGTTTCACCATGTTAGCCAGGATGGTCTCGATCTCCTGACCTCGTGATCCGCCCACCTCGGCCTCCCAAAGTGCTGGGATTACAGGCGTGAGCCACCGCGCCCAGCCAACATATTATTAATTTAATAAAGACTTGTTCTACAAAGTAGAAAATACATCAGGTCATTATATTTGACCCTTGAGCAACAACATTTCTGGACCGCATGGGTCCACTTATTCGCAGATCTTTTTCAATAGAAATTATACGGAGTAGACCTGCCTTTCTGGCCTCACCTTCCACCTATCAAATCCCAAAACTTCTGAATGTACTTTCTTTTGAAACACATAAAGAACCTGTTCAAAATTGACTGACAATGGACCATAAACCGACTCAATATATTTCAAAGAATTTAAATCATACAACTGTGTACTCTGATTCTAATGCAATTTAAACTAGAAACCAGAAACAAAAAGAGAAGTAGAAACTCCTCACATGTCTGGAAATTAAAACATATTTTTCTGATGTGCCCATTGGTCAGGAAAAAAAATCAGACTATAAGTGAGAAATTAATTCAAATTAAATGATGATATAATTACTAAACACAAAACTTAAACAAAAATTTTGTATGTTGAAAATACTGGCCGGGCGCGGTGGCTCAAGCCTGTAATCCCAGCACTTTGGGAGGCCGAGACGGGCGGATCACGAGGTCAGGAGATCGAGACCATCCTGGCTAATACGGTGAAACCCCGTCTCTACTAAAAAATACAAAAAACTAGCCGGGCGACGAGGCGGGCGCCTGTAGTCCCAGCTACTCGGGAGGCTGAGACAGGAGAAAGGCATGAACCCGGGAGGCGGAGCTTGCAGTGAGCTGAGAGACGGCCACTGCAGTCCAGCCTGGGCGGCAGAGCAAGACTCCGTCTCAAAAAAAAAAAAAAAAAAAAAAAAAAAAACAACTAGCCGGGCGAGGTGGCGGGCGCCTGTAGCCCCAGCTACTCCGGAGGCTGAGGCAGGAGAATGGCGGGAACCCAGGAGGCGGAGCTTGCAGTGAGCTGAGATCTGGCCACTGCACTCCAGCCTGGGCGACAGAGCGAGACTCCGTCTCAAAAAAAAAAAAAAAAAGAAAATACTGGCTGGCAGGGCACGGTGGCTCAGGGTGTGATCCCAGCACTTTGGGAGGCCGGGGCGGGAGGATTCCTTGAGCCCAGGACTTCAAGGCCACCCTGGGCACCATGGTGAAACCTCATCTCCACCAAAAATGCAAAATTAGCTGGGTGTGGTGGCGCACGCCTGTAGTACCAGCTACCTGGGGGGCTGAGGTGGGAGGATGGCTTGAGCCCAAGAAGTTGAAGTTGCAGTGAGCCATTTTGTGCCACTGCACTCTGGCTTGAGTGACAAAGTGAGATTCTATCTCAAAACATGATAAAATTAAATATTTAAAAATATTAAAATTGATAAAAATTGATTTACTATGGACAGAAAACAGGTAACTTTTCGCCTTTAAAACAGATAATATTGGGCTGGGCGCAGTGGCTCATGCCTGTAATCCCAGCACTTTGGGAGGCTGAGGCGGGTGGATCACCTGAGGTCAGGAGTTCAAAACCAGCAGGGCCAATATGGCAAAACCCCATCTCTACTAAATATACAAAAATTAGCCGGGCATGGTGGCAGACACCTGTAATCCCAGCTACTCAGGAAGCTGAGGCAGGAGAGTCACTTGAACCCGGGATATGGAGGTTTCAGTGAGCCGAGATTGCACCGCTGTACTCCAGCCTGGGCAATAGAGCAAGACTCCATTTCAAAACAAAACAAAAACAATATTGAAAATAAAAAAGCACATCACCACAGATCCTGCAGATGTGAAACAGGTTAAATGAGTTCACAATAAATAACTTGGTAGTAATAGCTCTGAATTTGTAGATGAAATGGACAAATTTCCAGAAAAATATGCTTACCAATATTGACACAGAAAAAATATAAACTTTAAATACTCCTGTACTAATACAGAACTTGAATAATTCATAAGTGAAAAATTTTCAACAAACACTCCAAGCAGGGCACGGTTCACTCCTACCATCCCAGCACTTTCAGAGGCCGATGTGGGAGGATGGCTCGAGCCCTGGAGTTCGTGACCAGCCTGAGCAACATAGAGAGAGAAAAGAAGAAGAAGAAAACAAAAAAAAAAAAAAAAAAGAAGAAGAAAAGCAACATAGAGAGACCTCCTCTCTACAAAAAAGGTTTAAAATCTTGTAGTCACAGCTACTCCGGAGGCTGAAGTGTGAGGATCGCTTGAGTTCAGGGGTTCAAGCTGCAGTGAGCTGTGATCTAGCCATTGCACTCCCTCCAGCCTGGCTGACAATGAGATAATGTCTCAAAAACAAAGAAAAACCCACTCTAGGTCTATATAACTTGGCCTGTAAATTCTAGCAAACATTTAAAGAAATGATGCCAACCTCATACAAATTCTTGTGGAAGAGGGAAAATACTTCCCAACTTGTTTTTGAGGCCACTGTTACTCTAATATCAAATGCTGATAAGAACATCAAAGAAAAGGAAAATTAGCCAATTCCATTCATACATATGGATGCAAAAATCCCAAACAAAATATCAGTAAATAGATCCAACTTTTTTTTCTTTTTTTTTGACAGAGTCTTGTTCTATCACCCAGGCTGCACTGCAGTAGCATAATCTTAGCTCAGTGCAACCTCCGCCTCCTGGGTTTAAGCAATTCTCCTGCCTCAGCCTCCCGAGTAGCTGGGACTACAGGCTCTGGCCACCATGTTCAGCCTTTTTAAAAAATATTTTATTTTATTTTTTTATTTTTAGTAGAGACAGGGTCTTGCCATGTTGGCCAGGCTGGTCTCGAACTCCTGGCCTTAAGTGATCTTCCTGCCTCAGCCTCCGAAAATGCTGGGATTACAGGTGTGAACCACTGTGCCTGGCCAAGATCCAACTTTTTTTTCTATGTTTTCTTCTTCTTCTTTTTTTTTTCAGATATATTCTCACTCTATCTCCCAGGCTGGAGTACAATGATGTGATCTTGGCTCACTGCAACCTCCGCCTCCCAGGTTCAAGCAATTCTGCCCCAGCCTCCCGAGGAGCTGGGACTACAGGTGCATGCCACCACTGCCAGCTAATTTCTGTATTTTTAGTGGAGACGGGGTTTCACCATGTTGCCCAGGCTGTTCTCAAATTCCTGACCTCAGGTGATCTGCCTGCCTCAGCCTCCCAAAGCTGGGATTACAGGCATGAGCCATTGCACCCGGCCTTTTTTTTTTTTTTTTCTTTTTCTAGCAACACGATCTCACTATGTTACCCAGGCTTGTTTTGACCTCCTGGGCTCAAGTGATTCACCTGCCTCAGCCTTCCAAAGTGCTGGGATTACAGGCATGAGCCACTGCAGCCGGCCCAGATCCAACATTTTATGTTTACTTATTTTTTGAGACAGAGTCTCGATCTGTTGCACAGTCTGGAGTGCAGTGGCCCTATCTTGGCTCACTGCAACCTTTGCCTCTCGGGTTCAAGTGCTTCTCCTGCCTCAGACTACAGAGTAGTTGGGATTACAGGCATGTGCCACCTCGTTCTGCTAATTTTGTGTTCTTAGTAGAGATGGGGTTTCACCATGTTTGCCAGGCTGGTCTCAAACTTCTGACCTTGTGATCTGCCCGCCTTGGCCTCCCAAAGTGCTGGGATTACAGGCGTGAGCCACCACGCCCAGCCAGATCCAATATTTTAAAAGGATAATCAACACAAATTAGTTCAGGTTTTTTTGTTTGTTTGTTTGAGACAGAGTCTTGCTCTGTCACCAGGCTGGAGTGCTGTGGCACGATCTCGGCTCACTGCAACCTCTGACTCCCTGGTTCAAGTGATTCTCCTGCCTCAGCCTCCCAAGTAGCTGGTATTACAGGCACGTGCCACCACGCCCAGATAATTTTTGTATTTTAGTAGAGATGGGGTTTCACTATGTTGGCCAGGCTAGTCTCGAACCCCTGACCTCGTGATCCGCCTGCCTTGGCCTCCCAAAGTGCTAGTATTACAAGCAGGAGTCACTGTGTCCGGCCAAGTTTAGGTCTATTTTAGGAAAGCAAGATAGTATTACATGAAAATCTAACGATGTAATTTATTCATTAGCACAACAATCAAGGATAAAATAATGTAATTATCTTGGTTTGGAGAAAGCTGTAAAAAACATTCAAATCTATTCATGATCAAAACTCTTAGCAAAACAGGACAGAAAACTTCCTTAAACTGTCAGACTATACAACTTTTCAGCCCACATCATACTTAGAAAAGTGAAATAGTAGCCCGGCACGTTGGCTCACACCTGTAATCCCAACATTTTGGGAGGCCGAGGTGGGCAGATCACTTGACCTCAGGAGACCAGCCTGGACAAGATGATGAAACCCCCTCTGTACAAAAAATACAAAAATTAGCCGGATGCGGTGGCCTATGCCTGTAATTGCAGCTACGTGGGAGGCTGAGGTGGGAGGATTGCTTCAGCCCAAGAGGTTGAAGCTGCAGTAAGCCGGGAGACTGCACCACTGCACTCCAGCCAGGGCAAGAGAGTGAGACCATCTCAAAATAAATAAATAAAAACTAAATATAATACATGAGAAAATACAAAGAACTCAGAATAGATAAGAGGATCTAACCTTTTTTTTAAAAAAAAATTCAAACCTACAAGAATGCTGAGAGAGTACTGCAAAAGAACGCCTATAACTTTCACCTAGATTCAATTAACATTTTGTCACTTTTTAAAATTTCGAGACAGGGTCTCCCTCTGTCTCTGGCTGGAGTGCAGTGGTCCAATCAGGGTTCACCACAGCCTCTAATTCCTGGGCTGAAGTGATCCTCCCACCCTAGTCTCTGGTTAGGACTACAGATGTGGGCTGCCCAGGTAATATTTTGAAAAATTATTTTATAGAGAGGCTGGGGGTAGGGGGAGTCTCATTACTTTGTCCAGTCTAGCCTCAAATTCTCGAATTTCTGGACTCAAGCGATCCTCCTGCCTCAGCCTCACCAAAACGTGGGAATACAGGTGTGAGCCTCGGTGCCCAACCAATATTTGCCTTATCTTTTTTTTTTTTTTTTGAGATGTAGTCTGGCTCTGTTGCCCAGGCGGGAGTGCAGTGGCGAGATCTCGGCTCACTGCAAGCTCCGCCTCCCAGGCTCATGCCATTCTCCTGCCTCAGCCTCCCCAGTGGCTGGGACTACCGGTGCCCGCCACCAAGCCCGGCTAATTGTTTGTATTTTTAGTAGAGATGGGGTTTCACCGTGTTAGCCAGGATGGTCTCGATCTCCTGACCTCGTGATCCGACCGCCTCAGCCTCCCAAAGTGCTGGGATTACAGGCGTGAACCACGGCCCCTAGCCCTTTTTTTTTTTTTTCATACGGAGATTTGCTCTTGTCGCCCAGGGGGGATTGCAGTGGCGCTATTTCGGCTCACTGTCTCCCAGGTTCAAAGGATTCCTTGACTCACCCTCCTGAGTAGCTGGGAGTACAAGCGCCCGCCACCACGCCAGGCTAAATTTTTTGTGTTTTTAGTAGACACCGGGGTTTGATCATGTTGGCCAGGCTGGTTTCAACCTCCTGACCTCTGCTGATCCTCCCGCCTCGGACTCCCAAACTGTTGGGATTACAGGCGTGAGCCACTGCGCCCGGCCCTTGCCTTCTTTCTAAATACACACAAGAATGTTAATCATAGCACCTAATAGCCCAAAATTGGAAACAATCCCAACAGCTATTATCAGCAGAATATATTCTTTCTTTAGAATAGTTTCGTGGTGATGTATTCATACAATAGACTATTCCGCAGCGATGAAAATGAATTATAGATATGTGCAAAAATATAAATTACATAAACCATATTGAACAAAAGACACCAACAGATACAGACTCTATTTACATAAGGTATTAGATACCAAAGATAGATAAATACATGTAAATGATAGAGATATGAGAGCTAAGCCAGTCCACATACTAGTCGTGATCCGCCTGACTTCTGAAGACATGAGAGGGCATGGGAGGCTTTAGGGGAGCTTCCGCTTTTCTGGCGAGGTTTTATTTTTGCCCGGGAAGCTATCAGCCAGCGGAGATCTGTGAGAAGGGATAAGACCTCAGGGGAAGTACGAGGAAGAGCCTTCCGCGGCCCGCGACCGGGCGGCCGCTTCAGCGGCCGAGGAAGCGCCCAGCCGGCTCCAACGTGGAGCAGGAGCAACGGCGTGGCCCGTGGACCCCGCCCCTCGCAGGCAACCACAGAGAAACCCGACTGGGCCACGTCTAGGAAGAGGCAGGAATCGGCGAATCGTTTCTCCAATGGAAAAGGATGTGTTTGCGGACCAATAGGTCGCCGAGAATGACACCCGCCCACGCGCCTGCCAAGCCAATCGGCTAGGAGCAGCGAGCGGCGGGGCTGGGTCGCTGCGGTCCTTTGGAGCCGCGCAGTATGGCGGGCGGGGCCCGGGAAGTGCTCACACTGCAGTTGGGACACTTTGCCGGTTTCGTGGGCGCGCACTGGTGGAACCAGCAGGTGAGGTCGGCCGGCAGCTGCCCCCCGAGGACCCCTTCGGGATCTACAGTCCCGACGTTCAGCCGGCCTGGCTCGTCCTCTCTGCTTCCCCAGGATGCTGCGCTGGGCCGAGCAACCGATGCCAAGGAGTCGCCGGGAGAGCTGTGCCCCGACGTCCTGTATCGTACGGGCCGGACGCTGCACGGCCAGGATACCTACACGCCGCGACTCATCCTCATGGATCTGAAGGGTGAGGTGGTGGCAGGGTCAGCCAGTGCCCTGTGTTTCCCTTCCGCGAGCCGAGTCCTTGCGCTGCCGTTATCTTCAAGACCCTCCCACGTTACTGAGCTCAAGGACTGGAGATGAGGAGCTGAGCACAACATGCCAGCACTCGAGGGGCCCACGATAGTTGCTCAAGAGCCATCTCGGGAATGGGCTGCTAGGCCTTGGAGACAGTGAGGACTTGAACCAGAGCACTACTGTGGGACTGCTAGATGTGGTTTTTGCCCCCGGTCCCACAGCTAATGACTAAGCTGGAAACGGAAAGATGGAAGCTAGATTCTCCTAGGCCAAGGTTTTCCCCCCAACTAGTGTATATCCCAGAAAGGTTGGAAGAGCCAAGTGCTGGAGAGATGGTGACAGCAGGTTGTCAGGTGATCAGAGGAAGGTTGGCTAGAGGGGGAGGGTGCCCCAGGCTTTGACCTAACTTTGTCTCTGTTATTTCTGTACAGGTAGTTTGAGCTCCCTAAAAGAGGAAGGTGGACTCTACAGGGACAAACAGTTGGATGCTGCAATAGCATGGTGTGTAATTGATGTGTGGATAAGGGTGGGGAACATACATGTACACACAACGCAGGAGAACTCATCAGAGTACGGTTTCTTTGATCAATCTCCAATCTCTTTCAGGCAGGGGAAGCTCACCACACACAAAGAGGAACTCTGCCTCAAGAACCCTTATCTCCAGGACTTTCTGAGTGCAGAGGTGAGGGCCTCTGCCCTGAACTTTTTTTTTTTTTTTTTTTTTGAGACGGAGTCTCGCTCTGTCACCCAGGCTGGAGTGCAGTGGCCGGATCTCGGCTCACTGCAAGCTCCGCCTCCCGGGTTCACGCCATTCTCCTGCCTCAGCCTCCTGAGCAGCTGGGACTACAGGCGCCCACCACCACGCCCGGCTAGTTTTTTGTATTTTTTAGTAGAGACGGGGTTTCACCGTGTTAGCCAGGATGGTCTCGATCTCCTGACCTCGTGATCCACCCGTCTCGGCCTCCCAAAGTGCTGGGATTACAGGCTTGAGCCACCGTGCCCGGCCTGCCCTGAACCTTTTAACCCAGTGCTACAACCCGAGGGCCTCCATAGGGGCAGGTAAAAGGGGATTTTAATCACTTTAAATGTCCTAGAATGATATTTTGGGAAAAAGCACGTCTTTTCCTAAGGACCACGACTCGGTGAACAGAAAGGAGGCTGTGCGGTGTGGCCAGCCAACTCAAGAAGGATGAACCAACCTTTGCCTCTAAACTGCCTGGAACTAAATGTAAATTTTTTTCACCCCTCCCAGGGAGTGCTGAGTAGTGATGGTGTTTGGAGGGTCAAATCCATTCCCAATGGCAAAGGTGAGACTTCTCCAGATACTGATGGATGCGGGTCTGGGTAGAGCAGAAATGTGGAGAAAGGTACATTTCCTCTGCTTGTCTTCAGGTTCCCCACCACTCACCACCGCTACAACTCCAAAACCACTTATCCCTACAGAGGCCAGCATCAGGGTCTGGTCAGACTTCCTCAGAGTCCATCTCCATCCTCGGAGCATCTGTATGATTCAGAAGTACAACCATGATGGGTATGGGGACCCCAGAGGCTGTGAGGCAAGAAACGTGGGTCCCCACCAATGCAGGATGAGGCTCTTGAGGCCATCTTCCCTGCCCTCCTCCAGGACAAGAGGTTGAGGAGCTGAGAGAAGAGATGTAAGTCTTGGATTGTGTTTACTTGTGGCAGGGAAGCAGGTCGACTGGAAGCTTTTGGCCAAGGGGAAAGTGTCCTAAAGGAACCCAAGTACCAGGAAGAGCTGGAGGACAGGCTGCACTTCTACGTGGAGGAATGTGACTACTTGCAGGTAGCGGCGTGGCAACGTGCACTCCAGGGTAGAAGCTCTTCTCATCCTACTCCCTAACTATTTTTCATCACTCACCTCCGCTCAGGGCTTCCAGATCCTGTGTGACCTGCACGATGGCTTCTCTGGGGTAGGCGCGAAGGCGGCAGAGCTGCTACAAGATGAATATTCAGGGCGGGGAATAATAACGTGGGGCCTGCTACCTGGTCCCTACCATCGTGGGGTGAGTGGAACTTGGAGGAGTAAGCAGTCACACAGTGGGGAGGGAGAAATGAGAATCCCAGGGGAAGAGTTGCTTAATGCAAACTACTCTTTTTCTTCACCAGGAGGCCCAGAGAAACATCTATCGTCTATTAAACACAGCTTTTGGTCTCATGCACCTGACTACTCACAGCTCTCTCGTCTGTCCCTTGTCGTTGGGTGGGAGCCTGGGCCTGCGACCTGAGCCACCTGTCAACTTCCCTTACCTGCATTATGATGTAAGTCTCGGTGCTCTTGTTCTGACTGCAGCAGGCTACGGGGCCTCCTCATACTCCCAGTCAGCCGCTGTCTGTTATTGGTTCTGTTCCTGAGGCCCGAGCTTGAACTCAGCTGTGATGTGGTCTCTCAGATCACACTATCCTATGCCCTATGCTGGTCCAACCAGAGGCCAGACATACCCCTGCTTTGTCCCCTGGATCTTTCTGGTGTTAATATTCTGCCTCCACACATTCTTTTCCAGGCCTGAGGCCAAGTGCACCTCTTGGTGTCTTCTTACAGGCCACTCTGCCCTTCCACTGCAGTGCCATCCTGGCTATAGCCCTGGACACAGTCACTGTTCCTTATCGCCTGTATTCTTCTCCAGTTTCCATGGTTCATCTGGCTGACATGCTGAGCTTCTGTGGGAAAAAGGTATGAAGCTTTGTGAGGGGTTGGGTCAGTGCTGAGAAAATGTCCTCTAACGTGTTCTCTTCCTTCTCTTTAGGTGGTGACAGCAGGAGCAACCATTCCTTTCCCCTTGGCTCCAGGCCAGTCCCTTCCTGATTCCCTGATGCAGTTTGGAGGAGCCACCCCATGGACCCCACTGTCTGCATGTGGGGAGCCTTCTGGAACACGTTGCTTTGCCCAGTCAGTGGTGCTGAGGGGTATAGACGGAGCATGCCACACGAGGTGAGAGCTGTTGGTCCTTAGGAACCCTTGTCAGATTTTGTTTCGTATCCTTTTCCCCCTAATTTCTCTGGGACAGTCTAATGATATTGTTCCCTCCCCACCCCTTAAAAAGGAAGCAAAAAAAAAAAAGGAGGGAGCTCTTTTTTTTTTTTGATCCAGCTGATGGCCTGAGAACATAAGAATTCTTAGTTTCTTATTCATGCTGCCACAGCCTAATGGTGGTTTTGGCTTTGTTCTGGCAGCCAGCTCACCCCAGGGACACCTCCACCCTCCTCCCTTCACGCATGTACCACTGGGGAAGAAGTCTTGGCTCAGTATTTACAACAGCAGCAGCCTAGAGTCATGAGGTCAGTGTAGCGGTTGCTCCTGCCCTTCTTGCCAACCTCAACCCTCCTGTGACTTCTTACGCGCTTAGCATCTGTTCTCTGCCCCCACAGTTCTTCCCATCTGCTGCTGACTCCCTGCAGGGTGGCTCCTCCTTACCCGCACCTCTTCTCAAGCTGCAGTCCACAGGGTATGGTTCTGGATGGTTCCCCCAAGGGAGCAGGTATGTAGGAGGTAAAGAAAACTGAGATTTCAAGTATGGGAGAGTTTTTACTATCTCCGTTCCTGGATTAAAAGTGCTGAAAAAGTCCACAGTTAAACATTGTTTTATTCACCCTATGGCTCCCAAGAAAAGCATTCTTCCTCTGGAGTACTGGTGTACTAAGGGGACAGTACACCAAATTTGTTGAGTTTACAATCAAGTCTACTAAGGTTGGACTTCCTCATCAGTTTGACAGAGTCCCAGGGCAGAATAATCATCCATCTACAGGTCTGTCTTTCCTCTCCCTCCACAGCTGTGGAGAGCATCCCAGTGTTTGGGGCACTGTGTTCCTCTTCGTCCCTGCACCAGACCCTGGAGGCCTTGGCCAGAGACCTCACCAAACTCGACTTGCGGCGCTGGGCCAGCTTCATGGATGCTGGAGTGGAGCATGATGACGTAGCAGAGCTCCTGCAGGAGCTACAAAGCCTGGCCCAGTGCTACCAGGGTGGTGACAGCCTCGTGGACTAAAGTTCCCAGTGTGGGAGAGAGGAGCTAGTTTGCAATAAAAACAGCTGGATGCAGGAGCCCAGTGTCTTCCTGCAGAGGAGCTCAATGTTGCAGGACTAGCTACACCAACATATGCACTTTTTACATTTAGAAACATTGTGATTAGACCACAGAACAATAAATATGTGCCATCAGACCAAAAAAAAGTAGAGAAAGGAGCTGAATTCCACTCTCACTCGATGCTATTTACAGAGGAGATCTGTAAGGTCTTCATAAGACCTTGAATGGTGCCTAGGATGGCAGAGCCCCTGGGTCCTACTCCATCCTCCAGCCTTTGTCCTCGTCCTGGGCTCCTCTCCCGGTCTGTAAACTGGGCGCAAGGACTGTACAAGCAGAGTACAACTACCCTCCTGCCTAATGACAGGGCACCTGTTGGGTTTGGTCCTGCGTAGATGATACCCAAGTATTCCCAGAGTCTCATTCATCCAGCTCCTCTTCAGACAGAAGGTCCCCACGGTCAGACAGCTGGTCTGCGTTGCTGGTACTGGTAGCATCATCCTCATCCTCAGAGCTGGCTTCACAGGCAGTGTGGAAGAGCTGCATGAGTTCTCGAAAACGGTGGGAGACCTAAGAAAGGAGCAGGGCTGTATTCACTGATCCTTAGTAACATGTTAACATTTATGAAGCACTATATATTGATTTGCAAAATCTTTTATGTATTCAACACAGCAAGGTTGGGAGAGCTATATCATTATAGCTAAGGAAACTCAAGAGGCTAAATGTTTTGTCCAAAGTCACACGCCTCCTAAAAACAGAATTAGAATGGCCAGCACGGTGGCTCACACCTGTAATCCCAGCACTTTGGGAGTCCGAGGCAGGTAGATCACTTGAGGTCAGGAGTTTGAGACCAGCCTGGCCAACATGGTGAAACCCTGTCTCTACTAAAAATACAAAAATTGGTCGGGTGGCGGGCGCCTGTAATCCCAGCCATTCGGGAGGCTGAGGCAGGAGAATTGCTTGGACCCGGGAGGCAGAGGTTGCAGTGGGCTGAGATCATGCCAGCACTCCAGCCTGGGTGACAGAGCAGGACTCCGGCTCAAAAAGTAAAAAAGAAAAAGCTAGAATGGAAACGGGGGCTTCCACCAAAAAATGCAGTGTCCTTTCTCTTCTAGAACCACTACCACCGTGATGACTCAAGCTTTTCCTTTTATCAGACCTTTACAAAAACCACTTACTGTCTTGGATGTGAAAGCTCCTTCTTTGGCCTTTCTATCTCTTCGTTGGCCACCTTGTCCTCTTTTTACTGGGTCTTCTCCACCCCCACTCCCGCTTACCTCAGCAGGGGTCTTATTTCCCAGCTGCTGGGAGATGATGCTGAAGGTCTGTGGCTGTGCCCCTTGCTCCTGGCACATGGTGAGGATCACACGGTCAGCTTCCCTGTAACCCAGGTATCATGATCAACCCTAGGGAGCCACATGGATGTGGTCTATGCTCTTTTCCAAACACACGTCATCCACCCTTACCTACCTTGTCCACAGGACAACCTTTTCCCCAGTGGAGCTGACCTTGCTGTTGTTGGCACACACTGTAGCTTCTGTGGCCTTTGGCTGCTGCTCCCCCTCTGGACCCTTGCCCTGTGTTCCACTGTCTTTAGACAAACCCCCTCTAGGGGCTTTGGGAGACGTCTCTGACGTGTCAATTCCTGATGGAGATTCATGGACAGGGAATGTCCTGTCTCTTGTCTTCACCCTACCTCTGCTTGAGGGCAGCCATCTCTCTTGAGTGTCTGGTTTCCCGGACACATGTCTTCTCCCTGCATCTCTGGTCTTTGAGGAAACAGGACTCAGGAAGGAAGCACGGGGTTCCACGGTACCAGGCAATTTCTCAGTTTCTGATGCATCCCAGACCAGCATCAAAGCCTCTGACTCACCCACTGCCTTTTGGCCCTCCCTCTCTTTCTGAAGTCTGGGGGATGCCTTGGGGCAGGAGAGAACCTCAGGCCCAACCTGGTTTCTCTTAACAGTGTACAGTACAGCTCCAGTTTTGGGGGGAAATTGAGGAGTCTCTGGTGAATGAGGTGGTGGGCCATCCAGGAGGAGCCGTTCTGTAAGAGTCACTTCTCGAGGGGACGGCAAAGTGCCCCCCACTGGCAATCCTGCTTAGGAAGAAAATAAGGATCTCAGGGTCTGTCAGGATCAAGATGCACCTAAGCACGAGAAATTACCATGGGTCACTGTGGCCAGGTACTGTGCAAAAATTCTAATACAAAAGAGGGCCGGGCATGGTGGCTCACACCTATAATGCCTGCACCTTGGGAAGCCAAAGTGGTGGGATCGCTTGAGGCCAGGAGTTTTGAGACTAGCCTGGGCAATATGGTGAGATCCCATCACTACAAAAATTATAAATAATAAAAGAGTTGGGTGGAGGTGGGGGGCATAATGTCACTTATGCAAAGATATAAAGTCCTACTGCCAAAGCTGAGAATGGCCCAGTCTTTACGATATAGATTATAGTAGATTTGGAGATGGGGGGAAGGGTTTTAGGAATAGAAACACAAGACAATGTTGAATCGCTGAAATTTGTAGCAGTCTTTTTTTTTTTTTTTGAGACGGATTTTTGCTCTTGTTGCCCAGGCTGGAGTACAGTGGCGTGATCTCAGCTCACTGCAACCACCACCTCCGGGGTTCAAGGGATTCTCCTGCCTCAGCCTCCTGAGTAGATGGGATTATAGGCTTCCACCACCAGGCCCAGCTAATTTTTTTTTTTTTTTGTATTTTTAGTAGAGACAGAGTTTCACCATGTTGGCCAGGCTGGTCTTGAACTCCTGTGGTAATCCACCCATCTCGGCCTCCCAAAGTGCTGGGATTACAGGCGTGAGCCACTGCCCCCAGCCACACACTCTTAATTCTGCAAGAGGAGTGAGGCCATAGGACAGAAAAAGCCTGAACAGGAGAAGGGCTTCCTATGGGTGCATCAGTGAAAGAGGTGGTATATCCATCCCTGAAAAGGCTATCTATCCAGGCTCATGGAGGTTCCTGTCTGGAGTACAGGAGAATGAGACAGGAACAGAAGGGCTGGGCTGGCAGATCACTCACCTGAAACAGGCGTCTCTCCCTTTCTGGTGGTCCTGACAGTCCTGATCTGGGTGGCCTCATGGGGCTCCTTGCTCTTGTAGGATTTGCTGCCACAGACCTGCAGAGATGGTCTTCTGGGTCAAAGGTGTCCTGACCGCCGATGTCTTCGGGGCACACCAAAGGAAGAAACCCTGCCTGATGCTCACCAAGTCAACCCACATGCATGTCTGCTCCAACAATTTTTTTTTTTTTTTTGAGACAGAGTCTTGCTCTGTTGCCCAGACTGGAGAGCAGTGGCGCCATCTCAGCTCACTGCAAGCTCCGCCTCCCGGGTTCATGCCATTCTCCTGCCTCAGCCTCCTGAGTAGCTGGGACTACAGGCACCCGCCACCACGCACAGCTAATTTTTTGTATTTTTAGTAGAGATGGGGTTTCACCGTGTTAGCCAGGATGGTCTCGATCTCCTGACCTCGTGATCTGCCTGTGTCGGCCTCCCAAAGTGCTGGGATTACAGGCATGAGCCACCGCACCCAGTCAACAATTTTGTTTTTTTTAAGAGACAGGGTTTCAATTGGGTGCAGTCGTACATGCCTGTAAACCCAGCTACTTGGGAGGCTGAGGTGTGAGGATCATTTGAGCCCAAGGGTTCAAGATCAGCCTGGGCAACATAGCGAGACCCTGTGTCAAAACAACAACAACAACAACAAAAACAGAGGCCAGGTGTGGTGGCTCACACCTGTAATCCCAGTACTTTGGAGACTGAAGGCGGGGATCACTTGAGGTCAGGGATTCCAGACTAGCCTAGCCACCATGGTGAAACCCCATCTCTACTAAAAATACAAAAATTAGTGTAATGTTGTGGCTGGGGCCTGTAGTCTCAGTTATTTGGGAAGCTGAGGCACAAGAATTACTTGAACCCAGGAGGCAGAGGTTACAGTGAGCTGAGATTGTGCCACTGCACTCCAGGCTGTACAAAAGTGAGACTCCATCTCAAAAATAAAAAAAGAGAGAGACAAGGTCTCACAGATAACAGATTATCTTGCTCAGGTTGGAGTGCAGTGGCTATTTACACAGGCATGACCATAGTGGTACACTATATCCTCAGACTCCTGGGCTCAAGTAATGATCTGGCGTGAGCCTCCTGAGTGCCCCTTTGCCCAGCTACTGCTCCAAATATTTTTGATTGACTGATTTTTTGAGATGGAGTTTCGCTTATGTTGCCCAGGCTGGAGTGCAATGGTGCGATCTCCACTCACCGCAACCTCCGCCTCCGAGGTTCAAGCGATTTTCCTGCTTCAGCCTCCTGCGTAGCTGGGATTACAGGCATGCGCCGCCACACCCAGCTAATTTTGTATTTTCAGTAGAAACGGGGTTTCTCCATGTTGTTCAGGCTGGTGTCCAACTCCCAACCTCAGGTAATCTGCCTGCCTCGGCCTCCCAAAGTGTTTAGATTATAGGTGTGAGCCACCATGTCCGGCCAGGGGAAGGGTACTAATACTACATATGACTCCTAGTGATTCCACTCTCCATTCCACCCTACTGATCTCCAGCTAGGGCACTACCCCAAGCACAGCAAGGACGTAAGGCCCCTCCCAGGTCCCAGAACCTCCTTCCTTGAGCATCCCTTCCAGGACATCCATGGCATTCCTAAGCCTGTGAAGATCAGACAGGCTCTGGTTTCAGGTAGCAATCCCTCCCTACCCCAGTGCTTTATGCTTTGGGTAGGCCTAAAAAGTCCTTGCCTTGTTCATCTCCTCCAGGAAGCCCATGACACTCCAGAGGCAAAAAGGTATGGAGTAGGTGGGGAAAGAGACAAGGGAAAGGTCTAAGGCCCAGAAGACAACAGGAAGAAAGCAGGACAGGAAAGAATACCTCGGTGATCTCCTGGGGAAGGCAGTCTGCACAGCCCTGGAGGACCTTGATAATCTTCTGGTGGTGTGAGGGGTTCTCTGCAAAGCAAATCTCCAGCTGCCGAAGGAACTTGCGGCTCTTCTCAAAAGCCTGCTGCTCCTCAAACTACCAGAGTGGAAAGTGGGCAAAAGAGGTGTCACAATACAGCTAGAGCAGGACTTGAGGGTTCTAAGGATAAGAACTAGTGGACCAGGACACGAGAAATGATTGGTTTAAAATTCTAGTTTACAATTATGAGATCTAATTTAAAACCCTAACCTCCATCCACCTTGGGCCACTGGTGGGTAGCCACCCAAAGCAATTAAGATGTGAGTAACAGCTTCAAGAGATGTATATATTTCATGTTGTTTGCTGTATTATGGATGTGAAATGAGACACCCAAACTCATGTACTACTTTAGAGCTTACATTACAAAGAATTTTCAGGCCTTGCAAGGTGGCTTATGCCTGTAATCCCACCACTTGGGAGGCCAAGGCAGGAGGATCGTTTAAAGCCAGGAGTTTGGGTGAGTGTGGTGGCTCATGCCTGTAATCAGAGCACTTTGAGAGGCCAAGGTGGGTGGATCATGAGGTCAGTAATTCGAGACCAGTCTGGCCAAGATGGTGAATCCCCATCTCTACTATAAAATACAGAAAAATTAGCTGGGCACGGTGGCAGGCACCTGTAATCCCAGCTACTCAGGAGGCTAGGGCAGGAGAATCACTTGAACCCGGGAGGTGCCGGTTGCAGTGAGCTGAGATTGCACCACTGCACTTTAGCCTGGGTGAGAATGGAAGACTCCATCTAAAAAAAAAAAAAAAAGCCAAGCGTTCAAGACCAGCCTGGGCAACATAGTGAGACTCCATCTCTACAAAAAACCCTAAAAATTAGGCAGATGTCATGGTGTGCACCTGCAGCCCTAGCTATTTGGGAGGCTGAGTCAGGAGGATCCCTGGGACCTGTATTGCCCAGGCTAGTCTCAAACTCCTGACTACAAGGGATTCTCCCACCTCAGCCTCCTGAAGTGCTGGGATTACAGGTGTGAGCCACTGTGCATGGCTGAGACATTGTCTCTCTTTTTTTTGGAGTGGGGGAGGGGACAAGGTCTTGAGCTTGTCACCTGGGCTGGAATGTTAATGGAGCAATCATGGCTCAGTGAAGCCTCAACCTCCCAGGTTCAAGCAGTCCTCCCACCTCAGCCTCCCAAGTAGCTGGGACCACAGGTGTCCACCCCCACACTCAGCTAATCTTTTTATTTTTTGTAGAGGTGAGGTTTTGCTATGTTGTCCAGGCTGGCCTCGAAACCCTCAGCTCAAGCCATCCATCGGCCTTGGCCTCCCAAAATGCTGGGATTACAGGTGTGAGCCAAAAGACCTGGCTGACATAATCTCTTTATTTTTATTTTGTTATTTTTTATTTTATTTATTTTTTTGGGATGGACTCTCATTCTGTCGCCCAGGCTGGGTGCAGTGGCACGATCTTGGCTCACTGCAACCTCCGCCTCTCCAGCTCAAGCGATTCTCCTGCCTGAGCCCCGCTAGTAGCTGGGATTACAGGCACACACAACCATGCCTGGCTAGTTTTTGTATTTTTAGTAGAGACAGGGTTTTGCCATGTTGGCCAGGCTGGTCTCGAACTCCTGACCTCAGCTTATCCTCCCACCTTGGCCTTCCAAAATGCTGGGATTACAGGCATCAACCACTGTGCCTGGCCTATTTTTTTATTTTTTATTTTGAGATGGAGCTGATCTCAGCTCACTGCAACCTCCACCTCCCGGGTTCAAGCAATTCTTTGGCCTCCCAAGTGGCTGGGATTACAGGCACCCACCACCACGCTGATGTAATTAATTATGTCTTTTTTTTTTTTTTTTTCTGAGATAGAGTCTCACTCTGTCACCCAGCCTGGAGTGCAGTGGCACAGTCTTGGCTCACTGCAACCTCCACTGGGTTCAAGTGATTCTTCTGCCTCAGCCTCCTGAGTAACTGGGATTACAGGCATGCTCCAACACACTCAGCTAAGTTTGTAATTTTAGTAGAGATGGGGTTTCACCATGTTGGCCAAACTGGTCTTGAACTCCTGACCTCAAGTGGTCCACCTGCCTCAGCCTCCCAAAGTCCTGGGATTACAGACGTGACCCACTGTGACTGGTCCTTACAGGTTTAAAACTCTTGATATTATGAAATAGAATTTCAGATTACCATAAGTCATTTGTTTTGCCCAAAAGGATGACTCAAAAATTTGAAAAAGCAAAATGCTTTGATTAGCCTTTACTATTACATAAAAATCCTGTTCAAGAGAGAAAGCCAAATTTTACCCTTCCATAAGTTTGCTATTAATGTTAACCCCAATTTTAATGAAATCCTATACGCAATTCTATTTACTTTTTTTTTTTTTCTTTTGCATTGGCAAGATTTATTAAAGTGAAAGCGAAAGTGAAAGTAAAGCTCCCACATGGTGGAAGGGGACCTGGAAGCGTTGCCATTTTTGGCTTGGGTGTCTTATGCTTATATCACCTTATGGCCCCTCCCCTTTTTCTCTTTATGTCATATAGAATTAGCTTATTTTCTGTGCGCTTGTAGGTTGGCAGGCGTGATTGGTTAAAAACATCAGGCTGCAGCTAGAGCTTAAACTCCCTGTATGATTGGTTGAAGGTTCAATCCCTTAGCTTGCAGCTATGACTTATTTTGGCTTAGGGAAAAGTTCCCTTAGGGAAGTCCCTATTGACACAGGAAGTGCAGCCAACTTAGCCACTTAGTCCCTCAGTCTCGCCTCTCAATAGGAAAGCCCAAGTGCTATTGGGAAGTTGGGCAACAATCATTCTAGCTACTTCCTGCTGACCTGGGTCATAGAAGGGGCTCTGCAGTTGAGGCTTCCTCGGGAGGGGAGTCTTTGGTGTCATGGTGCGAGAACAGGTTGGTGGGTCAGTCTGGGGGTTCTCGATAGTAGGTGCTAGTGGTGGTCATTTGGGGCTCCATTTATAGAATCATTTGCAGTTTCATGGATTCTATTCTGGAAGAGACAAATTTTACAAGGAGGTTAAAAATGCAGGGTGCAAAGATAAGCAACATCACAATAGCCACCAAGGGTCCCAAGAAGGGGAGAAGCCAGGGCATCCATTGATTGACAATATTCCAAGGTCCTGTGTCTTGGAGCTCTTGTGGCCAGCACTGTATCCGGTCTCAAAGCTCCTTAACCTTTTTGGTGACAATTCTGGATTGATTAATGAAATGGCAACACTCTTTTTCTAGAATAAGACAGGTCCCACCTCTTTCAGCTGTTAATAAATTTAAGGCTTTCCAATTTTGGAGGGCTACTGCTGGCAAAGAGTTAAGCTAGCTTTGTAAGGTGACCAGCAAATCTGCGACTTGTTCCATGTCATCATTTAACTCTTGTGATAATTTGTAATATATTGGGGTGATCAGACCCAACACCAGGCCATGGGGGCTATGAAGTCTGGCGGAGTCAAAGGAATGAGACAAGACAAGAGTGCAAAAAGTGGGACTAGGGGGCCGATGCTAATATGGAGGCTGTGAAGGCCCCGAGCTCTTGAAGCCCACACTATTTATTGGTGATCAAACAAAGAAGCAGGTGGTGAGGATGTGGGGGTTGAAAGAACGGTGTATCAAGCACATGATCTACAGCTGTGATGGTTTAGCATTTTCTTTGAAGCATATGGAACATGTTCTGCTACTTGAGATAGTGGGGAACATGTTCTTCTAGCTTAAGATACAATCAATCTATGAGCCTGGGAGGGCTAGAAGCAAGGAGCCAGCACATCTAGACACATTCCAGAAGCCATGAGGGGTTTTATGCCCTGAGCCCTGGATTCCATCCAAGTCATGAGGGTATTATGCCCTGGGCTTAGAGTGTGGTGCAGCAGGGCAGCTTTCCACTCTTTGGCACAGAGCTTGGTGTTCCAAAGGCCATGAGGGGTTTTAGACCCTGGACCCGGGACATGTTCCAAGACTCTTTTACATTATGTCAGGCATGCAAGTCCTGCCTCAGTTTTTTCCCCAACACTCCGCTTTTCCCCAACAGTAATAGAATTGGGTGGAGGTGGTAAAGCCTCCAATGACAGTTCCTAGTCCTCCTAGTATCTCAGCCCCAAAAATGAATGGCAGGACAGTTGAGGTATGCTGAGATGACAGATCTTTAAAGGCAAATTTTTGATAGATCTTTAAAGGCAAATAAAAATTGCAAGTTAGGATGCAGAGGGATGCAGAAGAAAGCGTTCATAAGATCTAGAACTTTAAACCATTCTGCTTCCTCTATTATCTGGGAGAGTGGAGTATAAGGATTAGGTACAACTGGATTATTGGAAACAAGCCTCCCAAAATCTGGCCATAAACTGGCCATAAACAAAATCTCTGCAGCACTGTGACATGTTCATGATGGCCATAAAGCCCACACTGGAAGGTTGTGCGTTTACCGGAAGGAGGGTAAGGAACACCTGGCCCGCCCGGGGCAGAAAACCGCTTAAAGGCCTTCTTAAGCCACAAACAATAGCATGAGCAATCTGTGCCTTAAGGACATGCTCCTGCTGCAATTAAGTAGCCCAACCTATTCCTTTAATTTGGCCCATCCCTTCGCTTCCCATAAGGGATACTTTTAGTTAATTTAATATCTATAGAAACAATGCTAATGAGTGGCTTGCTGTTAATAAATACATGGGTAAATCTCTGGTTGGGGCTCTCACCTCTGAAGGCTGTCAGACCCCTGATTTGCCACTTCACACCTCTATATTTCTGTGTGTGTGTCTTTAATTCCTCTAGCACTGCTGGGTTAGGGTCTCCCCAACCGAGCTGATCTCGGCACTGGATACAGAGGAACAACTGCCTCAGTGATAATTCTGAGGTCTTGCACTAACCTCCGTTGTCCATTGGGTTTTTGTATGCCTAGAATGGGAGTGTTGCCTGGACTGTTGCATGGTTTTACTAATCTCTGTGCTTTTAGGTCTTTGACAATCTTTTGTAACCCTTATTGGGCTTCTGGTCAGAGGGGGTATGGATTTGATAAGGAAAGGAAGTAGGATCCTTTAATTAACTTGAACTGGACAAGCGTTTTTTGCTTGTCTGTATTGCTCTTCCTCTGCCCAGACTTCAGGATTAACTCCCTCCTTAAGTAGGTCAGCAAACAGGTATTCCTTCTCCTATATTCAAGTATATGATGGCCCCTGCTTTAGTTAATATGTTCCTCCCTAGTAAAGGAGTAGGGCTCTCAGGCATAATAAGAAAAGCATATGAGAAAAATAAGGTTCCCCAGTCACAACTTAGGGGGCGGGAGAAATACCTAGTGACTGGCTGTCCTAGGACCCCTTTGATGGTGAAAGACCTGGAGGAGAGTTGTCGGGGACAGAAGAGTAAAACTGAGAAGGCCACACCAGTGTCCAGGAGGAAGTCAGTTTCCTGGTCCTCAATGGTAAAGCTTACCTGGGGATCTTTGATGGTGATGGCATGGGCTGGTGCCTGCCCTGGGCACCCTCAATCCTGTTGTTGGACCATCTGGTAGTGGCCTCTGGCCCAGAGGATGTTCACCCTTGGGGGCAGTGTGCCTTCCAGTGATCTCCCTGGCACAAGGGACGTGGACAAAGGGACAGCTTATTGTTGTTTGGGCAGTCCTTTTTGAAGTGACCCTGTAAGCCACACTGATAACAAGCCCTGTTAGGCAGGTTGCCTGCGCAGCCTTTCTTTCTTTCAGAGCCACTAAAGTTCGTCTGCCTGAGGGCCATGACTAGGACAGCAGCCTTTTTCTTGTCTTGTCAGTCTCATTCAGCCTGCTCCTCCTGATCCCTATTATAAAACAACAAAGTTGCCAAAGTCAATAGAGTTTCTGAATTTTGCTCGGGGGCCCAGGACAGACTTTCAAAGTTTTTTTCTAATGTCTGCAGCTGACTGAGTGATAAACTTATCCTTTAAAATTATTTGGCCTTCAATAGAGTCAGTTGACAAAGAGGTATGCTTTCTTAATGCCTCCCTTAGCCTCTCTAAAAATGCTGTAGGGTTTTCTTCCTTTCCCTGAGTTATGGTGGACATCATTGAGTAATTCATTGGCTTTTTTCTGGTCTTTCTTAATCCCTCTAGTATACAAGTCAATAAATGCCTGTGACTCCAGTCTCCATGCTCCAAATCGAGGTCCCAGTGGGGATCCACACTGGGAACTACCTGTTGGTCTGTGGTGAATTGTTCCCTTTCTGCTGATGTCATTTTATCATTTACCTGTCTTAGGTACCAGAGATCCCCAAACTCCCAGGCTGCAGCTAAGGCAGACTCTTTTTTGTTGGTAGTTAATGTTTGACCTAACAACAACATAATATCTCTCCATGCTAAATCAAAAGATTGTCCTAATCCCTATAAGACATCTATGTATCCATCAGGATTATCTGAGAATTTTCCTAGTCCAGTTTGATCTGTTTTAAGCCTGAGAGGGAGAAGGGGACATGTACTCATGCTGAGCCAAAGTCTCCTCCTCCCACGGCTTGGAGGGGCACAATCAAGGGCCATTGGTGCCTTTTGGTTCCTTGGCCATCTTTTTGTCTGGCTCCTTTTGGGTCGATAGGGCCAAAGGAGAGTCCTTACTAGTGGGACAGGGAGCCATGGGGAGACCTGGGTATGGGGATAGGCTTTGAGGACCCCCAGTAGGATGTAAATTACATTTTTTACATAATTGTGGGTTATCCCTTAGTGAGAAAAAAACCTGTACCTGTGGCACTTCCCTCCATTTGCCCTCTTGTTTACAAAAGAGATCTAGCTGTAGGATGGTGTGATATACAGATCCTGACCTCGTGATCCGCCTACCTTGGCCTCCCAAAGTGCTGGGATTACAGGCATGAGGCACCATGCCCGGCCAGGGTTGCCCAATTCTATTCAATCTTAATCAGTTTGACCATGAGGTGAGATTTTCATGAACCTTTCATAACCTTTTACAAATCTTGCTAAAGAGGAGAGCAGCATCTTAAGAAAACCTTGTTGTGGGCCGGGCGCGGTGGCTCAAGCCTGTAATCCCAGCACTTTGGGAGGCCGAGACGGGCGGATCACGAGGTCAGGAGATCGAGACCATCCTGGCTAACACGGTGAAACCCCATCTCTACTAAAAATACAAAAACTAGCCGGGCGAAGTGGCGGGCGCCTGTAGTCCCAGCTACTCGGGAGACTGAGGCAGGAGAATGGCGTGAACCCGGGAGGCGGAGCTTGCAGTGAGCTGAGATCCGGCCACTGCACTCCAGTCCGGGCGACAGAGCGAGACTCCGCCTCAAAAAAAAAAAAAAAAAAAAAAAAGAAAACCTTGTTGTGCTTTTTTTTTTTTTTTTTTTTGAGGCGGAGTCTCACTCTGTCGCCCGGACTGGAGTGCAGTGGCCGGATCTCAGCTCACTGCAAGCTCCGCCTCCTGGGTTTCCCCCATTCTCCTGCCTCAGCCCCCCGAGTAGCTGGGACTACAGGCGCCCGCCACCTCGCACGGCTAGTTTTTGTATTTTTAGTAGAGACGGGGTTTCACCGTATTAGCCAGGATGGTCTCGATCTCCTGACCTCGTGATCCGCCCGTCTCGGCCTCCCAAAGTGCTGGGATTACAGGCTTGAGCCACCGCGCCCGGCCTGTTGTGCTTTTTTAAAATCTTTTTCTTCTTCTCTTTTTTTTTGAGATGGAGTTTCACTCTTGCTGCCTTTGATCTTCCAGATAGTGCCTAGGGTACAGGTTATGAGGGACAGGTCCCGTATAAGTATATTGATACCCATTTGCATAAGAATAAGCCTGGGGGCACCATGGGCAAAGGTCTTTGGATTACCTCCCCACTCGACTTAGGCTCTTAGCCAAAAGATTCTTAGACTCAGGGGTAGGAAAGATCCTAAAGGATAGGGACTCAAGAAAGTCTTCTCTGAAAACATTAGGATCCAGGAGGCATGAGTCAGAAAAGGCAGGGAATGCATCCATGGGTGGCTGTGCAGTAGAGGCTTCTCGCCGTGCCATGATGTCATCTGGGTCAGTGCCAGGAGTTTGGGACAACAGTTTTCTGCCTCTAGCCAGCCCTCGGCTTTTCCCAGGAAAGGTAGAGAAAGGTGAACCTGGTTCCAGGCAAACCAGCGCTCCCAGCCCAGAGGGCCAGGAGTCGTTAGAGAGCCCTTTCCCAGAAAGCCTCACACCCATGTCTTAAGTCTGGTGGCTGCACTTGTCACTTTTTTGTTTGTTTGTTTGAGACAGACTCTCATTCTGTTGCCCAGGCTGGAGTACCTGCTGCAATCTTGACTCACTGCAAGCTCCGCCTCCCAGGTTCCTGCCAATCTCCTGCCTCAGCCTCCCGAGTACCTACAGGTGCCCGCCACCACGCCCAGCTAATTTTTTTGTATTTTTAGGAGACGGAGTTTCACTGTGTTAGGCAGGATGGTCTCGATCTCCTGACCTCATGATCCACCCGCCTCGGCCTCCCAAAGTGCTGGGATTACAGGCGTGAGCGACTGTGCATGGCCGCATGTCACATTTAAATGGCTGACAGGTGCCTGGTGTTTTCCTCCAATTTCTAGCAAGAAGATAGAACAGAATAGCAAGCAAAAGGGGTCCAATGTTACTGCTTTGGAGAAAACCTGGATGGGTCCCTGGGAATGAGACGCAAAGTCTTCTCCTAATCAAAGGTCTTTTCTCGATTGAAGGGTTCGTGGTTTCACGGGTTTCAAGGAATGAAGCCATGGACTGCAGCGGTGAGTGTTACAGCTCCATCAGAGAAACACGCGGACCCAAAGAGTGTGTGATGGCAAGATTTATTAAAGTGAAAGTGAAAGCAAAAGCATAGCTTCCACACAGTGGAAGGGGACCCAGAAGGGTTGCCCAGTTCTTTTTTTTTTTTGAGATGGAGTCTCACTCTGTTGTCTAGGCTGGATGGAGTGCAGTGGTGCGATCTAGGTTCACTGCAAGCTCTGCCTCCTGGGTTCATGCCATTTTCCAGCCTCAGCCTCCCAAGTAACTGGGACTACAGGTGCCTGCCACCATGCCCTGCTAATTTTTGGTATTTTTAGTAGAGACGGGGTTTCACTGTGTTAACCAGGATGGTCTCGATCTCCTGACCTCGTGATCTGCCCACCTTGGCCTCCCAATGTGCTGGGATTACAGGTGTGAGCCACCGCGCCTGGCCAAGGGTTGTCCAATTCTATTCAGTCTTAATCAGTTTGACCATGGGGTGAGATTTTCATGAACCTTTCATAACCCTTTACAAATCTTGCTAAAGAGGAGAGTAGCATCTTTTTTTTTTCTTTTTTTTTTTTTTTTGAGGCGGAGTCTCGCTCTGTCCCCCAGGCTGGAGTGCAGTGGCCGGATCTCAGCTCACTGCAAGCTCCGCCTCCCGGGTTCATGCCATTCTCCTGCCTCAGCCTCCCGGAGTAGCTGGGACTACAGGTGCCCGATACCTCACCCGGCCAGTTTTTGTATTTTTTAGTAGAGACGGGGTTTCACCGTGTTAGCCAGGATGGTCTCGATCTCCTGACCTCGTGATCCGCCCGTCTCGGCCTCCCAGAGTGCTGGGATTACAGGCTTGAGCCACCGCGCCTGGCCAAACAGATGCGTGTAGCATCTTAAGAAAACTTTGTGCTTTTTTTTTTTTTTTTGAGACAGAGTTTCACTCTTGTTGCCCAGGCTGGAGTGCAATGGCACGATCTAGGCTCACCACATCCTCCGCCTACAGGGTTAAAGCAATTCTCCTGCCTCAGCCTCCTGAATAGCTGGGATTACAGGCATGTGCAACCACACCCGCCTAATTTTTTGTATTTTTAGTAGAGATGGGGTTTCTCTATGCTTGTCAGGTTGGTCTTGAACTCCCAACCTCAGGTGATCCACCCGCCTTTGCCCCCCAAAGTGCTGGGATTACAGGTGTTAGCCACCATGCGTGGCCATGTGCTTTTATTTCAATGCTCCATTTTCAGAAAATCCCTTTTGAATTCAGTCAATATGTTCACAGTTTCCTTTTGGAAGATTTTTACCTTCTTTCCACATTTGCTTAAACTTTTTGCTTTATTTTATCTAATTTAAGACAATCCTTTATCCCTAGGCAAAATGTACATCAGGCCTTCTTATAATCTTTGACTAAAAAGGCATTTTACTGTTTTTGCACAACTTGCATGTAAATCTATTTTCAGTAGTCTAAATTACATGTTATAATGGTAATTCTTGGCAATTTTAAACTTGAACGTAAAACCTGGTAAAGTTGTTTTAATTATGTGTTAGGTGCAGATAAAGTCTGACTCCTTCCAGCATAGTTAGGGGAATGGTTACTTCCATACGTCCCCAGGTCTTACCAATTGTAAAGCAGGCAAGTTTAAAGGCCAAAGAAGCAGTTTACAACCTTTAAACATTCAGCAAGCCTAGTATCTGGCCTGCATTAAAGGGGTTGCCTGCCCCTCCGCATCTGTGGGCGCTTCTCGTGTAATGCCCAGACCCGCGATGACCCAAAAGCAACCACCAGAGTCCAGAGACAAAGCCAAGCAGCAGGGATCACTTTATTTCGAGTTCAAACTTGGTTCCCTCCAGCTAGGTATCAGATCCTAGGGAGAGACCCCGAGCTCGGTGTTCAGCCATCTTTTATAGTCAGACACAAACAAGTTACAGCAAGTTACAGAGTCACTGGGGATTTTTACAGTTGTAGGTTTACAATTGGCTGACATTTAAAGTTAAACATTAGTCAGTTGTTCATTGGTTCCCACCATTTGACCAAACCACAAACGGTCGCTTGCCCTGCTAGGGACTTTCCAGATAACCTTGTTGTTTTAGCATTAAGGGGGATTTCCTGACTTTTCTGACCTCTGATATTCAGTATTTTTCCACTCCTCATTCCCCCCTCTCTCTAGTATCTTGAGAGCCAATCTTGGGTCTTATAGGTCTGACTCGGAAGTCTCGTGAGTACAGGTTGGTACTGGGCTCTGAGGACCATAAGCTGGACAGTGTTGAGTCTTTCTTTTACAAAGGTTGTTAATCTGTTTATTATACATGGTCCTATAGTGAGTAAGAGAAGTATACTTATGAATGGTCCTATTGGGGCACTAGAAGGGAGTACATGGAGGAATTCCACCAGCTGTTGGCAGCAGAGGTGAATTGTTGTTTCTGCAATTCTAGGCTGAGTTTATGTAGTTGTTGAACTCGCGTTTCTACGAGTCCAGATTCATTTATGTAGAAACAACAATCTTCTCTGAGGAAAAGACAGGTCCCTCCTTTTTCGGCCGTTAACAGGTCTAGTGCACGGCGGTTTTGTAAAGTAACTTGGGCAAGGGAAGTCAATTTCCCAATATATACCAGGTCTATCTCCCCTGTGTGTTTTTCCCATGGTCTGGGTCCCGTGACTGGCGTTATTGAGTTGACATACTACACAGTTTTTAACCGTGGCGTCTACTTTTTCAGGGGCATTTTTAATTTTTAGTCCAGCGTGTTGAATCAAATCTAACATCCGCCACAGGCCCAGATGAGTGCTTCGGTGGATTTGTGCTATTACTCGCTGCCCCAACCTGTCCGGGAGAATGGTATTGTTGTTAGAATCTTTCCACCACTGATTACTGACCTATGTTCCAGGGAGTTTACTTATCCACTGGAGGTCTTCTTCTGGGTATTCTGGGTGAAAGGGCAATTCTCTGGGCCCGGGATCAGGCAGCTGGAGGGCCAGCAGCTGAGGAGTGGTTTTAGCCACGTCTTTTGCAGTCTGGTCAGCCAGGTGGTTTCCTCAAGTGACTGGGTTAGTGGCTTTTTGATGCCCCGGACAGTGGACGATAGCCAGCTTTTTGGGTTCCCAAAGGGCAGCCAGAAGATTTAAGATTTCTTCTTTATTTTTAATGTCTTTTCCTTCAGCTGTGAGAAGCCCCCTCTCTCTGTATATAGCCCCATGTATGTGGGCAGTGGCAAATGCATATCGGCTGTCAGTATATACTGTCAGTTTACGGTCTTTGCCTAGTTCAGGGCTTGTGCCAAGGCTATTAACTCAGCCTTTTGAGCCGATGTTCCTGGAGGTAAAGGCTCAGCCCAAACTATCTCAGTCTCTGAGATTACCGCCGCCCCCGCATACCTCTGTCCTTGGTGAACGAAGCTGCTTCCGTCAGTGAACCAGGTGAGGTCTGCATCTGGTAGCGGTCGGTCCTGGAGGTCTTCTCTGACTCCATGTATCTGGGCTAGTATTTCAGCACAGTTGTGGAGCGGCTTACTTAAGTCTGGGTCTGGCAGCAATGATGCTGGGTTTAGGGTTGTCGGGGGCTTAAATGTTATTCTGAGGGGGTTTAGTAACAGCCCTTGATAATGGGTAAGCCGAGCATTGCTGAGCCATCGGTCAGGGGGTTGTCGGAGGATGCCTTCGACAGCATGAGGGGTGGTGACTTGTAATTCTTGGCCCATGGCCAGTTTGTTAGCATCTTTGACCATCAGGGCCGTTGCAGCAATCATCCGGAGGCAAGGAGGCCATCCTGCAGCTACCGGGTCCAGTCTCTTTGAGAGGTATGCAACCGGTCTGCGCCAGGGACCTAAATTTTGAGTTAATACTGCTTTCGCTATGCTCTGGCTTTTGTCCACGTATAAGTGGAAAGGCTTAGAGACATCCGGAAGACCCAGCGCGGGGGCCGAGAGCAGAGCAGTTTTGTTTTGCTGGAAAGCTTGCTCAGCCTCTTCAGTCCAATTGAAGGGCTGCTGCTCTTTGGTAGCCTGATAGAGGGGTTTTGCCAGTTCAGCGAAGCCAGGTATCCAGAGTCTGCAGAACCCTGCAGATCCCAGGAACTCTCTTACCTGTCGTGTTGACTGCGGTCTGGGGATCTGTAGGACAGTTTCTTTTTGAGAATTTGTTAGCCAGCGCTGTCCCCCTCTAAGTAGATACCCCAAGTAGGTTACCTCTGGCCTGCAGATCTGGGCCTTTTTAGCTGAGGCTCGATAACCCAGGTTTCCCAAGGTTTTCAGGAGGTTTTTGGTTCCTTGGATGCAGGCCTCTGGGGACGTTGCTGCTATTAAGAGATCATCAACATACTGCAAGAGAGTTATACTGGGGTGTTGGCGTTGGTACTCACCCAAGTCTTCGTGGAGGGCTTCATCAAACAGAGTTGGGGAGTTTTTGAATCCTTGTGGCAGTCTGGTCCACATCAGTTGGGCACTTATGCCTCTCTCAGAGTCTGTCCACTCAAAGGCAAAAATTTCCTGGCTTTTAGGGGCTAAAGGCAGGCTTAAAAAAGCATCTTTTAGGTCTAGAACAGTATACCATTGATTTTCAGGACTCAAGGTACTCAGGAGGGTGTATGGATTTGGCACCGTCGGGTGTATGTCCATTACCCTTTTATTGACTTCTCTTAAGTCTTGTACTGGCCTATATTCTTTACTGTTGGGTTTTTGTATTGGTAGCAGCGGAGTGTTCCATGGTAAGTGGCAGGGGCATAGGACTCCATGATCTAGGAGTCGGCAGATGTGTGGTATAATTCCCTCTTTGGCTTCCAGGGCCATTGGGTATTGGCACACCCGAACAGGGTCCATCCCAGGCTTAAGCTCAACAAAAATGGCGGGACAGTGCTTTGCTAGCCCTAGCCCTCCTGTTTCTGCCCAAGCCTCCGGGAAGTTCTGGAGCCAGGAGTCTATATTTTGGTTAGGAGGCGTTAACCCCTGGTGAAGCCGGTACTCATCCTCTAGAGTTACGGTAAGAACAGATAGTGGCCTGTTTTGGGAGTCAGTCACTTTGGGCCCTTCTGGTTGAAAATGGATTTGTGTCCCCATTTTTGTCAACAGATCTCTCCCCAACAGGGGACAAGGGCTGTCAGGGATGACCAAGAAGCTATGGGACACTTTCCTGGTTCCCAAGTTTACTGCTCTCTGGGTTGTCCATGGATATTTCTTGGTTCCTGTGGCCCCTTGAACCCAGGAGGAGTTGGAAGATAACTTTCCATAGGGCTTGACTAAGACCAAATGTTGTGCCCCGGTATCGACCAGGAACTGGACCGGGGACCCCTCCACTTTGTAAAGTTACCCTAGGTTTGGGGAGGGGATCCGAACCCCGTCTCCCCTAGTCTGTATCTTGGGTAACTAGTATCGGCATAGATTTGGGCTGCCATTGTCCTTGGCCTGGCTGGTGCTGTTTCTTTTTGGGGCAGTCTTTTATCCAGTGACCAATTTCTTTACAGTATGCACATTGGTCTTTACTCAGATTGCGCCTAGGGGCATGCGTGGATTGGGTGCTTCCTGGCGGTGGTTGTTCTTTTTGGACAACCGCCACCAGGACTTTGGTCATTTTCTCAGTGGCCCTAATTTGTCTTTCCTCTGGAGCATCTCTGTTGTTGTAAACTCTCTGTGCTATGCGAAGGAGGTCCTGGACCTGTTTTCCCTCCAAATCTTCTAATTTTTGTAGCTTTTTTTAAATATCTGGGGCCGCCTGGTTGACAAAGGACATAATGACTGCTGCCTGATTTTCAGGTGCCTCTGGATCTATAGGTGTATACTGTCTAAAGGCTTCCATTAGTCTTTCTAGATAAACAGCGGGGCTTTCTGTCTTTCCCTGTAAAACAGAATATACCTTAGCCAAATTAGTGGGCTTGAGAGCTGCAGCCAGGAGACCCGCCATTAGAGTCTGGCGATAAACGAGTAGCTTTCCCCTACCTTCTGCTGTATTGTAGTCCCACGTTGGCCTGGTCAAGGGAAATGCTACATTAATGAGGTCGGGGTTTGCAGTCGGTGGACCATCATCTCCAGGAACCAACTTTCTAGCCTCTACCTGGATTCTCTTCCATTCCTCCGTTGTGAACAGAATGCGGAGGAGCTGTTGGCAGTCATCCCAGGTGGGCTGATGAGTGAACATGACACTATCTAGAAGGGCTGTTAGGTCCTTGGGGTTATCAGAGAACCGGGCATTCTGAGTCTTCCAGTTGTACAGGTCACTGGTAGAGAATGGCCAATACTGGAGTCTAGGGTTACCTGTGTCATCGGGGGGTCCTATTTCCCTTAAGGGGAGCGCTACAGTGGAATCGGGAACTCGTGGAGTTGCCTCACGCTGGACACGCCCGCGCATTCGCCCTGCCGGCCCTCCCGAGCCATGTTCACTTTCAGTTTCTCCTGGCGCCGCAGCCGCTTCTCGGCCCTCATGGCTTCCTGGGAGTGCGGCCGGTTGGGCTTGGGCATGGGGTCCGGGAGGGGGAGGATAAGGCGGGGGTTCCAAGGATGCGAGGTCCTGGCTGTCAGGCAACACAGGGGGCAAGGGGGCAGTTGGAGTTTTTGGTCTTTTGGTGGTCCCAGTTGGTTGCGCGACTAGGGTTTTACAGGGTTCAGAGGTCAGCAGAAAGGGAGCTAGCCACGGGGGCGGATTTTCCACCAGATCTTGCCAGACTAAAATGTAGGGGATCTGATCTGGGTGTCCCAAACGACCTGGCAGGAAAACCCTTGATTTTACCTGGAGGATAATGGGGAGGCAAAAAGTTCCGTTGGCTGGCCAGCCTACGCCAAAGGTGGGCCCCTCAGAGTGGCAGAGGGTTATTAATTTTCCCTTTTTAAGTTCTATACTGAGATCATGTCCCCTTGCTCTCACATCTTTAAAATTATTGACAAGGAGAGAAAGTGGTGTGGTCTGGGAGTTGCCCATTCCGAGGAAGTCCTGTTGATAGAAGATGGGTGGTAAGGGATATTAGTGCCTGGTACAGGACTGGCTCCGAAGCTCCTGTAAATCAAGGTAAATTAGTAAGGGGCGAGCAACAGATAACTTCCAACAACCAAGATGTATTGATCGCTAGCGCATCTCGGGCTTAGGACCCGACCAGAAGCAGATGGGCCACAGAATACAGAGCCCCAGATGAGTACTGGAGGACGTCTCCCACCGGCCTCCACTGACTGACCTATAGCGTGTCCGCCAGGACTAGATCAGTCTCATATACAGACCCCGCGGGATTATTCAGAGGCAGACAGACAACATATAAACAGAGCCGGCTTACTCACTTTTGTGATGACCCGTTGGCCTGGGGTCTGGTGGGCTTAGGGGCAATCCCGGACGAGCCCCCAAGATGTAATGCCCAGACCCGCAATGACCCGAAAGCAACCACCACAGTCCAGAGACAAAGCCAAGCGGCAGGGATCGCTTTATTTCGAGTTTGAACTCGGTTCCCTCCAGCTAGGTATCAGATCCTAGGGAGAGACCCCAAGCTCGGTGTTCAGCCGTCTTTTATAGTCAGACACAAACAAGTTACAGCAAGTTACAGAGTCACTGGGGATTTTTACAGTTGTAGGTTTACAATTGGCTGACATTTAAAGTTAAACATTAGTCAGTTGTTCATTGGTTCCCGCCCTTTGACCAAACCACAAACGGCTGCTTGCCCTGCTAGGGACTTTCCAGATAACCTTGTTGTTTTAGCATTAAGGGGAGTTTCCTGACTTTTCTGACCTCTGATATTCAGTATTTTTCCACTTCTTACTCGTTAGGTGGAACGAGAGACTTGAGAAAAGAAATGACACACAAAGTATAGAGAAAGAAAAAGTGGGCCCAGGGGACCGGAGCTCAGCATACAGAGGACCCACGCCGGCACAGGTCTCTGAGTTCTCTCAGTATTTATTGATCATTATCTTTACCATCTTAGAAAAAGGGAAGTGGCAGGATAATAGGATCATCGTAGGGAGAAGGTCAGCAGTAAGACATATGAATAAAGATCTCTGTGACATGAATAAGTTTAAGGAAAAGTGCTGTGCCTTGATATACATATGCAAACATCTCCATAAACCTTTTTAGTGCATAAAGAGCAGCATTGCACTAGCAAGTCCCACCTTTCACCCTAAGGCAGTTTTCTCCCATCTTAGTAAATAGAACATACAATCGGGGTTTACACGGAGATGTTCCATTGCCCAGGGACAGGCAGGAGACAGATGCTTTCTATATCTCAACTGCCAAGAGGCCTTCTTTCCTCTTAAATTAATCCTCCTCAGCAGAGACCCTTCACAGGTGTCGGGCTGGGGGATGATCAAGTCTTTCCCATCCCACGAGGCCATATTTCAGACTATCACATGGGGAGAAACCTTGGACAATACCTAGCTTTCCTAGGCAGAGGTCCCTGCGACCTTTGGCAGTGTATGTGTCCCTGGGTACTTGAGATTAAGAGAGTGGTGACGACTTTTCACAAGCATACTGCCTTCAGGCACTTGTTTAACAAAGCACATCCTGCACAGCCGAAAATCCGTTAAACCTTGATTCACCAAAGCACGTCTCTTGCAAGGACAAGGTTGGGGGTAGGGTCACAGATTAACAGTATCTCAAATACAGAACAAAATGGAGTCTCTTATGTCTACTTCTTTCTATATAGACACAGTAACAGGCTGATCTCTCTTTCTTTTCCCCACACTGCATAATTTAGACCACACATTTAGATCTTGAAGATATCTACACTTTCCCAATAATTTTTAAGGCTGTTTTTATTTTTCAAAAATTAAAGTCGTCCGGGCTCAGTGGCTCAAGCCTGTAATCCCAGCACTTTGGGAGGCTGAGACAGGCAGATCACGAGGTCAGGAGATAGAGACCATCCTGGCTAACCTGGTGAAACCCCGTCTCTACTAAAAAATACAAAAAACTAGCCGGGCGAGGTGGCGGGTGCCTGTATTCCCAGCTACTCGGGAGGCTGAGTCAGGAGAATGGCATAAACCTGGGAGGCGGAGCTTGCAGTGAGCTGAGATCCGGCCACTGCACTCCAGCCTGGGCGACAGAGCGAGACTCCGTCTCAAAAAAAAAAAAAAAAATTAAAGTCACATGAACTGAAAGGTACCACAGCCTTCATTATCCCTATAAGAATATTTAATCGGCCGGGTGCGGTGGCTCAAGCCTGTAATCCCAGCACTTTGGGAGGCCGAGATCGGCGGATCACGAGGTCAGGAGATCGAGACCATCCTGGCTAACATGGTGAAACCCCGTCTCTACTAAAAAAAAAAAATACAAAAAACTAGCCGGGCGAGGTGGCGGGTACCTGTAGTCCCAGCTACTCCGGAGGCTGAGGCAGGAGAATGGCATAAAACCCGGGAGGCGGAGCTCGCAGTGAGCTGAGATCCGGCCACTGCACTCCAGCCTGGGCAACAGAGCCAGACTCCATCTCAAAAAAAAAAAAAAAAAAAAAAATTTAATCCAAGCACTTATCCTTCTTTAAGTCAATTAATTAGAGGGGTTTTTAATAGACATCACACACATAACTCATATAGAACTATATAGACAGAAAAAGATCCAGCAGCTTGGGATGGAGCTTTTTAGGAACAGGGCTAGAAAAGCATGTCGTTTTGGAGCCTAATAAACATGCATAGTTGGGAGACAAAAACAGATTTTAAGAGGGATTCCAGGGGTTCCATGTGGAAAACAGATATTTTTTTCTAAAATGGGATTTCTGGCATCTTGTCTGTTTTCCCAAAGAGTCCCAGGCCACCAGAAGTCATCCTAGGGCCTTTCATGCATGCACTAAGAATGGCAAGACAGAGTGGGAAAAAGTAATTCAGTTGACAGAGGAAAAAAAGCCTTTTCCAGAAAAACAAGATTTATGAAGAGAAAAACATAAAGGACTTTTGAACATACCTATAGGTTGGATACCCAGTGTCAATTAAGCTGAGTGCTCTTCATGAAAATCCTTTTTCATTAATCAAAACTTTACAGAGAATATAAACAGTGATCCTTATCATTTCTTTCTTTTTTTTTTTAAACGGAGTCTCGCTCTGTTGCCCAGGCTGGAGTGCAGTGGCACCATTTCAGCTCACTGCAAGCTCCGCCACCCGGGTTCACACCATTCTCCTGCCTCAGTGTCCTGAGTAGCTGGAACTACAGGTGCTCACCACCATGCCTGGCTAAGTTTTTGTATTTTTAGTAGAGACGGGGTTTCACCGTGTTAGCCAGGATGGTCTCAATCTCCTGACCTCGTGATCTGCCCGCCTTGGCCTCCCAAAGTGCTGGGATTACAGGCGTGAGCCACGGTGCCCAGCCAATCCTTATCATTTCTTTTACTGGTTTGTACCACTATCTGTTCACAATCATGTTCATGTTCTCCAATTTCCTGTGGGAGAAAGTGGTTGGGTTCAGGCAAGGGTAGGTTTTCAACTGGACTGCAAGATTCCTCTAGCAGCAAAGCTTGATTTTTGATGAGGCAATTTTCCTGTTAGTCAGAGACTTCCCTTAGAGGACAACAGTCTGCTATACTATGTGGGGTGCAAACAGTTAAATTATTCCCCATGTTTAACCCAGTGGCTTCTGGCACCAGCAAAGCCACTGCTGCAACTGCTTGCCACCAGGCTAAGTTCCTTGCTTAGGTAAACCACTGGCTGTTGAGCTGAACCTTGAGCCTTAGTTAAAACTCCCAGGGCCATTCCCTTCCTTTGTGATACATAGAAATTAAATGCCCTCCCTATGGGAAGACTGAGGGATGGTGCATTAAATAAAACTTGCTTTAACTGGTTAAAGGCTTTTGAGTTTTAGGTTCCCAAGTTAGGGAGTGAGTTTTAGCTGCTTGAGTTACTTTTGTGAGGTGGTATAAAGGGAAAGCTATTTCACCATACCCAGGTACCCACAGTCTGCAAAATCCAGTAATGCCTAAGAATACTCTTAACTGTTAAAGGAAATGGGCTTAATCCTTTCCTTACCTGGTGCTCTGTTCCCTTCTGATAAGACCAGACCCAGATGCTTTACTGAAGTTTGACAAAGCTGAGCTTTAGATTTTGAGACCCTATATTCCCTTTCAGCTATGAAATTGAGGAGAGCCTTAGTACCTTCCTGAGACCTCCTTGGTTGCTGCACAGAGGAGAGTGTCTTTACGTACTACAAAGTTTCAACTTGAGGGTGACAAAAACTAGAAAGATCTTTGGACAGGGCCTGTTTCAGCAACTTGCATCTGCTATCAGGGGCTGCCTGAGTAATGAACCTGTTCTTCATTGAATTGAGAGACAGGGAGGTGTGTTTCACTAAAGCTTTTTACATCCTTTCCAAAAAGACTGAGAGATTTTCATTTGGTTTCTGATTCAACAAGGACAGTTTTGAGTAATTAAGAGTTTTGGTTCTGATTCTTTGCAGGCCTTAAAAGGCTTGCACATCAGAAAGTGTTTTCTTTTCCACTCATCTATGGGCTCACCAGGACTCCAATTAGAGTTTTGTTTTGTTTTTTTTGTTTTTTGTTTTTTTTCAGAGTTTTGCTCTTGTTACCCAGGCTGGAGTGCAATGGGCCGATTTCATCTCACTGCAGCCACTGCCTCCAGGGTTCAAGCAACTCTCCTGCCTCAGCCTCCCGAGTAGCTGGGATTACAGGCATGCGCCACCGTGCCCAGCTAATTTTGTATTTTTAGTAGAGACGGGGTCTCTCCAAGTTGGTCAGGCTGGTCTCGAACTCCCAACTTCAGGTGATCCACCTGCCTCCGCCTCCCAAAGTGCTGAAATTACAGGCATGAGCCACCATGCCCGGCCCCAATTAGGGTTTTAAAGGGGCATAGTTTCTCTTCCTATTGGGAAAGGGGATTTTGTCTCTTTTTTACCCCATTTCCCCTTTTGATTGGGTTTTTCTTTTGACTGGTTATAGGAGACATGCTGTTCATCTCTGAATATTCCTGCTGCCTGTAGGGATTCCTGTTTCTCTGCAACAGTTAGGGTTTGGCATAAAAGTAGCATAGCATCTCTCCACGTAAGATCAAACACTTGGGTTAGATTTTAGAAAGCCTGTATATATCTATGAAGGTCATCAGAGAACTTGCCTGGGTATCCCATTATTTGTCTAAGGTCCTGCAATGAGAAGGGACTTGAAACTTAGTAGCACCATGTCCATTCAGCATTTCCTGCAAAGGCAACAGCGAAGTTGGCGGCTTTTTGGGTAGCATAGCTGGAGGGGCTGATGATATGGCTATTGGGGGCCCCAGATAAGGGAGGCAGTTAGGGCACTGAGAAGTTGCATTAGAGGATTCCTCAAGGGTTTGCCTCTCTGACTTTGGGGAATTATATTCTGTAGGCTTGCCTGATATGGCTGCTAAGAGGGAAGGGTTAATTTTACAACACTTACAAAGATGTGGGTTGTCTCACAGGGCAAAATAAGATCTAGTTGTTGGATGGTATTGAAATTAATGCTTCCCTGAGGAGGCCAGACCTCCTGTGTGTAAGATGGCCATGCCCTTGTACAATAGAATATAAGCTGTTTTTTCTTTAGAGTCTCAAAATCAAAGGAGTTCCAGTGTTTCAGCATGCACTCGAGGAGAGTGCAGATTGCAGATGGTTTGTTATAGGGGGAACCCGCCCCCAATATTTCAATGTAGGTTCTTTCTATTTTCCATAAATGTTGGCCAGCTGAGAAATAAAGAGAAAGAGTACAAAGAGAGAAATTTTAGCTGGGCCTCCGGGGGTGACATCATATATCAGTAGGACAGTGATGCCCACCTGAGCTGCAAAACCAGCAGGTTTTTATTAAGGACTTCAAAAGGGGAGGGGGTGTATGAAGAGGGAGTAGTTCACAAAGATCACATGCTTCAAAGGGCAAAAAGGAGAACAAAGATCACATGCTTCTGAGGCCAATAAAGATCACAAGGCAAAGGGCAAAGCAAAGATCACAAGGCGAAGGGCAAAATCAAAAACTCCTGATAAGGGTCTATGTTCAGCTATGCACATATTGTCTTGATAAACATCTTAAACAACAGATAATCGGGTTTGACAGCAGAGAACCAGTCTGACCTCAAATTAACCAGGGCGGAGTTTTTCCCTACCCTAATAAGCCTGAGGGTACTGCAGGAGACCAGGGCATATTTCAGTCCTTATCTCAACCGCATAAGACAGACACTCCCAGAGCGGCTGTTTATAGACCTCCCGCAGGAATGCATCCCTTCCCCAGAGTATTAATTATTAATATTCCTTGCTGGGAAAAGAATTTAGTGATATCTTCCCTACTTGCATGTCGGTTTATAGGCTCTCCGCAAGAAGAAAAATATGGCTCTATTCTGCCTGACCCTGCAGGCAGTCAGACCTTATGGTTGTCTTCCCTTGTTCCCTAAAATCACTGTTATTCTGTTCTTTTTCAAGGTGCACTGATTTCATATTGTTCAAACACACATGTTTTACAATCAATTTGTACAGTTAATGCAATCATCACAGTGGTCCCGAGGTGACGTACATCCTCAGTTTACGAAGATAATAGGATTGAGATTAAAATAAAGACAGGCATAAGAAATCATGAAAGTATCATTAGGGAAGTGATAAATGTCCATGAAATCTTCACAATTTATGTTCTTCTGCCATGGCTCCAGCCAGTCCCTCCGTTCGGGGTCCTTGACTTCCCGCAACAGTTTGTTACCCATCTAGAAAGAGAAGGGATATAAGGCATCCCTCCCTCCCTTTCCTGCTTTTGGTATGACCAAGGGTGGAGGGAAAGAGAGGCATGGGATCCCCCTTCTCCTCCTTCCTCCGCATCCTTTGGGTCCTGGCTATTATCATAGATGCTACCCATGAATGGAAGCATGACCTTCACCCATGCATCCAGAGGAGCTGGTCAGCAGAACTATTCACGCTCACCTGCACAAAGCCCTAGCTGTCCACACTGTTGGTTTCCTAGACCAACTCAGCCCAAAAGGCTCCCAAGGTACCCCAGAGTCTCTGTAATGGAGAATGTGTCCTAACACTACCTCTGGCTTCCCTTACTATGGCCCCAGAGAAACATCAGAATTCCAGAGAATGGGACAGATTGACTTCCAAACATAAAATCCCTTTTTGTTTGAATCCCATCCCAGTGTTGTTGGATGCAGAACAGGTGCTTCAAAATAACGTAAGGATTGAATGGCTGTCCTTCCTTTTAGGGGACAGTATTGAGGCTAATTCTGTCTTGCCAGGATGGCTTCCTCCTGGGTGCTGGGAAGTATAGTTTTCCTGTCTACAAATAGGGCATGGGGCCTGATCACTGATAATGGGACACAAGAGGGAAAATAATTGAGGAACTGTAAGTTTTGGACAAAGAGTTAACAAGGCTCCCCACAAAGAAAAATCCCATTCCACTATGTGGCACTGTAGGATTAGAAATGCTTGGGAAAAACTGACTCCAAATTCTTTCAGACAATAGTTATAAAGAGAGGTTTGGGGTTTGACAGGCTGTCCCCACAGTATGCCTCCCAGCAGAAGAAAATGAACTTGTTTTATGGACAGGCGGTCTAGTTCTCCTGGACAGTGCTGGCTTCTCACATGGGTAAAGAAACAGCCTAATAAAGTGGGGGATAGTTTCTTGGGGAGAAATAACCCCCTTCCAACTGAGTGCTATCATTGGGAGATAAATAGGTGTTCAGATCCAGGTCTTGGAATACCCCTATTTCAAGAAAACCACAGAGACAATTCACTGAATTACAGTGCTAATTACTAAGGCACCAACTGACTCTATCCAGCAAGATTATATTCCTAGACTGTAAAAACACCCGCAACATTGCATACAAAGAAGGGATAGGATGGCTGGGTATGGTGGATCACGTCTGTAATCCTAGCACTTTGGGAAGCTGAGGTGGGTGAATCACCTGAGGTCAGGAGTTCTAGACCAGCCTGGCCAACGTGGTGAAACCCTGTCTCTACTAAAAATACAAAAATTGACCAGGCATGGTGGCTCACGCCTATAATCCCAGCACTTTGGGGGGCCGAGGTGGGCTGATCACCTGAGGTTGGGAGTTCGAGATCAGTCTGACCAACTTGGAGAAACCCCGTCTATACTAAAAATACAAAATTAGCCAGGCATGGTGGTGCATGCCTGAAATCCCAGCTACTCTGGAGGCTGAGGCAGGAGAATCACTTGAACCCAGGAGGTGGAGGTTATGGTGAGCTGAGATTATGCCATTGCACTCTGGCCTGGGCAACAAGAGTAAAACTCTGGCTGGGCACGGTGGCTCAAGCCTGTAATCCCAGCACTTTGGGACGCCGAGATGGGTGGATCACGAGGTCAGGAGATCGAGATCATCCTGGCTAACACGGTGAAACCCCGTCTCTACTAAAAATACAAAAAACTAGCCGGGCGAGGTGGCGGGCGCCTGTGGTCCCAGCTACTTGGGAGGCTGAGGCAGGAGAATGGCGTGAACCCGGGAGGCGGAGCTTGCAGTGAGCTGAGATCCGGCCACTGCACTCCAGACCGGGCGACAGAGCAAGACTCCGTCTCAAAAAAAAAAAAAAAAAAAAAAACAAAAACAAAGAAGGGATAGGAAACATGATAGCCATGAAAAGAAGGGAGGAAAATAATGCAATAGAAAAAGACTGGAAGACCTTGTGCTGATGCCCTGACAGGCTGTCAGTGACCAGAGTTAGGTCAAGGACCTTCAGGTAACACCAATGTGTAGTCTCAGCCAGGAACCTTCAGCTGCTCTAGGACCTCCTTCCAATTCCACATGATGGCTAGGCCCTCTGTGAAAGGAAACTGAATTGGGAACAGAGCCAAAATTCCCAACACCCAAGGGCAAATGGGGATTGCCAAAGTCCTCTCCAGCAAGCCTGTCTGCTGAGTCTTATGGCTGGCAGCCATGCTAACTGTTTTAAAATGGCTGACAGGAGGCCAGTGTTTTGTTTGCTTTTGGGAGACAAAACTGAGGACAAGAAGCCTTGGAAAGTAAAGAGTTAAAGGTCCGCTCCTATTCATCCTTCTGATTAATCCCTATATTCCCAGCCAATGCTCCAGAATATGTTGTAGTCTTGCCAATGCAACAAGATGTAGCAGTCTCTTGTTGTCTGAGATAGTACTTGGAGTTATTCGTCTCATGTTCAAGAACATAAAGGTGCATGGTAACAAGGGTGAGGTTGGAGCAAAAGTTTAATAAGTTGAAGAAGAAAGCTCTCTGCAGTGGAGAAGGGGGCTTGAATGTGTTGCCCACTATGAGGCTGGTGTCTGGGGTTTTTACAGACTAGGAAGGGGAAGGAATATGCTTAGTCTGTTGGCTGTCTTACAGAAAGCATGATTTAGCTTAGCCCAGGACCAGTCAGGAGCTGAAGTGAAGATTTATAAGAGCTACTCAGCTTGGCCCAGGACCTTTCAGTAGCTGAAGTGAAAGCTTGGCCTGGGACCTTCGCCTGGGACCAATCAGGACCTGAAGAGATGATTCATAGAAGTCAGGCTCATAGTCCAAAATTGAAAGGAAAGTGCCCATCAGAACCCACCAGAGCCCACTGTGTTCGTGCCCACAAAAGCAGAAACATTCTCCTGGGAGCCCACTGATTATACAAAGGAAAAAGGCATTTCTATGTCTGGCCTTGTTCCCTTATCTGAGTGAGTGAGAGGTTTGTGCAAGTTTTTATAAGTGGGCTGGAGGTTCTCCTATCTGTGCAGTTGTGGGCATGTCTCCAGACACAACCCCCTGTGCTAGTTCCCTTATTGGTGCCTGCAGTTGGATTTTTTTTTCCAGACTGCTTTTTATATTATGTGAAGATGAGGCACTTAACCCATGGGTTGGGGGCTCTCAGGGGACCCCTCCCTTGCTGTCTACCTGAAGCAAGCTAGCCTCTCAGTGGTGGGTACTAACAATAAACATACTTATGATTGAACTCTAGTTCTCCTGTGGTTCTCTCACAGATATCTTTAGCCAGAAAAACTAAAGCAGAGGCGTAAAAAGGCTGTACCCTGAAAAACAGACTTTATTTTTTAAAACACATCCCTTGAAGGAGAAGCAGCCATAGTCATAGAGACTGGCAGTAACAGGGAGCAACATTTGCCTACCCTGGTCAGACAAGCTTGGGCAAAAGCCAAGTCCTTCTGCTACCTGAGGGGATCTTGCTCAAGAATGTCCTCATTATACTGCAACAGCAGCTTGTAGGTGTCCTTGCTGGCCCAACCCCAACTTTCCCACTTGTTGCAAGCTCTATGATTGTTTCAGCTTTTTCCAGCAGCTTTGATGCTGTCTCCTTATAGCACACATGAAAAACTGTGTCCCTGCAACACCTGATCTTCCCGATCCACCACATGCACCACCCCAGCCAAATCCTATTCAATATTATGGAGCAAGTCAAGGAAAAGGTTGTTGGGAAAATGGTATGCGAAGTAAGTCTGTCAAGTCAGCTCTACGCAGAGTCTACAGTGTAACTGCCTTAATTGGGATGACAAGATAATCAGCTACTTCATATTGAGAAAGGAAGTCTAAAGAGCAAGTGTGGCTTCTGTAGTGCTCTTGAGAGACTATGTCTGGAGGAGGAACAAGCAGTGTTTCCTGAAACAAACATGGGTCTTAGCCCCACACATGACCGATGAGCTAAGAACCAGTACAAGAAAATGAACCAGGCCGGGTGCGGTGGCTCACGCCTATAATCCCAGCACTTTGGGAGGCCGAGGGGAATAGATTATCTGAGGTCAGTAGTTTGAGAACAGCCTGGCCAACATGGTGAAACCCCATCCCTACTAAAGAAATACAAAAATAAATCTAGCGTGGTGGTGCTCACCTGTAATCTCAGCTACCCAGGAGGCTGAGGCAGGAGAATCTATTGAAGCTAGGAGGTGGAGGTTGCAGAGAGCCAAGATTGTGCCACTGCACTCCAGCCTGAGCAGCGAGAGTGAAACTCCATCTCAAAACAAAACAAAACAAAACAAAACAAAACTTAACCGGATGTGGTGGTGGGCTCCTGTAATCCCAGCTACTCGTGAGGCTGAGGGAGGAGAATTTCTTTTTTTTTTTTTTTTTTTTTGAGGCGGAGTCTCGCTCTGTCGCCCAAGCTGGAGTGCAGTGGCCGGATCTCAGCTCACTGCAAGCTCCGCCTCCCGGGTTCACACCATTCTCCTGCCTCAGCCTCCCGAGTAGCTGGGACTACAGGTGCCCGCCACCTCGCCCGGCTAGTTTTTTGTACTTTTTAGTAGAGACGGGGTTTCACCGTGTTAGCCAGGATGGTCTCGATCTCCTGACCTTGTGATCCGCCCGTCTCGGCCTCCCAAAGTGCTGGGATTACAGGCTTGAGCCACCGCACCCGGCCTGAGAATTTCTTGAGTCTGGAAGACAGAGGTTGCAGTGAGCTGAGATCGTGCCATTGCACTCCAGCCCGGGTGACAGAGCGAGACTCCGTCTCAAAAAAAAAAAAGAAGAGAAAAAGAAAGAAAGGAAGAAAGAAAGGAAGGAAGGAGGGAGGGAGGGAGGGAGAGAGGGAGGGAAGGAAGGAAAGAAGGAAGGAAGGAAGGAAGGAAGGAAGGAAGGAAGGAAGGAAGGAAGGAAGGAAGGAAGGAAGGAAGGAAGGAAGGAAGAAAGAAAGAAAGAAAACGAAGCTAATACAAATCTAACAACGGATGAGAATCAAATTAAAAATTTTTGAGGCCAGGCACAGTGGCTCAAGCCTGTAATCCCAGCACTTTGGAAGGCCAAGACGGGCAGATCACGAGGTCAGGAGATCGAGACCATCCTGGCTAACATGGTGTAACCCCGTCTCTACTAATAAAATACAAAAAAACTAGCCGGGTGAGGTGGCGGGCGCCTGTAGTCCCACCTACTCAGGAGGCTGAGGCAGGAGAATGGCGTAAACCCGGGAGGTGGAACTTGCAGTGAGCCGAGATCTGGCCGCTGCACTCCAGCCTGGGTGACAGAGCGAGACTCCGTCTCAAAAAAGAACAACAAAAAAAATTTTTTTAGTAGGCCAGGCGCTGTGGCTCACGCCTGTAATCCCAGCACTTTGGGAGGCCGAGATGGTTGGATCACCTGACGTCAGGAGATCGAGACCAGCTTGGCCAACATGATGAAACCCCGTCTCTACTAAAACTATGAAAACAATTTAGTTGGGCATGGTGGCACGTGCCTGTAATCCCAGCTACTCAGGAGACTGAGGCAGGAGAATCGCTTGAACCTTGGAGGTGGAGGTTGCATTGAGGTGAGATCATGACGAAACTGCACTCTAGCCTGGGCAACAAGAGCAAAAACTCCATCTCAAAAAAAAAATTCTGAGTATCTGTTCTCCACAAAGATAACACATTAAACGTGTTTTGGGGGTGGGGGGTTGCAGAAGAGATCCAGAAGGTTTCCTCTGGAAATCCTCCACCTGTTTATAAGCTATCCACTCTGCACACTGTCCTCTAGACAATGAGGTTAAGTGAGACTGGTCCCTCAGTATAGGCTTGCCTAACTCAGCTGGTGGAGTTACCCTGGTTTCCACTTCTGGAGCAGTCTCAGATGAGGCAAAAATAGAAGGAGGCTTCTCAGCTGAGTCTCCAACTGCTTCATCCATCATTTCATCCTCTTTCTGCAGGCTTTCCATTCCTTCTGCTTCTTCTTCCTCCTCCTCTTCCGGCTCAGAGTTCTCCTCCTGAGAATTCTCTTCTTCAGACTCACCCTGCTGACTCATGCGCCTTTCAGATGCCAGCCAAGTCAGTTTCTCCATTGTTTCCTGTAAAACCCTCCAAAGAGTACTTATAATGGCTCTTAGTGGTTCATGAATTGCAGAACAGCACAAAGCTGTATCAGGGTAATCTGAAGTTAAACAATGGGGAGCCCACCACAGCTGTCAGAGGGGAATTCCCTGAGTTATGAAATCCCAGCAATGGGCCAGGTACAGTGGCTCATGCCTGTAATCCCGACACTTTGAGAGGCCGAGGTGGGAGGATCACTTGAGGCCAGGAGTTCAAGATCAGCCTCGCCAACACAATGAAACTCCATCTCGACTAAAAATACAAAAATTAGTCAGGCATGGTGGCACATGCCTGTAATCCCAGGTACTTGGGAGGCTGAGGCATGAGAATTGCTTGAACCTGGGAGGCAGAGGTTGCAGTGAGCTGAAATTGTGCCACTGCACTCCAATCTGGGAGACAGAGTGAGACTCCATCCCAAAAAAAAAAAAAAAAGGAAAACAGCACACAAAACAAGACAAAAAAAAGAAATCCCAGTGATAACTGACATTTGGCCTGACAGTAGAAAAGGGGAAGAAGTTTCCTTTTACAAAATTCTGTAACCTGAAGATAGTTTTCAGGCTAGAGCGCAATGGTGTAATCTTCGCTCACCGCAACCTCTGCCTCCCCGGTTCAAGCGATTCTCCTGCCTTGGCCTCCTGAGTAACTGGGATTACAGGCATGCGCCACCACGCCCAGCTAACTTTGTGAACCTGAGGTTCCTTCATCAGGGTGCTCTTGATGTCAGAGAACGGTGCTCAAGAGCAAGGGCCTTATCTTCAGGGGTGGATGTATTTTTAGTAGAGACAGGGTTTCTCCATGTTGGTCAGGCTGGTTTTGAACTCCCAACTTCAAATGATCCGCCTGCCTTGACCTCCCAAAGTGCTGGGATTTATAGGTATGAGCCACCATGACTATTTACTAGTTTTTTTTTTTTTTTTTTTTTTGAGACAGAGCCTTGCTCTGTTGTCCAGGCTGGAGCGCAATGACATGATCTTGGCTCACTGCAACCTCTGTCTCCTGGGCTCAAGCGATTCTCCTGCCTCTGCCTCCTGAGTAGCAGGTATTACAGGCACCCGCCAGCACACCTGGCTAATTTTTGTATTTTTAGTATAGATGGGGTTTGACCACATTGGCCAGACCAGTCTGAAACTCCAGGCCTTGTGTTCCGCCCACCTTGGCCTCCCAAAGTGCTGGGACTACAGGCATGAGCCACCAAGCCCAGCCTATTACTATTTTTAAGGCATTTAAAGTATGGTCAGGTGATTCAATTTAATGTGTAAATCAGTTTAATATAATCAGTAAAATTTCATCCTTTCCATCTCATTTCACCTCAACCCCACAATCATGTTCCATAATGTCTTACAAATAAAATAAAAATGACTTTAGGACTATCCATAGTGTAGCAAGCAAGCAGGTGGCATATCAATAAATGAAACATATTACTGAGTCCACAAAATACTTGAGAATATTCTCCAGCTCTCACCTGGAGTTCTGGGACAGAAAGCACAGATTCCTTAGAAGCTGATGACATTTCATCTTCCTCATCTTGGGTGAGGTCATCAAAGTCCTCTTCTTCCTCTTCCTCTGGCCCATTCTTCTCTCCTCCAGTCTCTGGCCCAACTGGAGTCTCCACTGACTGACCATCAACACTGGGTGAGTCTTCTGGCTTCCCTGGGGGCCTACTAAGCCTCACTTCAGGATCCATCGAGGACGAAGCATTCTTTGATGATCCTTTGTTCACATCTGTCCCTGAGGTTCCTTCATCAGGGTGCTCTTGAGAAGATGAAGGGGTTTTAGCTGGCTGACTCCTCTCCTCTTCCTTCTGTAAGACTGTCTGTTTCTTTACCTCTCTAGCACTGTTCAACTCCTCGCTTGGGACACCAGTGTCCAATTCCACAGCATGCTCCTCTTTGATGTCATCACAAATGTCATGCTCAGGGGATCCACTGATTTCCTCTGGAGCATCTTCAGGTTCCATCTTGACAACTTCCTCTAAATCCCCAGGGGAAGAGTTGTTTAGAGACTCCCGGATGCCCTGAGGCAGCGGCTCCAGAGCTTGTCTTCCCTCCTCTGTTTTCACAACAGTCCAGCGACAGGCACTGTTCTCTGACAATCCTTCTTGGCACTCTGCATCTGCTGGTGGAGGCCCTGGGCTATGTTCCACTTTGGGGAAAACAGTAGCAGAGAGAGGAGATGGTTCCTGGGGCTCTAATTTGGGTTCTAGGCCCTGAAAGGCATTTTCCCCATTAGCCACAGCACAAGCAATGTCCACATTCACGCGGGCCTTATCTTCAGGGGTGGATGGTATAGGAAGATTCACAGAATTGCCAGAAACAATTAAGGGTGAGACAGAGGAGGCCACAAGGGGCTGGTTCAATTGACAGGGGAAGGAAGTAGGGTAACCAAGAGGGTGGTAATGGGAATAGTCTGGGGACTCTGGGCCACAGCCGCATTGACAGGCTGGATCATGTTACAGCCACTGCCAAGGCTCACAATCTTCACAGTGGTAGCAGGAACAGTGAAGATAACAGATGCAGGGTGGTGGATAATAGGGGCAAGTTTCATATAGGGAGAGGCCTTGACTCCCCTTCTCTTTGAGGGTCTGCGTCTCACATATGGCTTCTGAAACTTAGAAGGGGCAAGGGAGGGCAGCATTACGTTGGGCACAGGGGCAGAAGAGAGCAAACTCTGGGACTCAGACAGAGGGAAGCTTGTCCTGCCCTCAGGGGGCATAGCAGTCAGTGCTGCAGGAGACTCAAAACTCTCACCTCCACTGACCCCCAGTGGAGGGACACCTGGAACTGTCTGTAAAACAGTGGCTGGCTGGATCAGGTGCGGAATCTGGACAACCATTTTGCTCGGTGGGGCTTCTGAATGAGTTTATTGGGCTGGTGTTTTCCCAGGGTTGGAGCTAGGTTGGAGAGAGGGGTTTGGTTGGATAAGGAGGGGCTTCAGGACTGATGAAGGCTTCTGTCTCCAAGCCTTCCTGGGGAAACAGGTGGCAACTGGCCTCAGTTTCAGGACCACACCCTTAGGCAATAGCAGTGGGTACCGAGTTTCACTCTCCAACTCCAAATTGTCTTTTTCTAGGCTTCGATCTGAGTTGAGCTCAGTGGTTCCAGTCACGTGTCCTACCTCTCTAGCACCATCAGCCATGGGCCACAGTTCTTCCTGGATGGATGGCAGTCTGGCCTATTGGAAACAAGAACACTCTGATCCAGCATATGTCAGAATTTGGGAAAAAGAAGCTTGGCACAGTGGCTCACGCCTGTAATCCCAGCACTTTGGGAGGCTGCAGTGGGCAGATCACTTGAGGTCAGGAGTTCAGGACGAGCCTGACCAACATGGTGAAACCCCATCTCTACTAAAAATATAAAAATTAGCTGGGTGTAGTGGCATGTGCCTGTAATCCCAGCTACTCAGGAGGCAGAGGCAGGAGAATCACTTGAACCTGGGAGGCAGAGGTTGCGAGGAGCCAAGATTGCACCATATACTGGGTGGACAGAGCAAAACTCTGTCTCAAGACAAAACAAAACAACAACAACAAAAAATTGGGGAAAAACAATTAGGCTTTCTAGGTTTTAGGGACCTCAGACAAGCTCAAGGCATCTTTCCAAGAAAAGTCTCTCTGCATATCAAATCTACAAAGACCACATTCCAATTATATACTTTAGAAACTCTTCTCTGAATTTCCTTTAGCAAATGATTATTTTACCTATTATTTTGAAAATGTTGTAGAATCACCCAGAGAAGGGCAGAAAAGTAAGGGAAGAAAGGTGAATGAGGAAGATTTCTGAAGTCCTACTTCTACAACTAAAGCATTAGTCAATTAAGGAAGCCCTTGATATTCTCTCAGAACTTTCAGTGACCTTCTGCCTCCCACAGACTTTGAGGAAGAGGATTGTACCTTTAACTAGAATGGGAGCCGGTGTCTTCTCTGTCTATAGGTAGCTTCCACTGATGTGGCTGGATCTCTTCACAGCATTTTACTAAGCCTGGCAGCTGTTTGGTCTTCTTATAAAACTTAACATGAAAAAAATGCGCATGAGTTACATTCCTTCTGGAAACACTGTCATCTGACAGGCTGGTGAATGGGGTGGGTGGTGGATCGAGACACACACACACACACACACACACAACCACATACACAAACATCCATGAACACACATATATAAATAGCATATGCTGAATACTTGTACATTTCTTTTTTTTTTTTTTTTTTTTTTGAGGCAGAGTCTCGCTTTGTCGCCCGGACTGGAGTGCAGTGGCCGGATCTCAGCTCACTGCAAGCTCCACCTCCGGGTTTACGCCATTCTCCTGCCTCAGCCTCCCAAGTAGCTGGGACTACAGGCGCCGCCACCTCGCCCGGCTAGTTTTTGTATTTTTAGTAGAGACGGGGTTTCACCATGTTAGCCAGGATGGTCTCGATCTCCTGACCTCGTGATCCGCCCGTCTCGGCCTCCCAAAGTGCTGGGATTACAGGCTTGAGCCACCGCGCCCGGCCTACTTGTACATTTCAAATTTAATCTCTATTTAAAGATTTTACAATTATTCAATATTTTCTAACTGATGATCTCCATCTGGTTGCCAGGATGGGGAGAGTTTAGGTCACAGAGAGAAAAGGAAGCAGATGCTCAGAGCAATCTTATGTAAGATTTGTTCCTGCTCAACAGCTGCAAAGACAGCATCGTAATCTATACCTTGGACACACGAAAACTTCCTTTTAAGCAAATGACGGTGTGAAAGGCATTAGAAGAGAAGGGGAAAAAAAAGAGAGAGCCTGAGAAAGTTCAATTTTTTTTTGTTGTTGTTGAGACGGAGTCTCTCTCTGTCGCCCAGGCTGGAGTGCAGTGGCCGAATCTCAGCTCCCTGCAGGCTCCGCCTCCCGGGTTTACGCCATTCTCCTGCCTCAGCCTCTCAAGTAGCTGGGACTACAGGCGCCTGCCACCTCGCCCGGCTAGTTTTTTGTATTTTTTTTTTTTTTTTTGAGACGGAGTCTCGCTCTGTGGCCCAGGCTGGAGTGCAATGGCCGGATCTCAGCTCACTGCAAGCTCCGCCTCCTGGGTTTACGCCATTCTCCTGCCTCAGCCTCCCGAGTAACTGGGACTACAGGCGCCGCCACCTCGCCCGGCTAGTTTTTTGTATTTTTTAGTAGAGACGGGGTTTCACCGTGTTAGCCAGGATGGTCTCGATCTCCTGACCTCGTGATCCACCCGTCTCGGCCTCCCAAAGTGCTGGGATTACAGGCTTGAGCCACCGCACCCGGCCGTTTTTTGTATTTTTTAGTAGAGACAGGGTTTCACTGTGTTAGCCAGGATGGTCTCCATCTCCTGACCTTGTGATCCGCCCGTCTTGGCCTCCCAAAGTGCTGGGATTACAGGCTTGAGCCACCGTGCCTGGCCGAGAAAGTTCAATTTTAAGAGTAAACGAAGGCTAGGTGTGGTGGCTCACGCCTGTAATCCCAGCACTTTTGGAGGTGGGCAGATTACCTAAGGTCAGGAGTTCAAGACCAGCTTGGCCAACATGGCAAAAACCCTCTCTCTACAAAAATACAAAAATTAGCCAGACATGGTGGCACGTGCCTGTAATCCCAGTTACTCAGGGGGCTGAGGCAGGAGAATTGCTTGAACCTGGGAGGTGGAGGTTGCAGTGAGCTGAGATCAGAGATCGTGCCACTGCACTCCAGCCTGGGTGACAGAGTGAGACTCCATCTCAAAAAAAAAAAAAAAAATAGGTTGGGTGCAGTGGCTCACGACTATAATCTCAGCACTTTGGGAGGCCGAGGCGGGCGGATCACGAGGTCAGGAGTTTGAGACCAGCCTGGCCAACGTGGCAAAACCCCTATCCCTACAAAAATACAAAAAGTAGCCAGGCATGGTGGCACGCACCTGTAATCCCAGTTACTCAGGGGGCTGAGGCAGGAGAATTGCTTGAACCTGGGAGGTGGAGGTTGCAGTGAGCTGAGATCAGAGATCGTGCCACTCCAGCCTGGGTGACAGAGCGAGACTCTGTCTCAAAAAAAAAAAAAAAGAATGGGCTGGGCGCGGTGGCTCAGGCCTATAATCTCAGCACTTTGGGAGGCCACGGCAGGCAGATCACGAGGTCAGGAGATCGAGACCATCTGGCTAACACGGTGAAACCCCATCTCTACTAAAAAATGCAAAAAATTAGCCAGGCTTGGTGGCGGGTGCCTGTAGTCCCAGCTGCTCGGGAGGCTGAGGCAGGAGAATGGTGTGAACCTGGGAGGTGGAGCTTGCAGTGAGCTGAGATGCCACCACTGTACTCCAGCCTGGGGGACAGAGCAGGACTCCATCTCAAAAATAAAATAAAATAAAATAAATGAAGATGAGAATTGAACTAAAACCATTGACAATAAGCATCTGCTCATCCAACATATACAGAATGCTTTCTATGTCCTAGGCACTGTGCTAAAAGCTAAGCACTTCTTCTCTACCCTGAAAATAGTTTTCTTTTGCCTTAGCCCATATTTATGTGCCTCTTTTTTTTCTTTTCTTGCCACAGAGTCTCACTCCATCACCCAAGCTAAGCTGGAGTGCAGCGGTGCAATCTTGGCACACTGCAACCTCCACCTCCTGGGTTCAAGGGATTTTCATGCCTCAGCCTCCTGAATGGCTGAAATTATAGGAGCATGCTACCATGCCTGGCTAATTTTTGTATTTTTAGTAGAGTCAGGGTTTCACCATGTTGGCCAGGCTGGTCTGAAACTCCTGACCTCGTGTCGTGATCCGCCCACCTTGGCCTCCCAAAGTTCTGGGACTACAGGTGTAAGCCACCAAGTCTGGCCTATTTACTATTTTTTTTTTTTTTTTTGAAACGGAGTTTTGCTCTTGTTGCCCAGGCTGGAGTGCAATGGCCCAATCTTGGCTCACTGCAACCTCCACCTCCCAGGTTCAAGCAATTCTCCTGCCTCAGCCTCTCGAGTAGTTGGGATTACAGGCATGCACGACCATGCCCGGCTAATTTTGTATTTTTGGTAGAGACATGGTTTCTCCATGTTGGTCAGGCTGGTCTCAAACTCCCAATCTCAGGTGCCACTGGCCTCAGCCTCCCAAAGTGCTGGGATTACAGGCATGAGCCACCGCACCCGGCCCTATTTACTATTTTTTTTTTTTTTTTTTTTGAGACGGAGTCTCGCTCTGTCACCCAGGCTGGAGTGCTGTGGCTGGATCTCGGCTCACTGCAAGCTCCGCCTCCCGGGTTCACGCCATTCTCCTGCCTCAGCCTCCCGGGTAGCTGGGATTACAGGTGCCGCCACCTCGCCCGGCTAGTTTTTTGTAGTTTTTAGTAGAGACGGGGTTTCACCGTGTTAGCCAGGATGGTCTCGATCTCCTGACCTCGTGATCCGCCCGTCTCGGCCTCCCAAAGTGCTGGGATTACAGGCTTGAGCCACCGCACCCGGCCCCTATTTACTATTTTTTAAGGCATTTAAAGTGTGGTCAGGTGATTGAATTTAATGTGTAAATGAGTTTAATATAATCAGTAAAATTTCATCCTTTCCATCTCATTTCACCTCAACCTCACAATCATGTCCCCTAATGCATTCACAAATCAAATACAAATGATTTTAGGCCTATCTATAGTGCAGCAAGCAAGCAGGTGGCATATCAATAAATTAAACATATTACTGAGTCCACAAAATACTTGAGAATATTCTCCAGCTCTCACCTGGAGTTCTGGGAGAGAAAACACAGATTCCTCAGAAGCTGGTAACATTTCATCTTCCTCTTCTTGGGTGAGGTCATCAAAGTCCTCTTCTTCTGGTCCATCTTTCTCTCCTCCAGTTTCTGGTCCAACTTGGGTCCCCACTAACTGACCATCAACACTGGATGAGTCTTTGGGCTTCCCTGGTGGGCTACTAAGCCTCACTTCAGGATCCATGGAGGATGAAGCATTATTTGGTGATCTTTTGCTCTCATCTCCCCCCAAGTTTCCTTCATTGGGGGTTCTTGAGAAGAAGAAGGGGTTTTGTTGGCTGACTCCTCTCTTCTTCCTTCTGTAAGATTGTCTGTTTCTTTACCTCTCTAGCACTGCTCAACTCCTCACTTGGGGAGCCAGTGTCTAATTCCACAGTGTGTTCTTTCTTGATGTCATCACAAATATCATGCTCAGAGTGTTACCAGTGGAGGGTCTTGACTACAAGTTGTCCAGGTTCTTAGCATATTGAACAGAGAATTGGACAAAATGCACAAGCAAAGTACCAAATGAACGAAACAATGAAAGCACAGATTTATTGAAGTTAAAGTACATTCCACAGAGCAGAAGCAGGCTTGGGCAAGTGGCTCAAGCACTCCAGTTGCAAAATCTTCTGGGGTTTAAGTACACTTTAGAGGTTTCCTATTGGTTACACCCTTTGTAAATGAAGATGTGGCCCATGACCAATTGGAGGCTGAAGTGAAGTTACACCCTACGCAAATGAAGATTTGGCCTGCGACCAATCAGAGGCTAAAGTGAAGGCTCCCTGTCTCCAGACCCTATTCTCCTGCCTCATTCCCCCTTGAGAGACATAATATCTATAAATATTTATAGGAGGCAGAGGGACTGAGTCTTTCTTCTGTAACTGCTTCATGCTGTTTGGGACACAGTCCCTACCTACTAGGGACCATGGAACTCTCACCCTGCTCTGTCTAGTGGAGACAGGATGACTTCTTGATGGCTGGGGCTGGCATTGTTACCTGGATAGAAGCCCTGCTGCATGACCATTTGAAGCTTAATGGCCTCTAGGTGAGAAAAAATACATTTAGTTAAAAGATTTAACAAACATGGTTCAAAACATGGTCAATGAAAGTATAATTGTTAATAATGTGCCAGCTAAGGGAAGTAGCCATGAAGCCCAACTTAGTGCCCTTGACTAGAAGCCCCATGACTCGGACAGCTGTTACTATATTTTAGAGGCCCCGTTAGCTAATTTTCAGGGGGCATCTCTTGCTAATCCTGATGGGTTGACATAAAAACAGCATTCTTCGGTGGGGTGTGGTGGCTCATGCCTGTAATCCCAGCACTTTGGGAGGCTTAGGTGGGCAGATCACGAGGTCAGGAGATTGAGACCATCCTGGCTAACACGGTGAAACCCTGTCTCTACTGAAAAAAAAAAACAAATCAAAATTAGCCGGGCGTGGTGGCAGACGCCTGTGGTCCCAGCTACTTGGGAGGCTGAGGTGGGAGAATGGTATAAATCCAGGAGATGGAGCTTGCAGTGAGCCGAGATCACGCCACTGCACTCCAGCTTGGACGACAGAGTAAGACTGTCTCAAAACAAAACAACAACAACAACAACAACAAAACAAAACAAACAAAAAAACCCAGCATTCTTCTTTTAGGAAAAGACATAAGCCACCTTTTTCAGCAGCTAGGAAATCCAATCTCTTATTATTTTGTAAAACGACCGTTGCCAAGGTGTCTATCTGATTTTATAAGGTGACAATACTTTGGGCAATGTCTTCCAAGCTCTCTGAAAGATCATTGGACAAACGTTGGTAATAGGATAGGGATGTTGCAAGCCTACTAACTCCTGTTCCTATTCCTGTGGTTATTCCTAGTCCTACCAAAAGGGGTATGAGTTTGAAGGCTCATTTGTGCCTGGCGGGTGCAGTTAAAGGAATGAGAGACTGGTTATTGAGGGTTATATTGATTTCAGGGGCTAAATAAAGAAGTGTATAGGTTCCAGTCCATTTAGTTGGCAAACATAACTAGGAATTAGTTCCACACAGGAAAAAGACTCCGTGTTTTTCAAGACAAAAATCATTCTCTGTGGTGAACATATGGGTTAGCTTTTTGTTTTTGCTTTCCCCAGTGGTTAAGGTCCCTGCTAAGGTGGCTCCAGCTAAAGGCTAGAAAGGACCTTGGGAAGTATCCTGAGTTGTCCCAGCAGTTAAGTTTTCCTGGTGAAGGTAGTTATGCTTAGTGTCCACCAGCAATGACCCAGAGGTATTTTCATACTGGAGAACCAAAAGACAACTAGCTGTCTTAGGATTACTACCGGGTTCCCAAGTGAAAATGTGAACACAGCTAGTGGGCCTACCTTGACAGTACTTAGACTATGTGTCCTTTAAAGTGCCTTTAATTAGGAATAGTTTCATGAAAACCATACAGGTTTTCTAAATGATGCAGCCTAGGTAACTGCATAGCTTACATATCATGTGAGAGGTTAATCCCTAGGGTGTAGTTACTCTGATGACTCAAGGTTCCCAGGGTCTGACTAGAATTTTTCTTTTTTTTAATACAAAGTGGCACCTGGGATTTTAGTTCTTTGTGCGTTATTGGGCCCCAAATGGGTTTTTGAGGGTATGCAACCCCAGAAAGGTTACGTTTGTAGGACTGTAGAAGGCTTACTGCTCATCCTGACATTGTAACTTTTGTCATTTATGTAATTTTGAAGTCATAGAAGTCAGGCAGGTTCATTAATTTGAAGGGAGTCCCTCCCTTGTAATTGAGATGGTAGGACATTTTTTCAAGGGCCCAAGATAAGCCTGGGATTGCGATGGCAGTGTATTTTGGTGATGGTGGAGATAAACAAAGCCAAAAGTCCTTTGCCAGAGCTGGACTGGTGATATTTAACAGTCTTTGGGTTAAATTTTAAAGTTCTTAATACCCAGAATCCATTAATTGCCAGAGACATAAAATAAAGCCCTGCTGTAAAATTAAGCTGATTCCCAGTATGCCTTGTCCCAGTATACACAGGCCAGGGCTAACCATTATGGGACTAAAAATACTTACCTGTTATTTTGTTCTTTTGAATAGGAACCTCAGGGGGTGTATACATATCCTCTCAGGAATAATGTTACAAAAATGAATTAAAACATTTTGCTTAATTATTCTTCCAAATGGAAGAAGGCAATTAAATTGTAAAAATATAAAAATTGTTACTATTATCAAATCTACAGTAACTATGCAGCATAGATACCAAGGAAAGTTGGTAGGCATTCACTTATCTTTTGACTGTCTTTAAAACAGGTACTTCAGGTCTTCCACAGGTTCATAGGTATAGTGGCTGATGGAAGCTTCAGGTTACAGGTCTGGGGCTTCAGGTATTGCAGGCTTGACCCTAGAAAGATGTATCCAACTTCCTAGTACTTTGACTACAGAAGGCGTGGCCAACACCACTGAAAAAGTTCCTTGACCCCTCTTTCCATGTTTAACAAATACTTTTATCTCCTGGCCTGATCTTGGGTTGCTGGTGAGTTCCAAACTTTTGAAATGCCTGATGAAATTGTCTCAGGTTAATTATGTATTTTACTAAACTGGCTATTTCTGGAGCAGTAATTAGATCATCCATTAAAAATGGCCTTCCTAGTCAGGCACAGTGGCTCATTCTTATAATCCCAACACTTTGGGAGGCCAAGGTGGGTGGATCACTTGAGGTCAGGAGTTCAAGACCAACCTGGCCAACATAGTGAAACCCCATCTCTACTAAAAATACAAAAATTAGCTGGGTGTGGGGGCTCACACCTGTAATCCCAGCTACTTGGGAGGCTGAGGCAGGAGAATTACTTGAACCTGGGAGGTGGAGGTTGCAGTGAGCCAAGATTGTGCCACTGCACTCCAGCCTGGACAACAGAGAGACTCCATCTCAAAAATAAAATAAAATAAAAAAGACTTCTGTATAACATTTTAAATGGGCTCATATTAATTTTTGCTCTAGGGGAATTATGGATCCTTAAAAGGACGATGGGCAGCAAGCTGACCCACGTTTCTGATGTTTCCTGACATAGCTTAGCTAACGCCCATTTTAGAGGTTGATTAGTCCTTTCTGCTTTCCCAGAGGATTGAGGTCTCCATGCTGAATGTAAATAGTATTTGATTCTGAGAGCCTTAGCAACCCCTTGATTTATTTGCGAAACGAAAGATGTACTGTTCTCACCTTGGAGGCTTTGGAGTAACCCAAACTGGGGATTATTTATCTTAGGAGAACCTTTATAACTTTATTAGCCTTCTTTGTTCTGCTAGGGTAAGCCAGTAAAGGTGTCTATTAGTACCAGCAAAAACTTGTATCCCCTACAAGCTGGCATATGGGTAAAATCCAATTGCCAGTCTTCCCCTGGGGAAGTGCCCCTTCTCCGGACTGGTTCTATTAGAGGAGGCATTTTGTTCCTAGGGTTGTTAAATGCTCACAGTGAACAGGTTTGACAGACCTGCTTAACCATGGAAGTTAAGTCAGGCCCAATGAAGAGCCTGTTTATCATGGCAAGAGTGGCATCTCCTCGTATATGGAAAGAGTTGTGTAGGATTTTTATAATTCTCCATTGGGTTATTTGAGGGAGATACACTTTTGATACCATATACCACCAGGATCCTTTTGTCCGTCTTCCTGCTTTATTAACTGTTCTCCCTGTGATGTATATTCAGGTTATTTTGGGGACTCATAGAAAGGAAGCAGTGCTAGAATTTGTTGGGATTACACCCTGAGCGGTGTGCCTTTGGCTTATCAGCCTTTCTGTGCCCTTGTGCTATAGGGGTTAGGTTCTTTTGATGCCCCCTACAATGAATTATGGCTATGCTTTTGGCAAGTGTATTCCTTCCAACAGTTGAAGAATTTCAGACCCATGCTTTATGGTGGAATATTTACTAATTAGTAGTCCTCTTTCTCTTTCTTTTCAAATTGCAGCATGAGCATGAAACACGAGAAACGCATGTTTGGAATCTGTATAGATGTTAAGCTTTTTCCCTTTGCCTAATGTCAGAGCTCGAGTAAGAGCAATGATCTCAGCTTTTTGTGCTGACACACCTGGGGGCAAGAGTTGGACCTCAATAATTGTATTGTAATTTACTATTGTGAAACTGGCCCAGCGTTCCCCCATTTGATACAAAGCTGCTGAGGTCTGTGAACCAGTCATCCTCTGAATCTGGGAGAGGTCAACCTTTTAAATCAGGCTGGCTAACGTGTGTGTGCAATAACCTGCTCACAGGAATGATTAAGTATTGGGGCTGTGGGCAGCAATCAAGCTAGATTCACAGTGTTACAGGTTTTAAGGGTCACATCTAGATTGTCCAGGAGCATGGCCTGGTATTTGGTTAACCTTTCCCCTATCATACAGATGTGTCCTTTTATTTCTAGGATTGACTTGATGTGGGGTTAATACTTCCAGTGGCTGACCCAGGGTGATTTTAGTGGCTTCTTCCACTAAAATAGCAGTGTCTGCCATTGACCACAAGCAGCTTGGCCACCCTGTCCAATTTATTTGGGAAGTAGGCAGTTAGCACTCCCACAGCTATGCCTTTCCTTTCTGCTACATACAAGGGCTTAGTGAAGTCTAGGATGCCAAGAGCAGGAGGCTGGTTCACAGCCTGTTTTAACTTCACAAAGGCTTCTCTAATTTCCAAAGTCCATTCAATCGGCTCATTTTCTGGCCCCCTTCTTGCTTTCATAAAGGGGTTTTGCTTTGAGCCCAAAATGTGGTACCCATCTTCTGCAAAACCCAGCCATCCCCAGAAAACAACAAAGCTGTTGCTTGGTGTTGGGGGAGCTCCAAACCACATATGGCTTGCACTCGTTCTGGGGATATTTGCTGGGCTCCGGGTGTTAAGATACACCTTAAATACTGAATCCATTGATGGGCAATCTGAGCCTTCCTTTTGGACACTTTATATCCCATTTGCCAAGAAATTTAAGGTTCTTAATAGTATTTTAGTCATATGCCCCCTGGGTTGGGCTACACACAAGAAGGTCATCTACATACTACAGTACACCCCTTTTTCCAATTTTAGATCCCTTAGATCCCCAAGGGTTGTGCAAAACAAAACAAAACGTGGTTATCCTGAAAGCCCTGAGGGACGGGCATTGTCCAAGTGTATTGCTGTTTTAGCCCTACCCAATTTCCCAGTATACCATGTTAGTGTGTTGACCTATTTATGTATTTATTTTTTTTGAGACGGAGTCTCACTCTGTCACCCAGGCTGGAGTGCAGTGGCCTGATCTCAGCTCACCCCAAGCTCCGCCTCCCGGGTTTACGCCATTCTCCTGCCTCAGCCTTCTGAGTAGCTGGGACTACAGGCGCCCGCCACCTTGCCCGGCTAGTTTTTCGTATTTTTTAGTAGAGACGGGGTTTCACCGTGTTCGCCAAGCAAGAAGTCTCGATCTCCTGACCTCGTGATCCGCCCGTCTCGGCCTCCCAAAGTGCTGGGATTACAGGCTTGAGCCACCGCACCCGGCCGTGTTGACCTATTTATTAATGTGGTCTGAGATATTGTCTGCATTACTATTAGCAATTTTGCTGGGTGGTGCCTAAATCATAGCAGCGTCCCTATTTTAACTATAATATCCCCTCCCAACAAGGGGACTGGGCAGCTTGGTACTACTAGAAATTCTTATTGGAAGATTTGTTTCTCAAATTGACAAGTCAAAAGAGGAATAAAGAATCCTTTTTGTGGCTTTCCTTCCATTCCCGTAACGCCTGTGGATGGGGATGAAACTTTTTCTACATAAGCAGTAAGGGCAGAGTAATTTGTCCCTGTATCAAAAAGAAACCAAATTTGGGTGCCCAACACGTCCAGAATTACCCAGGGCTTCTATAATAGTAATGAATGATGTTCCTGGACAGGGGTAGTGAGGAAGGCCCTGGGCCCCATGAGTCTTCATCAGTTTCTCCTTTTGCACTGTTATAGAGTTTTGACTGACCTCCTCTGTGGGAGAGTGGGCAGTTAATTCTCCAGCACCAGGGGTTGTGATTGGTGCCTTTGTACTGACAACAGGGTCCCAGTGGGGGCTTTAACTACAGTCCTTTGCCTAATTCCCATTTTTCTTGCATTTGAAGCAAGAGACTTTGCTGGCATTATCCTTATGGCCCATCGGGATTCCCTTGGACACTCTGGGCATTCAGGGCATCTCCAATGATGGCTTGGCTATCATAATTTTGGCTTGCTTCTTCTTTATTCCTTTTCCTTCCTCCAGGTCATGATTGTTATACACCATATAAGGCAGTATCAAGCAGCTGATTTTGATTAGTTTGTGGCATCATTTATAGCTTTTGGAACCTAATGACTGGAGCAGATTGGCTAATGAAATGCTGTGCCATTAATATTTTGCCTCCTGGAGAGGAAGAGTCCAGATTGGCATATTTCCTTTCCCCAGCCTCCGGTAAAACACGGCTGGCTTTTCCTTCTTGCCTTGTGTAACCTCCCTTATCATAATTTGCTACCTTTTTCATGCCTCCAAGGAGAGCCTCAAGAAATTTGGCCCAGTTGCTCATTCCCACAGGGGTGTCATAGGCCCAATTCGGATTAGTAGTAGGAGCTGGGGCTAGGCCCTGGTGATTGCCCTAAGGGCTTCAGGCAAGTAAATCATCGGCTTCCTGGCAGGCAGCCTCAAAGATTTGTTCCTTTTCCAAGGGGGTACAACAGGTTGCTAGAATGAATTGAACATTCCTCCATGAGAGATCAAAAGCTAAAGTCAGAAGTTTGGAACTCATCTGCAAATTTCCTGGGGTTCTCAGAATAGCTTCCTAGCTTTTCTTTACATTGTGTTATGGAGAAGCAAGCCTGCACTACAACTGGCCCCTTAGCTCCTGCTACTTCCCTAAGGAGTGGCAGGGCTGGAAGGGAGTTGAGTAAGGTGTTCCACTGTGAGGGGAACTTAGCAGGGTCCCGGTTTTTGCTCTTGGGTTTGAGCCTCAGGAGCACCTGGCAACAGGATACACGAGGGAGGTTGCCATTCCCCGAGAGACAGGTGGCCCTTGTAAAAAGATCATCTACAATACCTGGTTCTGCCTCAGGACTTTTGATTAGGCGACAGGTTCTGGAGTTTTGCACACGGTTGGGTTTTGATATACACCCATGAAGACCTGCACATATGGGATTTCTGGCCATTTACCCTGCATTTTGCAAAATAAGTCTAATTGCAGTGTTACAGTTAAGAATTCCACTGACTGCCCATTGTTCCTGGCTGCTTGACTGGAGTCCTTAAGGGTGTTCCCCTTTAGGGTCCCATCTTTGTCTGACATCCCTGACCTTTGATGGATGCCAGCACTACTTTGGGAAGGTTCTCTCCACCATTGGTGACTCACTATGAACTCCTTTTATCCCTGGATGAAGGCCTTGACTTCTAGCATCTTTTTTTTTTTGGAGATGGAGTTTCGCTCTTGTTGCCCAGGCTGGAGTGCAACCTCCACCTCCTGGGTTCAAATAATTCTGTTTCAGCCTCCCGAGTAGCTGGGCTTGCAGGTGTGCATCATCATGCCAGGCTAATTTTGTATTTTCAGTAGAGACGGGGTTTCACCATGTTGACCAGGCTGGTCTCCTATTCCTGACCTCAGGTGATCCGTCCGCCTTGGCCTCCCAAAGTGCTGGGATTACAGGCATGAGCCACAGCAACTGGCCTCTAGAATCCTTGTAATTTGGTAAGGCCATGGTTTCCCATACTTCCTGTTCCACTAAAGTGATAGTTGTGTACTTTAATGAGAGGAACAGGAGGCTGGTAGTTTCTTTTGTCATGTGGATTATGGGCAATTTCAGGGGAAAAGGTTGATTTTAGACATTAAAAATAAAATAATAGGGCTGGCTATTCCATTCTGGCCCTGGATGAGAGAGGGAATGTTTAAAAATCCACCACCATGACAATGGATCCTGTGTAAGGGCAGGCCATTCTACTGAAATAATATGGTGAAGATGAAGGAAACAAGGTCCCCTCAGTGGAGGTCCAAGATGTAGAATGTATTCTAAAGTTTGTGGGCCCCAAAGGTCATCATCCAGCCAAACGGATTGAGTAGAAGAGTCAAAATATCCAGGAGACACTGTCTTTTGTCCTCACTGGCTAACTCTTAAGAAAATTTGGCATAAGAGGGTTTAAGAGGACTGAGTGTGAATTCGCCCTGAATGAGCTACCACTGCCAGTGGTGTCACATGTAGAAATCAGAGACTATAACCAGGAAAGATAGAAAAGAGTCTTTCTCCCTTCTGGGCAGGGAAGCTATCGCCATTCACTCCTTGGCCTTCAGGTAACACTGGAGAGTGGCCCTGTCCAGCTGCCCTTAATTACCAAAGAGCTATTAGAAAACAGCAGCTGAAAGACTCAAAAAAAGAGAAGAACTCAGGTCCCTCACCCAAACTGGGTGATGGTGATCAAGTGCTTCCACATGGATACCCTTCAGTCTCACTGGAGAGTGGCCCCGGCCACAGACCTGCAGTTGCCTCCATGTTTAGATGCTATCCACTGAGTCTCAACTTGGAAAAGGGAGAGGAAAAGGTTCCCCTGTATAGGGTGGAGGGAGCACTGCACAGAGATAGTTCCAGCCCATGCCCCAAAATGAAGGCTTAACAGAGAGGGAAAGAAAAACGAAAAAAGAACAGAAAAATAACCCCCCAATTTGGACTTACCTCCAGGCTGGCTTGCCAAAATATGTTACTCGCGGAGGGTCTTGACTCCAAGTTGTCCAGGTACTTGGAATGTTGAATGAAGAATTGAACAAATTGCACAAATCAATGAAACGAAGCAATAAAAACACAGATTTATTGAAGCAAAAGTATACTCCACAGAGTTGGAGCAGGCTAAAGCAAGCTGCTCAAGAGCCCCAGTTGCAAAATCTTCTGCAGTTTAAGTACCCTTTTAAAGGTTTCCTATTGGTTACGTCCTATTCGCTACCAATCAGAGGCTGAAGTGAAGGCTCCCAGTCTCCAGACTCTATTCTCCTTCCTCAAGGAAATCCACTGATTTCCTCTGTAGCATCTTCAGGTTCCATCTTGACAACTTCCTCTAAATCCCCAGGGGAAGAGTTGTTTAGAGACTCCTGGATGCCCTGAGGCAGCGGCTCCAGAGCTTGTCTTCCCTCCTCTGTTTTCACAACAGTCCAGCGATAGGCACTGTTCTCTGACAATCCTTCTTGGCACTCTGCATCTGCTGGTGGAGGCCCTGGGCTATGTTCCACTTTGGGGAAAACAGTAGCAGAGAGAGGAGATGGTTCCTGGGGCTCTAATTTGGGTTCTAGGCCCTGAAAGGCATTTTCCCCATTAGCCACAGCACAAGCAATGTCCACATTCACGCGGGCCTTATCTTCAGGGGTGGATGGTATAGGAAGATTCACAGAATTGCCAGAAACAATTAAGGGTGAGACAGAGGAGGCCACAAGGGGCTGGTTCAATTGACAGGGGAAGGAAGTAGGGTTAACCAAGAGGGTGGTAATGGGAATAGTCTGGGGACTCTGGGCCACAGCCGCATTGACAGGCTGGATCATGTTACAGCCACTGCCAAGGCTCACAATCTTCACAGTGGTAGCAGGAACAGTGAAGATAACAGATGCAGGATGGATAACAGGGGCAGGTTTGATACAGCGAAAGGCCCTGGCTCCCCTTCTTTTTGAGGGTCTCCGTCTCACATGCGGCTTTCGAAACATAGAAGGGGAAGGGGAGGGCAGCATTACCTTGGGCACAGGGGCAGAAGAGAGCAAAGTCTGGGATTCAGACAGAGGGAAGCTTGTCCTGCCCTCAGGGGGCATAGCAGTCAGTGCTGCAGGAGACTCAAAACTCTCACCTCCACTGACCCCCAGTGGAGGGACACCTGGAACTGTCTGTAAAACAGTGGCTGGCTGAATCGGGTGAGGAATCCGGACAACCATTTTGCTCGGTGGGGCTTCTGAATGAGTTGATTGGGCTGGTGTTTTCCCAGGGTTGAAGCTAGGCTGGAGAGAGGGGCTGGGTTGGATAAGGAGGGGCTTCAGGACTGATGAGCGCTTCTGTCTCCAAGCCTTCCTGGGGAAACGGTTGGCAACTGGCTTCAGTTTCAGGACCACACCCTTAGGCAATAGCAGTGGGTACCGAGTTTCACTCTCCAACTCCGAGTTGTCTTTTTCTAGACCTTGATCTGAGCTGATCTCAGTGGTTCCAGTCACATGTCCTACCTCTCTAGCACCATCAGCCATGTGCCGCAGTTCTTCCTGGATGGATGGCAGACTGGCCTATTGAAAATGAGAACACTCTGATCCAGCACATGTCAGAATTTGGGAAAAAGAATAGGGCTTTCTACGTTTTAGGGACCTGAGACAAGCTCAAGGCATCTTTCCAAGAAGGGACTCTGTATATCAAATTTCTACAAAGACCACATTCCAATTATACACCTTAGAAAGTCTTCTCTGAATTTCCTTGAGCAAATTACCATTTTACCCATTATTTTGAAAATGTTGTAGAATCACCCGGAGAAAAGCAAAGTAAGGGAAGAAAGGTGAATGAGAAAGATTTCTAAGTCCTAGCTCTACAACTAAAGCATTAGTCAATTAAGGAAGCCCCTGATATTCTCTCAGAACTTTCAGTGACCTGCCTCCCACAGACTTTGAGGAAGACGGTTGTACCTTTAACCAGAATGGGAGCCGGTGTTCTTCTCTCTCTACAGGTGGCTTCCACTGATGTGGCTGGATCTCTTCACAGCATTTTACTAAGACTGGCAGCTGTTTGGTCTTCTTATAAAACTTAACATGAAAAAATGTGCATGAGTTACATTCCTTCTGGAAACACTGTCGTCTGTCAGGCTGGTGAATGGGGTGGGTGGTGGATCGAGACACACACACACACACACACACACACACACACAAAACCACATACACAAACATCCATGAACACACATATATAAATAGCATATGCTGAATACTTGTACATTTCAAATTAATCTCTATTTAAAGATTTTATAGTTACTATTTTTTTTTTTTTGGAGACGGTCTCAGTCTGTCGCCCAGGCTGGAGTGCAGTGGCGTGATCCTGGCTCACTGCAAGCTCCGCCTCCTGGGTTCACACCATTCTCCTGCCTCAGCCTCCCAAGTAACAGGTGCCTGCCACTATGCCCGGCTAATTTTTTGTGTTTTTAGTACAGACGGGGTTTCGCCGTGTTAGCCAGGATGGTCTCGATCTCCTGACCTCGTGATCCACCTGCCTCGGCCTCCCAAAGTGCTGGGATTACAGACGAGAGCCACCGCACCCGGCCAGTTATTCAATATTTTCTGACTGATGATCTCCATTCTGGTTGCCAAGAAGGAGAGAGTTTAGGTCACAGAGAGAAAAGGAAGCAGATGCTCAGAGCAATCTTAGGTAAGATTTGTTCCTGCTCAACAGCTGCAAAGACAGCATTGTAATCTATAAAATGGACACATCAAAGATTTTAAGCAAATGATGGTGTGAAGGGCATTAGAAGGGAAGGAAAAAAAAAAACACTGAAACAATTCAGTTTTAAGAGTAAATAGGCTGGCCATGGTGGCTCACGCCTGTAAACCCAGCACTTTGGGAGGCTGAGGCAGGCAGATCACTTGAGGTTAAGAGTTTGAGACCAGCCGGTTAACATGGTGAAACTCTTGTCTCTACTAAAATACAAAAATTAGCCAGGTGTGGTGGTGGGTGCCTGTAATCCCAGTTATTTGGGAGGCTGGGGCAAAACAATCACTTGAGCCCGGCATTGGGGGTGGTAGGGTGGAGATTGCAGGGAGCCAAGATCACGCCACTGCACTCCAGTCTTGGTAACAGGGTGAGACTCCATTTCAAAAAAAAGAGAAGGTAAGAACTGAACTTAAACCACTGACAATAAGCATCTGTTCATCCAGCATATACAGGAGGTTTTCTATATCCTAGGCACTGTGCTAAAAGTTAAGCACACACATAAGGGAAGCAATTCCTGCTCTCATGGGAGCTTACAGACCAGTGGGAGAGAGTCAAGTGGACAAATAATGACATGCTACATTAAAAAACATACAAAGGGCTGGGCATGGCAGCTCATGCCTGTAATGCCAGCACTTTGGGAGAACGAGGAGAATGGATCACCGGAGGTCAGGAGTTCATGACCAGCCTGGCCAACATGGCGAAACCCTGTCTCTAATAAAAGTATTTTAAAAAATGAGCTGGGTATGGTGGTGCACGCCTGTGATGCCAGCTACTTGGCAGGATGAGGTAGGAGAATCGCTTGAACCGAGGAATTAAGAGGTTGCAGTGAGCCGAGACTGCACCACTGCACTCCAGCCTGGGTGACAGAGCAAGACTCCATTCCCGACCCCCACCCCGGACCCCCAAAAAAGTACAAAGATGTACACGACAAATTACACAAAACTAAAACTTAAACAAAAATTACTTCTGGCCAGGCGCGGTGGCTCATGCCTGTAATCCCAGCACTTAGGGAGGCTGAGGCAGGCAGATTACAATGTCAGGAGATCAAGACCATCCTGGCCAACATGGTGAAACCCCGTCTCTACCAAAAATACAAAAATTAGCTAACTGTGGTAGCACCAGCCTGTAATCTCAGCTACTTGGGAGGCTGAGAATCACTTGAACCCAGGAGGCGGACGTTGCAGTGGGCTGACATCATGCTACTGCACTCCAGCCTGGAGACAGAGTAAGACTCCATCTCAAAACAAAACAAAACAAAACATTATTTCTGCAGAAGAATAAGGCGTATCATGTGTGCCTTAAAACCATGGACAGGCCGAGCATGGTGGACCACACCTGTAATCCCAGCACTCTGGGAGGCCAAGGTGGGTGAGTCACGAGGTCAGGAGTTTGAGACCAGCCTGACCAACAAGGTGAAACCCTGTCTCTATTAAAAATACAAAAATTAGCAGGGTGTGGTGGTGAGCGCCTGTAGTCCTGGCTACTTGGGAGGCTGAGACAGGACAATTGCTTGAAACGGAAGGCGGAGGTTCCAGTGAGCCAAGATCACGCCATTGCATTCCAGCCTGGGTGATGGAACGAGACTGTGTCTCAAAAAAGAAAAAAAGAGAGAACTTAAAAAACCATGGATAAAAATAGACAAATACTAAGGCATATTATCATGAATTTTCAAAATATTGAAGCCAAAAGAAAAATCTGCATGCTGTCAGAGGTTGAGAAAAAATGGGGCCGTGGCTCATGCCTATAATCCCATTACTTTGGGAGGCCAAGACAGGATGATCACTTGAGGCCAGGAGTTTGAGACTAGCCTGGCCAACATAGCAAGACCATGTCTTTAAAAAAAAAAAAAAAAAAAAAATTAGGTGGGAGCCATGATTGAGCCATGCTCCAGACTGGGCAACAGGGTGGGGGACCCCGTCTTAGAAAAAAAAAAAAAAAAGTTAAATGGCATGAAATTTCTAAGCACCACACTAGGAGCTAGAAGAAAATGAAGTGAGGCCCTTAAAAGCTTCTTAAAAAATTATTTCCTACCTAGAATTCTAGATATAGCGACAGAGGAAAGTATTATTTTTTTCCTTTTATTATGAAATAATTATAGTCATAGGAAATTGCAAAAAATAGTACCAAGAGGTCCCATGTACTCTTCAACCAGTTTCTTCCAATATAATGTTTTTATGTTACATAGTAACAAGAGTGATACATATAAACAAGGTTCACAGTACAATATTAGTACCAGGAAACTGGCCAGACGTGGTGTATATGTGGCTCACGCCTGTAATCCCAGCACTTTGGGAGGCCGAGGCGGGCGGATCACTTGAGGTCAGGGGTTCGAGATCACCTGGCCAACATGGTAAAACCCCATCCCTACTAAAAATACAAAAATTAGCTGGCTGTGGTGGCACACACCTGTAATCCCAGCCACTCAGGAGGCTGAGGCAAGAGAATTGCTTGAACCCAGGAGGCAGAGGCTGCAGTGAGCAACAGAGTGAGACTCTGTCTCAAAAAAAGAAGAAAAAAACAAACAACAACAACAAAAAAAAACGAGGAAACTGACATTGATACAATCAAAAGACCATGAATAGAGATGGTTTAAATGTGAAAATTCCCTTCCCAAGCACTCTCCCTCAGAATGCTACTGGAATGGGGCCAGGCAGGGTGGCTCATGCCTATAATCCCAGCACTTTGGGACGCTGAAGCAGGAGGATCACTTGAATCCAGGAGTTTGAGACCAGACTGGGCAAAAAACTGAGACCCCCTCAACTCAATTTTTTTTTTTTTTTTTTGAGACGGAGTCTCGCTCTGTCGCCGGGGCTGGAGTGCAGTGGCCGGATCTCAGCTCACTGCAAACTCCGCCTCCCGGGTTTACGCCATTCTCCTGCCTCAGCCTCCTGAGTAGCTGGGACTACAGGCGCCCGCCACCTCGCCCGGCTAGATTTTTGTATTTTTTAGTAGAGACGGGGTTTCACAGTGTTAGCCAGGATGGTCTCGATCTCCTGACCTCGTGATCCGCCCGTCTCGGCCTCCCAAAGTGCTGGGATTACAGGCTTGAGCCACCTCGCCCGCCTCAATTTTTAAAAATTTAGAAAAAAAAATTTTTTTTTAAAAGCTACTGGAATGTGTTCCACTAAAGTAAAAAGTAATTACACCTGTAATCCCAGCACTTTGGGAGACCAAAATGGGTGGATCAAGAGGTCAGAAGAGCAAGACCATCCTGACTGACACAGTGAAACCCCATCTCTATTAAAAATACAAAAAATTAGCCAGGCGTGGTGGCATGTGCCTGTTATCCCAGCTACTCGGGAGGCTGAGGCAGGAGAACTGCTTGAACCTGGGAGACGGAGGTTGCAGTGAGCCAAGATCATCGCGACTTTGCACTCCAGCCTGGACAACAAAGCAAGACACAGTCTCAAAAAAAACACCAAAACAAAATAAAAAACAAGGCCAGGCATGGTGTCTCACGACTGTAATCCCAGCACTTTGGGAGGCTGAGGCGGGTGGATCCCCTGAGGCCAGGAATTCAAGACCAAGACCAAGGTTGCAGTGAGCCAAGACCATGCCACTGCACTCCAGCCTGGGGGACAGAGCAAGACTATGTCTAAAAAAAAAAAAAAAAAAAAAAAAAAAAAAAAAAGAAGTAATGCTAAAGCAAAGATGTGGAATTCAGGAAATAAGAGGATCTAACACAGTAGGAGGCCAAAGGAATTCCCAGGATGATGGTGAAGAAAAAGCCCAAGAAGACATCAGTGCAGCAACCTGGAGAGCAACACTCTTAGAGTGGAATAGTGTCAGAGGGCTCAGGGAGCAATTTCTTCAAGATGAAAGTGACAGAATATCTAGAATGCCTGAACACACCAAAAGATGATCTGGGAAACAAAATGTTCAGCAGAAAAGGCAAGGTATCACAGTAACATAGTTGAGCTGTGAAGAGCATTTATACAGTCCTTAAAATCTTTTTTTTTTTTTTTTTTGAGACGGAGTCTCGCTCTGTTGCCCAGGTTGGAGTGCAGTGGTGCGATCTCAGCTCACTGCAAGCTCCGCCTCCCGGGCTCACGCCATTCTCCTGCCTCAGCCTCCCAAGCAGCTGGGACTACAGGGGCCTGCCACCATGGCTGGCTAAGTTTTTGTATTTTTAGTAGAAACAGGGTTTCACTGTGTTAGCCAAGATGGTGTCAATCTCCTGACCTCGTGATCCACCTGCCTCGGCCTCCCAAAGTGCTGGGATTATAGGCATAAGCCACCACGCCTGGCCAACAGTCCTTAAAATCTTACAATGTAAATCCTGAATACAATCTAACCAAAATTGTTCCATAACTACCAGTGAGGAGTTTGGAGAGCATAAAATGTGCATGTTTGTGGTGGGAAAAAGGGAGTGAGGAGAGAGGCAAATCTTTGGCTTCCATGGTTTATGGTTAATAAATAAGGCCTAAATCCAATACACCAGGAAGTACCAATTAGAGGCTGAGACAAGAGAATTGCCTAAGGCCAAAAATTGAAGACCAGCCTGGGCAATACAGGGACACCCCATCTCTAAAAAAAAGAAAAAAAACAATTTTTTTTTTTGCCAGGCACTGTGACTCATGCCTATAATTCCAGCACTTTGGGAGGCCGAGGTGGGTAGATCACCTGAGGTCAGGAGTTCAAGATCAGACTGACTAATATGGTAAAATTATGTTTCTACTAAAAATATAAAAATTAGCCAGGTGTGGTGGTGCATGCCTGTAGTCCCAGCTACTCAGGAGGTTAAGGCATGAAAACTGTTTCAACCCGGTAGGCGGAGGTTGCAGTGAGCTAAAATTGTGCCACCGCACCCCAGCCTGGGTAACAGAGCGAGATTCTGTCAAAAAATAAAAAAATAAAAAAAAAATTAATGGCCAAGCACAGTGGCTCACGCATATAATCCCAGCTCCTTGGGAGGCTGACGTTGGAAGAATGCTTGAGCCTAGGAGTTGAAGGCTGCAGTGAGTTATGACTATACCACTGTACTCCAGCCTAGGCAGGAGAGTAAGACCTCGTCTCAAGAAAAATACAAAAACAAAACGAAACCAAAGGCTGGGCATCACGGCTCACACCTGTAATCTCAACACTCTGGAAGGCCGACCTGAGGCAAGAGAACTGCTTGAGGTCAGGACTTCAAGACCAACCTGGGCAACAAAATGACACCCTGTCTTCACACAAAATAAAATAATTAGTTAGCCTTGGTGGCATGCCTCTGTAGTACAAGCTACTCGGAAGGCTGAAGTGGAAGGATCACCCAGAAGTTTGAGGTTGAAGTGACCTATGATTGTGCCCATGCACTCCAACCAGGATGACAAAGTGAAAACCAGTCTCTAAACAAACAAAGAAACAAACAAACAAAAAACAAACCATAAATAAATATCTAAATAAAAAAGAAGGCCGGGGGTGATGGCTCACGTCTGTAATCCCAACACTTAGGGAGGCCGAGGCAGATGGATCACCTGAGGTCAGGAGTTCAAGACCAGCTTGGCCAACACGGTGAAACCCCGACTCTACTAAATACAAAAATCAGATGGGCATGGTGGTGGGGGCCTGTAATCCCAACTACAAGGGAGGCTGAGGCAGGAGAATCGCTTGAACCCAGGAGGCAGAGGTTGCAGTCAGCCGAGGTCGTGCCATCACTCCAGCCTGAGGGTCAAGAGCGAAACTCCATCTCAATCAATCAATCGATAAGAAGAGTCGAGAAAAAGTATATAGGCTGGGCCTGGTCGACAGAGCGAAACTCTATCTCAATAAATAAATAAATACATGCATACATACAAACAAACAAACACAGAGTTGAGAAAAAGTATATAGGCTGGGCACGGTGGCTTATGTCTTTAATCCTAGCCTCTGGGACGCCAAGACGGTGGATTACTTGAGATCAGAAGTTCAAGACCAGCCTGGCCAACACACAAAAATACAAAAAGTTAGCTAAGCATGGTAGGCACGCCTGTAATCTCAGCTACTTGGGACGCTGAGGCAGGAGAATCACTTGAATCTGAGAGGCGGAAGCTGCAGTGAGCCAAGATCATGCCATTACACTCCTGCACTCCAGCCTGGGTGACAGTGCAAGATTACAGTTGACCAAAAAACAAAACAAAACAAAAACCCAAACCATGTAAGTGGAATACTGCATATCATTTCTAGAAAGTTCAAAAAAGAGGCCAGGTGCAGTGGCTCACGCCTGTAATCCCAGCACTTTGGGAGGCTGAGGCGGGTGGATCACAAGGTCAGGAGATCAAGACCATCTTGGCTAACACGGTGAAACCCCATCTCTACTAAAAATACAAAAAAATTAGCCGGGTGTGGTGGTGGGCGCCTATAGTCCCAGCTACTTGGGAGGCTGAGGCAGGAGAATGGCGTGAACCCAGGAGGCGGAGCTTGCAGTAAGCCGAGATTGCGCCACTGCACTCCAGCCTGGGCGACAGAGCGAGACTCTTGTCTCAAAAAAAAAAAAAAAAAAGGGGTCAAGAAATAATTATTACAGGGAAACATGGATTTGTGAAATCTTTTAACAGGATGAAGATGCTCCAGAGGAGTGTAATGAATGACTCAATATCCCTGAAAGGGCAACAGGGGAATTCATCTAGTGTATAAGTAGGAGAAATTAGCTTAAGATAAAATAAGGTTCTTCTTTCCTTTCAGAGTAACAAGAGAAAAGAACGGATATGTATTAGTGAGGTGCCTGGATGGCACATGCAGGAAACACTCACTTTAATGATGTTGTCAGGAGCTCTGTTCATGTTGAGGTTCTTGATTCTCACTGTCAGTTGGCGGGCAGTCTTGCAGGTTAGAAGGTACTTGCTGATTAGAGGGTTAAGAAACTCAGTCCCTTCAAAATGCTTCAGTCCTAAAGCTAACAAACTGAGAAAGGAGCAATGACACTAAATCTCACTTCACAGTCCTTCCTTCTAAAGGGCCTCCCCAGACTAACACATTTTACAATCTACTTTTTCTTATTTTTTCTTAAGACAAGGTCTCACTCTGTTAACTGGGCTGGAGTGCAGTGACACAATCGCAGCCAACCGTAGCCGTTACTTCCTAAACTGAAGCGATTCTCCAGTCTCAGCCTCCCAAAGTGCTGGGATTACAAGCATGAGCCCATGGCGTGTGGCCCAATCTACTTTTTCATTTTTTCAGACAGGATCTTGCTCTGTTGTCCAGGCTGGAGAGCAGTGGCATGATTACAGTGCACTGCAGCCTTGAATGCCTGGGTTCAATCGATTCTCGCACTTCAGCCTCCCGAGTATCTGTGGCCATAAACGTTTGCTAGCATGCCTTGCTAATGTTTTCTTTCATTATTTGCAGAGACCAGTTCTCACTTTGTTGCCCAGGCTGATCTTGAACTCCTGGCCTCCAGTGATCCTCCTGCCTCGGCCTCCCAAAGGGCCAGTATTACAGGTGTCAGCCACCATGGCTGGCCAATCTACTTTTTTGACAACTAATTCTTGCACAGGCTGGTGACTACTCAGTAGAAAATTTCAGGTATTTAGTGAGCAGTGATTAAATACTATGAATAAGAATCAAATAGTTCACAATTAAGTAGGAGCAAGAGAAACTAGTCATAAATCATTAATAAACGTCAGATCATGATGAGCTGTATATTAACAATACAAAGGAAGTTCAAAGAGAATACATGGGAAGGAAAATGATCCTAATAAAACAAATATAAAATGAATAATAAGTACCCTGTCAGACAAATTAAACTGGCACCAATACTATTCTCTAACATAACATATACAATCATGGTTACATATATACATATTTGCTGATAACAGTGTGTCAATACACACGAAGAGCCATAAAAATGTTCACAATCTAGCTGGGCGCAGTGGCTCATGCCTGTAATCCCAGGACTTTGGGAGGCCAGGAGTGGGTGGATCATTTGAGGTCAGGAGATCAAGAGCAGCCTGGGCAACAGAGACCCTCACCTGCACACAAAAAATTACCCAGGTATAGTGGCACACGCCTGTGGTCCCAGCTACTCCATGGAAGCTGAAGCAGGAGGATCTCTCGATCCCAGGAGTTCAAGGCTGCAGTGAGCTGTGATTGCAACACTGCACTCCAGCCTGGGTAAAAGAGTAAGATCTTGTCTCTAAATAAGTAACACGAAAAGTGAACCTCCTGCCTTGACCTTTCAAAGTGCTGGGATTACAGGTGGGAGCCAACACGTCCGGTCTAAAACAATTTAAAAATGTGTGTGACATCCCCCAAAAAGCAGTATTTGGCACAAATAAGCACGTCCTAGAGGAATCTGCTCATCTATACTGTTCTTCCTTTTGTCTTTTGTGTCCATGTTTTATTATACAAATCTTACTTTCCCTAAACTCCTCAAAGGAACTATGTCTTCTCCTTGGGATATTCTGCTGTTTTGATCCCCCAGAGTAAACACTTACTTGTCCTCAGCTTTGGTGAAGAGGATCTTATCCTGGGGATTCTTTGCCTTCAGGGAACACACTGGAAGTAACTCTGGGTACATGAAAACCTTGCTTGTGGCCAGGATCCAAGCCACTTGCTTTGGCAAACAGGGAAATTCATTGGCTATAAGAAAATAAATCTCGGATAAATCAGCTTCTAGGAAAAAAGAGGGCTTCAAAAAGCCTGTGAATGCATTTCTGCATTTAGGTAGAGCTGTCCTTATCTAACCTGATTCCCTCCCATCTGCCCACCACTCCCCAAAGAGTTTCCACAGTCTTTCTTCAACTAACATTAAGTCTAAAGGGAGTTCCATTCAAGGGCTATAAAAGTTGACTCTCTTATTCTCTCTTTTTTTTTTTTAAGATGGAGTCTGGCTCTGTCACTCAGGTTGGAGTGCGTGGCGCAATCTCGGCTCACTACAAGCTCTGCCTCCCAGGTTCACGTCATTCTCCTGCCTCAGCCTTCTGAGTAGCTAGGACTACAGGTGCCTGCCACCACGCCCAGCTGATTTTTTGTTATTTTTAGTAGAGACAGGGTTTCACTGTAGACAGGATGGTCTCGATCTCCTGACCTTGTGATCCGACTGTCTCAGCCTCCCAAAGTGCTGGATTACAGGTGTGAGCCACTGAGCCCCACCTCTCTTACTCCTTCTTATGTGTAACACTTTATTCACAAAGTAAAACAAACACTTAAAAAGTACCTAGTAATACCTGTCACATAGTGTATGCTCAAAAATGTTTTACGTCCTTTCTCCTTTAAATCTTTGAAGGATAATAGACCTTCAACAATGCTTTTTTTCTTCCAGGATAAAATTCTAGGCCAGGCATGCTGGCTCATGCCTGTAATCCCAGCACTTTGGGAGGCCGAGGCAGGGGGATCACCTGAGGTCAGGAATTCAAGACCAGCCTGGCCAACATAGTGAAACCCCATTTCTACTAAAAATGCAAAAATTAGCCAGGCATGTTGGCACGCACCTATAATTCCAGCTACTCGAGAGGCTGAGGCAGGAGAATTGTTTGAATTTGGGAGGCAGAGGTTGTAGTGAGCCGAGATCACCTCACTGCACTCCAGCCTGAGTGACAGAGCGAGACCCCATCTTAAAAAAAAAAAAAAAAAAAAACACAAAAAAGATTCCAACTTCTTTAATCTCCCTCACAAATCTGGTATTCCAAATTTTACTTTTATTTGATTCTTACTTAACTTTCATTAAGTTCTCCCAGATTCCTCCTGAGGTTGGGAACAAAAGAACCATAAAAGGAATGAGACAATTCAGTCTCATTCATTTCTCTCTCCCTCTCTCAGTCTCTCACTTTCAGGAACCTCTGCATTTCTAAGACAAAACTACTATATCCATATTTCTCCTTCCCTAAGTGTTATTTTTATATCCCCAGAAGAAAGCAACAGGTCAATAGATGTGTAAGATAATACTATAATTTGGTATTAAATCACATTTTCATTACCATTTTGTATCACTTAATATAGCTATTAAAGTAGTTTGGGATCTGTGTCTATGATATAGTACACTTAAATTCAACTATATTCAATTTAATGATAAGACTCAGGGATTTAAAATAGAATCCAAAGACAAACCCAAATCCAGAACAAACCACAAGTAATTTGCTAAATCAGCAAACAAATCAGAAGCAAATATTTGCTTAAGCAAACAGCAAATATTTTCCAAAAAATACTAAACCAATGCAAGCTAGAATCTAAACTGGCAAATTTTTAAAAAATACTGAATATGGCAAATGTACAATCTCTAACATGCCTAACTTGCAAGACAACATTTCATTCAGAATGGAGACATCACCTATGATAGAATCATTATGGTAAATCAAGTTAGTTGATCTTAATGAAGAGAGTAAAAAGCTAAACATGACCAACTTTACCACCTGACTTTCATCTTTACCAGGCCCCAGTTTATTTTGATCTGACTCCTGATACCCCTCAGATTGCTGCAGTCTAATTCTTAGCACTGAGCCTCATATCTCTACCTCCCATATTCCTATACTGTCCACTGCCTCCATGCCTTACCCAGGCCTAGAGATTATCATGTAATTCTAGAACTCAGATAATGAGTACGAAGGGAGGATAAAAGAGAGAAGGAAGAAATTACAAATGTCCTGTGTCCTCCATTCCTAGGCAAGTATCCTAGGAAGTTATCTATGGGATAAGATTCCACCACCTCTCACCACAAGTAAAAACTTAAAGCTGACACATCTGTCTCCTACCAGTCTTCTTGACAGTTTTATGAGGGCTGCAGTCAATGCTGACATGTGTGCTGAAGTCTTCAATAAGCTGCATAGCTCCCATCAAGTTACAGGGTTGGAACAGGGTCTGAAACTTGGGGTTGTACTGATGGTGAAGGGCGATGGAGCTTTGAGCAAAGGTTCCCAGCTCTTTCTGGGAAAACAGGACACAAGGAAGATCTAAGACAATTCCAGACAATTAATACCAGTAGCCTTCAGAATCTAAATGAGAAGCTGACCTTTCTACTACAGGATAAAAACAGGTAAAAATCATCATGAAGTCTTTCACAATAAACTACTCTGTTAAGATTACGCATGAGTTCTCAAATATTCAGGGATTATATTCTTGTTTTATTTTTAAACTGTTTATCACTAAGGAATACATGGTCTAGCTCCCGAGCTAGAATTAAGAGGCTCAAGAATGAGGACTATTACTTTAATTTATTTACTTTGAGACAAGGTCTCGCTCTGCCCCTCAGGCTGGAGTGCAGTGGCATGATCTCAGCTCACTGCAACCTCCTTCTCCCAGGCTCAAGCCATCCTCCCACTGCTGTCTCCTGAGAAGCTGGGACTATAGGCATACACCTCCACACATAGCTAATTGTTGTATTTTTTGTAGAGACAGGGTTTCGTCATGTTGAGCAGGCTGATTTCGCACTCCTGGGCTTGCAATCTGCCTGACTCGGCCTCTCATAGTACTGCGATTACAGGGATGAGCCACCTCACCCAACCAGGACATTACTTTTAAAACTGTTGTCTTTTGGTCTCAGAATAATGCCTACAACCAAGTACTCCTCATCCTCCTCTGAATACAGTAAGAGATGAAGACATCCTGTTGATCACCAAGTAAGTTTTAGAGTACTAGCAAATGTATTCTTCAAACTCCAAAGACGACTTGTTGAAAAAGCTGAGAGTATTATCATTACCTGTCCAAAAGTCTGAGGCAACTTTTATGAGGTAAAATTTGGTTTTGTTTTTGTGAGACAGATTCCCACTTTGTTACCCAGGCTGGAGTGATGTATAATCATAGCTCAATGTCCCAGGCTCAAGTGATCCTCCTACCTCAGTCTCCCAAGTTGCTGGGACTACAGGCACTCGGCACTATCCCCAGCTAATTTTTTGTTTGTAAGTTTTTTTGTAGAGATGGGGTCTTACTATGTTGCCCAGGCTGGTCTCAAACTCCTGGGCTCAAGCAATCCTCCCGCCTTGACCTACCAAAGTGCTGGGACTACAGGCATGAGACATCACACCTGGCCAAATTTCAAATTTAAAAGCTCAAAATACCTCAAAACGTCATGAGCAAAACTAGCTCTACACATAAAACACTAATATTGAGCGTAATTAATGGATAATGAATTCAACACCTACATGTGTATTTACTTTACTATTTAATTTTTTTTAAAAAAGAACACAGACCGGGTCTTACTATGTTGCCCAGGCTGTTCTTCAACCCCTGGGCTCAAGTGATCCTATCACCTCAGCCTCCCAAAGGCTGGAATTACAGGCGTGAGCCACTAAGCCCAGCCTCAACATCTATGAAACAAATAGCAGTACCAAAAACCTAAGAAGTCAGGGTGGATCTAAAGATGAGGAAGAGGACCCAATAAAAATATCAGGACAGGCCACAGTGACTCATGGCTTTAATCCCAGTACTTTGGGAGGCCGAGGTGGGCAGATCACTTGAGGTCAGGAGTTCTAGACCAGCCTGGCCAACATGGCAAATCCTGTCTCTACTAAAAATACAAAAAAAAATTACCCAGGCGTGGTGGTGCCTGCCTATAGTCCTAGCTACTTGGGAGGCTGAGGCAGAAGAATCACTTGAACCTGGAGGCAGGGGTTGTAGTGAACTGAGATTGTGCCACTGCACTCCATCCTGGGTGAAAGAGCGAGACCCTGTCTCAAAAAAAAAAAAAAAAGAAAAAATTGAATACACTCTTTGTTCTTTCATGTGAATCAGTGGCTTATCTTCACTCAGCAAACATAAGAAACCATAGCAATCAAAAATACCCAAGAGAGAAGAATAACTGTGAGAAATAACCTGCCAAGCTAATTTTATATTCTAGTCTATAGAATTACAGCAATTTGGAAACTTACAAGACATATCCTGGTGCTACTGGCCTCCGGATTGAGACTGGGGTTGCAGGTGGCAAGAAGGTGGATTTGTGTCAAGAGCTGAACATGCTGGGGAGAGAAAGAAAATAATACAGTGATACGTTATGACACTGCCGTTTCAGAAGCCCAGAGAGATTTTTTTTTTCCCCTGGAGACAGAGTCTTGCTCTGTGTGACAGAGCAGCTTGGAGTGCAGTGGTGCAACCATGACTCAATGCCCTCTCAACCTCCTATGCTCAAGCAATCCTTCCACTTCAGCCTCCTAAGTAGCTGGGACCACACTGCCTGGCTATTTTATTATTATTATTATTTTTTAGACAAGAGTCTCACACTGACTTCTGGGCTGGAGTACAGTGGCATGATCTCGGCTCATGGTAACCTATGCCTCCCAGGTTCAAGTGATTCTCTTGCCTCAGCCTCCCGAGTAGTTAGGATTACAGGCGTCTGCTGCTACACCCAGCTAATTTTTTGTCTTAGTAGAGATGGGGTTTCACCATGTTGGCCAGACTTGCTTCGAACACTTGACCTCATGATTCACCTCCCCTGGCCTCCCAAAGTGCTGGGATTACAGGTGTGAGCCATTGTGCCCAGTCTTATTTTTATTTTTTGTAGAGACAGGGTCTCACTCTGTTGTCCAGGCTGCTTTTGAATTCCCCAGCTCAAGCAATCCTCCCACCTCAGCCTCCCAAAATGCTGGGATTACAGGTGTAAGCCACTGCACCCAGCCCCTAGGGAGGCATTAACCACAAGATGTTTGCAACTTTATGACACGTATTTTGCTTTCTGGAAAAAGTATAAGAACAACATAGGATCTTGGCATAAATTTCTCAGACATGTTCCCTCAAACAAAATGACAGAACCACAGGGAGTTTAGCCTCAAAACAGAGGAATTGAGATTACAAAAGGAAAAGGCCGGGCGCAGTGACTCATGCCTGTAATCCTAGCACTTTGGGAGGCCGAGGCAGGTGGATCACGAGGTCAGGAGATCGAGACCATCCTGGCTAACACAGTGAAACCCCGTCTCTACTAAAAATACAAAAAATTAGCCGGGCATGGTGGCGGGTGCCTGTAGCCTCAGTTATTCGGGAGGCTGAGGCAAGAGAATGGCGTGAACCCGGGAAGAAGAGCTTTCAGTAAGCTGAGATCGAGTCATTGCACCCCAGCCTGGGCAACAGAGCGAGACTCCATCTCAAAAAAAAAAAAAGAAAAGAAAAAGAAAAAGGAAAAGGAAAAACACTTTCAGAATAGATTACTGAGGACCCTTTGAAATCTGTAATTCCGAATACCATTAGGGTCCTTATGTGCTCTCCTCCCTGAGCCACAGGATATGAACATGATGACTTCTCAAGCTTCTAACTGTTGTGAAGATACTACAGTTTTAATAGGTAGTAAGGTAACTATCTCTGACATTTACAAAGTTGTTAATTTTGGATTATACCAAAGCCTCAGAGTTAGGCCTTGGTATAATTCAATATTAACATGACCAAGGAAAGTGTTACCTGCTGCATCTGCTGCTGGAGTCTCTTCCTCTGTGCTGGGTCCAGAATCAGGGTCTGATGAACTTCCTTACACTGGGGTTTAACCTCCTCTACCTCCTTCTGCTGTTTGGCTGAAGATTTCTTCATCTTCAGCTGTTCAAATAGTTCCTTTGCTATCTGATGTTGTTCACTTAGTAGGTTGGCCAGTAGTTCCTCAAACCTATCCCAAACAGGGGGATGACTGAATGTGAGTGTTTTCCTAGGTTCACAACACATCCAATTCTTTCCAATGACGAGCAAACAGCCTGAACAATTTTCATTCCCTACTAATCCCCCCATTTCACTTTAGCCAACAGTCAAACTCCCAGCCTTATACAAATCTTTTCCCCGAGTAGTTAGCATGCATGAAGTATGATTCTGTATTACACTCCATGCCGTTCCTCTACAATTCCTCTTCCAAATAATATACGAATGAAGAAAAAAAACAAACATCTAGGGACAGAGAAATATATGGGTAAGAAAGCAGCCAAGGAGCTGGTGGGAACTCATCATTCTCATTTCCTCTCTCATGTACTTGTTACTCTCATCCCAGGTCCAGCTTGTCCCATTATCCTATCCACTCAGGCTGCACTGCCTTGCTATCTTAACAAGTCAAAGACTTTCTAGCATGAAGCAGAAAAGGATATACCAAAATAACTGAAGTACACAGTAGTTCAAACCAACAGAAGCGAGAAGTTAGTTCAAATACTACCCTACTGCTATCCATGAAGGCTATCTTCTTTTGGCCCTTTCAATTCCTCTTCCAAGGTTCCTAACCCTAACTTCCCACTCCTACTCTCCTGAAAGACTATTTGCAGGGCTGGAGCAAAAATTCAAATACCTAGCATGTCAGTTCTATGTATGATTACTGTACCTTTTCTATGTTTACATAGAAAGAAATAAAGGGAGGATAAGATACCTAAGTGATTAAGCACATGCTGATACCCTATGCAACAGGATAAGATCTGCTGAAGTAGCTGTAACAAGCAGGTTATCATATTTCAAGGAATCCCCTACATTACATTACAGCAATAATTAAATGGTAACGTTTTTCAATAGTTTTTGCAGATAAAGATTACCTTTGAGTAAGTTTTCTTTTATAGTATTTACTGTGGGTTTGGGTAGCAGAGTAAAAACCTAAAGACTGTGGGACTGTCTATACAATCTTTACTGACAACTGAAAATTTGAACATTTGTGCTACCACCACTGAAGGAACAAAAGAGCAGAAGCATAAGAAAGGAGAAAATGGAAACATAGCCTGCACTTAGTTTTAATAAATATTATTTAGATAACTGATAACGGAAGCCCCAGAGATTTTGTTTTGACTATCTTTTTCTCCTCTCTCTTCCTCATTGTGTTTTAAGATTTTTTTTTTTTTTTTTTTTTTTTTTGAGACAGAGTCTCGCTCTGTCTCCCAGGCTGGAGTGCAGTGGCCGGATCTCAGCTCACTGCAAGCTCCGCCTCCCGGGTTTATGCCATTCTCCTGCCTCAGCCTCCCCAGTAGCTGGGACTACAGGCGCCCGCCACCTCGCCCTGCTAGTTTTTTGTATTTTTTAGTAGAGACGGGGTTTCACCATGTTAGCCAGGATGGTCTCGATCTCCTGACCTCGTGATCTGCCCGTCTCGGCCTCCCAAAGTGCTGGGATTACAGGCTTGAGCCACCGCGCCCGGCCCTTAAGATGTTTTTACTATCTATGGACTTACAGAATCCAGGATTTCTAGTTAAAGATTAAAACAGGTTTGTATTTGCAATCAAAAGAGAAGCAGCAGCGGCCCAAGTACAGTCATGTGCCACATAATGTTTGAGTCAATAATGAACCACATATTCAGAGGCTGCTCCATAAGATTACAGTACCTTTTCTATGTTTACATACATACGTACTCACCGTTGTGTTACAACTGCCTACAGTGTTTAGTACAGTACAGTAACACGCTGTACAGGTTTGTAGCCTGGGAGCAATAGGTACGCAGTAGGTTAAACCATTTAGGTTTATGTAAGTACATTCTACGAAGTTTACACAATGATGAATCATTTAATACATAATGACGAATCGTTTAATGATAGATTTCACAGAGGGTATGACCATGAGATGATATATGACTATATTCCATTGAATACCAGAAGGTAACTGAATTCTAACAGGAATTTTAAATTAGTTCTACACTTTCCAAATTTTAAGAAGTTATAAAGAGTTGATCAGCGAAACCAAAATGTTTATTAATCAAATCCCATTATACATTCCCAGGATGAATGGTTCCATTCTGCTATACCAGAATTTTGTTCTATGAACTATAAATTAAAATAATGGGTCAAATACTGACTTAGCAATCTTAAGGTTTTTGATGTAGTTGTATTGTTATATTTGTTGTAATGGAGAATGACTAGTAAGTCTAGTTTTTAGACATTGGTTGGCATATCTTATCTTTTTTCACTAAACTGGAAAATCCTTAAAGGTTTAGCTTTCAGATGGATCTCAAACTCTCTGCTTAGTAATGCTGTTAAGTTATAACACAGGACTAATTAGAGGGTCTATTCTCTTTGCTTTGTTCCACTTACGGCACAAAATGCATCCTGACCTGTTGCCATCCACCTAATGATTATATGCTGTTACAATAGAATAAAGTGCAGATGCAAATCCACCAGAAAATGAAAAAATTAAAGCCTCTACTTTCTGGATGCTGTAACTCAAGTGCCAACTTCAGGCAAAAAGGTCAGCACATACGTTTCAGACTCCTTACTGCAGGTGCTTCAGGGTTTGCTCCACTAATGCCTAGGTGACTAACAAAGTTTCAGTCACATTTAGCAGATATTAATGGCACATAAAAAGAACGAAAGGGACAGACTCGATATTATAATATCGGGTAGTTTGTGTGTCTGGCCACATAAATTCCTACATACCTCTCCAGCACCACTCAACTGGAGAAGTGGATATGGATGCCAGCTACTGTTTTTTCTCCCTTCCCAAACAGATACAGCTGGGCCTACAGCTGCACTGCCCCATACCAAGGAGACTTCACTTGACACCTAACTCCTGACAGGACTCTGCATCCTTACCTCAGTAACAGAAGCTGGTTGGGGATGAAAAATTGTTAACTGCAACTTCTGAAAACCTTTTCAGAAATAAACTATTTCTCTATTCCAAATCTCAAGATCTTTCAACTAGCCTACCGTAGAGCTTGAGGAGTGTTAAAGTTAGGTCGAGGCTCAGCCACACGCTCCTCCTCTTCTGGGCCGTCATCTTCCATGTTGGAGAATCCCATCTCATCTTGGAACTGTGGGCAAAGGGAAGGGAGGGTTTTCCTGGGGAATGGGCTTCTCAATGTTGCTCCAGTATTGGGAAAGAAAAGTGAAAAGTATAAACAAGACTTTAATAATGCTGGCACCCAGAAAGAGCCTACATCAGAACCTTTCTTACTTCAGGACTCCCACAAACCCACATTTGGAAGGACTATTATGCCGGGAAAGAAGTCACTCAACCAGTCACCTTGTATCAGTATGGACAGAGCTAGAGTAACTCAAAATGATCAATCTCTTCAGAAATATCTTTTCAGACAAAATTATGGAAAAGGTAATTATTTGTGTGCAAAATACTTTAGTTGGCAATCTTTAAGGACACACCAAATGACAGTAGGGGAAGTCATCAAAAGTTTTCAAGGGACCAGATATGCTGGCTCACACCTATAATTCCAGCACTTTGGGAGGTCGAGGCAGGAAGATTACTTGAGCCTGTGAGTTCCAGAACATAGCGAGACCCTGTCTCTACAAAAAAGCAAAAGAATTAGCTGGGCCTGTAGGTGCGTGCCTGTAGTCCCAGCTACTCAGGAGACTTAGATGAGAGAATTGCTTGAGCCCTGGAGGTCAAGGCTGCTGTGAGCTGAGATTTCACCACTGTATTCTCCACAGCCTGGGTGACAGAGCAAGACTTTTGCTCAAAAAAAAAAAAAAAAAAAAGGCTTCAAGGAAAATTTTAATAACAATAACCTACATGTGGATAATCAAGAGTCTAGTAGTTAGCAAATGTCCCTTGTCATTATATTCTTTCCCAGGCAGACTAAAAGGAGAATTGGTTTAGTCCCTCTTCTAGAGGGAGCATCACAGAGACCAAAGGACACATTTTGTTGGAGAACCAATTTACAATCCCATGTTCTCACTTGAGGATCACTACTCACAGTTTCAAACAGATCTTCCATCAGTTCATTTGCTTCCTTTTCTGCAAAAAAGCCAAACAGCATGTTGTTCGTATAAATTAGATTCATTTTACAATAAGGAGGAATTCCACGTAGACAATGTATGACATTTTCAACAAGGCATCTGACAAATTCTTCATATTTATCCTTATTCTTTTTTGAGACAGGGTCTCACTATGTCACCTAGGCTAGAGGGCAGTGGCTTGATCTTGGCTCACTGCAATCTCTGCTTCCCAGGCTCAAGCAATGTTCCCACTTCAACCCTCCAAGTAGCTGGGATCACAGGAGTGTGCTGCCATGCCCAGCTAATTCTTCTATATTTTGTAGAGATGGGTTTTCCCCATGTTGTCCAAGCTGGTCTTGAACTCCTGAGCTCCAGTGATCCATCCACCTTGGTTTCTCAAAGTGCTGGGGTTACAGGCTTGAGCCACAACGCCCGGCTATCCTTAATTCATTTGTTCAAAAACATTTATTGAGTACTTGCTATGTTTCAATCCCTGTTTTAGATGCTTGGGATATATGAGAGAATGAGAGAGAGAGAGAGAGAGTTCTAATTTCATGAAGCTTAAATTCTAATAGGAAGACGACAAAAGAAAATGTGAGCTAGATGATTCTTTTTTTTTTTTTTTTTGAGATGGAGTTTTGCTCTTGTTGCCCAGGCTGGAGTGCAATGGCACAATTTCAGCTCACTGCAACCTCCGTCTCCCGGGTTCAAGCAATTCTCCTGCCTCAGTCTCCCAACTAGCTGGGATTACAGGCATGCACCACCACGCCCAGCTAATTTTGCATTTTTAGTAGAGATGGGGTTTCTCCATCTTGGTCACACTGGTCTTGAACTCCTGACCTCAGGTGATCCACCCGCCTTGGCCTCCCAAAGTGCTGGGATTATAGGCGTGAGCCACCACGTCTGGCCCGATGATTTTATAAGTAGATGGCCTATCCAAACCGTCACAATGCTGAATGGAATCAAGAGACAATGCTGAATGGAATCAGCCTGGGCAAAATGTCAACATATCTCTAAAAAAAAATTTATTTGGGCTTGGTCGCACACGCCTATAGTCCCAGATACTTGAGAGGCTGAGGTGAGAGAATCTCTTGATTCCTAGAGGCAGAGGTTGCAGTGAGCCAAGACCGTGCCACTGCATTCCAGCCCAGGCGACAGAGCAAGACACTGTCTCAAAAAAAAAAAAAGAGAGAGAGAGTCAGAGACGAGTTTCCAACAGTGTTTCATAGGGCCCTATCTTTGGACCTGACCTATTTAAGAACTCCATCAGTGAGTTAGAAGACCAAGAGAACATACTTAACAAATCTGTAGATGATGTAAAGCTGTAGAGCTGAAAGGGACTGCCAATGCAATTGATGGAAAATTCAAAATTACATTTTCTCAAATCAACTGGATGCAACACGAGGATAAATTTAAAGTTCTACGTTGAGGATTATTATTATTATTATTATTATTTTTAATAGAGCCAGGGACTTGCTATGTTGCCCAGGCTGGTCTCGAACTCCTGGGCTCCAGTGATCCTCCCACCTCATCCTCCCAAAGTGCTGGGATTACAGACGTGAGCCACCCCCCTTGGCAAGATCTTATATGTGTATTCAAGATACTACACGACTCATTAAGTCTCTAGATGAAAACCAGAATCTCTAAATATAGTTTGACAGTGCCCAATGACAGACTAAATGAGAAATTAGGAAGCAGCTTGATCTTTACTTCCTCAGAGATCTTTGTTCTGAGTTCTGACTCTTGTTCTATAAATTTTCAAGGTTGAAATGATTATCATGTTAATGGGTAAAGAACTTCAAATCTTTGGATATTTCTTTTTTTTTTTTAACTTTTATTCATTTGTTTTACCTTATGTGTTCCTCTACAATGGATATCTAGGAAGGTAATGACCATTCTAGCCATCTAGCATTCTGGTTCTTGATATCATGTAAAATGAGCGTTCTGATCTCTGACACACAAAGCCATTTAGAAGATAAAAAACAGACATTTTTTCAACAATCATTTTACTTTTGTCTCTACATCTACATACTCTACATGTTAGAGTTTTTGTTTTTGTTTTTTTGAGACGGAGTCTCGCTCTGTTGCCCAGGATAGGGTGCAGTGGTGCAATCTCAGCTCACTGCAACCTCTGCTTCCCAGGTTCAAGTGATTCTCCTGCCGCAGGCTTCCTGAGTAGCTGGGATTACAGGCACCTACCACAACACCTGGATAATTTTTTGTATTTTTAGTAGAGACAGGGTTTCATCATGTTGGCCATGTTGGTCTCCAACTCCTGACCTCAGGTGATCCACCCGCCTCAGCCTCCCAAAGTGCAGGGATTACAGGCATGAGCCACCGTGCCCAGCCGAGTACTTTGATTCTTAAAGGAGGATTTAATCCCCTGATATCCCAAAGGACAAACTATCCAGTGGAATTCCTGGCGAAAACAAAGGCACATAGTGTCTTTTCCTCAGAGGAAAGACATTTTTGTCAACAGAAGAATTTTGCTCTTCTGGGCGTGGTGGCTCACACCTGTAATCCTAGCACTTTGGGAGGCTGAGCGTGGTGGATCACCTGAGGTCAGGAGTTCAAGACCAGCCTGGCCAACCTGGTGAAACCCCATCTCTACTAAAAATACAAAATTAGCCAAGCGTGGTGGCTAACGCTTGTAATCCCAGCTACTCGGGAGGCTGAGGCAGGAGAATTGCTTGAACCCGGGAGTCGGAGATTGTAGTGAGCCGAGATTGCGCCATTGCACACCAGCTTGAGCGGAAAGAGTAAAACTCCATCTCAAAACAAAAACAAAAACAAAAAAAATTGATTTGCTCTACCAGAAAAATAATTATATTTCAGGAATTCCTTCAGGAATCCTATACCAGTACTGAAAGATCCTAGATTGGAAAATGAAAATGCCCAAATTATTAAGTCCTGAGATAGAGGAGCAGGGATCTTGTTTTGTCCATTACTGTATCTTAGTACCTAGAATAGTGCTTGGCACATAATAAGCACTAAATACATACATGGCAGTCTTGTTTCTGAACCAAAATAAGGTGGTTTAATGAAAGAGATGGGTTTGGCCAGGTGCGGGGGCTCACACCTGTAATCTCAGCACTTTGTGAGGCCAAGGCAGGTGGATTACTTGAGGTCAGGAGTACGAGACCAGCCTGGCTACTGGCCAACATTGTGAAAGCCTGTCTCTACTAAAAATACAAAAATTAGCCAGGCGTGGTAGTGCGTGCCTATAAACCCAGCTGTCAAGAGACTGAGGCAGGAGAATCACTTGAATCCAGGTGGCAGAGGCTACAGTGAGTCGAGATCATGCCACTGCATTTCAAACTGAGCTAGAGAGCAAGACTCCGTCTCAAAAAAAAGAGAGAAAAGAGATGGTTGGTCCTACTTTAAAGTACACTGGACTTCTAAAACACAAGTGAAATACTGATCAGCTTTAAAAAGAGAACTGTCATAACTACCTCAATTTAGTTCCAAGACTTAGGCGTCGCCACCAAGGTAACATTAACACAGTAAGAAGGCTATTCCAGTTTATTTTGGAGAAAATCTTTGATTTGGTAAGCAGGTAAAAATTTTGGCTGGGCATGCTGGCTCAGGCCTGTAATCCCAGCAAACTGGGAGGCTGAGACAGGAAGACGGCTTGAGGCCAGGAGTTCGAGACCAGATTGATCTACATAGCAAGACCTGGGCCAGGTGCAGTGGCTCACTTCTGTAATTCCAGCACTTTGGAAGGCCGAGGTGGGTGGACGACTTGAGGTTAGGAGTTCGTGACCAGCCTGGCCAACGTGGTGAAACCCTGTCTCAACTAAAAATACAAAAATCAGCAGGGCGTGTTGGCATCCCAGCTATTTGGGAAGCTGAGGCAGGATAATCACTTGAACCTGGGAGGTGGAGGTTGCAAGATTGCGCCACTGTACTCCAGCCAGGCGACAAGAGTGAAACTCCCAAAAACAAAAACAAAACCATAGCAAGACCTAATCGCTATTAAAAAAAATAAACTATATAAATATACATGCACATATATACAGACTACACACACATATCACATGTACGTTTTGAGAAAAATAACACCATGAACCTACTACCCGTTAAAAGTTTAGAGAAAATACTAAACTTCACAAATTTACATAGCATTCTTACACAGGGGCCATGTCAATAGAGAGAAAGGACTAACAGACCATTTTTCCTAAAACTTCTCCATTATCTCACTGAATCCTATAATCTGTCCTATTAAAACACCTTTTTGAATTTCGTGCTCTTTTTGTGTGTGTGTGTGTGAGACAGAGTGTTGCTCTGATGCCCAGGCTGGAGTGCAGTGGTGTGATCTCAGCTCACTGCAACTTCCCCGTCCCAGTTCAAGCAATTCTTGGTTCCCTAGTAGCTGGGACTACAGGTGCACTCCAACACATGCGGCTAATTTTTTGTATTTTAGTAGAGACGGGGTTTCACCATGTTGCCCAGGCTGGTCTTGAACTTCTGAGCTCAGACAATCCGCTCACCTCATCCACCCAAAGTGGTAGGATTACAGGCATGAGCCACCCCACCTGACCAATTTCTTGTTCTTTTAAAAGTACAGTAATTATTTTTAATTTCTAGTACTCAATTAATGGGTAGTCTGTCAAATAGCTACTGGATTTTACATCAGGAGGGCTTCCTACATGTATGTATACCCCAAAATGACATTAAGACCTTTTTACATAAACTCACTGTGGAAATATATCCCAAAACAGGTAAGGAATACAAATGATGTTTGCTTTCTTTTCAAACCAACAGTTCCTTTATACAAAAACACCAGCTGATACAAAACATATTTTTTTAAAGTACAAAGTTCCATACAGAGTGTAAACACTTTACGGTTATTCCTAAGAATAAGTAGTGACAAAAAGTCTTTGCAACAGGGTTATAAAATTTAAACTTCTAGGAATATGTTTCCCTCTTCCTTGTCCTTTTGAGAGCTGCCACCATCATACAATTCACATCATCTCTCCAACCACAGAAAAGTAGCATCTCTTAAAGCACAGAGACCATATATTAATCTTTGTGTCTCCTGCATAGGCTTAACTCAGTGTTTGTTATAACTAAGCTAAACTCCAAGACAGGAGCTTCAGATCACCTCAGGCCCAATCCAAAACTGAAAAAAAGGCGCTTCTCAGAGTTTGAGAACAAAAAGATACTGACAAAGAACAAAGCCATAGATACTTGTGCTACATTAGCTTCCCCTTTTACCAAATACAGAATTGTTTACTAACACTGCAGAAATAAGTTTGCAGACGATAAAAAGAATACATAAAAAACATAGATCCTAAAGTTCTACTGTCAACATGTTCAAATACTATCATAGACTCCTTCACCTTAAACTCATACTAACATCCACACACCCAAACAAAGAAAATGAAAGGTTTTCAAATGAGACCTAAATATAAATTGGCTCTATTTCATTACACTTTAAGTTCCTAAAATCATATGTATAAATCATGTGATTGTGCTTATGCTCATCTTCTAACTTGAGGGCCCAGTGTCTTTCATCAGATTCTCAGAAGGATAAATGACCCCCCCCAAAACTTTTAAGAACCACTAATCTAGCCTATCAAGAAACATCCCATTTTCCAGAAGAATACAGTTAAGTTGGCTTAGTTCATGCATTCTTCCCTCATATTCACAGAGGAGATTCTTACTATATGAAATCAATTTTTCAAAGGATTTCTTCAGCCCAGCCAAGTTCCAACATCCACAGGTACATATATTAACAATCACCAGAACCCAAAAACAGTTCTCTCATTTTAATTCCACACTGCTCACTCAGTATCTACCACTGTCAAAACAATTCCCCTCATATTGCATCCAAGCTATTTACAGAGACACCTTGATTATCCTCACCCCAAGGCATGGACGATTTATTGAACAGGCAGTCAACAAATATTTGTTGAATGAATGAAAAAGGATCCTTCCTCCCACAGATTTCAAGTTAAGCTGTCAGCACCCATGCAGCTGCTCTGGTAGAAGTTAAGCCGTGAAAGCCTTCTCTCCCTCACACATACAATCTCAAGTGTCAGAAATGCTCTGCTTCCCCCATAAACAAAATAAGATAGCCATGGATATGCATTTCATACAGGTCAGACTGGGCAAGGACATCTACTTTCCACATACATATCTGACACCATCGGCCTCCTCCAAATACAATCCAACCAGTCATATGTGCTCCTATCTTTTCAACATACTCAGATTTGCCGACAAAGACTTCCTGAGGCACCATGGTATGCTGAATATACTGCTGCAGTAGTAGTGAAAATATGGGAGTTACAGTCTCAACTTTGTCACCAATTTAACATGCGGCCTTGGAGAAGTTCTCTCCTTATGCCTAAATTAACTATTTTGTAAAATGGAAGAAAGTATCCTACCATTTTCACAGATTTAGTATCACAAAGAAATTGAAAGCGCTTTCTTATTGTATTGTAAACTATTACTATAAACCCGCGACAACAAATAAGGCCACCCATTCTTTACAGCTTTGTAGCAATGATTCTGTTAAAGATATTTTGGGCCTTCACATTTACACAACTCACTCTAACCAAAGGCACAAACTATTCTTAAGACCACAACTGGCTATGCCAAGTTTCTCCCCTCCATGACCTCACAGACACATGCTGTATAGAACACTACCATTGCCACTCTTTCCCAACAAGTAACTAGGGGCTCCCAATTCCTAAAATACACACACATATCAACCTGCAAGGAACCTCCCAACATTTATTCAAGAAATAAGCTAACTTATAAGGGGAACTCCATTACACTTACACAAATAAAGGCAAACTCTTCCGGAAACACTTTCCATCCTCGCATACACACACCAACACAGCCGCTACACATCAACAGACCATCTGTCTTCTAGACCAAAAACACCTCTTTCCATGGAAAAACTAATCAGTGACATTTATTAAACTTACAACACTGAGATCATCCTGCCGTTCCTACGTACCATTCAACGCGGCAGGGACACCACAGACCTTGTCACACAGGTAAACTCCCCTCTCAGGATCGTGTCCTCGACCACTCTTATCCCTTAATTAAACACACACAAACTGGACTATGGGGGAGGCTCCGATCATGCCTACAAACACAAACTAACCTGTCAGGGGCACACACGACTCCGCCTCCACTCGCTTACTTTCCAGCCCCCTCCGGGAGTCCGCCTGTCAGGGACACCCCTTCACCCCGCCTGGAGGGACTTCCCGGTAGGCTCAGGATCCCCCTCCCCGCTCTCCCCTCCCCCATCTTCACCACTAAGCTCTCCCGGAGGTCCAGGTCCGGGAGATGACAGTGGCTCCCAGGAAGTCCAGGATTCGATCGCTGAGAGAATGCTTAGGCCCGAAGGCCTGCCCAAATCGTTCTACTCACCATGTCGGAGGCCGAGGCCGAGAGCGACGAGAGTGCAGGGAAGTGGGGAAGAGGGGGTGGCCGCCAGGCTCCTCCGCTTCCCTGGGTCCACGGCGGATCCCTCCCGCTTGTCAGGAGGCGGCCAGCGGGTAAGCCGACTGGCGGAAATGCGAGAGAGAAGGGAAAGGTGGAGGCTAACGGGGGCAAACTGAGGGGAGGCGGGTCCCGCAACCGAGACTGGGATCGTCTCCCCTCCGCAAAGCGAACCCAAAATGGCGGCGGAGGCAGCAGAGTGGCGGCGGTGGCGGCAGCTGCTCCTCCAGATGGAGGGAGCGAAGGGCGCCTAGAGGCCCCCCAATCTCCCACTCCTCCCTCCTCGCGTTCTTCCCCACCGTCCCCCGCTCCGCCCGACTCCGGCCGCGTAGCGCGCACGCCCGCCCGCAAGCGTACGAGTGTCTACCGGCTAGTCGCTGGCTGCTCCCACCAACCACCACCTTCGGCTGCCCAGCGCGCCAGCCAACCCGTACGCGCTCACCCACGGGAACCTCCTCGCCCAGTCCCCCATTCCCCCTCAGGCCCTGTCAAGCCGCCTCCGGCGCAGACCCTCACGCGTACCTTCAGCGGCGCAAGCCTAAGCCTCTTCCACCTTCTCTTCCCGCTCCCACGGCCACCAACCGCCGCCAAAGCAGCCGCTGCCAGCACCCCCGCAACCCCCAACCATCGCGCGTGCGCCTTCCACAGTCCCCACCGTGGGACTGTTCCATTCCTGTCGGCTGCAGGGGCAGGAGAGGAAGGGGCCGGCAAAGCGAGTCTGGCTTGCCGTTTGACTGGAATTGCCAGGGTGGCGGGCCGAGTCCCACGACAACCTACCTCCCTGGGCTCGTTCCCGCCACGCTGCGGCTCGCCTCCTCCTCCACGGGACCCCGGCGATCGGATGGAGGGCTGCCTAGCGCCCCTCTGCGGGTAGGTAGTTGGAGGCCGCGGCGGCTGCGCGTCGAGTCGTTTCCGGCCGGATGACCCGAGCCTTTTACGCAGTCGCAGGACGGGCGCTTTGGTGCCGGCCTCAGGCAGTGTGTGTCAGTTGTCTGGTCTGGAGAACTAGTCCTCGACTCACGGTAAGGGAGTGGACCGGCACGGGGGATGTATCGCTGAGGGAAAGGAGCGGGACTCCGGACCTCCAGGAGGTAGGGAGTGAGGCCGGTAGGACCGGCGCGCCTCCGTGGGGATTCCTCCCGGGCGCTGCTTTGCCAACCTGGGACCCGAGGAAGATCGGCCTGGTGATCTGCTTGTTGTTAACCCGCCTCGGATTTCTCGAATTTCACACCAGTGTCCATATGCGATTATGTTTGTTTGCCCTTGACGCGCTACTTATGGATAGTACTTCTTCAGCCTCGTTAGATAGCCTGGTTATAGAGGATGAAGAAACCATGTGCTTCTCATTCAGTTCTGGACTCAGTCTCCCTTGTTTTCAGCAAGCTATTTTTCTTAGTTCCTTGTCAAAAAGTGTACATGAAAATTAGGCAACTAAAGGCCGGGCGCGGTGGCTCAAGCCTGTAATCCCAGCACTTTGGGAGGCCGAGACGGGCGGATTACGAGGTCAGGAGATCGAGACCATCCTGGCTAATACGGTGAAACCCCGTCTCTACTAAAAAAATACAAAAAAACTAGCCGGGCGACGAGGCGGGCGCCTGTAGTCCCAGCTACTCGGGAGGCTGAGACAGGAGAATGGCGTGAACCCGGGAGGCGGAGCTTGCAGTGAGCTGAGAGCTGGCCACTGCACTCCAGCCTGGGCGGCAGAGCCAGACTCCATCTCAAAAAAAAAAAAAAAAAAAAAAAAAGAAAATTAGGCAACTCCAAACATGCCTCCAGGGTTGGTGTGTGAAATAATAAGATAGGGCTGGGCGCGGTGGCTCACGCCTGTAATCCCAACACTTTGGGAGGCCGAGGCGGGTGGATCACAAGGTCAAGAGATCGAGACAATCCTGGCCAACATGGTGAAACCCCCGTCTCTACTAAAAATACAAATATTAGCCGGGCGTGGTGGCGGGCGCCTGTAGTCCCAGTTACTCGGGAGGCTGAGGCAGGAGAATTACTTGAACCCGGAAGGCGGGGTTGCAGTAAGTTGAGATTGCACCACTGCACTCCAGCCTGGGCGACAGAGCAAGGCTCTGTCTCAAAAAAAAAAAAAAAGAAACTTTTTTCACTACATCACATTGTTTTCGTAGTAAAATTTCTCATCAGCAGCATAACTGTGTGTCAAAGAAGAAAAGAGCCTTTAATGAAATTGCACTACACCAGTGTACAGGGAGAGTTACTTACATATGGTCTCTGTGTTCAAGTAACTTTCAATAACTATACTGATTAATGAATTGTCAGCTACATATAAGCAAATGAGATAGGATTCTGTTCTTTTGTGACTGTAAGAGCATACCAGAAATTAAAATATATTAAATGCTCAATAAAATGAATGAACAAACTCTGAATTATTTGAACCAACGAAGATAGAATAATGGTTTCCCCAAGGATATTCACTTCTTAATCCCTGAAGCCTGTGAATATGATATGTTACATGACAAGGGAAAAATCGGGATGCAGAGGGAATTAAGGTTGCTAATCAGCTGACATTAAACTAGGGAGATTATCCAGGAGCCAGCGCTCCGCAGTGGCCCTCTTCAGGTTTACTTCTGTAGCTGCCCATGCTTGTGTTCCTTTTCAGAAAGGCAGTAGCTGAAAAGCACAGAAGCTGCCAGCGCCACAGAATTCCCATCAAGCCCTGTTTCTTCACGTTGGAGTACTTGTGGTAATACCTGTAGTAACCTCTTTGAACGCTCCAACAGTGCCTTCTTGTGTGAGATTACGCATTAATATTTAGTTTGGCAGTTCCACTAGTTTGACATCCAGGAGTTTCTTCTCCTTCACTGGTACAGTTGACTCCATCTTGGGGTCCTGGTCTGATATAAACTTTTAAAATGAGGTTTCAGGCTGGGCACAGTGGCTTATGCCTGTAATCCCGACACACTGGACAGCTGAGACAGGAGGATTACTTGAGCCCAGGAGTTAAAGACCAGCCTGGTCAACATAGCAGGACCCCATCTCTACAAAAAATAAGAAAATTTGGCTGGGCCATGGTGGCATGCCCAGGAGTTTGAGGCTACTGTGAGCCGTGATCACACCATTGCACTCCAGCCTGGGCAAGAGAGCGAGACCGTATCTCTAAAATAAAATAAGGTTTAAAATATTAAAAAAATTTTTTTTTAATTTCTATTTTTAGAGACCTGCTCTCACTATGTTGGCTAGGCTAGAGAGTAGCTCCTGTGCTCAAGGGATCCTACCACTGCCTCAGCCTCCTCAGGAGCTGGGACTACAGGTGTGCGGAACTTTTTTTTTTTTTTGAGACGGAGTCTCGCTTTGCCACCCAGGCTGGAGTGCAGTGGCCGGATCTCAGCTCACTGCAAGCTCCGCCTCCCGGGTTCACGCCATTCTCCCGCCTCAGCCTCCGGAGTAGCTGGGACTACAGGCGCCCGCCACCTCGCCCGGCTAGTTTTTTGTATTTTTAGTAGAGACGGGGTTTCACCGTGTTAGCCAGGATGGTCTCGATCTCCTGACCTCGTGATCCACCCGTCTCGGCCTCCCAAAGTGCTGGGATACAGGCTTGAGCCACCGCGCCCGGCCTTTTTTTTTTTTTTTTTTTTTGAGGCGGAGTCTCGCTCTGTCGCCCAGACTGGAGTGCAGTGGCGCCAGTGGCGCAACCTCGGCTCACTGCAAGCTCCGCCTCCCGGGTTCACGCCATTCTCCTGCCTCAGCCTCCCGAGTAGCTGGGACTACAGGCGCCCGCCACCTCGCCCGGCTAGTTTTTTGTATTTTTAGTAGAGACGGGGTTTCACCATGTTAGCCAGGATGGTCTCGATCTCCTGACCTCGTGATCCGCCCGTCTCGGCCTCCCAAAGTGCTGGGATTACAGGCTTGAGCCACCGCGCCCGGCCCTTTTTTTTTTTAAGATAAAATTTACTGGAGTATGGTCAGGGTTTACATTTGACAAGTTATGGCAACTGCTATGTTGTAACAGTCTATAAATGAGTTTTTTATTTAATGAGGGAAGAAATTTGAGATTTTTGTTTGGATACAGGTTGAGTTTTTCTTTTTTTTAATGAAAATGTTTGGGAACAAGTATTTTGGATTTGAGGGTTTTTTTATTTTGGAATATTTCCATTATACTTACTGGGTGAACAACCCAAATATGAAAATATGAAATCTCAAATGTTAGCATGAACACCTTAATAAAGTTAGGACAGTATTTTATAAACATTATTAATATTGCTAATTGTTAACATTAGAAATGAAAATCAAGAAAGGTAATTATCTGCAACATCATCACCCAGAAATACCAATTGTGCTGGTATATTTTTTCCTTTAAGTTTTTATCTTTATGCATCGCCACATCAGAACCATAATGTAAATATACAGTTGGATTGAGGTCAGTACCTCATGGGTGTACTATTGAGCCTTGTAATTCTAGGATGTTAACCCTGGTCATATGTATACACTTAACATGCATTTGTGAAGTTTTTTGAAACTTCTCAAATACAGCCTGGAGTCCAATTTGCTGAAGAGTATCTAGAATATCCACTACCCTAAGAAGCAATCATAGTCCCTTCCATGGTAGTTTAAGTTTTAAATTGTCCACTGTTCTAAGTAGCGTGATGAAATTTTGCACCACCCTGTCCTGGATGTGAATCAACATAACCATGCTGTATGTGCTACCCGTCGGTTAGTCATTGACATCATCTGCTTTTGACATCCAACTGTGGACATTGGCATGACTCAATGATTCAGGATCACCCAAAACAGATGATCTCCCTTAGGCATAGTCAGAAGGTCCAGAAGATTGATAGTAGATGAACACTATATCACATCAGTGAGTGCCTAAGTCACTCACTTTATCTTATCTTGTAAATGTTTTGTCATTTCACATCAACACGAGAAGGATGAGCACAGTTCAATGAGATATTTTGAGAAAGAGACCACATTCACATAACTTTTATTATGGTATGTTGTTCTAGTTGTACTATTTTCTTTCCATCCCCCTGCCCCGCCCCCGCCCCCACCCCCGAGACGGGGTCTCACTCTGTCGCTCAGGCTGGAGTGCAGTTGCTTGCTGCAACCTCAGCTCGCTGCAACCTCCCCTTCCTGGGTTCAAGCAATTTTCCTGCCTCAGCCTCCCCAGTAGCTGGGATTACAGGTGTGCGCCATCATGCCCGGTTAATTTGTTGTATATTTAGCAGAGACGGTTTCACCATATTAGTCAGGCTGGTCTCGAACTTCTGACTTCATGTGATCCACCCACCTCAGCCTCCCGAAATGCTGGGATTACAGGCATGAGCTTCTGTGCCCAGCCCAGTTCTACTATTTTTTTTTTTTTTTGAGACGGAGTCTCGCTCTGTCGCCCAGGCTGGAGTGTAGTGGTGCCATCTCGGCTCACTGCAAGCTCTACCTCCTGGGTTCACGCCATTCTCCTGCCTCAGTCTCCTGAGTAGCTGGGACTACAGGTGCCCACCACCACGCCCAGCTAATTTTTTTTTTTTGTATTTTTAGTAGAGACTGGGTTTCACCGTGTTAGCCAGGATGGTCTTGATCTCCTGACCTCATGATCCGCCTGCCTCGGCCTCCCCAAGTGCTGGGATTACAGGCATGAGCCACTGAGCTCGGCCTGTTCTACTATTTTCTTACTGGCTATTGTTGTTCGTCTCCTACTGTGCAAAATTTATAAATTAAACTTGATTATAGGTATATACCTATAGGAAAAAAATTGTGTGTGTGTGTGTGTGTGTGTGTGTATTTAGTGATCAGTACTCTCTATGATTTTAGGCATCCCCTGGGAGTCCTGCAGTGGCTCTCCCAAGGATAAGGGGGACTACTGTATTTCCTTCTTTCTTGCTTTCTCCATTATAGAAGAGCTAAGAGGGCTTTAAAAACTGGGGAGGTTTAAAAAGTGTATATTCAGCTGGACTCAGTGGTTCATGCCTGTGATCCCTGCACTTTGGGAGGCCGAGGTGGGTGGATCATCTGAGGTCAGGAGTTCGAGACCAGCCTGGCCAACATGATGAAACCTTGTCTCTACTAAAAATACAGGCCGGGCACGGTGGCTCACGCCTATAATCCTACCACTTTGGGAGGCCGAGGCGGGTGGATTATCTGAGGTCAGGAGTTCAAGACCAACCTGGCCAACATGGTGAAACCCCATCTCTACTAAAAATGCAAATATTAGCAGGGCGTGGTGGCACACCCCTGTAATCCCAGCTACTCGGGAGGCTGAGGCAGGAAAATTGCTTGAGCCCGGGAGGCAGAGGTTGCAATGAGTGGAGATCGTGCCACTGCACTCCAGCCTGGCCAACAGAGCGAGACTCTCTCAAAAAAAAAAAAAAATACAAAAAGTTAGCTGAGCTTGGTGGCACATGTCTGTAATCCTAGCTACTCAAGAGGCTGAGGCTAGAAAATCGCTTGAACCTGGGTGGTGGGAGTTGCAGTGAGCTGAGTTGGCGCCACTGTACTCCAGCCTGGGCAACAAGAGCAAAATTCCGTCTCAAAAACAAAAAAAGAATTGTAAACTACCTGCATAATTTCTACCAAAACCACCTAGAGGTATAAGACTGAGAGCTTTGCTGGACGTGATGCTCACACCTGTAATCCCAGGAGTTTGGGAGGCCAAGGTGGGAGGATTGCTTGAGATCAGGAGTTGAAGACCAGCCTGGGCAACATCGACCTCATCTCTATTAAAAAAAACTAAAAAATTAGCTGGCCATCGTTGTGTATCCCTGTAGTCCAAGGTTGTCCAACCCATGGCTTGCACGTTGCATGCGGCCCGGGACGGCTTTGAATGAGGCCCAACACAAATTCATGACCTTTCTTAAAACATGAGTTTTTTTTTTTGGCAGCGTTTTTGCCGTTGTCGTTTTAAGCTCATCAGCTGTCATTAGTGTTAGTATGTTTTATATGTATGGCTTGAGACACTTCCTTTTCTGACGTGGCCCAAGAAAGCCAAAACATTGGACATCCCTGTTGTAGTCCAAGCTTCTCAGGAGGCTGAAGGGAGAGGATCTCTTGAGCCCAGGAGTCCAAGACTGCAGTGAGCTATGATAGCACCACTGCACTCTAGCCTTGGGGACAAAAGGAGACCCTATCTCAAACAAAACAAAACAAACAGAAAACCTGAGACCTTGGAGAAGTTAGCACTGTTGAAGTTTGTGATAATCAGTAAATTTCAGAACTCCTTTACTTTTGTAGCCCTAATGTTGTTCTAGGAATCCAGACCTGGGGAGATAGATATTATTAAGATAAGAAAATACACGGCCGGGCGTGGTGGCTCAAGCCTGTAATCCCAGCACTTTGGGAGGCCAAGACGGGCGGATCACGAGGTCAGGAGATCGAGACCCTCCTGGCTAACACGGTGAAACCTCGTCTCTACTAAAAAATACAAAAAACTAGCTGGGCGAGGTGGCGGGCGCCCGTAGGCTACTCGGGAGGCTGAGGCAGGAGAATGGCTTAAACCCGGGAGGCGGAGCTTGCAGTGAGCTGAGATCCGGCCACTGCACTCCAGCCTGGGCGACAGAGCGAGACTCCGTCTCAAAAAAAAAAAAAAAGAAAATACAGCATAAGGAATTCTGCTTTTTCTAGCTGAAATTATGAAAGCAATGAAAGTAGTCTTTGTGAACCAAAGTTTTCCTATGGGACTTGGAATTTAGGACAATCTTTCTCAATCTCAACACTGTTGACATTTGGGGATGGATCATTCTTTGTTGTGGGGGACTCTCCTGTGCATTGTAGACTGTTTAGCAACATACCTGGCCTGTACTCACTCGATGCCAGTAGCATCCTCCCCTCCCTCCTTCAGTTGTGACAACCAAAATGTCTCCAACCATTCATTGTCAAATGTTGGGGGAGGGGACAAAATCCCCCTGGTAGAGAACTACTAATTTAGAGAAAGATTACTGATCGTGAGGAATCAGTCTGGGTTTAGTAGAAAAGAAAGTCATGGCAGACTAGTACATCCTTCTTGTTAGAATTCCTAGAATGGTAGATCAAATTACATTATTGGTATGTCCTCATTAAAGTTAGACATTTGATAATCTCTCACAGTGGCTTTTTGGAGAGATGTATACTGAATGTTTAATTGGTTGAATAACCATACCTAAAGGCTACATGTTAGTGAAACGGGTTGAAGTTCTGTTAACCACTGACATGCAGGCAGTGGTTGTCACTCTTGGCTGCACATTGGAATGAGCTGTGAAGCTTTAAAAATATTGACATCTGGCTGGGCGCAGTGGCTCAAGCCTGTAATCCCAGCACTTTGGGAGGCCGAGACGGGCAGATCACGAGGTCAAGAGATCGAGACCATCCTGGCTAACACAGTGAAACCCCGTCTCTACTAAAAAATACAAAAAACTAGCCGGGCGAGGTGGCGGGCACCTATAGTCCCAGCTACTCGGGAGGCTGAGGCAGGAGAATGGCGTAAACCTGGGAGGCGGAGTTTGCAGTGAGCTGAGGTCCGACCACTGCACTCCAGCCCGGGCGACAGAGCCAGACTCCATCTCAAAAAAAAAAAAAAATTGATGTTAAGTTCCCACTACCGGAGACTGTGATTTAATTGGTCTGAGGCACAATCTGTATATCAGAATTTTTAAACTGTACCGAGGGGGGCTGGGCACCGTGGCTGAAGCCTATAATCCTAGCACCTTGAGAGGCTGAGGCGGGTGGATCGCTTGAGCCCAGAAGTTTGAGACCAGCCTGGGCGACATAGTGAGATCCTAACTCTATATAAAAGATAAAAAATCAGCTGGGCGTGGTGGCACGCACCTGTAATGGCAGCACTTTGGGAGGCCAAGGTGGATGGATCGCTTGAGCTCAGGAGTTCACGACCAGCCTGGATCACATATGAAACCCCGTCTCTACAAAAAAAAAAAAAGTATATAAACTATGTACTCGAGTATATAGTTTATATACTATACTCAAGTTATTCTAACATGCAGCTGTGGTTGAGAGCTACTGATCTAGTCTATGCTAGGTAACCCTATCCTGTTAAATAGTTGTATCAATGACTTGAATTAGATTAATGAGGATATAATTTTCAAATTTATGCCTTTTACAAAATTTTTAAAGGGTAGGTAATGTCAGTGATAGATATAAAGACAGAAGAAGATCTCCAGATGTGGAATCTTCTGCTGGATCCTGTAACAGAAAGAAGACATTAGGCTGGGTGCAGTGGCTTACGCCTGTAGTCTCAGCACTTCGGGAGGCAGAAGAGGGTGGATTGCTTGAGCCCAGGAGTTCGAGACCAGCCTGGGCAACATGGTGAAACCCCATCTCTACAAAAAGACACAATAATTAGACAGGTGTGGTGGTACACGCTTGTAGTCTGAGCTACTTGGGAGGCTGAAGCAGGAGGATCGAGGCAGAGGTTGCAGTGAGCCGAGATCACGCCATCACACTACAGCCTAGGTGACAGAGTGAGACCTTGTCTCAAAAAAAGAAAGAAGACATTAGCAGAAACGCTGAGGAAATCCAAATAAAGTCTGCAATTTAGTAAATAGTCTTGTACCAGCTTTAATTTCTTAATTTTGAAAATTGTACTGTAGTCATATGTATATAACATTAAGGAAAGTTTAATGAGAATTATAAGAAAGCACTTTGTACTGCCTTTGCAACTCTTCTGCAAATTTACACTTTTTTTGTTTGTTTGCTTTGAGATAGGAACTCACCGCCAAGACTGGAAGGCAGTAGTGCAGTCCTGGTTCACTGCAACGTCAAGCTCCTTGGCTCAAGGGATCCTCCCACCTCAGCCATGATCAGCTAGGACTACAGGCACATGCCACCACATCCAGCTAATTTTTTTTTTTTTTTTTTTTTGATACGAAGTCTCAAGTCTGTCGCACAGACTAGAGTGCAGTGGCGCGATCTGGGCTCACTGCAAGCTCCGCCTCCTGGGTTCACACCATTCTCCTGCCTCAGCCTCGCGAGTAGCTGGGACTGCAGGCACCTGCCACCACGCCCGGCTAATTTTTTGTATTTTTAGTAGAGACGGGGTTTTACCATGTTAGCTAGGATGGTCTTGATCTCCTGATCTTGTTATCTGACCGCCTCGGCCTCCCAAAGTGCTGAGATTACAGGGGTGAGCCACTGCACCCGCCTTTTTGTTTTGTTTTGTTTTTTGTTTTTAGACTGACTCTTGCTCTGTCATCCAGGCTGGAGTGCAGTGGCACAGTCTCAGCTCACTGCAACCTCTGTCTCCTGGGTTCCAGCGATTCTCATGCCTCTACCTCCCGAGTAGTTAGGATCGCAGGTGCCAGCCACCACACCTGACTAATTTTTGTATTTTTAGTAAAGATGAGATTTCACCAGGTTGGCCAGGCTGGTCTTGAACTCCTGACCACAAGTGGTCTGCTTGCCTCAGCCTCCCAAAGTGTTGGGATTACAGGCGTGAGCCACCATGCCTGGCCAATTTTTTTGATTATTATTAGAGATGAGATCTTCCTATGTTGCCCAAGCTGGTCTTGAACTCCTGGTTTCCCAAAGTGCTGGGATTACAGGTCTAAGCCACCATGCCCAGCCTCCACTATCTAACTTCAGAACATTTTTATCACCCCCAAAAGAATCCTGTCAGTAAGTTGCTTTCCATTTCTCCCTCCCATTGCCTCTCACAACCACTAAATCAGTTACATAATTAATAAGCAAATTATGGACATTTCATATAATTGAAATCATATTATATGTGGTCTTTTGCAACTGTCTTCTTTTACTTTGTTTTCAAGATCTATCCAGATTGTGTCATGCAATCAGAACTTGTTTCGTATTGCCAAATAATATTCCATTATATGGGTATACCACGTTATGTTTATTCATCAATTGATGGACATGTGAGGTATTTCTACTTTTTGGCTCTTATGAATAATACTGCTATGAACATTTGTGTACAAGTTTTGTATACACTTGTTTTTATTTCTCTTTTATACCTGAGAGTGGAATTGCCGGTTCATATGGTAACTCCATGTTTTACCTTTTGAGGAACTGCCAGACTTTTCCAAAGTGGCCTTACCACGTAAAAAATCACGCCGGGCGTGGTGGCTTGCGCCTGTAATCCCAACACTTTGGGAGGCCGAGACGGGCGGATCACGCGGTAAGGAGATCGAGACCATCCTGGCTAACACGGTGAAACCCCATCTCTACTAAAAAACACACACAAAAAACTAGCCCGGCTAGGTGGCCGGTGCCTGTAGTCCCAGCTACTTGGGAGGCTGAGGCAGGAGAATGGTGTAAACCCGGGAGGCGGAGCTTGCATTGAGCTGAGATCCGGCCACTGCACTCCAGCCTGGGCGACAGAGCGAGACTCCATCTCAAAAAAAAAAAAAAATCGCAACAGCAACATGTAAGAATCCTAGTTTTGGCCGAGTGCAGTGGTTCACGCCTGTAATCCCAGCACTTTGGGAGGCTGAGGTGGGCAGATCACGAGGTAAGGAGATCGAGACAGGCCTGGCTAACATGGTGAAACCCCGTCTCTACTAAAAATACAAAAAAAAAAAAAAAAAATTAGCCGGGGGTGGTGGTGCACGCCTGTAGTCCCAGCTACTGGGAGGCTGAGGCAGGAGAATGGCGTGAACTCAGGAGGCTGAGCTTGCAGTGAGCCAAGATGGCACCACTGCACTCCGGCCTGGGCGACAAAGCGAGACTCTGTCTCAAAAAAAAAAAAAAAAGAATCCTAGTTTTTCCAGATTCTGTCCAGAACATGTTATTATCAGTTCTTTTGATTTTCGTCATTCTAGTGGGTGTGAAGTGTTATCTCATTGTGGTTTTTATTTGCATTTTCTTAATTTTGGGGGACCAGCCTCAACACCACCCGTAGGGTATCTAGAATCCAGCGGCGACAAAAGAATGAGAAGAGACAGGTTAAGAATTCATAAAGGTGGGAGCCAGGGGGCCAGTTGCAAAACGGAGGCAGCAAAAGGCCCAGAGTTCTGGTCTCCACACTATTTATTGAGTACAGTCACTTAGATCTAAGATGTTCAGGGCAAAACAGTCAAAGGGAGGCAGTATGTCACACACGTAATCTGTAGCAGTGGCAGTTTAAGTGAATCTCCTTTGTGCTCAAACAGCATATCTTTAGTTAGCTGGTGGGAACTGATACACAAATTGAAGTCTCTCACCTTTTCCCTCAAGATAATATTTTTCTTCCGAAACCCGAATATGAGATTGGGCCATGATTAACTTCCATAATTTGGGATGTTCAGGGCCTATTATTGGATTAATCATTTTTGGATGTAGGCCGGCTGTACCAAAATCGGTCGGAATTATGGGAAACTGGGCACGTTTTTCAGTGTAAGCAGTGTCATCTCTTTGATAGTATAGTTCCTTTTTTAGTCCTGTCTTGCATCTATCATTCTGATTGGTACAATTAACTGCAAAGGTCTTCTTAGGGGACCAGTCAATGACGATTCCATAGGAATTATTTCGCGGTACCACAGCGTGATCAGAGATGGAATCCTGGTGGGAGTAGTAGCTCACACCTGTAATCCCAGCACTTTGGGAGGCTGAGGCCAGTGGGTCACCCAAGGTCGGGAGTTCGAGACTAGTCTGGCCAACATGGAGAAATCCTGTCTCTATTAAATATACAAAAATTAGCCAGGGTGTGGTGGTGCATGCCTGTAATCCCAACTACTTGGGAGGCTGAGGCAGGAGAATCCCTTGAACTCTGGGGGTCAGAGGTTGCAGTGAGCGGAGATTGCACCATTGTACTCCAGCCTGGGCAACAAAAGTGAAACTCCGTCTCAAAAAAAAAGAAAAAAAAAAAGAGATGCAGTCCTCTCAAATCAATATTTCTAAATCCTTTGACCTTTGTTGAGGTTGTTGACGCCTCTCTTTTCTGGGCTTAAACTGTTACAATTGAACTGAGCTCTGAGTGATCCGGGCTCCATCTAGAAAATAAATGATAGGATACTGGTGTTTGATTATGACCTGGAATTTTAACTAGCCACTGTTGTCTGTAGCCTTTTAGGCAACCGATAGCTGGCCCTATGCAAAGCAGGGGAACTGATAACTCATGGACACATTTATTAACATTCCTTCCTCCTCTGGGTGAGAGGGCCCATGAGTATCTGTAGGCTCAGGCATCCAAACACTATTATTAACATAAGCCTCAACCGGGGGTTCCAACCATGTGACAGGCCTAATTAATGGCAGAAATGGGACATATCCCAATAGGTATAATTTTGGTCTGCTGTAGCCACAGGGAGACTTACCGCCATAGTAATTACCGCAATCATAGCTACCGTCAGGTTACTCGAGGTTAGTGGTTTTTGTTGTGTTTTCAGGTTTTCTTCTGCAAGGTGGGTCAGCCTCTTGATCTGTCCCCAAGTTGGTGGGCTTGCTTGACAGGTTTTGTTGGTCTTCATCTGGTTGGCTGAAATGTTCATTCGAGCCATCAGGCATGCTAGGGGGTAGAGATCTTGGTTCCAAAAGCCTTTTCTCTTCTTTGGAATTTTGCTCATTGTAGAATTTAAGGTATCTTGTAGCCAAACTGGAAACTGGTTTTCTTCTAGAGAAATATAAGCAAACCCTCTTCCCCATGTTATAACTCTCCTTCTTTCCCAGGTCTTTGTTTTAAAGTCCTTCCACCACACAGGTTTTCCTTCATGAACATTTACCTTCTGTCCTTTTACATGCTGTCCAGCTGCTGTAGTAACCTGATTCCGGGAGATGTTCAAAAAATTTAAGGTAATGAGCCAACTGTAATTGCATATGAGGAGTGGAATATTCCATATCTCTTCCTATTTTCTATTTATGTAATTGCATTTTTAAGGTTCAATTGGCTCGCTCAACAATCGCTTGCCTTTGAGAATTATAGGGAATAACCATACTGTGTTCAATGCTCCATTGTTTTAAAAATGTTTGGAAAGATCTACTACAGTAGCCTGGTCCATTGTCTGTTTTTAATTTTTGTGGAATTCCCATGACAGTAAAACAGGAAAGCAAGTGTCTTTTTATATGTGGTGGTGTCTTGCTGGTTTGACGAGTAGCCCATATAAAATGAGAATAGGTATCTATGGTCACATGGACATAAGAAAGTGTGCCAAATGCAGGAATGTGGGTGATGTCCATTTGCCAGATCATGTTAGGTGCCAACCCTCGAGGGTTAACACCATTTCCTTGATGCGCTAGTTGTAGTACCTGGCACTGAGGACAATGTTGTACAATGTCCTTGGCCTGTTTCCACATAATTTGGTACTTCTTTTTAAGTCCTGCTGCATTAAGATGTGTTAATGAGTGGAAAGTTTGGGCATTAGTAAGTATGGGGGAAACCAACAAGTCAGCTTGCTCATTAGCCTCAGTTAAGGGTCCTGGAAGATTGGTATGTGCTCGGATATGGCTTATATAGAAAGAAAAATCCCGAGCACGCACAGCTGTTTGTAAATAGTTGAACAATTAATAAAGCTGTTTATCAATAATATATTTAATTAAGACAATTTCAATATGCTGAGTAGCTTATACAGCATAAGCTGAATCTGAAACAGTATTAACTAGCTGATGAAAATCTTCTAATACTGCAATCATTGCCTGTAATTTAGCTCTTTGGGCTGAGGAAAAATTAGTGTGGATAACTTTATCACAAGGTCCCATATGTACCACTTTCCCAGTACTGGAGTCATCAGTAAAAACAATCATGGCTCCTTCCAAAGGGGCATCATGAGTAATTTTCTGAAGAACCTATGTAGTTAATTTTAAGAACTGTAAAATTTTATTTTTAGGATGATGATTATCAATACATTCAATAAATTCTACTAAATCAACTTGCCATGTAACTGAGTTAATAAATGCTTGTTTAACCTGATTTTTATTTATTGGAACTATAATCTTATTGGGCTCAGTGCCACAAAGTTTAACACTTTGCATACGAGCCTGTCCAATTAAAATTGTCATCTGATCTACATACACTGTAAGTGTTTTCATGGTATTATGTGGCAAAAAAGACCATTCAACCAAATCATTATTTTGAACAATAACCCCCATTGGGGAGTGAGAAGTAGGGAACGTAATGAATTGAAAAGGCAAGACTGAGTCAATCCTACTGACCTGGGCTTACTGAACTTTTTTTCATTTACTCTTAACTCATTCATGGCCTTGGGTATTAATTCTCTTTTACCGTGTAAGTTGGAATCTCCCCTCAATATTGAGAAAATATTAGACATAGCATAAGTAGAAATTCCTAAGGTGGGCTGAATCCAATGATTATCTCCTAACAATTTTTGAAAATGATTTAAGGTTTTTAAAGAATCTTTTCTGATTTGAACATTTTGAGGCTTAATGGCTCTATCTTGTACTTGTATCCCCAAATATTGAAAAGGAAGAGTTGTTTGAATTTTGTTAGGTGCTATAAGCAATCCAGCATTTGTAATTGCCTTTTGCAAAGATGAATAATGTTGAATAAGTTGGTCTCTATTTTTCTGTTGCACATAGTATGTCATTCATGTAATGAATGATGTAACAATCTGGAAATTAATCTCCAACAAGCTGGATAGCTTTGCCTACAAAAGTTTGACAAACTGTGGGACTGTTTAATATACCTTGGGATAAAACCTTCCAATGATATCTGGCTGTAGGTTCTTTGTTATTAATGGCAGGGATAGTAAAGGCAAATTTTTCAAAATCTGTCTCTGCTAAAGGAATTGTATTAAAGAATGGAATTAAAGAAGCAGTCTTTTAAATCTATAATAACAAGCAGTCAGTCTTTAGGGAGCATGGTGGGGGATGGGAGTCCTGGTTGTAAAGCTTCCATTGGTTGAATTACAGCGTTGACCTCCCGTAAGTCGGTCAGCCTGCACCATCTACCATACATTTTTTTAAAATCACAAATACTGGGGAATTCCAAGAAGAGAAAGTGGGTGAAATATATCCTTTTTCTGGTAGCTTTTTAACTATTTCATGGAGCACCCCCAAGTTTTCCTGAGGGAGCCGTCACTGTTCAACCCAAACAGGATGCTTCAGGGTGAGCCTGAATTGCTCCTTCACCATAGTGAACTGTGGGTTGAACAGTAATGGGCATGGCAAGCCGAGTTTCAGGCTCCCTCCCCCTGCACTCACTTGGCTGAGGAGGAGGTGGCCATTCCAGACATTTCTCTGAAGTAGCTGTGGGCTGAACAATTTTCTGCATAGGTTTAGGGAGACTGGGAGGATTGGCAGAAATCACCTCTGGTATTGGGGGAACCAGCCCCCGATATTTCAACGTAGGTTCTTTTCTATTTTCCGTAAGTGTCGGCTGGTCTGAGAAATAAAGAGAAAGAGTACAAAAGAGATAAATTCTACAACTGGGTCACTGGGGTGACATCACATTTCGGCAGGTTCTGTGATGCCCCTGAGCCACAAAACCAAGTTTTTATTATGGATTTCAAAGGGGGAGGGTTGTACGAATAGGGAGTGGGTCACAGAGATCACATGTTTCAAAGGCAATAAAATATCACAAGAGCAGAGAGGCAGAGCAAGATCGTAAGGCCAGGGTGAAACTAGAATTACTGATGAAGGTCCCGCAACAGGAAACAGGGTTCGAGAGCAGACAACCGGTCTGATTAGAATTCGCTAATTTGCTAGAATTAGAATTCCTAATCCTAGCAAGCCTGAGGGCACTGCAGGAGACCTGGGTGTATTTCATCCCTTATCTACAACTGCGTAAGACAGACACTCCCAGAGTGGCGATTTTACAGACCTCTCCCTGGGAATGCATTTGTTTTCCCAGGGTTATTCCTTGCTGAGGAAAGAATTCAGCGATATTTCTCCTATTCGCTTTCTGAAAGAAGAGAAATATGACTCTGTTCTGCCCAGCCCCTCAGGCAGTCAGACTTTATGGTTATCTCCGTTGTTCCCTGAAAATCACTTTTATCCTGTTCTTTTCAAGGTGCCCAGATTTCATATTGTTCAAACACACATGCTTTACAAACAATTTGTGCAGGTGACACAATCATCACAGGGTCCTGAGGCGACATACATCCTCAGCTTAGGAAGATGACGGGATTAAGAGATTAAAGACAGGCATAGGAAATTATAAGACTATTGATTGGGAAAGTCATAAATGTCCATGAAATCTTCACAATTTATGTTCAGAGATTGCAGTAAAGACAGGCATAAGAAATTATAAAAGTATTAATTTGGGGAACTAACAAATGTCCATGAAATCTTCACAATTTATGTTCTTCGCCATGGCTTCAGCCGGTCCCTCCGTTTGGGGTCCCGGACTTCCAGCAACACTCCGGACTCTCCCTTTTTGTTAGTACTTGGTAGAGGCGGCTCAGAGGCCTGATCATTAAACTCCCCTCTCTCCTCCTCTGACTCAGCCTCATCATCTATCTGAAAAGGCTCCAATGCTGCACGCACCAATGACCAAACTGACCAAACAGGCAAAGGAATTTCCTTTCCCTTTCTATGTGCTCTTTTAAGGTCCTTTCCAACTCTTTCCCAGTCTTTCAATTCCAAAGTTCTCTGTTCCAGGAACCAAGGGCAAAGTTGTTCCACAGCATAAAACAAATCCATAAGATTTTTCGTATCAACTTTTATCCCACCATGCTTCAAGAGCTGCCATAGCAAGCTCAAATACATGGCGTACTTACTTTCAGTTTGTTCCATTTGTGTCCCTAGCTTTCTCGGAGTGCCACGCTTACCTGCAGAGCTTAAAACCTTTTCGTCCTGGCGAGTCCTTTGTCCGTCGATCCTCCATTTCACATGCTCGAGTGTTCCTTCACTGGATTCTTTCGAGCCCCACGTTGGGCACCAGAATGTTGGGGACCAGCCTCAACACCATCCATAGGGTATCCGAAGTCCGGTGGCAACAAAGAAATGAGAAGAGACGGGTTAAGAGTTCATAAAGGTGGGATCCAGGAAGCCAGTCACAAAATGGAGGCTGCAAGAGGCCCGGAGTTCTGGTCTTCACACTGTTTACTGAGTACAGTCACTTAGATCTAAGAAGCAGACGTTCAGAGCAAAACAATGAAAGGGAGGCAGTATGTCATACACGTAATCTGTAGCAGTGGCAGTTTAAGTGAATCTCCTTTGTACTCAAACAGCATATCTTTAGTTAGCTGGTGGGAGCGGGCTTAAGTAGGATCCTGCATATCTAGCCACATTCCAATGCTTCAGAGGAGCATCCTTCTTCTTGAGTACAGTGTTTGTAGATAAGAGAGCAGGATGCGCTCAGAGCATGGGAACATAATGGTGATAAGAAGAACTTCCTCCTCAGAGGCCTCTTGTGGCTTTCCACAACTTATTGTCCTGTATTTTTATGGCCAGTTTATGCAGGCACCGCATAAGCCTTTTTCCCAACACTTAATGACTAGTAATGTTGAACATCTTTTCATGTGCTTATCAGCTGTTTATATAACTACTCTGGAGAAATGCCTATTCAGATATTTTTCCTTTTTATTTTTTTAATTTGAGGCAGGGTCTTACTCTGTTACCTGAGCTGGAGTGTAGCAGTGTGATCACAGCTCACTGTAGCCTGAAGCTCCCAGGCCCAGGTGATCCTCCCACCTCAGCCTCCCAAGTAGCTAGGACCACAGGCTCACACCACCACACCTGGCTAATTTTTTAAATTTCTGGTAGAGGACAGGGTCTCATTATGTTGCCCAGGCTGGTCTCAAACTCCTGGGCTTAAGCAGTTCTCCCATCTCACCCTCCCAAAGTGTGAGAATTATAGGTATGAGCCATTGCACCTGACCCTTTTGCCTATTTTTAAAATTGAGTTGCCTTTTTTTTTTTTGAGACGGAGTCTCACTCTGTCACCAGGCTGGAGTGCAGTGGCATGATCTTGGCTCACTGCAGCCTCCACCTTCTGGGTTGAAGCGATTCTCCTACCTCAGCCTCCCTACTAGCTGGGACTGTAGGCGTGCACCACCATGCCCAGTTAATTTTTGTATTTTTAGTAGAGACAGGATATCACCATGTTGGCCAGGATGGTCTCAATCTCTTGACCTCATGATCCGCCCACCTTGGCCTCCCAAAGTGCTGGGATTACAGGCATGAGCCACTGCACCTGGCCTTGAGTTGACGTATCGTTAAGTTGTAAGACTTCTTTATATATTATGGATATAAGTTAAGTTTTGTGTGATTTGCAAATATTTTCTCCCATTCTGTGGGCTGTCTTTCACTTATTTGATGGTATCCTTTGAAGTACAAGTGTCTGATTTGGATAAAATTCATTTCTCCATTTTCAGTTTTTTTGCTTGTGCTTTTGATGTTATGGTTAAGAAACCATTGCATAACACATTATAATGAAGATTTACTTTCTTCTGTAGAAAATTAGAAAACTTGGGCCGGGCCCAGTGGCTCACGCCTGTAATCCCAGCACTTTGGGAAGCCAAGGTAGGTGGATCACGAGGTCAGGAGATTGAGACCATCCTGACTAACAGGGGGAAACCCCGTCTCTACTAAAAAAAAATACAAAAAGTTAGCCAGGCGTGGTGGTGGGTGCCTGTAGTCCCAGCTACTTGGGAGGCTGAGGCAGGAGAATGGCATGAACCCAGGAGGCAGAGGTTGCAGTGAGCTGATGAGCCAAGGTCACGCCACTGCACTCCAGCCTGGGCGACAGAGCGAGACTCTGGCTCAAAAAAAAAAAAAAAAAAAAAAATTCAAAAACTTGCCCCTGCAAGTTTTGTACCTGGAGCTTTTATGAGTAGGTCTGTGATCTATTTTGAGTTCATTTGTGTATATAATGTAAAGTAGGGGTCCATTTTCATTCTTTTGTGGGTGAATTTCAGGCCGTCCCAACAGCATTTGTTGAAGACACTATTCTTTCCTCATTGAATTGTCTTAGCATCCATGTTGAAAATCAGTTGACCAGGCTGGGCGTGGTAGCTCATGCCTATAATGCCCGCACTTTGGGAGGCCAAGGCTGGTGGATCATGAGGTCAGGAGTTGAAGACCAGCCTGGCCAAGATGGTGAAACTCCGTCTTTATTAAAAATACAAAAAATTAGCCAGGTGTGATTGTGGGTACCTGTAATCCCAGCTACTCAGGAGGCTGAGGCAGAGAATTGCTTGAACCCAGGAGGCAGAGGTTGCAGTGAGCTGAGATGGCGCCACTGCACTTCAGCCTGGGTGACAGAACGAAACTCCATTTCAAAAAAAAAAAATCATTTGACCATGATGTAAATGTATGCCAATACCACACTATCTTGATTACTGTAGCTTTGTAGTAAGTTTTGGAATTAGGATGTATGAGGCCTCCAAATTTGTTCTTTTTCAAGAATACCTGGGCTATTCTAGGTCTATTGCATTTCCATATGAATTTTGAGATTAGCCTGTATATTAGTCCATTTTCATGCTGCTGATAAAGACATACCCAAGACTGGATAATTTATTAAGAAAAAGAGGTTTAATGGACTCACAATTCCATGTGGCTGGGGAGGTCTTACAATCATGGCAGAAGGCAACAAGGAGCAAGTCACATCTTACATGGTGGCAGACAACAGAGCATGAGAGCCAAGTGAAAGGGGAAACACCTTATTAAATCATCAGATCTTGTGAGATGTATTCACTGTCACATGAACAGTATGGGGAAACCACCTCCATGATTCAGTTATCTACCATGGGGTCCCTCCCACAACACATGGGAATTATGGGAGTTACAATTGAAGATGAGATTTGGGTAGGGACATAGCCAAACCAAATCAGCTTGACAAGTTTTTTCTTTTTTTTTTTTTTTTTTTTTTTTAGACGGAGTCTCACTCTGTCGCCGGGGCTGGAGTGCAGTGGCCAGATCTCAGCTCACTGCAAGCTCCACCTCCCGGGTTCACGCCATTCTCCTGCCTCAGCCTCCCGAGTAGCTGGGACTACAGGCGCCCGCCACCTCACCCGGCTAGTTTTTTGTATTTTTTAGTAGAGATGGGGTTTCACCGTGTTAGCCAGGATGGTCTCGATCTCCTGACCTCGTGATCCGCCCGTCTCGGCCTCCCAAAGTGCTGGGATTACAGGCTTGAGCCACCGCGCCCGGCCGACAAGTTTTTTCTTAAGACAGGGTCTTGCTCTGTCACCCAGACTAGAGTGCAGTGGCACGATCTTGGCTCACTGCAACCTCTGCCTCCTGGGTTCAAGCAATTCTCCTGCCTCAGCCTCCTGAGTATCTGGGACTACAGGTGCCCGCCACCACACCTGGCTTATTTTTTGTATTTTTAGTAGAGATGGGGTTTCACTGTGTTAGCCAGGATGGTCTCGATCTTCTGACCTCATGATCCACCTGACTTGGCCTCCCAGAGGCATGAGCCACTGCACCCTACCTAGACTTTTTTTTTTTTGAGACGGAGTCTCGCTCTGTCGCCCAGGCTGGAGTGCAGTGGCTGGATCTCAGCTCACTGCAAGCTCTGCCTCCCGGGTTTACGCCATTCTCCTGCCTCAGCCTCCCGAGTAGCTGGGACTATAGGTGCCTGCCACCTCGCCCGGCTAGTTTTTTGTATTTTTTTGGTAGAGACAGGGTTTCACCGTGTTAGCCAGGATGGTCTCGATCTCTGGACCTCGTGATCCGCCCGTCTCGGACTCCCAAAGTGCTGGGATTACAGGCTTGAGCCACCGTGCCCGGCCGACTTTTTTTTTTTTAACTTGAAAACTAGTGAGGGCCAGGCATAGTGACTTACGCTTGCAATCCCAGCACTTTGCGAGGCCAGGGCAGGAAGATCACTTGAGGCCAGGAGTTGGAGACCAGCCCAAGCAACATATCCAGACCCCATCTCTATAAAAATAAAAAATTAGCCACCAGGTGGTTGCATGTGCCTGTAGTCCCAGTTACTTAGGAGGCTGAGGAAGGAAGATTACTTGAGCCTAGGAATTAGAGGCTGCAGTGAGCCGAGATTGCGCCACTGCACTCCAGCTTAGGCAACAGACTGAGACCCGAACTCACAAAATAATAAAGTAGTGAGAAAATACTGAAGAATTTTAAGCAAGGCTTCAGTGGAGAAAATGTTTAAGACTGGATGCTGGTAGATCATTTATTTTAATTTGGGTTTAAGATGATAGTGTCCTAGAATGAAAGCTGATTACACGTTCTGACCATCATTTCTCATAGTGTCTATAACATAGGCAAAATAATAGCCCCAGTGTCCACAGGCACACCTATGGAAAGAAGTGCATCTGGACCATGTCACACACTCCTTCCTCTCCAGTATCCAGCCTGCTTCATAGTCCACAGCTCTTCCAGTAGTGGTTGTGCCGGGGAGCATTGAGAGGATCTGGGGAGCACAGTGGGGCAGGTCAAATACTATTGGAGTGACGTTGCACTCTAGAAAAGGAGCCCTGAAATCCCACAAGTAAAAAGGCAGGCAGGCCAGTAGAGACCATCCCAGTCTTATTCACCACTGTAGACTCTATAGTGTGGGCATTTGGAATCATGTCATACACTTCTTGAATGACTGAGTTTAGAAGTGCTTTGGCATGTCCATTAAATAGTATGGCTGGGCATGGTGGCTCACACTTGTAATCCCAATACTTTGGGAGGCCGAGGCGGGAGGATCACTTAAGGTCAAGAGTTCGAGAACAGTCTAGCCAACATGACGAAACCCTGTATCTACTAAAAATACAAAAATTAGCTAGCGTGGTAGTGGGCGCCTGTAGTCCCAGGTACTTGGGAGGCTGAGGCAGGAGAATTGCTTGAACTCGGGAAGTGGATGTTGCAGTGAGCCGAGATCATGCCCCTGTGCTCCAGCCTGGGCAACAGAGCGAGATTCCATCTCAGAGATAAACAAATCCAGTATATTTAAGGCCAAGTACGATGGCTCGTACCTGTAATCCCAGCACTTTGAGAGGCTGAGGTGGGAGGATCACTTGTGTCCAGGAGTTCAAGACCATCCCTGGCAACATAGTGAGACCCTGTCTCTACAAAATAAAAAAGCCAGGCACAGTGGCATGTGCCTGTAATCCCAGCTACTTGGGAGGCTGAGGTGGGAAGATCGCTTAAGCAGGGGAGTTCGAGGCTACAGTGAACTGTGATTGTGCCACTGTACTCCATCCTGGATGACAGAGCAAGACCCTGTCTCAAGAAAAATAAAAAATGTGATAGAGCTGAAGCAGAGCATGGTGGCTCATACTTGTAATCCCAGCACTTTGGGATGCTGAGGCAGGAGGATCACTTGAGCCCAGGAGTTCAAGGCCATCCTGGGCACCATAGCAAGGGTTATGTCTACCAAAAAAAAATAATTTTTTTTAATATGCCAGGCAACGACACCTATATTCCCAGCTACTTGAAAGGCTGAGGAAGGAGGATCACTTGAACCCAAGAGTTCGAGGCTACAGTGTGCTGTGATCTTGCCACTGCACTCCATCCTGGGCAACCAAGTGAGACCCTGTCTCAAAAAAAAAAAAGAAAAGAAAGAAAAAACTTAAAGGAAATAAAATTAAAGGAATTTATGTGACTCTCTCTCTCTTTTTATTTATTTTTAAATTTTATTTATTTATTTATTTGTTTTTTGAGATGGAGTCTTGCTCTGTCGCCTAGGCTGGAGTGCAGTGGCACAATATCAGCTCACTGCAACCTCTGCCTCCCGGGTTCAAGCGATTCTCCCGCCTCAGCCTCCTGAGTAGCTGGGACTAAAGGCATGTACCACCATGCCAGGCTAATTTTTTGTATTTTAGTAGAGATGGGGTTTTACCATATGGTCCAGGCTGGTCTCAAACTCCTGAGCTCAGGTAGTCCATCCACCTCAGCCTCCCAAAGTACTAGGATCACAGGTATGAACCACCGCACCTGGCCTCTTTTCATTTATTTATCTATTTATTTAGACCAGATCTGACTATATCATGCAGGCTGGAGTACAGTGGCACGCTCCCTATAGCCTTTAGGACCTGGCCTCACGTGATCCTTTTGCCTCAGTCTCCTAAGTAGCTACGACTAGTCCTGCACCACCATGGCCAACTAATTAATTTTTTTCTTTCTTTCTTTTTTTTTTTTGTGGAATTGGTGGTCTTACTGTTACCCAAGCTGGTCTCAAACTCCTGGGCTCAAACAGTCTTCTCACACCAGCCTCCCAGAGGCTACAGTGAACTGTGATTGTGCCACTGTACACACTGAGTCACCATGCCCAGCCTATGTGATTCTCTTGACTATAAGATCAGGGACTGTAATAGTTTGTTCACCATTGTATTCACAGAGCCTGACACACAGTAGGTGCTCAGTAACTATTGGGTTAATTGGTTGCAACTCTATGGTTGTTATTATTGTTGCTTTAAAGATTTGGGTTGTAAAAGGTGTGTCAGGGTGTGGTGGCTCACGCCTGTAATCCCAACACTTTGGGAGGCCGAGGTGGGAGGATCACCTGAGGTCAGGAGTTCAAGACCAGCCTGGCCAACATGGTGAAACCCCGTTTCTACTAAAAATACAAAAATTAGCTGGACATGGTGATGTGTGCCTGTAGTCCCAGCTACTCAGGAGGCTGAGGCAGGAGAATTGCTTGAACCCAGGAGGCAAGGTTCCAGTGAACCAAGATCACACCACTGCATTCCAGCTTGGGTGACAGAGTAAGACTTCATCTCAAAAAATAAAAAATAAAAAAATAAAATAAAGAAAGGTGAAAATGATAGCCAAGGTGTCAGGTGTGGTAGCTCATGCTTGTAATCCCAGCACTTTGAGAGGCCGAGGCAGGTGGATCACCTGAGGTCAGGAGTTCAAGAGCAGCCTGGCCAACATGGTGAAACACTGTCTCTACTAAAAAATATAAAAATCAACTAGGCGTGGTAGCTGACATCTCTAACTCCAGTTACTGAGGAGGCTGAGACAGGAGAATTGCTTTAACCCGGGAGGTGGAGGTTGCAGTGAGCCGGGATCATGCCATTGCACTCCAGCCTGGGCAACAAGAGTGAAACCCCATCTCAAAACAACCAAAACAAAACAAAAAAAGATAGCCAAAATGAACTAATTAATTACATAGACATTTAATTCAGTTATTCTACAACTACTAGATACTAAGAGTTACATTTAAGTATTTTAAACCTCTTAGCTCCAAAAGATTCGGGCTTTTAAATTAAATATTTCCTGTATACAAAAGAATGAATATAATACACATGATATGAATAAAATTATTAATTATAAAAAAATTATTAATAAATTCTCATGTATCCATTATGCAGTGTTAGTAATAGTTTATTGTCAGTTTCCTTATGTGCCCTGCCCCAATCTTTTTCCCTTTTCTTTCTCCCCAGAAGTAACCATTATTCTAAATGTTGTTTTTATCATTCTCTTGCCTTTTTGTTTCAGTTTTCCTATTTATATCCCCCAAATAATTAAAGAAGCTTTTTGGTTTTGAATTTTGTATGTTATATCATTCCAAATAGTGTTCACTCAGTATTCATTTTTGAGATCCATATTGATGCATGCAATGGTAATTTTTTCATTTAATTGCTTTCTAATATTCCATTTTATGACTGTCTCTATGTACTGTTCTACTAAGGGATATTTGGTTTTTCTACAGTTTTTTTACAATTCATACTCTGCTAGTATGAACCTCCATATATATATTTCCCAGTGTACATATAGAAATGTTTTTGTTTTTGTTTTGAGACAGAGTTTCACTCTTGCTGCCCAGGCTGGAGTGCAATGGTGTGATCTCGGCTCATTGCAACATCCACCTCCCGTGTTCAAGCGATTCTCCTGCCTCAGCCTCCTGAGTAACTGGGATTACAGGCGTACACCACCACGTCCAGCTAATTTTTTGTATTTTTATTAGAGACAGTGTTTCACCGTGTTGGCCAGGCTGGTCTCAAACTCCTAACCTCAGGTGATCCACCCACCTTGGCCTCCCGAAGTGCTGGGATTACAGGCATGAGCCACCATGCCCGGCCGTAGAAGTGTTTTTCTAGAGTAAGTACCAAGGAGTAGAATAGCTGGGTCATAGGCTTGTGTATTTTATTTTATTTACTAATTAATTTATTTTTTGAGATGGAGTCTTGCTCTGTCACCCAGGCTGGAGTGCAGTGGTCCATTCTCAGTTCACTGCAACCTCTGCCTCCTGGGTTCAAGCGATTTACCTGTGTCAGCCTCCTGAGTAGCTGGTATTACAGGCGCACGCTGCCCCCCACCCTGACTAATTTTTTTTTTTTTTTTTTTGTATTTTTAGTAGAGATGGGGTTTCACTGTCTTGCCGAGGCTGGTCTCAAACTCCTGACCTCAGGTGATCTGCCCGCCTCAGCTGCCCAAAGTGCTGAGATTACAGGTGTGAGCCACTGAGCCCGGCCGGCTTGTGCAGCATTTCCCCCCCTTTATTTTTTTTCTGAGACAGAGTTTCACTCTTGTTGCCCAGTCTGGAGTGCAATGGCGCGATCTCGGCTCACTGCAACCTCTGCCTCCCAGGTTCAAGTGATCCTCCTGCCTCTGCCTCCTGAGTAGCTGGGATTATGGGTGTATACCACCACGCCCAGCTAATTTTTTGTATTTTTAGTAGGGATTGGGTTTCACCATGTTGGCCAGGCTGGTCTTGAACTCCTGACCTCAGGTGATCCACCTGCCGTGGCCTCCCAAAGTACTGGGATTACAGGCACGAGCAACCTCGCCTGGCCTGGTTTGTGCATTTTCAACTTTGCAAAGATACTTGTATTTATACTTTCATTGACATGTATGAAAGTTTAATACAATGTAATGTTTCACAGCCTATTTAACATTTGCTATTGTCTTTTTAATTTTTTTTCTTTTCTTTTCTTTTCTTTTTTGAGACGGATTCTTACTCTGTTTTCTGGGCTAGAGTACAGTGGTGTGATATCAGCTCACTGCAACCTCTACCTCTTGGATGCAAGCAGTCCTCCTGCCTTAGCCTCCAGAGTAGTTGGGACTACAGGTGCGTATCACTACTCCTAATTTTTTTTTTTTTTTTTTTTGAGACAGAGTCTCGCTCTGTCTCCCAGGCTAGAGTGCAGTGGCGTGATCTCAGCTCACTGCAAGCTCCACCTTCCAGGTTCATGCTATTCTCCTGCCTTAGCCTCCCAAGTATCTGGACTACAGGCGCCCGCCACCACGCCTGACTAATTTTTCTGTATTTTTAGTAGAGACAGGGTTTCACCATGTTAGCCAGGACCATCTCAATCTCCTGACCTCGTGATCTGCCCACCTTGGCCTCCCAAAGTGCTGGGATTACAGGCGTGAGCCACTGCACCTGGCCTCCAACTCATTTTTTAAAATATGTTTTGGTAGGGACAAAGTTTTACCATGTTGGCCAGGCTGGTCTCGAACTCCTGACCTCAAGTGATCTGCCCACTTTGACCTCCCAAAGTGCTGGGATTACAGGTATGAGCTATTACACCTGGCCTATTTTCTTTTCTTTTCTTTTTTTGAGGTGGTCTCTGTCATCCATGCTGGAATGTAGTGCATCTCAGCTCACTGTGACCTTCACCTCCTGAGCTCAAGTGATCCTCCTGCCTCAGCCTCCCGAGGACCTGGGACCACAGACATGCACTACCATACCCTACTAATTTTTATATTTTTTGTAAAGATAGGGTCTCACTCTGTTGCCAAGGCCAGTCTTGAACTCCTAGGCTCAAGCAATCCACCCACCTCAGCCCCGCAAAGTGTTCTTCCAAAAGTGTTGGGATTGTAGGTGTGAGCCACTGTGTCCTGCCTGACTTTTTAATTTTCCCGGTATGATGATTGTGAATGGTATCTGGTTTTCATCATTTTAATTAGCATTTCCCTGATTTGTAATGAGGTTCAAAAATCTTTTCATGGGTTCACTAGCCTTTTGTGTTTTCTTTTCTGTGAAATGCCAGTTTATGTCTTTTGCTCATTTTTCTTTATGAAACCGTAGGCATTCTTTATATATTCTAGATATTAATATAGATTATTAATCCGTATTAATCTATTGTCAGTTTTCCATGTTGCAAATATCTTTTCCCATTTGTGGTTTACCTTTTCATTTTTTTTGTTTTAAGAGTGCAAGGATGATGCTGAAAGGAATAACAAGGCTTATCTCTAGGATCCATAAGGTGAGTCCTGACTGACCTGAACACTCTGTGCATATTGCCTTTAGGTTCCTGGGTTCTTATTTTTAGATGGATTCATTGTATCTAGAGTGAAATGCTCTGGAAAACTTCATATGTAACAGGTTTCAGTAGAATAATTGTGCTTGAGAATTTACCATGGGATAGGAGAATTAATATTTTTCCAGAAAACATAAGTAAGTTTGACTGTAATTATCTTTATCAACTTTCTCTAGCCAACTAGAGAATGGTTATCATCCCTTAATGAAGTATTTAAAAGAAAAACAAGTTGCCAGTTTACAGCTTTAGCATCTAAAATAGAATAAAAAATAAAATTGTACATGAAAAAGACCATTCTGCTGGTTTGCTTCATTTTTTCACCAAATAATTGTTCAGTACTTTGTTTTTGTTTTTTTTTTGAGATGGAGTCTCACTGTGTCACCCAGGCTGGAGTGTGCAGTGGTGCAATCTCAGCTCACTGTAACCTCCGCCTCCCGGGTTCAACCATTTCTTCTGCCTCAGCCTCCCGAGTAGCTGGGACTACAGGTGCGTGCCACCATGCCCAGCTAATTTTTGTATTTTTAGTAGAAACGGTGTTTCATCATATTAGCCAGCCTGGTCTCGAACGCCTGACTTCGTGATCTGCCCACCTCAGCCTCCCAAAGTGCTGGGATTACAGGCATGAGCCACTGCGCCCGGCCTTCAGTACCTTCTATATGGCAGGTACTCAGAATTCTAAGATGCCTCATTTCACTAATAATAGTTATTATTTGTTGGGTATTATTATGTGCCAGGTAATACACTAAGTGCTTCATTTTTTTAATCCTCATGATCAACCCATGAACGAGATAATATCCTTGTTTCACAGATTTAGAAACTAAGGATGAGATTAGCTAGGTAACTCACCTGAGGAAATAGTCTGTGAGGCTGCAAAGCCCACACGAGGTGCCAGGTCTGTCTGACTTCAAAGCCTGTGGCCTAACCACTGTGCTCTATGGCATTTTATGGTCCATGTTCTCCAGAAGCTTATAGTCCAGTAGAATCATGAATAAATGACTATTTCAGTACAGTGCTCTTATAGCACCAAAGAGGAGCACCTGAGCTGGATTAGTCGAGTCAATAGGAGATCCTGAAAGGCTCAGAACTGAGCCAGAAAGACTAGGTCATTTTCAGCTGATTATTTAATTACAGATTAGATTTCCTAGAAGAGGAGCCCTTCCTCCTGTATGGCTCTCCCTGAGTGTGCCCCCTTCCCTCAGGCCTATATATGAATACATAAAATAACCCATTATTATAAAGTGAAATGAAAGCAAGGATCAGCAGAGGGATGGATTCTGGACTCAACTGATCATATTACAAAGCTAAAATAAATTTCCTTTATCGGCTGGGCGCGGTGGCTCATGCCTGTAATCCCAGCACTTTGAGAGGCCGAGGTGGGCAGATCACCTGAGGTCGGGAGTTTGAGACCAGCCTGGCCAACATAGTGAAACCCTGTCTCTCCTAAAAATACAAACATTAGCTGCATGTGGTGGCACATGACTACAATCCCAGCTACTCAAGGCTGAGGTAAGAGAATCGCTTGAACCCAAGAGGTGGAGGTTGCAGTGAGCCGAGATCATGCCACTGCACTCTAGCCTGGGCAACAGAGCAAAACTCCATCTCAAAAAAAAAAAAAGTTCCTCTTAATAACAGTCGCGAAAGACCTGAGGCCAGACTGTAGCGCGCTGTTGGTGAGAGAAAGTTTTGGGTTTTTTTTTTTGTTTTTTATTTTTTAATTTGGTTCAGGGTGACTGTATTAGTCAGGGTTCTCTACAGGGACAGCACTAATAGGATAGAAGTATATATGAAGGAGAGTTTGTTAAGGAGTGTTGAGTCACACCATCTGGCGAAGTCCCACAGTAGGCCATGAGCAAGCTGAGGAGCAAGTCAGCCAGTCCAAGTCCCAAAATTTCAAAAGTAGGGAAGATGACAGTGCAGCCTTTAGTCTGTGACTAAAGTCCTGAGAGCCCCTGGCAAATCACTGTTGTAAGTCCAAGAGTCCAAAAGCTGAAGAACTTCAGAGGCCAGTGTTCGAATGCAGGAAGCATCTAGCCCAGGAGAAAGATGAAGGCTGGAAGACTCAGCAAGTCAGCACCTTCTTCTGCCTGCTTTATTCTAGCTGCCCTGGCAGGTGATTAGATGGTGAAACATTGAGGGTGGGTCTGCCTCTCCCAGTCCACTGACTCAAATGTTAATCTCCTTTGGCAACACGCTCACAGACACATGCAGGAACAGTACTTTACAGCCTTTAATCCAATCAAGTTGACACTTAATATTAACCATCACAGTGACCTTCTAGATTGGCCCACAAATGCTCTTTCAAAAACTGCAAGATGTTCATTCTGGAACTGTACAGAGGCAGTTGTACACATAGTTGTTTTCTCTGGAAACAACAGTCTACTTGAGTGATAAATATAAAACTTTAAGAACTAAAGATTCCATTTTGCGGCCGGGCGCGGTGGCTCAAGCCTGTAATCCCAGCACTTTGGGAGGCCGAGATGGGCGGATCACGAGGTCAGGAGATCGAGACCATCCTGGCTAACACGGTGAAACCCCGTCTCTACTAAAAAATACAAAAAACTAGCCGGGCGAGGTGGCGGGCGCCTGTAGTCCCAGCTACTCGGGAGGCTGAGGCAGGAGAATGGCAGAGAAGCTCGGGAGGCGGAGCTTGCAGTGAGCTGAGATCCGGCCACTGCACTCCAGCCCGGGCGACAGAGCAAGACTCCGTCTCAAAAAAAAAAAAAAAAAAAAAAAGATTCCATTTTGCTGTAGGACAGGCACGGTGGCTGACATCTGTAATGCCAGCACTTTGGGAGGCTGAGGCAGGCAGATCACCTGAGGTCAGGAGTTCGAGACCAGCCTGACCAACATGGAGAAACCCCATCACTACTAAAAATACATAATTAGCCAGGTGTGGTGGCACATGTCTGTAATCCCAGCTACTCGGGAGGCTGAGACAGGAGAATCGCTTGAACCCGGGAGACAGAGGTTGCAGTGAGCCAAGATCACACCATTGCACTCCAGTCTGGGCAACAAGAGCGAAACTCCATCTCAAAAAAAAAAAAAAAAGATTCCATTTTGCTATCTTTTAATTTGCTTCAAAAAGTACCTGTAGTTTCAGCTACTTGAGAGGCTGAAGCAGGAGGATCATGTAGGCCCAGGATTTGAGACTGACCTGGGCAATATAGCAAGACCACACCCTATGTCCAAAAAAAAAAAAAAAAAGTATAATAAAAACGTCATCACATTACTGTAGAAATAGCACCACCTTGTGGCCCTTGAATAGTTTGTTTTCCACTTTGCTTTGTAAAGAGACATGGTGCTTTCTCTCCAGTAGATAAAATTGAGTAGCATTTTAGTAGTACTAGGGTATATTATTCAGATTGCTATGCTGAAGTAACAAGCCTTGTATTCTCAGTGGCCTAACACAAAGGACATTGTTTGTGTTGTGTGCATGTGTTTTGCTTTGTTTTTCTGTTCCTATCTTTCAAAAAGGTTTTGCAAGCAAGATTGAAGTCTGGATGGAGGGACAAAAGTTTACCTTCTTGGGATACATCTCAACATGTAGCTTTTAAGATGGGGAGGGAGAGATAATTTATACCTCACACTTAATTGGCTCTGACTAGAAAGGACACAATGGGGCCGGGCGCAGTGGCTCAAGTCTGTAATCCCAGCACTTTGGGAGGCCGAGACGGGCGGATCACGAGGTCAGGAGTTCGAGACCATCCTGGCGAACACGGTGAAACCCCGTCTCTACTAAAAAAAAATACAAAAACTAGCCGGGCGAGGTGGCGGCGCCTGTAGTCCCAGCTACTCGGGAGGCTGAGGCAGGAGAATGGCGTAAACCCGGGAGGCGGAGCTTGCAGTGAGCTGAGATCCAGCCACTGCACTCCAGCCTGGGCGACAGAGCGAGACTCCGTCTCAAAAAAAAAAAAAAAAAAAAGAAAGGACACAATGACACAAGTTATTTCCATTCATAGGTCTTTAGCCAAAGGAATCACATGACCTCTCCCTTGTCTTCAAGGGAGGCTGAGAAGTGTAGAGAACGATTTGGATATTTGGATATTTCCCAAGCATTACTCCTTCTGCTGTAATTTACAGTCATACATTCTCAGACAGAGTTGGAGCAACTCTAGTACTTGACAGTTACTTTATATTAAAATCTACAAGTAATGGTTCAGAGGTTTCTATGTATACTTCACTGAGTTTCCTATAGAGCATTTACTTTTCTTCATAGATGCTCTACGTACTCTCTCATTGCATGTTTTCAGTTTCAGATTCTTTATTCCAGGGCAAAGGGCTAAGTACTTTGTAGTGTGTTAAGTACTCAGAGAGGGAGATACAAAAATGAATAAAATCTAACCCCTTCTCTTCTAAGCGTGTAGCCTAGGAGACAAACATGTATAACATAACATGATACAATTTTTTTTTAAACAGACAAACTTGGATGTGAATTCCAGTTCACTGCCTAAAACTTTGTGACCTTAATCAGAATTACTCAGCTTCCCTGAACCTTGTCTTCCCCATCATAACAAAGGGTTGATAATATTCTGCCTATCTCCTAGGATTTCTAGGTTTAAAACTAGTACATATATAATACTGTATTGCCTGACATCTAATAGATACTCAGTTAACAGTAGGCATGAGTACAACTCAAGGCAGTGTAATAAAATTGCTGTGCAATACAAAGAGTGCTATTAGCAGAAAGGAAAGAGAATTACTTTTGACTGGAGGTGTCTAGCAAATTTTCACTGAGGATGTGACATTCGAGTTGAGGTTTGATGAATGGGAAGGATTTAAATGGGGAGAGAGGGAAGTTGAAGTAGAATGAGCAGAAGTATAGAGGCATAAAAGTGACTTGTTTTAGCATGGTCATATGGTTATAAATGTAATTACAAAGGTAGGCTGAAGTCATCACAGTGGTCTAGATTGTTATGCTAAGGAATTTGAGACTTATTTTGACATCATTCTGGAACCTTCTAAGCTTTTTAAAATTTTTTTATTGTCAGGGTCTCACTGCTGCCCTGGCTGATGTGGAACTCCTGCCCTCAAGCAGTCTTTCCACTTTAGCTCCCAAGTAGTTGGGACTATAGGAGTGGACCACCACACCTGGCTCCATCCAAGCTTTTAGATTAGTCGAAGGTTAAACCTATTTTTGGGAAGATGAAGGACTATGAAAGAGGAAAAAATCAAAAGATTTAGAGATAAAAGCTAAAATGTTATGTGTTGGCCGGGAGTGGTGGCTTACGCCCATAATCCCAGCACTTTGGAAGGTTAAGGTGGGCAGATCACCTGAGGTCAGGAGTTCCAGACCAGCGTGACCAACATGGTGAAACCCAGTCTCCACTAAAAATACAAAAATTAGCCAGGCGTGGTGGCCGGTGCCTGTAATCCCAGCTACTGAGGCAGGAGAACCACTTGAACCTGGGGGCAGAGGTTATAGTGAGTGGAGATCATGCCATTGCACCCCCGCCTCGGTGACAAGAGTGAGACTCTGTCTCAAAAAAAAAACAAAAACAAAAGTGATGTGTACAATACTCTCTCTCAACCTGTGCGGTGGGAATGTTAGACACAGAATTTATGTATGGAGTTTAGGATCATGTCATAAAATGGGTATAAGTGTGAGGAGGGATGGTACAGAGATAACATATTTTCTGCACTCAAAAAACTGCTTGGTAGGCTGGGCATGGTGGCTCACGCCTTTAATCCCAGCACTTTGGGAGCCTGTGGCAGGAGGATCACCTGAGGTCAGGAGTTTGAAACCAGCCTGGCCAACATGGCAAAATCCCGTCTCTACTAAAAATAGAAAAATTAGCTGGGCGTGGTGGCACACGCCTATAATTCCAGCTGCTGTAGAGGCTGTGGCAGGAGAATCGCTTGAACCCAGGAGGCGGAGGTTGCAGAGACCCAAGATCTTGCCACTGTACCCCAGCCTGGGCAACAGAGCAAGACAACGTCTCAGAAAAAAAAAAAAAACAACACCACCAAATGCTGCTTGGTGAGCCACGTGCAATGGCTCACACCTATCATCCCAGCAGTTTGGGAGGCCGAGGCAGGAGGATCACTTGAGTGCAGGAGTTGGAGAGCAGCCTGGGCAACATAGCAAGACCCTGTCTTCAAAAAAATTAAAAATTAGCTGGGCGTGGTGGCATGCGCCTGTAGTCCCAGCTACTTGGGAGCCTGAGATGGGAGCATGGCTTGGGCCTGGGAGTTTGAGACTACAGTGTGCCGTGATTGTGCCACTGTACTCCAGTCTGGGTAACAGAGCAAGACCCTGTCTTTAAAAAAAGAGGGTGAGAAGCTGCTTGATGAGACTATAAAATACAGATAGCTTTCATATGATAACCTATTTATTAAGCAACTCCCTTATTACACTATCCATTCTATTTCTGTTCTCTTGCTTCTCCTGGCTGCATTCCCTAATCTTTTCCTCATAACACATCTTTTCACTTTCTACATAAGGCTTGTTATCCTTAAGCTCAGTTTTGGAGTTTTTCACTTACCATTTTGTTAGATTTGTCTCCTGAAATCCCCCCTCTTCCCCTCTCTGTTGGTTCAGAGGTTTCAGTGTACAGTTCACTGAGTTACCTATAGAGCAGTTTGCTTTCACTTAGCTATGTATCTGACATACTCCCTTATTACATGTCTCTAATGAAAGATTCTTTATTCCAGGGCACAATTAGCAGGAAAATTGTTACAGGGCATGTAATTATAGCTGTCACATAGTGAGGAGCATTGCACTGATCCCCTGATAACTGAGGTGACTGACAGAGAATGAGAATTACACAGTTTTGGCAACCATTCATCACTGTGCAAGCGCATTAAAAGAGCTTTCCTGCTTCAAGTTTGCTAATGGTTATGCTGTGTATGCTCCTGAATAATCTCTGACAGAATTGTTTGTTTCCATATAGGACAGATCCCTGATAAGGCAATACACAGACTGGAACAGATGTAGAATATGAACAATGTCATTGGACTTAGTGAATTTTAAATAATAACAGGGATCTTTTTTACATAGAAGAAAAATGTATGTTAGTGACATCCCTGTTACAGACATGGCTCACCTTCTCAGTGTTATAGCGAGCATAAATGTTTGATTGGCCAGGTGTGGTGACTCAAGCCTGTAATCACAGCATTTTGGGAGGCAGAGGCGGCCAGATCACCTGAGTTCAGGAGTTCGAGATCAGTCTGGCCAACATGGTGAAATCTCGTTTCTACTAAAAATACAAAAAATTAACTGGGTATGGTGGCACATGCCTGTAATCCCAGTTACTCAGGAGACTGAGGCGGGAGAATCACTTGAACCCCGGGAGGCGGAGGTTGTAGTGAGCCAAGATCGCTATACTCCATTGCATTCCAGCTTGGGCAACAAGAGTGAAACTCTGTCTCAAAAGAAAAAAAAAAGTTTGATAACCCCATGACACTGAAATGATTTCTCTTACAGTTGGACCCTGGGCGTTTTTTACACATGGGGACCCAGGCAAGCCAAAGCATTGCTGCTCACCTAGATAACCAGATTCCAGTTGACAGTCCCAGAGCTATTTCCCGCACCAATGAGAATGACCCGGTGAGTTAATAATGTGTATATGGGTTTCTCAGGACTTATGATTTGTGTTCCTATCCTCATTTTGCATAGGAAAACTGAAACTGCAAGAAGCTTAGTAGATTTGCATTTACTCAGATAGTGCACCTGAGATAGCACTCTGGAACCCAGATTCTCCCTGTCCCTGTCTGATACTGTGGTAACATACACTGGCCAGCTCCATCCATATCTGTTCCCATGTAATCCCGACTAGTGAATTCACCTAGTTTCACAGATTTTGCTGAGCGTAAAGTTGTCGAATACTCAATACTTACTAAGTTTAATTTCTTACAGGGTAAGTTTACCAATTATTATTGCTTATATTATGTGTTGGGGTGACAGTCTTTTTCTTAAAGGACTATGTAGTGAATATTTTAGGCCGATGGACTGGGATGATCTGTCACAAGTACTCAACTCTGCCATAAACAAATGGGTGTAAACATGTACCAGTAAAACTCTGTCTACAAAGCAGGTGCCCAGCCATAACTTAACAACCTCTGGTATGGAGAATACTAAAGAAATTAAACTACTTGCCCACAATTTTCTACCAGGGTAGGTTCAGAACCCAGTTTTTCTAATAACCAATCTGGTGCTATTTTGCAGTTTTGTAAGTGGATTTCCTAGGGTCTGGAGAGGGAACTAACTTGATTTGTTATGAGAAGAGCAGCATTTAAAGTGAATTTTGTCTGCAGAAGCCAGGATTCCAGCAATATCTAGTGTTGCACTTTCTAGTCCAGTTCCCCATTAGACTGGATATTGATTTCTTTTTGTTGCTACCTCTCATAAATGAAATTAATTTGTGGTCTGTGCTGTAATGTGAAGAACCAGTAGCTTCCTTCCCCTGCCCCTACCCTCTGAGTCTTCCCATCTTAATACAGTCTGTGTGGAAGGAAAAAAAATAATCACCCATTACCCAAAACATGATCTCAGCAGGGTGTGTTTTAAATATATCTCTAGCCTTTGGCCATGCGGGGTGGCTCATGACTATCATCCTAGCACTTTGGGAGGCCGAGGCAGGAGGATCACTTGAGGTCAGTTCTAGTCCAGCCTGGCCAACATGGCGAAAGCCTGTCTCTACTAAAAATACTGAAATTAGCTGGGTGTGGTGGCGGGCACCTGTAATCCCAGCTACTCAGGAGGCTGAGGCAGGAGAATCGCTTGAACCGAGGAGACAGAAGTTGCAGTGAGCCAAGATTGCGCCCCTGCACTCCAGCCTGGGCAAGAGAGCAAGACTCTGTCTTAAAAAGTATATATATAGCCGGGCGCGGTGGCTCACGCCTGTAATCCTAGCACTTTGGGAGGCCGAGGCGGGCGGATCACAAGGTCAGGAGATCGAGACCATGGTGAAACCCCGTCTCTACTAAAAATACAAAAAAATTAGCCGGGCGCGGTTGCGGGTGCCTGTAGTCCCAGCTACTCAGGAGGCTGAGGCAGGAGAATGGCGTGAACCCGGGAGGCGGAGCTTGCAGTGAGCCGAGATCTGGCCACAGCACTCCAGCCTGGGCGGCAGAGCGAGACTCCGCCTCAAAAAAAAAAAAAAAAAAGTATATATATATTGCTGGGTGAGGTGGCTCATGCCTGTAATCCCATTCACCTATTTTGACAAACACAAAATGAAGTAGAATAAATGAATCAAGCCACTGAAGTGTCTTTCAGTTTTCTCTGTAATTGTAGTCCTTTTTCTGCCAGTTCCTCTGGGGTTTCTATGGAAACAGCAGCATGCAGATGATCTTGTCACATGACTGGAGCATCTCTATACACAGCACAGAAGAATCCAGATGGCAAGAATTGTCTTTGCTACCCCTACATCTACAGTTTACTTTGATGAGCAATTGGCTTCATTATTTGGGCCACCACTTTTATATACATACTGGGTTTGGGGACAGCAATCAGCATTCTTGGCTAAGATAAATGAGGATGGGCACACTAGCTTATGCCTGCAATCCCTGCACTTTGGGAGGCCTAGGCGGGAGGATCACTTGAGCTTAGGAGTTCTAGACTAGCCTAGGCAACATAGCAAGACCCTAACTCTAGACAATTTTTTTTTTTTTTTTCGAGACAGAGTTTTACTCTTTTTGCCCAGGCTGGAGTGCAATGGCGTGGTCTCGTCTCACTGCAACCTCCACCTCCCGGTTTAAGTGATTTTCCTGTCTCAGCCTCCCAAGTAACTGTGATTACAGGCACCCATCACCACGCCTGGCTAAGTTTTGTATTTTTAGTACAGATGGGGTTTCACCATGTTGGCCAGGCTGGTCTTAAACTCCTGACCTCAGGCAATCCACCCACCTCAGCTTCCTAAAGTGCTGGGATTACAGTCGTGAGCCACTGCACACAACCAAAAAAAATTTTTTTTTCTTTTTCTTTTTTTTAGATGGAGCCTTGCTCTGTCGCCCAGGCTGGAGTACGGTGGCATGATCATGGCTCACTGCATCCTCCGCCTCCCAGGTTCAAGCAGTTCTGTGCTTCAGCCTCCCGAGTAGCTGGGATTACAGGCACCTGCCACCATGCCTGGCTAATTATTTGTATTTTTTGTAGAGACGGGCTTTCACCCTCTTGGCCAGGCTGGTCTTAAACTCCTGACCTCATGATCCACCGACCTTGGCCTCCCATAGTGCTGGGATGACAGGCATGAGCCACTGCGCTCGGCCAAAAGTTTTTCAATTAGCAGTGCATAGTGGCATGCGCCTGTAGTCCCAGCTACTCGAGAGGTTTAGGTACAAGGATCACTTGAGCCGAAGAGGTCAAGTCTACAGTCAGCTGAGATCAGGCCACTGCACTCCAGTCTGGGCAACAGGCTTTCTCAAAACAATGGGAGATATCTTTTCCAGCTTTATAACGATGAGTGGTCCAGGGCGCAGTGGCTCACGCCTGTAATCCCAACACTGAGAGGCTAAAACGGGAGGATCACTGGAGCTCAGGAGTTCAAGACTAACCTGGGCAACATAGCAAGACCTCATCTCTACCAAAAAAGTCAAAAAATTAGCCAGTTGTAGTGGTGCACACCTGTGGTCCCAGCTACTCGTGAGGCTGAGGCAGGAGGATCTCTTGAGCCTGGAAATTGGAGGCCTCAGTGAGCCGTGATTGCACTACCGTACTGCATCCTCGTAAACCGAGCAAGATCTTGTCTCAAAAAGAAAAAACAAGACATAAAGGCTGGGTGCAGTGGCTCACACCTGTAATCCCAGCACTTTGGGAAGCCAAGGCAGGCAGATCACTTGAAGACTAGCCTGTCCGACATGGAGAAACCCTGTCTCTACTAAAAATACAAAATTAGCCAGATGTGGTGGCACATGCCTGTGATTCTAGCTACTTGGGAGGCTGAGGCAGGAGAATTGCTTGAACCCAGGAGGCAGAGGTTGTGGTGAGCCAAGATCGCACCATTGCACTTTAGCCTGGGCAACAGGGGTGAAACTCCATCTCAAAAAAAAAAAAAAAAAAGAATACATAAAGATATGAGTGAGTAGCAGGCCTTACCCAATTTTCAAAGTCTTGGTCACAGATGAGAAGACAAGGCTGGGCCAGGCACTGTGTCTCACGCCTGTAATCCCAGCACTTTGGGAGGTCGAGGTGAGTGGATCACGAGGTCAAGAGATTGAGACCATTCTGGTCAATATGGTGAAACCCCATCTCTCCTAAAAATACAAAAATTAGCTGGGCATGGTGGTGCGCGCCTGTAGTCCCAACTGCTCGGGAGGCTGAGGCAGGAGAATCGCTTGAACCTGGGAGGCGGAGGTTGCAGTGAGCTGAGATCGCACCATTACACTCCAGCCTGGGTGACAGAGCGAGACTCCGTCTCAAAAAAAAAAAAAAAAGAAGACAAGACTAGGGTGGCTCACCCTGTAATCGCAACATTTTAGGAGGCTGAGGCAGGCAGATCACCTGAGGTCAGGAGTTTAAGACCAGCCTGGCCAACGTGGTGAAACCCCGTCTCTACTAAAAACACAAAAATTAGCCGGGTGTGGTGGCACATGTCTGTAATGCCAGCTACTGGGAGGCTGAGGCAGGAGAATTGCGTGTACCTGGGAGGCGGAGGTTGCAGTGAGCTAAGATCGCGCCATTGCACTCCTGCCTGGGTGACAAAAGTAAAGCTCCATCTTAAAAAAAAAATTTAAGCCGGGTGTAGTGGCTCATACCTGTAATCCCAGCACTTTGGGAGGACCAGGCGGGTGGATCACGAGGTCAGGAGATCTAGACCATCCTGGCTAACACGGTGAAACCCCATCTCTACTAAAAATACAAAAAATTAGCCAGGCATGGTGGCGGGCGCCTGTAGTCCCAGCTACTCGGGAGGCTGAGGCAGGAGAATCGCTTGAACCCGGGAGGCGGAGCTTGCAGTGAGCTGAGATGCAGCCACTGCACTCCAGCCTGGGCGACAGAGCGAGACTCCGTCTCAAAAAAAAAAAAAGTATATGTATATATATATTTATATATTTATTTATATATATTTATATATTTATTTATATATATATTTATATATATTTATTTATATATATTTATATATATATTTATATATATATATTTATTATATATATATACACACACACACATACACAGATAAGAAGACAAAAAGAAAGTCTTGGTCACTTTGTCACCATTATACCTGTTTGCCCTCTTATTTCCTAGGCCAAGCATGGGGACCAGCACGAGGGTCAGCACTACAACATCTCCCCCCAGGATTTGAAGACTGTATTTCCCCATGGCCTTCCTCCTCGCTTTGCGATGCAGGTGCTCAAGACAGGGAATGGTACTGGGGGGAGCCCAGAATACAAGCTGCTGCAAAGGGGTTGGGCTAAATGAGAAGAAAATTATAAAAGATGAAATTTAATCTGAAAAACAGAAATTCATCTGTTGATTACCTTTTGTGACTAGTACAATTACTTTAAGCTCATGTTTAAACAGCATTGATGTTTTCCTCCTTGTATAGCCCAAGAAGATTCCAGTAATTTCAGCATCAAATAATTGTAATTTGCCTTGGCAAAATATCATGAAAATAGTTAATATGCTGCACTAAAGCAAAATCATAATATACTCCTGAGCTAAATAGAAGCGATATTTTGATTAGATGCATTGGTTTTTATTCTCCCATGTATTTTGTGAAAATGTTATCAAACTTGCCTGTGCAGGTGAGTTTTAGCGTGCGAGCCAGAGGATCTTATTTCTTCAGTGTGGTTTATTTCAGGAAATTAGATGAATAATAAGGGCATAACAGGTCGGGCGCTATGGCTCATGCCTGTAATCCCAACTGCATTTTGGGAGGCCAAGGTGGAGGGATCACTTGAGCCCAGGAGTTTGAGACCAGTCTGGGCAACATAGGGAGACCTGTCTCTCCAAAAATTAAAAATAAAAAAATTATCTGGACATGGTGCACACCTGTAGTCACAGCTCCTTGGGTGGCTGAGGTTGGAGGATCACTTGAGCTCAGGAGGTGGGGGCTTCATTAAGCTGTGATTGCATCTCTGTACCCCAGCCTGGGCAACAGAGCGAGACCTTATCTCAAGCATAAAATAAAGTAAGGTATAACAGGCCAGGCAAGGTAGTTTATGCCTGTAGTCTCAGCACTTTGGGAAGTGAAGATGGGATGATCGTTTGAGTGCAGGAGTTTAAGACCAGCTGGGCAATATAATGAGACTGTATCTTTATTTAGAAAGAAAAACACGGGCAACCTGCTGGGGTCCCCTTCCACACTGTGGAAGCTTTGTTCTTTTCCTCTTCGCAATAAATTCTTGCTGTTGCTCACTCAAAAAAAAAAAAAAAAAAAAAACATTTAGTCCTGTGTGGTAGCTACTTAGGAGGCTGAAGCAGGAGGATGGCTTGAGCCCAGGAGTAGGATAGTGCCACGGCACTCCAACTTGGGCAACAGAGTCTCTAAAAAACAATTTTAATTAAAAAAAAATTTTGTTGTTAAGATTGGAAATGGGACACAACCAGAAGAAAGCATCTGCAGTGGCACTTTAAACTGTTCAAGACATTCAAGTACAATGTTGATTTAGCTTCAGGGTTGTGAGGTGTTGTCTTTTTTTTTTTTTTTTTTTGAGACGGAGTCTCGCTCTGTCGCCCAGGCTGGAGTGCAGTGGCCGGATCCCAGCTCACTGCAAGCTCCTCCTCCCGGGTTCTCGCCATTCTCCTGCCTCAGCCTCCCGAGTAGCTGGGACTACAGGCACCCGCCACCTCGCCCGGCTAGTTTTTTGTATTTTTTAGTAGAGACGGGGTTTCACCGTGTTAGCCAGGATGGTCTCGATCTCCTGACCTCGTGATCCACCCGTCTCGGCCTCCCAAAGTGCTGGGATTACAGGCTTGAGCCACCGCGCCCGGCGAGGTGTTGTCTTTATTAACTATTTGAAGTTGTTTTCAGACTGGGTTAACCAACAATGCTCTGGAAGAACTTAAAACATTCTTTTTTTTTTTTTTTTTTTTTTTTTGAGGCGGAGTCTCGCTCTGTCACCCAGGCTGGAGTGCAGTGGCCGGATCTCAGCTCACTGCAAGCTCCGCCTCCCGGGTTTAGGCCATTCTCCTGCCTCAGCCTCCCGAGTAGCTGGGACTACAGGCGCCTGCCACCTCGCCTGGCTAGTTTTTTGTATTTTTTAGTAGAGACGGGGTTTCACCGTGTTAGCCAGGATGGTCTCGATCTCCTGACCTCGTGATCCGCCCGTCTTGGCCGCCCAAAGTGCTGGGATTACAGGCTTGAGCCACTGCGCCCGGCCTATTATTATTATTATTTTAATTACAGAGACAGGGTCTCACTCTGACAGCCAGGCTGGAGTACGGTGGCGTGACCATAGCACACTCTACGTCTCTGACCTCCTGGGCTCAAGTGATCCTCCTGTCTTGGTATTTCAATGTGCTGGGATTACAGGTGTGAGCCACAGCTCCCAGCCCTTATGTGCCTTTTTTTTTTTTTGAAACAGAGTTTCACTTTTGTCACCCAGGCTGGAATGCAGTGATGTGATCTCAGCTCACTGCAACCTCTGCCTCCTGAGTTCAAGTGATTCTCCTGCTTCAGCCTCCCAAGTCACTGGGATTACAGGTGCTCGCCACCACGCCTAGCTAATTTTTTTTTTTTTTTTGAGACGGAATCTCACTCTGTTGCCCAGGCTGGAGTGCAGTGGTGTGATCTGGGCTCACTGCAAGCTCCGCCTCCTGGGTTCACGCCATTCTCCTGCCTCAGCCTCCCGAGTAGCTGGGACTACAGGCACCCGCTACCACGCCCGGCTAATTTTTTGTATTTTTAGTACAGATGGGGATTTGCCGTATTGGCCAGGCTGGTCTCCAACTACTAACCTCAGGTGATCCACCTGCCTTGGCCTCCCAAAGTGCTGGGATTACAGGCGTGAGCCACCACGCCCAGTCGACATTTGTTTTAATACCTGTATCATGTTTTTTTGAACATTGATGCTTCCATTAAGTTTGGAATCGCCTGTCAAATCCTACACCAATTCAATTGTTTTGTTAGGATTTCTTTTAAAAATATCAACACTGGCTGGGTACAGTGGCTCATGCTTGTAATCCCAGCACTTTGGGAAGTCGAGGTGAGCAGATTACTTAAGGCCAGGAGTTCAAGACAAGCCTGGCCGAACATGGTGAAACTCTGTCTCTACTAAAAATACAAAAATTAGCTGGGCATGGTGGCACACGCCTGTAGTCACAGCTACTTGTGAGACTGAAGCAGGAAAAACGCTTGACCCTGGGAGGCAGAGCTTGCAGTGAGCTGAGATCGTGTAACTGCACTCCAGTCTGTGCGACAGAGCGAGACTCTGTCTCAAAAAAATTAAAAAATTAACACTATTTTAGTTATACTTACAAACAGTATTTGTTAGATATTCTTATTAGTAGACGTATTTTAATATTTTCTTTGCAAGTCAGTTTCACACACATTAGTGCTTCCCAAATTTCCCGCCAAAGTATTCTGGTAGCAAAAGGGGAATGAACACATAAACTCTGAAAGGTTGGTATGCTGGGGGTGTGAGGTATGGATGGCCTTAGAGTTGTGGGGGCAGCTGGTAACGCCTGCTCCTGAGCTGCCATGTATTTAGTTCTAGAGAAAAAAGTAAATGGTTAAAGTAATAAAAATAAATTTTAGGCCAGGCACGGTGGCTTATGCCTATAATCCCAGCACCTTGGAGGACCTAGGTGGGCGGATCATGAGGTCAGGAGTTCAAGACCAGCCTGACCAACATGATGAAACCCTGTATCTACTAAAATTACAAAAATCAGCCTGGCGTGGTTGCGGCATCTGTAATCCCAGCTACTGAGCAGGCTGAGGCGGGAGAATTGCTTGAACCCAGGAGGTGGAGGTTGCAGTGAGCCGAGATCACGCCACTGCACTCTAGCCTGGGTGACAGAGCGAGACTCCATCTCAAAAAAAAAAAAAAAAAATAACTAAAAATAAATTTTAGGCTGGGCGCACTGGCTCATGCCTGTAGTCCCTGCACTTAAGAGAGGCCGAGGCAAGGGGATCACCTGAGGTCGGGAGTTTGAGACCAGCCTGACCAACATTGAGAAACTCCATCTGTACTAAAAATACAAAATAGCCGGGCGTGGTGGTGCATGCCTGTAATCCCAGCTACTCGGGAGGCTGAGGTGGGAGAATCACTTGAACCGGGAGGCAGAGGTTGTGGTGAGCCAAGATCGTGCCATTGCATTCCAGCCTGGGCAACAAGAGTGAAACTCCATCTCAAAAAAAAAAAAAAAAGTTAATGTTTATTGAATTATTAACTTGTGTCAGAAATTTTAAGCATTTTTCTTTATGCTTTCCATATTTACAGTGGCCCTAAGTGGTATACATAATTTTGTCACGAGACATATCAATTATTTATAGATTTCAGCTGAGATAGAATATATGCTTCAGTAACAGGAATAATCAAAAGCTGACTATCATGTTACTTAGTGCGGAATAATGTATTTCAGTTTTTAGCTAAGTTATATGGATAGATTTTCAAACTCAGTACCAACCCAGCTTCTCCTAACCGAATAAATTAGAGGCATGCAATTTGATGATCTTGGTTGCCACTTTTGGCAGAGTATGTATACCAAGAACTGGCTAGAAATTCCACACCCCACCCACTCCTTCCTTCTTTCCTATTTTATCAGGTGAAGACATTCAGTGAAGCTTGCCTGATGGTAAGGAAACCAGCCCTAGAACTTCTGCATTACCTGAAAAACACCAATTTTGCTTATCCGGCTGTACGATATCTTCTGTGTATCCTTTCCTGCCTGCTTGGACCCTCATGAACCAATGCTTTCTCCCCTCAAATAAGGGAAAAGAAGAAATGAAAAAAAGTACTATTGAGGCCGGGCACTGTGGCTCACACCTGTAATCCCAGGAGTTTGGGAAGCCGAAGCAGGCATATCACCTGAAGTCAGGAGTTCAAGACCTGCCTGGCCAACATGGTGAAACCCCGCATTTACTAAAAATGCAAAAAATTAGCCGGGTGTGGTAGCGTGCACCTGTAATCCCAGCTACTTGGGAAGCTGAGGCAGGAGAATCGCTTGAACCTGGGAAGTGGAGGTTGCTGTGAGCTGATATCAAGCCACTGCACTCCAGCCTGGGAGACAGAGTGAGATCCTGTCTCAGAAAAAAAAAAAAAAAAACAAAGCGTAACTACTGTTCACAGTACAAATGATCCTTCTAGTCATGTTTTCTTTAACAACACATATTTTAGATGGAGAGAAGGGAACAGGAAAAACCCTCAGTCTCTGCCATGTTATTCATTTCTGTGCAAAACAGGACTGGCTGATACTACATATTCCAGATGGTGAGAACTTCCTGTTGTTTCTTCTGTCTGTTAGGTTTAGTTATCCTGTTACTGTGGTAACAGGATAAATGCAAAACTTGCATTTATCTCTTTTGCAGCTTTAATTTTTTTTTCTTTTCTTTTTTTTTTTTTTTTTTGAGATGGAGTTTCGCTCTTGTTGGCCAGTCTGGAGTGCAGTGGTGCAATCTCAGGTCACTGCAACCTCTGCCTCCCAGGCTCAAGAGATTCTCCTGCTTCAGCCTCCCAAGTAGCTGGGATTACAGGTACCCACCACACCACCACGCCCAGGTAGTTTTTGTAGTTTTATAGAGACAGGGTTTCACCATGTTGGCCGGGCTGGTCTTGAACTCCTGACCTCAGGTGATCCACCTGCCTCGGCCTCCCAAAGTGCTGGGATTACAGGCATGAGCTACTGCGCCCGGCCTCAGCTTTAACTTTCCTAGCTAAAGGAAAAGGCTTTGCCAGTCACGATGGCTGACACCCATAATCACAGCACTTTGCGAGGCCGAGGCCGGAATATTGCTTAGAGCCCAGGAGGAGGCTGCAGTGAGCCGTGATAGCACCAGTACATTCTAGCGTGGGCAACAAAGCAAGACCCCGTCTCAAAAAAAAAAGCCTTTGCTCCAGATGTAGAGCAGTCTGAGCTCATCCATCATGATTTCTTCGTGCTATTATTGCCAAGCAGGTTACAAGGTGAAGTTAATGTGACAAAAGGAAATTGGAGTAAAAGCTTCCTGAAGCCTTTTGATGCTAAGCAGTCCTTCTTTTGATATTTAATACCCATGAGCATAAACTTCTGCCTTAGAGGTCGCCATGGAGTTTTTTGTTGTTTTTTTGTTTTTGTTTTTGTTTTGCCATCGGTTAACAATCCTGAGTACCCATAGAGCCTTTTACTATTTATCAGCATGCTAGAGTCGTCAGTGTGGATTGTCAAAACTTGCATTTATCTCTTTTGTGTTCAATGTTGTGTGCATCCACATTTTCTTTTTTAAACAACCCTGCTCGCGTAGTAACATCACATTTTCTAACTTACCTTTCAAACCTGCCGGTAAGCAGAAGTGACATTTAATTCACTTGGTATGATTTATATATTGATTCTAATCATAATGTTTAGTCTAAGCTGGACCTGACAAGGCCAGGCACAGTGGTGCACCAGACTTTGAGAGGCTGAGGCAGGAGGATCGCCTGAGCCTGGGAGTTCAAGGTTACAGTGAACTGTGATCACATCCTGCCTTCTAGCCTGGGTGACAGAGCAAGAGGCTGTCTCAAAAAACAAAGAAAAGAGCCGGGTGCAGTGGCTCAAGCCTGTAATCCCAGCACTTTGGGAGGCCGAGACGGGTGGATCAGGAGATCGAGACCATCCTGGCTAACACGGTGAAACCCTGTCTCTACTAAAAAATACAAAAAACTAGCCAGGCGAGGTGGCAGGCGCCTGTAGTCCCAGCTACTTGGGAGGCTAAGGCAGGAGAATGGCGTAAACCCGGGAGGCAGAGCTTGCAGTGAGCTGAGATCCAGCCACTGCACTCCAGCCTGGGCGATAGAGCGAGACTCTGTCTTAAAAAAAAAAAAAAAAAGGCCGGGCGCGGTGGCTCAAGCCTGTAATCCCAGCACTTTGGGAGGCCGAGACAGGCGGATCACGAGGTCAGGAGATCGAGACCATCCTGGCTAATAAGGTGAAACCCCGTCTCTACTAAAAATACAAAAACTAGCCGGGCGAGGTGGCGGGCGCCTGTAGTCCCAGCTACTCGGGAGGCTGAGGCAGGAGAATGGCGGAAACCCGGGAGGCGGAGCTTGCAGTGAGCCGAGATCCGGCCACTGCACTCCAGTCCGGGCGACAGAGCGAGACTCCGCCTCAAAAAAAAAAAAAAAAAAAACAAAGAAAAGAAATATATATGAGAAACTAAAGTCATTTCCCGTAACTTAAAAGAGGCTGGAATATTTTGAGTTGAATACAGTTTCTGCCTGGCTTGTTTTCTTCTGCCTCTTTTTTTTAAAGCTCATCTTTGGGTGAAAAATTGTCAGGATCTTCTGCAGTCCAACTACAACAAACAGCGCTTTGATCAACCTTTAGAGGCTTCAACCTGGCTGAAGAATTTCAAAACTACAAATGAGCGCTTCTTGAACCAGGTGACTAGACTCTCAGTTGAGTTCTTGGTAGTCCTTATATGGATTCTTTGTGCCCTGAGTACCAATGGACCATGGAGAACTGATACTGGAGTTGGAATAACTGTATCATTTTTAATTTCTTTTTGTAAGTTTTGCTCACAGTGGACTCATAACTTGAAACTCATTTATCCATGTGAAATAAATAGGCAACAGTAAGTTGTTCCCATTTTGTGGGTAGCAAAGTGAAATCCAGTTGATTCATTGACTTGTCAAGGTACATCCTCCCATCCCTCACAAGCACATTTCCAACTACATGATTTTCTCCAGATAAGATCTTTTTAGGGAACCAGAAATGTATTGGAAAAATTCTTTACCCTGGTGATTCTTGGATACCCTGTCTAGACCAGGGGCCGTTCAACTCTGGGTATAAAGCAGAGTCACCTAAGAGCTTGTTAATAATGCAGATGCCATTCTGGACATTTTCTTTTCTTTTTTTTTTTTTTTTTTTTGAGACGGAGTCTCGCTCTGTCGCCCAGGCTGGAGTGCAGTGGCCAGATCTCAGCTCACTGCAAGCTCCGCCTCCCGGGTTTATGCCATTCTCCTGCCTCAGCCTCCCGAGTAGCTGGGACTACAGGCGCCCGCCACTACGCCCGGCTAGTTTTTTGTATTTTTTTAGTAGAGACGGGGTTTCACTGTGTTAGCCAGGATGGTCTCGATCTCCTGACCTCGTGATCTGCCCATCTCGGCCTCCCACAGTGCTGGGATTACAGGCTTGAGCCACCGCGCCCGGCCTTCCATTCTGGACATTTTCATCAGAATCCCTTATGTATGTTTTTTCAATACTCCAAGCAGAAATGGATTAGAAAGCATTCACTTTGGTCAGGAGTTCGAGATGAGCCTGGCTAACATGATGAAATCCCGTCTCTACTGAAAATACAAAAATTAGCTGGGCGTGGTGGTGCACACCTGTAGGCCCATCTATTCAGGAGGCTGAGGCAGGGGAATCTCTTGAACCTGGGAATCAGAGGTTGCAGTGAGCCGAGATAGCACCACTGCACTCCCGCCTGGGTGACAGAGCGAGATATGGTCTCAAAAAACAGAAAAAAGAGGTCAGGCGTGGTGGCTCAGACATGTAATCCTAGCATTTTGGGAGGCCAAGGTGGGCAGATCACCTGAGGTCAGGAATTCTAGACCAGCCTGGCCAACATGGTGAAACCCCATCTCTACTAAAAGTACAAGAATTACCCAGGCATGTTGGCACACGCCCGGAATCCCAGCTACTCAGGAGGCTGAGGCAGGAGAATTGCTTGAACCTGGGAAGTGGATGTTGCAGTGAGCTGAGATCGCACCACTGCAGTTCAGCCTGGCTTACAGAGTGAGACTCTGTCTCAAAAAAAAAAAAAAAAAAGAAAGCATTCACTTCTACGTTGAGATCTCTTACAGAACCTGAACAATAGATTAAAATGAACTCCTATTAACCTTAGCCTCCAACCTTTTCAAGCAATGCTTTCACCCTTAGGCCAAGTAGCCTTTTTTTGGTTTTAATTTTCTTTGCTTGCTTTTAGATAAAAGTTCAAGAGCAGTATGTCTGGAATAAGAGAGAAAGCACTGAGAAAGGCAGTCCTCTGGGAGAAGTGGTTGAACAGGTATAAGAAAAGACACTGAATGTGTAACATGCGATAACAAGAGAAGGCCTCCGGTAGCACTACAATCCACTGTCTCTCCCAATAGGGCATCATGCAGGTGAGGAACGCCACAGATGCAGTTGGAATTGTGCTGAAAGAGCTAAAGAGGCAAAGTTCTTTGGGTATTTTTCACCTCCTGGTGGCCGTGGATGGAATCAATGCTCTTTGGGGAAGAACCACCCTGAAAAGAGAAGATAAAAGCCCGGTAGGAAAACTGGGTGTCTCTATCGATATTCTTTCTCTGATTTCTGGTTCCATCAGTATGGAGGCTGGGTCTTAGCCTTGTAGACCATACAATATGTTTTCTTATTTTTCTTATAAAGTAAGATAAACAGTTAACAGCTGGGTGCAGTGGCTCACGCCTGTAATCCCAGTGGCTCAGGATGCTGAGGTGGGACGATCGCTTGAGGCCAGGAGTTCAAGACTAGGATGGGCACTATAGCAAAGCCCCTGCCTCTAAAAAAAATAAGAAATTAGCCAGTAGTCAGGCATGGTGGCACACACCTGTAGTCACCGCTACTGGAAAGCTGAAGCCAGAGGATCACTTGAGCCCTGGAGTTCAAGGTTGTAACGTGGCATGATTGCAACACTGCACACCAACCTGGGTGACAGAGTGAGATCCTGTCTCTTAAAAAATATATATATGGCTGGGCGCAGTGGCTCATGCCTGTGATCCCAGCACTTGGGGAGACTGAGGCGGGCGAATCACCTGAGGTCGGAGTTTGAGACCAGCTTGACCAACATGGTGAAACCCCGTCTCTACTAAAAATACAAAAACTGGCCAGGCATGGTGGTACATGCCTGTAATCCCACCTACTCGGGAGGCTGAGGCAGGAGAATCGCTTGAACCCAGGAGGCGATCGCGCCACTGCACTCCAGCCTGGGCAACGAGCGAAACTCCGTGTCAAAAAAAACCCATATATATACACACACACACACACATACATATATATTCATATGTATGTGCACATATGTTTGCGTATATATGCACATATTCACATATGTATATATGCACATATATACACGTATATTCATATATGTATATGCATATATATTCATATGTGCATATGTACACATATATTCCTATTCATATATGCGTGTATATATATATGAAGATAAACAGCAAGGCCTGTGGTGGCTGATGCCTGTAATCCCAGCACTTAGGAGGCCGAGATGGGTGGTTTGCTTGAGTCCAGGAGTTTGGAGTTTGAGATCAGCCTGGGGAGCACAGTGAAACCCTGTCTCTACAAAAAATACAAAAAATTAGCTGGGCATGGTGGTTTGCACCTGTATGTAGCTCCAGCTCCTTGGAAGGCTGAGATGGGAGGATGGCTTGAGCCCAAGAGGCAGAGGCTGCAATGAATGGAGATGGTATCACTGCATTCCAGGCTGGGCAACAGAATGAGACTGTCTCAAAAAAAAAAAAAAAAAGATAAACAGTAAAATGGAAACAGAGGAGCAGGTAATGCCAAGAGTTCCACTATTCATTGAAAACTAAGGGAGTATATTGTGGAAAGAGAATGACAGCAGAAGCTATGTTTTCTTTCTTTCTTAATTTTTTTATCTTTTGATTCTTTTTTCAAAATGAGGCTAGATTGTCTAAGCAGAGGAGATCAGAAGCATCAAAATGGGGCTGGTTTGGGGTAGTGGGTGTTTTTCTCGGTGACTGTTGTTAATCTCCAGAAGCATGGCAGTTCTAAGGCCAGAGGCTATGTGGCTTATCCCAGAGGGAGCACCTTCAGGTATACAATTATGTCTTAGTTGAGGGTTTTAAAAAAAATTGTTGTTGCCAGGCGCAGTGGCTCATGCTTGTAATCCCAGCACTTTGGGAGGCCAAGGTGGGCGGATCACAAGGTCAGAAGTTCGAGACCATCCTGTCTCTACTAAAAATACAAAACATTAGGTGCTGGTGGCACCTGCCTGTAGTCCCAGCTACTCAGGAGGCTGAGGCAGGAGAATTGCTTGAACCCAGAGGTTGCAGTGAGCCGAGATCACGCCACTGCACTCCAGCCTGGGCAACAGAGCAAGACTCTGTCAAGAAAAACAAAAAAAAAAACACAAAAAAATTGTCAGTTGTTTCAGGAGAACATCTGGGAAAGGCACGTGATGGTCTCTTCTCTCTTTCTGTCCAATATGCAGATTGCCCCAGAGGAATTAGCACTTGTTCACAACTTGAGGAAAATGATGAAAAATGATTGGGTAAGTGTATATGATACCTCACACATTTCAGAAAGAAATGTATTTTCATTTTAAACATGTCCTCCTATTTCATTGCTAGTACTTTACAGTCTCTAATTTTATGGACAGTAAGTTATTATGTCTTATTTAATTCCTGTATCTGTACCAAGTTAGAAATAAGGTCTGAATTAAAATCTATGTATATGGTTTATAATCTTTCCACTTAACTGGAGTAAGTTTATTCATAACCATTTTATTTAAATATTGGCCTAATTTTATTTTGCTTGCAGACATTTAAAGTGTTTTTGTATTTCCTTATGGTCTTTGGAAAAGAGTTTGAGACCTACACATATGTCATGGTAAATTAAAATCAGGCAGCAGTTTACTGTCAGAGCCAAAGCTGTAATAACCAATTTAATTGCCATTTAACTGTGCTAGACCATACTTTTGTAACATTGTATGCCCAAGAAAGAAAAACACATTTACAGATGATTAAATTGTAGTTTTCTATCCTTTTCAACTTTTTCCAGTTCAGCCTTTTCTCCTTTCTTTCAGCATGGTGGCGCCATTGTGTCAACTTTGAGCCAGACTGGGTCTCTCTTTAAGCCCCGGAAAGCCTATCTGCCCCAGGAGTTGCTGGGAAAGGTCAAGTCAAAGGAAAATTTGTCTTAGATTGTTATCCTGTCTAAAGAAAAATATTTATTAATCTATTTATTTTGACAGAATTTCAGACTTAGAGAAAAATCATATTCCTTTATGCCCTTTTCCTGGATTCCTAAAATATTAACTTGATCATAATTGCTTTAGCCGTCTTTCTTTCTCCAGAGTTTCTTTGGTTTTTTTTTTTTTTGAGGCGGAGACTTGCTCTGTCACCCAGGCTTGAGTGCAATGGCGCAGTCTCGGCTCACCGCAACCTCCGCCTCCTGGGTTCAAGTGATTCTCCTTTCTCAGCCTCCTAAGTAGCTGGGATTACAGGTGTCCACCACCACACCCAGCTACATTTTTTTTTTTTAGTAGAGATGAGGTTTCACCATGTTGGCCAGGCTGGTTTCAAACTCCTGATCTCAAGTGATCTGCCCACCTCAGCCTCCCAAAGTGCTAGGATTATAGGCGTGAGTCACGGTGCCTGGTCTTAATGCTTCTTTGTCTCCAAATAATGTCTCATTCATATAAACAAAGATACTTTAATATATACCCTGCGCATAATTATCAAAGTCAGAAAATTGACATTGATGTCATACTTATACCTAATTAGTGGAATTTATTCTGATGTAGCCAGTTATCCCGGCATCTTTTATACAAAAATAAATCCCAGATAATGTGTCACATTAAGTTGTCATGTCTCTGGCCGGGTGCAGTGGCTCACGCCTGTAATCCCAGCACTTTGGGAGGCTGAGGCAGGTGGATCACGAGGTCAGGAGATCGAGACCATCCTGGCTAACACGGCGAAACCCTGTCTCTACTAAAAATACAAAAAACTAGCCGAGCGTGGTGGTACGTGTGTGTAGTCCCAGTTACTTGGGAGGCTGAGGCAGAAGAATCGCTTGAACCCAGGAGGCGGAGGTTGCAGTGAACCAAGATTGCGCCACTGCACTCCAACCTGAGCCACAAAGCAAGACTCCGTCTCAAGAAAAAAAAAAAATTCCTTCCTATGAGCATGGTGGCTCACAGCTGTAATCCCAGCACTTTGGGAGGCCAAGGCAGAAGGATCCCTTGAGCTCAGGAGTTTGAGACCAGCCTGGGCAACAAAGTGAGACCCCACCTTTACAAAAAAAATTTTTTAATTAGCTGGGCATGGTGGCATTTGCCTGTAGTCACAGCTACTCTGAAGACTGAGGTGGGAGGATCGCTTGAGCCCGGGAGGTCAAGGTTGTAGTCAGCCCTGATTTTGCCAGTGCACTCCATCCTGGGCAACAGAGTGAGGCCCTGTCTCAACAGCAAAAAAAAGCTCCTTCAAACTTGCTTCTATATCCTTTTAACATGTCCCGATCATTATGTTTTTGGAGACAGGGTCTCACTCTGTGACCCAGGTTGTAGTGCAGTAGCACCATCATAACTCACTGTAGCCTTGAGCACATGCCACCATACCCAACCACGCTGAATGTTGTCTTTCCTTTTTTTTTTAGAGGCAGGGTCTTAACTATGTTTTTGCCTAGGGTGGTCTTGAACTGCTAGCTTCAAGCAGTCCTCCCACCTCAGCCTCCTAAAGTGCTGGGATTACAGGCATGAGCCATCATATCCAGCTATCATTCTTTGACCACTTCTTTATTTTCTATCATAAGAATATGTTCCAGGCCGGGTGCGGTGGCTCACACCTGTAACCCTAGCACTTTGGGAGGCCGAGGCGGGTGGATCACAAGGTCAGGAGATTGAGACCATCCTGGCTAACATGGTGAAACCCCGTCTCTACTAAAAATGCAAAAAAAAAAAATTAGCCAGGCGTGGCAGCGGGTGCCTGTAATCCCAGCTACTTGGGAGGCTGAGGCAGGAGAATGGTGTGAACCCGGGAGGCGGAGCTTGCAGTGAGCTGAGATCGCGCCACTGCACTCCAGCCTGGGCGACAGAGTGAGAGTCCGTCTCAAAAATACATATATATATAATATATATATATATATATATATATATAGTATTTGTGGCCACGTAGAGCACGAGTAGCCAGACACCATATGTGGAATCCTGTATCAGGCAATGTTGCCAGAGAATGAGAAGTAGAGTTACATAGAAGAAAAACAAAGACCTTGCCTTCAAAGTGCTTAAGTAGTTGTTCTGGTGCTTTGTCCCTTAACTAATATGTTTCCTGATCCTTTTTCTTCCCCAGGAAGGATTTGATGCCCTGGATCCCTTTATTCCCATCCTGGTTTCCAACTATAACCCAAAGGAATTTGAAAGTTGTATTCAGTATTATTTGGAAAACAATTGGCTTCAACATGAGAAAGGTCCATCATTTAGTTTTTTCCTATCAGGGCTTTGTGATCACAGTAGAATCCCACTCAGTCAGAGCCTTGATCTCTTCTTCCATCAACAACAGCCTCTAATTTGTACTTTATCCTTTATCTTGACTTCTTTCTGGCTGATAAATGGTACAGAAAGGTGGGTGGAAGGTTGTTATGGTTTAATTTACAAAAGAGATTTTATCCCTAAATATTTCATGATAAAGAAGGGAGCAAAACCAACTCCATCCACTGGGCAGAGTTTCCAGGTAATTGGGTTCCTGCCACATTCTCCTTAATGAATTTATTCATTCAACAGACTTCACTTGAGAGATTCATTCTGGGACACCCATAGAATAATTCATACTGCGCGAGGGCTACTCCAGCACCTAAGTAAATCTTTGCCACACCTGTCCTAGTAGATGTACAGAAATTAACTTTCAGCACCATATTTCATCTATTCTGAAAGCATTCCAGCTGTTCATTTATTTGCCCTTGACCTCACCTTTGAATATGAGAGGGGATATAGAAGAAAAGCTAAGGCTGTTCTATCACTAGATAATAGAAAGTTGCCGGGCGCGGTGGCTCAAGCCTGTAATCCCAGCACTTTGGGAGGCCGAGACGGGCGGATCACGAGGTCAGGAGATCGAGACCATCCTGGCTAATACGGTGAAACCCCGTCTCTACTAAAAAATACAAAAAACGAGCCGGGCGACGAGGCGGGCGCCTGTAGTCCCAGCTACTCAGGAGGCTGAGACAGGAGAATGGCGTGAACCCGGGAGGCGAGCTTGCAGTGAGCTGAGAGCCGGCCACTGCACTCCAGCCGGGCGACAGAGCAAGACTCCGTCTCAAAAAAAAAAAAAAAAAAAAAAAAAAAAAAAAAAAAAATAATAGAAAGTTAATAGTAATTGGAGGCCTGGTGCAGTGGCTCACGCCTGTAATCTGCACTTTGGTAGGCCAAGGTAGGAGGATCACTTGACGTCGGCAGTTTGAGAGCAGCCTGGTTTATATAGTGAGACCCTATCTCTATTGAAAAAAGCAAAAAAAAAAAAAGTACTAATTGGAATAGCTTATTCAAGGAGTACAGTGAAGTGTGTGAGACTAACTGCAGCATGTTAAGTTGGGACACACAATGGACAGATTTCTAAGAGTTGGGAGATTGACAAAATCCTGATGTCCAGAAGACACTCTTGGAGTGGAAGGAGAGCTCCATGGTGGATTGGAGGAGTAGACACAGAAAAGGAAATAATGCATACAAAAGAAGAGTAGCTTGTTGGGGTAAGGGTCTAGAAGTAAGATCTCTTGGGAGATGATAATCACCTCAGAACGTAATTTGGATATGGTAGCCTCTGACTCCACCATTTCCTGGGGAACACAGTGCAGCAGCAGGAAACTGCCACTTACCTGTGTTTGTCTCCATTTTAGCTCCTACAGAAGAAGGGAAAAAAGAACTACTGTTCCTAAGTAACGCGAACCCCTCGCTGCTGGAGCGGCACTGTGCCTACCTCTAAGCCACGATCACAACATGTGAGGAAGACAGTGGACATCTGCTTTTGGCTGGATCTAGTGAGATGAGGAAGTTGGGCAGTACACAGGAAGAGGAGCCAGGCCCTTGTACCCAGGGGATTGGACAGGACTGCAGTTGGCTCTAGACCTGCATTAAAATGGGTTTCACTGTGAATGCGTGACAATAAGATGTTCCCTTGTTCTTGAAACTTCTATTGGTTTATTGGATGTGGTTTTTCACATTTAAGATAATTGTGACTCTTTTCCTAGAAAATAAAATACCTTTCTTAAGTGTTGTATTAGATTAATAATATGGAAGGAGTCTTTAGATTGGCCAAATTGCATTTCTCTGATATTCTACTTGTTGCAGGTCAGAAGAGATCAATTCTACAGAAATTTCCAGTGGTTCTGTTGAGGCTTTATGGAATTCAGCATGTCAAAATTCACAGCTGGCCGGGCACAGTGGCTCATGCCTGTAATCCCAGCACTTTGGAAGCCCAAGGCGGGCAGACTGCTTGAGTTCAGGAGTTTGCAACCAGCCTGGGCAACATGGTAAAACCCTGTCTTTACTAAAACTATAAGAATTAGCCGGGCATGGTGGCACGTGCCTGTAATCCAAGCTACTCGTCAGGCTGAGACAGGAGAATTGCTTCAACTTGGGAGGCAGATGTTGCAGTGAGCCAAGATTGCACTGCTGCACTCCAGCCTGGGCAACAGAGCAAGACTCCATCTCAAAAAAAAGAAAGTATACTGTGCTGTTTTACATGAGAGACTTCAGCATCTAAGGATGTTGCTACTTGGGGGAAGTGGGGTCCTGGAAGGAATCCTGCATAGGTATGAGGAATAACAATAATGGAAAATCAGGTATCTTCCCTTTCTCCCAGTGCTTTTCTAAAAGGAATCTCTGTTACCAAATCTACACAAATATATATATGACCGGGCGTGGTGGCTCATGCCTGTAATCCCAGCACTTTTGGAGGCCAAAGCGGGCAGATCACCTGAGGTCAGGAGTTCAAGACCAGCCTGGCCAACATGGCAAAATCCTGTCTCTGCTAAAAAATACAAAAATTAGCTGGGCGTGGTGGCAGACGCCTGTAATCCCAGCTACTCGGGAGGCTGAGGCAGGGAGATTGCTTGAACCCAGGAGGGGGAAGTTGCAGTGAGCTGAGATCACGCCACTGCACTCCAGCCTGGGTGACAGAGCGAGACTCCGTCTGAAGAAGAAAAAAAAGCAAAAATTAGCTGGATTCGTGATGGCGCACACCTGTAGTCCCAGCTACTTGGGGGGCTGAGGTGGGAGGATGGCTTGAGCCCCAGAGGTCGAAGTTGCAGTGAGCCGTGTTTGTGCCACTGCACTCCAGCTTGAGTGACAAAGTGAGATCCTATCTCAAATATTTTTTAAAAATATTAAAATTTGCTCTCTTTTCCTTTCTCCGCCATCGTGGTGTGTTCTTGCCTCCACTTCTCGCCATGTCTTCTCACAAGACTTTCAGGATTAAGCGATTCCTGGCCAAGAAACAAAAGCAAAATCGTCCCATTCCCCAGTGGATTCGGATGAAAACTGGAAATAAGGTACAACTCCAAAAGGAGACATTGGAGAAGAACCAAGCTGGGTCTATAAGGAATTGCACATGAGATGGCACATATATTTGTGCTGTCTGAAGGTCACGATCACATTACCATATCAAACTGAAAATGTCACCACTCTCTGGAGAGTTCGACGTATTTTCCTCTCTGAATCTATTATGAATGCGTTGGTTGGCTGGGTTCAGTAATATGTGAGGCCTTTCATTTCAAAAAATATATATATATATATTAAAATTTAAAAATATTAAAATTGGCCAGGTGCAGTGGCTTACGCCTGTAATCCCAGCACTTTGGGAGACTGAGGCTAGCAGATCACGAGGTCAGGAATTCGAGACCAGCCTGGCCAACATAGTGAAACCCTGTCTCTACTAAGAATACAAAAATGAGCCAGGTGTGGTGGCGTGTGCCTGTAGTCCTAGCTACTCAGGAGTCTGAGGCAGGAGAATCACTTGAACCTGGGAAGTGAAGGTTGCAGTGAGCTGAGATCGTGCCATTGCACTCCAGTCTCGGTGACAGAACGACACTCTGGCTAATTTTTGCGTTTTTAGAAGAGGGGGGGTTTTGTCACGTTGGCCAGGCTGGTCTCGAACTCCTGACCTCAGGTGATCCACCCGCCTCAGCCTCCCAAAGTGCTGGGATTACAGGCATGAGCCACTACACCAAACCCAGATCCAATATTTTAAAACGATAATCAACATAAATGAGTTTGGGATAATTTTAGGAATGCAAGATAGTATTACATGAAAATCAGACGATGTAAAGTATTCATTAGTGCAACAAAGGAAGGATAAAATAATTATCTCAGTGTGGAGAAAGCTGAAAAAACATTCAAATCTATTAATGACCAAAATTCTTAGCAAAACAGGAATACAGAACTTCCTTAAACTGCCAGAGTACCTACAGAAACTTTTCAGCCCACATCATATTTATAAGTGAAATGGTAGCTGCGCACAGTGCCTCACACCTGTAATCCCAACACTTTCAGAGGCTGAGGTGAGCAGATCGCTTGAGCTCAGGAGTTTGAGACCAGCCTGGGCAAGATGGTGAAACCCCGTAAGTACAAAAAATACAAAAATTAGCCAGGTGTGGTGGCCCATGCCTGTAATTGCAGCTACGTGGGAGGCTGAGGTGGGAGGATCGTTTCAGCCCAAGAGGTTGAGGCTGCAGTGAGCCAAGATTGCACCACTGCACTCCAGCCTGGGCAAGAGAGTGAGACCCTGTCTCTAAATAAATAAGACTAAATAAATGCGGAATTACAAAGAGCTCAGAATAGACAAGAGAGTCTAAGATTTTATTTTTTATTTTCAGACGGAGTCTTGATCTGTCGCCCAGATTGGAGTGCAGTGGTGCTATCTCAGCTCACTGCAATCTCCGCCTCCCGGGTTCAAGTGATTCTCCTGCCTCAGCCTCCGGAGTAGCTGGGACTACAGGCGCCGACCACCATGCCCAACTAATTTTTGTACTTTTAGTAGAGAGGAGGTTTCACTATGTTGGCCAAGTTGGTCTAGAACTCTCGACCTCAGGTGGTCCGCCCACCTCAGTCTCCCAGAGTGCTGGGATTACAGGCTTAAGCCACCGCGCCTGGCATTTTTTTTTTTTGAGACAGGGACTCGCTCTGTCGCCCAGACAGGAGTGCAGTGGTGTGATCATAGGTCACTGTAGCCTCGAATTCTTGGGCCCAAGCAATCCTCCCACCTCAGCCTCCAGTTGGGACTACAGATGTGAGCTGCCTGCCTTTTTGAAAAATTATTTTATAGGGTGTCAGGGGCGGATGTCTCACTAGGTTGCCCAGTCTGGAATTTCAGGACTCAAGTGATCCTCCTGCCTCAGCCTCCCAAAACCTGGGAATGCAGGCATGAGGCTTAGCGCCGGGCCAATATTTGCTTTATCTTTCTAAATATACACAAGGATGTTAATCATAGCGCCTAATAGCCCCAAATAGGAAACAATCCCAAAAGCTATTATCCGCAGAATATATTCTTTCTTTAGAATAGATCAGTGGTGGTGCAGCGATGAAAAATATATACACAAAATATAAATTACATAAACCATATTGAACAAAAGACGCCAACAGATACAGACTCTATTTACATAAGGTATTAGATACCAGAGATAGATAAATACATGTAAATGATAGAGATATGATAGCTAGGCCAGTCCACAGGGTATTAGTCGTGATCCGCGTGACTTCTGAAGACATGAGAGGGCATGGGAGGCTTTAGGGGAGCTTCCGCTTTTCTGGCGAGGTTTTATTTTTGCCCGGGGAGCTATCAGCCAGCGGAGATCTGTGAGAAGGGATAAGACCTCAGGGGAAGTACGAGGAAGAGCCTTCCGCGGCCCGCGACCTGGCGGCCGCTTCAGCGGCCGAGGCAGCGCCCAGCCGGCTCCAATGTGGAGCAGGAGCAACGGCGTGGCCCGTGGACCCCGCCCCTCGCAGGCAACCACAGAGAAGCCGGACTGGGCCACGTCTAGGAAGAGGCAGGAATCGGCGAATCGTTTCCCCAATAGAAAAGGATGTGTTTGCGGACCAATAGGTCACCGAGAATGACACCCGCCCACGCGCCTGCCAAGCCAATGAGCTAGGAGCAGCGAGCGGCGGGGCTGGGTCGCTGCGGTCCCTTGGAGCCGCGCAGTATGGCGGGCGGGGCCCGGGAAGTGCTCACTGCAGTTGGGACACTTTGCCGGTTTCGAGGGCGCGCACTGGTGGAACCAGCAGGTGAGGTCGGCCGGCAGCTGCCCCCCGAGGACCCCTTCGGGATCTACAGTCCCGACGTTCGGCCGGCCTGCCTCGTCCTCTCTGCTTCCCCAGGATGCTGCGCTGGGCCGAGCAACCGATGCCAAGGAGTCGCCGGGAGAGCTGTGCCCCGACGTCCTGTATCGTACGGGCCTGCACGCCGCGACTCATCCTCATGGATCTGAAGGGTGAGGTGGTGGCAGGGTCAGCCAGTGCCCTGTGTTTCCCTTCCGCGAGCCGAGTCCTTGCGCTGCCGTTATCTTCAAGACCCTCGCACCTTACCGAGCTCCAGGACCGGAGATGAGCTGAGCACAGCATGCCAACACCCGAGAGGCGCAGGACGGCAAAACTTTATTTTGCTCAAGAGCCATCTCGGGAATAGGCTGCTAGGCCCTAGAGACAGAGAACTTGGAACTACAGCACTCCTGTCGGACCCTTGGATGTTGTTTTTGCCCCCGGTCCCACAGCTAATGACTAAGCTGAGAACGGAAAGATAGAATCTAGATTCTCCTAGACCAAGGTTCCCCTGCCCGAACTAGTGTATATCCAGAAAGCTTGGAAGAGCCAAGTGCTGGCGAGATGGTGACAGGAGGTTGTCAGGTGATCAGAGGAAGGTTGGCTAGAGGGGGAGGGTGCCCCAGGCTTTGACCTAACTTTGTCTCTATTATTTCTGTACAGGTAGTTTGAGCTCCCTAAAAGAGGAAGGTGGACTCTACAGGGACAAACAGTTGGATGCTGCAATAGCATGGTGTGTAATTGATGTGTGGATAAGGGTGGGGAACATACATGTACATAGAACGCAGGAGAACTCATCAGAGTGCGGTTTCTTTGATCAATCTCCAATCTCTTTCAGGCAGGGGAAGCTCACCACACACAAAGAGGAACTCTGCCCCAAGAACCCTTATCTCCAGGACTTTGAGTACAGAGGTGAGGGCCTCTGCCCTGAACTTTTTAAGCCGAGGGCCTCCAGAGGGGCAGGTAAAAGGGAATTTTAATCATTTTAAATGTCTTAGAATGATATTTTGGGAAAAAGCACGTCTTTTCCTAAGGACCACGACTCGGTGAACAGAAAGGAGGCTGTGCGGTGTGGCCAGCCAACTCAAGAAGGATGAACCAACCTTTGCCTCTAAACTGCCCAGAACTAAATGTAGATTTTTTCACCCCTCCCAGGGAGTGCTGAGTAGTGATGGTGTTTGGAGGGTCAAATCCATTCCCAATGGCAAAGGTGAGACTTCTCCAGATACTGATGGATGCGGGTCTGGGTAGAGCAGAAACGTGGAGAAAGGTACATTTCCTCTGCTTGTCTTCAGGTTCCCCACCACTCACCACCGCTACAACTCCAAAACCACTTATCCCTACAGAGGGCAGCATCAGGGTCTGGTCAGACTTCCTCAGAGTCCATCTCCATCCCCGGAGCATCTGTATGATTCAGAAGTACAACCATGATGGGTATGGGGACCCCAGAGGCTGTGAGGCAAGAAACGTGGGTCCCCACCAATGCAGGATGAGGCTCTTGAGGCCATCTTCCCTGCCCTCCCCCAGGACAAGAGGTTGAGGAGCTGAGAGAAGAGATGTAAGTCTTGGATCGTGTTGCCTTGTGGCAGGGAAGCAGGTCGGCTGGAAGCTTTTGGCCAAGGGGAAAGTGTCCTAAAGGAACCCATGTACCAGGAAGAGCTGGAGGCAGGCTGCACTTCTACGTGGAGGAATGTGACTACTTGCAGGTAGCGGCGTGGCAACGTGCACTCCAGGGTAGAAGCTCTTCTCATCCTACTCCCTATTTTTCATCACTCACCTCCGCTCAGGGCTTCCAGATCCTGTGTGACCTGCACGATGGCTTCTCTGGGGTAGGCGCGAAGGCGGCAGAGCTGCTACAAGATGAATATTCAGGGCGGGGAATAATAACGTGGGGCCTGCTACCTGGTCCCTACCATCGTGGGGTGAGTGGAACTTGGAGGAGTAAGCAGTCACACAGTGGGGAGGGAGAAATGAGAATCCCAGGGGGAGAGTTGCTTAATGCAAACTACTCTTTTTCTTCACCAGGAGGCCCAGAGAAACATCTATCGTTTATTAAACACAGCTTTTGGTCTCATGCACCTGACTACTCACAGCTCTCTCGTCTGTCCCTTGTCGTTGGGTGGGAGCCTGGGCCTGCGACCTGAGCCACCTGTCAACTTCCCTTACCTGCATTATGATGTAAGTCTCGGTGCTCTTGTTCTGACTGCAGCAGGCTACGGGGCCTCCTCATACTCCCAGTCAGCCGCTGTCTGTTATTGGTTCTGTTCCTGAGGCCCGAGCTTGAACTCAGCTGTGATGTGGTCTCTCAGATCACACTATCCTATGCCCTATGCTGGTCCAACCAGAGGCCAGACATACCCCTGCTTTGTCCCCTGGATCTTTCTGGTGTTAATATTCTGCCTCCACACATTCTTTTCCAGGCCTGAGGCCAAGTGCACCTCTTGGTGTCTTCTTACAGGCCACTCTGCCCTTCCACTGCAGTGCCATCCTGGCTATAGCCCTGGACACAGTCACTGTTCCTTATCGCCTGTATTCTTCTCCAGTTTCCATGGTTCATCTGGCTGACATGCTGAGCTTCTGTGGGAAAAAGGTATGAAGCTTTGTGAGGGGTTGGGTCAGTGCTGAGAAAATGTCCTCTAACGTGTTCTCTTCCTTCTCTTTAGGTGGTGACAGCAGGAGCAACCATTCCTTTCCCCTTGGCTCCAGGCCAGTCCCTTCCTGATTCCCTGATGCAGTTTGGAGGAGCCACCCCATGGACCCCACTGTCTGCATGTGGGGAGCCTTCTGGAACACGTTGCTTTGCCCAGTCAGTGGTGCTGAGGGGTATAGACGGAGCATGCCACACGAGGTGAGAGCTGTTGGTCCTTAGGAACCCTTGTCAGATTTTGTTTCGTATCCTTTTCCCCCTAATTTCTCTGGGACAGTCTAATGATATTGTTCCCTCCCCACCCCTTAAAAAGGAAGCAAAAAAAAAAGAGGGGGAGCTCTTTTTTTTTTTTGATCCAGCTGATGGCCTGAGAACATAAGAATTCTTAGTTTCTTATTCATGCTGCCACAGCCTAATGGTGGTTTTGGCTTTGTTCTGGCAGCCAGCTCACCCCAGGGACACCTCCACCCTCCTCCCTTCACGCATGTACCACTGGGGAAGAAGTCTTGGCTCAGTATTTACAACAGCAGCAGCCTAGAGTCATGAGGTCAGTGTAGCGGTTGCTCCTGCCCTTCTTGCCAACCTCAACCCTCCTGTGACTTCTTACGCGCTTAGCATCTGTTCTCTGCCCCCACAGTTCTTCCCATCTGCTGCTGACTCCCTGCAGGGTGGCTCCTCCTTACCCGCACCTCTTCTCAAGCTGCAGTCCACAGGGTATGGTTCTGGATGGTTCCCCCAAGGGAGCAGGTATGTAGGAGGTAAAGAAAACTGAGATTTCAAGTATGGGAGAGTTTTTACTATCTCCGTTCCTGGATTAAAAGTGCTGAAAAAGTCCACAGTTAAACATTGTTTTATTCACCCTATGGCTCCCAAGAAAAGCATTCTTCCTCTGGAGTACTGGTGTACTAAGGGGACAGTACACCAAATTTGTTGAGTTTACAATCAAGTCTACTAAGGTTGGACTTCCTCATCAGTTTGACAGAGTCCCAGGGCAGAATAATCATCCATCTACAGGTCTGTCTTTCCTCTCCCTCCACAGCTGTGGAGAGCATCCCAGTGTTTGGGGCACTGTGTTCCTCTTCGTCCCTGCACCAGACCCTGGAGGCCTTGGCCAGAGACCTCACCAAACTCGACTTGCGGCGCTGGGCCAGCTTCATGGATGCTGGAGTGGAGCATGATGACGTAGCAGAGCTCCTGCAGGAGCTACAAAGCCTGGCCCAGTGCTACCAGGGTGGTGACAGCCTCGTGGACTAAAGTTCCCAGTGTGGGAGAGAGGAGCTAGTTTGCAATAAAAACAGCTGGATGCAGGAGCCCAGTGTCTTCCTGCAGAGGAGCTCAATGTTGCAGGACTAGCTACACCAACATATGCACTTTTTACATTTAGAAACATTGTGATTAGACCACAGAACAATAAATATGTGCCATCAGACCAAAAAAAAGTAGAGAAAGGAGCTGAATTCCACTCTCACTCGATGCTATTTACAGAGGAGATCTGTAAGGTCTTCATAAGACCTTGAATGGTGCCTAGGATGGCAGAGCCCCTGGGTCCTACTCCATCCTCCAGCCTTTGTCCTCGTCCTGGGCTCCTCTCCCGGTCTGTAAACTGGGCGCAAGGACTGTACAAGCAGAGTACAACTACCCTCCTGCCTAATGACAGGGCACCTGTTGGGTTTGGTCCTGCGTAGATGATACCCAAGTATTCCCAGAGTCTCATTCATCCAGCTCCTCTTCAGACAGAAGGTCCCCACGGTCAGACAGCTGGTCTGCGTTGCTGGTACTGGTAGCATCATCCTCATCCTCAGAGCTGGCTTCACAGGCAGTGTGGAAGAGCTGCATGAGTTCTCGAAAACGGTGGGAGACCTAAGAAAGGAGCAGGGCTGTATTCACTGATCCTTAGTAACATGTTAACATTTATGAAGCACTATATATTGATTTGCAAAATCTTTTATGTATTCAACACAGCAAGGTTGGGAGAGCTATGTCATTATAGCTAAGGAAACTCAAGAGGCTAAATGTTTTGTCCAAAGTCACACGCCTCCTAAAAACAGAATTAGAATGGCCAGCACGGTGGCTCACAACGTGTAATCCCAGCACTTTGGGAGTCCGAGGCAGGTGGATCACTTGAGGTCAGGAGTTTGAGACCAGCCTGGCCAACATGGTGAAACCCTGTCTCTACTAAAAATACAAAAATTGGTCGGGTGGCGGGCGCCTGTAATCCCAGCCATTCGGGAGGCTGAGGCAGGAGAATTGCTTGGACCCGGGAGGCAGAGGTTGCAGTGGGCTGAGATCATGCCAGCACTCCAGCCTGGGTGACAGAGCAGGACTCCGGCTCAAAAAGTAAAAAAGAAAAAGCTAGAATGGAAACGGGGGCTTCCACCAAAAAATGCAGTGTCCTTTCTCTTCTAGAACCACTACCACCGTGATGACTCAAGCTTTTCCTTTTATCAGACCTTTACAAAAACCACTTACTGTCTTGGATGTGAAAGCTCCTTCTTTGGCCTTTCTATCTCTTCGTTGGCCACCTTGTCCTCTTTTTACTGGGTCTTCTCCACCCCCACTCCCGCTTACCTCAGCAGGGGTCTTATTTCCCAGCTGCTGGGAGATGATGCTGAAGGTCTGTGGCTGTGCCCCTTGCTCCTGGCACATGGTGAGGATCACACGGTCAGCTTCCCTGTAACCCAGGTATCATGATCAACCCTAGGGAGCCACATGGATGTGGTCTATGCTCTTTTCCAAACACACGTCATCCACCCTTACCTACCTTGTCCACAGGACAACCTTTTCCCCAGTGGAGCTGACCTTGCTGTTGTTGGCACACACTGTAGCTTCTGTGGCCTTTGGCTGCTGCTCCCCCTCTGGACCCTTGCCCTGTGTTCCACTGTCTTTAGACAAACCCCCTCTAGGGGCTTTGGGAGACATCTCTGACGTGTCAATTCCTGATGGAGATTCATGGACAGGGAATGTCCTGTCTCTTGTCTTCACCCTACCTCTGCTTGAGGGCAGCCATCTCTCTTGAGTGTCTGGTTTCCCGGACACATGTCTTCTCCCTGCATCTCTGGTCTTTGAGGAAACAGGACTCAGGAAGGAAGCACGGGGTTCCACGGTACCAGGCAATTTCTCAGTTTCTGATGCATCCCAGACCAGCATCAAAGCCTCTGACTCACCCACTGCCTTTTGGCCCTCCCTCTCTTTCTGAAGTCTGGGGGATGCCTTGGGGCAGGAGAGAACCTCAGGCCCAACCTGGTTTCTCTTAACAGTGTACAGTACAGCTCCAGTTTTGGGGGGAAATTGAGGAGTCTCTGGTGAATGAGGTGGTGGGCCATCCAGGAGGAGCCGTTCTGTAAGAGTCACTTCTCGAGGGGACGGCAAAGTGCCCCCCACTGGCAATCCTGCTTAGGAAGAAAATAAGGATCTCAGGGTCTGTCAGGATCAAGATGCACCTAAGCACGAGAAATTACCATGGGTCACTGTGGCCAGGTACTGTGCAAAAATTCTAATACAAAAGAGGGCCGGGCATGGTGGCTCACACCTATAATGCCTGCACCTTGGGAAGCCAAAGTGGTGGGATCGCTTGAGGCCAGGAGTTTTGAGACTAGCCTGGGCAATATGGTGAGATCCCATCACTACAAAAATTATAAATAATAAAAGAGTTGGGTGGAGGTGGGGGGCATAATGTCACTTATGCAAATATATAGAGTCCTACTGCCAAAGCTGAGAATGGCCCAGTCTTTACGATGTAGATTACAGTAGATTTGGAGATAGGGGGAAGGGTTTAGGAATAGAAACACAAGACAATGTTGAATCGCGTGAAATTTGTGGCATTCTTAATTCTGCAAGAGGAGTGAGGCCATAGGACAGAAAAAGCCTGAACAGGAGAAGGGCTTCCTATGGGTGCATCAGTGAAAGAGGTGGTATATCCATCCCTGAAAAGGCTATCTATCCAGGCTCATGGAGGTTCCTGTCTGGAGTACAGGAGAATGAGACAGGAACAGAAGGGCTGGGCTGGTAGATCACTCACCTGAAACAGGCATCTCTCCCTTTCTGGTGGTCCTAACAGTCCTGCTCTGGGTGGCCTCAGTGCTCTCCCGCTCCTCTGGGGCTTCCTCTTCCGTCACATCCTTGCCCTGCCCAGCTTCCTTAGTTCCAGGCATAGGACTAGCCTCTCGGTGGGGGCTGCTGCCCACCAACTCATGGGGCTCCTTGCTCTTGTAGGATTTGCTGTCACAGACCTGCAGGGATGGTCTACTGGGTCAAAGGTGTTCTGACCGCCTATGTCTTTGATTGCAGCCCACTAAAGGAAGAAGCCCTGCCTGATACTCACCAAGTCAACCCACATGCATGTCTGCTCCAACAATTTTGTTGACAGGGTTTCAACTGGGTGCAGTGGTACATGCCTATAAACCTAGCTACTTGGGAGGCTAAGGTGTGAGGATCACTTGAGCTCAAGGGTTCAAGATCAGCCTGGGCAACCTAGTGAGACTCTCAAATGACAATAAAAAGAAAAGACAGACACGGTCTCAGATGACACAGATTATCTTGCCCAGGCTGGAGTGCAGTGGCTGTTTACACAGGCATGACCATGGTGGGACACTACAGCCTCAGACTCCTGGGCTCAAGTGATCTCCCACCTGAGCCTCCTGAGTCCTTTGTTGCCCAGCTACTCCTCTAAGGATTTGATTTTTTTTCTTTTTTAAACACGGTCTCACTGTCACCCAGGCTGGAGCTCAGTGGTATCATCATGGTTCACTGCAGCCTCTGCCTCCCTGCTCCAAGGATTTTAAATTGCCCAGAATAGAGTATTGGATTCCACAACTCCTTCTCTTACTAATAACTGTGTTTTTCCTGCCAACCAACTCCACTCTAGAGAACCAGGATTACTTGTAGAGACTATTTTCATGACAGAAGTTTATTTCATTTTCTAATATCTGAGGGAAATATTTTAACTGGTATTTTATTTTTCCAATTCCGAAAGTTTTACTCACAGAATTCTCCTTAAAAAACAAAATCACGTATTTGTAGCAGATTCCATTTATTCTGCATACGTACACATATGTGTGTACTGAATGTTATATACATATATATGCCTTTTTAGGAATTCAGTAAGGTATAATTCTTGGTAGGAAACAATGCCCCCAGCAGCTCTGATACCCCTTGCGACCAGTACCCTTGATACTTTCCTCACCTTGCTGCTACAGTGGCTACAGCTCCGCCTTTTGCTCTTCTTCAACTTGGAATCTGGACCTCCTTCGTGGCAGGAGCAGGCACAGTCCTTGGCCCCATCTGGCCACTCAGTCTCCTAGGAGATACTTGGGCTTGATTAGCTGCCAAGTTTTGTTTTTTTTTTTTTTTTTTGAGACAGAGTCTCACTCTGTGGCCCAGGCTGGAGTGCAGTGGCACGATGTCGGCTCACCATAACCTCCACCTCCCGGGTTCAAGCGATTCTCCTGCCTCGGCCTCCTGAGTAGCTGGGATTACAGGCACGACCACACTCGGCTAATTTTTGTATTTTCAGTAGAGATAGCGTTTCACCATGTTGGTCAGGCTGGTCTCAAACTCCTGACCTCGTGATCTGCCCCTCTCAGAGCCCCAAAGTGCTAGGATTACAGGCATGAGCCACCATGCCTGGCCGTATTTTTGGTACCAAGAAAGGAAGCTAAAGTTGTGAGCCATGTGAGCACAACACAGCCCACCCTCTCCCCATGTCTTTTTTTTTTTCTGAGACAGGGTCCGGCTCCGTCACCCAGGCTGGAGTGCAGTGTCACATTCATGGCTCACTGCAACCTCTGCCTCCTGGGCTCAAGTGATTTTCCCACCTCAGCCTCCCAAGTAGCTGGGACTGTGCACCACACCTAGCTAATTATTATTATTATTTTTTGTTTGAGACAGAGTCTCGCTCTCTCTGCCAGGCTGGAGTGCAGTGGTGTGAGCTCAGCTCAGTGTAACCTCCGCTTCCTGGGATCAAGTGATTCCCGTGTCTCAGCCTCCCGAGTAGCTGGGATTACAGGTGCATGCCACCATGCCCGTCTAATTTTTTTTGTATTTTTAGTGAGATGGGATTTCGCCATGTTGACCAGGCTGGTTTCGAACTCCTGACCTCAAGTAATCCACCCGCCTTGGCCTTACAAAGTGCTGGGATTACAGGCGTAAGCCACAGCACCTAGCCTATGGCCAATTTTTGTATTTTTAGTAGAGATAGGAATTCGCCATCTTACTCTGGCTGGTCTTGAACTCCTGACCTCAAGTGATCCACCCACCTTGACCTCCCAAAATGTTGGGATTACAGGCGTGAGCCACCACTCCCGGACCCCTTCCTGTTTTATGTATCAACTCCTCACATTGCCTGGGGACATCAATAGCCAGAACTAGATTAAGGCCTATTATGAATCCCTGAAACAATCCCTAAATGACCTAAAGACTGACATATCCCAATTGCTCCAGATGTTTCAAGAAATATTTAAGTCAGACAAAATCTGAGGCAAAGTCACTGGAGAGCTCCATCATGAGACACAATGTCTTTGTTTCTGTCTCTCTGTGCCTTCAGCTCTCCCATCTCTTCCAATCCCCTTGAGAGAGAACTTTGTACCCATGGAAGGCCCACTCAATGATACTCTGTTTAATAAACTCAAGACATAAGTACCATTATCATCCCAATTTATGATGAAGAAACTGAAACAAAGAGAGGTTAAATAAGTTTCTCAAGGTCATACAGCTACTAAGAAGCAGAAACATGAATTAAAAAAAAAAATACTACTTGAAGAGCAGTGACAACCAGTAGACTCTGCAGCTGGCTTACCTGAGGAGTTCATATCCTAGCACTGCCACTTACTAAATATGAGACCCTGACAGCAACCTCTCTGCGTCAGTTATGTCTTCTGTAAAATGCAAACAAGAGCAATCTCTCCATAGGATTACTGTGAGAATTAAACGTGTCAATAATCCATTAAAATACTTCCCAGCAATGCCTGTCACTTTGTAATACAACTAAGTATTACCTGCTATCATTATTATTAATATAGGAAATCTTGTTTCTACTTTCTTTTTTTAAACAACAAGCTCATCCTCAATTGGCTCTATTTTCTCACATGAAAAAAAATGAAAAAGTTGAGGCCGGGCGCGGTGGCTCAAGCCTGTAATCCCAGCACTTTGGGAGGCCGAGATGGGCGGATCACGAGGTCAGGAGATCGAAACCATCCTGGCTAACACGGTGAAACCCCGTCTCTACTAAAAATACAAAAAACTAGCCAGGCGAGGTGGCGGGCGCCTGTAGTCCCAGCTACTCAGCAGGCTGAGGCAGGAGAATGGCGTGAACCCGGGAAGCGCAGCTTGCAGTGAGTCGAGATCATGCCACTGCACTCCAGCCTGGGAGACAGAGTGAGACTCTGTCACAAAAAAAAAAAAAAAAAGAAAAAGTTGAATTAAGGGTAATAACTCCGAGCTAGAGAGAAAAGGGGAAGAAACAAATCCTTCTAACTAGGGACTCCTAAGGCCCCTGTTTTCCCAAAGGCTCTGCATGTCTGTCTCAGCCTGACTTTTGGTTTGTTCTCCACGATTGTCTCAGATCCTACAGTCTTTCAACTAGAAACCTTGGGCCATAGTAAGCCAGAGAAATGATTAGTGAGAAAACGCAAGGCTTGATTCATGAAACATAGATACTTTTCAATAACCTGGCATACCTTATCATAATTTTAGGCCGGGCACAGTGGCTCACACCTGTAATCCCAGCACGTTGGGAGGCCAAGGCGGGTAGATCACTTGAGGTCAGGAGTTCGAGACCAGCCTGGCCAACATGGTGAAAACTCATCTCTACTAAAAATACAAAAATTTGCTGGGCGTGGTGACGTGTGTCTGTAATTCCAGTTACTTGAGAGGCTGAGGTGGGAGAATCGCTCAAATCTGGGAGGTGGAGGTTGCAGTAAGCCAAGATTACGCCACTGCACTCTAGCTTGGGTGACAGAGCGAGATTCTGTCTCGAAAACAAACAAATAAACAAAGAAAATACCTTATCATGATTTTGGACCCCAATCTCTTTTTTTCTCTTGTTCTTTGAGGCTGTGGGTATCTTGGGAGGCTCCTCCTCTTCTTCCACATCAGGCAGGGCCACTTCTTCAAAGCCATCAAACTGAGAAGGAGTTGGTGCTGCTCAGCACAGACACCAGGCCAATATCCCTCCCACATGTGGCCTTCCCCCTTCATAAGGCTACAGCAGCCTCAGGGCCTATACCTCATACTCCTTCTCCTCAGTCCAATTGATCTCTTCAAAGTCACCCATCCGGCTAGCTGCTGGGCGCAAGTGGTCGAAGAAGATAGAAAACTCATCCTGTAGGTGGTCATGGCCCTTGAGGAGCTGCCACATCTGTGTCTTGAGCTGAGGAGAATCACAGAGGGAAAGAGGAAGTCTCCAGAGCCTCTCTAGGCTACCCTTCCCAACCAATCCCATATACCTCCATGTTCTGCTTTCCTAGTCAACTGGGAAACACATAGAGACTCTGCCTGGTAACAAAGAATACTAAAACTTTCTCTTCCTCCTTAGCTGCCTACAGGGGAAGGGTACTAATACTAGATTTGACTCCTAACAATTCCACTCTCCACTCTGCCCTACTGGTCTCCAGCTAGGACACTGTCCCAAGCAGAGCAAGGAGGTAAGGCCCCTCCCAGGCCCCAGAACCTCCTTCCTTGAGCATCCCTTCCAGGACATCCATGGCATTCCTGAGCCTGTGAAGATCAGACAGGCTCTGGTTTCAGGTAGCAATCCTCCCTACCCCAGTGCTTTATGCTTTGGGTAAGCCTAAAAAGTCCTTGCCTTGTTCATCTCCTCCAGGAAGCCCATGACACTCCAGAGGCAAAAAGGTATGGAGTAGGTTGGGGAAAGAGACAAGGGAAAGGTCTAAGGCCCAGAAGACAACAGGAAGAAAGCAGGACAGGAAAGAATACCTCGGTGATCTCCTGGGGAAGGCAGTCTGCACAGCCCTGGAGGACCTTGATAATCTTCTGGTGGTGTGAGGGGTTCTCTGCAAAGCAAATCTCCAGCTGCCGAAGGAACTTGCGGCTCTTCTCAAAAGCCTGCTGCTCCTCAAACTACCAGAGTGGAAAGTGGGCAAAAGAGGAGTCACAATACAGCTAGAGCAGGACTTGAGGGTTCTAAGGATAAGAACTAGTGGACCAGGACACAAGAGATGACAGAATCCTGGTTTAAAATTCTAGTTTACAACTATGAGATCTAATTAAAAACCCTAACTTCCATCTCCCTTGGACCACTGGTGGGTAGCCACCCAAAGCAATTAAGATGTGAGCAACAGCTTCAAGAGATGTACATGTTTCAAAGTGTTTGCTATATTATGAATTGTGAAATCAGACACCAAAATTCATATGATACTTTAGAGTTTATATTACAAAGAATTTTCAGGCTGCGCAAGGTGGCTCATGCCTGTAATCCCATGTTGGGAGGCCAAGGCGGGAGGATCGCTTAAGGCCAGGAGTTCAAGACCAGCAACACAGTGAGACTATGTCTCTACAGAAAAATTTAAAAATTAGGCAGGGGTCGTGGTGTACACCTGTAGCTTGAGCTACTTGGGAGGCTGAGGCAGGAGACTCCCAGGGGCCTGTGTTGTCCAGGCTTGTCTCAAACTCCTGGCTACAGGCCAGGCGCAGTGGCTGACGCCTATAATCTCAGCACTTTGGGAAGCTGAGGTGGGCAAATCACCTGAGGTCAGGAGTTCAATACCACCCTGACCAACATGGTGAAACCCCATCTCTACTAAAAATACAAAAATTAGACAGGTGCGGTTGTGCATGCCTGTAATCCCCGCTACCGGGAAGGCTGAGGCAGGAGAATCACTTGAACCTGGAGGCAGAGGTTGCAGTGAGCAGAGATTGTGCCACTGCACTCCAGCCTGGGTGACAGAGTGAGACTTTGCCTCAAAAAACAACAACAATAACAACAACAAAACTCCTGGCTACAAGGGATCCTCCCACCTCAGTCTCCCAAAGTGCTGGGATTACAGGTGCCAGCCACTGTGCCTGGCCATTGTCTCTCTCTCTTTTTTTGAGACAAGGTCTTGCTCTTGTCATCAAAACTGGAATGTAGTGGAGCAATCATGGCTCAGTGAAGCCTCAACCTCTCAGGCTCAAGTGGTCCTCCCACCTCAGACACCCAAATAGCTGGGACCAAAGGTGTGCACCGCCACACCCAGTTAATTTTTTTATTTTATGTAAAGATGGGGTCTTGCTACATTGTCCAGGCTGGCCTCAAACTCCTGACCTCAAGCCATCCATCAGCCTTGGCCTCCCAAAGTGCTGGGATTACAGGTGTGAGCCACCATACCTGGCCGACATTATCTCTTTAAAAAATTTTTAGCCAGGCGCAGTGGCTCATGCCTGTAATCCCAGCACTTTGGGAGGCCGAGGCGGGCAGACCACAAGGTCAAGAGATCAAGACCATCCTCGCTAACACGGTGAAACCCCGTCTCTACTAAAAATACAAAAAAATCTAGCCGGGTGTGGTGGTGGGCACCTGTAGTCCCAGCTACTCATGAGGCTGAGGCAGGAGAATTGCTTGAACCCGAGAGGTGGAGGTTGCAGAGAGCCGAGATCGCACCATTGCACTCCAGCCTGGGTGACAGAATGAGACTCCGTCTCAAAAAAAAAAAAAAAAAAAATTTTTTTTGGCCAAGCATGGTGGCTCACACCTGTAATCCCAGCAATTTGGGAGGCTGAGGCGGGCGGATCACCTGAGGTCTGGAGTTCAAGACCAGCCTGACCAACATGGAGAAATCCCATCTTTACTAAAAATACAAAATTAGCTAGGGGTGGTGGTGCATGCCCGTAATCCCAGCTACTCGGGAGGCTGAGGCAGGAGAATCGCTTGAACCTGGGAGGTGGAGGTTGCGGTGAGCAGAGATCGCACCACTGCACTCCAGCCTGGGCAACAAGAGCAAAACTCTATCTCAAAAAAATAAAATAATTTTTTTTTTTTTTTTTTTTGAGACGGAGTCTCGCTCCGTGGCCCGGGCTGGAGTGCAGTGGCCGGATCTCAGCTCACTGCAAGCTCCGCCTCCCGGGTTCATGCCATTCTCCTGCCTCAGCCTCCCGAGTAGCTGGGACTACAGGCGCCCGCCACCTCGCCCGGCTAGTTTTTTGTATTTTTTAGTAGAGACGGGGTTTCACCATGTTAACCAGGATGGTCTCGATCTCCTGACCTCGTGCTCCGCCCGCGTCGGCCTCCCAAAGTGCTGGGATTACAGGCTTGAGCCACCACGCCCGGCCAAAATTTTTTTTTCACATATACACTGATTGGATCCTCATAATACCAGAAGAGAAAATGGGTATCACACATTATACACAGAACTACCCCACTGTCACTTAACCCTAATAAAACTCTTAGAATAATGTCATTCCTCTCTTTGTTCCTATTTTTGTGACAAGAAGTCCAGGACTACTGGGATATCCCTCATGTTTAGCCTCCTATTCTGCAACATTTCACGTTACCGTACCACAGTGGCCTTCCTAGACCACTGTCTATAAAACCACCCCTCTAGTTTCCTTTCCTGCTTTATTTTTCTGTAAAACATGATCACTATAAAACATTGTATACTACATATTTCACTGTTTATATTTATTTTTTTTTTTTGAGACAGAGTCTTGCTCAGTCGCCCAGTCTGGAGTGCAGTGACGCGATCTCGGCTCACTGCAAGCTCCGCCTCCCGGGTTCCCGCCATTCTCCTGCCTCAGCCTCCCAAGTAGCTGGGACTACAGGCGCCCGCCGCCACGCCTGGCTAATTTCTTTTTGCATTTTTAGTAGAGACGGGGTTTCACCGTGTTAGCCAGGATGGTCTTGATCTCCTGACCTCGTGATCCGCTTGCCTCGGCCTCCCAAAGTGCTGGGATTACAGGCGTGAGCCACTGCGCCTGGCCTATATTTATTTTTATAATTTATATTTCATATATTATATATATGTTTTCTGGAATATCATCTGAACTTCCCCATGAAAACGTAAGCTCCATGAGGGCAGGGATTTTAGTCTTTTGTAATTGCTATATTCTTAGCAATTGAGGTCAGGAATTGTCTGATAGTTAGGAGGCACTTAACAAATACTTGTTAAATGAATGTCTGGTTTGATACCAGTGAGAAGCAGAGAGCATATGACTCACCTAAAGTCTCCTTTGGCAACTACAGGTAAAACCCTCTCATTTATCATGTAAAGAAAATGGGAGCATGGGATTGGAAAGATAATCCCTTGAAAAGACAGAGGCTCTTATCACTTTGGGCTAGGGGACGTCTGTGTGTCTGGAAGGAGTTGGGAGATTGAAACAGTCTTATTCAACCCCATTCAATCCCAGTCTCACTCTGACCCAGAAGTCCTAGTGTACTTTTTTCCCCCATTCACTTACTAATCCACAGGCCAGAGCTTGCTCAGGTAACAGGAAAGCAGCAAAGTCTTTCAACAGCTGAGGCCAGTCTTGGAGCAGAATTTGCAGGCTTTTGTAGAGATCTACAGCCGTCTGTCTCTGGGTACTTGACTCAAATTCATAGATGACTTGAAGGAAGTCTTCATACTTGCCAGGGATATGTTGTAGGGCTTCTCGTACCTACACGGGAAGACTTTCAATCATCAACACCCTTTATTTGGGCCACAACAAGCAATAAGGGTACAAGGGAGAAGGCAGGGTTATGGTTAGAGAGCTCCAAGAATTATCCATCAGAGGCTGCGCCTCCAACAGATCTTAACATCTGACTGTTAATGGAAGACACAGAGCAACAGGCAAGGTAAAGATCTTTTTCTGGGAGTGAGCAAGTGAGAAATCATTTTCCAAGTTCCACAGCTGTACCCACAAAACCAAGTAATGCTTTTCTCTGGGTTGCAGCCCTAACCTTTCCTTACTGATTACATCCCCATAATGAAATAGGTAACATGTGTTTGTACATGTATTTCAGCATGGGCGAAACCTGAGAGTAAATAATACCTAAGTTAGGAATATCAGTAAAACATTAGGAGATAAGAAAAAGCTATGACTATCATTGCCAGTATTCTGCTTTCCAGGGGGATAAAGGAACGAGGTGGTTACCAACAGAATAATATAGTTCTCCAGGACACTACCAAGAAGAGGTTGGCTTATGTCTTTTTTTTTTTTTTTTTTTTGAGACAGGGTCTCATTCTGTTGCCCAGGCTGGAGTGCACTGATGCAATTATGGCTCACTGCAGCCTCAATCACCTGGGCCCAAGTCATCCTTCCACCTCAGCCTCCCAAAGTAACTAGGACCACAGGCATATACCACCATGCTTAGTTGATTTTTTAATTTTTGTAGAGTTGGAGGTCTCCTATGTTGCCCAGGCTTGTCTTGAACTCCTGGACTCAAGGAATCCTCCCCTACTCCAGCCTCCCAAAGTGCTGGGATTATATGCAAGGGCCACAACGCCCAGCCTGATTCATGTCTTTTTTTTTTTTTGAGACACAGTCTCACCCTGTCACCAAGGCTGGAATGCAGTGGTGTGATCTCGGCTCACTGCAACCTCCATCTCCCGGGTTCAAATGATTCTTGTGCCTCAGCCTCCCCCCGTAGCTAGGATTACAGGTGCCCGCCACCACGCCCAGCTAATTTTTGTATTTTAGTAGAGACAGGTTTTCACCATGTTGGCCAGGCTGGTCTCGAACTCCTGACCTCAGGTGATCCACCTGCCTCGGCCTCCCAAAGTGCTGGGACTACAGATGTGAACCACCATGCCCAGCTGGTTCATGTCTTAAGAGCAATGTATTTCTCTGAAATCCACTTGCTGGCCAGTGTACCCACTGTCTTTCTTCTCAAGCCAAAGGTTCTATAAAGGTCCTTATCAGCCCACCTAATAAAGTCACAACCTCCCACTGATGATGGTGGTATCATTTTTCTGCCAATCTCTAGTAAACAGAAGGATGATGGCAGGGTATTAACAATAAACATACTTATGATTGAATTCTATGTCTCTTTGTGGTTCTGTCACAGAGATCTTTTGCCAGAAAAGCCAACATAGAGGAATATGATGCCTGTTGTATAGCCTGAAAAACAGACGTCATTTTAAAAAACATCTCCCTTGAAGAAGCAGCCACATTCACAGAAACTGGCAGTAACAGGAAGCAGCATTTGCCTACCCTGGTCAGATAAGCTTGGGCAAAGGCCAAGTCCTTCTGCTCCCTGAGGGGATCTCGTTCGAGAATGTCCTCATCATACAGCAACAGCAGCTTGGAGGTGTCCTTGCTGGCCCGAGCCCGACTTCCCCGCTTGTTGCGAGCTCGATGATTGTTCCGGCCCTTTCCAGCAGCTTTGATGCTGTCTCCTTGTAGCACACATGAAAAAGATTGTTTCTCTGTCCCTAAACCCCTGCTCTTCCCATTCCACCACATGCACCACCCCAGCCAAATCCTATTCAATATTATGGAGCAAGTCAAGGAAAAGGTTGTTGGGAAAATGGTATGAGAAGTAAGTCTGTCAAGTCAGCTCTACGCAGAGTCTACAGTGTAACTGCCTTAATTGGGATGACAAGATAATCAGCTACTTCATATTGAGAAAGGAAGTCTAAAGAGCAAGTGTGGCTTCTGTAGTGCTCTTGAGAGACTATGTCTGGATGAGGAACAAGCAGTGTTTCCTGAAACAAACATGGGTCTTAGCCCCACAGGACAGATAAGGTAACAATCAGTTTAATGAAGTGAATGGTCAGGTGCTGTGGCTCACGCCTGTAATCCCAGCACTTTGGGAGGCCGAGGCGGGCGGATTCTTTTTTTTTTTTTTTTGAGACGGAGTCTTGCTCTGCCCGGGCTGGAGTGCAGTGGCCGGATCTCAGCTCACTGCAAGCTCCGCCTCCCGGGTTTACGCCATTCTCCTGCCTCAGCCTCCCGTGTAGCTGGGACTACAGGTGCCCGCCACCACGCCCAGCTAGTTTTTTTGTATTTTTTTGTAGAGTCGGGGTTTCACCGTGTTAGCCAGGATGGTCTCGATCTCCTGACCTCGTGATCCGCCCGTCTCGGCCTCCCAAAGTGCTGGGATTACAGGCTTGAGCCACCATGCCCGGCCAAGGCAGGCGGATTCTACGTTTAGGAGTTCGAGACCAGCCTGACTGACATGGTAAAACCCTGTCTCTACTAAAAATACAAAAATTAGCTGGGTGTGGGGGTGGATGCCTGTAATCCCAGCTACTCAAGAGGCTGAGGCAGGAGTTTCGCTTGAACCTGGGAGGCAGAGCTTGCAGTGAGCCGAGATCAAGCCATTGCACTCCAGCCTAGGTGACACAGCAAGACACCATCTCAAAAAAAAAAAAAGAAAAAAAAAATAAAAGAAAGTGAAGGAAGCTAATATAAATCTAACAATGGATGAGAATCAAATTAAAAATTTCTGAGTATCTGTTCTCCACAAAGATAACACATTAAACGTGTTTTGGGGGTGGGGGGTTGCAGAAGAGATCCAGAGGGTTTCCTCTGGAAATCCTCCACCTGTTTATAAGCTATCCACTCTGCACACTGTCCTCTAGACAATGAGGTTAAGTGAGACTGGTCCTTCAGTATAGGCTTGCCTAACTCACCTGGTGGAGTTCTGCTGGTCTCCACTTCTGGAGCAGTCTCAGATGAGGCAAAAGTAGAAGGAGGCTTCTCAGCTGAGTCTCCAACTGCTTCATCCATCATTTCATCCTCTTTCTGCAGGCTTTCCATTCCTTCTGCTTCTTCTTCCTCCTCTTCTTCCGGCTCAGAGTTCTCCTCCTGAGAATTCTCTTCTTCAGACTCACCCTCCTGACTCATGCGCCTTTCAGATGCCAGCCAAGTCAGTTTCTCCATTGTTTCCTGTAAAACCCTCCAAAGAGTACTTATAATGGCTCTTAGTGGCTTATGAATTGCAGAACAGCACAAAGCTATATCAGGGTAATCTGAAGTTAAACAATGGGGAGCCCACCACAGCTGTCAGAGGGGAATTCCCTGAGTTATGAAATCCCAGCAAAGGGACAGGTACAGTGGCTCACGCCTGTAATCCTCACACTTTGGGAAGGCGAGGTGGGTGGATCACTTGAGGCCAGGAGTTCAGGACCAGCCTCGCCAACATGATGAAACCCCGTCTCTACTAAAAATACAAAAATGAGTCAGGTACAGTGGCATATGCCTATAATCCCAGCTACCTGGGAGGCAGAGGCACGAGAATTACTTGAACCCGGGAGGCGGAGGTTGCAGTGAGCTGAAATTGTACCACTGCACTCCAATCTGGGAGACAGAGTGAGACTCCGTCTCAAAAAAAAATTAAACACACACACACACACACACACACACAAACAAAACAAGACAAAAAAAGAAATCCCAGTGATAGCTGACATTCGGCCTGACAGCAGGAGAGGGGAAGAAGTTCCCTTTTACAAACTTCTGTAACCTGAAGATAGTTTTCAGGCTGGAGTGCGATGGTGCAATCTCGGCTCACTGCAATCTCTGCCTCCCAGGTTCAAGCAATTCTCCTGCCTTGGTCTCCTGAGTAGCTAGGATTATAGGCAGGCGATACTACACCCAGCTACTTGTGTATTTTTAGGAGAGACAGGGTTTCTCCATGTTGGTCAGGCTGGTTTTGAACTCCCGACCTCAGGTGATCTGCCTGTCTTGGCCTCCCAAAATGCTGGGATTTATAGGCATGAGTCACCGTGCCAGGCTATTTACACTTTTTTTTTTTTTTTTTTTTTTTGAGGCAGAGTCTCGCTCTGTCGCCCAGGCTGGAGTGCAGTGGCCGGATATCAGCTCACTGCAAGCTCCGCCTCCTGGGTTTCCCCCATTCTCCTGCCTCAGCCTCCCGAGTAGCTGGGACTACAGGCGCCTGCCACCTCGCCCGGCTAGTTTTTGTATTTTTAGTAGAGACGGGGTTTCACCGTGTTAGCCAGGATGGTCTCGATCTCCTGACCTCATGATCCACCCGTCTCGGCCTCCCAAAGTGCTGGGATTACAGGCTTGAGCCACCGCGCCCGGCCTCACTTTTTTTTTTTTTTTTTGAGACAGAGCCTTGCTCTGTTGCCCAGGCTGGAGCGCAATGATGCGATCTCGGCTCACTGCAACCTCCATCTCCTGGGCTCAAGTGATTCTCCTGCCTCTGCCTCCCGAGCAGCAGGGATTACAGGCACCCACCACCACGCCTGGCTAATTTTTGTATTTTTAGTATAGATGGGGTTTCACCATGTTGGCCAGGCCAGTCTGAAACTCCTGGCCTTGTGATCCAACCACCTCGGCCTCCCAAAGTGCTGGGACTACAGGCGTGAGCCACCAAGCCCAGCCAATTACTATTTTTTAATTTTTTAAGGCATTTAAAGTATGGTCAGGTGATTCAATTTAATCTGTAAATCAGTTTAATATGATCAGTAAAATTTCATCCTTTCCATCTCATTTCACCTCAACTTCACAATCATGTTCCATAATGCATTACAAATAAAATAAAAATGACTTTAGGACTATCCATAGTGTAGCAAGCAAGCAGGTGGCATATCAATAAATGAAACATATTACTGAGTCCACAAAATACTTGAGAATATTCTCCAGCTCTCACCTGGAGTTCTGGGACAGAAAGCACAGATTCCTCAGAAGCTGATGACATTTCATCTTCCTCATCTTGGGTGAGGTCATCAAAGTCCTCTTCTTCCTCTTCCTCTGGCCCATTCTTCTCTCCTCCAGTTTCTGGCCCAACTGGAGTCTCCACTGACTGACCATCAACACTGGGTGAGTCTTCTGGCTTCCCTGGGGGGCTACTAAGCCTCACTTCAGGATCCATCGAGGACGAAGCATTCTTTGATGATCCTTTGTTCACATCTGTCCCTGAGGTTCCTTCATCAGGGTGCTCTTGGGAAGATGAAGGGGTTTTAGCTGGCTGACTCCTCTCCTCTTCCTTCTGTAAGACTGTCTGTTTCTTTACCTCTCTAGCACTGTTCAACTCCTCGCTTGGGACACCAGTGTCCAATTCCACAGCATGTTCCTCTTTGATGTCATCACAAATGTCGTGCTCAGGGGATCCACTGATTTCCTCTGGAGCATCTTCAGGTTCCATCTTGACAACTTCCTCTAAATCCCCAGGGGAAGAGTTGTTTAGAGACTCCCGGATGCCCTGAGGCAGCGGCTCCAGAGCTTGTCTTCCCTCCTCTGTTTTCACAACAGTCCAGCGACAGGCACTGTTCTCTGACAATCCTTCTTGGCACTCTGAATCTGCTGGTGGAGGCCCTGGGCTATGTTCCACTTTGGGGAAAACAGTAGCAGAGAGAGGAGATGGTCCTGGGGCTCTAATTTGGGTTCTAGGCCCTGAAAGGCATTTTCCCCATTAGCCACAGCACAAGCAATGTCCACATTCACGCGGGCCTTATCTTCAGGGGTGGATGGTATAGGAAGATTCACAGAATTGCCAGAAACAATTAAGGGTGAGACAGAGGAGGCCACAAGGGGCTGGTTCAATTGACAGGGGAAGGAAGTAGGGTTAACCAAGAGGGTGGTAATGGGAATAGTCTGGGGACTCTGGGCCACAGCCGCATTGACAGGCTGGATCATGTTACAGCCACTGCCAAGGCTCACAATCTTCACAGTGGTAGCAGGAACAGTGAAGATAACAGATGCAGGGTGGTGGATAACAGGGGCAGCTTTCATACAGGGAGAGGCCTTGACTCCCCTTCTCTTTGAGGGTCTGCGTCTCACATATGACTTCCGAAACTTAGAAGGGGCAAGGGAGGGCAGCATTACCTTGGGCACAGGGGCAGAAGAGAGCAAAGTCTGGGACTCAGACAGAGGGAAGCTTGTCCTGCCCTCAGGGGGCATAGCAGTCAGTGCTGCAGGAGACTCAAAACTCTCACCTCCACTGACCCCCAGTGGAGGGACACCTGGAACTGTCTGTAAGACAGTGGCTGGCTGGATCAGATGAGGAATCCGGAGCACCATTTTGCTCGGAGGGGCTTCTGAATGAGTTGATCGGGCTGGTGTTTTCCCAGGGTTGAAGCTAGGCTGGAAAGAGGGGCTGGGTTGGATAAGGAGGGGCTTCAGGACTGATGAACGCTTCTGTCTCCAAGCCTTCCTGGGGAAACGGGTGGCGACTGGCTTCAGTTTCAGGACCACACCCTTAGGCAATAGCAGTGGGTACCGAGTTTCACTCTCCGATTCCAAGTTGTCTTTTTCCAGGCCATGATCTGAGTTGATCTCAGTGGTTCCAGTCACATGTCCTACCTCTCTAGCACCATCAGCCATGTGCCGCAGTTCTTCCTGGATGGATGGCAGACTGGCCTATTGGAAACAAGAACACTCTGATCCAGCATATGTCAAAATTTGGGAAAAAGAAGCTTGGCACAGTGGCTCACGCCTGTAATCCCAGCACTTTGGGAGGCTGCAGTGGGCAGATCACTTGAGGTCAGGAGTTCAGGACGAGCCTGACCAACATGGTGAAACCCCATCTCTACTAAAAATATAAAAATTAGCTGGGTGTAGTGGCATGTGCCTGTAATCCCAGCTACTCGGGAGACAGAAGCAGGAGAATCACTTGAACCTGGGAGGCAGAGGTTGCGAGGAGCCGAGATCACACCACAGCCTCGGTGGACAGAGGAAGACTCTGTCTCAAAAACAAAACAAAACAACAACAACAAAAAAAGAATTTGGGAAAAACAATTAGGCTTTCTAGGTTTTAGGGACCTTAGACAAGCTCAAGGCATCTTTCCAAGAAAAGTCTCTCTGCATATCAAATCTACAAAGACCACATTCCAATTATATACTTTAGAAACTTCTGTGAATTTCCTTTAGCAAATTATTATTTTATATATTATTTTGAAAATGTAGAATCACCCAGAGAAGGGCAGAAAAGTAAGGGAAGAAAGGTGAATGAGGAAGATTTCTGAAGTCCTACTTCTACAACTAAAGCATTAGTAGATAAGGAAGCCCTTGATATTCTCTCAGAACTTTCAGTGACCTTCTGCCTCCCACAGACTTTAAGGAAGAGGGTTGTACCTTTAACCAGAATGGGAGCCGGTGTTCTTCTCTCTCTACAGGTGGCTTCCACTGATGTGGCTGGATCTCTTCACAGCATTTTACTAAGACTGGCAGCTGTTTGGTCTTCTTATAAAACTTAACATGAAGAAAATGCGCATGAGTTACATTCCTTCTGGAAACACTGTCCTCTGTCAGGCTGGTGAATGGGGTGGCTGGTGGATCGAGAGACACACACACACACACACACAAAACCACATACACACCCACGAACACAGATATATAAATAGCATATGCTGAATACTTGTATATTTTGAATTAAACTAATCTCTATTTAAAGATTTTACAATAATTGTAAAATCTTTCTTCAATATTTTCTAACTGATGATCTCTATCTGGTTGCCAGGAAGGGGACAGTTTAGGTCACAGAGAGAAAAGGAAGCAGATGCTCAGAGCAATCTTATGTAAGATTTGTTCCTGCTCAACAGCTGCAAAGACAGCATCGTAATCTATACCTTGGACACATGAAAGCTTCATTTTAAGCAAATGATGGTGTGAAGGCATTAGAAGAGAAGGGGAAAAAAAAAAAGAGCCTGAGAAAGTTCAATTTTTTTTTTTTTTTTTTTTTGAGACGGAGTCTCGCTCTGTGGCCCAGGCTGGAGTGCAGTGGCCCGATCTCGGCTCACTGCAAGCTCCGCTTCCTGGGTTTACGCCATTCTCCTGCCTCAGCCTCCCGAGTAACTGGGACTACAGGCGCCCGCCACATTGCCTGGCTAGTTTTTTTGTATTTTTTTAGTAGAGACGGGGTTTCACCGTGTTAGCCAGGATGGTCTCGATCTCCTGACCTCGTGATCCGCCCGTCTCAGCCTCCCAAAGTGCTGGGATTACAGGATTGAGCCACCGCGACCGGCCGAGAAAGTTCAATTTTAAGAGTAAATGAAAGCTGGGCATGGTGGCTCAGGCCTGTAATCCCAGCCCTTTAGAAGGCGGGCAGATTACCTAAGGTCAGGAGTTCAAGATCAGCCTGGCCAACATGGCAAAACCCCTATCCCTACAAAAATACAAAAATTAGTCAGGTGTGGTGGCACGCACCTGTAATCCCAGCTACTCAGGGGGCTGAGGCAGGAGAATCCCTTGAACCTGGGAGGTGGAGGTTGCAGTGAGCTGAGATCAGAGATCGTGCCACTGCACTCCAGCATGGGTGACAGAGTGAGACGCCGGCTTAAAAAAAAAAAAAAAGAATAGGCTGGGCACAGTGGCTCACGCCTGTAATCCCAGCACTTTGGGAGGCCGAGGCGGGTGGATCACGAGGTCAGGAGATCAAGACCATCCTGGCTAATACGGTGAAACCCCATCTCTACTAAAAATACAAAAAATTAGCTGGTCGTGGTGGTGGGCGCCTGTAGTCCCAGCTACTCGGGAGGCTGAGGCAGGAGAATGGTGTGAACCCAGGAGGCGGAGCTTGCAGTGAGCTGAGATCCGGCCACTGCACTCCAGCCTGGGCAACAGAGCGAGACTCCGTCTCAAAAAAAAAAAAAAAAAAAAATTTAGAAAAAAGTTAAAAAAAAATACTACTAGAATGTGTTCCACTGAGGGAAGGAAGTAAAACAAAAACAAAGATGTAGAATTCAGGAAATAAGAAGATCCAACACAGTAAGAGGCAAAAATAATCCCCAGGATTATAGTGAAGAGAAAGTCCAAGAAGACATCAGTGCAGCAAGCCCATAGGGCAACAAGCTTAGAGTAGAATAGTGTCAGAGGGCTCAGGGAGCAATTCCTTCAAGATGAAAATGACGGAATATCTAGAAGGCCAGACACACTGAAAGGAGATTAAGAAAATTTAAGTAACCTTTACTGTTGATCTGGGAATAATTACTTAATAAAATCAAGTCCAGCCCCATTCCCCTAAAAAAATGTGATTATTTACTCCAAGAGAAACAAAATGTTCAGCAGGAAAGGCAAGGTATTACAATAACAAAGCTCAGATGTGAAGAGCATTTATACAGTCCTTAAAATTTTACAGTGTAAACCCTGAATACAACCTAACCAAAATTGTGACATATTTACTAGTGAGGAGATTGGAGAGCAGAAAATGTGCATGTTTGTGGTGGGAGTAAGGGAGTGAGGAGACAGATAAATCCTCAACTTCCCTGGCTTATGGTTAATGGTTAATAAATAAGGCCTAAATCCAATATACCAGGAAGTAGCAATTAGAGGCTGAGACAGGAGAACTGCCTAAGGCGAAAAATTCTAGACTAGCCTGGGCAATATAGGGACATTCCATTTCTGAAAAAAAAAAAAAAATTTTTTTTTAATACGCTAGCAATGTAGCTCATGCATATAATCCCAGTTCCTTGGGAGGCTGAGGTGGGAGGAATGCTTGAGCCCAAGTGTTCGAAGTTACAGTGAGCTATGATACCACTGTACTCCAGCCTGGGTAGCAGAGTAAAAGCCTATCTCAAGAAAAAAACAAAAACAAAACAGAACAAAAGGCTGGGCATAGTGGCTCACGCCTGTAATCCCAACACTTTAGGAGGCCAAGTTGAGGCAGGCAGACTGACAGTTGTCAAAACTTCAAGACCAGTCTGGGCAACAAAGTGACACAGCATCTCTACACAAAATAAACTAATGAGCTAGGCTTGGTGAAATGTGCCTGTACTCCAGGCTACTTGGAAGGCTGAAGTGGAAGGATCACTCGAACCCAGGAGTTTTTGGCTACAGTGACCTATGACTGTGCTAATGGACTCCAGACAGGATGACAGAGCAAGAAACTGTCTCTAAAAACACAACATAGGCCGGGCATGGTGACTCACGCTTGTAATCCCAGCACTTTGGGAGGCCGAGGTGGGCTGATCACCTGAGGTCGGGAGTTCAAGACCAGCCTGACCCACACAGAGAAACCCCCATCTCTACTAAAAATACAAAATTAGCTGGGCTTGGTGGCGCATGCCTATAATCCCAGCTACTTGGGAAGGCTGAGGCAGGAGAATCGCTTGAACCTGGGAAGTGGAGGTTGCGGTGAGCCGAGATCATGCTGTTGCACTCCAGCCTGGGCAAGAAGAGCAAAAACTCCATCTCAAAAAATAAAAATTAAATTAAATAAAAACACAACATAAATAAATATCTAAATAAAAAAGAAGAAATCGGGTGCAGTGGCTCACGCCTGTAATCCCAGCACTTTGGGAGGCCAAGGCGGGTGGATCACTTAAGGTCAGAGGTTTGAGACCAGCCTGGCCAACATGGTGAAACCTCGTTTCTACTAAAAATACAAAAATTAGCCAGGCATGGTGGTGCATGCCTGTAATCCAAGCTACTTGGGATGCTAAGGCAGGAGAGACACTGAGGCAGGAGAATCGCTTGAACCTGGGAAGTAAAGACTGCAGTGAGCCAAGATCACGCCACTGTACTCCAGCCTTAGTGACAGAGCAAGAGTCCAAAAAAAAAAAAAAAAAAAGCATGTAAGTGGAATACTGTCAGTGCTTTAGATAAAAGAAGTTTCCTCTTTTCTTTGAGAATAACGAAAGAATGAGTACACATTGGTGAGGTGCCTGGATGGCGCATGCAGGAAACACTCACTTTAATGATGTTGTCAGGAGCTCTGTTCATGTTGAGGTTCTTGATTCTCACTGTCAGCTGGTGCGCAGTTTTGCAGGTTAGAAGGTACTTGCTGATTAGAGGATTAGGAAACTCAGTTCCTTCAAAATGCTTCAGTCCTAAAGCTAACAAACTGAGAAAGGAGCAATGACACTAAATCTCACTTCACAGTCCTTCCTTCTAAAGGGCCTCCCCAGACTAACACATTTTACAATCTACTCTTTTTTATTTTTTTCTTGAGACAAGGTCTCACACTGTTACCCAGGCCAGAGTGCAGTGGCACAATCGCAGCCCACTGCAGCCTCTACTTCCTAGGCTGAAACGATTCTCTAGTCTCAGCCTCCCAAAGTGCTGGGATTACAGGCATGAGCCATGGTGTGTGACCCAATCTACTTTTTCATTTTTTCAGACAGGGTCTTGCTCTGTTGTCCAGGCTGGAGAGCAGTGGCATGATTACAGTGCACTGCAGCCTTGAATGCTTGGGTTCAATCGATTCTCGCACTTCAGCCTCCCAAGTATCTGTGACCACAGACGTTCACCACCATGCCTAATTTTTTTCTTCCATTATTTGTAGAGACCAGTTCTCACTTTGTTGCCCTGGCTGATCTTAAACTCCTGGCCTCAACCAATCCTCCTGCCTCTCAAAGTGCTGGTATTACAGGTATGAGCCACCATGCCTGGCCAATCTACTTTTTCTAAATCTAATTCTTGTACAAGTTGGTGACTACTCAATAGAAAATTTCAGATGCTTAGTGAGTACTGATTAAGCATTATGAATAAGAATAAGGCCAGGCACAATGGCTCACATCTGTAATCCCAGCACTTTGGGATGCCGAGGCAGGCAGATCACTTGAGGTCAGGAGTTCGAGACCAGCCTGGCCAACATGATGAAACCCCGTCTCTACTAAAAATACAAAAAATAGCCAGGTATAGTGGTGGGCACCTGTAATCCCAGCTACTTGGGCAGGATAATTGCTTGAACCTAGAGGGCGAAGGTTGCAGTGAGCCAAGATCGCACCACTGCAGTCCAGCCTGGGTGACAAGAGTGAGACTCCATTTAAAAAAAAATCAAATACTTCACAATTACGTGGGAACATAAGAAACTAGGCATAAATCATTAATAAACGTGAGATCATGATGAGCTGTATCATGATGAGCTGTATACTAACAACACAAAGGAACTTCAAAGAGAATACAAAGGAAGGAGAATGATTCTAATAAAACTAATACAATATGAATAGGTACCCTGTCAGACAACTTAAACCGGCACCAATACTACCCTCTAACAACACAGATAATCGTGGTTGCATATATACATATGTGCTGATAACAGTGTGGCAATACACACAAAGAGCCATAAAAATGTTCATAATCTGGTGGGTGTGGTGGCTCACGCCTATAATCCCAGCACTTTGGGAGGCCAAGGTGGGAGGATGCCTTGAGTCCAGGAGATTGAAAGATGCCTGGATAACACAGAGAGACCCTCATCTGCACACACAAAAAAATGAGCCATGTATGGTGGCACACGGCTGTGGTCCCAGCTGCTCCGTGGAGGCTGAGGTGCAAGGATCACTTGATCTCAGGAGTTCAAGGCTGCAGTGAGCTGTGATTGCCTGGGTGACAGAGTAAGATCCTGTCTCTACATAAATAAATAACATAAAATAAAATAAAAGTGAACCTCCTGCCTTGGCCTTTCAAAGTGTTAAGACTACAGGTGGGAGAAACCATGACCGGTCTAAAATGCTTTAAAAATGTGTGTGACATTCCCCCAAAAAGCAGTTATTTGGCACTGCTAAAACAAGCATGTCCTAGAGGGCTCTGCTTATCTATACTGCTCTTCCTTTTGTCTTTTGTGTCCATGTTTTATTATACAAATCTTACTTCCCCTAAACTCCTCAAAAGAACTATGTCTTCTCCTTGGGATATTCTGCTATTTTGATCCCCCAGAGTAAACACTTACTTGTCCTCAGCCTTGGTGAAGATGATCTTATCCTGGGGATTCTTTGCCTTCAGGGAACACACTGGAAGTAACTCTGGATACATGAAAACCTTGCTTGTGGCCAGGATCCAAGCCACTTGCTTTGGCAAACAGGGAAATTCATTGGCTATAAGAAAATAAATCTCAGATAAATCAACTTCTAAGACAAAAGAGGGCTTCAAAAAGCCTGTGAATGCACTTTTGCATTTAGGTGGAGCTGTCCTTATCTAACTGGATTTCCCTCCCATCTGCCCACCCCTCCCCAAAGAGTTTCCACAGTCTTTCTTAAGCTAACATTATATCTAAAGGGAGTCCCATTCAATGGCAATAAAAATTGACTCTTATTCTTTCTTACGTGGAACACTTTATTCACTAAGTAAAACAAACACTTAAAAAGCACCTAGTAATAAAAGGTGCTGGCAATAGTGTATGCTCAAAAAAAAGTTTTACCTCCTTCCCCTCTTAAATCCTCAAAGGATAAGAGACCTTCAACAATGCTTTCTTTCTTCCAGAATAAGATTCCAACTTCTTTAATCTCCCTCACAAATCTGGTATTCCAAATTTTACTTTTATTTGATTCTTACTTAACTTTCATTAAGTTCTCCCAGATTCCTTCTGAGGTTGGGAACAAAAGAACCACAAAAGGAATGAGACAATTCAGTCTCATTCATTTCTCTCTGCCTCTCTCAGCCTCTCACTTTCAGGAACTTCTGCATTTCTAGAGACAAAACTACTATATCCGTATTTCTCTTTCCATAAGTGTTATTTTTATATCCCCAGAAGAAAGCAACAGGTCAATAGATGTGTAAGATATTATTATAATTTGATGTTAAATCAAGTTTTCATTACCATTTCATATCAGTTAATACAGCTATTAAAGTAGTTTGGGATCTGTGTCTACGATATAATACACTTAAATACAACTATATTCAACTTAACGATAAGACTCGGGGATTTAAAATACAATCCAAAGACAAACACAAATCCAGAACAAACCACAACTAATTTGCTAAATGAGGAAACAAATCAGAAGCAAATATTTGGCTTAAGTATACAGCAAATATTTTCTCAAAAAATACTAAACCAACGCAAGGTAGAATCTAAACCTGCAAATTTCTTTATAATACTGAACACGGCAAATGTATAATCTCTAAGTTATGCGTAACTCCCAAGTCAACATTTCATTCAGAATGGAGATATCACTTACGCTGCAGTCAGTATGCTAAATAAAGTTAGTTGATTTTTTTTTTTTTTTGAGATGCAGTCTCGCTCTGTCGCCCAGGCTGGAGGGCAATGACGCGATCTCGACTCACTGCAACTTCTGCCTCCTGGGTTCAAGCAATTTTCCTGCCTCAGCCTCCCGAGTAGCTGGGACTACAGGCGTGTGCCCCTATGCCTGGCTAATTTTTGTATTTTTAGTAGAGACGGGATTTCACTGTGTGAGCCAGGATGGTCTCAATCTCCTGACCTTGTGTTCCCCGACTCGGCCTCCCATAGTACTAGGATTATAGGCGTGAGCCACAGCACCTGGCCTTAGTTGAAGACAGTAGAAAGCTAAACATGACCAAACTTAATGAAGACAGTAAAAAGCTAAACATGACCAAACTTTACCACCTGACTTTCATCTTTACCAGGCCCCAGTTTATCTTGATTTGACTCCTAATACTTACCCCTCATATTGCTGTAGTCAAATTCTTAGCACTGAGCTTCAGATCTCTACCTCCCATATTCCTATACTGTCCACTGACTCCATGCCTTACCCAGGCCCAGAGATTATCACGTAATTCTAGAACGTGGATAATGAGTATGAAGGGAGGATAAAAGAGAGAAGGAAGAAATTACAAATGTCCTGTGTCCTCCATTCCTAGGCAAGTATCCTAGGAAGTTATCTATGGGATAAGATTCCCACCACCTCTCACCGCAAGTAAAAACTTAAAGCTGACACATCTGTCTCCTACCAGTCTTCTTGACAGTTTTATGAGGGCTGCAGTCAATGCTGACATGTGTGCTGAAGTCTTCAATAAGCTGCATAGCTCCCATCAAGTTACAGGGTTGGAACAGGGTCTGAAACTTGGGGTTGTACTGATGGTGAAGGGCGATGGAGCTTTGAGCAAAGGTTCCCAGCTCTTTCTGGGAAAACAGGACACAAGGAAGATCTAAGACAATTCCAGACAATTAATACCAGTAGCTTTTAGAATCTAAATGAGAAGGTGACCTTCCTACTACAGGATAAAAACAGGTAAAAATCATCATAAAGTCTTTCACAATAAACTACTCTGTTAAGATTACACCTGAGTTCCCAGATATTCAGGGATTGTATTCTTGGTTTACTTTTAGACTTAGTGAGAAACACTAAGGAATATACTGTCTAGTTCCTGAACTAGAATGAAGATTATGAAGAATGAGAATTCATTTTTTTTTTTTTTTTTTTTTGAGATGGAGTCTCGCTCTGTCGCCCAGGCTGGAGTGTAGTGGTACGATCTTGACTCACTGAAGTCTCCACTTCCCAGGCTCAAGCAATTCTTCTGCATCCACCTCCCAAGTAGCTGGGATTAATTATAGGCGCCCTCCACCATGCCCAGCTATTTTTTGTATTTTAAGTAGAGACCGGATTTCACCATGTTGGTCAAGCTGTTCTCGAACTCCTGACCTCAAGCGATCCAGCCACTTCAGCCTACCAAGGTGCTGAGATTACAGGCATGAGTCACTGCACCCAGCCAAGAATTAGGACTATTACTTTTATTTTATTATTTATTTTGAAACCGGGTCTCACTCTGCCGCCCAGGTTGGAGTGCAGTGGCGCGATCTCAGCTCACTGCAACCCCTACCTCCCAGGCTCAAGCTATCCTTCCATCTCTGCCTCCCAAGTAGCTGAGACTACAGGTACGCACCACATCTGGCTAATTTTTGTATTTTGTAGAGACGGGCTTTCGGCATGTTGCCCCAGCTGGTCTCGAACTACTGGGGTCAGGCAATCTGCCTGCTTTGGCCTCTCAAAGTGCTGGGATTACAGGGATAGCCACCGTGCCCAGTCTCAACATCTGTAAAAGGAACAGTGGTACCAAAAAACCTAGGAAGTTAGGTTGGATCTAAAGATGAGGAGGATTCAAAAAAAATATCAGAAGGACAGTACTAAGAAAATTGAATACACTCCTTGTCCTTCCATGGAAATCAGTGGCTTATGTTCTCTCGGCAAACACAGGAAGCCTTAACAGAAAAAAGCAATCAAAAATACCCAAGAGAGAAGAATAAATATAGATTATGATCAGTGAATAACTGTGAGAAATAACCTGCCAACCTAATTTCACACTCTAGTCTTTAGAGTTAGGGATATTTGGAAACTTACAAGAAATATCCTGGTGGTACTGGCCTCCGGACTGAGATTGGGGTTGCAGGTGGCAAGAAGGTGGATTTGGGTCAAGAGCTGAACGTGCTGGGGATGGAAAGAAAATAATGAAGTGACATGTTACCACATTGTCATTTCAGGAACCCAGAGAGATTTTTTTTTTTTCCTTCTTGGAGACAGGATCTCTCTCTGTCATCCAGGCTGTTGTGCAGTGATGCAATCATGGCTCCACGCCCTCTCAACCTCCTGTGCTCAAGCAATCCTCCCACCTCAGCCTCCTGAGTAGCTGGGACCACAGGTGCATGGCATCATGCCTGGCTAATGTATTTTTATTTTTTGTAGAGACAGGGTCGCACTATGTTGCCCAGGTTGCTCTTGAACTCCCTGGCTCAAGCAATCCTCCCACTTCAGTCTCCCAAAGTGCTGGGTTTACAGGTGTGAGTCACCATAACCCAGCCCCCAGACAGACAATAATCAAGATGTTTGCAACTTTATCACATATATTTTGCTTTCTGAAAGGAGTATGAGAACAACATAGAATCTTGGCATAAATCTCTCAGACATGTTCCCTTGAACAAAATGACAGAACCATAAGAAGCCTAACCTCAATCCAGAGGGACTGAGATTAGAAAAAGGAAAAAAAAACCCTACTTCTCACAGTAAAGGTTGTTAAATTTCAGAATAGATTACTAAGGACTCTTTGAAATCTATATTTCTGAATACCATTACTGTCCTTGTATGCTCTCTTCCTTGAGCCATAGGGCATGAACATGATGACTTCTCCAGCTCCTAATGATGTGAAGATACTATGGTTTTAGCAGGTGGTAAGGTAACTATCTCTGACTTTTACAAAGCTGTTAATTTCTGGCCTCAGAGTTAGGCCTTGGTATAATCCAATATTAACATGACCAAGAAAAGTCTTACCTGCTGCATCTGCTGCTGGAGTCTCTTCCTCTGTGCTGGGTCCAGAATCAGAGTCTGATGAACTTTCTCACTCTGGGGTTTAACCTTCTCTACTTCCTGCAGCTGTTTGGCTGAAGATTTCTTCATCTTCAGCTGTTCAAATAGCTCCTTCACTGTCCGATGTTGTTCATTTAGCAAGTTGGCCAGTGGTTCCTCAAACCTATTCCCAACAGGGAGATGACTGAATCTGAGTGTTTCCCTAGGTCTACAACACATCTAATTTGTTCCAATGATGAGCAAAGAGCCTGAACAATTTTCACTGCCTTCAAATCTGACAACTCACTTTAGTCAACAATCAAACTCTCAGCCTTATACAAATCTTTTCCCAAAGTAGTTAGCATGCATCAAATATGATGATTCTATATTATATTCCATCCCATTCCTCTACAATTCCTCTTCTAAATAATATACAAATAAAGAAAAAATCAAAACGCTAGGAACAGAGAAATATATGGGTAAGAAAGCAGCCAAGGAGCTGGTGGGAACTCATCATTCTCATTTCTTCCCTCATTTACTTGTTATTCCCATCCCAGGTTCAGCTTGTCCCATTTCCCTATCCACTCAGGCTGCACTGCCTTGCATCTTTTTTTCAAAATTTAATTTTTTTTTTTTTTTGTGACGCAGTCTCGCTCTGTCGCCCAGGCTGGAATGCAGTGGCGTGATCTCAGCTCACTGCAACCTCTGCCTCCCAGGTTCAAGTGATTCTCCTGCCTCACCCTCTCAAGTAGCTGGGACTATAGGCATGTGCCACCACGCCCAGCTAATTTTTTGTATTTTTAGTAGAGATGGGGTTTCACTGTGTTAGCCAGGACAGTCTCTATCTCCTGACCTCATGATCCACTCATCTCAGCTTCCCAAAGTGCTGGGATTACAGGCGTAAGCCACCACGGCTGGCCCTCAAAATTTTAAGTTTCGGAATACATGTGCAGGACATGCAGGTTTGTTACATAGGTAAACGTGTGCCTTGGTGTTTTGCTGCACCTATCAACCCATCACCTTGGTATTAAGCCCAGCTGCATTAGCAGTTTATCCTGATCCTCTCCCTTCCCCCACTCCCCCAACAGGCCCCAGTGTGTGTTGTTCCCCACCCTGCGTCCATGTGTTCTCATTGTTCAGTTCCTACTTGTAAGTGAGAACATGCAGTATTGTTTTTCTATTCTTATGTTAGTTTGCTGATGGCTTCATCTCCATCCATGTCCCTGAAAGGGAAGTGATATCATACCTTTTTATGGCTGTATAGTATTCCATGGTGGAATACTACATTTTCTTATTTATCTATTGCTATAATATTGGGGATTCCTTGAAATATGAGAACCTGCTTGTTGTAGCTACATAAACAGATTTTTTTTTTCTTTTGAGACAAAGTCTCGCTCGGATGCCAAGCTGGAGTACAGTGGCATGATCTCGGCTCACTGCAACCTCCACCTCCCTGGTTCAAGTGATTCTCTTGCCTCAGCCTCGCGAGTAGCTGGGACTATAGGCATGCACCACCACGCTCCAGCTAATTTTTGTATTTTTAGTAGAGACGGGGTTTCACCATGTTGGCCAGGATGGTCTCGATCTCTTGACCTCATGATCCACCTGCCTCAGCCTCCCAAAGTGGTGGGATTACAGGTGTGAGCCACCACGCCCAGCCAAAAGATCTTATCCTGACTGCATAGGGTATCAGCACATTCTTAATTACTTAAGTATCTTACTCTCTTTTTACTTCAGAACTGACATGCTAGGTTTTTGAAAAAAGTCTCTCAGGAGGGTCGGGGTGGGAAGTTAGGGTTTGGAACCTTAGAAGAGGAATTTATTTCCTTATTTATTTATTTATTTATTTATTTTTTGAAATGGAGTCTTGCTCTGTTGCCCAGGCTGGAGTGCAGCGGCATGATCTCAGCTCACTGCAACCTCTGCCTCCCAGGTTCAAGTGATTCTCCTGACTCAGCCTCCTGAGTAGCTGGGATTACAGGCATGCATCACCACGGCCAGCTAATCTTTGTATTTTTTGTAGAGACAAGGTTTCACCACGTTAGCCAGGCTAGTCTCAAACGACTGGCCTCAAGTGATCCACCCACCTCGAACTCCCAAATTGCTGGGATTACAGGCGGGAGCCACTGCGCTCAGCCAGGAAGAGGAGTTTAAAGGGCTAAAAGAAAATACCTTCATGGAGAGCAGTAGGGTAATATTTGAACTAACCACTCAGTTCTGTTCATGTGAACTACCACTACTTATTTTAGTATATCCTTTTCCTGCTTCATGCTGGAAGATTTTTGACTTAAGAAAGCAAGGCTTGCCAGTCAGAATGACAATTATTAAAAGGTCAAGAAACAGTCGGGCGTTGTGGCTCCCGCCTATAATCCCAGCAATTTGGGAGGCCAAGGCTGGTGGATCACTTGAGATCAGTGGTTCAAGACTAGCCTGGCTAACATGGTGAAACCCTGTCTCTACGAAAAAATACAAAAATTAGCCGGCTGTGATGATGGGTGCCTATAATCCCAGCTACTCGCGAGGCTGAAGCAGGAGAATCACTTGAACCCAGGAGGCAAAAGTTGCAGTGAGCCGAGATCGCGCCACTGCACTTCAGCCTGGGCAACAGAGCACGACTCTGTTCCAAAAAAATAAAATTAAATTAAATAAATAAACAAATAAATTCCTCTTCTAAGGTTCCTAACTCTAACTTCCCACCCCTACCCTCCTGTGAGACTGTTTCCAGGGCTGAAGCAAAAATGGAAAAATCCAGCATGACAGTTCTGAAATAAAAGGAGAATAAGATACTTAAATGATTAAGCACGTGCTGATACCCTATGCAATCAGGATAAGACCTGTTGATGTAGCTACAACAAGCAGGTTATCATATTTCAAGTAATCTCCAATATTACAGCAATAGATAAATAAGTGTTTTCAATTGTTAATTTAAAAAAGTTATCATTTATCTATTGGGGATAAAAATTATGCTTTTATAGTATTTACTGTGGGTTTGGGCAGTGCAGGGTAAAAACCTAAAGCCTGTGGGACTGTCTTATACAATCTTCTGAGAACTGAAAACCTGATCACCTGCACTACTACCACTAAAGGAACAGAAGCCCAGAAGCATAAAAAAGTAGGTAATAGAAACATAGCCTGCACGTAGTTGTATTTATTATTATTATTTTTTTTTTTTTTTGAGATGGAGTTTTGTTCCTGTTGCCTAGGCTGGAGTGCAATGGAGCGGTCTTGCCTCACTGCAACCCCTGCCTCCCAGGTTCAAGCGATTCTCCTGCCTCGGCCTCCCAAGTAGTGGGGATTACAGGGACCTGCCAACACGTCCGACTAATTTTTTTTGTTTTTTGTTTTTTGTTTTGTTTTTTGTTTGTTTGTTTGTTTTTTTTGAGGGGGAGTCTCGCTCTGTCGCCCGGACTGGAGTGCAGTGGCCAGATCTCAGCTCACTGCAAGCTCCGCCTCCCGGGTTTACGCCATTCTCCTGCCTCAGCCTCCGGAGTAGCTGGGACTACAGGCGCCCGCCACCTCGCCCGGCTAGTTTTTGTATTTTTAGTAGAGACGGGGTTTCACCGTGTTAGCCAGGATGGTCTCGATCTCCTGACCTCGTGATCCGCCTGTCTCGGCCTCCCAAAGTGCTGGGATTACAGGCTTGAGCCACCGCGCCCGGCCTTTTTTTTTGCATTTTTACTAGAGACAGGGTTTTGCCATGTTGGCCAGGCTGGTCTCAAACTCCTGACTTCAGGTGATATGCCCGCTTCGACATCCCAAAGTGCTGGGATTACAGGCGCGAGCCACTGTGCCCGACCTATAATTATTATTATTTTTTTTTCCTTTCTTTCTTTTCTGAGACGGAGTCTCTTTCTGTCTCCCAGGACAGAGTGCAGTGGCGTGATGTTGGCTCATTGCAAATTCTGCCTCCTGGGTTCAAGCGATTCTCCTGCCTCAGCCTCCTGAGTAGCTGGGATTACAGGAGTGCACTACCATGCCTGGCTAATTTTTATATTTTTAGTAGAGACGGGGTTTCACCATGTTGGTCAGGCTGGTCTCAAACTCCTGACCTCGTGATTTGACCGCCCTGGCCTCCCAAAGTGCTGGAATTACTGGTGTGAGCCACCACATCCGGCCTATTATTATTTTTTGAGAGGCAGTTTCACTCTGTCGCCCAGGCTGGAGTGCAGTGGCACAATCTCGGCTCAGTGCAACCTCCGCCTCCCAGGTTCAAGCATTTCTCCTGCCTCAGCCTCCCAAGTAGCTGGGATTACAGGCACGTGCCACCACACCAAGCTAATTTTTGTATTTTTAGTAGAGATGGGGTTTTACCATGTTGACCAGGCTGGTCTGGAACTCCTGACCTCAGGTGATTTGCCCACCTCAGCCTCCCAAAGTGCTGGGATTACAGGTGTGAGTCACCACACGTGGCCTTGCACCTGGTTTTAATAAATATTACTTGGATAACTGATAAGGGAGGCACAGATAACTCACTTTCCCAGGGTTTTTGTTTTGTTCTTTTTTTTCTCTCTCTTCTTTATTGTGTTTTAAGATGTTTTTACTATCTATGGACTTACAGAATCCAGGATGCTTTATTGAGTCAAAGATTATAACAGGTTTGCATTTGCAACCGAAAGAAAAGCAGCAGCGGCCCAAGTACAGTCATGTGCCAGATGTTTCAGTCAACAATGAACCACATATTCAGAGGTAGCTCCATAAGATTATTGTATCTTTTCTATGTTTACATACATACATACTTACCACTGTGTTACAACTGCCTACAGTATTCAGCAGAATAACATGCTATACAGGTTTGTGGCCTGGGAGCAATATGTTATACCGTATAGCCTAGGTATGCTGTAGGCTAAACCATCAAGGTTTATCCAAGTGCTTTCTACATTTACACAATGATGAAATCGTTTAATGATAACATTTCACAGAATGTATCACCATGAGATGACATATGACTATTCTACTGAATACCAGAAGGTAACTGAATTCTAACAGGAGTTTTAAATTATTTCTATACTTTACAAATTTTATTTATTTTATTTTTTTGAGACAGAGTCTCTCTCTGACACGCAGGCTGTCATCTCGGCTCACTGCAACCTCCGCTTTCCAGGTTCAAGCGATTCTCCTGCCTCAGCCTCCCGAGTAGCTGGGATTACAGACACCCGCCACCATGACTGACTAATTTTTGTATTTTTAGTAGAGATGTGGTTTCACCATGTTGGCCAGACTGGTCTCGACTCCTGACCTGAGGTGATCCCCCCGCCTCAGCCTCCCAAAGTGCTGGGATTACAGGCGTGAGCCACTGCGCCTGGCCTATACTTCCCAAATTTTAAGAAGTTACAAAGAGTTGATCAGCAGAACCAAAACACGTTTATAGATCAAATCCCATTATATGTTCCCATGATGAATGGTTCCATTCATAGCCGAATGGAATTTTGTTCTTTTTTTTTTTGAGACGGAGTCTCGCTCTGTCGCCGGGGCTGGAGTGCAGTGGCCGGATCTCAGCTCACTGCAAGCTCCACCTCCCAGGTTTACGCCATTCTCCTGCCTCAGCCTCCCAAGTAGCTGGGACTACAGGCGCCCGCCACCTCGCCCGGCTAGCTTTTTGTATTTTTTATTAGAGACGGGGTTTCACCGTGTTAGCCAGGATGGTCTCGATCTCCCTACCTCGTGATCCGCCCGTCTCAGCCTCCCAAAGTGCTGGGATTACAGGCTTGAGCCACCGCGCCCGGCCGGAATTTTGTTCTATGAGCTGTAACTTAAAATAATGGGTCAAATACTGACTTAGCAATCTTGAGGTTTTTGATGTAGTTGTATTGTTATATTTGTTGTAATGGAGAATTACTGGTATTTCTAGTTTTTAGACATTGGTTGGCATATCTTATCTTTTTTCACTAAACTGGAAAATCCCTAAAGGTCTAGCTTTCAGATAGATCCCAAGCTTTCTACTTGGGTAGTAATGCTGTTAGGACACATGACTAATTAAGAGGGTCTATTCTCTTTGTGTAGTTCCACTTACGGCACAAAATGCATCCTGATCTCTAGCCATCCATCTAATGACTATATGCTGCTACTCGCAATGGATAACAATAGAATAAAGTGCAGATGCAAATCCACTAGAAAATGAGGAAAAAATTAAAGCCTCTACTTTCTGGATGCTGTAACTCAAGTGCCAACTTCAGGCAAAAAGGTCAGCACATATGTTTCAGACTCGTTACTGCAGGTGCTTCAGGGTTTGCTCCACTAATGCCTAGGTGACTAACAAAGTTTCAGTCACATTTAGCAGATATTAATGGCACATAAAAAGAACGAAAGGGACAGACTCGATATTACAATATGGGGTAGTTTGTGTGTCTGGCCACATAAATTCCTACATACCTCTCCAGCACCACTCACCTGGAGAAGTGGATATGGATGCCAGCTACTGTTTTTTCTCCCTTCCCAAACAGATACAGCTGGGCCTATAGCTGCACTGCCCCATACCAAGGAGACTTCACTTGACACCTAACTCCTGACAGGGCTCTGCATCCTTACCTCAGTAACAGAAGCTGGTTGGGGATGAAAAATTGTTAACTGCAACTTCTGAAAACCTTTTCAGAAATAAACTTTTCCTCTATTCCAAATCTCAAGGTCTTTCAACTAGCCTACCGTAGAGCTTGAGGAGTGTTAAAGTTAGGTCGAGGCTCAGCCACACGCTCCTCCTCTTCTGGGCCATCATCTTCCATGTTGGAGAATCCCATCTCATCTTGGAACTGTGGGCAAAGGGAGGGTTTTCCTGGGGAATAGGTCTCAAATGTTGCTCCAGTATTGGGAAGGAAGAGTGAAAACTACAGATTACAAGACTTTAATAACGCTGGCACCCAGAAAGAGCCAATGTCAGAACCTTCTCACTTCAGGACTCCCACAAACCCACACTTAGGATGGCTATTATGCCAAGAAAGAAGTCGTTCAACCAGTCAACTCGTAACAGTAAGGACAGAGCATGGATAACTCAAAATTATCAATCTCTCTCTTTTTTTTTTTTTTTTTTGAGACGGAGTCTTGCAGTCTTGCTCTATCGCCCAGGCTGGAGTGCAGTGGCACAATCTGGGCTTACTGCAACCTCCGCCTCCCAGAGTCAAGTGATTTTCCTGCCTCAGCCTCTGCAGTAACTGTGACTACAGGTGCCCGCCACCATGCCTAATTTTTGTACTTTTAGTAGAGACAAGGCTTCATCATGTTGGCCAGGCTGGTCTCAAACTCCCGACCTCAGATGATCCACCCGCTGTGGCCTCCCAAAGTGCTGGGATTATAGGCATGAGCCACCACACCCAGCCTCAAAATGATCCATCTCTTAAAGAGAAATACCTTTTGAGACAAATTTATGAAAAAGGTAATTATCTGCGCACAAAGTAGTTTAAAACTAGTTGACAATCTTTAAGGACACACCAAATGACAGTAGGGGAAGTCATCAAAAATTTTCCAGGGGCCAGGCGTGCTGGCTCATACCTATAATTCCAGCACTTTGGGAGGCCCAAGGCAGGAAAATTGCTTGAGCCCAGAAGTTCCATAACAGCCTGGACAATGTGGTAAGACCCTGTCTCTACAAATAAAATAATTAGCTGGGTGTGTTGGTATGTCCCAGCTACTCAGGAGGCTTAGACAGAGGACTGCTTAAGCCTAGAAGGTCAAGGCTGCTGTGAGCCGTAATTTCACCACTGCACTTTAGCTTCAGTGACGGAGTGAAACCCCCCTCAAAAAAAAAGAAGTTTCAAGGAAAATGTTAATAAGAACAACATACATGTATATAATCAAGAGTCTAGCAGTTAGAAAAATGCCCTGTCATTATGTTCTTTCCCAGGTAGACTAAAAGTAGAATTGGTTCAGTTAGACCCCTATCCTAGAAGGAGCATCACAGAGACCAAATGACACATCTTGCTGGAGAACTGACTTACAATCCCATGTTCTCACTTGAGGATCATTACTCACAGTTTCAAACAGCTCTTCCATCAGCTCATTTACTTCCTTTTCTGCAAGAAAGCCAAACAGTATGTTGTTGGTATAAATTAGATTTTACAATAAGGAGGAATTCCATGAAGACAATGTATAATGTTTTCAACAAGGAATGACAAATTCTTCATATCTATCCTTCTTTTTTTTTGAGATGGGTCTCGCTATGTCACTCAGGCTGGAGCTCAGTGGCGCGATCTCGGCTCACTGCAACCTCCGCATCCCCTCCCTGGTCCAATCGATCCTCCCACCTCAGCTCCCCAAGTAGCTGAGACTACAGACGCATGCCGCCACACCCGGCTAATTTTTGTATATTTTGTAGAGATAAGGTTTCACCAGGCTGGTCTCAAACTCCTGAGCTCAAGCAATCAGCCCAACTCGGCCTCCCAAAATGGTGGCATTACAGGTGTGAGCCACCATGACTGGCTATCCTTCCTTCATTTATTCAAAAACATTTATCGAGGCCGGGTGCGGTGGCTCACGCCTGTAATCCCACCACTTTGGGAGGCTCTCTACTAAAAATACAAAAAATTAGCCGGCCATGGTGGTGGGTGCCTGTAGTCCCAGCTACTTGGGAGGCTGAGGCAGGAGAATGGCTTGAACCCAGGAGGAGGAGCTTGCAGTGAGCCGAGATTGCACCACTGCACTCCAGCTTGGGCGATAGAGCAAGACCCTGTCTAAAAAAAAAAAAAAAAAAAACAACAACAACAAAAAACATTTATTGAGCACTATGCTTTTTAGATGCTTGGGATATATGAGAGAATGAGAGAGAGAGACAGAGTTCTATTTGCATGAAGCTTAAATTCTGAAAGGAAGAAGACAGGAAAAAATGTGAGCTAGACGATTTTATAATTAGATGGCCTATCCAAATCCACACAGTACTGAATGGAATCAAGAGACGAGTCTCCTAGCCTGGGTAAAATGTTGAAACCATATCTCTACAAAAAAATTTAGCTGGGCTTGGTGGTGCACACCTGCAGTCCCAGCTACTCAAGAGGCTGAGGTGAGAGAATCTCGAGTCCAGGAGGCAGAGGCTGCAGTGTGCTGAGATCATGCCCCTGCATTCCAGCCTAGGCGACAGAGCAAGATACTGTCTAAAAAAAAAGAGACAGAGAGAAAGACAAGTTTCCAACAGGGTTTTATAGGACGCTGTCTTTGGATCTGAACTATTCAAGAACTCCATCAGTGACTTAAAAGACCCAGAGAACATACTTAACAAATCTGTAGATGATGTAAAGCTGAAAGGGACTGCCAATCCAACTGATAGAAAATTCAAAATTATATTTTCTCAAATCAACTGGATGGAACATATAGGGATAAATTTAAAGTTCTATGTTTAAGAATTTTTTTTTTTTTTTTTTTTTAAATAGAGACAGCATCTTGCTATGTTGCCCGGGCTGGTCTCAAACTCCTTAGTTCCAGTGATCCTCCCACCTTGGCCTCCCTAAGTGTTGGGATTACAGGTGTGAGCCATGGTGCCCAGTCCTACAGTCAAAGAGTTTTAAAGATCAGTTTATTAACTACATGAAAAGGTGACGTGGCTTAAAAATAATGTGAAAAAGACCTGAAAGTTTTGGTTGGTACAAGAATCTGAGGTAAAAAAAAAAAAAGTTTTGGTTGACATCAAGTTCAATAAGACACAGCTGCTCCAAAACAGAGCTTATAACCAACAAGGCAAACATATCACTGAACTAGAGCAGAGTCTAACACTATATCTGCAAGACTGTGAACAATTTTATAAAGGCCTTTCTTAGGAGGACATTAAAAAAATTAAGATCCAGGCCAGGGGTGGTGGCTCACGCCTCTAATTCCAGCACTTTAGGAGGCCAAGGCAGGCAGATCACCTGAGGTTAGGAGTTCAATACCAGTCTGACCAACATGGTGAAACCCCGTCTCTACTAAAAATACAAAAATTAGCCAGGCGTGGTGGCACACATCTGGAATCCCAGCTACTTGGGAGGCTGAGGCAGGAGGCTCACTTGAACCCAGGAGGTGGAGGTTGCACTGAGCCAATAAGCACCAATGCACTCCAGCCTGGGCAACAGGGCGAGACTCCATCTCAAAAATAAATAAATAAATAAATAAATAAATAAATAAAGTCGGGCATGGTTGCACATAAATAAATAAATAAATAAATAAATAAATAAATAAATAAATAAGTCAGGCATGGTTGCACATTCCTGTAATCTCAGCTACTTGGGAGGCTGAGGCACAAGAATCGCTTAAACCCAGGAGGCAGAGGCTACACTGACTGTTTATCATACTACTGCACTCCAGCTTGGGAGACAGAGTGAGACTCTGTCTCAAACACGAAAAAAAAAACAAAAACAAAAACAAAATCAATTAAGTAATTTAATTTTAAAAAAAATTTTTTTTTTTTTTTTTTGAGACTGAGTCTCACTCTGTTGCCCAGGCTGGAGTGCAGTGGCGCGATCTCAGCTCACTGCAACCTCCACCTTTGGGCTTCAAGCAATTCTCATTCACCACGCCTGGCTAATTTTTTTGTAGTTTTAGTAGCGACAGTGTTTCACCATGTTGCCCAGGCTGGTCTTGAACTCCTGACCTCAAGTGATCTGCCTGCCTCAGTGTCCCAAAGTGCCAGGATTATAGACCTGCGCCACCATGCCCAGCCAACAAAAAAAAATAAAATCCAAATGTTGCTGAGCATGTAGAGCAAATGGAACTCTAATGAGAACATAAAATGGAAAGCCACTTTGGAAAATGGTCTGGCAATTTCTCATAAAACTAAACATACCTATCCTGTGATCCAGTGATTTATCTCCTATGTAGCTGACCCAAGAGAAATGAAATATGCCTTTTCTAATTCATAAGTGGGGACAAATGAGAGAGAGAAATGAAGCATTTCCACAAAGACTTGCACAAAGTAGTTCAGAGCAGCTTTATTCATCATTACCCAAAATTAAAAACAGCCCAGGTGATCAACACAAAAATAGATAATCTGTAGTATATTTACACAATGAAATTATAGTCAACAATAAAAGGGAACAAACTAATGACACATGCAACAGAAATGAATCTCAAAAATATTATGCTGAGTGAAAGAAGCCATACACATAAAAAGCACATCCTATATGATTCCATTTATGTGAGGTTCTAAAACTGGCAAATTAACCTGTGATTAAGAAAAAAAAATCAAAACAGTGGTTGCCTCTGAGGGGATGGTGTAGGGATTGACTTGGAAGGGGCATGAAACTTTCTGGGGTGAGGATTCCATATCCTGATAGGGATTTGGGTCACACAGGTACACACATGTCAAAATTCATTAAATGGTACACTTAAGATGTGTGTGATACACTGTGTGTAAAATCACCTATAAAAAGAAATCATAAATAGGCCGGGCGCGGTGGCTCAAGCCTGTAATCCCAGCACTTTGGGAGGCCGAGACGGGTGGATCGCGAGGTCAGGAGATCGAGACCATCCTGGCTAACACGGCGAAACCCCGTCTCTACTAAAAAATAGAAAAAACTAGCCGGGCGAGTTGGCAGGCGCCTGTAGTCCCAGCTACTCGGGAGGCTGAGGCAGGAGAATGGCGTAAACCCGGGAGGCGCAGCTTGCAGTGAGCTGAGATCCGGCCACTGCACTCCAGCCTGGGCGACTGCGAGACTCCGTCTCAAAAAAAAAAAAAAAAAAAAAAAAGAAATCATAAATATTGAGCTCTAGTTCATTATATGCGTGCTGAAGTGGTTAAAAGTAAAGTATAGGCTCATGCCTGTAATCCCAGCACTTTGGGAGGCAGAGGTGGGCAGATCACGAGGTCAGGAGTTCGAGACCAGCCTGGCCAAGATGGTGAAACCCCGTCTCTACTAAAAATACAAAAATTAGACAGACACGGTGGTGTGCGCCTGTAATCCCAGCTACTCAGGAGGCTGAGGCAGGAGAATTTCTTGAACTCGGGAGGCAGAGGTTGCAGTGAGCCGAGATCGCACCACTGCACTCCAGAGTGAGACTGTCTCCAAAAAAAACAAAAAAAATGACATATAGTCAGGTGCCACTGTGCCATTGTGCACGCTTGTAATCTCACCTGGTCAGGAGGTTGAGCTGGGAGGATCACTTGACTGCAAGAGTTCAAGACCAACCCATGCAACATAGACCTCATCTGAATTAAAAAAAAAAAAAAAAAAAAAAAGTGAAGTATAATTTACTCTGAAATGCATTTGAAAACTAAGATGCATCCACAGACGGACAGGGAGATGGACAGCTGCATGATAAGGCAAATAAAGTCATCCGTCAGTATATGTGGAGATTGGTTCCAGGAGCCCATGGATACCAAAATCTGAGGATACTCAAGTCCCTTTTACAAAAATGGTGTAGTATTTGCACATAATCTACGCACATCCTCCTGTATACCTTATCTCTAGATTACTTATCACCTAATACAATGTAAATGCTACGTAAATAGTTGTTATACACTACTATTTTTTACTTATTTATTTGAGACAAGCTCTCACTCTGTCACCCAGGCTGGAGTGCAGTGGCAGTGGTATAATCACAGCTCACTGCAACCTTGAACTTGTGGGCTCAAGGGATCCTCCTGACTGTCTCCCGAGCAGCTGGGACTACAAGCACACACCACTGCACCCAGATAATTTTTAAACTTTTGGTAGAGATGGGGTCTCAGTATGTTGCCCAGGCTGATCTCAAACTCTTGTGCTCAAGCGATCCTCCTGCCTCAGCCTCCCAAAGTGCTGGGATTATAGATGTTAGCCACTATGACCAGCCAGTATTATTTTCTGCTGTTGCTTTTTTTTTTTTTTTTCAGAATATTTTCAAGGTTGGTTGAATCTGTAGATGTGAAATCTGCACATATGAAAGGCCCACAGTTTATATCAAACCTATCGAAAATTTGGCCAGGCATGGTGGCTCACGCCTGTAATCCCAGCACTTTGGGAGGCCGAGGTGGGTGGATCATGAGGTCAGGAGATGGAGACCATCCTGGCCAACATGCTGAAACCCCATCTCCACTAAAAATACAAAAATTAGCTGGGCATAGTGGCGCGTGACTGTAATCCCAGCTACTCGGAAGGCTGAGGCAGGAGATTCACTTGAACCAGGGAGTCGGAGGTTGCAGTGAGCCAAGATGGCGCCACAGCACTCCAGCCTGGAGACAGAGCGAGACTCCATCTCAAAAAAAAGAAAAAAACTATAGAAAGTAGGAGGTGAGGCTGGGCATGGTGGCTCACGCCCATAATCCCAGCACTTTTGGAGGCCGAGGCAGGCAGATCACCTGAGGTCAGGAGTTCGAGACAAGCCTGGCCAACCAACATGGTGAAACTCCTTCTCTACTAAAAACACAAAAATTAGCCGGGCATGGTAGCAGGAGCTTGTAATCCCAGCTACTCAGGAGGCTGGGGCAGGAGAACCACTTGAACCTGGGAGGTGGAGGTTGCAGTGAGCCGAGATCACACCATTGCACTCTAGCCTGAGGAACAAGGGTGAGACTTTGTCTCAAAAAAAAAAAAAAAGTAGGTGGTGAGAACATGAATGTTAGCTGTATAATTTTCAACTTCTCTATATATATTTTTAAATTTCATAATAAGATGTAACAGGGGAAAAGTTTAAAGAAAATAAATGCTAGAATCCAGAGAAGAGTAACGTGTGGTAAGAGGTTTGGACACTAAGGCTTTGGAGAAGAAGAAATCTTGCAGAAGAAACTTGAAACTTTCCTATGTTTTGCATAGTGGAAAAAAAAAAACAACTTAAGAAACGTCTTTTAATATGGTACAGTTGGGGATAAATTGCTTTTTTTTTTTAACAGCAAAAGACAAATAGGAGGCCGGGCGCAGTGGCTCATGACTGTAATCCCAGAACTTTGGGAAGCCAAGGCAGGTGGATCACCCAAGGTCAGGAGTTCAAGACAAGCCTGGCCAACCTGGTGAAACCCCCATCTCTACTAAAAATACAAAAATTAGCTGGGCGTGGTGGCGGGTGCCTATAATCCCAGCTACTTGGGAGGCTGAGGCAGGAGAAACACTTGAACCCAGGAGTCGGAGTTTGCAGTGAGCTGAGATCACACCACTGCACTCCAGCCTGGGCGACAACAGCAAAACTCCATCTCAAAAGAAAATTAAAAAATACAAGACAAATAGGAGGAATATAAGAGGATTGATCTTCTTGCTTTGCATTCAAATTTGGGTTCAATAAGGAAAGTATCTGAATTTGCATTCAGATTTGGGTTCAATAAGAAAAGTATTAATTGAGGAGGTGTTCAAGTTTACAATACACTATCTGCAGAATTGCTGAGCTCCCTGTCACTGAAAGTATACAAACAGAGACTAAAAAGGCCACCTCAGAGGAAGTGCAAACAAATTCTCAAGTGGGCGGAAAACATGTGACCACATGGAGCTTTTCAAACTCTGTGATTTTATGCTTTTTAATTTTTTAATTTTAGTTATCCATATAAGGATAAGTCCTTTTAAAGGGATTATAATCAAATATGACAATGAGACACAAGAGGACAAGAGGCAGGAAAAAAAAATTAAAAATTCTACTCCAGCTTTCACTATCATCACAGAACTGTATGACTAGCAAGACTGCCCTTCATTTACCCATCTCTATTTGATTGGCAAATATTGCCACCAGCTTTACAGCAGTAAACAACACAAAGCTCTTGAGAAGCTCACAGTCTAGGGGAGAAGACAGATACTAAATAAGCAATTATGACATATATAAAAGGACAAAAAAGGATATAAAACTATATAAAAGGACAGTATATAAAAGGACAAAAAGAGTGGTACGGGAATGCAAAGCAAGATCAATCCTAATGAAGGAGGATCTCCCTGAGAAATTATATGTAAACTGAAGAAAACAACAATCAAAAAGGGAAGGCAAATACATTCCAGAATGATAGCTGAACTTAAGATCTGCTTTTACAGCCGGGAGCGGTGGCTCAAGCCTATAATTCCAGCACTTTGAGAGGCCAAGGAGGGCAGATCATGAGGTCAGGAGATCGAGACCATCCTGGCTAACACGGTGAAACCCCATCTCTACTAAAAATACAAAAATTAGCCAGGCAAGGCAGCAGGCGCCTGTAGTCCCAGCTACTCAGGAGGCTGAGGCAGGAGAATGGCGTGAAACCGGGAGGCAGCGCTTGCAGTGAGCTGAGATCATGCCACTGCACTCCAGACTGGGAGAGAGAGAGAGACTCTGTCTCAAATAAATAATAAATAAATAAAAAGATCTGCTTTTGTGCTTTAAGCAGATGTTTCTTTTTTTTTTTTTTTTTTTTGAGACAGAGTCTCGCTCTGTCACCCGGACTGGAGTGCAGTGGCCGGATCTCAGCTCACTGCAAGCTCCGCCTCCCGGTTCCCGCCATTCTCCTGCCTCAGCCTCCCGAGTAGCTGGGACTACAGGCGCCGCCACCTCGCCCGGCTAGTTTTTTGTATTTTATTTTTAGTAGAGACGGGGTTTCACAGTGTTAGCCAGGATGGTCTCGATCTCCTGACCTCGTGATCCGCCCGTCTCGGCCTCCCAAAGTGCTGGGATTACAGGCTTGAGCCACCGCGCCCGGCCTAAGCAGATGTTTCTTTACTTGCATATGACACTGTTGACCATTCTGTCCTTCTTGAAAGACTTTTTTTTTTTTTTTTTTTGAGACAGAGTCTTGCTCTGTCGCCCAAGCTGGAGTGCAGTGGCCGGATCTCAGCTCACTGCAAGCTCCGCCTCCCGGGTTTACCCCATTCTCCTGCCTCAGCCTCCCGAGTAGCTGGGACTACAGGCGCCGCCACCTCGCCTGGCTAGTTTTTTGTATTTTTTTTAGTAGAGACGGGGTTTCACTGTGTTAGCCAGGATGGTCTGGATCTCCTGACCTCGTGATCCACCCGTCTCGGCCTCCCAAAGTGCTGGGATTACAGGCGTGAGCCACCGCGCCCGGCCAGAAAGACTCTTTTTTTTGAAATAGGTCTTGCTCTGACCCAGGTTGGAGTACAGTGTCATGATCTTTGCTCACTACAGTCTCCACCTCCTGGGTTCAAGTGATCCTCCCACCTCAGCTTCCCAAGTAGCTGGGACTACGGGCGTGCACCACCACAATTGACTAATTTTTATTTTATTTTTTAAATTTTTTTATAGAGACAATGTCTCACTATCTTACCCAGGCTAGTCTTGAACTCCTGGACTCATGTGATCCTTCTGCCTCGGCCTCCCAAGTGCTGGCATTATAGACACGAGCCACTGTGCCCTAGCCAAAAGACTCTTCCTTTGGTTTCTACGACACTAGATTTTCTAGGTTATTCTTGTACTTTCCTAGATTCTCCTTTCAGTTTTCTCAAAGTCTAAATCCTCAAACCTTTTCATTCTATATTTTCTCTAATTCTTGGTGCTTTCCTTTCAATGCTTCCACTATCCTTGTCATAATATATCAAAATAAATGAAAGATCTTCACAAAGGAAATGGTATTCTAATCTTAAAATCAAGGTGAAAGGCACAATAAAGCAATAAAATAAAATGTAAGTTCTAAAGGATTGTATTTACATATAATTCTCTTTACACAAAGAACTGCATTAATTAGGTATATCTTGGATATTTATAAAGCTCTCTGCCTCCTAGTCTTTTGCTATTAAAAAAAAGCAATTTATCCCCAACTGTACCATATTAAAAGATATTTCTTAAGTTTTTTTTTTTTCCTATGCAAAACATAGGAAAGTTTCAAGTTTCTATAAAGCTCTCTGCTTTATAAACATCCAAGACAGACGTTAATCTGGTCAAGAGCCAGCAACTTACCTTCTCCATGTCATGTATATCATTCCAGTACAGGATCATGCATACATGCGATAAAAATCAATGGCTTATGAAATATATTTTCTATTTTTCTTTCTCCCCATAGGTAGAATTTCTTCAGGATGAAATATATGTTTTCTATGCTTGACACACTAGCCAATTACATATTTTTTTTTTTTTGAGTCAGGGTCTCCCTCTGCCACCAAGGCTGGAGTGCAGTGGCACCATCATAGTTTGCTGAATCCTTGACCTCCTGGGCTGAAGCAATCCTCCTGCCTCAGCCTCCTGAGTAGCTGGGACTACAGGTATGTGCCAATACATTTGGCTAACTTCTTAAATTTTTAATAGAGACAAAGTTTCTCTATGTTGCCTATGCCGGTCTCAAACTCCTGAGCTCAAGCAATCTTCCTGCCCCAGCCTCCCGAAGTGCTAGGATTACAGGTGTAAGCTACCACGCCTAGCTCAATAATATAATTTTTTATACAAATAATTCAAGCCAAGTTATCATAATTGTTTTCCATACCTCCAGTCTTGTTCACTTTACCTAACAAATAAATACATGAAACTGGTATTAAATCAAAGTGATCTTTCTAAAATCCGAATCAGTTCCTACTGATTTACTGCTTAAAGCTCGTTTTTGTTTTGTTTTGTTTTGAGGCGGAGACTCGCCCTGTCGTCCAGGCTGGAGTGCACTGGCATGATCTCGGCTTACTGCAAACTCTCCAGCCTGGGTTCAAGCAATTTTTCAGCCTCAGCCTCCCGAGTATCTGGAATTACAGGCACCTACTATCATGCCTGGCTAATTCTTGTATTTTTAGTAGAGACAGGGTTTCGCCATGTTGGCCAGGCTGGTCTTGAACTCCTGACCTCAGGTGATCCGCCTGCCTCCACCTCCCAAAGTGCTGGCATTACAGGCGTGAGACACTATGCCCGCCCTTAAACTTCATTTTGAGAGCTTAATGATCCTCCATGATGTAAACACTACCTAATTTTATCTACCACTTCTCTATCTTTTCACTTATATAACACCACCAAAGTACTTACTATTTTCCAAACATACTTTTTTGATGTTTTACAATTCTGTGGTTTGCAGATGCTCTTCTATTTGCAATATTCCTCTCTGTCCCTATTCACCAAATTTCTATTCCTTCTTCAAAACTAAGATAAAAAACCATTTCATTCTGCAAATTCTTTCCTAAGTTCTCCTATCCTAGTCCATATCACACACTAGGAGATGACACCCTCTTTTATTTTTTTTTTTTTATTTTTTTTTTGAGGCGGAGTCTCGCTCTGTCACCCGGACTGGAGTGCAGTGGCCAGATCTCAGCTCACTGCAAGCTCCGCCTCCCGGGTTTATGCCGTTCTCCTGCCTCAGCCTCCTGAGTAGCTGGGACTACAGGCGCCCGCCACCTCGCCCGGCTAGTTTTTGTGTTTTTAGTAGAGATGGGGTTTCACCGTGTTAGCCAGGATGGTCTCGATCTCCTGACCTCGTGATCCGCCCGTCTCGGCCTCCCAAAGTGCTGGGATTACAGGCTTGAGCCACCGCGCCCGGCCAACACCCTCTTTTAGATCATTATTATACCTTATGTAAAACCTGTTACAGCATTTATCACTTTGTATTGTAACTTTTTCTGTTTCTATCACCCTACTAGGCTGAACTCCTAAAGCACAGATGCCATGTCTTATTCATCTTGCACAATCCCTGCCAAACAGTAAAGACTCAATACATGACTGTGGGATATACGAATGAACAACTGATGGGCTTTCTGAATATATACCTAAATTAAAGAATCAGATAAATAAATGGGTAAAGGAAACTTAGATGTCTTAACATGGATAAGCTGCAAACTTCACCCCTAAAAATCTACAAAGTAAACAAAGGCAGCTGCAAAGCAGTCAAGAGCAGGACTTATAATAAACACAGACTCACTGGTGATTCTCACTGCCCGGTCAGTCCGGAAATCCTCTGTGTCTGGTTCATCAAGGTCTTCCAGGAAATTATATTCTGGATCATCATCATCATCTGCTTCATCTAGAGAAAAAAGTGTTTCACATGCTTATTCCCAACTTTGTTCTCACACTTCTAAGAATCTGTTCCAATAAAGCACATTTCTTCTTTTTTTTTTTTTGAGACAGGGTCTCACTCTGTCGCCCAGGCTGGAGTGCAGCTCACTGCAACCTCCCCCTCCCAGGCGCAAGTGATCCTCCCACCTCAGCCTCCTGAGTAGCTGGGACCACAGGCAAATGCCACCACGCCCAGCTAATTTTGTGTAGTATATTCCATGAAAATAATACTTTCTGTAAAAGCTACTTGTACAATGAAGCTGACAGTGAAAAAAGGAATGGCCCAAATTCCCAACAATTAGAGAATGACTATATAATTATAATTTCTTAGTATAAAATAGTACAGGTTGAGCATTCCAAATCCAAAACTCCAAAATCTGAAACTTTGTGTGTGCAAACATGACTCTCAAGGGAAATAGCCACTGGAACATTTCAGATTTCAAATTTTCTTTTTCCTTTTATTTGAGACAGGGTCTCACTCCGTCACCCAGGCCGGCGTGCAGTGGCATGATCATGGCTCACTGCAGCCTTGACTGCCCAGGCTCAGGCGATTGTCACACCTCAGCCTCCCAAGTAGCTGGGATTACAGGCACATGCCACCATGCCCAACTAATTTTTGTTATTTTCAGTAGACACACGATTTTGCTATGTTGCCCAGGCTGTTCCTGAACTCCTGGGTTCAAGCGATCTGAATGCCTCGGCCTCCCAAAATGCTGAGATTACAGCGTGAGCCACTGCACCCCGCCCAGATTTCAAATTTTCAAATTTGGTATGCTTATCTGTTAAGTATAATAATACATATATTCTAATATCTGCAAAAATCTGAAAGTCAAAACATTTCTGGTCCTGAGCATTTTGGATGATGGTGATACTCAACATGTATATATATAAAATGTGAATATGTAACCATTCTATAAATGTTCAATACATGTATGACAAAAGTACAATACATACATAATAATCATAAGCATGAAAAATTATATCCTTACAATAAGAATCATAACTAAAAATACACAAAAATAATAAACATTTGTTAGAATAATAGAAATGTGAGTGTTTTTCTGTCTTTTAATAGTCTTTTTTCTTTTCTTTTTTTTTTTTTTGACACGGAGTCTCACTCTGTCACCCAGACTGGAGTGCAGTGGCACGATCTTGGCTCGCTGCAAACTCTGCCTCCCAGGTTCGAGCAATTCTCCTGCCTCAGCCTACCAAGTAGCTGGGACTACAGACATCCGCCACCATGCCCATGTGAAGAAAGAAAAAAAAAGTAGAAATGAGGTCTCACTGTGTTTCTCAGGCTGGTCTCGACTTCCTGGCCTCAAGCAATCCTCGTACCTTGGCTTCCCGTAGTACTGGGATTACAGGCATGAGCCACCACGACTGGACTATCTTTTCCAAATGTTTGAGAAAAGTTCTAAATTTAAATTTAGAACTAAAATTTAATTATTCTTATCCCCACATTAATGTGGAAAACTAAAAAGTAACTACACACTGGAACTCTCACAGACGCATATCAAACTATTATCAGTGGTGCCTCTGGGAAATGAAACTTGAACCTTGGTGTCAAACGCCTTGGAAAGGACTGGTAGGAAAATGAAGTGTCAATAAATAAACTCTAAGAGACACATAAACCCCAAAAAAATCATATTAAAAATTTCACTTATGTAGATACATACATTTTTCTTGGGGGGAAGGCTTCAATTGTTTTATTTTTATAATATTTGATTTCTTTATACCAAACATATTCTTACAGTTTTAACAGTGAAAAAAGAGAAAACTCTGGAAAGAATATATCCTACAGAACCCAGCATATAGAGTATATCACATCACTTCTACTCAGACGCCTCCTCTCCTCCCTGTCACTGTTTTCAAAAATCTTTCCAAGGTCCATTCCAATTACCAGCTCTTTCATGTAGCTGTCTCTGATCATCCTAAACAAAAGCTACCTTGTCCTCTTCTAAAACCTTACAACAGCATTTACGCCACTTTGATGGTGTATCTGAGTTTATTCAACAGCTTCATTCATTTACAATGTATTGGCTGAGTGCAGTGGCTCACTCCTGTAATCTCAGCACTTTGGGAGGCAGAGGTAGGAGGATCGCTTGAGCGCAGGAGTTTGAGATCAGCCTGGGCAACATGGCAAAACCCCAACTCTACAAAAAATACAAAAATTGGCCGGGCGTGATGGCACAAGCCTGTAGTCCCAGCTATTCAGGAAGCTGAGGTGAGAGAATTGCTTGAGCCAAGGAGGTCAAGGCTGCAGTGAGCTGAGATCTCACCACTGCACACCAGCCTGTGTGACAGAGTGAGACCCAGTCTCACACACACACACATACAAACAAATACAATGTATTGTGAATCTAACAATGGGCCAGGCACCCTGTCATTCATACAGCTTTTATTCCATGACCAAATGATTATGCTCCTTTATCCCTCACAGATTCTAGCACAATGCCTTGTATAAAGAAAGTACACAAACATTTGCCAAATGATAGACAATGTAATGATTAATAGTATCATAAGGTACATTCAAAGACTTGTTATCTTCTTTCATTCACTTATCCTGACTTACTCCTAGCATTACCTACACAACCATTTACTCAGTCTATTTCTTTTTTTTTTTTTTTGAGATGGAGTCTCACTCTGTTGCTAGGCTGGAGTGTGGTAGTGTTATCTCGGCTCACTTCAACCTCCGCCTACCAGGTTCAAGTGATGCTCCTGCCTCAGCCTCCTGAGTAGCTGGGACTACAGGCATGCGCCACCACACCCAGCTAATTTTTGTATTTTTAGTAGAGACGGGGTTTCACCATGTTGGCCAGGAGGGTCTCAATCTCTTGACCTTGTGATCCGCTCACCTTGGCCTCCCAAAGTGCTGGGATTATAGGCGTGAGCCACCACACCTGGCCTACTTAGTCTGTTTCTATCCAAACTTTTACCTGATCACTATTCCTTCCCCATTTCTGATAATACCATTACTTCTTTAGGGTTACCACATATTTCAACCACACTGTTCTATGAGGTGCTATCAATCACCAGACTCCATGCTGAACAGTCTCCCTATTAATCCCATGCAACACCAAGAGACTGGGCATGAGATCAAACCAAGCCGATCTGACTTGTTCCCCTGGATTTTATAAGTGAAGCTTGTAGGGGAGAGTCCTGAAGTGTAGACAAAGCAAAAAGTAATCATGGAGTGCTTATGAACAGAGTTCTAACCTTGTAGAAAAATAAATGTGAGAAGGGAGCTGAGTGACAAAAGGAAGTAAAATAGAGAGGAAAGGGGGATCCTAACAATGCCTCAGTTCCACTGCTGATTTACTACACTTCCAAAGTCTGGTTTCATTTCACCCCAGCAAGATAGAGTTAGGATTCTTTCACTTCATCATGCAGACCCTTAACTAACACGATGTTCTTTTGGTAAATCATTGAACCCTAATGAAATCATATATAAAATTTTGAACGGGCCAGGCACAGTGGCTCATGCCTGTAATCCTAGCTCTTTGGGAGGCCGAGGTGGGAGGATCTCTTGAGGCAAGAGTTTAAGACCAGCGTGAGCAACATTTCCCTACAGAAATTTTTTTTTTTTTTTTTGAGACGCAATCTTGCTCGTCGCCCTGGATGGAGTGCAGTGGCACGATCTCAGCTCACTGCAAGCTCCACCTTCTGGGTTCACGCCATTATCCTGCCTCAACCTCCAGAGTAGCTGGGACTATAGGTGCCCGCCACCACGCCCGGCTAATTTTTTTGTATTTTTAGTAGAGACGGGGTTTCACCATGTTAGCCAGGATGGTCTTGATCTCCTGACCTCGTGATCTGCCCACCTCGGCCTCCCAAAGTGCTGGGATTACAGGCGTGAGCCAACGTGCCGGGCCCAGAGATTTTTTTAAAAATTAGCCAGGCGAGGCCGGGCGCGGTGGCTCAAGCCTGTAATCTCAGCACTTTGGGAGGCCGAGACGGGTGGATCGCGAGGTCAGGATATCAAGACTAACCTAGCTAACACGGCGAAACCCCGTCTCTACTAAAAAATACAAAAAACTAGCCGGGCGAGGTGGCGGGCACCTATAGTCCCAGCTACTTGGGAGGCTGAGGCAGGAGAATGGCGTAAACCCGGGAGGCGGAGCTTGCAGTGAGCTGAGATCCGGCCACTGCACTCCAGCCTGGGCGACAGAGCGAGACTCCATCTCAAAAAAAAAAAAAAAAGAAAAGAAAATTAGCCAGGCGAGGTGCTGCATGCCTGTAATCTCAGCTACTTGGGAGGCTGAGACCTGAGGAGGATCTCTTGAGCCCAGGAGTTTAAGGCTACAGTGAGCTATGGTCACACCACTGTGATCCACCCTGGGCAACACCCTGTTTTGGGATGGTGTCTCAAAAACAAAAGACAACAACAAAACTATGTGTGCATGTATGTTTCAAGGGATTCAAATCTCAGCATTCAACAATCTTAGGATTCAAAAGATTCCTTACCCAGAAAAAAAAAAAAGAAAGAAAGAAATGTTAAGAAGGCCCAGGCATGGTGGCTCATGCCTATAATTCTGGCATTCAGGAGGCCAAGGTAGGAGGATTGCTTGAGGTCAGGAGTTTGGGAACAGCCTGGGCAACATAGTGAGACCTCGTTTCTACAAAAAAAAAAATTAGTCAGGCACAGTGGCATGTGCCTGTAGTCCCAGCTACTCAGTGGGATAAAGCAGAGGATTGCTTGAGCCCAGGAGGTCAAGGCTGCAATGAACCGTGACTGCAACATTGCACTCAGCCTGGGTGACAGAGTGAGACCCTATCTCATGAAAAAAAAAAAGAAAGAAAAAGAAAAATTAACTACTGATTTAAGATAAATTATCAGTTAAATGTAAATCAAATCAATTAACCCAAACCATTCCATTCTATACCCTTCCAAATAATAAAAATTTTACAACAGATAATGGACACTATATATAATAAATCACAAACCAAAACTTACCTTCATTCCCCACATCATCATTCATAAGTCCCCCTAGCCACATCTTCCAGTCCTCATCATCTGCTGTATTGGGGTCATACATATCTGGAGTGATGTCTGGAGCTTGGAGCTCTGCCTCTAGTTGGCCCAGGGGAACATCTTTCAGGGGCATCTTAGAACGCGTTCGAAATGCAATGAGACTGTCATCCATGGGCTGGACAATGCAGAAAGAAAAACAAGTCACTGAGTGAGCGATGTTTCCAAACCTCATCATCACTCCTTTTCTTCTCAGCTTAAGTAACAGGATCTTTCCTCTAAACAATTTGGATTTATTATTGCTTGAGAAACTTTAAGAAACACGACATAAAAAAGAAATAAAATAAAATAAATGACATCAGTTTGAAACCAACATTTTATGAAAATTTGTAACAGCTTTATTGAGATATAATTCACATACCATAAATTTCACCCTTTTAAAGTGTATAATTGAATGGATTTTCATATATTCACAGAGTTATACAACCATCACCCTTATCTAATTTCAGAACATTTCATTACCCCCAAAAGAAACCCCATCCATTAGTAATCGCTTCCCTTTCCCCCTCCTCCCAGCCCCATTAAGCATTAATCTATTTTCTGTCTCTATGGATTTGTTTATGCTGGACGTTTCACTTAGATGGAATCATACAATGTGTGGCCTGTCTCTGGCCGCTTTCAGTTAGCATAATGCATTCGAATCCCACCCTGTTGTAGTATCTATCAATACTTTTTTTTTTTTGAGATGGAGTCTTGCTTTGTTGCCCAGGCTGGAATGTAATGGTGTCATCTCGGCTCACTGCAACCTCTGCCTCTTGGGTTCAAGCAATTCTCCTGCCTCAGCGTCCCAAGTAGTTGGGATTACAGGCGCTGGCCACCACATCCGACTAATTTTTGTATTCTTAGTAGAGATGGGGTGTCACCATGTTGAGCAAGCTGGTCTCGAATTCCCGACCTCAGGTGATCTGCCCGCCTCAGCCTCCCAAAGTGTTCGGATTACAGTTGTGAGCCACCGTGCCTGGCGTTTTTTTTTTTTTTTTTTTTTTTTTTTGAGGTGGAGTCTCGCTCTGTCGCCCAGGCTGGAGTGCAGTGGCACGATCTCGGCTCACTGCAAGCTCCGCTTCCCGGGTTCACGCCATTCTCCTGCCTCAGCCTCCCGAGTAGCTGGGACTACAGGCGCCCGCCACCACGCCTGGCTAATTTTTTTTATTTTTAGTAGAGACGGGGTTTCACCATGGTCTCGATCTCCTGACCTTGTGATCCGCCTGCCTCGGCCTCCCAAAATGCTGGGATTACAGGCGTGAGCCACCGCGCCCGGGCTTTTTTTTTCTTAAGAGATAGGGTCTCTATCTGTTATCCAAGCTAGAGCACTGGCACAATCAGAGCTGACTGCAGCTTCGAACTCCTGGGCTCAAGCAATTCTCCTGCCTCAGTCTCCCAAGTAGCTGGGACTACAGGCATTCACTACCATGCTCGGCTTTTTTTTTTTTTTTTTTTTTTAGATGGAGTCGTGTGAAGGGGTGGCCTGCCCCTCCACACCTGTGGGTGCTTCTCGTTAGGTGGAACGAGAGACTTGAGAAAAGAAATAATACACAGAGACAAAGTATAGAGAAAGAAAAGCGGGGCCCAGGGGACCGGTGCTGTGCTTACAGAGGACCCACACCGGCACTGGTCTCTGAGTTCCCTCAGTATTTATTGCTCAAAAGATAAGGGAGTAAATCAGCAGTAAGACATACAGATACACGGAGATGTTCCATTTCCCAGGGACGGGCTGGAGACAGATGTTTTTCTTTTACTGAGATTTAAGAGAATGGTGATGGCCTTTAACCACCAGCAGCCTTTAGGCATTTGTTTAACAAAGCGCATTCCTTACAGCCCAAAATCCTTTAAACCTTACATCACCACAGCGATGTCTCTTGCAAGGACAAGGTTGGGGGTAGGGTCACAGATTAACAGCATCCCAAATACAGAGCCAAACGGAGTCTCTTAAATTTACTTCTTTCTATATAAACACAGTAACAAGCTGACCTCTCTTTTCCCCACAGTCGTGCTCTGTCGCCCCTTCTGGAGTACAGTGGTACGATCTCGGATCACTGCAACCTCCATCTCCCAGGTTCGGGCGATTCTCCTGCCTTAGCCTCCCGAATAGCTGGGACTACAGGCATGTGCCACCACACCTGGCTAATTTTTGTATTTTTAGTAGAAATGGGGTTTCACCATGTTGGCCAGGCTTGTCTTGAACTCCTGGCCCCAGGTGATCTACCTGCTCAGCCTCCCAAAGTGTTGGGATTACAGGTGTGAGCCACTGGATCCATGTTCAGCTAATTTTTTTCATTTTTTGTACAGATGGGGGAGAAAGTGAGAGACCTCCATCTTTGTACTTTTTCAAGACTGTTTTGGCTATTTTGGGCCTGTGCAATTCCACATGAATTTTAGGATTAGGTTGTTAATTTCTACAAAAATCATAGCTGGGATTTGGATAGGGACTGCATTGAATCTGTGGATCAATTTGGGAAACTCTCCCTAGACTACACTGCATCAACTTCCTAATGGGTTTCTGTTTACCCTCTTGCTTTACTCTAGTCCATTTCCCACACATTAACCAAAAGGAATTTTTAACATTAATCCGAAAATATCACAAAAATCTTTCCTAATTTTTTTTTTTATGGAGTCTCACTCTTTCCTAGGCTGGAGTGCAGTGGCGTGATCTCAGCTCACTGCAACCTCCACTTGCCAGGTTCAAGCAATTCTCCTGCCTCAGCCTCCTAAGTAACTGGGATTACTTACAGGTGTGTGCCACCACACCCGGTAATTTTTTTGTATTTTTTGTTAGAGACGGGGTTTACCATGTTGGCCAGGCTGGTCTCGAAATCCTGACCTCAGGTGATCCACCCGCCTCGGCCTCCCAAAGTGCTGGGATTACAAGCATGAGCCACCACACTGGGCATCTATTCTAATGTTTAAAATACAATCTACACTCCTAATCATGGTTTCCTAAGACCTTCATGATCTAGCTGATCTAGCTCTTGCCTTGCTCTCTGACCTCATTTCTACCTCTCTTTTTCACAATCCCACCATTCATGTAGTTTCTGTTCCTTAACCATGCCAAGGTTGTCTCTATCTTAGCGACTTAGAATGTGCTGTTTCTTCCATATGGAGCACTTTTCCTCCCGAGATCTTTTACTTGCCTGGCTTCCTCTCATTCGGATCTCAGCTTAAATGCCATCTCCTCAAAGAAGCCTTTTTGTTTTGTTTTGTTTTTTGACAGTCTTGCTCTGTCGCCCAGGCTAGAGTGCCATAGCGTGATCACAGCTCACTACAGCCTCGACCTCCTAGGCTCAGCATCCCAAGTAGCTGAGGCTAAAGGTGCGTGCCGGTATGCCCAGCCAAGTTTTGTATTTTTTGTAGGGACAAGGTCTCACTGTCTTGACTTCCTGGGTTCATGTGATCTGCTCTCCTTGGCCTACTAAAGTGTTGGGATTACGGACATGAGCCACCAAACCCGAACCTGTTTTTTTTATTTTTTTAAAGTAAGTTCTCATACTATTGCCCATGCTGGAGTATAGGGGTGCAGTCATGGCTCACTGTAGTCTCAAACTCCCAGGCTTAATCAATCCTCCCGCCTCAGCCACCAAGCAGCTAAGAATACAGGCATGCGCCACCACACCTAGATAATTTTTCTGAATTTTTGGAGAGTCGGAGTCTCGCTATATGGCCCAGCCTGGTCTCAAACTCCTAGCCTCACGCAATCTTGTAGCCTAGGCCTCCCAAAGTGAAGGAATTACAGCCAAGGAGGTCTTTTTTGATCAGCTTATCTAAAGTTCTCTGATAGGAAGTTTCATATTTCCTCATTTTAATTTAGTTCATAGCACTTAACCACTATCCGAATTTACTTGTTTATATGCTTATAGTCTATCTCTCCTCAATAGACTATAAGTTCCATGAAGAACAACTTTTTCTGTCTTTTACACTGTTGTTTCTCAACTTCAACCATTCAGTATGTGTTTGCTAAATAAATGGTTAGATAAAAAACTACTGGCTGGGCGCGGTGGCTCAAGCCTGTAATCCCAGCACTTTGGGAGGCCGAGACGGGCGGATCACGAGGTCAGGAGATCAAGACCATCCTGGCAAACACGGTGAAACCCCGTCTCAACTAAAAAAATACAAAAAACTAGCCGGGCGAGGTGGCGGGCGCCTGTAATCCCAGCTACTTGGGAGGCTGAGGCAGGAGAATGGCGTAAACCCAGGAGGCGGAGCCTGCAGTGAGCTGAGATCCGGCCACTGCACTCCAGCCTGGGCGACAGAGCGAGACTCCGTCTCAAAAAAAAAAAAAAACTATTACTGGCCGGGCGCGGTGGCTCAAGCCTGTAATCCCAGCACTTTGGGAGGCCGAGACAGGTAGATCACGAGGTCAGGAGATCGAGACCGTCCTGGCTAACACGGTGAAACCCTGCCTCTACTAAAAACCACAAAAAACTAGCCGGGCGAGGTGGCGGCGCCTGTAGTCCCAGCTACCCAGGAGGCTGAGGCAGGAGAATGGCGTGAACCCGGGAGGTGGAGCTTGCAGTGAGCTGAGATCCGGCCACAACACTCCAGCCTGGGTGACAGAGCGAGACTCCGTCTCAAAAAAAAAAAAAAAACTATTACTGCCCCTACTACAATTTATTCACTCAAAAGCATGGTGATTAAATAACTGACTATTCCATTCAATATTCTATTTTTAATTATATACATTACATATATATAATTATAAATACAAACGTATATATTTGAAATGGAGTCTTGCTCTGTCACTCAGGCTGGAGTGCAGTGGTGCCATCTCAGCTCACTGCAACCTTCGCTTCCCGGGTTCAAGCAATTTTTGTGCCTCAGCCTCCTGAGTAGCTGGGATTACAGGCGCTTGCCACCACACCCAGCTAATATTTGTATTTGTGGATACGGGGTTTCACCATGTTGACCAGGCTGGTCTCAAACTTCTGACCTCAGGTGATCCATCTGCCTCAGCCTCCCAAAGTGCTGGGATTACAGGTGTGAGCCACTGCGCCCAGCCTTAATTATATTTTTTAATTTTAGGATTTATTTTTAAATTATTATATTACACTTTAAAATTTTAGGACAGACATTTTTTCATTGACCTGCAAGAATGATAGGGGAAACTTGGAACATTAAAATTTACTGGCTAAGGCCGGGCACGGTGGCTCACGCCTGTAATCCCAGCACTTTGGGAGGCAGAGGCGGGCAGATCACGAGGTCAGGAGATCGAGACCATCATGGCTAACACGGTGAAACCCCGTTTCTACTAAAAATACAAAAAATTAGCCGCGTGTGGTTGTGGGCACCTGTGGTCCCAGCTACTCCGGAGGCTGAGTCAGGAGAATGGCGTGAACCCGGGAGGCGGAGCTTGCAGTGAACCGAGATCGAGACTGCGCTCCAGCCTGGGCTACAGAGCGAGACTCCATCTCAAAAAAAAAAAAGAAGAAAATATACACAAAAGCATGTAGAGAGGTAAAATGGCATCATGCCTGCACCACACTCTAAAATGATTCAGAAAACAGTATGTGTATACAGAGAGAAAGAGAAAGAGAACCATCAAGCAATTGTGGTAAAAGGTTAATTTGGGGGAATTTGGGTGAAGCTTTTTGCTGTGTTCTACATTTTAAAATGCTCTCTGCTACATAGTTCATTTCTTCCTTAGAAACTGCCATTCTCAGTCAGGCAGGATGGTTCACACCAGTAATCCCAGCACTTTGAGAGGAAGGTGGGAGGATCACTTGAGCCCAGGGGTTCGATACCAGCCTGGGCAAAAATATAGGGAGATCTCATCTCTACAAAAAACTAAAAAATTAGTCAGGTGTGGTGGCATATACTTGTCCCACCTACTCGGGAGGCTGAGGTGGGAAGATCACTTGAGACTGGGAGGCGGAGGTTGCAGTGGGCCAAGATCACACCACTGCACTCAAGCCTGGGTGACAGGGTGATACCCTGTCTCAAAAAAAAAAAAAAAAACCCAAACTGCCATTGTCACTTAGCAGAAAATAACACTAGCCAAATATAAAGTATCAAAGACTAACTCTTACTTATATAAAGTTGTAGTTATCTTTTCCTCTCCCTTCCCAGCCTGAGCAACAACTAGATTACTCCATTTGACTTTCTCAGTGAAGTACAGTTTTAATATTTACCTGGAAAGAATCCATGCAGACTGGACTGGAAGCCAGCTCCTCATCTACTGCATGTAACTTCTCCATGAAAGTACTATCTCTGGTCTGTTTCGGCTTTGGAGGGGGCGGGGGCCCCATGGGCACTACCTCAGCACTGATGTGCCTGATGGCTGGTGTGGTGACTTTCTCAACCTGATTAAAAGAGGTGACTGCATCAAAAAAGGAAGGAGGGAAGAAAAGAAAGAAAAAAAAAGGAAAGGAAAGGAAGGAAAGAAAGGAAAGAAAAGAAAAGAAGAGAAGAGAAAGAAGAGAAAGAAAAGAATGAAGAGAAAGAAAGAAAGAGAAAGCAAGAAAAGGAAAAAAAAGAGAGGGAAAAAGAGGCAGACTTTCCATACACCATTGTCCTTTCTCTTCTCTAGTTAGAGGTACATAAAAACAAAGACTCCAAGTGTATTGATCTAATTAGTTTTCATCCTATTTCTAGAGAAGTCAACAGAATGCTACTTAGTTTACCAAAATGTGGGAAATTAATAACAATGGCTTTAGGACAACATTAGAAAGCACAGATATGAAAGAAGAGAAGGGTAGGAGAAAAGAAACTCCGCTAGTTGCACATTTTTGGCCCCTTAATGAGAACTCAGAAAAGTTCTTTAGTTACCACTGAGCTCTAGCCTTCTCTGAACTGTTTACTAACTTAACAAACTTTGAAAAACGGTGACAGCCCAGAATCACCATGGATAATCTACTTACACAGCTGAAAAATCTACTTACACAGTTATGTCTAACTTATCTCTTTCGTATAATGCCGATTTACCTCCGATAATATGCCACTCTCCTCATCTGTTTCAGTCATCTCAGAAGACTGCCTCAATCTGGATTTCTTTGCCCCACGTGGAGATGAAGCAGTGCTTTCAACATCACTTTCCAATAAGCTCTACAAAATAAATCCAGTTCACCTTAATATTTACGCCCCTACCTCATTCCACAAAGCCTGAAGTATCTCAAGAGAAGGAATCATAAAATATCAATCACTCAGCCTGGCCAACATGGTGAAAACCCGTCTCTATTAAAAATACAAAAATAAGCCAGGCGTGGTGGTGCGCACCCGTAATCCCAGCTACTTGGGAGGCTGAGGCAGGAGAATCACTTAAATCCAGGAGACAGAGGTTGCAGTGAGCCAAGATTGCGCCTCTGCACTCCAGCCTGGGTGGCAGAGCAAGACTCTGTCTCAAAAAAAAAAAAAAAAAAAAAAAAAAAAAAATTCCATCACTCAACTAGTTACAGTAACAGAAAATAAAATTTAAATAGAAACTTAAAGGCCAGGTGCAGTGTCTTATGCCTGTCATCCCAGCACTTTGGAAGGTCGAGGCGGGTGGATCACTTGAGGTCAGAAGTTCAAGACCAGCCTGGACAACATGGCAAAACCCTGTCTCTACTAAAAATATAAAAATTAGCCAGGCATGGTGGCGCATGCCTGTAATCCCAGCTACTCAGGAGGCTGAGGCAGAAGAATCGTTTGAACCCGGGAGGTGGAGATGGCAGTGAGTCAACATCGCACACTGCACTCCATAGGCAACAGAGGAGATTAAAAAAAAAAAAAAATCCTAAAGATGGGGACAGGGATCAGATCACTATCCTAATCCGTATTACAAAGTATAAGGCCTTGGTCTAAAATCCTTTTACAAAACAATTCAAAGAATACATTAAGAAACAAGTCAAAGGACATATTAACACAGCAATGAAAGTGAACAAAGTAGAGCTAAAACCAGTAGTATAAATGAATCTCAAAAGCACAATGTTGAATTTTAAAAAGGTAGGAACAAAACATGTAAACATGGGTCCATTTATATAAAGTTCAAAACAGTAACAACTGAACTATAGTGTGTAGAGATACATATTGAGGTGATATAACTATAAAGAAAAGCAAAGAAATAATTACTAAAAGGCAGGGTGGTAGTTATTTTTAGGGGGAGGGAGGTGATTATGACTGGGGAGGGTATACGGGGGTGTCCTACTAACGTTACAGTTCTTGACTTTGCTATGAGTTTCATGAGGATTTGCATTATAATAACTGAAGCTATACATTTTTATTCTATGCATGTTTCTATGCTATATTTCATAATACAATAGATCATAAAATTAAGGGAGTATAAAAGGCAGAAAAACAGCTTAAAGCACAGAAATGAGCTGAAAAAATAACCATGTCTCAATCCTCTCTACAAGTGACGTTACTAAAGAAGCAAAGTACACCCTGCTTTATGAAGACAAACATTACCAACTAACACTCACTGACCTCTTCTGCAGTTTCATCTTCTTCTTCATCATCCGGTTGGTATTCTTCATCTGAGGAATCATCTTCTTCAAGGTGGATATCCACAAACTGAGGAGGCTACATTAGTACAATTAGAAAGAAATGAACTAATGGGAAACACAAATCATATGTATTTGGAAAATAAGGGGAAGAAGCAGGGCAGGAAAAAAAAAATCCTAAGAGCATAATGTACAGCTAAAGCAAATAACACGAGGCAGAGGTTAAAGTGAATTCCATGAGATGCAAACCTAAGAGTAATAGAATGGAAAAAAACAAAGCTGGAATTAAAACAAAGACTGATCAAGAAAAGTTAAAGAGGAAGTACTTAAGTTTCAAAACCGATGAAGTCTTTCTGGAAAAGAATAACAATTATTTCTTCCAAGTTTACCTTAATTTCATTGGCCTTCTTAATTGGTGAAATATTCCATGTTGGAATTACCTACCAACAAAGAATATAAATAATTAAGTTATCTTAACTGAAATAATTGTTTTTCATGTTTACTTCCTCTGTACCATCACTAACAGCCATATACTTAACAAGCACCTGCAATGATCTAGAGGTGTTGATTATCCCTGAGGGTATACGCTCTTTTTTCTTTCTTTTTTTTTTTTTTTGAGACGGAGTCTCGCTCTGTCACCCAGGCTGGAGTGCAGTGGCCGGATCTCAGCTCACTGCAAGCTCCGCCTCCCGGGTTTACGCCATTCTCCTGCCTCAGCCTCCCGAGTAGCTGGGACTACAGGTGCCCGCCATCTCGCCCGGCTAGTTTTTTTTTGTATTTTTTAGTAGAGACGGGGTTTCACTGTGTTAGCCAGGATGGTCTTGATCTCCTGACCTCGTGATCCGCCCGTCTCGGCCTCCCAAAGTGCTGGGATTACAGGCTTGAGCCACCGCGCCCGGCCTATACTCTCAATTATTTGTCAGAGTTAGAAAGAAAGAAACGAGGAAAGAATCTATTACAGTCATGAGCATTTCTGCCTTACACCTGGTAAGCCTCACTTCTTTCTATAAATAAAGAAAACAATGTCTACCTTGTTCATATCACAGCTGCAGTTCACATGGAACAACAGATGTGAAAACTATTTATAAACTATTAAACTACACAAACCTAAGATATTTTGGTTACAGTAGTCTTTTAACAGCAATATATTTTTGTAATCAGTTACATGAATCCACCTTAAGTACAACTCCAAAAGCCAGCCATGAAAAGCTTTTATGGACTATTCTGCCCATGGAGTAGACCTGCTCTGCCTATGGAGCTGCTTTTAAAAAAAAACAAAACAAAACGAAACAAAAAACACTTTTACTAGGGGATTTAGGGCAAAGTTGCAAGTTGTCCACACTTATTTTTCCAATAGGACATGAAAAAACAACACAGAGATATAAAGCAAATATGGCAAAATATTACTCTTAGAATTTACATACATTGTAACAATCTTTCAACTTTTTGAATGTTTGAAAATTTTTATAAGACCTAGAGGGGGCCGGGCGCGGTGGCTCAAGCCTGTAATCCCAGCACTTTGGGAGGCCGAGACGGGCGGATCACGAGGTCAGGAGATCGAGACCATCCTGGCTAATACGGTGAAACCCCGTCTCTACTAAAAAATACAAAAAAACTAGCCGGGCGACGAGGCGGGCGCCTGTACTCCCAGCTACTCGGGAGGCTGAGACAGGAGAATGGCGTGAACCCGGGAGGCGGAGCTTGCAGTGAGCTGAGAGCCGGCCACTGCACTCCAGCCTGGGTGGCAGAGCAAGACTCCGTCTCAAAAAAAAAAAAAAAAAAAAAAAAAAAAGACCTAGAGGGAAAGTTTTTCTTGTTTTTGTTTTTGTTTTGAGACAGGATCTTGCCCTGTTGCCCAGGCTAGAGCAGTAGCACTATCAGAGCTCACTGCAGCCTCAAATTCCTGAGCTCAAGTGATCCTCCTGCCTCAGCCTCCCGATTAGGACTACAGGCATGCCTCCTCACCAGACCTCGCTAATTTTTAAAATTTTTTGTAGAGACAGAGTCTCATTAGATTTCCTAGGCTGGTCTCAAACTCCTGGGCTCAAACAATCCTCCCACCTCAGCCTCTCAAAGCACTGGGATTATAGGTGTGAGCCACCACACCTAGCCTAAAGAACTTTTTTAAAGTTCTTATATATTGCTGATAAAATGCCATTGAGGATGTATAATTTCTTGACCATTTAATTGAAACCCAACCAAAATCACCTTATGAACAAAAGCCAACTGGCCATTAGGTTCTGTCTCTAAAAGGAGTCTTAGCTTCTCAAATCAAATCAGCTCTGCTATGTTCTGACCATTTACCTAGTGCTGTGTAGATGGGACCAATATAGGGTAAAGGGAATGATGCGATTCAGGTCCATTTCCCTTTCCTACCTACTGCCAAATCCATTAGAAAGGCAAGCCAGCATTCAGAAGTGTGTTGGAGTCAGTCTAGTAAGAATTAAGAAGGCCAAGTATAGTGGCTCATGCCTGTAATCCCTGCATGTAGGGAGATCAAGACAGAAGGATCACTTGAGCCCAAGAGTTTGAGATCAGCCTGGGCAACAAAGCAAGACCCTATTTCTACAAAAAAATGTTTCAAAAAAACCAATTAGCTGGGCATGGTGGCACATGCCTGTAGGCCTAGCTGTTTGTGAGGCTGAGGCAGGAGGATCCCTTGAGCACAGGAGTTCAAGGCAGCAGTGAGCTATGATTAGGCCACTGTACTCTAGCCTGAGCAACAGAGCAAGTCTCTAAAAAAAAAAAAAGAAAGAAAGAATTAAGAAGCAAGAGACCTACATTTTAATACCCGCTCTCGGCCGGGCGCGGTGGCTCAAGCCTGTAATCCCAGCACTTTGGGAGGCCAAGACGGGCGGATCATGAGGTCAGGAGATCGAGACCAGCCTGGCTAACACAGTGAAATCCCGTCTCTACTAAAAAAATACAAAAACCGGCCGGGCGCGGTGGCTCAAGCCTGTAATCCCAGCACTTTGGGAGGCCGAGACGGGCGGATCACGAGGTCAGGAGATCGAGACCATCCTGGCTAACACGGTGAAACCCCGTCTCTACTAAAAAATACAAAAAACGGCCGGGCGCGGTGGCTCAAGCCTGTAATCCCAGCACTTTGGGAGGCCGAGACGGGCGGATCACGAGGTCAAGAGTTCGAGACCATCCTGGCTAACACGGTGAAACCCCGTCTCTACTAAAAATACAAAAAAACTAGCCGGGCGAGGTGGCGGGCGTCTGTAGTCCCAGCTACTCGGGAAGCTGAGGCAGGAGAATGGCGTAAACCCGGGAGGCGGAGCTTGCAGTGAGCTGAGATCCGGCCACTGCACTCCAGTCTGGGCGACAGAGCGAGACTCCGTCTCAAAAAAAAAAAAAAAAAAAAAATACAAAAAACTAGCCGGGCGTGGTGGTGGGCGCCTATAGTCCCAGCTACTCGGGAGGCTGAGGCAGGAGAATGGCGTAAACCCGGGAGGCGGAGCTTGCAGTGAGCTGAGATCCGGCCACTGCACTCCAGCCTGGGCGACACAGCGAGACTCCGTCTCAAAAAAAAAAAAAAATACAAAAACCTAGCCAGGCGAGGTGGTAGGCACCTGTAGTCCCAGCTACTCGGGAGGCTGAGGCAGGAGAATGTCATAAACCCGGGAGGTGGAGTTTGCAGTGAGCTGAGATCCAGCCACTGCACTCCAGCCTGGGTGACAGAGCGAGACTCCGTTATAAAAAAAAAAAAAAAAAATACCTGCTCTCCTACATAAACTACACAGTCTTGGATGGCCCAACTTCTCTACATCTGTATTTATGGCCAATAAACACAATCCAGAGCCTAATTTGGATCTCCTTGGATTTTTTTTCACCAAATCAAATAATTAATGTTAATTATATTCTTTTTTTTTTTTTTTTTTCCTGTAAGACAGAGTCTTGCTCTATCACCCAGGCTGGAGTGCAGTGGTGTGATCTCCGCTCACTGCAACCTCTCCCTCCTGGGTTCAAGCGATCCTCTCATCTCTGTAGCTGGGATTACAGGTGTCCACCACCATGCCCGGCTAATTGTTGTATTTTTAGTAGAGACAGGGATTCACCATGTTGGCCAGGCTGGTCTCAAACTCCTGACCTCAGGTGATCCACCTGCCTCGGCCTCCCAAAGTACTGGAATTACAGGCATGAGCCACCACGCCCAGCCATGTTAATTATATTCTATATGTCAAGTAGACTTCATAGAACTTCCTCATTGATGGCTGCTTTCATCATAGCTACCACCTATTCATTTGTGATCACATCCTGGAGAAAGATGAAATTTCAATTTATGCAACAAGGGTTAGTCAACCAGACCAAAAAAAGTTATGTGATTGCCAAAAAAAAGGTCAATTTGACCTTAGGCTACATTAGGATAAATATACAATCTGGAACACTGTGGAGACAATCTAACTATACTAGTCAAACCACATCTGGTTTAGTAGTCTTCTTTTGGCATACCTTTTTTTTTTTTTTTTTTGAAACGGAGTCTCGTTCTATCGCCCAGGCTGGAGTGCAGTGGCGCGATCTCTGCTCACTGCAAGCTCCGCCTCCCGGGTTCACACCATTCTCCTGCCTCAGCCTCCAGAGTAGCTGGGACTACAGGCGTCTGCCACCACGCCTGGCTAATTTTTTGTATTTTCAGTAGAGATGGGGTTTCACCATGTTAGCCAAGATGGTCTCGATCTCCTGACCTCATGATCCGCCCACCTCGGCCTCCCAAAGTGCTGGGATTACAGGCGTGAGCCACCATGCCCAGCTCTTTTGGCGTACTTTTAAAAGGATATGGGACGGGCACAGTGGCTCATGCCTGTAATCCTAGCATGTTGGGAGGCCAAGGCGGGTGATCACATGGGCCTATTCAAAAGCAGCCTGGCCAACATGGTGAAACCCCACCTCTACTAAAAATACAAAAAATAGACGGGTGTGGTGATGCATGCCTATAATCCCAGCTACTGAGCAGGTTGAGTATGAGAATCGCTTGAACCTGGGAGCCAGAGGTTGCAGTGAGCTGAGATTGCACCACTGCATTCCAGCCTGGGTGACAGAGTGAGACTCCATCTCAAAACAGAAAGGCCAGACACAGTGGCTCCGCCTGTAATCCCAGCACTTTGGGAGGCCGAGGCAGGCAGATCACTTGAGGTCAGGAGTTTGAAACCAGGCTGGCCAACATGGTGAAACCCCATCTCTACTAAAAATTAAAAAAAAAAAAATTAGCCGGGCATGGTGGCATACACCTGTAATCCCAGCTACTCAGGAGGCTGAGGCAGAAGAATCACTTAAACTTGGGAGGCGGAGGTTGCAGTGAGCCAGAATTGTGCCACTGCACTCCAGCCTGGATGATGAAGCAAGACTTCATCTCAAAAAAAAAGGGGGGGGGGGACAAATTGGGGGATGTATAGCCAAGAAAATGTTATGAAACGACATACTAGTTTTTTTCAACTGTAGGAAAAGTCATGTGGAAGAATACACCAATTTCTTTTCTTGCTTTTTTTTCTAGACAGGGTCTTATTATGTTGCCCAGGCTGCTCGTGAACTCCTGGCTTCAAGCGATCTTCCTACCTCTACCTACCAAAGTGCTGGGATTACAGGTATTAGCCACGACGCCCAGCCTAGACTTGTTTCTTCTATCAGGCTCTAAGGAATAAAACCAGGACAGATAAAACCTATGATACGTATTTTCAGTCTGTAAGGCAAATCTTCCTTACTATCAGAAATATAATGAACTCCCTCATGACTATTAACTGTCTTGTAAGCACGAACTAGTCAAGTGCTTATTAAGAAGGATATAGCATAGCTCCAAGCACCAAAGAGCTTGCTGTACCAGAATACTTCAGATGTCTTCAAGTGGTTCTCACACTTTAGTATTCAAAAGAATTAACTGTTGTGTTTTTGCCAATGCATATTCCAAGGCCCTGCCCATGGGTCCTGATTCTCTGGTCTGGGGTGGGCCCAAAAGTATGGGGATTATTTTGTTTGTTTTTGTTTTTGTTTTTTTGAGACAGTCTCACTCCATTGCCCAGGATGTGTAGTGCAGTGGTGTAATCTCCACTCAATGCAACCTCCGCCTCCCGGGTTCAAGCGATTCTTGTGCCTCAGCCTCCCAAGCAGCTGGGATTACAGGCGCACACCTCCACGCCCAGCTAATTTTTGTATTTTTAATAGAGACAGAGTTTCACTATGTTGGCCGGGCTGGTCTCGAACTCCTGACTTCAAGTGATTCACCTGCCTCGGCCTCCCAAAGTGCTGGGATTACAGGCATGAGCCACTACACCTGGCCAAAAGTATGCATTTTTAATAAGCATGCCTGAGGGATCCCACACCAAAGATATTTTTACAAAGTGTGTCCCCTAGAACACACTGAAAAATACTAAACACTTTGCAACAAGTGTTGTAACATAAATAGAAAAACTGGTCTCACCCATTGGTTTCAGCCATTCCAAATGGTTATCATTCTAGCAATTCCAAAAAGCAATGCTTCATATCTACTAAAATAAACTATGATCATTACAGCTTATGATCATGTAGAAACAATTCTACTGTCTTTTACAAATATTTCTTTAAAGAGGAAAATTCAGACCACAATCTTTCCTATATTTTTCCGTATGGGTGAATTAGATCCTATTTACCAAGCTAAAAACAACCAACAAACAAAAAAACAGAATGCTTACCACTCCTTTTTCCACTACTTCTTTCAGTTTAGAGCGTGTCATTTTAGGCTCCTAAGGAGAAAAAAACAGAAAGGAAATATTCAATAAAAATCACAGCTCAGTGAGGTGGCTCATGCCTGTAATCCTAGCATTTTAGGGGCAAGGTGGGAGGATGGCTTGAGGTCAGGAGTTTGAGACCAGCCTGGGCAACATAGTGAGACATCCCCTACAAAAAAAATTGTTTTAAATTAGCTGGGCATAGTCGTATGCTCCTGTAGTCCTAGCTACTCAGGAAGCTGAACCAGGAGGATCTCTGAGTCCAGCTTAGGAGTTTGAGTCTAGCCTTGGTGACACAGCACGACCTTGTCTCTAAAAAAAAAAAATAACAAAATAACAAATAAAATAAGTAAAAATTACCACGTAATTCTTGTGTTTTGGGATGCTAACTTTCACCCCAGCTGCCAAACTGTTTACAAACTCCTAAGTGACTTCCTACCCTTAGCCAGTTTACAGACAACTCTGTTCCAAGACATTAAAAGAGTCAACTACTCACAAACATTGGCATATCTTCTGTCTCACTGATGGCTGCTTTCATCATAGCTACCACGTGTTCATTTGTGATTACTTCCTGGAGAAAGATGAAATTACACTTTATGCAACAAGGGTTTGTCACCTAGACAATACTCTTCTCTCTATGTAACTCTGTTAGACGTGTATACAGGACAAATGAGAACCATATACTCGAATAGCATCAGACTGGGATAAAGCAACGCAACTGAAAGCAAAGAAGGCAGAAGTAAGTTTTGACCAGAACCACAGTTTCAAACAAGGTAGCAGCAAATGAACCAATCTCATTAGCTGCTACTAGGAACAGGAATGGCTCACATAAAAAGAGATCCTGAGGTAAGTAACTATATGCTTAAGAGAAAGAGTAACAAAGAGCAAAAGCTCTGCAAATAGCTGTGTTGCTACATATCAAGAAAAGTATTTACATATGTACGAAGAGCAATAAACTATTAACCGGGCATCTTTTTAGACATATCGACCCACAAAAGAGCAAACCCACTATGAACATTATCAACATTGAATCTGCTAAACAATACAGTAAATATGCAAATCAGTGGAAAACAGGAACAGTTTATCTTTCCAATTAAATTCTTCTTTAACATGTGTTCATATTTCAAACTTGTACTGAGTACAAGGAGAAAGCTATCTTGAACATGTAAAAATGGGCCGGGCACGGTGGCTCAAGCCTGTAGTCCCAGCACGTTGGGAGGCTGAGATGGGCAGATCACGAGGTCAGGACATCGAGACCATCCTGGCTAACACGGTGAAACCCCGTCTCTACTAAAAAATACAAAAAACTAGCCGGGCGAGGTGGTAGGCACCTGTAGTCCCAGCTACTCCAGAGGCTGAGGCAGGAGAATGGCGTAAACCCGGGAGGCGGAGCCTGCAGTGAGCTGAGATCCGGCCACTGCACTCCAGCCTGGGCGACAGAGCCAGACTCCGTCTTAAAAAAAAAAAAAGGTAAAAACGTAAAATGCTCTATCACAGGTAACCCATAAAATTGGTGATTAACATGCCAAGAGTCAAGAATTTGCTGAATATTTTTATATGCTTTCCATGAAAAAGTTCCCTTCCATTAACATAGCTGCCCCAGTCTTACTCACATGAAGGATGTTTCGGACATTGACCGCTGTTAGATTGTGCTGCTTGGCACCATCCTCCAAGGTACGGTCAAGCATGTCGTCCAGTTTCAGGTCATATGCCAAGGTCCCTTCTTGACCCCTTCCATCTCGTTTCCTCTTGGTACCCTTTTTCTTTTTTCTCCTTTTCTCACTTTCTTCATTGTCTTGTTCTTCTGCAAATAAACCAAGAGCATCACCAGAATTCCAAAACAGTTGCTCCAGGAACTTAGCCCAGAAAGCTGACAATAAAGTGGATAAATCTCAAAAGCATTATGCCAAGTGAAAGAAACCAGATGTAAAAGGACACATATTATATGACAGTATGCCCAGTATAGAACATTTGCACAGAAGATGCAAAACTATGGAAATAGAAAAGAAATCAGTGGTTGCCAATGTTTGAGAACAGGGGATAGCAAAGGGGAATTAGGCAACTTTTGGCGTGACAGAAATGTTCCACATTGGTTGTGGCAGCACTTAACACAACTGTATATATTTTTCTTTCTTTTGTTTTTTTGAGATGGAGTTTCGCTCTTGTTGCCCAGGCTGGAGTGCAATGGTGCAATCTCAGCTCACCGCAACCTCTGCCTCCTGGGTTCAAGTGATTCTCCTGCCTCAGCCTCCTGAGTAGCTGGGATTACAGGCGTGTGTCACCACGCCCAGCTAATTTTGTATTTTTAGTAGAGACTGGGTTTCTCCATGTTGCTCAGGCTGGTCTCGAACTCCCAACCTCAGGTGATCCACCCGGCTCAGCCTGCCAAAGTGCTGAGATTATAGGCGTGAGCCACCGCGCTTGGCCCCACTGTACATATTTTTCAAAACTCATCAGATACATTTTATTTTATACCTCAATACACCTAATGTAACTTATTACATTAACAAAATGAAAGAGGAAAAACACATGATCTTAATAGAGATAGGAAAAAGCATCTGATGAAATTCAATATATGAAAAACTCAGAAAACTTAGGAAAAGAAAATTATTTCCTTAACCTAAAAAATATTTCTATGGAAAGCCTGTAACTATCCTCATATATAATGAAGGAATACTGAACATTTTCCTGTTTTGTTCAGAAATGAGACACAGATGTCAACTATCACTACTACTTATAACCTACATAGTAATGAAGGTCTAGAATATGCAGTAAGAAAAATTACATGTTCATTTTAAAACCATTTGCCAAAGTGAGGCTGGACGCAGTGGCCCACTGCCTGTAATCCCAGCCCTTTGGGAACCCAAGGCAGGTAGATCACCTGAGGTCAGAAGTTCAAGACCAGCCTGGCCAACATGGTGAAACTGAAAATACAAAATTAGCCGGGCACGGTGGTGTGCCCCTATAATTCCAATGACTCAGGAGACTAAGACAGGAGAATCATTGAACCCCGGAGACGGAGGTTGCCGTGAGCTGAGATCACACCACTGCACTCAAGCCTAGGCGACTGAGCAAGATTCACACACACACACACACACACACACACACACACACCATTTGCTAAATCAAATAAAGAAGTCTTTAGTCATGTGTCTGTGTTATGTTTCACAATAAAAAATTCAGTATTTCAAAATAATGTTAAGGATGCCTAACCTTATGAGCTAGCATTTCCATCCAACAAAAAAGAAGTACATATGTTCAGCAAAAAATCTATAGATTATTCACAGCAGCACCACTCAGAGTAGCCACAACTGAAAACTATCCAAATACTCATCAAGAATTGAATGGGGCCACGTGCAGTGGTTTGCACCTGTGACCCAGCACTTTGGGAGGCCAAGGTGGGCGGATCATTTGAGGTCAGAAGTTCAAGACCAGGGTGAAACCCTGCCTCTACTAAAAAAAAAAAAAAAAAAAAAAAAAAATTAGCTGGCCATGGTGGCACATGCCTTTAGTCCCAGCTACTTGGGAAACTGAAGCAGGAGAATCGCTTGAACCCAGGAGGGAGTGGTTGCAGTGAGCCAAGATTGCACCATTGCACTCCAGCCTGGACGACGAGAGCAAAACTCCATATCAAAAAAAAAAAAAAAAAAAAGGGCAGGCACAGTGGCTCACGCCTGTAATCCCAGCACTTTGGGAGACTGAGGCGGGTGGATCATGAGGTCAGGACTTCGAGACCAGCCTGACCAACATGATGAAACCCCATCTCTACTAAAAATACAAAAATTAGCAGGGGAGCGGTGGCGCACGCCTGTAATCCCAGCTACACAGGAGGCTGAGGCAGGAGAATCGCCTGAACTCAGAGGTTGCAGAGGTTGCAGTGAGCTGAGATCACACCACTGCACTCCAGCCTGGGAGTAACAATGGGCACAAAGAAGCAAAAAGAAAAAACAAAGAGTTGAATGGATAAAGAAAACGTAAAGCAGACCAGGTGAGGAGGCTCATGCCTGTAATCCTACACTTTGAGAGATCAAGGAGGGACTGCTCCAGCCCAGAAATACAAAATCAGCCTGGGCAACATAGTGAAAACCGTCTCTAAAAAAATAATAATAATAAAATAAAAATGAAAATTAGCCAGGCATTGCGGTGTGCACCTAGAGTCCCAGTTACTGGGGAGGCTGAAGTGAGAAGATCACTTGAACCTAGGAGTTCAAGGTTGCAGTGAGCTTTGATCATGGTACTGAATTTCCAGCCTGGGTGACAGAGCAGTACCTATCTCTTAAAAAAAAAAAAAAAATTAAAGAAAAGAAAATAAAAGATACATAAAATATTCAAACAACAGAATGATACACAGCAATAAAAATGAACAATCTACAAGTACATCCAAGAATATGGATGAATTTCATAAATATAAAACAATGTTGGCCGGGCACGGTGGCTCACGCCTGTAATCCCAGCACTTTGGGAGGCCGAGGCGGGTGGATCACGAGGTCAGGAGATCGAGACCATCTCGGCTAACACGGTGAAACCCTGTTTCTACTAAAAGATAAAAAAAAATTAGCCAGGCGTGGTGGCAGGCGCCTGTAGTCCCAGATACTTGGGAGGCTGAGGCAGGAGAATGGCGTGAACCCAGGAAGCGGAGCTTGCAATGAGCCAAGATTGTGCCACTGCACTCCAGACTGGGCGGCAGAGCGAGACTCCGTCTCTACAACAAAAACAAAACAAAACAAAAAAAAAAATTGAGGCTAGGCACGGTGGCTCACACCTGTAATCCCAGCACATCGGGAGGCCGAGGCTGGCAGATCACCTGAGCTCAGGAGTTCAAGACCAGCCTGGCCAACATAGTGAAACCCCGTCTCTACTAAAAATAAAAAAATTAGCCCTGCATGGTGGCCGTGCCTGTAATCCCAGCTACCCAGGAGGCTGAGGCAGGAGAATCGCTGGAACCCAGGAGGTGGACACTGCAGTGAGCCAAGATAGCACTACTGCACTCCAGTCTGGGTGACAGAGCAAGACTCTGTCTCAAAAAAAAAAAAAACATTGAGAGAATAAATGCAGTCACAATGCCAGGCACGGTGGCTCACGCCTGTCATCCCAACACTTTGGGAGGCTGAGGCAAGAGGATCAATTGAGCACAGGAGTTGAGACAGTGGGGTTCCATCTCTACAAAAATAAAAATTTTTAATTAGCTGGCTGGGCCGGGTGCAGTGGCTCATGCCTGTAATCCCAGCACTTTGGAAAGCCAAGGCAGACAGATCACCTGAGGTCAGGAGTTCAAGACCAGCCTGGCCAACATGGTGAAACCCCGCCTCTACAAAAAAAACAAACATTAGCTGGGCATGATGGCAGGCGCCTGTAATCCCAGCTACTAGGGATGCTGAAGCAGGAGAATTGCTTGAACCCAGGAGGTGGAGGTTGCAGTGAGCTGAGATCAAGCCATTGCATTCCAACAGCCTGGGCAACAAAGCGAGATTCTGTCTCAAAAAAAAAAGAAAAAAAAATATTAGCTGGCTGCGACAGCACGCGCTTACAGTCCCAGCTACTCAGGGCTGAGACAAAAAGATCACTTTAACCCAGGAGGTCAAGGCCACAGTGAGCTGTGATGGCACCACTACACGCCAGTCTGAGTGACAGAGTGAGATCCTGTCTTCAAAAAACAAAACAAAAAACAAAAAAACGGCAGTTATAAAATGTACACACATGATTCCATTCAAATAAAAGACAAAAAGACAAAACAACTGGCTGGGCGCAATGGCTCACACCTGTAATCCCAGCACTTTGTGAAGCCAAGGTGGTTGGATCACCTGAAGTCAGGAGTTCGAGACCAGCCTGGCCAACATAGCAAAACCATGTCTCTACCAAAAACACAAAAATTAGCCGGGTGTGGTGGCAGGTGCCTGTAATCCCAGCTACTCTGGAGGCTGAGGCAGGAGAATCGTTTGAACCCAGGAGGCAACAGTTGCAGTGAGCCGAGATCACGCCCCTGTACTCCAGCCAAGAACGAAACTCCGTCTCAAAAGGAAAAAAAAAAAAAAAAATTGAACCAATATATGCTGCTAGGCATCAGGATAGTGGTTAACCTATGGGTAGAGAGTAATTGAAAGGGAAGACAAGATGGACTTCTGGGTACTGATAACATTCTGTATCTTGATCTGGGTCCTGCTTACAAGGGTGTATTAAATTGGTGAAAATATAGTGAATTCAGGATATCTTAGGATATGTGCAGTTTTCTACATATTATACTTCAATAAAGATGTTTCATTTAATTAAAAAGAAGAAAGCCTACCCATTGGAATGAAGAGTCCACCATCTTCTATCTCTTCCTCAGGTTGGTGAAACAGAGTCCTGAGTGGCTTTTCTTGAGGAGAGGCACAAACATCTGGCTGGGTTGATTTCCTGGGCTGGCTTACTGGTTTTGCAGATTGGCTGCCTGATGGCAGTGAAGGTATCTCCCCTTCAGAATGCATTTGAGGTTTCCCTGAAGAATCACAAATATTGCTCCACACTTTGACCATTCTGAATCATACTCTGTTGCAAAATTCAGCGTCTTATTACAGTCTTTCTAGGTAGACAACTTCATGAATTAAGCATATACTATACAGGCATTTTCCTTTCTTAAATCAAAGCTCAGATCCAATTTACTCATCTGTAAAGTCAGGGAAATAAACTAGGTAATTGCTAAGGCCTTTTTGTTTCTAACATGCTTTCAGTTTTGCATTTTTTCCTACGAAAAATCAGACTCCTAATTGTAGAGGAAATCCCTGATGACATTTTATATAGATGACCATTAAAACCACATTTCATCAACTATAATTATAAAATGCCCTGACTTTGTAAATCAATTTGACAGAGCAGAAGAGTAATTGTCACCATAAAATTGTAAATATATGCTTCTACAGTCCATTAGACAACTTTCTCACCTCAACACTTCATAAACACTCCCTTTGTCGGGGGAGTAGGTGAGGATAGCATTAAAAAGACAAAGAAAAAAGGGGTGATGGTGCATGCTTATAGTCCTAGTTATTTGGGGAGCTGAGCTGGGAGGATGGCTTGAGGCCAGGATTTTGAGGTTACAGGGAGATATGACTGCACCACTGCACTCCAGACTGGGCAATGCAGCAAGACCCTGTCGTGCAAAAAAAAAAAAAAAAAAGCCAGGTGCTTACAGTCATTACGTGGCTCATGACTATAATCCCAGCACTTTGGGAGGCCGAGGCAGGAGGATCACTTGAACCCAGGAGTTTGAGACCAGTCTGAGCAACATATCGAGGCTTTGTCTCTACTAAAAATAAAAATTTTTTAAAATTAGGCTAGGCCAGGTGGCTCACACCTGTAATCCCATTACTTTGGGAAGCCAAGGCAGGAAGATTTCTTGGGCCAGGATCCAGGAGTTTGGGACCAGCCTGGGCAACATAAGGAGACACCTTGTCTCTACAAAAGTGAGGGGCTCTAAAATTAGCTGGGTGTGGTGATACACACCTGTGGTCCCAGCTACTTAGGAGGGTGTGGTGGGAGAATCACTTGGGCCCTGGAGTTCAAGGCTGCAGTGAGCTGTGATCATGCCATTGCACTCCAGCCTGGGTGTCAGAGCAGGATACTGTCTCTCTCTCTCTCTCTCTCTCTCAGAGCAGGATACTGTCTCTCTCTCTCTCTCTCTCTCTCACACACACACACACACACACACACACACACACACAAAGAAATATTCATGTAGTATTAAAAGTAGGCTTGCCGGGCGCGGTGGCTCAAGCCTGTAATCCCAGCACTTTGGGAGGCCGAGGCGGGTGGATCACGAGGTCAGGAGATCAAGACCATCCTGGCTAACATGGTGAAACCCCGTCTCTACTAAAAATACAAAAAACTAGCCGGGCATGGTTGCAGGCGCCTGTAGTCCCAGCTACTCGGGAGGCTGAGGCAGGAGAATGGCGTGAACCCGGGAGGCGGAGCTTGCAGTGAGCCGAAATCGCGCCACTGCACTCCAGCCTGGGCGACACAGCAAGACTCCGTCTCAAAAAATAAATAAATAAATAAATAAATAAAAATAAAAGTAGGCTGGGCGCAGTGGCTCACATCTGTAATCTCAGCACTTTGGGAGGCTGAGGTAGGCAGATCACTTGAGGTCAGGAGTTGGAGACCAGCCTGGCCAACATGACGAAACCTTGGCTGTAAAAAAAAACACAAAAATAAGCCAGGCATGGTGGCAGGCACCTGTAATCCCAGTTACTTGGGAGGCTAAGGCAGGAGAATTGCTTGAACCTGGGAGGCAGAGGTTGCAGTGAGCCAAGACAGGGCCGCTTCACTCCAGCCTGGGCAACAGAGTGAAACTCCATCTCAAACAAAACAAACCAAAAAAGAATGCTGGGCACAATGGCTCATGCCTGTAATCCCAGCACTTTGGGAGGCTGAGATGGGTGGATCACTTGAGGACAGGAGTTCGAGACCAGCTTGGCCAACATGGCAAAATCCCATCTCTACTAAAAATACAAAAAATTAGCCAGGCATGGTGGCGGGCATCTGTAATCCCAGCTACTTGGGAGGCTGAGGTAGGAGAATATGTTGAACCCAGGAGGCAGAGGTTGCAGTGTGCCGAGATTGAGCCATTAAACTCCAGCCTGGGCGACAGAGCAAGACTCTGTATCAAAAAAAAAAAAAAAAAAGTAAAAAGTAAACATCATAAATCAGGCTATCAAGGAAATAGCTTGCATATATACAGAATATCCCTGGACTATACACAAAAAATTTGTTTAAAAGTTACCTGGGGCCGGGCGCGGTGGCTCAAGCCTGTAATCCCAGCACTTTGGGAGGCCGAGACGGGCGGATCACGAGGTCAGGAGATCGAGACCCTCCTGGCTAACACGGTGAAACCTCGTCTCTACTAAAAAATACAAAAAACTAGCCGGGCGAGGTGGCGGGCGCCTATAGCCCCAGCTACTCGGGAGGCTGAGGCAGGAGAATGGCGTAAACCCGGGAGGCGGAGCTTGCAGTGAGCTGAGATCCGGCCACTGCACTCCAGCCTGGGCAACAGAGCGAGACTCTGTCTCAAAAAATATATAAATAAAATAAAAAATAAAAAATAAAAGTTACCTGGGAAGAGGACTTGGGGAGCAAGAGTACTGAATGAAAGGACGCCTAAGTTTTCACTGTGTACTTGTTCTATTTCCGAATTTTTTCCCTAGTTTGTGTACTACTTAGTTGAACATTTTCTTTCAAAACACAGTCTTTTTTTTTTTTTGAGACGGAGTCTCGCTCTGTCGCCCGGGCTAGAGTGCAGTGGCCGGATCTCAGCTCACTGCAAGCTCCGCCTCCCGGGTTTACGCCATTCTCCTGCCTCAGCCTCCCGTAGCTGGGACTACAGGCGCCCGCCACCTCGCCCGGCTAGTTTTTTATATTTTTTAGTAGAGACGGGGTTTCACTGTGTTAGCCAGGAGGGTCTCCTGACCTCGTGATCCGCCCGTCTCGGCCTCCCAAAGTGCTGGGATTACAAGCTTGAGCCACCGCGCCCGGCCGCAGACAGTCTTTATACTTGGGTCTCACTCTGTCGCCTAGCCTGGAGTGCAGTGGCATTGTTATAGCTTACTTCCATCACACCATCCAGCTAAATCTTCTGTTTTAATGGTGTTTATTCTAATAGAATTTTACTTGTTCTTCTGAATTTGACTTACATACCCTAATTTCCACTTATGCTGCTTCTTTCTTTGCCTCCTAAAAGTGAGTAGCATGATTTTAGCTTATAATTAGTTGATTTGTACTGTTCTCAGCTAATTTTGATGTTATGATCGGCCAGCTGTGGTGGTTTACACCTGTAATCCCAGCACTTTGGGAGGCTAAGGTGGGCGAATTGCCTGAGCTCAGGAGTTTGAGACCATGCTGGGTAACATGGTGAAACCTCATCTCTACTAAAATACAAAAAATTAGCCAGGCGTGGTGGCGGGTGCCTGTAATCCCAGCTATTCAGGAGGCACAAGAATCACCTGCACCCGGGAGGCAGAGGCTGCGGTGAGCTGAGGTCGCACCACTACATTCCAGCCTGGGCGACAGAGTGAGGCACTGTCTCCAAAAAATAAACAAATAAATATAAATTTAAAAAAATAATTTTGATGTTATCAACACAGAGTTCTTAGGTTGGCAGTAAATAAGTTACACATATGCTCTGAATAAGGTTTTGCTTTCTCTATTTCTCTTACCCTGCTCAGCTTCTCTTTCTGAGGTCTTTTAGCATCCAGCATATCTATAAAGGAAGGTGGGGTCCTAAAGGGCTCAGGGAAGGGGAATTAGATTGAAAAGCATTGTGGAGTCAGAGAGAAAAAAAGGTTGTAGAAAAAAGGAACGTTTCCTCTATGTAGAGTATGAAAAATGATTTTGTGGTGCAGCTGATAATGTGTTTGCAGGGACAGTTGTTTTTTTTTTTTTTTCTAGAAAGAGTCTCGCTCTGTGGGTCAGGCTGAAGTACAGTGGCACGATCTTGGGTCACTGCAACCTCCACTTCCCGGGCTCAAGCAATTCTCCTGCCTCAGCCTCCCAAGTAGCTGGGATTACAGGCGTATGTCATCACGCCTGGCTAATTTTTGTATTTTTAGTAGAGACAGGGTTTCACCATGTTAGCCAGGCTGGTCTCAAACTCCTGACCTCAAGTAATCCACCCCACTAGGCCTCCCAAAGTGCTGGGATTACAGGCATGAGCCAACGCACCCAGTCCTGCAGGGACAGTTTAAAAAGTAGTTCCAATTTTTTTTCTTGTTTTTCTTTTTTTTCTTGACACAGAGTTCCACTCCTGTTTCCCAAGCTGGAGTGCAATGGCACGATCTTGGCTCACCACAACCTCCGCCTCCCGGATTCAAGAGATTCTTGTAGCTCAGCCTCCTGAGTAGCTGGGATTACAGGGATGTACCACCACACCCAGCTAATTTTGTATTTTTAGTAGAGATGGGGTTTCTCTATGTTGGTCAGGCTGGTCTCGAACTCCTGACCTCAGGTGATCTGCCCACCTCCGCCTCCCAAAGTGCTGGGATTACAAGCATGAGCCAACGCGCTTGGTCAAGTACTTCCAATTCTTTGTTGTTGCTGAGACAGGGTCTTGCTCTGTCCCCTAGGCTGGAGTGCAGTTGTGTGATCTCAGCTCACTCCGGCCTCAACCTCCTGGGCGTCTGTTCAAGCATGTCATCAACTGATTAGTAAAAAAGATATAATTCCTACGCCCTCTCATCCAATAAAGAGTTGAAAGAGGTTGTTGGCGGTAATTAAGATTAGTATAGTGATGAGGAAAATGAGGAGATACTTGAAGAATTGATTGATGTTTGGGTCTGAGTTTATATACCATAATGAAAACTCTATAATGCATCAGGTAACAAATAGTGCTGTAGGCACTATATCAAGTGATCCTTCTGCCTCAGCCTCCCAAGTAGCTGAGACTACAGGTTCCTGCCACCATGCCCAGCTAATTTTATTTCATTTTTTTTTTTTAGAGATGGGGACTCACTATGTTGCCACGTCTGGTATTGTACTCTTGCCCTTAAGCAATCCTCCCACCTCAGCCTCCCAATGTACAGGGATAGGTGTGAGCCACCATGCCTGACCCCAAATATTTTTTAAGTAGTAAAAACGTCAGTAGAAGAGGCTCTGCCTACCAAAGTGAACCTCTGTGTTTTGAGGGGCAATACTTGCTTAGATTTTAAAGTTCTGGTATGCTTGTTTAAAAAGTCATTTGTGGGCTGGGCATGGGTGGCTCACGGCTGTGATCCCAGCACTTTGGGAGGTTGAGGTGCACAGGTCACTTGAGCTCAGGAGTTTGACACCAGCCTGGCTAATGTGGTGAAACACTGTCTTGACAAAAAATACAAAAATCAGCCAGGCATGGAAGTGCACACCTGTAGTCCTGGCTACTTGGGAGGCTGAGGTGGGAGAGTCACTTGAGCCCGGGAGGTCAAGGCAACAGTAAGCCGCGATCACATCGCTGTACTCCAGCCTAGGTAACACAGTGGGACCCTGTCTAAAAAAAAAAGTCATTTGTGGCTTCATGCCTGTAATTCCAGCGTTTTGGGAGGCCAAGGCAGGAGGATTACTTGAAGTCAAGAGTTAGAGGTTGTAGTGAGCCATTATTGTACTACTGCACTCTAGCCTGGGCTACACAGTAAGACTCTGTCTCTCTAAAAATAAATAAATAAATAAATAAATAAGTCATTTCTAGCTAAGCCCAGTGGCTCACACCTGTAATCCCAGCACTTTAGGAGGCTGAGGCAGCAGGATCACTTAAGGCCAGGAATTCTAGGTTGCAGTGAATTATGAGACCTCACCTGTTAAACAAACAAACAAAAAACATTTCCATGCTGGGCAACTTAACAGAGAACTTGTGTCTGCAAAAAGTCAAAAAAAAAAAAAAAAAAAAGCAGCAGCTGGGTGTGGTCGTGCAGGTTTGCAGTCCCAGCTTTTTTTAGCTGGATGGTGTGGCTCCTGCCTACAGTCCCAGGGACTTGGTAGGATCATTTCAGCCCAGGAGTTAGAAGCTGCAGTGAGCTATGATTGTACCACTGGACTATAGCCTGGATGACAGAGTGAGACTTCATCTCTTTAAAAAAAAAAAAAAAAGTTTAAACACTAACACCTGCAGTCAAGAAACATGATTTAGGCTGGGCAACGCAAACCCAGAAGGCAGAGCTTGCAGTGAGCCGACATCGTGCCACTGCACTCCAGCCTGTAATCCCAACACTTTGGAAGGCCGAGGTGGGTGGATCACTTGAGATCAGGAGTTCAAGACGAGCCTGGCCAACATGGCAAAACCCTGTCTCTACTAAAAATACAAAAATTAGCCAGGCGCAGTGGCACGTGCCTGTAATCCCAGCTACTCGGGAGGCTGAGGCAAGAGAATCACCTGAGCTGAGGAGGTGAAGGTTGCAGTGAGCTAAGATCATGCCACTACACTCCAACCTGGGCAACAGAGTGAGACTCCTTCTCAAAAAAAAAAAAAGAAAGAAAAGAAAAGAAAAAAGAAACATGATTTAACAATGTATCGCCAGGCGCAGTGGCTCACACCATAATCCCAGCACTTTCAGAGGCCCAGGCAGGTGGATCACAAGGTCAGGAGTTCGAGACCAGCCCAACCAACATGGGGAAACCCCATCTCTACTGAAAATACAAAAATTAGCCAGGTGTGGTGGCAGGAGCCTGTAATCCCAGCTACTTGGGAGGCTGAGGCAGGAGAAACGCCTGAACCCAGGAAGCAGAGGTTGCACTGAACCGAGATCATGCCACTGCAATCCAGCCTGGATGACACAGCAAGACTCCGTCTCAAAAACAAACAAACAAACAAACAACAAAAAAAAAAGGTATTGATTGTAACACAATATCAATACTTCAAAATAATCCAACTATCTTATCTATGCAGTATTTTCATTTTTTTCTACAGTGTATATGATGCTGCTGCATTCATAATCACAAAACTAAAATGTTATTTAAAATAAAGTAAAACAACAAAAAGAACAACTAAACAGCAGGGTTACAGGTGATTTTTATTTTCTCCTTTAAAGTTTTCAATGTTTTCCAAAGTAGATATATATGAACTGTCAATCTTTCTTTCTTCCTCTCTGTTTTGTGTTACAAAAAATAAAAAAGTCACTTAAAGAAAAATTCTGGAGAGACTCTCACAGTGTACTTTTATTGCTATTACTTGTATATACAACTAATCAAAGTGCAAAGTAGTAGAATCAATTTTTAATTCTCCAGATTAATGAAGGGGAGTGATATCACAGATAATACTAAACAATAAATCTGGATATCTAAATCTGGATATCTGTAAACTGATTTTAAATATCTCTTAATTACACTTATCAATAACTGAGTGACTATGAACCCATATTTATCCATTCCTTCTCTAGCATTTTAATCTCATAATTTCTTCCAGTTCCTTCTGACAACTTATCTTGAAAAAATATTCAATAATCTTGCTGCCTTCTCTAGCTATTTATCATTGCCCATTCCTCCACCACAAAAAAAGGAACGAAGGCTGGGTATGGTGGCTCACACCTGTAATTCCAACACTTTGGGAGGCTGAGGCGGGCAGATCACAAAGTCAGGAGATCAAGACCATCCTGGCTATGGGGAAACCCCATCTCTACTAAAAATACAAAAAATTAGCCGGGCATGGTGGTGGGCGCCTGTAGTCCCAGCTACTCGGGAGGCTGAGGCAGGAGAATGGCATGAACCCGGGAGGCAGAGTTGGCAGTGAGCTGAAATCGCGCCACTGCACTCCAGCCTGGGCGACAGAGCGAGACTCCGTCTCAAAAAAAAAAAAAAAAGGGAAGAAAGTGGAGGGGAGGGGATGGTGGGGGAAGGGAGGGGAGGAAGGGAGAAGAGAAGGGAGGAGGGGAGGACAGGGATGGGGGAGAGGGAGGAAAGAAATCTCTGGTGTTTCACTCCTCCTCCTTTTTCCTTTTTTTACAGACAAGGTCTTGCTCTGTCACCCAGGCTGGAGTGCAGTGATGCAATGAGAGCACACTGAAACCTTGAACTCCTAGGCTCAAACTGTCCCTGTTTCAACCTCCTGAGTAGCTGGGACTACAGGTATGCACCACCACACTTGGCTAATTTTTAAAAGTTTTCTGGGCAGGGGCAGTGGCTCACGCCTGTAATCCCAGCACTTTGGGAGGCCAAGGAGGGCAGATCACGAGGTCAGGAGATGGAGACCATCCTGGCTAACACGGTAAAACCTCTTCTCCACTAAAAATACAAAAAATTAGCCGGGTGTGGTGGCGGGCGCCTGTAGTCCCAGCTACTCGGGAGGCTGAGGCAGGAGAATCGCGTGAACCCGGGCGGCAGAGCTTGCAGTGAGCTGAGACTGCGCCACTGCACTCCAGCCTGGGCAACAGAGAAAGACTCTGTCTCAAAAAGACAAAAAAAAGGCCGGGCGCGGTGGCTCAAGCCTGTAATCCCAGCACTTTGGGAGGCCGAGACGGGCGGATCACAAGGTCAGGAGATCGAGACCACCCTGGCAAATACGGTGAAACCCCGTCTCTACTAAAAGAATACAAAAAACTAGCCGGGCGACGAGGCGGGCGCCTGTAGTCCCAGCTACTTGGGAGGCGGAGGCAGGAGAATGGCGTAAACCCGGGAGGGGGAGCTTGCAGTGAGCTGAGATCCGCCACTGCACTCCAGCCTGGGCGACAGAGCCAGACTCCGTCTCAAAAAAAAAAAAAAAAAAAGACCAAAAAAAAAAAAGTTTTCTGTAGAGGTGGAACCTAGCTATGTTGCCCAGGCTGTTCTTGAACTCCTGGCCACAAGATCCCCACATCTTGGCCTTCCAAAGTGTTGGGATTACAGGTGTGAGCCACTGTTCCTAGCCCCATTCCTTCCTCTTTAAATCCTTCATATAATGTCCTTTCCTCAACAAACTCCTGAATCTACTCTCCAAGATCATCAATCTTCAAATGTAACCTTTTTCTCAGGCATTATCCTTATCCCTCCTTTGCTACTAAATTTTAAAGTACCTTGTTCTTAAAGCTCTCCTTCCTCTTTTCACTTTTACTACTACTTCTCCAGTTGTTCCTTCTCTGTTATTTATCTTCTTCCTCAATGCAAGGTTTTCTTTAATCCACTGTTCTTCCCCCTCCATGTCTGTTTCCATGGAGAAGCACCATGACTAACACTGTGAACATTTCTAGTCCTTGCCTCTTACTAAATTTCAGTCTCAGATTTCTATTTTTGTGCTGGCCCTATTGTCACCTCACATTCCATTTGAGGTAGGAGATCAGCAGGACCTGTTTTCCAAGCACTGTTCAAAAGACCCCGCTGAACAAAACAAGAGCTGATCAAAAAACTGGCCAAAACCAGCTAAAAGCAAGATGGTGATGAAAGCCATCTCCTGTTGTCCTCCTTACATCTGCATGCTAAAAGAACCTCCCACCAGCACCATGACAGTTTACAAATGCCATGGCAACCCCCAGATGTTACCTTATATGGTTTAAAAAGGGAGGGACTCTCAGTTCCGGGAACTCCTCACCCCTTTTCCAGAAAATCCAATAACAATCCGCCCCTTATTTAGCATATAATCAAAGTATAGCCATATATATATGGCTATATAGATCTCATGCCTTTGGGGGGTCACTGTTGGCCACCCCCAGATGCTCTGGGATTTTCGGTATTTGGTATGGGGACTCTCATGGGCTGATGCCTGGATACTCTGGGTATTTTGACATTTGGCACCGTTACATATTTTTTCCTTGTTGTCTTTGTATATATACAGCTAGCCAGCAATCCACAGGGCTGCTGCTGCTGCTGCTACTTCTCTTTCTTATGGCGCAGCCATTTCCCTTCCTCTGTTTCTCTAATAAACTTACTTTCAATTCACTCTGTTGGCTCAGTCATGATTCCTTCCAGTGCAAAACCAAGAACCCTCCTGGGCTGAGCCCCAATTTGGGGTTGACCTGCATCATTCTTTGGTGACTATGAAGGCACCAATAATAAGCCAAAGGGAACTGAGGGAGACCTTTAGCCAGACCCTAAATTAAAACTGATTGGGTTGAGCACTGTGGCTCACGCCTGTAATCCTAGCACTTTGGGAGGCCAAGACAGGTGGATTGCCTGAGCTCAGGAGTTCGATACTAGCCTGGGCAACACGGCAAAACCCTGGCTCTACTAAAAATACGAAAAATTAGCCAGCCATGGCGATGCACGCCTGTAATCCCAGGTACTTGGGAGGCTGAGGCATAAGAATTGCTTGAACCCAAAGACTGACTGGCACCATTTGGCCTCCACGAAAAGGTGAGTGTCCCCTTTGTTCCCCCTCAATGTGTGTTTTGTTTTTTGGGGTTTTTTTGAGACGGCATCTTGCTCTGCCCAGGGTGGAGTGCTGTGGCACGATCTCAGTTCACTGCAACCTCTGCCTCCCGGGTTCAAGCGATTCTACTGCTTCGGCCTCCCGAGTAGCTGGGATGACAGGTGTCTCCCACCATGCCTGGCTAATTTTTGTATTTTTAGTAGACACATTGGCCAGGTGGGTCTTGAACTCCTGACCTCGTGATCCACCCGCCTCAGCATCCCAAAGTGCTGGGATTACAGGCGTGAGCCACCACGCCTGGCCAATTTGGTGTTAACTGATTTACTTTCTCTTTCACTCTCTTCTCTCTCCCTTTACCTTTTCAAATCAATCAGGAAATGGGAATGGTGTCTCTAGGTTGTCAGGCAGTTCGTTGTCCCCCATCATCTGGGTGCCCCAGACAGAAGCACACCTGGGCATCCAAGTCCTTTGTAATACTTTGTCACCTTCTCTCTTGGACCTTTCTCTTTAGCTTCTAACGACCTGTCATTTTACTTTTCTGCTCTTAGTGCCTAAATGCATGCTTATGTTTATCCTGTTGTCATGTTTATAGTCTCTGTTTTGGCAATTTGGATAGTTGTTTCTATTCCATGTAAGGCAGGCTTATTTTGAGAGGTATTCCTTTGTGCTGACTCTGGGATGTCAGAGTCACATTGTTCTGTGGCCACATCTGTGTTAGGTCTCATGTCTTTGAGCCTCACTGTTGGCCACCCCCAGATGCTCCCAGGTTTTCAGCATCTGGTATGGGGACCCTCACTGGCCAACGTCTAGATACTCCAGGTTTTTCAGCACTTGGTGCCGTTTCATTTTTTTCCTTACTCTCTTTGTCACTGCACCCACTTCAGCAACTTCTTCTAGTCCCTCCTAAAATCATAAATTTTCTTTTCTGCAACAGGTCTCTTCCTGTCTGTTTTTCTTTCTGCTCAAAATGAGGGTCCCAAATGAGCTACCCTATTCAAGCCCATTTTTTTGGAGGCCCTGACCCTCTGACCTGATGATGACTCCCTGCAATACAGAAAAGCAGCCGCCTAAACACTTTTTTTGGTGTCTCCGCTGATGGGTGAGTTCTCCACTGTCTCAGGGACTCCAAGGACATCCCCTGAACAACAACTCCTCTCTTTCCCAATTCACATTTGCTGCTACAGGAGCCTGTTTTTCCTAGCTTCCTTTCCCTTTCCACCTCTTCTGTCTTCTTTTATTATACTTCTACTGGTCATGTCTCTCTAGGATTGTGGGTTAGAGTCCTACCCTGGGACAGTCCCAAGGTCTTGGGTCCAAGATCTCTGATCTTGAAGTTGTCACATAGTAAGGTGCCCCTTCATCCGTCAATGAGTATTCTGGCTTGCTCTCTCTCTCTTTCTCTCTCCCCCACCAGAGAAACAAAGGGAAAGGTACCCTCATCCCCCACTCTGCTTCCTTTCCCTCTTTTTCTTTCCTGCCCTTTTTAATCATCTCCTCCTCCTCTGAAGCTGAAGGGGAAAAAAAAGCATAAAAGAGGTTTTTAAAATAAAACTGTTATGAAAACTACCTTACCCAAATTCTAGTCTACAGTTTCCTTGGATTACCTATTAGAAAAAACAAAGTTTAGCCATGTGAACAGGTTTCAAAATTGTCAGAAATAATTTAAATCCAGCTGTCTTTAATAAAGTCCAAATGCTTTTCACATGAGTCCTTTGGTAAATAAAACTTGTTTTCAAATTATTAATAAAGACTGGGTGCTGCCGCTCACACCTCCCAACATTTTGGGAGGCTAAGGTGGGAGGACTGCTCGAGCTCAGGAGTTCAGGACCAGCCTGGGCAACACAGTGAGACTCCATCTCTAAAAACAAAAAAGTTAGCCAGGTGTGGTGGCACACACCTATAGTCCCAGCTACTCAGGAGGCTGAGATGGGAAAATCACTTGACCCCAAGAGGTGGAAGCTGCAGTGAGCTGTGATCATGCCACTGCACTCCAGCCTGGGAAACAGAAACCCTGTCTCAAAAAATCAATTAATTAAATAATTGCTGGAAATAGAAATGTCTTCAAAATTGTATAAATAAGACTAATTCAAGATTGTTGGCTCAATGAAAATAGCCGAATGTTCTGAGTTACTGGCAAAATGTCCATGTGTTTAAGATTCTTACTTAGGGGTTCACCTAATGTTCAGAATTTAAAAATGGTTAACCAGGAAATAACTTTGAATGACCAATTTTGTCTAATATAGTTCTAGCTAGGCACAGTGGCCCTCACCTGTAATCCCAGCACTTTGGGTGGCCAAGGCAAGTGGATCACTTGAGGTCAGCAGTTTGAGACCAGCCTGGCCAATATGGCAAAACCCCATCTCTACTAAAAATACAAAAATTAGCCAGGCGTGGTGGTGCATGCATCCCAGTTACTTGGAAGGCTGAGGCCCAAGCTCTTGAATCCAGGAGGTGGAGGTTATAGTAAACTAAGATTATGCCACTGCACTCCAACCTGGGTGACACAGTGAGACTCTGTCTCAAAAAAAAAAAAAAAAAAATTATAAATAATAATAAATTAGGTAAATGTAATGAGATAAATGCTTGTAAGTGAACTTTTTGTATAATTTAAAATCTTTTTTTGTCTTTTTTTATTGTTTTTAATTTAAAATCTTAAAATCATTTTGGATGCTTATTGGATGCCTGGGTCATTTCCAATTAAGAAAGGAATATGATATAGGGAAACATTTTACAATAAAATAAAAAATTTTAAAAACTGTGGAATGGTTCTCATCTATAAAATCCTAATATCTGATAGTTCAGGATTTCTTGCTTCCTAGGTTGATATAAAACTTACCAAAGAAGATGCGTTTTTATTGAGAAAAAGAATAATTGTGTCTAATTCAAAAGTTATCTAAAGGTTGGACTTGAAAAGATAATTTACGAAACCAGGTAGAAAGGAACCAGTAAGTAGGGGAGAGATAGGTAAAGAAAGTTATGGACATTCAGAGGTATTTTTGGTAAGGAAGGTTATAAAGAAAAGAGAATAATTCTACATAAGAAAGAATCCTGCAAATCTCGGCAGGGAAAAAAAGGATCTTATATGGTAAATTATTGTTCTAGAGTAGTAGAATGACTAGTTATTTAAGAAAAATGTAGTATAGGACAGGCACAGTGGCTTACGCCTGTAATCCCAGCACTTTGGGAGGCCGAGGTGGGTGGATCACTTGAGGTTAGGAGTTCAAGACCAGCCTGGCCAAGATGGTGAAACCTTGTCTCTACTAAAAATACAAACATTAGCTGGGCATGGTGGCACATGCCTGTAATTCCAGCTAGTTTTGATGGGGCTAAGGCAGGAGAATTGCTTGAACCCAGGAGGCGGAGGTTGCAGTGAGCCAAGACTGCATCACTGCACACCAGTCTGGGCAACAGAATGAGACTCTGTCTCAAAAAAAAAGGGGGGGGCCGGGTGCGGTGGCTCACGCCTGTAATCCCAGCACTTTGGGAGGCCGAGGCGGGCGGATCACGAGGTCAGGAGATCGAGACCATCCTAACATGGTGAAACCCCGTCTCTACTAAAAAAAAAAATTAGCTGGGCATGGTGGCGGGTACCTGTAGTCCCAGCTACTCAGGAGGCTGAGGCAGGAGAATGGCATGAACCCAAGAACCCAGGAGGTGGAGCTTGCAGTGAGCGGAGATGGCGCCACTGCACTCCAGCAGCCTGGGCAACACAGCAAAACTCCATCTCAAAAAAAAAAAAAAAAGAGCCGGGCGCGGTGGCTCAAGCCTGTAATCCCAGCACTTTGGGAGGCCGAGACGGGCGGATCACGAGGTCAGGAGATCGAGACCATCCTGGCTAATATGGTGAAACCCCGTCTCTACTAAAAAATACAAAAAACTAGCCGGGCGACGAGGCGGGCGCCTGTAGTCCCAGCTACTCGGGAGGCTGAGACAGGAGAATGGCGTGAACCCGGGAGGCGGAGCTTGCAGTGAGCTGAGAGCCGGCCACTGCACTCCAGCCTGGGCGGCAGAGCAAGACTCCGTCTCAAAAAAAAAAAAAAAAAAGAAAGAAACTTGAAAAACTAATTCAGGCCATAACAAGAAACAAGGGGTTGGACAAGCCTCACTATACCTTCCCCTCTCTCCTCTGGAACTTAGGAGGCCAGGTTCAAAAGGCCCTCTAAGAATATGAAAATAAAGTATTGCCCTTTCCCACAAAGGAAAAGATTCCTCCATTTAACCAGGAAACTTAGTCCTATTAAAAACCTGGAAAGGGCCAGGCCGGTGGCTCATACCCGTAATCCTAGCACTCTGGGAGGCCGAAGTGGGTGGATCACGAGGTCAGGAGATTAAGACCATCCTGGCCAACAAGGTGAAACCCCATCTCTAGTAAAATACAAAAAAATTAGCTGGGCATAGTGGCACACGCCTGTAGTCCCAGCTACTTGGGAGGCTGAGGCAGGGGAATCGCTTGAACCTGGGAGGCAGAGGTTGCAGTGAGCCGAGATAGTGCCACTGCACTCCAGACTGGGCAACAGAGCAAGACCCCATCTCAAAAAAAAAAAAAAAACTTGGAAAGAAGTATCCCTTGAAGATCAATTATAATAAAATCAATATGGAAGGGCCCCTACTCCCCATTAGGTATTGTTAAGTACTCCCATTGCTGTTAAACTTCGGGGAATCACCAGCTAGGTACACCTGTCCTGGATTAAACAAACCTGTTTTTTGTGAATCCCTACAGGCACAAGACTAGGACACTATGACCTATACCTGCAAACCTCTGGAAGACTTAAAGTTGCCATTTCACAAGACAGGTAAGTAGTAACCACCTCCTCCTGAGAAACACCTTACTTGTCCTTATTGAGTATAGGGACCACCCTAAAGTCCAGTGTGATACCCAGTTGTCCCTGTTCTTCTTGCTCCCTGCTTCTAATCAATCTAACTCACTGTGGAATGGGAACAAAACTCCATAGTAAACATTTCTAGAATTATAGCATCGGGAAATAGCATGCATGATTGCGGAATCTGTCATCAGCACCCTCAGGATAGACAGCATCACCTTCTGGTGCAACCTGCAAACCTCACAGCCATCTCCCCAAACCTCCTAATTGGCCATGGTGTTCCTCTGGTACCTAGGCTCCTACTTGTAAAATGGCTCTCTCCCACACTTAACAGATTCACCTGACTCCTCACCAACCACCCTCCTACCCCCCACTATTACCTGGACCTAGGACGTTGGGTATCTACAGCTCCAGTGTACTAATGATACTATCTTTTGCACAAATTGTTGTGACAATGACACAGAGACAGAAATTCCCTATGATGCTTTGAATTAACCCTAGTGGCCAAATTCCCAAGGCCATGGAAGGGCAAATGGGATCCCACTGGTAAACAAGGAGACTATACATGGTGCCTCCTCCAGGACCAATACATGCAAGGGAGAAACGACTGCTTAATTTGGGAAGATGGAGGTACCACCCTCTGGTGGAAAATGAGGGCTATCCAATCACCCACATTGGAACCTGGAAAAGGTATCTCTATAGACCCAGTTTGGCAATAAAAAAACGAACGGCATACCTTGCAAGGATTCAATTTGTGACCCATCTGGGTTCACCTTTAGGGGAAGAAATCCTACCCCACACCCACTTCCAACCCTGTAGGGAACCATTTATTCTTCTAGGAATAGCTTTCTATTTTGCTTATCAAAAACTTGAAACACCAGTGAATGTATTTTGGCCACCATTATCCCTTCAGGGGGTATCCATTCATAACCCCATAAAACCTAGAAAAACAAGAAGTAAAAGAGCAATAGGATTAATTTTTACAGGAATTGGGACAGCAATGGGGTGGTGGCCCCACGTGGGGGGCTTTGCATACCAGAAGTCAACACTAAGAAACATAACTCAGGCCCTAGAATCTCTGGCCACCAACACAAGTTAGACATTAAGAAAAATTCAGGAATCTCTGGACTCTCTGGCAAATGTAACCCTGATAACAGACTAGTCTTGGATTGTTTATTGACTGAAAAAGGTGGAGTCTGCACTGTTATCAATAAGACCCACTGCACATATATTAACAACTCTGGACAGGTTGAGGTTAACACTCAAAAGTTCTAAGAGCAAGCCACCTGGTTACATATATATAACCAGGGAACTGACCCCAACTATATCTGGTTGACCATAAAAAGTACCCTCCTGGTCAGGCACAGTGGCTCACGCTTGCAATACCAGTACTGTGGGAGGCTAAAGTGGGAGGATGACTTGAGCTCAGGAGTCAAGACCAGCCCGGGCAACATAGTGAGATTGTCTCTACAAAAAAATTTAAAAATCAGCTGGGTGTTGCTGGCACACACCTGTGTTCCCAGCTACTCAGGAGGCTACGGCAGGAGGATCACTTGAGCCTGGGAGGTTGAAGCTGCAGTGGGCCACGATCACACCACTGCACTCCAGCTTTAGTGACAGAGCGAGATCCTGTCTCAAAAAAACCCAAAAAATAACAACAAAGAGAACACCCTCCCAAGTCTCACCTGGTTTCTACTCTTTTTAGGACCTCTAGTGGCTATTCTATAACTACCAGACTTTGGCCCTGCCTCCTACAGCCTCCTTGTAAAGTTTGTGTCTTCTAGATTGCAACAATTTCCATGTGAAGATGATGCTAGCACATGGCTTCCAACACATCCTTGTTCTGATCCCTTAGATAATGCATCAAGAGATTTTTACTCCTCCAGTGCTAGGCAGGGCCAATGCCCATAAAAACAACAGGAAGCAGTTGCAGAAGATGGACTTCTACCCTTCTACAACCCTGTTAAGACTGAAGGGGAGTATATAATGTGGGGAGTGAGGTAGGAGAGAAGCAGGATTTGTTTTCCAAGCACTGGCCAGAGACCCTGCTGAACAAAACAAGAACAAAACCCTGATCAAAACAGGATGCAGCAAAGAAAGCAGCCAAAACCGGTTACAACCAAGATGGCAACAAAAGTGACCTTTGGTTGTTCTCACTGCTTATTACACACTAATTATAACGCATTTCCATGCTAAAAGAAACTCCAGTGGGTCACAGGGAGCCAGGCCTGGGGGCCAGAGTATATCATGAGGCTGGACCTGGTGAGGCAGAAGGTGGTGGTCCACCCCCAGGTATACTGCTCAGTGTGGTGGATCATTTCAACAGAATCAGCAAGGTTGGAAAACAGAAATGCATTCTTCATGTGCTTTTGTGGTCATGGCAAATGAAAGTACTTGATGTATCCAGCAGTTCTGCAGTCCCTTTTAATGAAGATGACAAAGATGATTGTTTTTTAGCCCACGATTATTTGGAAAACACATATAGAATGTTTAAGAGGATGAATGCCAGAGAAAGAACAGTTGGGTGGTACCACACAGGCCCTAAACTACACGGGAATGACACTGCCTTCAATGAAATCATGAAAAGATACTGCCATAACTTAGTATTGGTCACTAGTGACATGAAGCCAAAGGACTTAGGGCTGCCTATAGAAGCATATATTTCAATAGAAGTCTATGATGATGGAACTTCAGCCTTGAAAACATTTGAGCATGTGACCAGTGAAACTGGAGCAGAGGAAGCTAAGGAAATTGGAGTTAAACACTTGCTACAAGACATCAAAGACACTACAGTGGGCACTCTTTCCCAGTGGATCACAAACCAGGTCCTGGATTTGAAGGGACTGAACTCCAAACTTCTGGGTATCAGAAGCTACCTGGAAAAAGTTGCCACAGGCAAACTGCCCACCAACCACCAAATCATCTATCAGCTTCAGGAGGTCTTCAAGCTGCTGCCAGTCATCAGCCTACCAGTTTGTCAAGGCCTTTTTTTTTTTTTTTTTTTTTTTTGAGACATAGTTTCACTCTTTTTGCCCAGGCTGGAGTGCAATGGCGCAATCTCAGCTCACCGCAACCTCTGCCTCCTGGGTTCAAACGATTCTCCTGCCTCAGCCTCCCGAGTAGTTGGGATTACAGGCATGCACCACCATGCCTGGCTAATTTTGTATTTTCAGTAGAGACGGGGTTTCTCCACATTGGTCAGGCTGGTCTTGAACTCCCGACCTCAGGTGATCCACTCTCCTCGGCCTCCCAAAGTGCTGGGATTACAGGCATGAACCACCGCGCCCGGCCCTTGTCAAGGCCTTTTACCGAAGACCAATAACCAAATGGTGGTGGTGTACTTGGCCTCGTCGATCCATTCTGTGATCACCCTGCACAACCTCACCAACAAGATTGCGAACTGGGATGTAGAGAAGAAAGATAGGAAAAAGAAGAGAGCAAAAAAGGATACAAAAGACGACAAAGAGAAAGATAAAGGAAAAAAGTGATATAAAGAGAAAAAGGAGAAAATGTAAAACATACAGCCTTTTTAATTTGTAAACTAAAATCTTATAAACTAAATCAGTGTGCTACTAGCGGGTTCTTTTCCACTTTAACTGCTTGTTAAAAAGCTCTCCTGGTGGCCGGGCGCGGTGGCTCAAGCCTGTAATCCCAGCACTTTGGGAGGCCGAGACGGGCGGATCACGAGGTCAGGAGATCGAGACCATCCTGGCTAACATGGTGAAACCCCGTCTCTACTAAAAAATACAAAAAACTAGCCGGGCGACATGGCGGGCGCCTGTAGTCCCAGCTGCTTGGGAGGCTGAGGCAGGAGAATGGCATAAACCCAGGAGGCGGAGCTTGCAGTGAGCTGAGACCCGGCCACTGCACTCCAGCCTGGGCGGCAGAGCGAGACTCCGTCTCAAAAAAAAAAAAAAAAAAGCTCTCCTGGGCCAGGCATGGTGGCTCACGCTTATAATTCCAGTACTTTGAGAGGCCAAGGTGGGTGGATGACTTGAGGTCACGAGTTTGAGACCAGCCTGGCCAACATGGTGAAACCCCGTCTCTACTAAACATACAAAAATTAGCTGAGCGTGGTGGCATACAAAATTAGCTGAGCTGTAGTCCCAGCTACTCAGGAGGCTGAGGCAGAAGAATTGCTTGAACTGAGGAGGGGCCATTGAGATTGTGCCACTGCACTCCAGCCTGGGAAACAAGAGCAAAACTATGTTTCAAAAAAAAACAAACCAGGAGTTGAATTCTTCCCATCTTGAAAGACTCTTTCGGTCTGTTTCTGGTAATTACAAAATTGCTAAATAGAATACACAAATTCCGTATGTTCTCTGCCTCATAACACCATGAGTTCTAACCCTTCTGAACTCTGAGAATACCACAAGTTTTGGACCCATAGCTCTAGCATTCTCAGGCTTGGGATCCAGGCTCCCTATATTGTTTACCTTGAAAGACACAATTAAATGGATTGGTTTTAAAAAATAAAAACGGGCCGGGCGTGGTGGCTTATGCCTGTAATCCCAGCACTTTGGGAGGCTGAGGCGGGCAGATCACCTGAGGTCAGGAGTTCACGACCAGCCTGGCCAATATGGCGAAACCCCATCTCAATTAAAAATACAAAAAAAGCCAGGTGCAGTGCCTCAAGCCTGTAATCCCAGCAATTTGGGAGGCTGAGGAGAGCGGATCACGAGGTCAGGAGTTCAAGACCAGCCTGACCAACATGGTGAATCCCTGTCTCTATTAAGAATACAAAAATTAGCCGGGCATGGTGGCGGGTACCTATAACCCCAGCTACTCAGGAGGCTGAGGCAGGAGAATCACTTGAACCCAGGAGGCGGAGGTTGCAGTGAACTGAGATCACGCCACTGCACTCCAGCCTGGGCAACAGAGTGAGACTCCGTCTCAAAAAAAAAAAAAACAACAAAAAAATTAGCCGGGCATGGTGGTGCATGCCTGTAGTTCCAGGTACTCGAAAGGCTGGGGCAAGAGAATCGCTTGAACCCAGGAGGCAGAGGTTGTGGTGAGCCAAGATCGTGCCACTACACTCCAGCCTGGGCAACAGAGTGAGACTCTGTCTCAAAAAAAATAAAAAATAAATAAAAACATACATACATACATACATACAAAGAAGAAAAGTCCCACTAGTGCCATGACAGTTTACAAATGCCATGGCAACCCCTAGAAGTTACCTTAAATGGTTTAAAACGGTAGGATCTCTTGGTTCTGGGAACTCCCTGCCCCTTTTCTAGAAAATTGATGAATAACCTGCCCTTATTTAGTATATAGTCATGGAATAGCTATCTATTCACAAAGGCTGCTGCTATTGCTGTGTCTATGGAGCAGCCATTTCCTATACTCTGCTGCTCTAATAAACTTGCTTTCCTTTTTCGCTATTGGCTTGCTCATGAACCTTGCACAAAGCCAAGAGCCCCCTGGGCTGAGCCCCAATTTTGAGGTTCACCTGCATACCTCATACCCAAATCTGAATTCAAATTCAAAGTCTTAAATACTTTCCCCATGAAGGCATGCATCACCATCCCCTACTCCAGATATCTTACATGTCAGTCTCTGAGTAGTGTTAATTATTTCTTTGTAATGTATCCATGGTATACCCATTCTTCTCTACCCTTACTGCCAGCATCCTATTCTAAATCTTAAGGTCTTAAGGGGAAGCTTCAAGGCTCTCTATAATCTGGATCTACTCTTTCTACCTGAAGCCTTAGTACTCTCCCACACAAACACAGCATTTCTACATGTTTGCAGAATATGCTATTCTACTTCCACTTCTTCCCGCACAATCTATCAAATCCTGTGAATCCTTCAAGCTCCAATTCCAAAAAGTATGTGCTTATGGTTGTCTTCCCAATTACGATTCTAAACTTCCTGAGGTCAGAACTATGTCTTCTGCTTCTTTTAAATGTCACACAGATAAAGAGATTATATGTTTTAAATGAAAACTCAGAACAAAGGATTTGTCATTTTCAGACAAAAAAAAAAATCTGACAGATAAAGTTAGACATCAAAATGTGTTTTATAGGTTACTGCAATGGCTTACTAAAACTACAGAACTATCATAATTCATGTTGAATACTTTTTGTGGAGTCTTTTATCATACAAGGAAGTTGTATAATACTACTACTAATAGTATTTCTGGGCTGGGTGCAGTGGCTCATGACTGTAATCCCAGCACTCTGGGAGGCCGAGGCGGACAGATCACCTCAGGTCAGGAGTTCAAGACCAGCCTGGCAAACATGGTAAAACCCTGTCTCTACCTAAAATACAAAAATTAGCTGTATGTGGTGGTGGCTACCTGTAATCCCAGCTATTCGGGAGGATGAAGCAAGAGAATCGCTTGAACCTGGGAGGCAGAGGTTGGAATGAGCCGAGATCACACCACTGCACTCCAGCCTGGGCAACAGCGTAACACTCTGTCTCAAAAGAAAAAAAGCAAAATCTTTACCCCAAAGTTGGTCTCAGTCACTCAAAATGATTTATTGAGCACCTACTAAAAGTCTACCACCAGCGTAATGCAAGGCACAGTGACTACAGAAGCCTCAGCCCCACGTCCTCCCATGTTCCGGTCTAGGGAGATCCTTTATGGCTCTTGAAAAACTTTGAGGCCGGGTACGGTGGCTCAAGCCTGTAATCCCAGCACTTTGGGAGGCCGAGGCAGGCGGATCATGAGGTCAGGAGATCGAGACCATCCTGGCTAACATGGTGAAACCCCGTCTTTACTAAAAATACAAAAAATTAGCCGAGCGTGGTGGCGGGCGCCTATAGTCCTAGCTACCTGGGAGGCTGAGGCAGGAGAATGGCATGAACCCGGGAGGCGGAGCTTGCAGTGAGTTGAGATCGCACCACTGCACTCCAGCCTGGAGCGACAGAGCAAGACTCTGTCTCAAAAAAAAGAAGTTTGAAACCAGCCTGACCAACATGGTGAAACCCCGTTTCTACTAAAAATACAAAAATAGCCAAACATGGTGATACACGCCTGTAATCCCAGCTATCAGGAGGCTGAGGCAGGAGAACTGCTTGAACCCAGGAGGCGGAGGTTGCAGTGAGTCAAGATGGGGCCACTGCACTTCAGCCTGGGCGACAGAATGAGACTCTGTCTCAAAAATAAAAAAAAAAAAAGAAAGCAAGAAAACTTGATTCCCTCCTATGCTTTGTATGTACATCTCTCCTGACTTCCTGAATTAAGTAGTTGAACTGATTCTTATCTCCTTACTATTTTCTTTAAACCATCACAAAGGAAATGCCTTTTTTCCAGTAAAAACACCTAAATTCCAGTATCACCTTAATTGGTCCTGATCTAGTATACTCTGCTCTTACTTTTAAAAAAAAAGAATAAAAGAGAAAAAAAGGAAAGGCACGGGGAGAATAAAGAAAAACCTTCATTTCTCCTTTCCTTATGTGTAAATAATGAGAACTCAAAAAGACTGAGGCTTACGCACTTGCCTCATTAAGTGAAAAACTATCAAAATAAGAATTTCAAAGTAATAAAAAGTATTTGTCCACATCAACTATGTGCAGGACAATGTCCTGCCTTGTTTTATTTTTTATTTATGTGATCAAAAGTCAAATCTATGTAATTAGCAAAATGGCACAAGCTATTTACCCTTTTTTATTCTAAAAAAATTGTGTAGAAGATTAGCAGTGAAACAATATGTAATACATACAAAAAAAATACTATTTCTATCTACATTTCCAGATAAAATACAGGTGTCCCAAAAGCAATACAACAATGCAAGCTACTGTGAATGCAGTTGTAGATATACAGTAATATGCTATGACAAGGGATGATTTCACAGGAGAGCACTTTTCCCCAAAAGAGCTTTCATCTTTGACAATGTGCTTCAGGCAGCTCATACCAGAGAGGGCATGACCAACACAGTACACCATCAAACTCCCTCATCTTGGGCACTTCATCAGTTTTCAAACACAGCAGGGTCAGAAACATGAAATTCTTCAATATAAACACACACAAGACACAATAAAACACCACATGCTGAAAAGGTACCAGTAGGACAAAATAAGAACAAGTGGACTTAAGGACAGACACAGTGGCTCACGCCTGTAATCCCAGCACTTTGGGAGGCCAAGGTGGGCGGATCACAAGGTCAGGAGATCGAGACCATCCTGGCTAACGCGGTGAAACTCCATCTCTACTAAAAATACAAAAAATTAGCCGGGCGTAGTGGCGGGTGCCTATAGTTCCAGCTACTCAGGAGGCTGAGGCAGGAGAACGGCGTGAACCCGGGAGGCAGAGCTTGCAGTGGCTGAGATCGCGCCACTGCACTCCAGCCTGGGCCACAGAGCAAGACTCAAGTGGACTTAAAATTCGGCAAAAAGGAAAACATCTTAACAGTCAAAATGAATGAATAGGCCAGGTGCGGTGGCTCACGCCTGTAATCCTAGCACTTTGAGAGGCTGAGGTTGGCAGATCACGAGGTCAGGAGTTCGAGACCAGAGTGGCCAGCATGGTGAAACCCTATCTCAACTAAAATACAAAAAAAAAAAAAAAAAATAGCTGAGCGTGGCGGCATGCACCTGTAGTCCCAGCTACTTGGGAGGCTGAGGCAGAAAAATTGCTTGAACCCGGGAGGCAGATGTTGCAGTGAGACGAGACAGAGCTCAAAAAAAAGAAGAAAAAGGCTATCACCTGCCTACCTACAGGAAAAGCTCAAATGCCTTGGTATGAAAAATAAAACCCTTCACAATCTTAGCACAATCTACTACTCTAAAGTCATCTTAGTAGGGCGCGGTGGCTCACGCCTATAATCCCAGCACTTTGTGAGGCCAAGGTAGGTGGATCACCTGAGGTCAGGAGTTTGAGACCAGCCTGGCCAACATGGGGAAACCCCATCTCTAATAAAAATACAAAAATTGGCTGGACGTGGTGGCGGGCACCTGTAATCCCAGCTACGCGCGAGGCTGAAGCAAGGGAATCACTTGAACACGGGAGACAGAGGTTGCAGTGAGCCAAGATGACACCACTGCACTCCAGCCTGGGTGACAAAGAAGAGACTCCATCTCAAAAAAAAAAAACAAACAAAAAAAGAAGTCATCTCCCACCACCTCTTCCAAGCAACCATGTCACCATTCTCTTCTGCCAGTGTATCTCTGTGTACTGTTCTCAGCCTATGTGCCCATACCACTTTCTGTCAAACCGCAATTCATCCTTCAAATTGGAAGGGTCATTCATCTCAGTAGAGCCTTTCCCAGTGTCCCAGGCAGTAGTCTCCCCCTTTAAGCTGCTGCCCAATCACAAAAGACCATACACATCTCCAGACGCACCAAATAAAGGATGAGAGAATGGAATGAAAGGGATACAGAAGTGGATATAGGGAATGGGAGGGGAAAAGAAAGTCTATATTCATTCATAAAGTTCACTGCTGGCCAGGCACAGTGGCTCACACCTATAATCCCAGCACTTTGGGAGGCCAAGGTGAATGGATCACCTGAGGTCAGGAGTTCCGAGACCAGCCTGACCAATGTGGTGAAACCCCGTCTCTACTAAAAATACAAAATTAGCCAGGAGTGGTGGCGGATGCCTGTAATCCTAGACACTTGGGAGGCTGAGGCAAGAGAATCGCTTGAACCCAGGAGGTAGAGGCTGCAGTGAGTCGAGATCCCACCATTGCACTCTAGCCTGGTGACAGAGCAAGATTCTGTCTCAAGAAAAAAAATAGTTCACTGCTGACCCTTAGAAACACAACAGTTCTAATTCCATACCAAATCAATATCCCCTTTCAGAAATACTACTCTGTAAAGACACCCAGAAATAGCAACGGCAAAGAGGTATTGACAAGAATGTAACCTAGAGATCTTTTATACCTTACCTCCTTCTTCCTTGACTTCTTCACTAGGCTCTTCTGAAAAAGGCTCCTTTAGCATAGGATGATCACGTCTGTCTTCTTGGGTACCTGGCCCAGGCCTCAGTGTAATTTTTTTCCCTCTCTTTGAGCCAGTAGCCTGGAGTTTTCCTTTACCAATGTGTATATTAAGGGGGTGAAAAGACTCCAAGGAAGGTAGGGTGATTCCCTGAGAGATGGCAACATCAACACCTTCTAGAATTGGTACATTTGTGTCCTGGGTGAGCATCCCAGAGCTCAGAGATGTATCCTCCATACCAAGCTGATTTCCTGCATCCTGCACAGATTGTACTTCAAAGCCAGCTACTCTGCCATGACTTGGATCCCAGGACAGTGACACCGACCTCAAGTCCTTAACCTGGTCAGATTCTGGTTTAACAGCTGATTCTAGGTCTATGTTGTTTTCCTCCTGATTGCCTTTATGCTGTAGGGACTCTGTCACTGTAGTTCTTCTCTTCTTACAGGGCAACATTTTAAAAGTCCCACTTTTGTTCCATTCTGAAAGAATAAAAACAAGTTCTTATTGCTTTCGTATTAATTAATCGTAATAACATTTACTCAATTATCTTTTCATTTATTCATGTTCAATCACGAACACAATACTTCACACCAAATGCACAATTTCCCTTTAGGTGGAAGCTGAGAGACAGTGGTTAAGTGACTGAGTTCAAATCTCAACTCTACTGATTACTACTGATGGACTACTGTTACCTTGGCCAAGTGATTTAACTTTGCAAGTCTTCGGTATCCTCAACAGTAAAAAAGAATTGCTCTTACTTCATAGAATTGTTACAAGAATTAAAGGGTAAGTGATTAATAAACATTGTTATTATTACCATCAGGGTGGTAGACTAGCATGATGCTGAGAATAAACTGTGGAGTCAGACTGTCTGGATGTTTCCCAAGTCACCTTCTCTCCAGCTTTATGACCTTGTGTAAGTTACTCAACCTGAATCTCAGTTTCTTCAGCTATAAAATGGAATATAGTAACATCCACTTCATTAGATGGTAAATGATCAATACATGTTTGCTATTGCTGTTTTTATAAACAGGTATTTCCATTAACAGAAACAAATCAAAAGCAAAGCGTGATTGTTTAAAAGGTTAGGCTATGTTGGCCGGGCGCTGGCTCACGTCTGTAATCCCAGCACTTTGGGAGGCCAAGGTGGGCAGATCACCTGAGGTCAGGAGTTCGAGACCAGCCTGACCAACATGGAGAAACCTTGTCTCTACTAAAAACACAAAATTAGCCGGGCACGGTGGTGCACGCCTGTGATCCCAACTACTCCAGAGGCTGAGGCAAGACAATCACTTGAATCTGGACGTGGAGGCTGCCATGAACCAAAATCACTCACCATTGCACTCCAGCCTGGGCGACAAGAGTAAAACTTCATCTCAAAAAAAAAAAAGGTTAGGCTATATTAACAAATTTTGTGTTGAAACAAGGAAGATGAGAGTCCTACTATCCTCTGTGCTATGTTACTTCTTGGCTTTTTGCTTCAATTCTAGTTATCACATTTTAAGGGCACTACTGACCTAAACCAGAGGGTATCCTCTATGTTCTTTTAGTACCTGTTTGCAAACCTCTTTTACAGTACTTATCAGTTTTGTAATGGTTTCTCGTCTTTCTGTTTCTCATCTGCTTCCTCCAAAACTATGAGTTTTTTGAGAAACAGGATTATTTCAACTCATATCCCTAACATCCAGCAGTATCTGGGTTTTGTTTGGAACAAGGTATTGCTCTGTCACCCAGGCTGCATTGCAATGGCATGAACATAGTTCACGGCAGCCTCGACCTCCTGGGCTCAAGCAATGCTCCCACCTCAGCCTCCCAAGTCATTGGGATTATGGTCCCATCCAAGCCACTGCACCAGTTCAGTATTTGGGTATTGTAGATACTCAGTGTATCACTGAGTATTGATACTCCACATGTCACTGAATATTGCAGATACTCAGTGAAAGCTCCCTGAATAATAAATGAAACAGAGGTTAAACAACTTATTCTGTGCAGCATTTGGGCCAAGTGTTAAGCATTATATAAAAACTGATGGTGGCTGGGCGCAGTGGCTCACACCTGTAATCCCAACACTTTGGGAGGCCAAGGCGGGCGGATCACAAGGTCAGGAGTTCGAGACCAGCCTGGTCAATATGGTGAAACCCTGTCTCTACTAAAAAATACAAAAATTAGCCAGGCGTGGTGGTAGGCACCTGTAGTCCCAGCTTCTCAGGCTGAAGCAGGAGAATCACTTGAACCCGGGAGGTGGAGGTTGCAGTCAGCCAAGATCATGCCACTGCACTCCACCCTGGGCAACAGAGCAAGACTCTGTCTCAAAAAAAAAAAAAAAAAAAAGACATCTTATTACCCAGGAAAACTTTACTGTCATAAATAGATCCAACAATAGAATAAGCTGCCTTGTGTTAGATCACTGGCAATGTTCAAGCAAAGCCTGAATGTCCACTTATCAGAGTACTAGATGAAAGCTGGAACTAGAGAACTGAAAAACAAAAGTTCTTTGTAACTCTAAGAGTCTAAGGTTAGATTTCTCTTTCTTTCTTTTCTTTCTCTCCAGAGACAAGGTCTCGCTCTGTTGCCCAGACCGGAGTGCAGTGGCAAGATCCTAGTCACTGCAGCCTCAGACTCCTGGGCTCCAATGACCCTCTGGCCTCGGCCTCCCGAGTAGCCAGGACTACAGGCACTTGCCACAACCCTCAGCGATTTTTTTTTTTTTGTAGAGACAGGGTCTCCATTTATTACCCAGACTGGTCTCAAACTCCTGGCCTCAAGCGATCCTCCCACCTCAATCTCCCAAAGTGCTAGAATTACAGGCATGAGCCACCGCACCCGACCTACAGTTAGTTTTAAACCTCCCTTCTGTTTCTCCAACACGTTAGGGGAGATTCTCCATCCCCTCAATCAACTGATGTCCTTAGTAATTAAAGCTCAATAAAACATGAAGATTTCGTTAGATTCCTGTGAGAGATGGTAGTGACTGGATGAGAAATAGAATGGGAGTAGCCAGGGCAGCTCTTTTATTTCACGGATAATTACTGAGATCAAAAAAAGGAAAACAAAAGAAAAAGAAAGAAAGAAAAAGAAGGAAAGAAAGTTACTTCAGCTCCAGACGCCTCAAACACAACAGTAGCTCGACAGAGTCTGCTTTTTTGGGAACCCAAGTCGGACCAGCAGGGTGAATGAATGCCAATGTGGAGGCAGCCCCGGCACGGCCCTCTCCTAGGAAAACATTTTCAAAAGGGGTCCTAACCGCGCTTCCACCTCGGTGCCCAGGGCTGGCCCCAATCCCCATTCCCAACTAGAGACCTTCACGCCCTCAACTTCTGCCACGCACCCAGCGCCCACCCTCAGACCGGACCCTCTCATCCTGGACATCGTTCGCCCAGGTGTCCCAGTTCCCACCTGCCTCTTCCCACCACACCACACACAAACCTGTACCCTCACCTGCCGGCCTGATTCCGCGGAAACGGCTTTGGCACCACCGGAAGTCAGCCAACAACGGCGAATTGCGTGCGCGTCCCCGAGCCTAGGAGCGCCGCGACGCAGGGCATCAAGGAGCATGCGCCTAACACTATGCGCCATCCCATTTTAGGGCAGAGTGAAGCCACAGCGCTAGTGCGTCAGTTATTGGCAAAAAAATTTAAAGGCACTACTTGACTTTCTGTGCCCAAGGAGTTAGCCTACTGAAAAATGAGGTTAAGGTTCAGTCGTTTAGATTAACAGCTAATTTAGGGGCCGGGCGCCGTGGCTCACGCCGGTAATCCCAGCACTTTGGGATGACGGAGGAGGGCGGATTACCTGAGGTCTGGAGTTCGAGATCAGCCTGGCTAATATGGTGAACCCTCGTCTCTACTAAATATACTAAAAATTAGCTGGGTGTAGTGGCGCACGCCTGTTAATCGCAGCTACTCGGGAGTTCGAGATCAGCCTGGCTAATATGGTGAACCCTGTCTCTACTAAATATACAAAATTAGCTGGGTGTGGTGGCGCACGCCTGTAATCGCAGCTACTCCGGAGGCTGAGGCAGGAGAATCTCTTGAACCCGGGAGGTGGAGGTTGCAGTGAGCCGGGATCCTGCCACTGCTCTCCAACCTGGGCGACAGTCCGACTCCGTATCAAAAAAAAAAAAAAAAAGATTAACAACCAATTTTTCTCACTATAAGTCACCTGGAACACAGGACCAAGGGACTGAAGAAGTCATAAAATGCCAGAAAAAGAAGTCTCCAAGGCCGGGCGCGGTGGCTCAAGCCTGTAATCCCAGCACTTTGGGAGGCCGAGACAGGCAGATCACGAGGTCAGGAGATGGAGACTATCCTGGCTAACACGGTGAAACCCTGTCTCTACTAAAAAATACAAAAAACTAGCCGGGCGAGGTGGCGGGCGCCTATGGTCCCAGCTACTCGGGAGGCTGAGGCAGGAAAATGGCGTAAACCCGGGAGGCGGAGCTTGCAGTGAGCTGAGATCCGGCCACCGCACTCCAGCCTGGGCGACAGAGCGAGACTCCGTCTCAAAAAAAAAAAAAAAAAAGAAGTCTCCAAGTTACAAGTAGTGCAGTCTTCTGATTAAAACTAAGGCAGTCTTGGACTCAGGCTACAGTAATTATTCATATATGTACAATATTCTACATTTTACAAAATGCTCTCACATTTTCTTCGGTGACGTGGTCTCCACAATAAACTGTCAGATTATTATGTCATATTCCAGTTTGCACAGGACAAAGTTCTGGCTCAGCTGAGTAGGTGATTTCACAACGGTACACAGACAGCTATCAAGGAGAATCAGGTATTAAGTCTCCTATTTCTAGCTAATAATGCATTGACCCAGTGCCCAGGAGGCTGCCTGGAGTGTAACAGATGTTCAATAATTCAATACACGCTTTTTGAATGAGCGAATGGATGAATGAATGAATGACTCCTAAAATGATGTTATTTCCACTTTTCTAGAAATACAGAATGTCTGGAATCCACAGAGATTAAAAAACATAATAAAAATAAAAACAATGTCAAAAGCTGAAAAAATACTTTCAACCCCGTCATTTTACAGGTAAACCACCAACAAAAAATTATACATTTGAACTAATCCTATCTGTAAACAGAATCCAACAGGATGAAATTATCCACAGCCAAAATGAAGGCTGAAATTTACGCAAACATGGCTATAATCGGCAGTAGTCTGACTCTAACCTGAATCACACCAGCTCTCCCAAATACCAAGGAAGACTCCAGAAGCTCAGAGTTTCATGTGTTTTGTCCTTTGACCTACACAATACACAGATCCTTTGGTTTGGCCTCTCTCTCATACGAAACCCTAAGCACAGTGAGGCTCATGAAAAACAATTCAACACTGATTAACTTTGGCACTTTTCATTATTTTTTTTTGTTTGTTTGTTTTAAAAAAAGACAGCTTTACATACCACAATATCTATCTGTTTTACGTGTACAATTAAATGTTTTTTTTTTTTTTTTTGAGACGGAGTCTCGCTCTGTCGCCCAGGCTGGAGTGCAGAGGCCAGATATCAGCTCACTGCAAGCTCCGCCTCCCGGGTTCACGCCATTCTCCTGCCTCAGACTCCCGGGTAGCTGGGACTACAGGCGCCCGCCACCTCGCCCGGCTAGTTTTTTGTATTTTTTCAGTAGAGACGGGGTTTCACCGTGTTAGCCAGGATGGTCTCGATCTCCTGACCTCGTGATCCGCCCGCCTCGGCCTCCCAAAGTGCTGAGATTACAGGCTTGAGCCACAGCTCCCGGCCTTTTTTTTTTTTTTTTTTTTTTTTTTTTTTTTTCTTGAGACAGGGTTTGTTCAGTTGCCCAGGCTGGAGTGCAGTGGCGCGATCTCGGTTCACTGCAACCTCCACCTCCTGGGCTCAAGCGATCCTCGTGTCTCAGCCTTCCAAGTAGCGTGCACCACCATTCCTGGCTAATCTTTGTATATTTAGTAGAGACGGGGGGGGGTTTCACCATGCTGGCCAGGCTGGTCTCGAACTCCTGACCTCAAGTGATCTGCCCGCCTCGGCCTCCGAAAGGTTTGGGATTACAGGCGTGAGCCACCGTGCCCGGCTGTTTTTTAAAAATTAGTAGATGTTCAGAGTTGTGCAACCATCCCCAGGTTTGGTCTTTCATCAGAGTTTCTGAGGTTTAGGACAGTTTCCATCCACTGTGAAATATGAGCCTAAAAAAAAGGTTCCGTAATAACCTTTAGCGGTCTCAGACAATGATGGCACAATGATGGCAATCGATACTGAAATCCAGGCAGTACAGAATTTTATTTTCCCAAAATTCTGGATCTCAGGACCGAGAACATTTTGCTGCTGTATTAAAGCCCAGGAAACTGAAATCGGAGGATTTCACGTAATAATCTACCGACGCTTCTTACTCCTCAGTACTTTCTCGTTTTGGAACCACGGCCCGTCAGTGGGCGGGGCCTCATTCTCGGGAAAACTCGGCGGTGGGAGGAGTCCCCTCCCGGAGATCTTCCGGAAGGGGCGTGGCATCACTTCCGTAATCTTTCGGACAGAGGCGGAGTCTTCTTCCGAGGACCATTCGGAAGAAGGCGGAGCCTACCTCGCATCAGGACCAGTCTGACTGCACCTGCATCCTTAGCTCAGAGCATCCCCGGAGCATCGTTAAGAGCCGAGCGCAGCTGACAACTAGGGGCCGGACCGTCGCAGGAGGCGTCCGCTGGATACCTTCCCCCTTCCCTGACCTAGAGCTCTACAGCTGCGGCCTCGGTACTGACCGAGGGTTCCCAGAGTTGTCTCACCATTGCAAAAACGTTATAGCAACAGCCTCTGATTACGACATGGCTGAAATCACCAATATCCGACCTAGCTTTGGTAAGTAGACTCGGGAAAACTAAGCTTGAGGTGGTCAGAATGGGTGCAAGGCCAAGGGGGCCCAGCGGCAGGGCAGAGAATGCAGCCCAGACCAGAGCCTTCAAAGTGCCAGCCCCGTTAAAATCGGGCCTGTGGTGGTGGGTAGTGGGCAGTTGACAGTGCATGAACTTGAGCTATGGGCTGCAGGGACTGGCAGGGCCAGAGCCACACCGAGGGTGGGGAAGTCCAGGATGCTAAAACCTTGTATGGTGCACTGTCAGCACTGCTGGAGGTGAGAAACAGCAAGCGTGCGGAGGATGTGAACCCCTCCTTCTGGGGGAGGAGAGGTGGGGTAGGACGAGCCCTCCCCCTTGGGGCGCGCAGGGCGGTGCCCCTTCCTCCCCCTCCCATTCCTAAGGGCTGCGGGGGAGGGAGGTGACAAGGGGGATGGGGCATCAAGATGGCAGCTTGGAGACTGTGGGCCGTGTGGCTGGCAGCCAGGGGACGCGGCGGCCTCTGGGGAAAGAGGGGTGCGGGGGTGGGAAGCAAAAAGGAAGCCACTCCTTAAGCCGGTCAGCTGGATGCTGGAGCTAGGAGGAAACGTGAGCCCTGCAAGTTCCATTCTGCATCGTAATGGTGGGGTCCATCCGATGCTACCAAATGGCGCTTGGCGCTGCTGGGCTGGGGGATGACGTGATGTCTATTTCTGGGCCTCCTGGCAGCGCCGAGGCTCTCCTTCCGGGGCCTTTGTTCCCTGTTTCCCTGGGCCGGCTTTTCAAAAAGGGGGACTAACCCGCGTTGATGCTGGCGGGGGCGCGATCCAGGCCGGAGGGGGAGGGGCGAAAGAGGCCCAGCCTGGGGGAGGCCGCTTTGTGTACCGCAGAAAGCATTACGTCATTTCAGAGCGGCTGGTCCCCGACCCAGCCCTGTGGGCTCCAAGATTAGTTTTACACTTCCGGAGAAGAAAGTGGAGTGGAAAATAGGGAAGAAGGTGGCAAAGACAAGCTTGGGAAGGAAGTTTTTTCCTCTTTGGGGACTCCTCCAGTATATGCTAAAGGAGCAAACTTCCTGTGTTATGCTTTCCTGGCCAAATAAATAAAATATAATTGCCCTGCTTCTCCTTAATTCTACTACAGTTTAGAAGGGGGAAGCCAGTGAGAGTTGCTGCCAAAGAACCTTCTTATTCCTTCAGGGATTCTATTCCTCAGACAATCCAGAAGGTTTGAGCATCGGGACTCCAGTTTTTAGGGTGGAGACACAATCCAGCTAGGAAATGGCTTTTCTCATTCCTGAATAAGAGGTGCAGTGAAATGAGCAGAACCCAGTGTGCTCTATCCTCTCAGAATAGGGAAGAAGAAATCAAATCAGATGTATTCGGATAACAGATCTTCACACTTATTAACTACTTGTTCTCACTTACTCCCCAAGGCTAAATCTTGATTGTATTTTTTCTTCCACTTCACCTTCCTCATCTTTATTCTTTTGAGTTCTAAGTTCCCAAAACAAAAGTCCCTTTCATGATCACATGAGCAATCCATGATTTCTTCCTGTTCTTTTTCTTCTTATGCCCTTCCAACAGATTCCTTTCCCTAACTGCAGTTCCAGAATCCTTGAAAAAGGAGATGGTGTGGAACATAATATAGTGATTTCTCTTAGAGGGACTATTATTGGAAAAGGGAAAATAAATTATATCAGCCTGTTACATACTACATTTTATTTAATCCTAACAAATACCCTTGACTGTACGTATTGTTACATATACTTGCCAGACAAGGAAACCAAGGCTCAGAAATAAAATAACTTGGCTAAAGTCAAACAAATGAGTAAAGGTAGTGCTAGTTTTTGTTTTTGTTTTTGTTTTTGAGACGGAGTTTCAATCTTGTTGCCCAGGTTAGAGTGCAATGGCGTGATCTCGGCCCACCGCAACCTCCACCTCCTGGGTTCAAGCAATTATCCTGCCTCAGCCTCCCAAGTAGCTGGGATTACAGACATGTGCCACCACGCCTGGCTAATTTTGTATTTCTCCATGTTAGTCAGACGGGTCTTGAACTCCCAACCTCAGATGATCTGCCCACCTTGGCCTCCCAAAGTGCTGGGATTACAGGCCTGAGCCACTGCACCTGGCCAGTGCTAGAATTTAAACCAATGTCTGGCTGAAACCAAAATTTATTCTCATTCCATTGTATTGTATTGGCCTACTTGACAGCGAAAAGCTATGTTTAGGAAAGGGGGTATCAATAAAAGCAGTTCTGGTCAGAAGCTGAAGGAGCTGGCCAATAGCCCAGATGTGTCTTGCAGGTTTTTTAACTATTACAGAGGGTCTTCTACACAGAGAACTACCACTTCCAACTTTTTCACATCTCATGGAGTACTTCATTTCAAATGCCACAGCACTTGGGTGATACACCAAGCCAACACTCAATTATCTATGACCATGGAGAACAAAAGGAGCAAGAAGCACAGGTCATTGCAATTTATAGCTACTTTAAAATACTCACTTCGGCCATTAGTTTCAACTTCCATTTCCCACCAAGCTTTTGACTAAAGCAAGACAGCGAGCTCTAGGTTTCAATATCTTTGATGTTTCTAGCTCATTGTCTTGGGTTTCAGGGAGAGAGGCAAGAGTCAACAAATACTAAAATGAAGAAAGGACAGCAAAAATAGGAAACAAGGCCGGGGGAACACCTGGATAATTCAAAGATGCGTTCATCTGTTTCTCTTCCTTTCCTCTCTATCCTCCTGGAATATGAGAATTCTTCATCTTCTCTCTTTACTACCCTATCTCCATTTTCTAACAATAAAAGTTGGTGCATTGTAAACATGTAAGCAGCTCCCCCGCCACACACTGCTGCAGAGAATAAATCTATGATAGAGCCAAAAGAATTGCCCAGGTGTCTCCTAATCAGCCTTCAGATCTCTCTTTATGATCATTCTAAAAAATATGCCTGTCTTGGTAGTTTCCTGTCTTCCTCTTCTAATAGAGATAATGTTCAGTTTCACTAATGAGTAGGAAGCAATTTGCAGGAAAGCACCTGATTGATGAATGGAGAGCCACTTCCTTAGGCTGTGCCCATTCTTATTGGCAACTGAATCCAATTAGTTTTTCAACCAAATATTTACTGAACTCCTATTAGAAGCAAGAGACTCTGAGGGATTCAAAGATCCATAGGATATTCCTGCCTGCCTTCAAGTAGCTTACTACCAAGGCTGTCTCCATTTTGTGAAAACTTTCCCTAAAAGCTATTTCATTTAATACTTTGAGACTAAACACTAGTATTATTCGGTATGGATATAGACATAGTCACCTTGATTTATTTTGTTAATAATGTTTTGCTCCTTATCTATATTATTTGAAAATGTATCTGGGTACAGTGGATCATACCTATAATTCCAGCAACTCAAGAGACTGATGCAAGAGGATCTTGAGGCCAGGAATTCGAAACCAGACTGGGCAACATAGCACCTTGTCTCTAAAAAAAATTTTTTTTTAATTAACCAGGCATAGTGGCATGGGCCTGTAGTCCCAACTATTCAGGAGTCTAGGGTAGTAAATTTGCTTGAGCCCAGGAGTTCAAGACTGCAGTGAGCTGTGATTGCACCACTGCACTCTAGCTTGGGCCACAGAGTGAGCCCATGTCTCTAAAATAATAATAATAATAATAATAATAATAATAATAAATATATATAATTTTAAATAAAATGTAACTCTTCCTTGGTTAGGCATAGTGGCTTACACCTGTAATCCTAGCAATTTGGTGGAGACTAAAGCGGGAGAGTTGCTTGAGCCCAGGAGTTCAAGACCGCCTGGGCAATATAGTGAAGACTCATCTCTAAAAAAAATCAAAAAATTGGCTGGGCATGGTGGCTCACACCTGTAATCCTAGCACTTTGGGGGACCAAGGCTGGCAGATCACTTGAGGTCAGGAGTTCAAGACCAGCCTGGCCAACATGGTGAAACCTGTCTCTACTAAAAATACAAAAACTGGCTGGGCGTGGTGTCACAGGCCGGTAATCCCAGCTACTCAAGAGGCTGAGGCAGGACAATCGCTTGAACCCGGGAGGCAGAGGTTTCAGGGAGCTGAGATCGCGCCATTGCACTCCAGTCTGGGCAAAGCAAGACTCCATCTCAAAAAAAAAAAAAAAATTAGCGGCCGGGCGCGGTGGCTCAAGCCTGTAATCCCAGCACTTTGGGAGGCCGAGACGGGCGGATCACGAGGTCAGGAGATCGAGACCATCCTGGCTAATACGGTGAAACCCTGTCTCTACTTAAAAATACAAAAAACTAGCCGGGCGACGAGGCGGGCGCCTGTAGTCCCAGCTACTCGGGAGGCTGAGGCAGGAGAATGGCATAAACCCGGGAGACGGAGCTTGCAGTGAGCTGAGATCCGGCCACTGCACTCCAGCCTGGGTGGCAGAGCAAGACTCTGTCTCAAAAAAAAAAAAAAAAAAAAAAAAAAATTAGCTAGGCATGATGGCACATGCCTGTAGTCCCAGTTACTCAGGAGGCTGAGGCAAGAAGATCATTTGAACTGGGGAGGTCAAAGCTGCAGTAAGCTGTGATCATGCTACTTCACTCCAGCCTGAGTGACATGGTGAAATTCCACCTCTATAAAAAATACGAAAATTAGCCAGGTGTGGTGGCATGTGCCTGTAGTCCCAGCTACTCAGGAGGCTGAGGCAGGAGGATCACTTGAGCCCAGGTGGTGGAGGTTGCAGTGGGCCAAGCTTGTGCCACTGCACTCTGGCCTAGGCAATAAAATGAGACCCTGTCTCAAGAGAAAAAAAAAAAAAAGTAAGCTCTACCACAATGTCTGGCAGGGACATATAAATTTACACAAAAAATAGTTTTATCATTGTCACTGCGATACACAATATTACATGTGTATTATGACCAGTGCAGATGAAATTATACCTGCCTCTCATGTAATCTGGACATTATGCTCATAGTATTGTGCTCATCATGCCCATAGGCTTTCTAGAGAAGATAAACCTTTTATCCAGGTTTGGAGGGAAGAAAAAGACATGGATTGGTTGGAGAGGATAGGAGAGGATACCTCTAATAGAAGGGAAAATAGGCCGGGCGCGGTGGCTCAAGCCTGTAATCCCAGCACTTTGGGAGGCCGAGACGGGCGGATCACGAGGTCAGGAGATCGAGACCATCCTGGCTAACACGGTGAAACCCTGTCTCTACTAAAAAAATACAAAAATCTAGCCGGGCGAGGTGGCAGGCGCCTGTAGTCCCAGCTACTCCGGAGGCTGAGGCAGGAGAATGGGGTAAACCCGGGAGGCGGAGCTTGCAGTGAGCTGAGATCCGGCCACTGCACTCCAGCCTGGGCTACAGAGCGAGACTCCGTCCCAAAAAAAAAAAAAAAAAAAGGGAAAATAGTAGGCATTATACTAATTATAGTCCAAGCTTGTGGTTGCCTACATTCCTAAGTCATTTTTGACTCATCAAGTGAGGTTATTGACTATAAATAGGTTTTTAAGTCCAAATAGAAATTTGCATTTATCCCTGATATATGTAATCATCTTGACTCAATCCTTTTTTTTTTTTTTTAAGATGGAGTCTCGCTCTGTCACCCAGAATGGAGTGCAGTAGCACAGTCTCAGCTCACTGCAGCCTCCGCCTCCTGGGTTTACGTAGTTCTCTGCCTCAGCCTCCTGAGTAGCTGGGATTACGGGCACCTGCCACCATGCCCAGCTACTTTTTAAATTTTTAGTAGAGACAGGTTTTCACCATGTTGGCCAGGCTGGTCTCAAACTCCTGACCTCAGATGATCTGCCTACCTCGGCCTCCCAAAGTGCTGGGATTACAGGCATGAGCCACCACACCCGGCCTCAATCCTCTCTTTCTAATCTTCAGAGGCTGTTTTGAATTCACTGACTCTTTTGTTCACTGAAAAATTACTATGTACCGCATAGTTCTAGGACCTGGGACTATAGCAGTGAACAAAACAGAGTTGCTGTTTTATTAAGCTTGTCTAGTGATCGAAGACAGATAATAAATATATGACAGGATAATAAGCTCTATGAAGAAAAATAAGGAAGGATGATGGGAACATTATCTTACTTGGGGCAGACAGGAAATACTTCTCTTATCCAGTGAGGTTTGAGGCTCACAATAAGTGAAGCAGTGAGCTGCACAGATGCCTGATACAAGAATGTTTCAGGCAGGATGCAGCGGCTCACGCCTGTAATCCCAGCACTTTGGGATGCTGAAGTGATTGCATCACTTGAGGTTGGGAGTTTGAGACCAGCCTGACCAATATGGAGAAACCCTGTCTCTACTAAAAACACAAAAATTAGCTGGGCATGGTGGTGCATGCCTGTAATCCCAGCTCTTTGAGAGGCTGAGGCAGGAGAATCGCTTGAACCTGAAAGGCGGAGGTTGCGGTGAGCTGTGATCGCACCATTGCACTTCAGCCTGGGCAACAAGGGCGAAACTCCATCTCAAAAAAAAAAAAAAAGAATGTTCCAAAAAGAATCTGGAAAATGCTGGAATTATGTCTATTCTTTTTTTTTTTTTTCCCTCGCTCTGTTGCCCAGGTTGGAGTGCAGTGGCATGATCTCAACTCACTGCAACCTCCACCTCCCGCTCAAGTGATCCTCCCACCTTGTCCTCCCAAATAGCTGGGACTACAGGCATGTGCCACCATGCCCTGCTAATTTTTGTAATTTTTTTGGTAGAGATGGGGTTTTGCCATGTTGCCCAGGCTGCATTTATTTCCTTAGTTGTCGCTCCCTTCCAAATGGTCCCCTAAAAGGTAAAGAGGAAAACTGTAGACCTTATCTGGACCTTTAAGGCCTAAACCCAACTTAGCCTCAATGAACCTGAGGGAGTGAAAAAACTTGAGGGTCCAATTTGTGTGGGAAAAGATAAGACTAGGGTAAGGGAAACAAAAAACAATCTATTTTTCTTTCTCTCTCTCTTTTTTTTTTTTTTTTTTTTTTTTGAGATGTAGTCTCAGTCTTTCACCCAGGCTGGAGTGCAGTGGCACTATCTCTGCTCACTACAACCTCCACCTCCCAGGTTCAAGTGATTCTCCTGCCTCAGCCTCCTGAGTAGATGGGATTACAGGTGTGTGTCACCACACCTGGCTAATTTTTGTATTTTTTTTTTAGCAGAGACAGGGTTTCGCCATGTTGGCCAGGCTGGTTTTGAACTCCTGACCTCAGGTAATCTGCCTGCCTCGGCCTCCCAAAGTGCTGGGATAGCAGGCGTGAGCTGCCACACCCGGCCTATTTCTCTTTAGTTATTTGTTCATCCAACAAATATATATTAAGTGCCTGCTATGTGTTTTAAGCGCTGAGGGTACAGCAATGAACAAAACAGACATAAATTTTTGTCCTCATGAGACTTACATTCTAGTGAAGATAAATAATGAACTGTAAAATAATGTGCATGTGGGTGTTTATTCTTACATATTTGTGTATGTATTTTATATTTTTTTCTTACATGTGTAGGGGTATGTGTATCTGAGAGAGATAATGACAAGGCATGTTGAAAAAATTAAGGCTAGGAAGGGTGGGTGGCAAGGATGGAGAAGATTGCACTTTTAAATAGGGGAGTCAGGAAAGGCCTAAGAAGGTGACATTTGAGCAAAGTCTGACATTTTCCACTAATAGGGAAGAAAACCCCTATGTCTTCCAGCGAATGATTTATTAAGGTAATAATAATGAAAAGAGAAAGTCCCTATTTCTTCCTATTTAGAATAATATATGTATACATAAATACATGCATGTATATATATATACACACACACACATACACACACACACACATATATATACACCTATTTTTTGCCTACAATGGATGTATTCATCCTGGAGGAATACTTTTTTTTTTCCATCGCCCAGGCTGGAGTGCAGTAGTGCGGTCTCAACTCACTGCAACCTCTGCCTCCCAGGTTCAAGCGATTCTCCTGCATCAGTCTCCCAAGTAGCTGGGATTACAGGCACATGCCATCATGCCTGGATAATTTTTTATGTTTTTAGTAGAGACAGGGTTTCACCATGTTGGTCAGGCTGGTCTTGAACTCCTGACTTCAGATGGTCCACCTGCCTCAGCCTCCCAAAGTGCCAGGATTATAGGTGTGAGCCACTGCACCCAGCCTTGTATTTTATATACATGGGAGCTAAAATTTTGGAACATATTTTGAAAGTACATAAACCCAGAGTTCTTCCTTTTGGCACCCATCCTTTTTTTTTTTTTTTTTTTTGAGACAGAGTCTCACTCTGTTGCCCAGGCTGGAGTGCAGTGGCCAATCTCAGCTCACTGCAAGCTCCACCCTCTGGGTTCATGCCATTCTCCTGCTTCAGCCTCCTGAGTAGCTGGGACTAGAGGCACCTGCCACCACGCCCGGCTAATTTTTTGTATATTTAGTAGAGACGGGTTTCACCGTATTAGCCAAGATGTTCTCAATCTCCTGACCTCGTGATCCACCCGCCTTGGCCTCCCAAAGTGCTGGATTACAGGCCTGAGCCACCGTGCCCGGCCCACCCATCCATTTTTAACACCCTGAGCACCCTACCAAGACCATCTAAACTCAGCTCCACACCCTTCCACCCTACCCTGACAGTGAGTCAGTCAATGCAGGCTCTGTTCTGGATGTTATGGAATATCCTCTTGAAACCAAAAATCTTCTGTAACAGTTGAAGTGGGCCGGGCGCGGTGGCTCAAGCCTGTAATCCCAGCACTTTGGGAGGCCGAGACGGGCGGATCACAAGGTCAGGAGATCGAGACCACCCTGGCTAACACGGTGAAACCCCGTCTCTACTAAAGAATACAAAAAACTAGCCGGGCGATGAGGCGGGCGCCTGTAGTCCCAGCTACTTGGGAGGCGGAGGCAGGAGAATGGCGTAAATCCGGGAGGCGGAGCTTGCAGTGAGCTGAGATCCGGCCACCGCACTCCAGCCTGGGCAACAGAGCCAGACTCCGTCTCAAAAAAAAAAAAAAAAAAAACAGTTGAAGTGAACAGGTGCCCATGAAAAAGGTGACCTTGGAACATATACACAGCAGCTTTATGTGAAGCACAAATCAATATGAGCAAACCAAGTCTATAAGTGCTGAGAGAAGGTCTAGAAAATAACAGAAAGTCAAGTGGGGTGCTTCAGAGAAGGGTTTCTAGAGAAGATAAACCTTTCATCTAGGTTTGGCCAGGAGGAAAAGCCATGGAGTGGTTGGAGAGGTTGGGAGAAGGTGCCTCTAATAGAAGGGAAAGACTCTGAAGCCCAGATGAGCACATTTTGCTTTAGAGGCTAGACTGCAGATTAGCTTGGCTCCAGCAGCAGCAATGAGCAGGGGAGATCTAGACAGGAGTTAAAGTCCACCCGCCCTGACGCAGCTCTGGTCTCTGCCTTCAGATGTGTCACCGGTGGTGGCCGGCCTCATTGGGGCCTCTGTGCTGGTGGTGTGTGTCTCGGTGACCGTCTTTGTCTGGTCATGCTGCCACCAGCAGGCAGAGAAGAAGCACAAGAACCCACCATACAAGTTTATTCACATGCTCAAAGGCATCAGCATATACCCAGAGACCCTCAGCAACAAGAAGAAAATCATCAAAGTGCGGAGAGACAAAGATGGTCCTGGGAGGGAAGGTGGACATAGGAACCTGTTGGTGGACGCAGCAGAGGCTGGCCTGCTAAGCCAAGACAAAAGTCCCAGGGGGCCTAGCTCTGGATCTTGTATAGACCAATTACCCATCAAAATGGACTATGGGGAAGAACTAAGGAGCCCTATTACAAGCCTGACCCCCGGGGAGAGCAAAACCACCTCTCCATCATCTCCGGAGGAGGATGTCATGCTAGGATCCCTCACCTTCTCAGTGGACTATAACTTCCCGAAAAAAGCCCTGGTGGTGACAATCCAGGAGGCCCATGGGCTGCCAGTGATGGATGACCAGACCCAGGGATCTGACCCCTACATCAAAATGACCATCCTTCCTGACAAGCGGCATCGGGTGAAGACCAGAGTGCTGCGGAAGACCCTGGACCCTGTGTTTGACGAGACCTTCACCTTCTATGGCATCCCCTACAGCCAGCTGCAAGACCTGGTGCTGCACTTCCTCGTCCTCAGCTTTGACCGCTTCTCTCGGGATGATGTCATCGGCGAGGTCATGGTGCCACTGGCAGGGGTGGACCCCAGCACAGGCAAGGTACAACTGACCAGGGACATCATCAAAAGGAACATCCAGGTGAGTAGGAAGTGTGTGTTGGGGAGCAATGGTAGGTTGGGGGAGAAAATATCTCAGTGGATAAATGGAAGTGGGAGGGGAGTGGGAGGGGAGTCGGATGGGTGGCAAAGAAGGGCTATAGAGAGGAAGCTCTTGGCTGTCAAGAATAAGCAGTGGTCAGAGTAAGACAGAGGACCTGGCAGATTAGGTCTCCTCTAAGCAGCAATTTCCTGAGGAGAGAAGGTCAGATAGCTTCCACCATTTCACTTAGTGGTTGGCATTCTGATGCTGCTCAGCTTACTTGGAACAGGCTGGCCTACCAGTTGTAGATCCTCCATCATATCAGGGATATGGGGGCTAATTTTCTCTCCAAAATGATGTGATCTTCCTCCAGTGAATTTATTTTTCACAGCTGAGAAGCTAGGACAATAGTTCAGTAATTTTTCCTTCAGCTTCCCTTTCCCAACCTAACCTAGGGGTGTAAATGATACCACGTATATGTCTTTTTTTTTTTTTTGGAGACAGAGTTTCACTCTCGTCCCCCAGGCTGGAGTGCAATGGTGCGATCTTGGCTCATTGCAACCCCCACCTCCCGGGTTCAAGCGATCCTCCTGCCTCAGCCTCCCGAGTAGCTGGGATTACAAGCGCCCATCACCACACCTGGCTAATTTTTTGTATTTTTAGTAGAAATGGGGTTTCACCATGTTGGCCCAGCTGGTCTTGAACTTCTATCCTCAGGTGATCCACCTGCCTTGGCCTCCCAAAGTACTGGGATTACAGGCGTGAGCCACCACGCCCAGCCATCATGCATATGTCTCCTTATGACCATTTTACAATGCAATTCAATGAATTGCTTTACCCTTCTAGGCCCAAACCTTTGCCATAGACACTTCCCCTCTCTCCATTTCTCCTGTCCTCCCTCTTTGTATTAGAAGAGGGACGAGGGCCCTCCATCCTGTTTTCTCTCCCCCTCTTCCCACTGGACGGACATTGGCTCTTGAGTTGTCATTTCAGGAGCACAGTAAATGTAGCCCCATCCAACCCCATTAGTTCATTTATTTCTTCCACAACTGGGGAGGCAGTGAAATGCTGCAGTTAAACACTTGGGCTCCAGAATTGTACTGCACGACTTTAGTCTCCAGCTCACCACTTGCCAGCTGTGTGACACAGGTGAGTTACTCGACCCCTCTAAGCCTCTATTTTCTCATCTGTAAAATGGAGCTTATAATATTGCCTTCCTTACAGGGTTATGATAATCAAATGAGATAATATGCCTGGCATATGATTGCTCTTGAAGAGGTTTCATTTTATTGGAGGAGAAAGACAAATATTTTTTGCAGTTTCTCTATAGTGAGTATGGTAGGTGCTATGAAAGAAGTTGTTGAAATTTTAAACTTAGAGTTTCATGCCTTTTTCAGGGTATAATGTAAGTGGTTAAAACAGCAAGGACTTTGAGGCCGGGCACGGTGGCTCAAGCCTGTAATCCCAGCACTTTGGGAGGCCGAGACGGGCGGATCACGAGGTCAGGAGATCGAGACCATCCTGGCTAATATGGTGAAACCCTGTCTCTACTTAAAAAATACAAAAACTAGCGGGCGACGAGGCGGGCGCCTGTAGTCCCAGCTACTCGGGAGGCTGAGGCAGGAGAATGGCGTAAACCGGGGAGGCGGAGCTTGCAGTGAGCTGAGATCCGGCCACTGCACTCCAGCCTGGGTGGCAGAGCAAGACTCCGTCTCAAAAAAAAAAAAAAAAAAGCAAGGACTTTGAAATCAGACCTGAGTTTAAATCCAATTCCACCAGCTAAATGACCTTGGGCAAGCTGCTTCACTTTCTTTCTTTCTCTTTTTTTTTTTTTTTTTTTTTTTTGAGACAGAGTCTCACTCTGTTGCCCAGGCTGGAGTGCAGTGGTGTGATCTCAGCTCACTGCAAGCTCTGCCTCCCGGGTTCACGCCATTCTCCTGCCTCAGCCTCCTGAGTAGCTGGGACTACAGGCACCTACCACCATGCCCAGCTAATGTTTTTGTACTTTTAGTAGAGATGGGGTTTCACTGTGTTAGCCAGGGTGGTCTCAATCTCCTGACCTTGTGATCCGCCTGCCTTGGCCTTCCAAAGTGCTAGGATTACAGGTGTGAGCCACCACGCCCGGCCGAAGTTTCACCTTCTTCTTTTTTTTTTTTTTTGAGACCGAGTCTCGCTCTGTGGCCCAGGCTGGAGTGCAGTGGCCGGATCTCAGCTCACTGCAAGCTCCGCCTCCCGGGTTCACATCATTCTTCTGCCTCAGCCTCCCGAGTAGCTGGGACTACAGGCGCCCACCACCTCGCCCGGCTAGTTTGTTGTATTTTTTAGTAGAGACGGGGTTTCACCGTGTTAGCCAGGATGGTCTCGATCTCCTGACCTTGTGATCCGCCCGTCTCGGCCTCCCAAAGTGCTGGGATTACAGGCTTGAGCCACCGCGCCCGGCCCCCATACTTATTTCTTGATACCTTTTTTACCTGCAAGCCCTCACTGGACTCAGTAGGGAGACAGGAGGCTCAGGATTGTATAGAAGAGGCTCCTAAGTTAGCAGGTGCAGAGTGAGCAGTGAGCACCCAGGAAGAAGGTTTGCCTGCTGAAGAAGGGTACTGTGTCAAGTCTGGGTCAGCGACAGTGGGGAGCACACTCTGTGTGTGTGTGTTCTTGCCTTCTCTGTTCTGTAGTAGGCACCTGTCCCCCTGCAGCCAGCCCAGTCCTGCCTTTCATTTCCTGAAGGAACTGCTACTGCCACCTGGCACACTCAGATCCTTGTCACAGGGGCCAGGAAAGTCCAAGAATCTTGAAGAATATTAGACACATTTGGTCAGAGCATAAACAAGACACTGCCACATCTTGTGGTTCTCAATGCCAGGATACAATGAGACATCCCAGAGTCCAGCACTGCAGGGGTTTTCGCATCCTCCGAGGTTGGAATCAGAAGGTGTGACCAGAAACAGATGCAGGGGCCTGTTTCATCTCCTTCTCTCCCCTTCCCTCTCCTCCCATCTTTTTTCCTTAGGGCTCTGCCCACCCATTCCGCTGTTTCCTTATTCCCTTCACAGCGGCTCCCATCCTCCACTCCTTCCCTTGTCTACCTCTCCTTAAAGGAGGAGCCTTTCCAGTATACCCTTCCATGTGACTCCAACCTTGGTAAAGCCACCAACCAGCTGGACTCCTCCAGACAGCTATACACTTGCAGCCCAAGGCTGGGAGTGGAATATGGCTCTGTGCCAAGCTGCAGCTGGGAAGAGATTGGCAATGAAAGGGACTGATTTGGGCTGGGAACAAAACAGTCTCAAATCAAGGGCACTGGACACAGCACAGACAATGGCATTTGCTAAACTGCCAGGGGCTCTTGGCAAGAGCCACATTTCTTTCCACTTTATTAACTCCCTTGAGGAGGGATAAGCCAGGGCTAGGATCCTGAGCAACACATGCCCTGGAGGAGGCCTGAGATAGGACACCCAGAGCCTGTGCAGCCCCACCCCAGAGCTTTCCAGCCTCCCAGGCTTCCTAAACCCATTTTCCCAACCAGTGCCCGTAGGCAGGACTATGTTCCATCTGAGCCATGGCTGCCATCTCCCTAGTCACTCATCCACTAGGTTCCCTAGCAGTGCAGGCTGCAAATGTCTATCCCAAATCCTCCCTACTGCAGCAAAGTAGGATCTCCCCTAGGTGAACATGAGCTAGAGCTGCCCTGGACCATGCCACACTGGCTGTAATAGGCTTTTTCCTGGTCTGGCTTACACAGACCAGGAAAAAGCTACTGCACTCTAGTCTGGATGACAGAATGATACCTTGTCTCAAAATAAAATTTAAGAAAAAAAGAAAAAGAAAAGAAAATATGGCCAGGCACAGTGGCTCCCACCTGTAATACTAGCACTTTGGAAGGCCAAGGCGGGAAGATTGCTTGAGCCCAGGAGTTTGAGGTTGCAGTGAGCTGTTACCACAAACTGCACTCCAGACTGAGCAACAGATCATGTATGTGTATTGCAGGGAGGAAAAGGGGGATGGGGTTGAATGTTAAGGTTTTGTTTTTCTATGGTTGTGATTTAGGGTAGAGGTGGCCCTCAGGACATCTGGCCCCAAGAAGGGTTTATTGAGGTTATGCTGGTCCACCTAATACAAGGGCTCCTTGGCCAGACATCACTCTGAAAGAGGTTCTGCTAATTATAGGAAAACAGACTATTCCTTGCCTAAGTATTATTTCTTCTGAGTGTATTCTTTAGGACCACTGTTCCTGTTCCTCTGTTCCACTGAAGGAGCAAGGAGATTGCTCTCAGACAGCCGAGCACCGCAGCTCTGTCAGGCATGAGAAAATCCTTTCTCCCCCTTGTCCTTCTGCTTGCCTGCCCCCCAACAGGGCCTTTACCTCACTAGGCCAAGGGGCTGGGAAACAGAGCTTGCTCCCAGCCTTCAATGGCTCTTTCAAAAGAAAGAGCTATTGACATAACTACTTGGAATGGGAATTGGGTAGAAAGAGAAAAGGAGGGGGCCTGAGGGAACGACATTAAACTGCCTTCAATGCAGGATGGAGTGGCATTCAGGTGGTGTTGTGGCTACAGACTTGGGCGTCGCAAAGTGGTGCTGAGTGGGGATGGGCATGCTGCCAGTGTGAGATGGCCCAAGGTGAAGGAGGGATCAGATGGAGGACAGTTGCCTGAGGAGTGATTTTTAAGGGAGAAAAAGATGAAAATGGTAACCAGAAGTTGTCTACTTTCCAAAAACACTAGGAAAGAGGTATGGGGATTTTGATTACGAAGATTTTGCTAGAATATATGATTTAGGATACAGAATTTTAAATAAGTAATCAGGAAACCTAAGCTATAATCTTGTCATTCATGTTATTCTTGCAAATAAAACTCTGCTTTTAAAATCAAATTTTGTCCGGGTGCGGTGTCTCATGTCTGTAATCCCAGCACTTTGGGAGGTTGAGGCAGGCAGATCACAAGGTCAAGAGATTGAGACTATCCTGGACAACATGGCGAAACCCCGTCTCTACTAAAAATATAAAAATTAGCTGGGCATGATGACACGTGCCTGTAGTCCCAGCTACTCGGGAGGCTGAGGCAGGATCATTGCTTGAACCTGGGAGGCAGAGGTTGCAGTGAGCCGAGATCACACCACTGCACTCTAGCCTGGCAACAGAGCAAGACTCCGTCTCAAAAAAAATCAAATGTTGCTTTTCCCCTCACCTATCCTTCCTCCGTGTAGAAAGTTAGAATCATAGTTAAAGACTGCATATTTAGTATTTACTCAGTATTGAAGGATGGCCCCAGAAATTGATATCAAACCTAGCTAACATTTTATTATTATTCATGGAAACAGAGGGGGGCAGTAGCCAAAACCATGCAAAAGTCCTTTTTAGATTAGTGCTATCTAATGATGATAGAAATGTTCTAGATTTGCACCATGCAGTGTGGTAGCTACTAGTTACATGTCGCTGTTGAGCACTTGAAATGTGGCTAGTGTAACTGAGGAACTATAATTTTAATTTTATTTAATTTAAATTAAAATTTAAATAGGCACATGTAGCTAGTGGCTACTGTATTGGATAGCTCAGTTCTGAATGTTTTGGAATCCATTCAATTTTCTTTTCCATAAGGGATTACTTTTCATTTGATGTGGCTAATAGTAAAAGTGAGTTTATATTCACTGATTACATTCTGACTTCTAGCAAAATGAAACAGCCCAGAAGTATACTGGTTGGCAAGGGCAACCAGACTGTAATTCAAAACTGGCCGAGGGCTGGGCATGGTGGCTCACACCTAGGAGCACTTTAGGAGGCTGAGGTGGGCGGATTGCTTCCACTCAGGAGATCAAGACCAGCCTGGCCAACATGGCGGAAACCCAGGACGCGGTGGTTCACGCCGGTAATCCCAGCTACTCAGGAGGCTGAGCCACCAGAGTCACTTGAAGCCAGGAGGTGGGGGTTACCATGAGCTGAGATCGTGCCACTGCACTCCAGCCTGAGTGACAGAGCAAAACTCTGTCTCGAGGGGAAAAACAAACAAACAAACAAAAAAACACACTGGCTGAGGGACCAAGAATGGTGGCTTACACCTGTATTCCCAGCACTTTGGGAGGCTGAGACGGGCAGATCACTTGAGCCCAGGAGTTTGAGACCAGCCTGGGCAAAATAGCAAAACCCCATCCATCTTTACCAAAAACACAAAAATTAGCTGAGCATGTTAGCACATGCCTGTAGCCCCAGCTACTCAGGAGGCTGAGGTGGGAGGATCACTTGAGCCCTGGAGGTCAAGGCTACAGTGAGTCAAGATCACACCACTACACTCCAGCTGGGCAACAGAGTGAGACCCTAGCTCAAAAATAAAAATAAAATAAAATTGGCTGAGTGTACTTCCTATGGACACAATTAAGAGCTGACAATAGGCCGGAAACGGTGGCTCACGCCTGTAATCCCAGCACTTTGGGAGGCTGAGGCGGACGGATCACGAGGTCAGGAGATCGAGACCAGCCTGACCAACATAGTGAAACCCCGTCTTTACTAAAACTACAAAAATTACCCGGGCATGGTGACACACGCCTGTAGTCCCAGCTACTCGGGAGGCTGAGGCAGGAGAATTGCTTGAACCCAGGAGGCAGAGGTTGCAGTGAGCCTTTGCACCACTGCACTCCAGCCTGGACAACAGAGCAAGACTTCATCTCAAAAAAAAAAGAAAAGAACTGACAATACACACGTTATGGGTAAGGACAAAATGTGGGGCTTCTCTCTAGCAGAGAAAAACCATGCAAATATTTTTAAAGTTGATTTCCTTTTGTATTTCAATTTCAAAAGCTAAGGGGTGGGTTTAAACCTTGGTTAGATTTTTTTTTTTTAGACACAGAGTCTCGCTCTTTCACCCAATTTCAATTGTGCACTGCTGGAGTGCAGTGACACAATTTCAGCTCGCTGCAACCTCCACATCCCGGGTTCAAGCAATTCTCCTGCCTCAGCCTCCTGAGTAGCTGGGATTACAGGTGTGCACCATCATGCCCCACTAATCTTTTGTATTTTTAGTAGAGACAGGGTTTCACTATGTTGGCCAGGCTGATTTTGAACTCCTGACCTCAAGTGACCCGCCCTCCTCGGCCTCCAAAGTGTTAGCATTACAGGTGTGAGTCACCATACCCGGCCTAGTTATTTTTTATGCCTTATGAGAGACATTTCCACATGCTCCTAGGATGAAACATAGACTGAAGAAATTTTTAAAGTCATGTGAAATGTCACAGTTTCATTCCTTGAGATGACTTAAGGCCTAGAATCAAAGCACAAACTATTAGGCTTATTTCTTGTTTTTTTTGTTGTTGTTTTTTGGTTTTTTTTTTGTTTTTTGTTTTTTGTTTTTTCAGGTGGAGTTTCACTCTTGTTGTCCAGGCTGGAGTGCAATGGCATGATCTCGGCTCACCGCAACCTCCGCCTCCCAGGTTCAAGCAATTCTCCTGCCTCAGCCTCCCTAGTAGCTGGGATTATAGGCATGTGCCACCATGCCCAGCTAATTTTGTATTTTTAGTAGAGACGGGGTTTCTCCATGTTGGTCAGGCTGGTCTCGAACTCCCAACCTCAGGTGATCCACCCGCCTCGGCCTCCCAAAGTGCTGGGATTACAGGCGTGAGCCACTGCGCCCAGCTCTTGTTTTTTATTGATGAGTTAATTGGCATATTTGCTGCTGCTATTCTTTCCTGCACCAGACATACCTGAGTAGATAGTGAACTAGGTTGGGAGCTTCTTAAGGGTAGGATTCCTCAGTATCCATCTTTTCAGCCCTAGCTTCTAGCAGAGAGTGCTTGGCACTTAATAAGTAAGTGCCTAATAAGTCGTTTTTATGAGTGTGTGGTGTATATAAGGCTGGTGATGAGCATAGTCTATTTTTGCTTAATTTAAGACTTCCTGGAGTAGATGACATTTCTTTGGGTCTTTGAAGAATACAAGGAATAGGGTGATAGCGGGGTGATGATTTGTCCCGAATTTAACTTACTGTGTTCTACATTCCTCAAAACTCACCTCCTTTTGTTTTCTTTATCCTGGCCTCATCCCCACTTTCTAAAGCTAAAAACATAAGAAATAGTCCACCCTTTCCTCCCTGTTCCCTAGGCTTCACAGCCAATTAACTGCCCAAGCCTAAAAAGCCCTGACAATTCTTCCTGAGACATATTTTACCTCCATGTCCATCTCGTCTGCCATATCCCTAGTTCCAGTCCCAATCATTTCTTCTGTAGCAGGTTGCTACAGAACAACGGAGTCTGTTTTTTTGAGACGGAGTCTCACTCTGTTGCCCAGGCTGGAGTGCAGTGGCATGATCAAGGCTCACCTCAACTTCCACCTCCTTGGTTCAAGCGATTCTCCTGCTTCAGCCTCCTGAGTAGCTGGTACTACAGGCATAAGCCACCACACCCGGCTATTTTTTCTATTTCTTTCTTTTTTTTTTTTTTTTGAGACAGAGTCTCCCTCTGTCGTCCAGGCTGGAGTTCAGTGGCTGCGATCTCGGCTCACTGTAAGCTCCGCCTCCTGGGTTCACGCCATTCTCCTGCCTCGGCCTCCTAAGTTGCTGGGACTACAGGCGCCTGCCACCATGCCTGGCTAATTTTTTTGTATTTTTAACAGAGACAGGGTTTCACCGTATTAGCCAGGATGGTCTTGATCTCCTGACCTCGTGATCCTCCCGCCTCGGCCTCCCAAAGTGCTGGGATTATAGGCGTGAGCCACTGCCCCGGCCTAATATTTCTTTTTTTTTTTTTTGAGATGGAGTCTCACTCTGTCGCCCAGGCTGAAGTGCAGTGGTGCAATCTTGGCTCACTGCAAGCTCCGCCTCCCAGGGTCACGCCATTCTCCTGCCTCGGCCTCCCAAGTAGCTAGGACTACAGGTGTCCGCCACCATACCTGGCTAATTTTTTTGTATTTTTAGTAGAGACAGGGTTTCACCGTGTTAGCCAGGATGGTCTCGATCTCCTGACCTCGTGATCCGCCCACCTCGGCCTCCCAAAGTGCTGGGATTACAGGCGTGAGCCACTGCACCCGGCCCTAATTTTTCTATTTCTAGTAGAGATGAGGTTTCACCATGTTGGCCAGGCTGGTCTTGAACTCCTGACCTCAGGTGACCCACCCGCCTTGGCCTCCCAAAGTGCTTGGATTATAGGCGTGAACCACTGCACCCAGCCACAGCAGCCTGTTTTTGACAGGGTCTCGCTCTGTGGCCACGGCTGGAGTGCAGTGGCTCGATCACAGCTCACTGCAGCTTCGATCTCCTGGGCTCAATCAATCCCCCCGAGTAGCTGGGTCTATAGGCACACGCCACTGCGCCCAGCGTTTGTTTATTTATTTATTTATTTATTTATTTATTTATTTATTTTATTATTTTATTTTCCAGAGACGGAGTCTCGCTCTGTCGCCCAGGCTGGAGTGCAGTGGTGCGATCTGGGCTCACTGCAAGCTCCGCCTCCCGGGTTCACGCCATTCTCCTGCCTCAGCCTCCGGAGTAGCTGGGACTGCAGATGCCCGCCACCACGCCCAGCTAATTTTTGTATTTTTAGTAGAGATGGCGGTTTCACTGTGTTAGCCAGGATGGTCTCGAACTCCTGACCTCGTGATCCGCCCGCCTCGGCCTCCTAAAGTGCTGGGATTACAGGCATGAGCCACTGCGCCCGGCTACAGCGGCCTCTTAACTAAGCTTTCTGATGTTGGTCTTTCTCCACTTTAGTTCATTCTCCACCTTTCTCTGAAATAATAATAATTTTAATAAAATGATGACAACTGGCCAGGCCTGGTGGCTTACGCCTGCAATCCCAGCAGTTTGGGAGCCCAAGGTGGGCAGATTGCTTGACCCCAGGAATTCGAGACCAGCTGGGGCAACATAGTGAGACCCTGTCTTTACAAAAAATACAAAATTTAGCCTGGCATGTTGGTGCACACCTGTAGTCCCAGCTACCTGGGAGGCTGAGGTGGGAGGCTCTTCTGAGCCCAGGAGGTAGAGGTTGCAGAAAGCTGAGATCTCACCACTGTCGTTCAGCCTGGGCAACAGACTCAAAAAAAATAATGACAGGTTTGCCACTCCTATACTCACCAACCTCCTCTTGTATGGGTGCTGCTGACTGTGCTCTTTGGTAGTGTCCCAACAGCCCTTTACTCCAGCCTTGCCTACCTTTCCAGGTTCCTGACCTACCTGTCCTATCAGCCACCCCTACTTCAGGCATAGTCACCTCTCAGCCATTCTCTAAACACAGCTTACCTTTTCAGGCCCAACTCCTTTGTGCCAGCCACTCCTGTCCACCTGCCTGACATGATCATCTCTCTGCCCATTGCTTCATGGTTTTGTACCCCCAGCAACTCAGTCCAGGCATCAGCTGGTAAAGCCTTCCCTCAATCTCCCAGCTGTAGGTGCCCAGAGCACTTAGACAGGCTTCTCATTTCTCTGACAAGTCCCGTACATGCTTATTGACTTCTCTGTCTCTTCTACTGAGTGGTAAGCTCCTTGGGAGCAACAGCTGAGTCACATCAGCTCTGGATCCTCAAAACCTGGCATGCAGTGCCTATGCAAATGTTCTTTAAAATGTTCCTGGAGGGGCCAGGCGCGGTGGCTCGCGCCTGTAATCCCAGCACTTTGGGAGGCCAAGCTAGACAGATCACCTGAGGTCAGGAGTTAGAGACCAGCCTGGCCAACATGGTGAAATCCTGTTTTTACTAAGAATACAAAAATTAGCCGGGCGCGGTGGTGGGCACCTGTAATCTCAGCTACTCTGGAGGCTGAGACAGGAGATTCACTTGAACCCGTGAGGCGGAGGTTGCAGTGAGCCGAGATCATGCCACTGCACTCCAGCCTGGGCAACAAGAATAAGCCTCTGTCTCAAAAAAAAAAAAAAAAAAAAGTTCTTGGAGGACTAGAGGTTTTTTTCAAGCTCAAAAGGGAGCCTAGCATCACATTTAAAGATGGAGAAACAAAGATCAGGGTGCTAGGGAGGAAGCTGACTTGGCTGGAGAAAATACACTAGAGTGCACATTGGGGTGGGTAGAGCAGGTGTGGATATTCACCTTGTGAAATGCAGGGACAGGTTCAGGGACTTGCCCAAGGCCATGTGGTGAGTAAGTGGCAAGGTTAAGATTCAAACCCAGTTTTCCTACCTCCCACCGTACAGTCTTTGAACTTTTTAAAGGTTAAGAACCAAATGAGAGGATGCACTTCTATAGTGCACACTATGTGCTGGGCACCATTGCAGTTTACAAATTTTAACTTATTTAATCCTTTTGATAATGCTATGTGGTAGGTACAACCTTTCACCTACATTTTATAGATGAGGAATCTGAAGTACAGAGATGTTGAGTAACTTGTCCAAGGTCACAGATAAGAAATAGCATCTGGGCACGGTGGCTCATGCCTGTAATCCCAGCATTTTGGGAGGCTGAGGTGGGAGGATCACTTGAGACCAGGAATTCAAGACAAGCCTGGGCTACATAGTGAGACTCTGTGTATAGGGAAAAAAAAAAAGGCCGGGCACAGTGGCTCAAGCCTGTAATCCCAGCACTTTGGGAGGCCGAGACGGGCGGATCACGAGGTCAGGAGATTGAGACCATCCTGGCTAACACGGTGAAATCCCGTCTCTACTAAAAAAATGCAAAAAACTAGCTGGGCGACGTGGCGGGCGCCTGTAGTCCCAGCTACTCGGGAGGCTGAGGCAGGAGAATGGCGTAAACCCGGGAGGCGGAGCTTGCAGTGAGCTGAGATCCGGCCACTGCACTCCAGCCTGGGTGACAGAGCAAGACTCTGTCTCAAAAAAAAAAAAAAAAATAGCCAGGTGTGGTAGCACACACCTGTAGTCCTAGCTACTCAGGAGGCTGAGGTGGGAGGATTGCTAAAGTCCAGGAGATAGAGGCTACAGTGAGCCAAGATCATATCACTGAATTCCAATCTGGGCAACAGAGTAAGACCCTGTCTCAAAAAAAAGATAAATAGTCAGGATTTGAATCCAGGCTACTCTGGTTCCAGAGGTCCTGCTCATAAATGCAAGGCTATGGCTATGCAGGCTCTCCATGCAAATTATTTAATATCAGAATATGGTTATAATGTATCCTTTCTGCGTCCTTGTTAAATAAAATCATAACACGTTTCTCGGGGATGAGTATCTTTCCAACAAACTTATTCCTGCACTTGTCCTCCCCCAGACTCTTCCCACTGCTCTGCACACTTTTTGTGCTCTGCCCTGCACCCTCTGACAGGATTCTCACCTGCCATTTCTTCCTCACAGAAGTGCATCAGCAGAGGGGAGCTCCAGGTGTCTCTGTCATATCAGCCTGTGGCACAGAGAATGACAGTGGTGGTCCTCAAAGCCAGACACTTGCCGAAGATGGATATCACCGGTCTCTCAGGTAGCAGCTATTTACTTCAACCTATTTCTTACTGTCTGAACCACCCCCAACTCCTTGCCTGTGGCCCAGATAGACCTCCACACTTCAAGATCCTTGCCTCTTTCAATTTAATCTACTCCTCTTTCTGTAGACATTCTCTTCCCAATGAGTGTCTACATCCAATAGATTTCCCTAGCTAGGAAGATTCTTCAGTTGAACAAATGGGGTCTTTACATTTGGCAAGGTATCCTGCATGACAGGTGCTAAGAGAGACTTCTCAAAAAGGCTGCAGGCATTTGTCTCTGTGCCCTTTAAAATACTTATTGGTTTCATTCTTCAGACCTAACTTGAGAAAGTTGTTCTGTTCTATTCCTGCTTGGTTTCCTTGGCCCGTTGTCCAGGCAGACAGACTCACATATAGTCAATGTGTGTTTATTGTGCAATCACTAAAGAACACATGGGGTGGCCATCAAAGATATGAACAGCAGAGCCCCCCACCTTTCCCAACATGAAATTACCATTACATAGGAGAGGACTGTGTCATAGGCCTGTCTCCCTTTTTCTTATCTCTTTGGGGGCCCCAGATCCTTATGTCAAGGTGAACGTCTACTACGGCAGAAAGCGCATTGCCAAGAAGAAAACCCATGTGAAGAAGTGCACTTTGAACCCCATCTTCAACGAATCTTTCATCTACGACATCCCCGCTGACCTCCTGCCTGATATCAGCATCGAGTTCCTCGTTATCGACTTCGATCGCACCACCAAGAACGAGGTGGTGGGGAGGCTGATCCTGGGAGCACACAGTGTCACAGCCAGTGGTGCTGAACACTGGAGAGAGGTCTGCGAGAGCCCCCGCAAGCCTGTGGCCAAGTGGCACAGTCTAAGCGAATACTAATCCTGTTCTTCTCTCCTCTAACCCCTGGGGCCAGGCTGGGGAGGGATGTGGCAGGGAAAGAGATGACAGAGAAGTGGACTCAAAACCTCATTTTAGTTGTAGAAGAAAATGTCTTACAAAACAAACTCAACAAAGAACACCCTACGTGACCACAGCTGCAGATCAGTTCTTAGCAATGATGTTTGATGTTTTTTTCTCCTTTGCAAGGCGCTAGAATCTTTTTTTTTTTAGACGGAGTTTCGCTCTTGTTGCCCAGGCTGGAGTGCAATGGTGAGATCTCGACTCACTGCAACCTCCGCCCTCCGGGTTCAAGTGATTCTCCTCCTTCAGCCTCCCAAGTAGCTGGGATTACCACAGATGCCCACCACCATGCCTGGCTAATTTTTTATATTTTCAGTAGAGATGGGTTTCACCATGTTGGCCAAGCTGGTCTCGAATTCCAGACCTCAGGTGATCCACCCGCCTTGGCCTCCCAAAGTGCTGGGATTACAGGTGTGAGCCACCATGCCCGGCCTCTGTTTTTTGTGTGTGTGTGTGTGTGTGGTTTTTTTTTTTTTTTTTGTTTTTTGTTTTTTTAATGGGGGACAAAAGAGAGGGAAAGACCCCTACAAATCTATATATAACAATGTAACCATATACTTGCATGTCTAATACAAACTGAAGAAATTAACCTAACTGCTAATATCAAGTTGCAGATTTTAATCCATGGAAATTGTGTTTTGTGCTGCATTGTATTTGCTGATTATCTGAAATTGGCTTCTTTTTATTGGGCTTTTCTGGAGAATTTCTCCCACTCCCCACCTCTGCAGAAGAAAATTTTGCTCTTGTAAAACCTCATGTTTTCATCATTCTCATCTTTTCTTTTTATTGCCTCTTATATCTCTGCTCTTTGACTTCAAGGTCTAGAGGTCTGTAGTAAGCCAAGAAACAAAGGTGGGGTGGATGAGGCAAGGTTTTCAGGAGAAAGGAATTGAGAAATGGGGGTATTTTTGCTATCAGCTCTTCTGCTGTGAATTAGTAAAGGGTAGTCTATAATTAACTGACAGACCGAACTGAAGCACAGAGAATACATCAAACTTATGCATCCAATACATCAGAACTTGGACTTTTATCAAACTTGATGACTTCTCTAAAAGGAATTTGGAGACTTCAAATTCAGCTATAGGATAGTACCAATGAACACATCCAGCTGATCCCAAACGCTGTTTTCAGGTATAAGGACAAGGAGAGAAGACAAGTGATGACAGCAATTCCCCTTTGCAGCTATCTACTGTGGGGACAGCCATTTCTTGGTTAATGGGTTGGAAGTCATCAGAGGTTTGAAGAATTACACTGGCCTTTGTTTTTCCAGAAATGCTGACCATGGAGATGCTTTAGAGTCTTATTCTCAAATAGCTTAGATGTTGTAATTTTTGCTTCATAAAAAAGGGGCCCTCAGAAGTTCTCCTTAAATTTTTCAATAAAAATTTAGCTCTTAAAAAAATAACAGTGTGACTGAGTGAATGAAGATAAGTTGGATTCTTTCAGAGCGTTCTTTTCCTCAAAACAAGCTGCATAGTTCTAGGAACATATGTCTTACCACATAGTGAATGGATGGGGGAACTACAGGATGCAATTCTTCTACCACCACTGGGCAATAGAGGTTGAGAGAGATTCAGCATATTTCTGGGATTAGAATTCAAGTCTCTTTACTCCTACAGCAGCTATGTCTCCAAAGTTGAGACTTTTCAGATGGCACAGACTCCATGGATAATAGGTAAACTTGAGGCCACGCACAGTGGTTCACGCCTGTAATCCCAGTATTTTGGGAGGCCGAGGTGGAAGGATCGCTTGAGCCCAGGAGTTCAAGACCAGCCTGGGCTACATGACAAAACCCCATCTCTATCAAAAATACAAAAAAAAAATTAGCTAGGTGTGGTGCTGCATGCCTGTGGTCCCAGCTACTCAGGAGGCTAAGGTGGGAGGATCATTTGAGCCCAGAGGTAGAGGCTGCAGTGAGCCGTGATCATACCACTGCACTCTGGCCTGGGTAACAGAGTGAGACCCTGTCTCAAAAATTAATTAATTAAAACAAACGAGGTAAACTCGGTAGGCAGTAGATATTTTTGCCCACCTGAGGAGAAACTCACTCAAACTGTTGCTTAACCACTTGATCCAGGGCATGAAAGATTAGTTGAGTCCACACAAGAACATCACTTTTAACCTTGCTTTCGCGAAGGGAGTCGGAAAGCTGAGTCTCCATGGAGAGGGGGTGATCTTGCTTTCAGTGTTCCCTTAGCTTTTGTGGATTTAAAACCACTCTGCTCCCCCTAAACCTTTTGTTTGATTTCAGCCCATGTTCTTGACAATGCAGAGCAATTCTGAGCAGTCACAAAGCCTACTCTCTGTTCTTGTCCCTGCCAACCCCCATCCCCCATAATCTGACTCACTATTTCACCATCAGTTGGGGTCACACCACTAGTCTCTGTCCTATACCCCATGAAATGTAAATACTGTATCATAAGTAGAAGAAAATAATTTTTGTTTTCTAAAAATGCATTTTGAGATAGTTTAATGTAAATCTGACAGGAGCATTCTGAAGCCCCATTAGGAAAAAATTTAAATGGTTCCTCTTCATCGCCTTAATGTCTAAAGATCAGAAATCGCTGATCAAACCCGCTTTTGTTTCCTTCCCAGAAACAATGCAAAACAACAGGTGGAGATAGTCTGGTCTTTGCCCTGCTGTGTGTGCCTCTGTAGCTCCTCCTGACAAACGTCTGGGAAAACAGCCTCACCCCACTCTCCTCTCTCTTCCCCATTTCCTTGTAGCTTTATTCCTTGCATTCTTTGGGTCTACTGAGCAGTGGGTGCTGAGGTGACAGCGGAGGAACCAATTGTTCTGTAGCCTAGGAACTGCCTCAGTGTCTTTGCCAGAAAAAGGCAAAGAGGCGGACAGTACAGGGCTCCTTCCTCCTACCTCAGGCCTGATCCATCGTGCCCTTGACTTTGCTGTCCCAAAGTTTCTTAGCTGACTTTGGCTTTCTCATTTGTTCTTTCCAGAGCTAACTGATAAGAGTGGAGGAGGAATGCCTCCTAAGAGTCAGTTGAAAGAAAGACAAGAGAGTCACATCTTAGCTTTTGCACAAGGCATTCGTGGTCAGGAATAGGTTAGGGAATGGTCACTCCTGATTTTCCAACAGTTGCTCCTTCTCTGCAGATATCTTGATTCCTTTGGGAAGACAAGAAATTTTCTTAATAACAAAGATCCCTTTACGAGTTATTCCTTCTTTCAGTTCATCTCACTGGAGCACAGCCAAGATGGACATGTTTATGGATAGTGCTCTAGATGTGAAAACAGATAGAACTGGTTTGTGGGACAGGGGCAGCTTGCTTAGGAGAGGGAATAACGCAGGTTCCTTTTCTTGGAAGGCTTGTACTATGGCCATGACAGTGACATTACCCTTACCATGATCCATCTCCGAAGTGGTTGTCTTTCTTTACCTTGTGTCTTCTCTTGTAAAAATGAAACTCAAAAATAAAATAAATGTGTCAAATTTTGAAAAAAAAGAAAAACTGAAAAAGCTAACATGAATTGTGTGAAACTGCATAATGCTGTAATGCTAACCTACAATATGTAATGCTATCTTGTATGTTGAATTTGTTAATGCACCACACAAGTGCAAAATAAAGACTGATTCACATTAAATAGGCACAGTGATGTCAGCCTGATTCTCTGGAAAGCGGGAGGCCTATCAGTGAGGTGAACACTCAGACTCCAAAAGGATGTTCTAGGGTATGTTTTCCAAACTGTGGTCCCCAGACCACTCGCTTCAGAATCATCTGAGGGCACTTGTTTAAAAATGCAGATTCCAGGCTCCCATCCTAGATACTCTCATTTGGCAAGTGGGTTGGTTTGCTGCTTGCTGTAGTCCTAGTTCTAGTCTTTCTGTTTTCCTCTTGAAATGTAATTTCTGAGACCATCACTACCAGAGGGAGAGATGATGGTTCTTAGTGCTGAGAATCAATCTGCCCCTTTAATTGGAAATACTTATCCCAAAAAGCAATCCTGAGACAGGCCAATTCTGTTCCCTCATTCATTCATTTACCTTTGTTTTTTTTTTAGACAGTCTTGCTCTGTTGCCCAGGCTGGAGTGCAGTGGCTCAATCTCAGCTCACTGTAACCTCCGCCTCCTGGGTTCAAGCGATCCCAAGCAGCTGGGACTACAGGTGCGCACCACCAAGTTTGGCTAATTTTTGTATTTTTAGTAGAGATGGGGTCTCATCATATTGGCCAGGCCAGCCTCAAACTCCTGGCCTCAAGTTATTCTTCTGCCTTGGCCTACCAAAGTACTGGGATTACAGGTGTGAGCCACTGCACCTGGCCTCATTTACTATTATTATTATTTACATTTTTTGTTGTTGAGACAGAGTCATGCTGTTCCCCAGGCTGGACTGCAGTGGCTCTATCTCGGCTCACCGTAACCTCCACCTCCTGGGTTCGGCCTCCCAAGTAGCTGGGACTACAGCTATGCGCCACCATGCCTAGCTAATTTTTGTACTTTTTTTTTCTTTTTTTCTTGAGATGGAGTCTTGCTCTGTCACCCAGGCTAGAGTGCAGTGGCACGATCTCGGCTCACTGCAACCTCCACCTCCTGGGTTCAAGCGATTCTTCTGCCTCAGCCTCCAGAGTAGCTGGGATTACAGGCGGCTGCCACCACGCCTGGCTAATTTTTGTACTTTTAGTAGAGACAGGGTTTCACCATCTTGGCTAGGCTGGTCTCAAACTCTTGACCTTGTGATCCAGCCGCCTCAGTCTCCCAAAGTGCCGGGATTACAGGCTTGAGCCACCATGCCAAGCCTATTTTAATTTTAAACACCATTTTATTGGCTCATTTTGTACATATACAACTTGGTGAGTTTGGAGATAAGTACACCCATGAAACCAAAGGTTAATCTTGTTTATTTTTCAGAAATTCTATTTTTCCTCCTACAAGCTGATAGACTTGAACCTGTCTATAAGATTAATGGTGCAGTTAACTGTGTGAATTGGGAGGTAACCTATGAAGACACAAAGTCATAAGAATGATACAATAGGCCAGGCGTGGTAATTCACGCCTATCATCCCAGCACTTTGGGAGACTGAGGCGGGCAGATTGCCTGAGGTCAAGAGTTCGAAACCAGTCTGGCCAACATAGTGAAACCCCATCTCTACTAAAAATACAAAAAAATAAGCTGGGTGTGGTGGTGTGTGCCTGTAATCCCAGCTACTCAGGAGGCTGAGGCAGGGGAATTGCTTGAACCAGGGAGGTGGAGGTTGCAGTGAGCTGAGATAGCGCCACTGCACTCCAGCCTGGGCGACAGAGTGAGACTCCGATTCAAAAAACAAAAAAGAAAGAAAAAAAAAAAGAAAAAGATAATTTATTAAACCTTAGAACTGAGAAGGCTCAGATCTGTCTGAAGACACGGCTTCATCTGAGATCAAATGATGTCATGGAGTCTGATTTCTCTCTCCCCCTGTTTTAGCTGTACTTCTGTGCAGACTCCATTCTCAGGCTCTCTCCTCTCTGAGACACAGTGACTAGAGGAGCCTCAGCCCCACATCCTCCCATGTTGAGGTCTAGGGAGATACTTCATGGCTCTTGAAAGGCTTTGAGGCCGAGTGCGGTGACTCATGCCTGTAATCCCAGCACTTTGGGAGGCCGAGGCAGGTGGATTGCCTGAGGTCAGTAGTTCAAGACCAGCTTGGCCACATGGTGAAACCCCATTGCTACTAAAAATACAAAATTAGCTGGGCATGGTGGCACATGCCTGTAATCCCAGCTACTTGGGACGCTGAGGCAGGAGAATGGCTTGAAGCTGGGAGGTGGAGGTTGCAGTGAGTCAAGATCACGCCATTGCACTCCAGCCTGGGCAATAAGAGCAAAAACTGCGTCTCAAAAAAACAAAACAAGCCGGGCGCGGTGGCTCAAGCCTGTAATCCCAGCACTTTGGGAGGCCGAGACGGGCGGATCACGAGGTCAGGAGATCGAGACTATCCTGGCTAACACGGTGAAACCCCGTCTCTACTAAAAATACAAAAAACTAGCCGGGCAAGGTGGCGGGCCCCTGTAGTCCCAGCTACTCGGGAGGCTGAGGCAGGAGAATGGCGTAAACTCGGGAGGCGGAGCTTGCAGTGAGCTGAGATCCGGCCACTGCACTCCAGCCTGGGCGACAGAGCGAGACTCCGTCTCAAAAAAAAAAAAAAAGAAGAAAAAAAAGAAAACTAGAACCAGACGCAGTAGCTCACACCTGTCATCCCAGCACCTTGGGAGGCTGGGGCAGGAGGATTGCTTGAGCCCAGGAGTTCAAAACCAGCCTGGGCAATAGGAAGACCTTGTCTCCACAAAAAGTCAAAAACTTAGCTAGGCGTGGTGGCGTGTACCTGAAGTCCTGGCTACTTGGAAGGCTGAGGTGGGACATCCCTTGAGCCCAGGAGTTCAAGGCTTCTGTAAGCCATCATAGTGCCACTGCACTCCAGCCTGGGTGATAGAGTAAGACCTTGTCTCAAGAAAAAAGAAAAAGAAAATTGGAAAATAGAGAAAAGGAAAAAAAAGTCAAGATTCCAAAATCTTAATAATTACTTTGTCTTCTCTTTATTTTTTATATTTATTTACTTTTTTTTTTTTGAGACGGAGTCTCGCTCTGTAGCCCAGGCTGGAGTGCAGTGGCCGGATCTCAGCTCACTGCAAGCTCCGCCTCCCAGGTTTACGCCATTCTCCTGCCTCGGCCTCCCGAGTAGCTCGGACTACAGGCGCCCGCCACCTCGCCCGGCTAGTTTTTTGTATTTTTTAGTAGAGACGGGGTTTCACCATGTTAGCCAGGATGGTCTCGATCTCCTGACCTCGTGATCCGCCCGTCTCGGCCTCCCAAAGTGCTGGGATTACAGGCTTGAGCCACCGCGACCAGCCTATTTATTTACTTATTTTTATAAATAGAGACGGGGTCTTGCTCTATTGACCATGGTCTCGAACTCCTGGCCTCAAGCTATCCTCCTGCCTCAGCCTCCCAAAATGCTGGGATTACAGGCATGAGTCACCATGCCTGGGCCCATTTTATCTTCTGAATTTATTTCCTGTGCATATTTTTCTTGATACATCACTCGGGATCAATGTAGAAAATATGTAAAATAAAGTACAAGTCATAGAAATAGCGGGAAATCCACTTAGAGGCAAGCATTGCTAATTTTGGCACGTCTTCCAATTTGTTTTAACTATCTTACGATTGCAATCATGGTATGTATATAATTTTGTATATTACTTTTTTCTAGATGACAGTCTTAAAAATAACATCATCATCATATCACAATGATGGTAAGATTATCTTGGCACTCAGCATACTTTTGGCTACAATTAACAGGAAACCCAATTCAAGTTGGCTTAAACATTAAGAAAATGCATTAGCTCACCTAACTGGAAGTCCAAAGGTGGGGCAGCCTTCCGAGTTGACTTCTGCAAAAGGTCACTAATACTGTCAAGGACTCAGATTCTTTCTGTGGGTGCCCCCTGACATTCAATGTCAGCTTCATCCTGTGGCTTTCATCTGATGAGCCACTCCCAAAGTTTCTTGCTTCCTCATTCACCTCCAGGTGGAAAGAGGAGATGGCTCAGGACCTCTCCCAGAAAAATAAGAGAGCCTTATTCCCAGAATAAATTCCGAAAAGTCTCTAGCAATCCTCTCGTCTGTTTTTGCTGATCCAAAATGTAACATGGTCATTTCTGAACCAAACATTGACAAGGAGGATGGAATTTTCTTTAGATTACTTAGGACTGTCCTGGAGCTGGGTGTGGGAAAAGGTGCGTTCTTGAATAAAATGTCGGTTTTTCTGGAAGGAGGAATAGATGCTGGGCAGGCAGCCAACCAAGAGCACTGCAGTAGTCCACCCTATCCTAATCCTGGGTTTTGCTTTCCGCAGTTTCACTTACCCACAGTACAACACAATAAAATATCCTATTTTGAGCGAAACCACAGTCTTGTAACTTTTATTACAGTGTATTGTTATAATTGTTCTATTTTATTAGATTGTTGATCATCTCTTACTGAATCTAATTTATAAATTTAACTTCATTATAGATACATGTGTATAGGAAAAAGTATCTATAGGGTTCGATACTATCCATGATTTCAGGCATCCTCTGGGGGCCTATGAATGTATCCCTTGTGGGTAACTGCGAGCTACTGTACCTTGTCTTTTTTTTTTTTTTTTTGAGATGGAGTTTTGCTCTTGCTGCCCAGGCAGGAGTGCAATGGCGTGATCTCAGCTCACTCCCAGGTTTAAGCAATTCTCCTGCCTCAGCCTCCCGAGTAGCTGGGATTACAGGCATGCATCACCACGCCCGGAAAATTTTGTATTTTTGGTAGAGACGGGGTTTCACCATGTTGGTCAGGCTGGTCTCGAACTCCTGATCTCGTGATCCACCCACCTCAGCCTCCCAAAGTGCTGGGATTACAGGCGTGAGCCACCGCGCCCAGCCACTGTATTTTGTTTTCTATAGACCTCTCACTCCAAGGTGCTTTTTCATGTGATCTCCTTATAACAAACTCCCAAAAATAAGTTGCCCACCATCAGCTGGGCGCGGTGGCTCACACCTGTAATCCCAGCACTTTGGAAGGCCGAGGCAAGTGAATCACAAGGTCAGGCGTTCGAGACCAGCCTGACCAACATGGTGAAATCCTATCTCTACTAACAATACAAAAATTAGCCAGGCGTGGTGGCACACCCCTGTAATCCCGGCTACTTGGGAGACTGAGGCAGGAGAATCGCTTGAACCCAGGAGGCGGAGGTTGCAGTGAGCTGAGATCACCCCATTGCACTCCAGCCTGGGCGACAGAGCGAGACTCCGTCTCAAAAAAAAAAAAAAAAAAAAAAAGCTCAAAACTCTGCTTGGCCTTTAGGAAACAAAGTCCTAGAGGAAGTCCTGAGGCTCAACAGGCCCAGGATTAGATGCGCTAACAGAAAAGTTTGAATAAAAGTATGGGAATTCATGAGCAAGTCTTGTGTCTAAGCCTGGTGAGCTGGTAATTCACCTCAAACAGTGCTTTTTTTTTTTGAGACAGAGTGCCGCTCTGTCACCCAGGCCGAATTGCAATGACCTGATCTCAGCTCACTGCAACCTCCACCTCCCAGGTTCAAGCAATTTTCCTCTCAGGAGTAGCTGGGAATACAGGCACATGCCACCACACCCTGCTAATTTTTGTATTTTTAGTAGAGGTGGGGTTTCACCATGTTGGCCAGGCTAGTCTCAAACTCCTAACCTTAGGTGATCCGCCCACCTCGGCCTCCCAAAGTGTTGGGATTACAGGCATGAGCCACCATGTCCAGGGAGTACATTAAATCTCAATCTAATTGAAAAGCTCTGACAGGGCCATAATGAGAAAAACTCATTTTCTTTCTTCTTCTTTACTTGTTGAGACAGTGTCTTGCTCTGTTGCCCAGTCCAGAGTGCAGTGACATGGCTCACTACAGCCTTAGCCTCCTGGGTTCAGTTAATCCTCACACCTCAGCCTCCCAAGTAGCTGAGTAGCTGGCACCACAGGCATGCACCACCACGACAGGCACGTGCTACCATACCTGGCTAACTTAAAAATTTTTTCTGTGCAGACAGGCTTGTTGGAACTCCTGTGCTCAAGCAATCCTCTTGCCTCGGCCTCCCAAAGTGCTGGGATTACAGGCGTGAGCCACTGCACCCAGCCTATCTATCTGTCTATCAATCAATCAATCAATCAATCATCTATCTATCTATTGAGACAGGGTCTCACACTGTCACCCAGGCAGGAGTGCAGCGGTACAATCATAGATCACTGCAGCATCAACCTTCTGGGCTCAAGCAGTCCTTCCACCTCAATCTCTCAAGTAGCTGGGACTATAGGCACACTCCAGCACATCCAGCTAGTTTTTAAATTTTTGTAGAGATGGGGGTCTTGCTATGTTGCCCATGCTAGTCTTGAACTTCTGGCTTCAAGTGACCTTCCCACCTCAGCATTCCAAAGTGCTGAGTTTACAGGCATGAGCCACCACACCCAGATGAAACTGGACATTTTCATGATTTACATTAATTCACATCAAATCAGCTGCTTCTTACTCACGCTTTTTTCCAAGTTAACATTTAATTATTGTTTACCAAGCAGTTGAAATTGCTATGGGTCCCTTAGTCTTTCTCATTCTCCCACCATTCAACCCAAATCTCTGTCAGATTATGAATGTTAGAATTAGAGATGCCCACTGAAAATAACTGAGACTCTAAGAACTGTGAGCTTTTCTTTATTCACTGTTGAATTCCCAATGCCAACACATTACTTGGCGTGCAGCAGGTACCCAATAAAGGCAAGCAGGCAGGGAACAAAATACTGCCTGGGAAGCAGACTTAAAGCAAACATGAAAAGGCTGTCTCTTCTTCCTACTTATTCTGAGTTGGAGTTTCAAAAGAACTTTGGTATAATGATTGATTTTGGTTCTGTCTTTTTTGGTGATGGTGGTAGGTGTGTGTTAGTTGCAACTACACCCATGTATTTCTCTTCAGGAGTCTAAGGACATGAAAGTAAGAGTGCCCAGAATGTTTTGGGTGGGACTGCACAAGTCCCACTTCTCTGGCTGACTACATTGATGTGTATGCCTTCCTGGGCAGCAGAGATTTTACGTTGGATTGCAGTGTATTGAGCACTTGGACCCACCCTCATAAAAAACCATACATTTCTCTGCCTCTGCCCCCTCACCTGCACACTCCTCTGCCAGGAAACTAGGGAAAGCATTTTGTGGGAGATGTTTTGGAGCTAAAGTTTTTCTTCTGGCTCAGAGCAAACTGCAATAAACTCTGGCAATAACCAGCTCCAGGAAGGGCAGGAAATGACACATGTCCCCACTGCAGCAGCTTTTGTTCAAAAACTGAGTGACTTCATGATATGATCACGTGTGCTGTGGAATGTATGCACCGAACCAAAAGCTGCTCATCGTGAGTTTTTTTTAAGCAAAGATTATTAAAGCTAAAACATTTCAGTAATTTTGTCTCAAGGCCATGGTTTTTTGTTTTTGGTTTTTTGGTTTTTTTTGAGACAGAGTCTTGCTCTTGTCGCCCAAGCTGGAGTACAGTGGCACGATCTTGGCTCACTGCAACCTCCACCTCCCATGTTCAAGCGATTCTCCTGCCTCAGCCTCCCGAGTAGCTGGGATTACAGGTGCCCACAAAGCCTGGCTAATTGTTTTTGTATTTTTAGTAGAGATGGGGTTTCACCATGTTAGTCAGGCTGGTCTTGAACTCCTGACCTTGTGATCTGCCTGCCTCAGCCTCCCAAAGTGCTGGGATTACAGGTGTGAGCCACCGTGTCTGACCTATGTTTAAAAGTTGATTGGACAGCTTTGCACAGTGACAGGATCATAGCCAATGAGGCACGCTTAGTGCTAATTGAAAACTTTTCCCAATACCCTGGCATTGGCAATTTTTGACAGTCTCTGTGGAGACTGAACTTAAAAAACAAAAGTTGATTGGAAACTTTTTTTTTTTTGAGATGGAGTCTTGCTGTTGCCCAGGCTGGAGTGCAGTGGCACAATCTTGGCTCACTGCAACCTCCTCTTCCTGGGTTCAAGCGATTCTCCTGCCTCAACCTCCCGAGTAGCTGTGATTACACGCGCATGCCACCACACCCGGCTAATTTTGTATTTTTAGTAGACAGGGTTTCGCCATGTTGGCCAGGCTGGTCTTGAACTCCTGACCTTAAGTGATCCATCTGCCTCAGCCTCCCAACTGATGGGATCACAGGCGTGAGCCACCACGCCTGGCAAGATTTCAAATTTCTTTTTTTTTTTGAGACGGAGTCTCGCTCTGTCGCCCAGGCTGGAGTGCAGTGGCCGGATCTCAGCTCACTGCAAGCTCCGCCTCCCAGGTTTACGCCATTCTCCTGCCTCAGCCTCCCGAGTAGCTGGGACTACAGGCGCCCGCCACCTCGCCTGGCTAGTTTTTTGTATTTTTTAGTAGAGACGGGGTTTCACCATGTTAGCCAGGATGGTCTCGATCTCCTGACCTCGTGATCCGCCCGTCTCGGCCTCCCAAAGTGCTGGGATTACAGGCTTGAGCCACCACGCCTGGCCAAGATTTCAAATTTCTATAAGAATTTGGAAAAGGCATAACATTATCAATGACTTATTAGGAGTCTACTAAATTTACTAATTCCTTCCTTTCTGAATTCCTATAACATTTCCAGTTTGAAGCATATGACTTATTACTTTAAGACTGATCTCTAGTTGTTTTATATATACAAATTTTATCTAAGCTCCAGAGTAGGGATAATATATATATTTGCGTATATATGTAATATACATGTAATAATAATATATATTGTGTGTATACATATACATTTTTTAAATAGTCTCACCATTGCCCAGGCTGGAGTGCAGTGACACAATCCTGGTTCACTGTAACATCCACCTCCTGGGTTCAAGTGATTCTTGTGCCTCAGCCTCCCGAGTTGCTGGGATTACAGGTGTGGGCCACCATGCACAGCTAATTTTTTGTTTTGTTTTGTTTTGTATTTCAGTAGAGATGGGGTTTCACCATGTTTCTCAGCCTGGTCTTGAACTCCTGAGCTCAGGCAATCCACCCGCCTCCACCTCCCAAAGTGCTAGGATTACAGGCCTGAGCCACCACGCCAGCCCATATTCTATATTCCACTGAATCCCTCACAGCTCTTTAAAACAGTACTTAATGCATGGAAGAGGCTTATAAATACTTCACCTGAAATTCCATTACCTATTCGAACAGAGGTTACATTAGAAAATGGAATGCCATTAAGTATGAGTAATTTAATCAAAGAGAATGATTTTTTTTTCTTCGATACGGATTCTTGCTCTGTCTCTCAGGCGGGAGTGCAATGGCGCAATCTCAGCTCACCGCAACCTCTGCCTCCCAGGTTCAAGCGATTCCAATTCTCTGCCTCAGCCTCCTGAGTAGCTGGGATTACAGGCACCCACCACCACGCCCGGCTAATTTTTGTATTTTTAGTAGAGAAGGGGTTTCACCATCTTGGCCAGGCTGGTCTTGAACTCCTGACCTCGTGATCCACCTGCCTTGGCTTCCCAAAGTGCTAGGATTACAGGCGGGAGCCACCACACCCAGCCAGGGGAACGATTTTTTAAATTAAGTGAAAAAAAAGAGAGAGAAGGAAAAATGGAATGCCATTCCTCCAGTGCCTGTTTCTAGTGGACACTGACAGTTACTGACCATTCAAAAATGTTAAATAGGCAGGGTGCAGTGGCTCACACCTGCAATCTCAGCACTTTGGGAGGCCAAGGAAGGCGGATCACTTGAGGCCAGGAGTTTGATACCAGCCCAGCCAACATGGTGTAACCCTGTCTGTACTAAATATACAAAAAACTAGCCAGGCATGGTGGTGCATGCCTGTAATCCCAGCTACTTGGGAGGCTGAGGCACAAGGATCACTTGAACCCAGGAGGCGCAGGCTGCACTGAGCTGAGATGGTATCCCTGCACTCCAGCCTGTGACAGTGAGACTCTGTTTCAAAAAAAAAAAAAAAAAAACTTAAATAATAATGAAGACATAAAAATCCACTCCTGGGCCAGGTGAGGTGGCTCAGGCCTGTAATCCCAGCACTTTGGAAGGCTGAGGCAGGAGGATTGCTTGAGGCCAGGAGTTCGAGACCCACCTCTACAAAATATGTAAAAATTTGGCATGGCATGGTAGCATGTGCCATAGTCCCAGCTACTGAAGAGGCTTAGGCAGGAGGATCACCTTAAACCCAGGCGTTCAAGGTCACAGTGAGCCACGATCACACCACTGCACTGTAGCCTAGCAGACAGAGGGACACTGTCTTTTTTAAACCAAAGATGGGCCAGGTACAGTGACTCACACCTATAATCCCAGCACTTTGGGATGCCAAGGTGGGTGGATCACTTGAGGTTAGGAGTTCGAGAGGTCAGGAGTTCGAGACCAGCCTGGCCAACATGGTGAAACCGTCTCTAATACAAAAATTACCTGGTTGTGGTAGTGTGCGCCTGTAATCCCAGCTACTCAGGAGGCTAAGGTGGGAGAATCACTTGAACCCAGGGGGCAGGGGCTGCAGTGAGCCCAGATCACACCACTGCACTCCAGCCTGGGTGACAGTAAGACTCTGTCTCAAAACAAAAAAATCCATTTGTTTAACGTCCAAACTAGGCCCTCTCCACTAGTGGCCATTTACAGTAATGGAGATTAAATGACCATGTAAAAAATTATCATTCTTTCACTTCTTATTTAGTGTATTTACTTATAACAACTTTAAGTAGTCCTTGATCAGGTAGCAAATGTGCTGCCATTATCCATATGTGTTTTTCCTGTCCCCTCCCAAGAGGTAATCTCTTCAAATGAACGAGGATTCCATGGCATGCTCCCTAGCACTTGACATGGGTGTTTTGCTCATGGTGGGCACTCAAATTTTTTGAATTCATGTTTTCCAGAATATCACATCTCATAGTTATGTTTTTCTTAAAACAACTCTTTTGCAATGATTCCAAAAATTCTGCCCACTGATAGTTAAGCAAAGGAAAGCCCAAGTTGTTTAAAAGTTTTGTATTATATCATACAAACTGTCTTCATATACAAGTGCATTAAAAAAAATTTCCCCCTCCTCCTCCCCAAACATCACAGTAGACCAATTCTTGCTAATATACGACAAAGTCAAAACATATGTCCCCTCTGAATTCTAAAGAGCTAATTCTAGACACTAACATCTGGATCTTATAATTTACTGGTCTGGTATGGGCAGAAACAGTTCCAGTGCCTTTCAACTTATCCCTGAATTTTTCTCTTTTCAAAGTTCTAGGCCGTAATTTTAATGCCCTCAAATTGGATAAAGCTGATAACTTAGAGCTTATAAATTAGCTACACTTTATGACACTAAGAATAGAGCTATGACTTACGCATACAATACCTGTCAAACTACCTAGCACCGCAAATAGAACTAATATTAATGGATGGACTAATACAAGGATCTAACATATGACAGTGATAGTCTTAAAAACACCAATTTGTTATTTTCCTTATATATAATCCAAATTCCTTTCTATCCTTCTGGCAATGTTTTCTACTGCCTGGACTACCTTAAATAATTATATAGTGTCAACTTCTTGCTTGGGCCAGGTGGTGGCTCATGCCTGTAATCCCAGCATATTGGGAGGATTGCTTGAGCCTAGGAGTTCGAGATCACCCTGGGCAACATAGTGAAACCTCATCTCATTAAAAAAAAGAAAAAATAAACAAACAAAACATATATATACATATATATATATATTGCTTAATGCTAATAATTCCTTCTCCAGGTCACTAGTAATAAGAAGCTATGGGCTTTAAACTTAAAAGGTGCTAAACCAGTTTAAATGTAAAACATTCTCAAGATAGAATTGCAATGTATTTCTTTTCTACTTTGATGCTTTTCCAAAGTGCTATAGTTCCTGTGAGATTTTTGTCCTGCACAGAATCAAATTCTAGGTCTTTCACTTTTGGATGGCTGAGTACCATAAAACATGATTTATTTGGTAACAAAAATGTTTCCAGGAGTTTAAAAAGGGACCACTACTCAGAGCTAAAAAAGTTCTAGCCGGGCGCGGTGGCTCAAGCCTGTAATCCCAGCACTTTGGGAGGCCGAGACGGGCGGATCACGAGGTCAGGAGATCCAGACCATCCTGGCTAATACGGTGAAACCCCCATCTCTACTAAAATACAAAAAACTAGCCGGGCGAGGTGGCGGGCGCCTGTAGTCCCAGCTACTCGGGAGGCTGAGGCAGGAGAATGGCGTGAACCCGGGAGGCGGAGCTTGCAGTGAGCTGAGATCCGGCCACTGCACTCCAGCCTGGGCGACAGAGCGAGACTCCGTCTCAAAAAAAAAAAAAAAAAAAGTTCTAACAGTCACTTTTTAAAAAAATCTAGAATATTTATCATTAGTTTATAAAGAAAAACACAACTCTGGCCGGGCGCGGTGGCTCAAGCCTGTAATCCCAGCACTTTGGGAGGCCGAGACGGGCGGATCACGAGGTCAGGAGATCGAGACCATCCTGGCTAACACGGTGAAACCCCGTCTCTACTAAAAATACAAAAAAAACTAGCTGGGCGAGGTGGCGGGCGCCTGTAGTCCCAGCTACTCGGGAGGCTGAGGCAGGAGAATGGCGTAAACCCGGGAGGCGGAGCTTGCAGTGAGCTGAGATCCGGCCACTGCACTCCAGTCCGGGAGACAGAGCGAGACTCCGCCTCAAAAAAAAAAAAAAAAAAAAAAAAGAAAAACACAACTCTGTCCAACTTCCTCTAATAAAAGTGGAAAATATTAAGATGAGCTGTGTGCTTATAAAGAGGTGCTACACAAGTCATCTGTTTCTAGTAGACACAAACATTGCTTCAGTGACATTTAATATTCAATATATGATGCATTACTCTTAGCATTTTTGCATTTACTCACCACATATAACAAGGTCAGATATCAAAACAGTCCTGATCTTAAAACAGAGAACTCACTACCAATATTTAACTGTTTCTTCCTCGGACTACAGTTCCTAAACTATGCACAGGGAGCAAAGTGGTATTCCCTTAGAATAAACTTAGTCAAGGCTCAGATAACCCTGAGGTGAACTTAGCAAAGTCCTTGTAAGGAAATCTTCAGATGAGAAACTCCACCTATGTGAATTTTAAAGCTTTAAGACTGACCTATTAAACAGAAATAGCATTTTCTCAGAGCACTGAGTCTAATGATTGTCCACGTAAAGGAGGCACACACACAATTTTACCCAAATCCCTGATGTCTCTTCTGTATGGAAAATGCAATCAGTGATGAAGGGCCAAAAACACATCTTGCCAGCTGTAGTTCTTTTACAGAGCACAACGTAGGAGGAAGCAATTAATATAAATGTGTTGGCGTGTGCATCTATGGGGAAAAAATAAACCTGTACAAGGCAATGGCTGATCCAACTATGAATTTTGATTAAACACATTTAGTAATACAGTTATGATTTCCAAAATGTCTACCTTTGAAGGTAAAAAGAGAAAACCCTGAAATGAAGCATACAATAAGGTTCCCGGGAGAAACCTTCATCACATTTTATATGCTTCTGGCTGTTCTCACTCATCCCGGTGCATGTGGGCCAAATGTGTACTTCTTAGAAAAGCCAAGCTTTTACTGAGAATATTGTTCTGAACCTACCTTTTTAAGTCCCTGCAAACATATAGCCCAACTTTCCCAAATCTCACCACTCCATAGTCTGCAACAGGTGTCAGCCCCACAGGTATCTGCTGAAATCTGGCATTGATCTCATTAGCCCGAATTTCCCTACATGATTTTTGTTCAGTCTCTAGGAAACATAGTGTGAATAGAAGAGACTGAGGTCTTTCTCTGGGATAGTCCCAGGAAATTGAAATTGAAGGATAATGTGGAGTGCAGAGCCAAAAACTTCCCTTGTGAACTTAGTCAAACACACATGGTATACATATTCTCCTGGGTATAAACAAATTTACATTAATTAATATCAGCGCAACAGAACCCAAAACATTGGTAGATCAAATTCTAATGTGACAATTTAAAAGCAGACAGTGCTCCACTGGGTTAATAAATCATACTTAACTAAGAGACAATACTTCAAATACCACATCACTAAAAACTCCTAGTAGGCATGTCCCTCTTATCAGTTAGGAGAAAGAGCAAGCACCATGCTCAGTACTGCAGGTTACTGGACTGCTTTGATACAGCACTGCAGTTCACAGATAAACACTTCCCATCTTCTCTTCAAGTTACTGAATCTTTCTTCTTCCGGAATGGTGATTTTAGCCTCTTCCATACACTGTTTTTGGGCTTAGATTTTTTTTCCATGGCCAGTACTGCCTCCTTTTCTTTCCTACGTATCTCCCGTACAAGGGCATGGAAAACATCATCAATATAGTAGCGGTATGCAGCAGACGTCTCAAAAAAGGGACAGCTGAATTCTCGGGCCAAGGCCAATCCTTCTTCCTTGGTGACCTTTAAAGGCAAAATGTGAGAAAAAGTAATGATGAAAAACAATTAAATTGTCCAAAAACCTGAATGCACCACCACCTTAACACAAAGAAAGCTTCTCAACTCTGGAGGTGTTCAAGCATATGGCACTAATTTTTGCAATTTTAGGAGGCAAGATTACTTCTAAGGTTTCTTTTTCTGCCTTTAAATGATAAGATTCTATTTCTAGTCTACTTTTTTTGTTGTTGTTGTTTTTCTTTTTGAGACGGAGTCTCAGTCACTCAGGCTGGAGTGCAGTGGCGCAATCTTGGCTCACTGCAAGCTCCGCCTCCCAGGTTCACGCCATTCTCCTGCCTCAGCCTCCCAAGTAGCTGGGACTACAGGCGCCCACCACCATGCCCAGCTAATTTTTTGCATTTTTAGTAGAGATGGGGTTTCACCGTGTTAGCCAGGATGGTCTCGATCTCCTGACCTCGTGATCCGCCCGCCTCAGCCTCCCAAAGTGCTGGGATTACAGGCGTGAGCCACCACGCCTGGCTTTTTTTTCTTTTTTTTTTTGAGATGGAGTTTCGTTCTTGTTGCCCAGATTGGAGTGCAATGGCGTGATTGTGGCTCACCGCAACCTTGGCCTCCTGGCTTCAAGCAATTCTCCTGCCTCAGCCTCCTAAGTAGCTGAGATTACAGGCGTGCGCCACCACACCTGGCTAATTTTGTATTTTTAGTAGAGATGGGGTTTCTCCATGTTGGTCAGGCTGGTCGTGAACTCCTGACCTCAAGTGATCTGCCCACCTCGGTCTCCCAAAGTACTGGGATTACAGGCATGGGCCACTGTGCCTGATCTCTAGTCTATTTTTTTTTTTTTTTTTTTGAGACAGAGTCTCGCTCTGTCGCCCAGGCTGGAGTGCAATGGTGCGATCTCAGCTCACTGCAAGCTCCACCTCCCGGGTTTACACCATTCTTCTGCCTCAGCCTCCTGAGTAGCTGTGACTACAGGCGCCCGCCACCTCGCCCAGCTAGTTTTTTTGTATTTTTCAGTAGAGACGGGGTTTCACCGTGTTAACCAGGATGGTCTCGATCTCCTGACCTCATGATCCGCCCGTCTCGGCCTCCCAAAGTATAGTCTATTTTTTTTTTTTTTTTTTTTTTTGAGACGGAGTCTCGCTCTGTCGCCCGGCCTGGAGTGCAGTGGCCGGATCTCAGCTCACTGCAAGCTCCGCCTCCCAGGTTTACCGCCATTCTCCTGCCTCAACCTCCCGAGTAGCTGGGACTACAGGCGCCCGCCACCTCGCCCGGCTATTTTTTTCTATTTTTTAGTAGAGACGGGGTTTCACAGTGTTAGCCAGGATGGTCTCGATCTCCTGACCTCGTGATCCGCCCGTCTCGGCCTCCCAAAGTGCTGGGATTACAGGCTTGAGCCACCGCGCCCGGCCAGTATAGTCTATTTTTAAGATACTTTTTGGAACAGGGAATAGTTATAGATACCAAACACACAATCTTAATTTTCCCCATACTTTTTATTTTAAGAAAGATAAATAGGCTGGACTTGGTGGCTCACACCTGTAATTCCGGAACTTTGGGAGGCTGAGGTGGGAGGACTGCTTGAGCCCAGGAGCTTGAGACCAACCTGGACAATATGGTGAGACCCTATTTCAGCTCACTGCAAGCTCCACCTCCCGGGTTTATGCCATTCTCCTGCCTCAGCCTCCCAAGTAGCTGGGACTACAGGCGCCCGCCACCTCGCCTGGCTAGTTTTTTGTATTTTTTAGTAGAGACGGGGTTTCACTGTGTTAGCCAGGATGGCCTCGATCTCCTGACCTCGTGATCCGCCCGTCTTGGCCTCCCAAAGTGCTGGGATTACAGGCTTGAGCCACCGTGCCCGGCTGAAACCCTATTTCTACAAAATTTTTAAAAATTTAGCTGGGGCTGGGTGCAGTGGCTCACGCCTGTAATCCCAACACTTTGGGAGACTGAGGCAGGTTGATCACTTGAGGTCCGGGGTTCGAGACCAGCCTGGTCAACATGGCAAAACCCTGTCTCCACTAAAAAGAAAATTAGCTGGGCATGGTATTGGGCACCTGTAATCCCAGTTACTCGTGAGGCTGAGGCAGGAGAATCACTTAAACCTGGGAGGCGGAGGTTACAGTGAGCTGAGATTGCGCCACTGCACTCCAGCCTGGGCGACAGAACCAGACTCCGTCTCAAAAAAAAAAAAAAGAAAAAGCAATTAGTTGGATGTGGTGGTATACACCTGTGGTCCCAGCTACTCAGGACGCTGAGGTAAGAGGATTGCTTGAGCCCAGGAGATCAAGGCAACGCTGCAGTGAGCTGTGTTTGCGCCACTGCACTCCAGCCTCAGTGACAGAGCAAGACCCTGTCTCAAGAAAAAAAAGTTGGGTGTGGTCGCTCACGCTTGTAATCCCAGCACTTTGGGAGGCTGAGGCAGGCAGGCAGACGACCTGAGGTCAGGAGTTCGAGACCAGTCTGGCCAACATGGTGAAACCCTATCTCTACTAAAATAGAAAAATTAGCTGGGTGTGGTGGCAGGTGCCTGCAATGCCAGCTACTTGGGAGGCTGAGGCAGGAGAATCGCTTGAACCCAGGAAGCAGAGGTTGCAGTGAGCCAACATCATGCCACTGCACTTCAGCCTGGGTGATAAGAGTGAAACTCTGTCTAAAAAACAAAACAAAACAAAACAAAAAAACACTGGGCAAGGTGGCTCACATCTATAATCCCTGCACTTTGGGAGGCCAAGGTGGGTGGATCACCTAATGTTAGGATTTCAAGACCAGCCTGGCCAACATGGTGAAACCCCATCTCTACTAAAATACAAAAATTAGCTGGATGTGGTGGCAGGGTGCGTGTAATCCTAGCTACTCAGGAGGCTGAAGCAGGAGAATCACTTGAACTCAGGAGTCAGAGAGGCTGCAGTGAGCCTAGATTGCGCCACTGCACTCCAGCCTGGGCAACAGAGTGAGACTCCGTTTCAAAACAACAAAATTAAAATAAAAATTAAAAAAAAAGAAAAGAAAAGAAAGCTGGGGACAGTGGCTCACACCCGTAATCCCAGCACTTTGCGAGACGGAGGTGGGCAGATCATGAGGTCAGGAGTTTGAGACCAGCCTGACCAACATGGTGAAACCCCGTCTTTACTTAAAAATACAAAAATTAGCCGGGCATGGTGGCATGCACCTGTAATCCCAGCTACTAAGGAGGCTAAGGCAGAAGACTCGCTTGAACTCAGGAGGAGGAGGAGGAGGTTGCAGTGAGCCGAGATTGTGCCACTGCACTCCAGCCTGGTCAACAGAGTGAGACTCTGTCTCAAAAAAAAAAAGAAAAAGAAATACAAAGGAAGGGAAAGAGATATACGCTTACACTAAAATACTGAAAACTATTAGGAGCCCATAATTGATACATCTAGTTATGGATATGCCATAATTTCTACTTTTGGATGGTTAGACTGTTTCTGCTACCATATATCCTTGCAATGAACATGTTATATACAAATCCCTAAGAATTTTTTCCAATGGAGATTAACAGAGAAGCATTATGAATTTGACAACTATAAAACTACTTCCAGCCAGGTGTGGTGGCTCATACTTGTAATCCCAACACTTTGGGAGGCCAAGGCAGGAGGATCACTTGAGTCCAGGTGTTCAAGATCAGCCTGGGCAACATAGTGAGAGCCTGTCTCCACAAAAAGTAAAAACAATTAGCAGTGAGTAGTGCACACACCTATGGTCCCAGCTACCCTCAAAGCTGAATTGGGAAGATCGCTTGAGCGGGAAGGTAGAGTCTGCAGTGAGCTGTAGCCCCAACCTCACTGCAACCTCCACCACCTCAGGTCAAGGGATCCTCCCACCTCAGCCTCCCAACTAGCTGGGACCACATGTGCATGCACCACTACGCCCAGCTATGTTTTTTAGTATTTTTTGTAGAGATGGGGTTTCACCATGTTGCTCAGGCTGGTCTCAAACTCCTGACCTTAAGCAATCTGCCCACGTTGGCCCCACAAAGTGCTGGCGTGAGCCACCTCACCCAGCCTGATTTTCTATTTTAAGGCAAAAAAATCTGTAAGCCAAGTCAAGAATCTGTAAGCCAAGAAACAAAAATGACTGATTGTATAAGATTACAGACAGTATTTTATTCTCTATCCTCACCTGTCTTAGCTGTTTGAGGTCTGACTTGTTTCCCACAAGAACCACAGGTGTATCATCAGTACGTCGAACTCGATAAATAAGCTGTTTAAACTCACGAACTTCATGGAAACTTCGACGATCCGTGATAGAGTAACAGATGATAAATCCTTCTCCTGCCCTCATATACTGGTCCCGCATGGCTGTAAACTCTGCCTAGAGGGAAACAAGGATCATTATGTATTGACGCATTCTAGCGCTACTACACACACAATTAGCTATTTCTTTCAGATTAAAGAAAATGCATGTCCATTACCTGCTATCCTGAGTCAGAGTGCATGAAAAATTAAGAGAGATAAACTAGTGATCTTCTCTGCATAGGCCTTCCCCTCCCCTTTACTAGAGTAAAAAAGCCTTTACTCATAACATTCTCGGATTTAATACCTGTCCAGCTGTATCCAAAATGTCCAGATTGGCAGGCTCATCATCAATACGGATCCTGATCTTATAAGCATCCTCTACAGGAGGGAAGAAAGGTGTACTATAAAGTCATAAATGCAGGAAGAAATACCTATTTAAAACTCATCTTACAGAGTAGTACATTGCATCCAAATTCGTTAAATGCCCACATTTGCTCAGGAAGCATGCTAAATCCACTGAGATACATAAACTGAGTCTTCAACTGAAGTTTTTTCTTTTCCACATAGGTGATGATGTAGTTTATTCATAGCTGAAGATTTCGCCTACAATTCTAAGCTAAAAAAGGATTCTGAGATGTCTTTCTCAGGCCAGCTGGACACAGTGGTGACTGCCTATAATCCCAGGTACTTGGGAGGCTGAGACAGGAGTATTTCTTGAGCCCAGGAGTTCAAGACCAGCCTGGGCAACACAGCAAGAGCTCATTTTTTTTTTTTTTTTTCTTGAGACAGGGTCTCACTGTCACCCAGGCTGGAGTGCAGTGTTGCGATCTCAGTTCACTGCAGCCTTGACTTCTTCTCAGGCTCCAGTGATTCTCCCACCTCGGCCTCCCAAGTAGCTGGAACTACAGGCGTGTGACCACCACGTTTGGCTAATTTTTTTTTTTTTTTTTGAGACAGAGTCTCGCTCTGTCTCCCAGGCTGGAGTGCAGTGGCCAGATCTCAGTTCACTGCAAGCTCCACCTCCTGGGTTCACGCCATTCTCCTGCCTCAGCCTCCTGAGTAGCTGGGACTACAGGCGCCCACCACCACGCCCGGCTAGTTTTTTGTATTTTTTAGTAGAGACGGGGTTTCACCGTTTAGCCAGGATGGTCTCCATCTCCTGACCTCGTGATCTGCCCGCCTCGGCCTCCCAAAGTGCTGGGATTACAGGCGTGAGCCACTGCGCCCGGCCCATAATTTCTCTTTTCTGAAAGCAAATTTCTTTATGCATATTACTAAAGTAACCTTGGAAAATATAGAAAACTAAAAAGAGAAAAAAACACTCAATATTTCATTCACTTAACAACTGCTGCTTACATCTCAATGTATTTCCTTTTAACATTTTTTCTTGAATTCCTGCTTCAGACTCGTCCTCAAGAAGAGCTCATTAAATCAATGCTTCTCAATTATTCATTAGGATTAGTGAGTTGTGAAATCTACTTAATGGGTCAGGACCGGTATTAAAATAAACAAGCAGAAACCTAAATAAAAACAGAAAATACCAGGCCGGGCGCAGTCGTTCACACCTGTAATCGCAGCACTTTGGGAGGCTGAGGCGGGTGGATCACCTGAGGTCAGGAGTTCAAGACCAGCCTGGCCAATGTGGTGAAACCCCATCTCTACTAAAAATAGAAAAATTATCTGGATTTGGTCACGGGCACCTGTAATCCCAGCTACTTGGGAGGCTAAGGCAGGAGAATCGCTTGAACTGGGAGGCGGAGGTTGCAGTGAGCCAAGCTTGCGCCACTGGACTCCAGCCAGGGCAACAGAAGCGAAACTCTCCATCTCAAAAAGAAAAAAAGAAAGAAAATATCAGAGTGGGTGAGGTACAGTGGTTCTCACACCTGGAATCTCAGTGCTTTGGGAGATCGAGGTGGGAGGAACACTTGAGCTCAGGAGTCTGAGACGAGCCTGGGCAATAGAGCGAGACTTCATCTCTACTAAAAAACCAAAAATATTAGCTGGGTGTAGTGGCATATGCCTGTAGTCCCAGGTATTTGGTAGGGTGAGGTGGGAGGATCACTTGAACCCAGGAGGTCTAGGCTGCAGTGAGCCAAGATCACAACACTGCACTCCAGCCTGGGAAACAGAGTAAGACCTTGTCTCAAGAAAATATCAGAGTGCACCAGATGTAATGAGGTAAAGTTTCATAATATTTTAGTTACACATACACATGTGCTTGTGTATATAATTTACATATACATATGCACACATTCATATACCTTTTTTTGAGGCAAAGTCTCACTCTGTCGCTTAGGCTGGAGTACAGTGGTGCAATCTTGGCTCATTGCAACCTCTGCCTCCTGGATTCAAAGAATTCTCCCACTTCAGCTTCCTGAGTAGCTGGGATTACAGCAGCATTAACACGCCCAGCTAATTTTTGTATTTTAGTAGAAACGGGGTTTTACCATGTTGGCCACGTTGGTCTTGAACTCCTGACCTCAGGTGCCTTGGCCTCCCAAAGTGCTTCAATTACAGGATTACAGGCTCAGGATTACAGGTTCAGGATTACAGGCATGAGCCTCTGTGCTCAGCCTCGTATGCTTTTATATCTCTACCAGTTACAATGCAAAGTCCTTCTGAGTTTACAATCAGAGTTTGAAACCAAATGCACTAAATTATAAACTCAAGAACACAAACCTCATCTTTTTGATCACCACTGTACTCTGAGGGAAAGCAGTGCTTGGCACATAACGGAAACTCAGGAGACGTAAGTATTTGCTGTTGAATTAGATAATATTGCCAGGAGAATAGTTAACTGGGGAAAATTAAAACAGATAACTCGGTCGGGTGCGGTGGCTCAAGCCTGTAATCCCAGCACTTTGGGAGGCCGAGACGGGCGGATCACGAGGTCAGGAGTTCGAGACCATCCTGGTGAACACGGTGAAACCCCGTCTCTACTAAAAAATACAAAAAGTAGCCAGGCGAGGTGGCGGGCGCCTGTAGTCCCAGCTACTCGGGAGGCTGAGGCAGGAGAATGGCGTAAACCCAGGAGGCGGAGCTTGCAGTGAGCTGAGATCCGGCCACTGCACTCCAGCCTGGGTGACAGAGCGAGACTCCGTCTCAAAAAAAAAAAAAAAAAAAAAAAACCGATAACTCTTACAGGAGACGAGTATTTGAGTTTTACTTTTTTTTTTTTTTTGAGGCGGAGTCTCGCTCTGTCGCCCGGACTGGAGTGCAGTGGCCGGATCTCAGCTCACTGCAAGCTCCGCCTCCCGGGTTTACGCCATTCTCCTGCCTCAGCCTCCCGTAGCTGGGACTACAGCCGCCTGCCACCTCGCCCGGCTAGTTTTTTTTTGTATTTTTAGTAGAGACGGGGTTTCACTGTGTTAGCCAGGATGGTCTCGATCTCCTGACCTCGTGATCCGCCCGTCTCGGCCTCCCAAAGTGCTGGGATTACAGGCTTGAGCCACCGCGCCCGGCCAAGTTTTACTTTAAAGAAAGAAAAGATGCGGCCAGGCGCGGTGGCTCATGCCTGTAATCCCAGCACTTTGGGAGGCCAAGGCGGGCGGATCACGACGTCAGGAGATCGAGACCATCCTGGCTAACACGGTGAAATCCCGTCTCTACTAAAACTATAAAAAATTAGCTGGGTGTGGTGGTGGGCACCTGTAGTTCCAGCTACTTGGGAGGCTGAGGCAGGAGAATGGCATGAACCCGGGAGGCGGAGTTTGCAGGGAGCCAAGATCACACCACTGCACTCCAGCCTGGGCGACAGAGTGAGACTCTGTGTCCAAAAAAAAAAAAAAAAGAAAGCAAAAGATGCTTCTGGAATTCTCAAGTAAATTATCATAAGCCCTAAATTCATTTTATTCCTAGTACTCCCACCATCTCTGAACAATGTTCTTTTTTTTTTTGAGACAAAGTCTCGCTCTTGTCCCCCAGGCTGGAATGCGATGGCACTATCTTGGCTCACTGCAACTTCCGCCTCCCGGGTTCAAGTGATTATCCTGCCTCAGCCTCCTGCGTAGCTGGGATTACAGGCACCCGCCACCACGCCTGGCTAGTTTTGGTATTTTTAGTAGAGATGGGGTTTCACCATGTTGGCCAGGCTGGTCTCGAACTCCTGACCTCAGGTGATCCACCCGCCTTGACCTCCCAAAGTGCTGGGATTATACGCGTGAGCCACTGCATCCAGCCTGAATCTCTGAACAATGTTCTAAATTTGATATACTACATGAAAAAGTCAAGATTTTTTTCCATTTTTCCCATCCCTGGAATCATCTGCCGTATGAAATAACCATACAAAAGCTAGGCCACCACAAAACATTATTAGCTTTGTGGGAAACAGAGCAGCAGACGCCTGACCCAATGGAAATCCTTCCTAGAGAACTAGAATCATGGCAAAGAGTGTCACATACTGAAAATAACATGGCCAGGCGTAGTGGCTCACGCCTGTAATCCCAGCACTTTGGGAGGCCGAGGCGGGCGGATCACGAGGTCAGGAGAACGAGACCATCCTGGCTAACTCGGTGAAACCCCATCTTTACTGAAAATACAAAAAAAATTAGCCAGGGGTGGTGGCGGGCGCCTGTAGTCCCAGATACTCGGGAAGCTGAGGCAGGAGAATGATGTGAACCCAGGAGGCGGAGCTTGTAGTGAGCCGAGATCGTGGCACTGCACTCCAGCCTGGGCAACAGGGCGAGACACTGTCTCCGGAAAAAGAAAATAACAGCAGCACAGCTGACTTCCTGTGTCCTCTCCCATTCCCACATCCATTTTTCTTTCATATTAGGATATAAACCCTTAGAATCAAACCTGCTTCCTTATGGTTTAGGAATGACAGTAATATTCTTTTTTTTTTTTTTTTTTGACAGTAATATTCTTAGTCTTTGTAGAGACTAGCAATTAAAAAAAAAGTCAAAGCAAACAAAATGACTTTTTTTACTCTACTAGCATTCTACAACAAGAGTTAAGGACTATAAAAGACATTGGAAGGCTGGGCGCTGTGGCTCATGCCTGTAACCCCAACACTTTGCGAGGCCAAGCCGGGTGGATTACTAGAGGTCAGGAATTCGAGACCAGCCTGGCCAACATAGTGAAATCCCATCTCTACTAAAAATACAAAAATTAGTGGAGTGTGGTAGCAGGCACCTATAATCCCAGCTACGCAGGAGGCTGAGGCAGGAGAATTGCTTGAACCCAGGAGGCGGAGGTTGCAGTGACCAGAGATCGCACCACTGCACTCCAGTCTGGGAGAAAGTGCGAGACTCTGTCTCAAAAAAAAAAAGAAAAGAAAAGAAAAAAAAGACATAGGAGAAGACATTACTATGTAATGAACTCAAGGTATAAGGAAGTAAATGAAGAGCTCCAAGTGCAAGATGTCCAGGCTTGGCATGTCTGGGTTGTAAGAGTTCAGCAGCCTGGCTCTACTTGTTTTTCTGCTTCCTTTTGTGGAAGTTCAAACCAGCTGACTCACAGTTAAAGAGTGAGTCTCAAGTCATTCCCTTAGAGAAGTGACAGCAAGAAAAGGCTTCGTTAAGTGGCCTGTATGCAACCATAAAAAAATACAAGAGAGTAGTCCCATTAATGTTCAGTAAGAGACAAAAGACTAAAGATGGCTTATGACATAAGGTCTGAAAAAAAAGAAATATTCAGTTGCTTACCAATTGCTGATACCCTTGTCTATAAATAAATCTGAATGAGACTCCAGGGGCTCAAAATATAAACAGTTAGAAACCATTGATATTCATTAAGATATTTTTATGGGGTATATTTGGAAACATAAGTAATGATCTGGCTTACCAATGGTGGGATCATGATCTTCTGGGAATCGGTGGCTGATGAACTGCATGGTCATGGCTTCAAAAGAAGAAATAAAAGTCAAATCCTCACAAAGGTGACCCACAGAGAGAATTTTAAGTATTAACATTGCAAGATAGCAAGTATCCCATCTGGTCACTTAAGTACTTTTCGTCCATGCTTTCTGTCAAATGGAAAATGTTACCTACCACTCTTCCCTACACCACCAGCACCCAGCATCACTAGTTTGTACTCCCGTGAGAGCCCAGCGGGGCTGCTACAGCAGCTACCAACTGGGCGAGTTCCAGAATCCATTGTCCTCTTGGGGCCTTCCTGGGCTGCCCCGAGGAAAAGCCACCTAGAAAAGGAGGAGGAAATGCTTAATCCAGGATGGAGACACCACGGCGACAGCCCTCAAGCCAGTGCCTTACCTTTCCATACATACTCTGGCCTGTCCGTCTTGCTCACCACTGCACCCCTTCTGGTGGCCCTAAGAAACCCCCCACATCTTCACCCTCCCTCCGAGACAGTTCAGTCACATGACAGACACATCACAGGTTTTACTTTTTCCAAAGAGAAAAATTAAAAGATACAAATAAATTTACGTCCCGGCACAGTAGGGGCAAGGAGAAAGTTTCGGGACTTAAGGGATGCGACCCCTTAGGCCGCAGGGGTCCCCTCACGCCTGCGGTACCCGGAGGTTCCGCCCCCTCCCCATTCTCTTCCGAGACCCCTCCCCGCCCCCAGCTGCTCCTCCGCCGCCAGACTCCCCACCCATCTTCCTCACAAGCCGACGCCCTGCTGCTCCTACCGGTCAGTGGGGACTGGTACACCACGGCCGGACGGGTCACCCACTTGTCTTCCTTCACCCGCAGAGGCTCCGTCACTGACCTGTGACCCCTCCCGCAGCCGGGTAAGATGGCGCCACCGGCTCCCGAGTCGCGGAAGGAGGGGCGGGGCCACTCTGTGACGCCCACAGCCTGCCCCGCCCTCTTTCCCCCCTAGGTCCCTAAACCCAGTTCCGGGACTCACCGCTGAACGTCCTCTGGTCACCTACCCAACGTAGGGTGTATGCCCTCACAGACAAGGGTATTTAATTAGGAGTAGAAAGTAAATTACTTACACAAAAGGGGAGTACGTGGTAAGAGACACGCAGGGACACTTAAAAACATTAACAACTTACCCAGGGTTGTTTGCTGCTTGTGGAAAAAAAACCACAAAAACTCGAAACTAATTTGACCCAATGCAATGAGAGGAAGTGAGGACAGGGGCACCCCCCAAATCCTCCTAAAACACAGGATTTCAATAAAGTCTACCGGGGATGACTGCTTCACAGCAGAAAAATGACTTTCCTAAAGGAGTGGTCACAATGACTTTGGCTATTGAAACCCAGATTCATTCTCAAAAACCAGATGTTCACAAAACTCCCTAATCAGAGTTCTGTGTATGTTTTTTAAACACGTATAAGACACACAAAAACTTGTTTTAAATACATGTACCACACTCTGACAGGAAAGAGAGCTTGTTAAGCAGCCTTGAGTTAAATACAAAACTGAAGCCACTATAACCATATTCCCCTCTAGGTAGCACAGGTGCTAGAAAAAACTGACACTGGAAAATTGTTCGGATGCAGCTCTGCCCACCACTGTTCCTTTTAAATGTCTTTCTGGGCCAGGCGCGGTGGCTCACGCCTGTAATCCCAGCACTTTGGGAGGCCAAGGCGGGCAAGTCATGAGGTCAAGAAATCGAGACAATCCTGGCCAACATGTAAAACCGTCTCTACTAAAAATTCAAAAGAATTAGCTGGGTTTGGTGGCGTGTGCCTGTAAGTCCCAGCTACTCGGGAGGCTAAGGCAGAAGAATCACTTGAATCCGGGAGGTGGAGGTTACAGAGCTGCCTGAGACGGTGCCACTGCACTCCAGCCTGGCAACAAAGCAAAACTCCGTCTCAAAAAAAAAAGTCTTTCTGGTCAGGCATGGTGGCTCACGCCTGTAATCCCAGCACTTTGGGAGGCTGAAGTGAGCAGATCACTTGAGTATCAGGAGTTCAAGACCAGTCTGGCCAAAATGGTGAAACCCTGTCTCTACTAAAAATACAAAAATTAGTTGGGCATGGTGGTAGGTGCCTGTAATCATCCCAGTTACTCAGGAGGCTGAGGCTGGGAGAATCACTTAAACCCAGGACCCAGAAGGTGGAGGATGCACTGAGCCAAGATTGCACCATTGCACTCCAGCCTGGGCAACAGAGCGAGATTCCATCTCAAAAAAAAATAAAATAAAATGTCTTTCCAAGAGTAACATATTTCCTTTAAAATCTGCTTCAGTCGTGAAGTCCTTTTAATACTCTAATAAAGGAGGGCTAAAATATGAAAATGGAAAATATCCAGCATAATAATCCTTAATTTTTTTTTTTTTTTGAGACGGAGTCTCGCTCTGTCACCCAGGCTGGTTGGAGTGCAGTGGCCGGCTCTCAGCTCACTGCAAGCTCCGCCTCCCGGGTTTACGCCATTCTCCTGCCTCAGCCTCCCGAGTAGCTGCGACTACAGGCGCCCGCCACCTCGCCCGGCTAGTTTTTTTTTTGTAATTTTTAGTAGAGACGGGGTTTCACCATGTTAGCCAGTATGGTCTCGATCTCCTGACCTCGTGATCCGCCCGTCTCGGCCTCCCAAAGTGCTGGGATTACAGGCTTGAGCCACCGCGCCCGGCCATCCTTAACATTTTCATTTGAACTTTAAGGGTACATTTTGCAGTTACATAACTCTTGGAACTATATGCAAACCTTGGGGTCTGTATATGTATTTTTCTGGTAATGTTATAGTTGCATTATGCTATGAGTAAAAAAGTTTATGAATTTTAGTGTATGGATGGGTTGTGGAAGAAAACAGAAACCACAAGCAGAATATTTATACATTTATTTATAATGAAATTATGGTCTACATATTTACAACATATAGGAAACCAGAGGGTAAGTTTATACAAAGCCAGCCTGCAAAGTATTCAAATGTGCAAAAATGACAGTTCAATATCTCAAACTATTCCTGGTTCAGCAGACTAGCTCCTTCACTTTCACACATCAATATTTGATACAAAAAAAGTTCTTTTGGCAAAACCTGTAATGCCAAGAAAAAGGACAAGTTGCAATTTCAGTCATTAAGTCCAAAATCCTATAGCCAGCAGTCAGATCTCTCTATTTTAGCTGCAACCAGTTCTGAGAGAGACAGACCGCTGTGTTTCATTTCTGTGATGAGTTCTGACCAGTTTTAGTCAGGAAGTTTTCTCTGACCCAGCTGAAGACAGGATCTTAGAAGGGCAATAAAAACAGTAATGGCTATGAGACCAATGTGCCTGAAGGTGCCAGCTCTGGATCACCCCAATTAAAAAACAATGAAAAAATAACTTCATTTTCCTATCCAGGATCCAGCTACATCCAACAGTTTTAAATGAGACAGCATTTTCCAAAACAGAAAGAATCCAAAATGAAACAGGGATGCAGATCTGTCAGAATTAAATATTGAAAAGGACGGTCTTAAAATAATTTCCCCACTAATAAATAGTAAGGCTCTGTTTGTAACCAGTTATGTATCAAAATTGACCAAACAGTAGTAAAATACAAATAAAACTTTCTTTATGTCAGAATTGGGTCTATTCATTTGGAAAAGGCTGGACCAGGTCAAATGTGTATGGGAATGACCCTGTTAGGATGCTTTGTTGGACAAGCACATTTCACGAACTGTTAAAAAGCTTCTGAGATAAGTTTGTGATTCTAATTAAATTTTAACAGATTCTATGCCACTGCAGAAATAAGGATTTTTGTTTTTGTTGTTGTTGTTGTTGTTGTTAAGGAACCCCTTTAAGAAAGGGCGGCACTGAATCTCAAACTTCTGCAAAGTCCAAGTTGGTTCCCAGCACAGGCCCCAGAGTCTTGTTAAATCAAATGCATGCATTATTGCTAAGAAGAGTCACTGAGGGTCAAAACTCTGTTCCACTGTTTCCTAGGGAGCCATCCAGAATGGCATCTGTTGTTTAGCTCGTGGTTGTGATGAAGGATACTGGTATCCCAAACTCCAGCCCTGTGGAAAACTACTTGCATTTTTATGACCTCCATGTTCCTCCTCTTCGTCAGATGAATCTGCGGCATAAGCCACCAAGCCAAATCCCTTCTCTGTAGTTTTCATCTTCTTGGCTGGATAATCTAAAATAGAGAAAAACAACCCCAACCCCATCCCCACCAAGGGAAAAAAAAAAAATACCATAAATTCGTTAATTAAAAAAAAAAGATGTTAATTTTAAGTGGTTAGTTGGACACCATTTTGAGGTCACAGGGTCAATGGTCACCCAAAAACGTTGAAGATCACACGAAAAACAGCACCAGCATCAGCAAATGTGAATCCACCAGAACCATGTAAGAAAACAGAGAAAGAAAAAAGAAACACAAAAAAAAGAAAAAAAAAGAAAAAAAGGAAAGTTAGCAAGTGAGTCTCGAGGGATGATATTTCACCTTTTAAAGAGTTAAAAGAAAAGAAGTTAAGAAAAGAAAAAAACGTCTTTTCTTCTGTTCATTTTTATGAGTACAAGCAAAGAACAAAATATCCCATGTACCTCTACAGGATTTGGGATGCTAAAAAGCAACATTTTCCTAACAGCCACAAACTGACCATTACTGACCAATAGAGCTATAAGGGGAGGTGTGTGGCTCAGCTCCCAATACAAAGCAAAATCAACCTTTATTAAGTCCGTATCAGATGACCTCCTGGTATTCACACAATATAGGCAACAGGATTTTTTTTTTTTTTGAGATGGAGTCTCGCTCTGTCGCCCAGGCTGGAGTGCAGTAGCCGGATCTCAGCTCACTGCAAGCTCCACCTCCCGGGTTCACGCCATTCTCCAGGCAACAGGATTTTTAAATGACCTACTACTCATTAATATTCAGTGATGCTATGTATAAAATAAGTCGACTCTTTTCTAGATACACATTGGTTGGAAATAAAAGGTTGTCTGTATATAATTTTTTCAAACTATTTTTTCTCTCTCTGTCTCAAAACAACACGTTGGTTGGAAATCAAAGGTTATCTGTATACAATTTTTTAAAAACTATTTTCTCTTTCTCTTCCTTTTTTTTGAGACAGAGTCTCACTCTATTGCCCAGGCTGGAATGCAGTGGTGTGATCTCGGCTCACTGCAACCTCCACCTCCCAAGTTCAAGCGATTCTCCTGCCTCAGCTTTCCAAGTCGCTGGGATTACAGGCATGCACTACCATGTCCAGCTTAATTTTTCTATTTTTAGTAGAGATGGGGTTTCACCTTGTTAGCCACGCTGGTCTCAAACTCCTGACCTCAGGTGATCCGCCCACCTTGGCCTCCCAAAGTGCTGGGATTACAGGCGTGAGCCACCGTGCCCGGCCCAAAAGTATTTTCACTGGCTAATAGATTACAGAGGTTGGATTAAACACCTGAATGAACATCAGGTTAGAAAACTAATAGCTTTATTTATGTATTTATTTATTTATGAGATGGAGTCTTGCTCTACTGCCCAGGCTGGAGGGCAGTGGTCTAATCTTGGCTTACTGCAACCTCCACCTCCCAGGCTGAAGCAATTCTCCTGCCTCAACCCCCTGAGTAGCTGGGATTACAGGTGCCCACCACCATGCCCACTAGTTTTTGTATTTTTAGTAGAGATGGGGTTTTACTATATTGGCCAAGCTGGTCTTAAACTCCTGACCTTAGGTGATTCACCCATCTTGGCCTCCCAAAGTGCTGGGATTACAGGCGTGAGCCACTGCGCCTGGCTGAGAAAACTAATAGCTCTAGACCAGTCTTAGTCATTCCCCTGTTCCCCCAGCTATACCACACTCACCATGGCTCCCTGTTAAGGTCCCAGACCCATTCCTTTCATCGGACTCTGTTTTTATTCCAGTCACTGGAAAGGCTGGTGGAGGCATCAACTGCCTATTGAAAGACAAAATGAAACTTTCTTTCAGACAACTTAAATTTTCTTAACTTATCCAGTGGATTAGAAGTGCAATTAAGTCTGCAGACAATCCTTCAAATTCATCTTAACTATTAATTTCAACTGCTTCCACCTTCCCACAGCCCCTTTATAAAAGTATAATGCCCATCTACACAGCAATTGCCATGACAAAAATCGAATGAACTGTTATGGAACGATATCAGCTCCTTTCTTATGAAGGTTAATATACTAATGTAAGAAAGGTAAATTCAAGCACTGTGTGGCAGGCTGAAATCCCACATTCATGTACTTCCATCCATGATATTCTAATAATTCTAAAGTAGCAAAAATAGCTGAATTATATAACATTTCTGTTACTGTCTATCCTTAGGAAAATGGCCAAGATGCGGACAATGGAAGTCAAGAAAGATGTCTGAACAAGTAATAAATTATTCAAAGTTGAGTATAACTGCTTCTAAGTCTGTAAAAGGCCTATCATTATCTTTTCCTTCATTGCATCAATTACAACAAACAGATGCATATTTGATTCAAAGATTTCATTTCAGTTTCAGAATACTTAAGCTCATAGCAATGATCACTACTCTGACTAATGGTGCAAACAAATGAAATCTGAATATATTTGCATAATTATTCCAACTTACCTGTCCCTCTCTCTCTCTTTGCCTGAGGAACTTGCTGGCTTCGATCCTGCACCTTCAATCTCATTCTGACTGGAGAAGCCTGTACCTAAATTAGTCATATGAATGGGTCCATGCTATGAGCAGAAAAATACAGTGGCATTAGCAAATCTACAACTGCTGTATTGACTTTAGCTCCTTAATGTAACTGTCAAGTGCCTCATCTTTCTGATAAGTTGTAGTAAGTTAAACTACTACAAAGCTCTTTGGGATTTGCTGTGTAACTGTAGTCAAAAGTAGGGATTTTTTTTTCTCTGTAGGACTTGGACAGGGGTGATAATTCATTATGCTATCTATAGCCTGTTTTTAACTGACTGCCCATAGCTCAACTAGTTTCTATAAACCTAGCTAGAAACCATAAAAAAAATTTTGGTTTAAAGAATGATTCAAGGATTCTGACAAAATGGAAAGGTACTTCTGATAAAATTGCACCAAAACTGCAAATTAAGAATCTTTTTAACTTTAGTGGCTAACTTTACAATTACATGTACAGAATCACTCCTTTTCTAGCAGTCTTGCGGGGTGGGGAGACTGGAGGGAAATATCACTCTCTTTTTTAGGTGGAGGGTAAAAGAGCACCATTGAAAGCCAAGGTTTTAAATACAAGCCACATATTGGTAGATCAATAGCTTTGAGTGAGATGTATAAGAAAGTAAGAACTCTCAGAGGCTTTCAAGAGTCTGTTGAATAGGATAAAAAACCTAACCAAAATAAATTCCAGAGAGCAGAAATCCTAGTGCTGGAGAATGACGTGAATTTATCTTTTTTAAAGGGAGAATATAGTAGGAGAATAAGATGAAGATAGGAAAACAGGGTATTTTATTTAACCTGGTATCCAAGCAGTCCAGATTCCCGTTCATCTGGTAGCTCCTCTGTGAATCGTCTCTTCTGTGCCTGGGGCTGACTTGGGAGTGGGGGCTGGGGCTGGGGCTGGGGCTGGGGGCCAGCAGGCAAGGCAGTTTTGACAGGAGCAGCAGGAATAAAAGGACCACCCATCGGACTCTGGGACCAAAACAAACCAAGGAAGAAAAAAAGTGTGAGAATGCCCAAGGAATAAGTAAACAATGATTACAATATACTTTAAGGATCAGTAAGTATCATATGAATTTTACATCTTCAGGTCCTTAGTTTCCTTCATGTATAATTTGGTAACAGTATCACCTAGCCTTCTCACCTTCATCCTAGGGAAACATGAAATTGACAACCTATATACAGTGCTTTGAACTTTTTTTTTTTTTTTTGAGACGGAGTCTGGCTCTGTCGCCCAGGTTGGAGTGCAGTGGCGCAATCTCAGCTCACTGCAACCTCCGCCTCCCGGGTTCACGCCATTCTCCTGCCTCAGCCTCCCGAGCAGCTGGGACTACAGGCGCCCGCCGCCATGCCCAGCTAGTTTTTTTTTTTCATTTTTAGTAGAGACGGGGTTTCACCGTGTTTGCCAGTACGGTCTCGATCTCCTGACCTCGTGATCCGCCCGTCTCGGCCTCCCCAAGTGCTGGGATTACAGGCTTAAGCCACTGTGCCCGGCCCAGTGCTTTGGACTTTTAAGAAAACTCTGTTGTGCATTTGGGCTACTAGAAGCAAACATGACCATTAACAAACAGAACTCCAACCACTGACAGTCAACGTGATTAGCTTTCTGTAATAAGCTTTCTGTAATTTATAAATGCTGCTAATGCTTGTGGAAGAAGCAATTTCTCTTCCACTCCCTTAGTTATTAGTAAGTTACTATGTCAAGATTAAGTCTAATGTTTGAAGATGTTGTTCCAAAAAGGAATAAGGGGTATCAAAAGACAATATATATATTACAGAAGAATAGGCAGGTCTGAAGAGAAAACTCTATACAGCCATGTGTTGCTTAGCAATGGTAATACGTGTTTTGTTTTGTCTTGAGACAGAGTCTCAGTCTTGCTCTGTCTCCCAGGCTGGCGTGCAATGGTGCGATCTCGGCTCACTACAACCTCTGCCTACCAGGTTCAAGCGCTTCTCTTGCCTCAGCCTGCGGAGGGACACTACAACCTCTGCCTACCAGGTTCAAGTGCTTCTCTTGCCTCAGCCTGCCGAGGGACTACACGCACGTGCCACCATGCACTACTAATTTTTTTTTGTACTTGTGATCCACCTGTCTCAGCTTCCCAAAGTACTGGGATTACAGATGTGAGCCACTACGCCGAGTGTGAGCCACTACGCCAGTGGGAATGTTTTGATAAATGCACTGCAAGGCGATTTTGTCATTGAACAAACGTGTACTTATACAAACTTAAGATTAAAATAGCCTACTACACACATAGGCTATATGATATGGCCTACTGTTTCTAGGCTACAATCCTGTATAGCATGTTACTGTACTGAATGCTGTAACACAATGGTAAGTATTTGTGTATCTAAATGTAGAAAAGGTACAGTAAAAATATGCTACTACAATTTTACAGAACAAGCATCATATATGCAGTCTATCACTGACTAAAACGTTGTAAGGTGGCTGACTGTATTAATAACACAGCTAACATTTATTGGCAGATTGGATCATCTTTTTTTTTTTTTTTGAGACGGAGTCTTGCTCTGTCGCTCGGGCTGGAGTGCAGTGGCCGGATCTCAGCTCACTGCAAGCTCCGCCTCCCAGGTTTACGCCATTCTCCTGCCTCAGCCTCCGGAGTAGCTGGGACTACAGGCGCCCGCCACCTCGCCCGGCTAGTTTTTTTGTATTTTTAGTAGAGACAGGGTTTCACCGTGTTAGCCAGGATGGTCTCGATCTCCTGACCTCGTGATCCGCCCGTCTCGGCCTCCCAAAGTGCTGGGATTACAGGCTTGAGCCACCGTGCCCGGCCTGGATCATCTTACTTAATACTCACAAACCTCTTAGATTTTTATCACTGTGCCCATTTTACATCTAAGGAAAACCAAACGCTAGACAGGTCAAGTTACATCCCATAATCACACAGCTCAAAAATGGGAAAGCATGATGAACGCTGTCAATCTAATTCTAACTCACAGCTTTTTTTTTTGAGTTTTGCTTGTCACCCAGGCTGCAGTGCAGTGATGCGATCTCGGCTCACTGCAACCTCTGCCTCCTGGGTTTAAGCATTCTCCTGCCTCGGCCTCCCGAGTAGCTAGGATTATAGGTGCCCAACACCACACCCAACTAATTTTTATATTTTTAGTAGAGACAGGGTTTCACCATGTTGACCAGGCTGGTCTTGAACTCCTGACCTCAAGTGATCCACCCGCCTTGACCTCCCAAAGTGCTGGGATTACAGGTACATGAGCCAACACAGCCACCTTAACTCCCTGCTTTTAACCACTCTGCTGTATTGCTTCCCAATTACAAAGGACTGACACTCAAAAGTGGGGACCTACAGAGCTGTCTAAATATAAAAATTAAAATAATTTCGGCCGGGCACGGTGGCTCATGCCTGTAATACTAGCACCGTAATCCTAGCATTTTGGAAGGCCGAGGCCGCGGATCACCTGAGGTCAGGAGTTCATGACCGGCCTGGCCAAAATGGCAAAACCCCATCTCTACTAAAAATACAAAAATTAGCTGGGCGTGGTGGCATGTGCCCATAATCCTAGCTACTCGGGAGGCTGAGGCAGGATAATCACTTGAACCTAGGAGGCGGAGGTTGCAGTGAGCCAAGATCACACCACTATACTCCAGCCTTAGCGTCAGAGTGAGATTCTTCTCAAAATAAAGTAAGTAAGGCCAGGCACGGTGGCTCACGCCTGTAATCCCAGCACTTTGGGAGTCCAAGGTGGGCGGATCATGAGGTCAGGAGATCGAGACCATCCTGGCTAACAAGGTGAAACCCCGTCTCCACTAAAAATACAAAACAATCAGCCAGGCGTGGTGGAGGGCGCTTGTAGTCCCGGTTACTTTGGAGGTTAAGGCAGGAGAATGGCATGAACCTGGGAGGCAGAGCTTGCAGTGAGCCGAGATGGTACCACTGCACTCTAGCCTGGGCGACAGAGCGAGACTCCGTCTCAAAAAACAATAATAAAAAAAATAAATAAAAATAAAATAAATAAATTTTACCAGGGACTACAAATAAAATTTAGTTCATAGTTTTTCTGTTATACACTGTGCAACCCCCTTCAGTGCTCACAGCCCACAGGTTAAGGGGGCTGGGCAATGGTTTGAGGCTGCCATTTACTCTGGCATGGGTACACTATGAGAGGCCCACAGCGAAGGACCCACCATAAATCCATTACCATGCTCTCATGAAGTCTCTCCCCTGCCTCTAAGACCAGTATATAAACCATCCAGATTATCATCCAGACATCTACTCTTTTCCTACAATTCTACTTTCACGATTTAAGAAATTGTGGCCAGGTGCGGTGGCTCACATCCCTAATTCCAGGACTTGGGGAGGCCAAGGCGGTCGGATAATGAGGTCAAGAGATCGAGACCATCCTGGCTAACACAGTGAAACCCCATCTCTACCAAAAATACAAAAAAATTAGCCAGGTGTGGTGGTGGGCGCCTATAGTCCCAGCTACTTGGGAGGCTGAGACAGGAGAATGGCGTGAACCTGGGAGGCGGAGCTTGCAGTGAGCCGAGAGGTGCCACTGCACTCCAGCCTGGGTGACAGAGCGACACTCCATCTCAAAAAAAAAAAAAAAATGTAAGTATACATTTCTTAAGTTATAAAAGAAACATACCAGCATTTATAATCCTTACATTTGAAAAATTTATATATCTCTTACATAATGTTTTTTTTTTTTTGAGACACAGTGTCTCACTCTGTCACTGAGGCTGGAGTGCACTGGCACCATCTTGGTTCACTGCATCCGTGACCTCCTAGGCTCAAGGGATCCTCCCACCTCAGCCTCTTAAGTAGCTGAAATACAGGTATGTGCCACCATGTCCAGTTAATTTTTTTGTAGAGATGGGGTCTCACTATGTTGCCTAGGCTGGTCTCAAACTCCTGAGCTACAGCAGTCCTCCTGCCTTGGCCTCCCCAAATGCTGAGATTATGTTTCCTCCTAAGATGTGAAATTGTAACTCAGTTCCAATCACTGAGAGGTGTGGTGAAGGTAGCCCCATTCTCCTTGAGGACTTTGTTAACACTGCAAAGGCAAGGTTAGGCAAACAATGGCCAAGGGTATGGCAAACTATGATTGTGGCCTGCCACCTGTTTTATAAATAAAGTTCTATTGGAGTACAGCTATGCTTATGCATTGAGGTATTATCCACGGGCTGCTTCTGCACTACAACTACCAAGTGTGATAGTTGTGACAGAGAATGTATGGCCCTTAAAGCCTAAAATATTTGCTACCTGACCCTTTATAGCAAGTGTGCCCACCAGCCCCACTTTAAACAGTGATTTGGTGTGCAAGACTGTGAAAATATAAACTTTAGGATGACATACACACATACACGCTAATCCAAAATATTCAGGTAGGTTGGTGGTAGGAACACAGAAGACAGGAAAAAAACATTCCACATTACATGATTTATTTCTGGAATACCACTACTTCCCCTCTTTCCCCAGTTTTTCCTAAATTCAGTAGTATCTTGTTGCATATCCTGACATCCTACCTGTCCAGTGCTAGCTGGAGGCTGCACTTGTGTTATCGGGTATTGTGTTGGCACAGGTGGAACTCCAGTAGGTAATGCCGGCAAGACTCCAGGTGCTAATGAAACAGCTGGTGGCACTATGCTTGGTACTCCGTAGGGAGGTTGAACTGGCTGCTGAGGAGGGGGAACAACAGGGTAACCAGACTGATAGCCATTGGATGGATAATATGGTGGTTGAGGAGGGACACTACTTATAGCAGAGGGTTGTGTATAGCCTGAGGGGGAAGAAAAAAAGTGTTTAATCAGCTGCAGCAGAATGAGACAATTTAGCTGAATATTAAACTTAATATCTAGGGAAGAAAAATACTGAGGCATGAATGGCTTTCCAAATTACCCTAAATTAAAGGGAACATTAATAGTGCCCTGGCACAGTCTAGCCTCCAGTATCATAGTTACACATAACTATCACTAGCAAAATATTTTTTAAACACTTCAAGATGTACACACCTGGTAAGGGTACAGCAGTATTAATCTGATTCACAAATCTAGAATATTCAGCATGAACCTGAAAGAGAGGGGGAAACAAATTAACATGGGACAGCCCAAGCTGTGTATTTACAAGGGTCTGATTATATAATTCTAGGACCAAAGCCATTAGCAATTAAAATATATCTACTGATGTTCCAATCAAATTTAAACTGGTTTAACCTACTTTTTTTTTTTTTTTTTTGAGATATAGTCTCACTCTGTCACCCAGGCTGGAGAGCAGTGGTGCGATCTCGTATCACTGCAACCTTTTTTTTTGAGACCGTCTCACTCTGTCACCCAGGCTACAATGTAATGGCATGGTCTCAGCTCACTGCAACCTCCACCTCCAAGGTTTAAGCGATTCTCCTGCCTCAGCCTCCCAAGTAGCTGGGACTACAGGTGCGTGCCACCACACCCAGCTAGTTTTTGTATATTTAGTAGACATGGGGGTTTCACTATGTTGGCCAGGCTGGTCTCGAACTTCTGACCTCGTTATCCACCCGCCTTGGCCTCCCTAAGTGCTGGGATTACAGGCATGAGCCACCGCGTCCAGCCCACCTCAACATTTTAATAAGGCAGATCTATAAACTAGTAAGCCAATTTTGGGCATTAAGAGCATGAATAATCCTGAATCCCCTAAAGTATACTCAATTCTGGGGTACAAAATCATTTAGAAAGCCACAGAAATTAAGTAACTAGGAAACTTCCAAGTTGTTAGTATAACTGATGAGACCTCATTCATTCACATTTACTGGGTGACTTTTCCTCAAGGTTTACTCATGGTTTACTAAGGGGTTTAGTATTTTCCTCATACTTCCTTCCTATATATTATTAAGTCCATAACCTCAAGTACCAACAAAAAGATGGGAAATGGTCAAGAAAGTTATCTGGTACAAGGGTTGGTAAATCAGGTGATATGTAAAAAAAAAACAAAGGAAGTAAAAAAAAACAAAACAAAGTAAAAAAACAAACAAACAAGGCCAGGCGCAGTGGCTCATGCCTGTAATCCCAGCACTGTGGGAGGCCCAGGCGGGCAGATCACGAGGTCAGGAGATCAAGACCATCCTGGCTAAGAGAGTAAAACCCCGTCTCTCCTAAAAATACAAAAAACTTAAGCCGAGTATGGTGGTGGGCATCTGTAGTCCCAGCTACTCAGGAGGCTGAGGCAGGAGAATGACGTGAACCTGGGAGATGGAGGTTGCAGTGAGCTGAGATTGGCCTGGGCGACAGAGACTCTGTCTCAAAAAAAAAAAAAAAAAAAAAAAAAAAAACAACACTATAAGCTACCCATAAGGTACCAGAGAACACAAGGTTGAACATATTCAGTCCAAAACCTGATTTCCTTTAAGTGCTATAAAGACAGTCCTAAGGTTTAACTTTTGGTTGTTTACGGAAAAAAGAATGCATAATCAAATGAGCAATCATCCCCCAAACATGTCTAACTGGTTTTAAATTATTATAGCTCTACCCTTACTTCAGACTGGAGCTATGCTAATATAAGCCAAAACCAACACAATGGGCCGGGCACGGTGGTTCATGCCTGTAATCCCAGCACTTTGGGAGGCCGAAGTGGGCGGATCACAAGGTCAGGAGATTGAGACCATCCTGGCTAACATGGTGAAACTCCTTCTCTACTAAAAATACAAAAAATTAGCTGGGTGTGGTGGCAGGCGCCTGTAGTCCCAGCTACTCGTGAGGCTGAGGCAGGAGAATGGCGTGAACCTGGGAGGCAGAGCTTACAGTGAGCCGAGATGGCGCCATTGCACTCCAGCCTGGGTGACATAGCGAGACTCCGAGCGAGACTCCGTCTCAAAAAAAAAACAAAAAAAAAATAGCAAACCAACACAATGACCAGGTGCTAGGAGAGAGGAGAGGCATGGGATGATTTCTCTCTCAGACTCCAGAAGGAACCAATTCTGCCAGCACCTTGATTTCAGACTGCTTCCTGAACTGTGATAGAATAAATTTGTGTTATTTTAAGCCACCCAACTGCAGTAACTTGTTATAGCAGTACTAGGAAACTAAACAGGTGAAAGAAACAGTTAAGACATACTCCAAAACGGCAACTGCTTTTCTGAATGAGTATCAGACAAATACAACTCACTGTTTGCAAAAGATTCTCACAAAGCTTCTTGGCAGCAGCCAGGCCTTCTGGTTTGGGGTGACTGCAAAGAAATAACCAGGAATTCAAAGGAGAGAAAAATAAATAAAAGATGCAGAATTCTGCTTTCATTTTTTCATGCTATTTTACAAATCTACATTAATACATTTACTATAGCTCAAAATCTAGGCCTCTGAAAATCACAAAACAGAAACACAAAATAACGTAAGTCTTTTAAGATATAACTATTATCATTACCACAAATATTTTATTAGTCTTTCTCTGAGTAATGGTACTTCTTGATATAAAAATATTTTAAAGTTCATAAAATTACTATAAAGTGTTTTAATATTGATACAGGTTTAAATGAAAATTATTGGCCGGGCGCGGTGGCTCAAGCCTGTAATCCCAGCACTTTGGGAGGCCGAGACAGGCGGATCACGAGGTCAGGAGATCGAGACCATCCTGGCTAACACGGTGAAACCCCGTCTCTACTAAAAATACAAAAACTAGCCGGGCGAGGTGGCGGGCGCCTGTAGTCCCAGCTACTCGGGAGGCTGAGGCAGGAGAATGGCGTAAACCCAGGAGGCAGAGCTTGCAGTGAGCTGAGATCTGGCCACTGCACTCCAGTCCAGGCGACAGAGCGAGACTCCGCCTCAAAAAAAAAAAAACAAGAAAATTATTTCAGGCTTATCACAGCTCACTTTAAGATTCACTTTTTTTGGCCAGGTGTGGTGGCTCACGCCTGTAATCCCAATACTTTGGGAGGCCGAGATGGGCAGATTGCAAGGTCAGGAGATCGAGACCATCCTGACTAACACGGTGAAACCCTGTCTCTACCAAAAATACAAAAAATTAGCCAGGCGTGTTGGCGGGCGCCTGTAGTCCCAGCTACTCTTAGAGGGAGTCTCGCTCTGTGGCCCAGGCTGGAGTGCAGTGGCGCCATCTTGGCTCGCTGCAAGCTCTGCCTCCCGGGTTCATGCCATTCTCCTGCCTCTCAGCCTCCTGAGTTGCTGGCACTACAGGTGCCCGCCACCATGCCTGGCTATTTTTGTTCTACTTTTAGTAGAGACAGGATTTCACCGTGTTAACCAGGATGGTCTCGATCTCCTGACCTTGTGATCCGCCTGCCTAGGCCTCTGAAAGTGCTGGGATTACAGGCCAAGATTCACTTTTGTACAGACTTGTAAAAAACCAAAAGATTTGAATATAGGCCGGGCGCGGTGGCTCAAGCCTGTAATCCCACCACTTTGGGAGGCTGAGACAGGCGGATCACGAGGTCAGGAGATGGAGACCATCCTGGCTAACACAGAGTCTTGCTCTGTCGCCTAGGTTGGAGTGCAATGGCGCAGTCTCAGCTCACTGCAACCTCCACCTCTGGGTTTCAAGCAATTCTCCTACCTCAGTCTCCTGAGTTGCTGGGATTACAGGTGCCTGCCACCACACCTGGCTAATTTTTGTACTTTTAGTAGAGACAGGGTTTCACCGTGTTGGCCAGGGTGGTCTCGAACTCCTGACCCCAAGTGATCCACCTGCCTTGGTCTCCCAAAGTGATGGGATTACAGGTGTGAGCCACCGCACCTGGTTTAAGACAGGGTCTCACTCAGTCACCCAATCTGGAGTGCAGTGGTGCACACACAGCTACCTGCAGCCTTAACCTCCTGGGCTCAAGCCATCCTCCTGCCTCAGCCTCCTGAGCTGGGATTATAGGTGTGCACCACCACATCTGACTTTTTTTTTTTTTTGAGATGGAGTCTTGCTCTGTTGCCCAGGCTTGAGTGCAGTGGCACCATCTCGGCTCACTGCAAGCTCCATCTCCCGGGTTCACGCCATTCTCCTGCCTCAGTCTCCCGAGTAGCTGGGACTACAGGTGCCCGCCACTACGCCCGGCTAATTTTTTGTATTTTTAGTAGAGACGGGGTTTCACCTTGTTAGCCAGGATGGTTTCGATCTCCTGATCTCGTGATCTGCCCGCCTCAGCCTCCCAAAGTGCTGGGATTACAGGTGTGAGCCACCGCGCCCAGCCTAATTTCTTTAATTTTTTTGTAGAGATGGGGTTTCGCTATGTTGCCCAGGCTGGCCTCAAACTCCTGGGCTAAAGTGGTCCTACGCCTTGGCCTCCAGAAGTGTTGGGATTATAGGCATGAGCCACCATGCCCCAATTCTACAATTTATTTAACTAATTATAATTACTCCTAGCATTTACCTAAATCCCTCATGTTACTATTAATTACACCCCATTTTCTCTTGCTCCTTCTGAATCACTCCTGACTGTACCAACAAGTTGACAAGAATTCACATGTCCCCTGCCCTATGCATCCATACCTGATGTAAATATACATAGGCTCAAAAGCTTCTCGGCCAGATGCTGGCTCAATGCAGCCTGAACCTTTGCCCCGCAGGAAGACTTTGGCACCTGTTTCAATCTGAATGTGCTGCAAATAGGAGCAGCCTGGACCTTCCACCTTCTCCTTAACATTAAAAGTGGGCACAGCATGTTCTAGACCCACAAATAATTTATCTTGAACATAATGCATCTGTAGGAAGAAAAGAATACTTCATATTAAACAGAGAATATATAATTAAATCCTCAATCTTTGAAATAAGTCAATAAGAAATTATAGCAAAGACAGTCTCCTGTAAAACTGGGATAGAGTGTTGGGTAGCACAGTCAGCCCTGTGATACTCTTCAGTGAAGGCTGCTCTCTCCAACCCTTTTTTCTAGGAGGAATGTATCAGCAAAGTCTTGCTTCATCAGACTCAGCCTTCTTAGTCCTCCAGTTATCATCAAGTTTACAAATACAAACTAAAACCACTAACTTCAAAATGTACCATACCTTCTGCTCTATCAATCTCCTTTCTAGAACATATCAATATGAAGAGATATGTGCTCAGCTGTTCATTATATTGTGGAGAGCTGGATAACACACTAACAGAATACCTATGGCAGGTAACTTTCGGGATTAGAATTTGACGATTTTTTTTTCTTCTTTATATGTATTACTTGGCACATGTCTTATTATTATTATTTTTTTTTTTGAGATGGAGTCTTGCTCTGTGGCCCAGGCTAGAGTGCAGTGGCATGGTCTCGGCTCACTGCAACCTCCACCTTCCAGGTTCAAGCAATTCTCCTGCCTGAACCTCCCAAGTAGCTGAGGTTACAGGCGCCTGCCACCATGCCCAGGTAAGGTTTGTATTTTTAGTAGAGATGGGGTTTCACCGTGTTGGTCAGGCTGGTCTCAAATTCCTGATCTCAAATGATCCACCCACCTCGGCCTCCCAAAGTGCTGGGATTACAGGAATGAGCCACTGCACCTGGATGGCACGTATCATTTTTATAGAAATGATAAAGCTATTAATGATCCCTCCCCAAAACATACCCCTGACTGGAAGGGAGGCTTCTGGCTAACAGCTGGAGACAACTGAGCGATGGGTGCTGGCTGGTGATAGACAGTTACTGTTGCACCATTAAAAGTTGGACTTGTTCCTGTGGCAGCTTTTACCACTCCATTGGTGATAATTTCTTTGATCCGGTTTACAGCTCCTTGGAAAAACACAAACAGTAAAACCGAATGGAATGAACTGACTAGTGCCCAGGCAGGCCAGTGTTCAATCACTCACACGTAAATCCGCTTTATACATTACCCAAGTATGCGGCTGTCAACCCCTCTAAACTCCCATACAAATTCGTGTACGGTTCATGAACAAGGGCTAGAACAGCCATCAGGGACAGTCTGCCAACTTGCTATACAGACCCCTGTACTTTGTTCTTCACAAAAAGTGCTACGCGAGCCAAAAACATTACTTACTGTCCACTAATTCCCGTGTCTGGCCCTGAACATGAAGATATAATGGACGATCCCTATAAAGAGAAACAAAAAAGGATGATCTCAACATGGTCAGAACCAAAAAAGGAGTCAAATGGGTCACCAGATCTAATTTGTACTGTTTCAAGTTTCCAAATAACCAAAAGGGACTATATACATTAGAAGGGTTTTTGCTAATGTCTAAGAACATGCCTTAACAGCTGGGGAACAAATAAACTTCTTGATCTTTTTTTTTTTTTTTTTTTTGAGACGGGAGTCTCGCTCTGTCGCCCTGGTTGGAGTGCAGTGACCGGATCTCAGCTCACTGCAAGCTCCGCCTCCCAGGTTCACGCCATTCTCCTGCCTCAGCCTCCCCAGTAGCTGGGACTACAGGCGCCCGCCATCTCGCCCGGCTAGTTTTTTTTTTTTGTATTTTTTAGTAGAGATGGGGTTTCACCGTGTAGGCCAGAATGATCTCGATCTCCTGACCTCGTGATCCACCTGTCTCGGCCTCCCAAAGTGCGGGGATTACAGGCTTGAGCCACTGTGCCCGGCTATAAACTTCTTGATCTTAAAAGTCAACTGGCCAACAGATTTCAGATCAAATCTGTTCTTATGGATTCACTATCATGATTTTCCAGTCTATGGAGATAACCCAATATTTAAGAACAGAATTCCTTTTTGCTGGCTAATAGGTTATAAACAAATGTGGTCTTGTTTATCCAAATCAATGGGGCAAACCGGGTGCTGTGGCTCATGCCTGTAATCCCAGCACTTTGGGAGGCTGAGGTGGGCAGATCACATGAGGCCAAGAGTTTGAGACCAGCCTGGCCAACAAAGCAAAACCCCATCTCTACTGAAATAACAAAAATTAGCTGGGCATGGTGGCATGCCTGTAGTCCAAGCTACTGAGGAGGCTGAGGCACAAGAATCGCTTGAACCCAGGAGGTGGAGGTTGCAGTGACCCAAGATCATGCCACTGCACTCCCGCCTGGGCAACAGAGCCAGACTCTGTCTCAAAAAAAAAAAACAACACACACACACACAAAATTAATGGGGAAAGATTGATCATGCATATAGAGAAACCTCTTAAGGCCCACATCAACTGATAATTTAGATTCTAAATGTTAAGATGACTTAAATTATAATAAAGTGATCAATAACCATATACAGTTAATAAAAAGTGGCAGATAAAAATAACTTTTTAAAGACAAAGTTCAAAACAGCAACCAAAATATATAGAAAGTTTAAATATATTCTTGGGGCCAGGCGCAGTGGCTCACGCCTGTAATCCCAGCACTTCGGGAGGCCGAGGCGGGGGGACCACCCAAGGTCAGGAGTCAAGACAATATTGCCAATATTGTGAAACCCCATCTCTACTAAAAATACAAAATGTAGCTGGGTGCGGTGGCGCACGCTTGTAATCCCAGCTATGTGGGAGGCTGAGGCCAGAGAATTGCTTGAACCCGGGAGGAAGAGGTTGCAGTGGGACGAGATGGCGCCACTGCACTCCAGCCCGGGTGACAAGAGCAAACACTCCATCTCTAAATAAATAAATAAATTCTTGGCTTGGGGTAGGAAGTAAATTTTGTTACTTATTTTGTGTAGTTTAAGCTAATGTTAAAAATGTTGCATTTCCTAAGTACCTATCAACCGACAGTGAAGAGAAACTCAAACACTGAATGATGGAAGGAATGAAATGAAACAGATTAAGTCTTTACCTGAATAATCACAACGTATAACCATCATAAAGACAAAAAATATATATATGAGCCCATTTGTGAGGGTAACTATTTCCACAGAAAAAAGTTAAGAAGTATATACATGGCCGCGTGCAGTGGCTCACGCCTGTAATCCCAGCACTTTGGGAGGCCAAGGTGGGCGGATCACAAGGTCAGGAGATTGAGAACGTCCTGGTTAACATGGTGAAGCACCATCTCTACTAAAAATACAAAAAATTAGCCGGGCGTGGTAGCAGGTGCCTGTAGTCCCACCTACTCAGGAGAATGAGGCAGGAGAATGGCGTGAATTCGGAAGGCGGAGCTTAAAGTGAGCCAAGATCGTGCCACTGCAATCCAGCCTGGGTGACAGAGCAAGACTCCATTTCAAATTAAAAAAAAAAAAAAAAGGGAAGTATATACATTATTTCTGCAGATCATATGGGACAGAAAAAAGAAAAAAAGTATATACATTAAATGTTAGTGGTTAGTATCTTCTTTTACACTTTCCTATAATTTGTTCCCTCCAATAAAAACATTAAATGTGAAATAAAAGTCCAAAAGCAGCTCCCATCATCTTGTATCTGTTTGATATCCAGAATTCTGCTATACAGTGTGCACACACATACCCCTCAAACCTCGAATCAAATATCGTGTACACGTATTACCTACGGATGAAAAACATGAGACTAATGTGAGTCATACACCCAACCCTTCCATAAACAAGAGAATACGTACCCTGCTCCCACTTTGGCTTTTTCCTCAGTTGTCATGAACCTCCCTCGAGTTGATACTGCAGCCCCACTAAGGCGGCTGATCTAAAAAAGGAAATGTTCAATGAAGATGTGGCAATTGGTTGATTTCAATGGCAGACAGATTTTCTTCCCATTCACTCATTCGACCAAGTAAGAAGGAATGAATTCTCTCCTATATCTGAAATTTTTATTTCATGGTTTCTTACTCAAATCAATGCAGAGAATTCATTTATATCCATTTCATTATCCTCCTCTGAAGTTAAATTAAACCCAGTTCTGACTTCAGAGACCATGACCCAAACTCACTAATAAATATCTAACACCTGTCTATTCAGAGGTCTTCTTTATCTGAATCCACTCACCACCTTCCCCAAAGAGTCCCAATGCCTCCTCACCTCATCTTGAGTCTGTCCTCGAGTCAGCAAGTTCCTACATGTGAGAGGCACATCATTAATTTCTACTTCAGCTACCACCAGGTCATCCTTGCTTTTATTGCTAGTTAGGCCTTTGCTAGGAGCCTGAAGCTAGAAAAAAGAGAAATTAGATTAAAAGGTTTTTATGGTGAGATAAAGTCTTCTTTTTTTAAAGTTTATTCATTTATTTACTTGAGACGGAGTCTCTTTCTGTCGCCCAGGATGGAGTGCAGTGGTGTGATCTCAGCTCACTGCAACCTCCACCTCCCGGGTTCAAGCGATTCTCCTGCCTCAGCCTCCTGAGTAGCTGGGATTACAGGTGGGCACCACCATGCCTGGCTAATTTTTCTACTTATAGTAGGGATGAGGTTTTGCCATATTGGTCAGGCTGGTCTCAAACTCCTGACCTCATGATCCACCCGCCTTAGCCTGCCAAACTGCTGGGATTACAGGCATGAGCCACCACGCCTGGCCTATTTTTTTATTTTTATTTTTATTTTTTATTTTTTATTTATTTTTTATTTTTATTTTTTTTTTTTTTTGAGACGGAGTCTCGCTCTGCCGCCCAGGCTGGAGTGCTGTGGCCAGATCTCAGCTCACTGCAAGCTCCGCCTCCCAGGTTCACGCCATTCTCCTGCCTCAGCCTCCCGAGTAGCTGGGACTACAGGCGCCCGCCACCTCGCCGGGCTAGCTTTTTGTATTTTTCAGTAGAGACGGGGTTTCACCGTGTTCGCCAGGATGGTCTCGAACTCCTGACCTCGTGATCCGCCCGTCTCGGCCTCCCAAAGTGCTGGGATTACAGGCTTGAGCCACCACACCCGGCCTATTTTTATTTTTTCTTGAGATGAAGTCTCACTCTATCACCCAGGCTGGAATGCAGTGGCACAATCCCAGCTGACTGCAATGTCCGCCTCCCAAGTTCAAATGATTCTCCTGCCTCAGCCTCCTGAGTAGCTGAGATTACAGGTATGAGCCAACAAATCCAGTTCATTTTCGTATTTTTAGTAGAGATGGGGTTTCACCATGTTGGCCAGGCTGGTCTCGAGCTCCTGACCTCAGGTGATCTGCCCACCTTGGACTCCCAAAGTGCTGGGATTACAGGCATGAGCACTGTGCTCAGCCTAGATAAAGCCTTTTAGTCAACCAAAATACAACTATCCTTTCCCAAATCCCGCACCTCCCTACACTTCCCTTCATCTGCCTGTAAACACAGTTGGTCATTCTTCATAAACGAATTAACAAGCAAACAAAAACCTCACTAAATAAAGTCAATCTGCTTGAAGGCCACAATCAAGATTTCTCTGTGACCTTAGCCCTATGTGCATTTTTTTTTTCTTTTTTTTGAGACGGAGTCTCGCTCTGTCGCCCAGGCTGGAGTGCAGTGGCCGGATCTCAGCTCACTGCAAGCTCCGCCTCCCGGGTTTACGCCATTCTCCTGCCTCAGCCTCCCGAGTAGCTGGGACTACAGGCGCCCACCACCTCACCCGGCTAGTTTTTTGTATTTTTTTAGTAGAGACAGGGTTTCACCATGTTAGCCAGGATGGTCTCGATCTCCTGACCTCGTGATCGGCCCGCCTCGGCCTCCCAAAGTGCTGGGATTACAGGCTTGAGCCACCGCGCCCGGCCAGCCCTATGTGCATTTTTATGACCACCTAATTATAGAAGCCCTAGGGACTAGAAGCTACAACCTTCAGAAAGAAAATTAAAGAGCAAAGTTATGATACTCTATAGCTCAGTTAGTTGGCTGTACATGGAGTAAAACATAATAGAAGGTAGAGAAGCAACGCACACAACACATATACTTCAAGCGTATAATAGGAAGTTGTTTTTGTGCCACTCCCACAATCATAACATAAAATCCAACTAATTCCATCCTTGTAAAGTTCTCAAAAGCCCTTAAATTGTATCTAACTAATCATTCCTCACTCTATTACGGAAGAACAAAGAAGAATGAAAAGCCATTAAGATGGTAAAACCTGGCCGGGCACAGTGGCTCAAGCCTGTAATCCCAGCACTTTGGGAGGCTGAGACGGGCGGATCACGAGGTCAGGAGATCGAGACCATCCCGGCGAACACGGTGAAACCCCGTCTCTACTAAAAATACAAAAACTAGCCGGGCGAGGCGGCGGGCGCCTGTAGTCCCAGCTACTCGGGAGGCTGAGGCAGGAGAATGGCATAAACCCGGGAGGCGGAGCTTGCAGTGAGCTGAGATCTGGCCACTGCACTCCAGTCCGGGCGACAGAGCGAGACTCCGCCTCAAAAAAAAAAAAAAAAAAAGATGGTAAAACCTGATCTAGTTTCTTTCAATTTAAACTACAAGGAGTTCGTGACCAGCCTGGTCAATATGGTGAAACCCTGACTCTAGTAAAAATACAAAATTAGCCAGGTGTGGTGGTTTGTGCCTGTAATCCCAGCTACTCTGGAGGCTGAGGCAGGAGAATCGCTTGAAGCCGGGAGGCACAGGTTGCAATGAGCCGAGATCATGCCATTGCACTCCAGCCTGGGCAACAAGAGTGAAACTCCATCTCAAAAATAAATAAATAAATTACAAAAAAAAAGGCTGGGCCGGGTGGCTCACTTGAGCCCATGAGTTTCAGACCAGCCTGGGTAACATGGCAAAACCACATCTCTACAAAAAATACAAAACATTAGCTGGGCATGGTGGCATGAGACTGTAGTCCCAGCTACTCAAGAGGCTGAGGCAGCAGTAAGCAGTGATTGCGCCACTGAACTCCAGCCTGGGCAACAGAGCAAGACTCTATCACATGAAAATCCAGAAAGACAGAAAGAAAGACAGACAGAAAGACAGAAAGAAAGAACGAATGAACGAACCAACCAAACAGGCTCATGCCTGTAATCCCACCACTTTGGGAGGCTGAAGCAGTCTGGGCAACATGGCAAACCCATCTCTTCCAAAAATAAAAAAAAAATTAGCTGGGCACAGTGGCATGCGACTATAGTCCTACTACTTCGGAGTACATACTACGTAACTGTGCCACTGCACAGTCACTGCCTGGGCAATCAAGCCAGACCCTGGGACCACAGGCATGCATCACACCTAGCTAATTGTTTTTGTCTTTTCTGTAGAGACAGGGTTTCAGCATGTTGCCCAGGTTGGTCTTGAACTTCTGGCCTCAAGTGAACCACTGACCTGCCTTAACCTCCTGAGTAGCTGGGACTATAGGGGCCTATCTCCCCAACCTATGTCTAGAAGGTAAGATATTGTTTACTTTGTGCATTAAATACATTTTTTAAATGTGGAGGCAAAACTAAATACAACTCAACAATATCACCTTACCTTTATTTAACCCCCTATAGTATTCATTTACATTGTTTTTTTTTTTTTTTTTTTTTTGAGACGGAGTCTCGCTCTGTCGCCCAGGCTGGAGTGCAGTGGCCGGATCTCAGCTCACTGCAAGCTCCGCCTCCCGGGTTCACGCCATTCTCCTGCCTCAGCCTCCGGAGTAGCTGGGACTACAGGCGCCCGCCACCGCGCCCAGCTAGTTTTTTGTATTTTTTTAGTAGAGACGGGGTTTCACCGTGTTAGCCAGGATGGTCTCGATCTCCTGACCTCGTGATCCGCCCGTCTCGGCCTCCCAAAGTGCTGGGATTACAGGCTTGAGCCACCGCGCCCGGCCAGTATTCATTTACATTATCATCTCAATGAATCCTTATGACCGCCTTTAATAGTACTTATCAATGTTGTCTAAGAGAACTTTTGGTGACAGGTGTTCTAGTCTATCACTCCAATATGGTAACCATTTAGCCACGTGTCTGTTGAGCACCTGACATGTGGCTAATGTGACTAAAGGTCTAAATTTTAAATTGTATTTTGTTTGGTTTTGCCTTGCTTTTTGCTTTAACAACAGGAATTTATTTCTCACAGTTATGGAGGCTGATAATGTATTTAATTATTTTTATTATTTAGACAAGGTCTCACTCTGATGCTCAGGCTGGAGTGCAATGGCAAAATGACAGCTCAACGCAGCCTCAAGCTCCTAGGCTCAGGTGATCTTTCCACCTCAGCCTTCCAAGAATCCAAGAAGAATTACAGAGGAGCTGGGACTACAGGTGTGAGCCACCACACTCAGCCCCTTAATTTTAATTTAAATTGCCACATGAGGCTAGTGACTACTGCACTACACAATGCAGGTATATATTTCCAATGAGAAAGCTGAGTTTCGTTATGCCAAAGCCATGTAACCAGTAACTGTGGATTCTGGGTTTCAAATTATGGATTCTGGGTTTTTAGGTTTTATGATTCTAAATTCAGTGTTTATGTATCCTGCTGAGGTCAACTATCTAAAGATTATTATTTTAAGGGAAAAAAGAGCTTAAACTATTAACATCAGTATTAAGAATCTTAATATACAAGGAGCATTACATCTTTGTCAAGATGCTTTTAATTTTTCCTCATAAAACAATCTTTGCAAACAATAGGCTGCACATGGTGGCTCATACATGTAATCCTAGCACTTTGGGAGGCCGAGATGAGCCTGATCAACATAGCGAAACCCTGTCTACTAAAAATACAAAAAAAAATTAGCCGGGCATGGTGGCATGCACCTGTAACCCCAGCTACTTGGGAGGCTAAGGCAGCAGAATCACTTGAACCCAGGAGACAGAGGTTGTAGTGAGCCGAGATCACCCCACTACTGCACTTCAGGCTGGGAGACAGAGTGAGACTCTATCAAAAAATAAATAAATAAATAAAACCCTACAGGTTCTAATTAGAGATGACACTATGGGGCTCACTTGATTTACCTGAACTTCTCCTTTGAGTTCAGGGAAAAAGCACATATATTAAAAACATGTTATGTTGCTTTAAATGACTATGGAAATAGAACTTAAGTTGAACTAAGTGGACAAGGACAAGACAAGGTATTTCATCCATAAATGTAATCAGCCCAATCAAAAATGCCTCGTATGTATTTGTAACAAAATGTCTTCTGGAACATTCCAAAACTGAATGCTCTCTCAACTACTATATCCATTTTATCCTTTACTAACACAAATTATTATGTGATTACAGAATTACAAACTTTTTTTTTTTTTTTGAGGCGGAGTCGCGCTCTGTCGCCCGGACTGGAGTGCAGTGGCCAGATCTCAGCTCACTGCAAGCTCCGCCTCCCGGGTTTACGCCATTCTCCTGCCTCAGCCTCCCGAGTAGCTGGGACTACAGGCGCCCGCCACCTCGCCCGGCTAGTTTTTGTATTTTTAGTAGAGACGGGGTTTCACCGTGTTAGCCAGGATGGTCTCGATCTCCTGACCTCGTGATCCGCCCGTCTCGGCCTCCCAAAGTGCTGGGATTACAGGCTTGAGCCACCGCGCCCGGCCATTTTTTTTTTTTTTTTTTTTAAAGACGGAGGCGGCCGGCGCGGTGGCTCAAGCCTGTAATCCCAGCACTTTGGGAGGCCGAGACGGGCGGATCACGAGGTCAGGAGATCGAGACCATCCTGGCTAACACGGTGAAACCCCGTCTCTACTAAAAAATACAAAAAACTAGCCGGGCGAGGTGGCGGGCGCCTGTAGTCCCAGCTACTCGGGAGGCTGAGGCAGGACAATGGCGTAAACCGGGAGGCGGAGCTTGCAGTGAGCTGAGATCCGGCCACTGCACTCCAGCCTGGGCGACAGAGCGGAGTCTCAAAAAAAAAAAAAAAAAAAAAGACGGAGTCTCATTGGGTCGCCCAGGCTGCAGTGGCATAATCTCAGCTCATTGCAACCTCCGCCTGCTGGGTTCAAGCAGTTCTCCTGCCTCAGCCTCCTAAGTAGCTGATTACAGGCGCGTGCCACCATACCCGACTAATTTATGTACATTTAGTAGAGACGGAGTTTCAACATGTTGGTCAGGCTGGTCTCCAACTCCTGACCTCGTGATCCACCCGCCTCAGCCTCCCAAAGTGCTGGATTATAGGCGTGAGACACCGCGCCTGGCAAAACAACTATTAAATTCGCAATTAGTAGAGACCCTTCGACTTCAAATACCTTCTCAGAAGCATTCTGTGTTGGTTTCAGCTTCCCTTTTGCCATGAGCATGGCATTGATCTTGGCAGCCACAGCAGCAGCAGCATCCAAGGCACCTGAAGGAGCCGCTGTGGTGCCCCCAGGACTTCCCCCACTGCTGGTGACCTCCCCACCTGGGGCCGCTGGCGGGAGGAAGAGAAGTGGGGCTGGAGCTGGTTGGTCCCATTTGCTGCGTCGCCTACATGTAGAAAAAGGAAAACATTAGGCCTCAAAGCTTTCATGTATGTTATTCTTTCCTTACTACGCCTTAGCACCCCATTTTCCCTCTATTATATTCCACTTACACTTCCGAATCACCTTCTAAATCTAAAACTCCCCTCTCCTTAAACAATTATTGCTATATTTAACAAACCCACACTTTCCACCCTTCCCCAAAATCTTTCGTTTCTACTGTCACCTGTATCAAAAGACTCCACTCTATCCTGCACGCTCTCGTTTACGCCTTCCCCTTGGCTCGCCCTTCCAAAAGTCCCCGTTTCCCTCCTCCCTCGGATCCCAGCCGGCTCTTTAAGGGCCCCAGGCCTGCTCAAGATCTTTCTCCCCAAACGTCCAGCCCTTTACTTCCTACTTAAGGGGCCCTCCACCCTAAACGCAGCTTCTCAGGGTCCCTCCGCCTCTCCCGCGCCCCAGTGCTCGCTCCGATGCCCTCGCCTCTGAAGCCGTACCCGCCAGCTCCAGGATGTGTCGCGCTCCCCGCGGACATGGCGACCGGTTCTACTCAACCACCCGCCAACTACCCGACTACCACCTTCTCGTCACTTCCGCCCCCAACGCTCTTACGCACAGCCTTTTCCGGTCGTGAGGCCGAGCGGTTCCGGTGAAAATGTCGATTCCGATTGGACGCTTGACGATTTAAAGGCGTCTGGCGTTTCTGAAACAGGTAGGGTGTGATCTTCCGGGTTGCGCCTTACCCTTAAGAAAGATGGCTGCTATGCCTACTATAGATGCGGAATCGGGCCTAGCTGAATCCATCTTTATCGTGGGCATGTTGTGAGACAAGAAGACAATACGCATGAGTCAGATTAAACAGGTTTCTCCTCAAATTCCGCTACGTTTGTGTTGAGTCCTAGTTTCTGTCTGGGGAGACAGCCTTCCCGCGGCTTTTGCCCGTTTCACGTTTCTGTTACTTAGGAAAAGGAAAAGGATTCGTTGCCAAGATCATTTGAAGAATTTCTCTGTCTGTTTGGTCCATTTCTGTGCACCAAGCAGGGAATATAAAGATAAAAAGATGAATAAGCCGCAGGCCCTGCCGTTCTGGTACACTCAATGTGGCAAGGCAGATACGCAGGCAAATATGTATGATAGAGTTGTATATTAAGCAAAGGTCGAAGAAGATAAGCTGCTCATCTTGCTGGAGCGTCTAAGAATGGAACACTAAAAAGCCGGTAGAGTGCTGGAGAAGCGATCAAGCGTAGGTTATGGAGCACCCTGTTCTGGGATCTGTGTACTTAACGGTTGAGCTGGCTGGAGTGCGGGAGGCCAGGAGTTGAAAGGCCTTGAATGAGTTGATTCTGTAGGCTAAAGATTTCTTTTTTTGAGACCGAGTTTCACTCCGTCACCCAGGCTGGGAGTGCGATGGCGTGATCTCGGCTAACTGCACTCTCCGCCTCCCGGGTTCAAGCGATTCTCCTGCCTCAGCCTCCCAAGTAGCTGGGATTACAGGCGCCTGTCACCACGCCCAGCTAATTTTTGTTTTGTTTTGTATTTTTAGTAGAGACGGGGTTTGGCCTATGCTGACCTCAGATGATCCACCCGCCTCGGCCTCCTGAAGTGGTGGGATTACAGGCGTGAGCCATCGCGCCCGGCCGAGGCTAAAGGCTTCTAACCTTTGGGATGACTTGGAACTTCAATGGGTTTCCAGATCCTCCCACCTCAGCCTCTGAAGTAGCTGGGACTACAAGCATGCGCCACCACACCTGGCTTTTTTTTTTTTTTTTTTTTAGACACCGGGGTGGCAGGGAATGCGGAGGTGGGGGTTTACTATGTTGCCTAGGCTGTTCTCAAAACTCCTAGGCTCAACAGATCCTACCACCTCGGCCTCCCCAAAGTGCCCCTTTTCCTATTCTCCCCGAAACACAATGCTGTTGGGATTCTGATTGAAATTACATTGTTTATTATATTTGTCATTTTAAAAAATTTGAGATATACCATAAATTTACCCTTTTTAAAAAGAGTAAATTTAAGTGCACAATTCAGTGTTTTTTAGTGTGTCCACAAGATTGTGCGACAGTCACCATTATCTAATTCCAGATTTTTTTTCCAGATTATTTTTGTCACCCCAAAAAGAAACCCCTCACCTGTTAACAGTCACTTCACATTTCTCTCGCCCCACAAGACATGGGCTACCACTAATCTACTGTTTCTCTGGATCTACCTATTCTACACATTTTATATAAATGGAATTATACAATGTGTGACCTTTTGTATCGGCTTCTTTCACTTACAGTGTTTTCAAAGTTTATTCATGTTGTAGCATATGTCAGAACTTCATTCTTTTTTTATCACTGAATAAACTTCATTATTTTTTATCACTGAATTTCTTTTCCATTGGATGTATAGACCACAATTACCCATTCACCCATTGATGAACATTTGAGTTGTTTCCACCTCTTGGCTATTGTAAATAGTGCTGCTGTGAACATTCACAAGTATTTAAGTATCTGTTTTTAATTCTTTAGGGCTTATATGTAGGAGCAGAATTGCTAGGTCACATGGACATCTTGTTTAACTTTTGTGGAACTTCCAAACCAACTAGCTACACTATTTTACATGCCCACCAGCAATGTACCAGGGTTCCTATTACTCCACATCATCCCCAACCCTTGGTATTTTCTTTTTTTTTTTTTTTTTTTTGAGACGGAGTCTGGCTCTGTCTCCCAGGCTGGAGTGCAGTGCCCGGATCTCAGCTCACTGCAAGCTCCGCCTCCCGGGTGTACACCATTCTACAGCCTCAGCCTCCGGAGTAGCTGGGACTACAGGCGCCCGCCACCTCGCCCGGCTAGTTTTTTGTATTTTTAGTAGAGACGGGGTTTCACCGTGTTAGCCAGGATGGTCTCGATCTCCTGACCTCGTGATCCGCCCGTCTCGGCCTCCCAAAGTGCTGGGATTACAGGCTTGAGCCACCGCGCCCGGCCCTTGGTATTTTCAACTTTTAAAAAATATTTTTTCTTTTTACTTTCCTTAATCTTGTCAGTGTCTTATCTTTTTTTTTTTTTTTGCCTTTTTAAAGAACCTAGCTTTTAGTTGTATTCATCAATTCCATGTTAACTTTTTTTATTTTTTTGAGACAAAGTTTCGCTCTTATTGCCCAGGCTGGAGTGCAGTGGTGTGATCTTGTCTCACTGCAACCTCCGCCTCCCGGGTTCAAGTGATTCTCCTGCCTCAGCTTCCTGAGTAGCTGGGATTACAGGTGCACACCAGCACACCAGCTAATTATTTGTATTTTTAGTAGAGACGGGGTTTCACCATGTTGGCCAGGCTGGTCTTGAACTCCTGACCTCAGATGATTCATCGGCCTTGGCCTCCCAAAGTGCTGGGATTGAGTGCGTGGGCATGAGTCACCACGCCCGGCCTTCCTTTTGGGAATATTTATATTGTTTTTCCCCACTTATTTTTTTTTTTTTTTTTTTTTGAGACAGAGTCTTGCTCTGTCGCCCAGGCTGGAGTGCAGTGGCGCCATCTTGGCTCACTGCAAGCTCCGCCTCCTAGGTTCACACCATTCTCCTGCCTCAGCCTCCCAAGCACAACCACACCAGCTAATTTTTTGTATTTTTAGTAGAGACGGGGTTTTACCATGTTAGCCAGGATGGTCTTGATCTCCTGACTTCGTGATCCGCCTGCCTCAGCCTCCCAAAGTGCTGGGAATATAGGAATGAGCCACTGCTCACAGCCCCCCTTACTTTCTTAAGTTAAATATTTAGTTCATTTATTTATAATTCTTTTTTTTTTTTTTTTTGAAATAGAGTTTCCCTCTGGTTGCCCAGGCTTGAGTGCAAGGATGCTATCTCAGCTGTCCGCAACCTTCACCTCTCGGGTTCAAGTGATTCTCCTGCCTCAGCATCCTGAGTAGTTGGGATTACAGTTGCTGGCCACCATGCCCAGGGTTTCACCATGCTGACCAGGGTCGTCTTGAACTTCTGACCTCTAGTGATCCGCCTGCCTCAGCCTCCCAAAGTGTTGGGATTCCAGGTATGAGTCCTGCTCCCAGCCTTATAATTCTCATAAAAGTCTTAATTTCACCAATAACATTTATCTTTTGATGGCCAAGTGAGGTGGCTCATGCCTATAATCCCAGCACTTTGGGATTCTGAGGCTGGTGGATCACTTGAGGCCAGGGCAACATAGTGAGACCCCATCTCCACAAAAAATAAAAATTAGCCTGTGTGGTGGCACATCTGTAGTCTCAGCTACTCAGGAGGCTGAGGTGGGAAAATCACTTGAACCAAGAAGTTTGAGGCTACAGTGACACATGATCACACCACTGCACTCCAGCCTGGGTGACAGAGCAACAAAAACATAAAATAATAAAACATTTCTCTATTGATACAACCGAATCTGATTTTCTAAACTCAATTCAATAGCACCTTGTTCTACTGCTAATTGAAAAAGTCTCTCTAAAGTGAGATAGGTTAGGCTGAGGTCATTTTTCCTTTCTGTTGGGGGTATGGTCAAAAAATTGACATATGAATTTCATTTATTGTTGCCTAGTGGTCATTTAGGTATTATTAGGTCATTTACTACCAACTCTAAGGTAGTGACACCTTGGGGAGCCATAAAATCCATAAAGCTAGGCCCCATAATCTGTCAGTCTCCTCCCCTTGCTACTCCCCCTTTGTTTCAGTGGCACTTTCTAGCTAAGATTCATTCCCTTTTCTCCAGATGGTGGTGCTGCATTCCCATACCTGTCTCCAGAGTATCTCCCCCAACTTCATTTAGATCAGCCCAACCTTGGAAAATGCCAAACTGGGTCATGCTCTTTTGGCCTAATATTCTTTCCCACAGCAGTAGGAGTTGTGATGGGAGAAAAAGAAAAGATGGAGGGTGGGCTTTCTCAATGTCTCCAGTATTCACCACATCACCCCAGGGGTGCTACCTCAAGCATTTATTGAATAATTTTTCCAAACAAGGAGATTTCCTGTGAGGGATTCTGATGTCACCTCTAAAAATAATTTTAAAATATATTTCCACTTTCTTACAAGGGGAAATCTATCAAAAAGAATAATGGAGCAGCTATTCAAAAAGAATGAGAGTATATAGCCCCATTTCTAGCCCCTATGAGGCCTGGCTATACTTTGTGCCATGTGCTTGGATTGTCATGAAGTTACCCAGTGTTTTTTTTTTTGAGACGGGGTCTCACTCTGTCACCCAGGCTGGAGTGCAGTGGCATGATCACAGCTCACTCCAGCTTTGACCTCCCAGGCTCAGGTGATCCTCCCACATCAGCCTCCCAAGGAGCTGGAACCACAGGCATGCACCACCATGCCTGGCTAATTTTTTGTTATCTTTTGTAGAGATGGGGTTTTGCCATGTTGCCCAGACTGGTCTTGAACTACTGGGCTCAAGCAATCCATTCGCCCCAGCCTCCCAAAGTGCTGGGACTACAGGTGTAAGCCACCACACCCAGCTGATTTTTTTTTTTTTTTTTTTTTGAGATGGAGCCTCGCTCTGTCACCCAGGCTGGAGTACAGTGGCACCATCTCGGCTCACTGCAAGCTCCGCCTCCTGGGTTCATACCATTCTCCTGCCTCAGCCTCCCAAGTAGATGGGACTACAGGCGCCCGCCACCACGCCTGGCTAGTTTTTTTTGTATTTTTAGTAGAGACGGAGTTTCACCATGTTAGCCAGGATGGTCTCGATCTCCTGACCTCGTGATCCGCCCGCCTTGGCCTCCCAAAGTGCTGGGATTACAGGCGTGAGCCACCGCGCCCGGCCTGATTTTTTTTTTTTAGACAGAGTCTTGCTCTGTCTCCAGGCTGGAGTGCAGTGGCACAATCTTGGCTCACTACAACCTCTGCCTCTCAGGTTCAAGAGATTCTCCTGCCTCAGCCTCCCAAGTAGCTGGGACTACAGGCATGCGCCACCACGTCCAGCTAATTTTTGTATTTTTAGTAGAGGTGGGGTTTGGCCATGTTGGCCAGCCTGGTCTCCAACTCCTGACCTCAGGTAATCCACCCACCTTGGCCTCCCAAAGTGCTGGAATTACAGACGCGAGCCACCGCGCCCAGCCAGCATACACTGTTTTTAATTACAGTAATCCTATGCACATAGCCAGGTGTGGTGGTACACACCTACAGTTCCAGCACTTTGGGAAGCCAGAGTGGGAGTTGCTTGAGCCTAGGAGTTCGAGACCATCTGGGCAACATAACAAGATCCTGTCTCTACAAAAACTTTAAAAAAAAATTAGCCCACTGTAGTGGTGCATACCTGTAGTCCCAGCTATTCCAGAGGCTGAGGTAAGAGTATAGTTTGAGGCACAAGTATACATATGTAACAAACCTGCACGTTATGCACATGTACCCTAGAACTTAAAGTATAATTAAAAAAAAAAAAAAAAAAAGAGTATAGTTTGAGCCCAGGAGGCAGAGGCTGCAGTGAGCCTGGATTGCACCACTGCACTCCAACCTGGGCAACAGAGCACAGAGACCTTGTCTCAAAACAAAAAATTGATTTTACTATTTTACAAAATTGGATATTTGCTTTTTTTTTTTTTTGAGATGGAGTTTTGCTCTTCTTGCCCAGGCTGGAGTGCAATAGTGAGATCTCAATTCACTGCAACCTCCGCCTCCCAGGTTCAAGTGATTCTCCTGCCTCAGCCTCCTGAGTAGCTGGGATATACAGGCATGCGCTACCACGCCTAGTTAATTTTGTATTTTTTTGTATTTTTAGTAGAGACAGGGTTTTCTCCACATTGGTCAGGCTGGCCTTGAATTCCCGACCTCAGGTGATCCACTTACCTCAGTCTCCCAAAGTGCTGGGATTACAGGCGTGAGCCACCGTGCTCGGCCAGGTATTTGTATTTTCACATGGATTTTAGAATCAGCTTGTCAATTTTATACATGCTTTTTTTTTTGAGGCAGAGTCTCGCTCTGTCGCCCAGGCTGGAGTGCAGTGGCGTGATCTCGGCTCACTGCAAGCTCCGCCTCCCGGGTTCATGCCATTCTCCTGCCTCAGCCTCCCGAGTAGCTGGGACTACAGGCGTCCCCCACCACGCCTGGCTAGTTTTTTTGTATTTTTAGTAGAGACGGGGTTTCACCGTGTTAGCCAGGATGGTCTCGATCTCCTGACCTCATGATCCACCCGCCTCGGCCTCCCACAGTGCTGGGATTACAGGCGTGAGCCACCACGCCCGGCCTATACATGCTTTTAAAAGCCTGCTAGAATTTTGATTAGAATTGTGTTGAGGTTGGGCACCGTGGCTTACGTCTGTAATCCCAGCACTTTGGGAGGCCAAGGCAGAGGTCAGGAGTTCAAGACCAGCATGGCCAACATGGTGAAACCCTGTCTCCACTAAAAAATACAAAAATTAGCCGGGTATGGTGGCAGGTGCCTGTAATCCCAGCTACTCGGGAGGCTTGAGGCAGGAGAATCGCTTGAACCTGTGAGGCGGAGGTTGCAGTGAGCCAAGATCACCCCACTGCACTCCAGCCTGGGTGACAAGAGTGAAACTCTGTCTCAAAAAAAAAAAAAAACTGTGTTGAATCTACAGATCAATTGACATTTCAAGAGTATTTTTGATGCTGGGCATGGTGGCTCATGGCTGTAATCCCAGCACTTTGGGAGGCTGAGGTGAGAGGGTTGCTTGAGCCCAGGAGTTCAAGACAATCCTGGGCAACATGGGGACACCCTGTCTCTACTAAAAATACAAAAATTAGCCTGTGTGGTAGCACATTCCTGTGGCTGAGGTAGGAGGATCACCTGAGCTTGGGGAGGTCGAGGCACTGAGCCGAGATTGTGCCACTGCACTCCAGCCTGGGTAACAGAGTGAGACCCCTTCTCAACCAAAAAAAAAAAAAAAAGGAAAAAAAGAAAAAAAAATATATATTTTTGAGATGGAGTCTTGCTCTGTTGCCCAGGCTAGAGTCCAGTGACGTGATCTCGGCTCTATGCAAGCTTCGCCTCCCGGGTTCATGCCATTCTCCTGCCTCAGACTCCCTAGTAGCTAGGACTACAGGCGCCCACCACCATGCCCGGCTAATTTTTTGTCTTTTTAGTAGAGATGGAGTTTCACTATGTTAACCAGGATGGTCTCAATCTCCTGACCTCGTGATCTGCCCGCCTCAGCCTCCCAGAGTGCTGGGATTACAGCCGTGAGCCACCGCGCCTGGCCGAGAGACTGATTTAGAACCTGCCCCTGAGCATTGGAGCTGCCCATACCCCTTACCAATACTGGAGATTTTCCCCCAGTGAACCTTGGCAGACGTATGACAGAGTAGAGATGGTGGCTGCTTGAGTTGATGTGAGCTTAGGGATTTGGATTAGAGGTAGGTTTCCTATTCTCACCATTTGTAGTACCCCCAAGGGTTTAGTTTCTGTCCCCTCTACTACAAATGTAAATGCAAAGCTCCCTCCTCTCTGTGCTCTGTAGAGTGATAACTCAGTCCCTTCTGCCTCCTCTCCAATTCCTTTTCGGAGACGCCGTAGCCTGGGCTGTGAAGGGCAGGGACAGGGATGTGGGGCTGGAGAGAGATGCCGGCTGAGGGAGGTGTGGCTATTCAGGTGACTGAGGGGATGGTTTGGCCCCTAGAGGTCCTTTTTATGGAAGGCAGACACCATAATGTACCACTACCGGTCCCTGGACTCTGAGATGGAAGATGGCACTGGTGGCTGACTGAGCGCACTGCCTATGAGTTAGTAAAAACAAACAGACAAGAAAATGGCACTGGCAAAGTCTGGCTCTACAGGGTAATATGAAGGTGGGGGACAGCACAAGCATTTTTGCTGAATCTAGTTCCTCCTCATCTCTCAGCAGCTGTGAGTGAAGAATCATCTTGAAAGGTGTTGTCACTGTCCCTCCATCCACATCCTGGCACTGTGTCCCTCAGGGTTCGTGATGTAGTGGCAAAGACTCCTATTCTAGGAGTCAAGAGACTTTTGTCTCAAACCCTGACTCTACCGTCACCTCCCTGGTGGTCTTGGGCAAATCACTCTCATTCTACGTAAAATAAGAAGTTGAACGAGATGGTCTGAAAGATCCCTTCCATCTAAAAAGTTTATTATTTTCTTTTTTTTTTTTTTTGAGACGGAGTCTCGCTCTGTCGCCCAGGCTGGAGTGCAGTGGCCGGATCTCAGCTCACTGCAAGCTCCGCCTCCCGGGTTTACGCCATTCTCCTGCCTCAGCCTCCCGAGTAGTTGGGACTACAGGCGCCCGCCACCTCGCCCGGCTAGTTTTTTGTATTTTTTAGTAGAGACGGGGTTTCACCGTGTTAGCCAGGATGGTCTCGATCTCCTGACCTCGTGATCTGCCCGTCTCGGCCTCCCAAAGTGCTGGGATTACAGGCTTGAGCCACCGCGCCTGGCCAAGTTTATTATTTTCTATGAAGAGTGTGACTATATTTTTTGTTTTTGTCTCCCAGCATCAAGCACAGTGCCTGGCACACAGTAAGGGTTCAGGGAATGCTGTGATTAGTGAATGAATGAACGAAATGCTAGACAAATGAAGTTCTTAGACATGGCCAGCTGGTGGCATCACCTCTCTACATAACCACAAGGGGGTGTTGCTAGTCTCAGACCAAGGGAAAGGCTTAGGACTAGAAACGATAAAAAGGTAAAGAAATGATTGGAGGACCAGATGTTTGAAATGAATAGCACAACCCTGGAATTCTGGTCTACTTTCTTTTCTCTAAGTCAATAAAGAAAATAAGTCCAAAGCATTAAGCAGTTTTTGTTGTTGTTTTTTATTTATTTATTTTTTGGGGGGAGATGGAGTCTCACTCTGTCGCCCAGGCTGGAGTGCAGTGGCATGATCTCAGCTCACCAAAATCTCCACCTCCCGGTTCAAGTGATTCTCCTGCCTCAGCCTCCTGAGTAGCTGTGATTACAGGCACCCGCCACCACGCCTGGCCAAATTTGTATTTTGTAGAGACGGGCTTTCTCCATGTTGGTCAGGCTGGTCTTGAACTCCCAACCTCAGGTGATTCGCTCACCTCAGCCTCCCAAAGTGCTGGGATTACAGGCATGAGCCACCTTGCCCGGCCAAGCGGTTATCTTAACTGCCAGATTAGCAAGGTGATTCTGGGTGGGCAGAGGAGTAGACATGGCCCAGAGAGACAGTGACAACACAGTCACACAGGAGCAGCCACGAGGCCAGGAGGTAGCCTGTGGGGCTCACCTGACCTCAGGCTGGGCACTCCCCTTCTGCCACCCCCTTTATACTCATCCCTGGTTCGAAAGCCCCAATATGTTGGCACCCAGCCTGGATCACTCTCACCTCTGGGTTTCTTCTATGTGTTCACAAAGCCCACTGCTGATTTATTGTTGCAAAGGGCCCCGCTCTTCCCTCCGCACTCCAAGGGAACTGAACATCGAACGTTATCTTAATTAGCTGGCAGAGGACAAGAAGGGGCTGAATATATTGGAATCCTTGAGAAAGCCTTACTCTTTTATCTACCCGCTTCCTGCCTTCTCTTTGTCCCCATCACAGCTCCTTCTGCAGTAGGTAGAGATGTAGGCAATGAAAAGGGAGGGCCCAGTGAAGCATTTTTTTTTCCAGTTATGATTGAGATCATGGGGAGACAGGATGAGGTGTGGTGAGGGTGTATCTCAGGATCCTTAGCTCTGACATGCGGTTTGCAGGAGAAAGTAGGGGGACCGCTGAGCTCTGTCCAGACTAGAGCAGGAAAGGAAGAAAGGGCGGCGATAGAGGTTAGCAGGAATATGTAATTATCAGAAGCAGGAACAGAACTGAGGGCATGCCCAGGTCCATGCAGGCCCTCACAGGCCCAGTGTTCCCAGTGGGGAGGAAACAGGAAGCTGTGACTTCCTTTCTCTTTTCCCTCCCTGCTCTTAGCCTCAAGGTTACTGCTGCTGAGATGAATTCCAACCTGTTTTAGTTGGCACTGTTCCCTGAGCACGGTAATAGCCTCTCAGTACCCTTCTGCCACAAACACCTCAAACTTCTCCTTTGAAATAATATTCATACAAATTGCTATTTCACATGTATTCTCTCATTTCATCATGCCACTCCTGTGAAGCAGACTTACCTGAAAATTTTAAGCAAGAAAACAGGTTTATGGGAGTAAAGTAACTCTCCCAGTCACATGGCTAGTGAGTAGCAGGTCTGGGACTCCGTAGCCTCTGCTCTTTCCTCTCTTGGACACCCATGCTGATTCCCTGCCTCTATGCCCGTTCCTTTCTGGAAGGGGCCCTTCCAGAAAGGCCCCTTCCTTTGGGCCTCAAGGGAACACTTTCTGCAGAGGAGGGAGGCCTCTGCACGCTGTTAGGAACAGAGGCAGCTCTAGTTTGGTTCCTGTTATCTCTGGGACAGGGAACCTCCAGCACTCTCCCTGGGGTGGAGGCTTGGGGCTGCCCTCCATAGTGAGGTAACTCTCCCTTCTCCCCTCCCTCTCTGCCATTTAGAGTCCCTCTTACAGGCAGGCGCATGCGCATATACCCAGGCTCTGCCTCGCCCTGCCCCACCCACCACCAATCTTGACCAACAGGGAGGTGGTGGGTTGTCCTTTCCATACCCCTCCCTCTGAGGTGTGGGCGCGGGCCAGGGCTCACCAGAGGCCCCAGAGGACCTAGTTCTAGAGCCTTCTGCCTAGAGCCTTCAGTGGCCTCTGCCAGTCTGGCAGATACTTGCAGACCTCTCTTCTCAGCGCCACCAATCTCTGATGCCCTGCGATGCTCACACTCAACACTTCTGCCTCTCCACCCATGTTCTGGGCCAATGCCTCCGGAGGCAGTGTGCTGAGTGCTGATGATGCTCCGATGCCTGTCAAATTCCTAGCCCTGAGGCTCATGGTTGCCCTGGCCTATGGGCTTGTGGGGGCCGTTGGCTTGCTGGGAAATTTGGCGGTGCTGTGGGTACTGAGTAACTGTGCCCGGAGAGCCCCTGGCCCACCTTCAGACACCTTCGTCTTCAACCTGGCTCTGGCGGACCTGGGACTGGCACTCACTCTCCCCTTTTGGGCAGCTGAGTCGGCACTGGACTTTCACTGGCCCTTCGGAGGTGCCCTCTGCAAGATGGTTCTGACGGCCACTGTCCTCAACGTCTATGCCAGCATCTTCCTCATCACAGCGCTGAGTGTTGCTCGCTACTGGGTGGTGGCCATGGCTGCAGGGCCAGGCACCCACCTCTCACTCTTCTGGGCCCGAATAGCCACTCTAGCAGTGTGGGTGGCGGCTGCTCTGGTGACGGTGCCCACAGCTGTCTTCGGGGTGGAGGGTGAGGTGTGTGGTGTGCGCCTTTGCCTGCTGCGTTTCCCCAGCAGGTACTGGCTGGGGGCCTACCAGCTGCAGAGGGTGGTGCTGGCTTTCATGGTGCCCTTGGGCGTCATCACCACCAGCTACCTGCTGCTGCTGGCCTTCCTGCAGCAGCGGCAACGGCGGCAGCAGGACAGCAGGGTCGTGGCCCGCTCTGTCCGCATCCTGGTGGCTTCCTTCTTCCTCTGCTGGTTTCCCAACCATGTGGTCACTCTCTGGGGTGTCCTGGTGAAGTTTGACCTAGTGCCCTGGAACAGTACTTTCTATACTATCCAGACGTATGTCTTCCCTGTCACTACTTGCTTGGCACACAGCAATAGCTGCCTCAACCCTGTGCTGTACTGTCTCCTGAGGCGGGAGCCCCGGCAGGCTCTGGCAGACACCTTCAGGGATCTGCGGTCGAGGCTGTGGCCCCAGGGCGGAGGCTGGGTGCAACAGGTGGCCCTAAAGCAGGTAGGCAGGCGGTGGGTCGCGAGCAACCCCCCGGAGAGCCGCCCTTCTACCCTGCTCACCAACCTGGACAGAGGGACACCCGGGTAAAGGGCGCAAGCTGAACACGCTCCTCTTTCTGAGATCCACCAAGTGTAGGATCGTCGAGTCCTGGGGAGAAGCTGCCCTCTCTGCCAGGCTGCAGCGCCCGCAGGGAAAAGTCTGATCTTTGATCCCCAACTCTGGGTGTGGTGAATGGGGGAGGCGGGGGCCCAGATCAGAGCTGGGTGTGACAAAGCTTAAGTCTTTATTTGGAGATGGGAAAGAAGAGGATCTGAGAATAAACCTCTGGATTATCCACAAATTGTCTTGACCTTTTATCCCAGTTCCACCTCCAGTGCAGTATGGAACAAAAGGATTCGTTGCTCCATTTCTGCCTTCTGCCAAAATATCTAGAAAAACTTCCCTAAGGGATCTAGGCTAATGAATCAGAGGTCAGTGCCCCTGTCCCTCTGTACCCACTCCCCACCTCAAAACAGGGTATCCCTTGTCTTTCTCCAGTATCAAGGCCAAAAATGTCTGCTTCCCCTGTCCCCACTTTACCATCTCAGTGGTGACCACAGAAACTTGCTGCCCACAGAGGCCTCAGCTGCAAAAACTGTAGTTCCCCTGAAGGGATGCCAGGTGTGGGGTACTGCTGGAATTCCCAGCACCTGCCAGGCCCTGGGTGTAAAACCCTGGTGCTGACAGAGTGCCTGTGTGTCTCCCCTTGTATCAGGATTTGAAAGAAGTGAAGATAATGACAAATCAAAGACATGGGGGGCGCGGGGTGAAGGGAGGTGAGAGATTAAAAAGGGGAGGGGGCTGGGAGAACAGGCTGCAGGTAGAGCCAGAAAAGCAGAGACCTCAGAAAGTGGTGCTACTCTTCCTGCCTGCCCCAAATGCAAAGCCCAGAGTATCAATTTGAGTGTCAGAGCACCTGGATTCACACCTTTACCTCCAGCACATTACTTTACCTTTTTGTACCTCACTGTTCTCAACTGTAAAATGGGCTACTGAAGATTTAACAGTGAAATACACTGTTAGCTATTATTTATTTATTTTATGTTTTTGAGACAGAGTCTCGCTCTGTCGCTCAGGCTGGAGTGCAGTGGCATGATCTCAGCTCACAGCAACCTCCGCTTCCCGGGTTCAAGCGATTCTCCTGCCTCAGCCTCCTGAGTAGCTGGAACTACAGGCTCCCACTACCACGCCCGGCCGATTTTTTTGTATTTTTTTTTTTTTTTGAGATGGAGTCTCGCTCTGTGGTCCAGGCTGGAGTGCAGTGGCCGAATCTCAGCTCACTGCAAGCTCCGCCTCCGGGTTTACGCCATTCTCCTGCCTCAGCCTCCCGAGTAGCTGGGACTACAGGCGCCCACCACCTCGCCCGGCTAGTGTTTTGTATTTTTTAGTAAAGACAGGGTTTCACTGTGTTAGCCAGGATGGTCTCGATCTCCTGACCTCGTGATCCGCCCGTCTCGGCCTCCCAAAGTGCTGGGATTACAGGCTTGAGCTACCGCGCCTGGCGATTTTTTTGTATTCTTAAGAGACAGGATTTCACCATATTGGCCAAGCTGATCTGGAACTCCTGACCTCTAGTGATCCACCCGCCTCTGCCTCCCAAAGTGCTGGGATTACAGGCTTGAGCTACCACACCCAGTCGAGCTATTATTCTTACACCCTGTGTAAAATGGAGACAGAGAAAGGAGGAAATAAGCGCACAGCTGGGAGATGGGGATGGGGAACCATGTCTCATCTGGAATGGTTGTATATGCTCTGAGGTGGGGTATAATGAAAGTCTCACATAAAGAACTCAGAGGTTGGCCCCTAAGACCCTCTTGAAGGTGTGTTCTTCAGGACAGGGGCTCCTCTTTGGTTCCTGTATTTGAGACGCATCAATGATAAACATTAGCCATCAGAAGGATTTTCTGGGAGGCAGACCCTAGAAAGGAGGGAGGCAGAGGGAAGATGAGGTAGAGCTCCCACTTCCACTGCCCCACCCCCAGGCTCTCTGGCATGACTTGTAACCTATGAGGACACAGGCTGCTCAGGCCCTGGGACAGCAGCTGGGAGCAGTGCCACCTTATTAAGCGCAGAGCCCCCTGTGAAGGGAAAGGCCACAGTGCCTCCAGGTGCCCCCTGTCCCACTTCCTTTAATTGCTGGGCAGAGGAGGCTCCAAAGAGGCACCCAATTCACAACAGATTAAGCAATGTGAAAGGAACTTAATTAGCCTCTTGTTTAATTTCCTCTTTTTGATGATGTTTAAACTAGTTCCAAAACTCCAGGTCTATTCCTAGCCCATGCAGGCAATGGAAAATCCCTCCCCATCTAAGCACCCATCTTCCCACCCCAGCAGCTCCCTCTGACGGCTTTGCTGGGCTCCGGATATTGGCTCCTCTGGGGGCATCTCTGCTTTATGGGCCCCAGAGGTAAATATTGACAAAGTATACACAGGTCCAAGTTAGAGATGAACGCATACACAAAGACCTACTCTTGTGGGGGAGTGGAAGGAGGAGGGTGCAGCTGGAGGATGGAGAAGGGAGGGCTGGGCAGAGCAGGCAGCCTGGAGCTTCTCTTGGAATGGAAGGAAGGCAATGTTTTGGTGAGAACCTGGTCCCTGGGTCCCTGGAACACAAAGCCAGATGGCTTTGAAACTTCAGCAGGAGGGACAGAGGTTAAGGCTGTGGGTTCCCAAAAGTGGGTTAGGGAGGGGACAGGGGACACAATGGTCAAAGATGTGAGGAAGGGGCCTAGCTCTCAGGAGCAACCACATCAGACAAATGCTTGTGCCCCATGTTCTGGGGCTGAAGATGTGTGTGTGTGGGTGCATGCATGCACGCGTGCGTAGGAGGGGGTTGGTACAGGGTGGCAGAAGGGACAGCACTGCTTGGAAGAAAGCAGCGGGGGACTTCACACCCACTCTGGGCTGTCTCCAGGTTTCCACGTTCTGTCCTGTCCTGACCAGCATCTCTCACTGGATCTGTCGGGGATTCTAGGAGAGCCTGCATTCCCCTTTCTTGGTGGTCTCTGCATGCTATCTAATATCCTCACCCCACCCCCACCTACCTTCCTTTCCTACCTAAAGGTGCCACCCTCACAGCTTTGGGTCTGAGCTGCTTCCAGCTGACCTGGCAGACAGCTGCTGAGCCCTGTGTCCCTGTGTATGAAATCTGAAGCCCTGGTGTTTATTTGTTTTTTTGTTTTGTTTTGTTTTTTTTCCAGGCAGGGTCTTGCTCTGTCGCCCAGGCTGGAGTGCTGGAGTGCAGTGGCACAATCTCGGCTCGCTGCAACCTCCGCCTCCCGGGTTCAAGCACTTCTCCCACCTCAGCCTCCCAGGTAGCTGGGACTACAGGTGCCCACCATCACGCCTGGCTGATTTTTGTATTTTCAGTAGAGATGGGGTTTCACCATGTTGGCTAGGCTGGTCTCAAACTTCTGACCTCAAGTGATCCACCCAACTCAGCCTCCCAAAGTGCTGGGATTACAGACGTGAGCCACTGCACCCAGCCAGCCCTGGTATGTTTAGGCAGAGCAGCCAAAGGAGAAAAGTGGTGGACTGAACTAAGAAGGCCAGTCCCCTCCTGGCCTAGCAAGCTTTGTGCACCTAGGTTTCCCTGCCCGTAAAATGAGAACAATTCCCCATTCTCAGGATCCCCTTAATGGCTGAGAAAGCACCTTGTAAAGGCTTGATGTTGGTGGATGAGAGTTACAGAAGGGGAGGGTGCTGGCTGCTCACCCAGCCTGCTCCCTACATGACTTCAATTCCTCTTTCTAGCTGAGGGCCTGAGCCCCCTTCTGCTAATCTGACCCCACAGGCTCCAGCACGGATGTGAATTCATACCAGCATTTATACAACCCTAGATTCTCACCTCCTCCCCTCCCCCCACAGCCCTAAAGTAAGTACCAACCTGAAAACAGGAAGTAAAACCAACTAAAACCAAGAACTGAAACCAGCTCATCTCTCACTGCCTTTCAAAGAGGGACAGTAAATGAGCAGCTCCTGTGACAGGTAACCCCAGGGCCCGACATCATGGAGATGAACAAGGGCCCTGTGGGGGCTGGATCTGACAATGAATAACACTGGGGATGGGAAATAGGTGGAGGTGACTGCTGAGCATGGCATACAAATACGATGAACACACGTTTCCTGATACTGGAGTTCCCAGCATTGGAACCTGTATGGCCCCTTTGTTTTTATCCTTGTGTTTGTGAATTAAAAAAACAAAAAAAGATTTGCAGTGGTTACTGTTGTCAGTGACCCCTCTCTTCAGTGAGGCAGAGGCTGTCCTTGTGGTGAGAGGAAAAGGCCCCTTTCAGAGGAACTTAGGTCACTGCCTGGTTCTCTCCTACCATCCTCTTCAGAATTGGCAGACATTATGGGAGACAGTACCTTATGGAGTTCCAGGTTTTTAATTTTCCCTGATTTTTTTTTTAAAACAACAAAATTGGCAGAAAAAAAAAAACAAAAACTGGGGCTGGTCGACATTTGAGGGCAGGGGTTCCATTGAAAAATCCCCCAAATTCACGCTGAGGTTTCAGGTCATGGTTGCTGAGGTGGAAGATGAGGTCAGGGCTCCTGGAGATTTCCCAACCCACCCTAGAATTTGTTTCCAAATGGCTGGGGAATAGGTCAGTTTAGGTCCCCCCGTTACTGCAGATGAAGGCAGAAGTCATTGTCTCCCCTACCCCTCAACTTCTTCAGAGATGTGGAGATAGGAGGCTTCGATTTCTAATTGCCTACGATCTCTTAAAAATATAAAACACGTGCAGTTGACTTTGGTACAAAAAAGAAAACAAAACAACATCAAAACATTCTGGTCCCTGTGGGTTTTTTCCCTCACCCCCAACAAACCATTATGGCCACCCCAACCTCTAGTCCATCAACTCCAGGAAGCCAGGTTATCTCCCAGGGCTTCCATGAAGGACAGAGAAAGGGAGAACAGCAGTAAGAGGTTGAGGGGAGAGGAGAAAGAGACATGGCCCTGCCCATAGCCCTCCTTTATTTAAAGGGCAGTAGGGTTCTGTGGCTGCAGCCTCTCCTCCAAGACGGATGTTGCAGGGGAGGGTTGTTAGGGCAAGAACCCAGCAGTTGCATGGATGAGCCTGAATATACCCCAGTAGTGTTCAAGGACAAGGCCCTCTGATCCCTATGGCTTGGTTCCCATGTCCCTGGTCCTTTAAATCTCCCCTCTCCCCCCATAACTAATAATAAATAAATAAATTTTCCTAAAGTGGAGGGAAGAAGGCATGAACCACTGGCATCTGTGGTGTAGCTTTCGGATGCCCCAGGGGGTGTTGTGGCCTAATTCCCCCAGCTTCTTAAATGGCCCCAGGTATCTAAAGATCCCAAGAGCTGGCAAGGACAATCTGCAGTTCTTTCAAATGTTCCCTCATCATTGGCAAATTGGAGTCCCCAAGGTTAGCCCCCTTCAGTAATGTTCTTCAGTGGGGCACAGGGCAGGGGTGAGGGGCCCCCTTAGCTCTCGGAGGCTACAGCCTCCCCGTCGCGGCTCTCCGTCTCCTCCGGGATGTCCTGCATTCTGGTAAAGTCTGAAGGGAGACAGGACAAAGCCAGTGAGTGAGCAGAGACTCCCATGAGGAACTGTACCCCTATACTAATGCCTCCCCATCTGCAGGCTCAGGGGGTTCTGGGGCTGTGAAGGGATGACAGGGTTCTGTAAATTCTTGGGTGAGAGGAAAACCTCTGGCAACGCGGTAAGTGAGGTATCCACATCTAGGAACCAGATACACTTTTACAGTATCCAAAGATACAATCTGATTAGGAAAGTACAAAATACTTTAAGGTTAGAGCTTTTGGTAATTTTTTATTTCATGAACCAACTATAAAAACTTGAAGGTCTTTGAAACTTTTTTTACTTTAAAAACTGGCCTGGTGGCTCATGATTGTAATCCCAACACTTTGGGAGGCCAAGGTGGGAGAATCACTTAAGGCCAGGAGTTGGAGACCAGCCTGGCCAACATGGTGAAACCCCATCTCTAGTAAAAGTGCCAAAAATTAGCTGTATGTGGTGGCACGCGCCTGTAATCCCAGCTACTCGGGAGGCTGAGGAACAAGAATTGCTTGAACCTGGGAGGTGGAGGTAGCAGTGAGCTGAGATTGTGCTACTACACTCCAGCCTGGGTGACAGAACAAAACTCTGTCTCAAAAAAAAAAAAACTATATCTTCCCAGGCACAGTGGCATGCACCTGTAGCCCCAGCTACTTGGGAGGATCACTTAAGCCCAGGAGTTTGAGTCCAGCGTCAGCAACAGCACAACACCCTGTCTCTAAAATAAAAAATTTCAGAGCGAGATCCTGTGTCTGGGTCTCCGGGTCTCTTTCTGTCGCCCAGGCTGGCGCAATCACAGAGTACTGTCAACTCAATCTGCTGGGCTCAAGCGATCTTCTCACCTCACTCTCACTGCCTGTAGCTAGGACTACAGGCGCACGCCACTACACCTGGTTAATTAAAAAATTTTTGGGGGGGCCAGGCACGGTGGCTCATGCCTGTAATCCCAGCACTCTGGGAGGCCAAGGTGGATGAATCACCTGAGGTCAGGAGTTCGAGACCAGCCTGGCCAACATAGTGAAACTCCATCTCTACTAAAAAATATAAAAAAAAATTAGACAGGTGTGGTGGCGCATGCCTGTAATCCCAGCTACTCGAGAGGCTGAGGCAGGAGAATCAGTTGAACCCAGGAGGTGGAGGTTGCAGTGAGCTGAGATCACACCACTGCACTCCAGCCTGGGTGAGAGTGAGACTCCATTTTTAAAAAATAAAAATAAAAAATAAAATAGGCCAGGTGCAACGGCTCACGTCTGTAATCCCAGCACTTTGGGAGGCCAAGGTGTGCAGATCATGAGGTCAAGAGATGGAGACCAGCCTGGGCAACATGGTGAAACCCTATCTCTTCTTTTTTTTTTTTTTTGAGGCAGAGTCTCGCTCTGTCGCCCGGACTGGAGTGCAGTGGCCAGATCTCAGCTCACTGCAAGCTCCGCCTCCCAGGTTTACGCCATTCTCCTGCCTCAGCCTCCCGAGTAGCTGGGACTACAGGCGCCGGCCACCTCGCCCGGCTAGTTTTTGTATTTTTAGTAGAGACGGGGTTTCACCGTGTTAGCCGGGATGGTCTCGATCTCCTGACCTCGTGATCCGCCCGTCTCGGCCTCCCAAAGTGCTGGGATTACAGGCTTGAGCCACCGCGCCCGGCCTAAACCCTATCTCTTCTAAAAATACAAAAATTAGCTGGGCATGGAGGCACGCGCCTGTAGTCCCAGCTACTCGGGAGTCTGAGGCAGGAGAATAATTTGAACCTGGGAGGCAGAGGTTGCAGTGAGCCGAGATTTCACCACTGTACTCCAGCCCGGCGACAGAGCAAGAATTCCGTCTCAAAAAAAAAAAAAAAAAAAAAAAAATTTAGTTGGGCATGGTGGTAGCTCACGCCTGTAATCCCAACCTGTTGGGAGGCCAAAACAGGTAGATCGTGAGGTCAGGCGTTCAAGAACAGCCTGGCCAACATAGTGAAACCTTGTTTCTACTAAAAATACAAAAATTAGCTGGGCATGGTAGTGGGTGCCTGTAATCCCAGCTACTCGGGATGCTGAGGCAGGAGAATTGCTTGAACCTGGAAGGCGGAGGTTGCAGTGAGCCAAGATCACACCACTGCACTCCAGCCCAGGCAACAGTGTAAGACTCCGTCTCAAAAAATAATAATAAAAAAATAAGTAAGTAATTAAATTAAATAAAAAAATAAATAAATGAAATTTTTTTTTTTGGTAGAGGAGGTGGGTCTCACTATGTTGCCCAGGCTGGCCTCAAAATTCTGAGCTTAAGTGATCCTCCTGCCTTGGCCTCCCAAAGTGTTAGGATTACAGGCATGAGCCACCATGCCTTTTCTAAAAAAAACCTATTTTTACTTCTAAAGGTTGGGAATCACCAACCAGTTGGAGGAGAGAGGCCCCTCCTGCTTCTTAGAGTTCCACCAACCATTCATCATCAGACAAAACAGGAAGTCCCTCCCTAGAGTTACTGTAAGCCTCACAGGTCAGTTAGGGCCCATTTGGAAGCCACAGCCCAAAGGCCTGTACGCAGGCTGCACTCTACCTCTGGTCCATGTCTCCGCCAGGGTCTCACCTCGTGGACTGTGGGGCGGAGACAGACGGCTGCTACCTTCCTCCTCGCTGCCGGTGTCAGGGTCACTGCTATCTTGTAGCCGCTCTTCGGGGCTCCCCAGTTCCTGCCTCTCTCGGTCCTCAAAGTGTCGATGGACAGAGCGAGTAGTGACAGGCAGATCCAGGCGGTCTGTGCCTCGGCTGGGCTGTGGACAGTGGGCAGGAAGAACAGCAGGCCAGGGACTGAGTAGTGCGAAGACTGGAAGTTCTGTTTGGCTGAAGGCAGCAGCTCTTCCCACTGGGGCTCACCCATGACTCCCCTTCAGGAGATCCACCACCAACTGGCCTCTTTCAGCACCACCACCCGAGTTAGTTTCCTCCACCCCGCACCCATCTACATTTCTTTTCAGTTCTCCAACTAGTATCTCAATATCCTTCAAGTCAGTTGCCTGATTGCATTTGGGCTCAAATCCCCAACGGCCCAATTTCTATTGGGCTCCAGGGACCCTTATGTCCACCCCAGGTCCGTTCACCACTGCAGGCCACCTTACCTGTGGGGGGTTGAAACTCAAGTACAGGGCATCGCCTGCAGGGAGGCTGCGCCGCCGAGGATCTACAGGTCTGCGGGCCCAGGGGGCCTCGGCTGGGAGTGGCTCGGTCTGGCCTAGGGCGGCCAGCTGCCTTCGAGCCTCTTCGGCCTCCCGCTCCAGCAGTGCCCGGGCCTGCTCACTCTCCCGGAGCCGGGCCTCCAGGCTGCCAGCTTCAGTTGCCCGTTCTTCACCTAGCCGCCGGCAGCGCCGTAGCTCCTCCTGCAGCAACGCATGTTGCCGCTGCAGTAATGCCAGTTCTGTGGCCTGCTTTTCAGGGGCCACAGGGGCAGCACCAGCCCTGCCAGCCTCCCCATCCCGAGAGTTGGCTCGGCACAGCTTCTCCCGCCGCTCAGGGCCCTCAGGGAACCGGGCTTCCATCAAAGTGTCCTGCTGGGCCACAGCTGCCTGGGGGTAGAATGTGGGCAGAAGGGTTTATCAAAAGCCCCTGTGCTCTTCTACCCCTCGCCCTCACCCTCCAAGGCCCAGGTCATCACTCCTGGAGAGCTTGGGTTGGGAGGGTATTTAGAAAGGCCTGTTGGGATGACCATGCTCTACCTAAACAGGCATCTCTAGCCTGGCTCCTCCCCTTCCCCATTCAAGCCCTTGCCCTACTGACCTGTAGGCCATGTAGAAGTCCATAGAGATTGACCAATCGCTGCAACGCCTCCTGAGGACAGACGGGGTGGGAACAGGGCCCCAGCTTTAGGATGGGAGAACTGCCCAAAAGTTGAACAAGGGTAGGTGTGGGGACAGTAGGATCTGGAGACATACTTGGATATAGACGCTTTCCCCACCCCACTCCAAACTGGGTTCTAACTTCTCAGACTAAGAACACCCTTCCTTTAGTCTCCTATACTATCAATTCCCATCTCACCTCTTGGGGTGATCTCAGCTGATTTCCATTTCGATCCTGCAGAAATGGGCAAGAATGGGGAGTCAGCAGGCACACAAATCCTGGGTGCCTGCCCCTGACAGCTTTGTGTTGAGGATCCAGAGGCTGGCTGTCCCTCTCCCACCCTCTTGCCAAGTCCCAGAACCTCTTGAGGACCTACCCTCTGGCTGGAGTCTGAGTCGGCTCTGCACAGTTCAATGGAGCCATTGAAGGTTCTGGCCTCACCATCTGTTGAGAAGGAGAAAAGGATGGCTGAGCTCACTTCCCTGGGGCCCTGATACCACTCGATCCCTGGTACCACTCCACTCGCTTTGGCCCCTCCCACCTACTACCTTGGTCCCCTGCCCTGGCACTCACTGGCAGTGACCCCAGGACTCGTGTTACCACCGCTGTCTGGTTCCAAGGGCAGGGCTGGTTCTCGGGGTGTCAAGAGAAGTTCCACTCCCGGCCCCACCAGCAGGTCTTTCAGACCCTCCACTGTGGGGAAAGAGGAAGAGGTGAGAGCAGGAATGACACAAGACCCTGAGGGGAATGCCATTCACCCCCACATGTGGGACACTCGGGCATCCAGGGGAATGCCCCCTGCACTGGCAGTGGGGTTTCACTCACACAACCACTGATGAAGTAAAGGGCAGTAAATGCCTATGAGGCAGCAGGAGTCCATGCAGCATGGACGATATGGAGCAGCAGTAAGGACCACACGTCCTCCCCTGCCTTTCCCAGGAACTGGCCCAGAAGAGGCACTAAGGGCTGTTTATGGTTCATGGGGTTGGCATCCCACTTGTCTGTGTTTGTCCATGTCTAGTCACATGTCCATATTCTGTGACAGTGAGTGCTTGAGCCTAGACTCTTCCCTGGGAGCTCCCTCACCCTCACGGATGGCATCCTGCAGCAGCCGCTCGCCACGAGGGGACTCAAGGGACTCGGAGCGGAAAAGGCCCCTGGGCAGGGTAGGCAGGGCCATCCCACTGCCACCATCCTCTTCAGCCTGGAAATGGGTCATCTCAGCAAACAGCCCAACCTTCTCTCGCAGCAGCTCCACCAGTGCCCGGTCCTTCTGCTGCAACTCCACTGCAGATAAGGAACAAGTGAGTATATGAGAGGGCCTAGGGGATATGCAGGAGCGCCGGTAAAGGACAGCCCTAGGGGAAACAGGGTAGGGCAGGGCAGTGTGGCAAGACTTAATTTTGTTATTTTGGCATTTATTAAAAAAGAAAAAGGTTTCTAGGAGCCAGGCGCGGTGGCTCATGCCTGTAATCCCAGCACTTTGGGAGGCCAAGGCAGGCAGATCACAAGGTCAGGAGATTGAGGCCATCCTGGCTAACACGGTGAAATCCCGTCTCTACTAAAAATACAAAAAACTAGCTGGGCACGGTGACGGGCGCCTGTAGTCCCAGCTACTCAGGAGGCTGAGGCAGGAGAACGGCATGAACCCAGGAGGCGGAGCTTGCAGTTAGCTGAGATCACACCACTGCACTCTAGCCTGGGCAACAGAGCGAGACTCCATCTCAAAAAAAAAAAAAAAAAAAAAAAAAAGAGATTGTGGCAGGGGTTGCAAGTTGTCCAACAGTGTTCATTCTTCCCATCTTCCTTTAATGAGAAAATGCATAGAAGTTTCATCTGGGCACACATGGCTGCTCAGTTAACAACCATGTTTTCGGCTGGGCGTGGTGGCTCAAGCCTGTAATCCCAGCACTTTGGGAGGCCGAGACGGGCGGATCACGAGGTCAGGAGATCGAGACCATCCTGGCTAACACGGTGAAACCCCGTCTCTACTAAAAAAACACAAAAAATTAGCCGGGCGAGATGGCGGGCGCCTGTAGTCTCAGCTACTCAGGAGGCTGAGGCGAGAGAATGGCGTAAACCCGGGAGGCGGAGCTTGCAGTGAGCTGAGATCCGGCCACTGCACTCCAGCAGCCTGGGCGACAGAGCGAGACTCCGTCTCCAAAAAACCAAAAAAAAAACCATGTTTTCTAGCCTGACTTGCACGTGACTATATTGCTATGTGACTACATTCTGGCCAATGGATATGAGTGTCTTCCAGATCTGCTCTTAAAATAAATGGGTATAGGCCAGGCATGGTGGGCGGAGCACTTGAGGCCAGGAGTTGGAGACCAGCCTGGCCAACATGGTGAAACCCTATCTCTACTAAAAATACAAAACTTAGCCAGGAGTGGTGGTGGGTGCCTGTAATCCCAGCTCCTCGGGAAGCTGAGGCAGGAGAATCGCTTGAACCTGGGAGGTGGAGGTTGCAGTGAGCTGAGATTGCGCCACTGCACTCCACCCTGGGTGACAAAGCGAGACCCTGTCTCAAAAAAAAAAACAAAAAGAAAAGAAAAAGAAAAAAAGGGTGTAAACTCTGTTCCTTTACGCCTCATTGCTAGGTGTGATACAGATGTGACAGTGGGAGCTGGAGTAGCCACTTCAGACATGACATAGATATGAAAACTTCATGTTAAAGATGGCAGAGCTGCACCACTACTCTGCACTTCCCACTTTGAACTGTTACGTTGACAGCAATAATATTCTACCTTTTTGGTTTTTTTTTGTTGTTGTTACCCAGACTGGAGTGCAGTGGTGCAATTATAGTGCATTGCAGCCTTGAACTCCTGGGCTCAAACAATCCTCCCACCTCAGCCTCCCAAGTAGCCAGGACTATGGGGTCTTGCTATGTATGTTTTGTTGCTAGGTATGTTTCTCGAACTCCTGACCTCAAGAGATCCTCCCTCTCCCAAATCCTGCTGGGATTAAAGGCGTGAGCTACTGCACCAGCCAATCTACATTTTTTTTTTTTTTTTTTTGAGATGGAGTCTTGCTCTGTCACCCAGGCTAGAGTACAGTAGTTCAATCTCAGGTCACTGCAAGCTCCGCCTCCTGGGTTCATGCCATTCTCCTGCCTCAGCCTCCTGAGTAGCTGGGACTACAGGCACCCACCACCACGCCTGGCTAATTTTTTTTTTTTGTATTTTTTAGTAGAGATGGGGTTTCACTGTGTTATCCAGGATGGTCTTAATCTCCTGACCTTGTGATCCACCCACCTTGGCCACCCAAAGTGCTGGGATTACAGGCTTGAGCCACTGCGCCCGGCCAATCTACTTCCTTTTTTAAGGAAGAAGATTTTTGTTGGTCTTTTTGTACAGCAGTTTAATCATACCCTAACTAATATAAGGCCTTACAGTGAAAAAGTAAGTTACTCATCCAACCTTGGTCTTCCATATTATTTTTACACACACGGTAGTATACACTTTACATTGTTTTAAACCTTGCTTTTTTCACTTAATATGTTTCAGCTGTGGATCTATACCAGCCCTCACAAAGCCATCTCATCTTTTTAACAGTTGCATAATATTCCATTGTGTGAATGTATTATAAATTACTAAGGAGCTCCTTGTGGGTGGACTTACTCTTAATTCGCCGCAGGTAAGCCTCATCCTCTGTCTCAATCAAGGGGAAGTCCTCCCTGGATGGGCATCTGGAGGAGTAACAGGTTGCATGCCATTGGGAGACAGAAGCTAGGTTATAGATCAGAATCAGCCTTCCCTCCTTCCCAAACATGCCTTATGCTTCCCTCTTCTGATAAGACTCCTCAGCCTCACACCCTAGCTTTAATTCAGTCTTGACCTTCTCCTTTTTCTTTCTTTCTTTTTTTTTTTTTTGAGACAGAGTCTTGCTCTGTCGCCCAGACTGGAGTGCAAGGGCACTATCTCAGTTCACTACAACCTCCTCCTGGGTTCAAGGGATTCTCCTGCTTCAGCCTCCCGAGTAGCTGGGATTATAGGTGTGCACCACCATGCCTGGATAATTTTTGTATTTTTAGTAGAGATGGGGTTTTGTCATGTTGGCCAGGCTGGTCTCGAACTCCTGACCTCAGGTGATCCACCAGCCTCAGCCTCCCAAAGTGCTGGGATTACAGGTGTGAGCCACCGCACCTGGCTGACCTCCCATTTCTTAGCACTGATTATCTGCGTTTACTGAGATGTATCTCTCCCAAGGTCTCTTGGAAAGGCAGCACAGTGCAGAGGGTCAAGTACAGGCTTTGGCATCAAGCAAACAGTATTCAAATCCTGGCTCCACTTTTTACCAGGTGGTAACCTCTCTATTTCCTCATTTGAAAAATAAAGGTAATATCTTCCTCATAGGTTTTTCATTAGGATTAAATGAAATGTTAAAGTGCTTTGAACATTTAACAGAAGCTCATTAAATCAATTACAATTAATATTATTAATTTCCACAATTACAATTTTTTTTTTTTTTTTTTGAGACGGAGTCTCGCTCTGTCACCCAGGCTGGAGTACAGTGGCCGGATCTCAGCTCACTGCAAGCTCCACCTCCTGGGTTTACGCCATTCTCCTGCCTCAGCCTCCCGAGTAGCTGGGACTACAGGCGCCCGCCACCTCGCCCGGCTAGGTTTTTTGTATTTTTTTTTTAGTAGAGACGAGGTTTCACCGTGTTAGCCAGGATGGTCTCGATCTCCTGACCTCGTGATCCACCCGTCTCGGCCTCCCAAAGTGCTGGGATTACAGGCTTGAGCCACTGCGCCCGGCCCTACGATTTTTTTTTTTTTTTTTTTTTGAGACAGTCTTGCTCTCTCGCCCAGGCTGGAGTGAAGTGATGCGATCTTGGCTCACTGCAACCTCTGCCTCCCAGGTTCAAGTGATTCTCCTGCCTCAGTCTCCCAAGCAGCTGGGACTACAGGCACACACCACCATGCCTGGCTAAGTTTTATATTTTTAGTAGAGACAGGGTTTCGCCATGTTGGCCAGGCTGGTCTTGAACTCCGGTGATCCATCTGTCTCAGCCTCCCAAAGTGCTGGGATTACAGGTGTGAGCCACAGCACCTGGCCATAAGTACAAATATTAATACTATTCATAAAGAAGCCACTACAGATCTAGTGTTAATAGGACAAGTCATTTTGAATTGCTTTCCTGGAACAGGCAATTTCATAATTTTTTTTTGGAGACGAAGTCTCACTCTGTTGCCCAGGCTGGAGTGCAGTGGCACAATCCTGACTCACTACAACTGCCATCCCCAGGTTCAAGCGATTCTCCTGCCTCAGCTTCCCGAGTAACTGGGATTACAGGCTTATGCCACCACGCCCAGCTAATTTTTGTATTTTTAGTAGAGATGAGGTTTCACCATATTGGCCGGGCTGGTCTTGAACTCCTGACCTTAAGTGATCCACCCGCCTCAGCCTCTCAAAGTGCTGGGATTATAGGCATGAGCCACTGTGCCCGGCCCGCAATTTCGTACTTTAATATGCATTTCTGAAAACCTTTTTCAAAATTCCACCGTGAAGAAGTTAAAAAAACAAACAAACAAACAAAAAAAAGGTTTACAAATTATAAAGTTGAGGAGAACTGATTCCCTGAAAGCTAAAGAACAATTATAAAAATCTTGGCTGGACGTGGTGGCTCATGCCTGTAATCTCAGCTCTTTTGGATGCTGAGGTGGGCGGATAATCTGAGGTCAAGAGTTCGAGACCAGCCTGGCCAACATGGCGAAACCCCATGTCTACAAAATACAAAAATTTGGCTGGGTGCAGTGGCTCACGCCTGTAATCCCAGGACTTTGGGAGGCCGAGATGGGTCAATCATGAGGTCAAGAGATCAAGACCATCCTGGCCAACATGGTGAAACCCCGTCTCAACTAAAAATACAAAAATTAGGCCGGGCGCGGTGGCTCAAGCCTGTAATCCCAGCACTTTGGGAGGCCGAGACGGGCGGATCACGAGGTCAGGAGATCGAGACCATCCCGGCTAACACGGTGAAACCCCGTCTCTACTAAAAATACAAAAACTAGCCGGGCGAGGTGGCCGGCGCCTGTAGTCCCAGCTACTCGGGAGGCTGAGGCAGGAGAATGGCGTAAACCCGGGAGGCGGAGCTTGCAGTGAGCTGAGATCTGGCCACTGCACTTCAGTCCGGGCGACAGAGCGAGACTCTGCCTCAAAAAAAAAAAAAAAAAAAATACAAAAATTAGCTGGCATGGTGGCACAACCCAGCTACTCGGGAGGCTGAGGCAGGAGAATCGCTTGAACCTAGGAGGCGGAGGTTGCAGTGAGCTGAGAACACACCACTGCACTCCAGCCTGGCAACAGAGAGAGACGCTGTATTAAAAAAAAAAAAAAAATTTGCCTGGAGTGGTGGTGGGTGCCTGTTGTCCCAGCTATTCAGGAGGCTGAGGCAGGAGAATCACTTGAATCCAGGAGGTGGAGGTTGCAGTGAGCTGAGATCGTGCTACTGCACTCCAGCCTGGGCAACAGAGTGAGACTGTCTCAAAAAAATTAAAAAACTAAAGAAACAAAGAAAAACTATAAAAATCTGAATTAGAAGATTGAGACCATCCTGGCTAACACCGTGAAACCCCGTCTCTACTAAAAAATACAAAAACCTAGCCGGGCGAGGTGGCAGGTGCCTGTAGTCCCAGCTACTTGGGAGGCTGAGGCAGGAGAATGGCATAAACCCGGGAGGCGGAGCTTGCAGTGAGCTGAGATCCGGCCACTGCACTCCAGCCTGGGCGATAGAGCAAGACTCTGTCTCAAAAAAAAAAAAAAAAAAAAATCTGAATTAGAATTAGGGCCGGGTGTGGTGGCTCACACCTGTAATCCCAGCACTTTGGGAGGCCGCGGAGGGCAGATCATGAGGTCAGGAGTTCAAGACCAGCCTGACCAACATGGTGAAACCCTGTCTCTACTGAAAACACACACACACAAAAAAATCTGAATTAGAATTATACTTTATTCTTTTTTTTTTTTTTTTTGAGACGGAGTCTCGCTCTGTCACCCAGACTGGAGTGCAGTGGCCGGATCTCAGCTCACTGCAAGCTCCGCCTCCTGGGTTCCCGCCATTCTCCTGCCTCAGCCTCCCGAGTAGCTGGGACTACAGGCGCCCGCCACCGCGCCCGGCTAATTTTTTTTGTATTTTCAGTAGAGACGGGGTTTCACCGTGTTAGCCAGGATGGTCTCGATCTCCTGACCTTGTGATCCGCCTGTCTCGGCCTCCCAAAGTGCTGGGATTACAGGCGTGAGCCACCGCGCCCGGCCTATACTTTATTCTTTAGGCATAATCTTCCAGAATTCATTTTAAACATCTTACCTGTGCTTTATTTGATGTTTTTTCCCATTACAATTAGACACATAGTTGACTGCCTCAAATCTAATGTGTGTCCAATAGAAGCTAAAGATTTGCTGCTTTGACACACCAATTTCCTTCTTGCTTCTATTGTGTTGAGTTTGCTTATGAGACTTTTTCCTCTCTAGCATTGATGCTTTCATTATCCTCTTTTTCATTCATTTTTAGAAAAATAAACGTAAAATGCAATACAATCCAAATAACAGCCCTCTGCCTACAGATGAAGATGTAAATGTAGCTGAAACTGTACTGTCGGCTGGCAGGTATGCCACCATGTGATAGCTCAAAGTATTCCTTTGCTTGTCAGCTCATGTTGTATTTGAAAAGGAGTTGAGGTTGGCAATGTAAAAAATGTGACTTTATAGGACATAAGAACATAGGTAACCTTTCCAGTATTGGGCCATTTTGTCTCTCCCTCAACCTCTTCCCCCACATGTCTGAACACTGGATTCTGTTCCCAGGGAGTGCTATGGTTGGGATCTAATGCTGCAGGTACCCTGAGGTCATAGGCACATGCAGGCGGCAGGCAGACACTCACATGCGCACGCTCTGCTGAATGACCCGGATCCAGGTGCTCCGGTCATCCCGGGATGCTGTGTGCACCTCGTACATCTCCGGTGGGGCTGCGCTGATCAGAAACATCCCTTTCTCCTGGTTGGCGATATCCCGTACGATTAGATTCTGCAGCGATACCACTGAGGGCTTGTCCTGCCAGTCAGGGGAGAGGAAGGATTAAGCCTGGGAATCCTGTCCCTTGGCATATTTAGGCCTTCAATCCTTCTGGACAAGGACTGAAAGGACTGAAGAGTCATCTTACAATACCAGTTAAGAGCCAGGCACTGGTGCCAGCCAGAAGGGACTTAGAAATGTGTGCAACCCTTGACAAATTATTTAACTGACTTGAAGCTTTACTTTCATCATCTATAAAATGAAGACGAAAAGAATCTTTTCCCACAGGTGTGAAAGTGCCTGTGCACAGTAATAATACCTGTGAGCTGCTCTTATTTTTTATTATTACAGTAATAGTAACAATTATAGCTGTTTGACTCTGGGGGATTCCAGAGCTCTCATGGGCTTGGGCAGGAAAGCAAGAAGAGCCTAAACACTTGTCTGTGCTGAGAAAGGTGAAGAATGAATGTCTCACCAGGGTAGGAAAGATGTACTTCTGGTCCTTTTCCTGGAGAAACACCAGTACATCTGTCATCAGCAGCATTAGCACATCTGGCAGGGGATGAAGGTGGGAGAACAGTCAGCACTAGACAGTCTGAGCAGCTGTTTCCCTCTTTACCGAGGACCAGGTTTATCCCGTCAGAAGTCCCAATTTCCCTCTTCCTGGCCTCTCTTCCCTCTGGCTGCTTTCACTTTTTCAGACCTCTCACCCCTCACCTATTCTTCTTCTTTTTTTTTTTTTTTGATACAGAGTTTCCCTCTTGTTGCCCAGGCTGGAATGCAATGTCGCGATCTTGGCTCGCTGCAACCTCTGCCTCCTGGGTTCAAGCGATTCTCCTGCCTCAGCCTCCCAAGGAGCTGGGACTACTACACACATGCGCCACCACGCCCGGCTAATTTTGTATTTTTAGTAGAGATGGGGTTTCACCATGTTGGTCAGGCTGGTCTCAAACTCCTGACCTCAGGTTTATCCACCAGTTTCGGCCTCCCAAAGTGCTGGGATTAGAGGTGTGAGCCACTGCGCCTGGTCATACATTCTTACAGCTTAAAAACGGTGTGGGGGAGCGGGCAGGGCGGAAAAAGATTCATGTGCTTATCAGACAAAACAGCGTCGTGGGCTAGCAGGAACCATAGAGATCACTCAGTATCTTTACGGAAAACCCTTTCTACCCAACTGACTCAGGTTTCTTAACCTAGGGCCTACAGACCCCCTGGGACTCTGTAAACCTTCTGAAGGTGTGTAAACAGTTTTACATATCAACATAACTCGTATGTATTTTTTTGGGTGACACGGTCCAAGATTTTTGTGAGATTCATAAGGATTCCCAGAGCAAGAGGGACCATACTTTTATTTTTAATTTATTTTTGATTTAATTTAATTTAATTTTTTTTTTGAGGCGGAGTCTCGCTCTGTCACCCAGGCTGGAGTGCAGCGGCACCATCCTGGCTCACTGCAACTTCCGCCTCCCAGGTAAAAGCGATTCTCCTGCCTCAGCCTCCTGAGCAGCTACGATTAAGGAGTGTGCCATAACACCTGGCTAATTTTTTGCATTTTTGTAGACGGAGTTTCACCACGTTGGCCAGGCTGGTCTCAAACTCCTGACCTCAAGTAATCTGCCTGCCTTGGCCTGCCAAAGTGCTGGGATTACAGGCATGAGCCACTGTGCCCGGCCTATTTTTTATTTTTTGGGACCAAGTCTCGCTCTGTTGCCCAGGCTGGAGGGCAATGGCATGATCTCTGCTCACTGGGACCTCTGCCTCCTGAGTTCAAGTGATTCTCATGCCTCAGCCTCCCAAGTAGCTGTGACTACAGGTGAGCACTGCCACGTCCAGCTAATTTTTGTATTTTTAGTAGAGACAGGGTTTTACCATCTTGGCCAGGCTAGTCTCGAATTCCGGAGCTCAAGTGATCTGCCCGCCTCAGCCTCCCAAAGTGCTGGAATTACAGGCATGAGCCACCGTGCCCAGCCTGGACCACACTTTTTTTTTTTTTTTTTTTTGAGACGGAGTCTCACTCTGCTGCCCAGGCTGGAGTGCTGTGGCCGGATCTCAGCTCACTGCAAGCTCCGCCTCCCGGGTTCACGCCATTCTCCTGCCTCAGCCTCCCGAGTAGCTGGGACTACAGGCGACTGCCATCTCGCCCGGCTAATTTTTTGTATTTTTTTTAGTAGAGATGGGGTTTCACCGTGTTAGCCAGGATGGTCTCGATCTCCTGACCTCGTGATCCGCCCGTCTCGGCCTCCCAAAGTGCTGGGATTACAGGCTTGAGCCACCGCGCCCGGCCTGGACCACACTTTTTAGCCTTTAAATTCCATTTCTAATATCTAACTAGTGGAAGACCTTTATGGCTATCTGACCTAAATTCTCCCTGTCCTGGCATATTCCCACTTCTAATTTTGAGCTTGGTAGGGAGGGAGAAAGTTTCCTTCCTCTCGTAGAGGACTGAAAGACCATCCCTCACCCATCCGTCTCCTTCAACCCCAGCAGGCCCCTGCTTCAATTTCCTTCTCTGCTGCACACTCCAAGCTCTCAGATCCTATGGGATCAGCACTCCAAGACTGAGGGAGGAAACAAAAATCAATTCCATAAAACTTGAATGTCATAATCAAGAAAACACACAGGGCCAGGCATAGTGGCTCGCATTTACAACCCCAGCACTTTGGGAGGCTGAGGCAGGACAATCACTTGAGGCCAGGAATTTGAGCAAGACTAGCCTAGGCAACATAGCAAGATCTTGTCTCTACAAAAAATTTTAAAATGTGCTGGGTGTGGTGGTGCAGGTCTGTAGTGCCAGTTACTCAGGAGTCTAAGTAAGGCAGAAGAATCACTTGAGCCCAGGAGTTTTGAGTTACAGTGAGCTATGACTGCACCACTGCATCCCAGCCTGAGCAACAAAGCGAGACCCTGTTCTAAAAAAAAAAAAAAAAAAAGAGAGAGAGAGAAAACATACACTCCCCCTTTGCCCTTGGGGATTTTACTAAACTGTGGGCACACAGAAGGGGAGGCCTTTTGCTAAATGCTTCAGAAATAACGCTCTCCAGCCTTGCTATTTTTAATCCCCTATGGTTTATATTCTTAGCTGCTGCGTGGGAGGGATGGGAAGGAGAGAAAGGGATAAAGGAAAGAGGCTGGTGAAGACTGACAATATCCAAACCCAGGGAGCAGAGATTTCATGACATAGGTCCAGAGGCTCAGGCAGGCTCTGGCCTCAGGAGCCTCAGGTATTACAGTTTCCTATCGTCCCTCACATCTCATCCCCAAAGCCAAGGCCTGCTATTCTCTTGCTTTGATTTAGGTGAGAAAGATTTTACCAGTGCAGACAAATTCTGGAAAGAGAACCTGGGAAAGTACCCTGGCCCCTGGTCTGCCCCCTCTGCGCCGCTGTCTCTTCTCCTCCCTGCCTGTCCTTCACCGGCTCAGTCCCCTCCTCTGGGCCTCCTCTGGCTGCACTCCCCAAAGCTCCTGCTTACTCCCATCCCTGGTAGCTGGGATTCCCGCTGGGGGTAACAACTGATCCTGTCCTCCAGTCTGAGAGCTTCTTTGTCTTCCTCAGTAAAACTAGGAGCTCTCTGGGCATGTAAAGACCAAAGAGATGATAAAATACTGATAGGGAAGGCCCTGTATGGTCCACAAAGTTAACTACAGAATTCAGGCTTTTGCTGCCACAGAGACCCCATTTTTCTCTCCCACTGAGTCTCACTGTCATATGGGCTGCATAAAAAGAGGTTGATCTAAGGCCTGAAGGCATCTCCCATTCTCCATCTGACTTTGAACTCCTGCCTAGTCTGCCAAGCAGGTCTAACCTTTGAAGCGCCCCGTTGCTGTCTTCCAGAGCAGGCAGCCATCATGGATGAGTTTGCGCCGCAGAAGTTCCTCTCGGCCAAAGGGGCCCTTGCCAGGCACTGGGGTTTGGGCCCGAGGGTCCATGCGGTTGTAGATCTCCTGCAGACGGGCCCCTTTCTCCAGCTCATAAATATCCTGGTCCACATTGGACAGCAGCTCCTTCACTAGCCCCAGTGCTGTGGTCAGGTCCTGGCGTTCCTCCTCGATCCCTGGCACCGGGGGTTGGCATGGGGGACGGCTCAATCAGCTTCACTCACACCCCCGTTTCGTTCCCATCATGTCTTGAGTCCACTTTAGGGGCTGCCCAGGGTTTCACACCCGACCCCACCCTTCCCGTGGTCATCCCGAGCCTTTCCTCACCCCAGGTGGCTATCTCCCAGCGGCCCTCTCCTGGGCCTGCCTACTCACCGTGGGAATGCTGCAGGATGCGGCTGATGAGTACCGGGTACTTGGTGATGCGCTGAGTCACCAGCAGGATGCATTCCTGTACCCCGTGCCGCTTGAGCACGGCAGAGCGGGTCACTTTCTACAAGGGAGGAGGCAGGGCTCAGGGCCAGAGGGGAGGGCAACGGAAAGGCCTGGTGCCTGAGCTCTGGTGCTGGCCCTACTGTGGTCATTTACCTCGCACTGGCCTAAGTGACACATCTGGAAAATGGGGATAACAATGCCACAGGTTTGTTGTGAGGACCAACTGAAGGAGCAAAAAGTTCTTGGGAAACTACCACAGCGTGCTCTAGCATTCTGAGGGGCTCCTGCTGACAGGATCCACATGTGGATGGTCCGCATGGGTGGCGAATGCCTGACCTCCATGTGGGTGCAGCTCACAGGCACTACCTCCATGAGTCGGGGGCATGGGTTTGGGTCATGAGTATGGGATCTGGAGAGGTCTGCTCACCCGGATGAATTGCTGGAAGCGTTTGTCTCGGGCATACAGCTCCTTATAGAGCTTTAAGGCCTTGGTGTGGCGGCTGCAGAACTCCGAATAGGTCTTACGCATCTGCTCCGCGCTAGGACCTGAGAACTAGAAGTTGGTGGAGCAGGGCTAGGTCAGCATTTCCCCAAAGCCACACTTTACCCACTGGACACACCTCTGGCCTCCTGCCAAACAGGTTGGCTTCCTATTTCTCCAGCTCTCCCTGGCTCCCCTCCAACCCCTAGAGTTTGGACCCAAGAAATGCCCAACCCAGTCACACCTCCTTCCACGAATATCACCCAGGAGTCCTGCCTTTTCCCACCTGGCTGATAAGCAGATCACCCAAGCGATGAATGACAAAGTTCCGGGTACTGCCAGGGCACAGGGCCTGGCGTCGGCGTTCTAATAGCTGGCTGAGGAAGCGTGTGTGGATGTCACTGAGCTCGTCCACGCAGGGGAACAGGCCCTGGACCACTCCCGGCTCCAACTGTAGCTCTTCCAGCATCCCCGTGCGGAAGAGGCGGGTCATGATCTTCAGTGTCCTCACGTGGTGCAGCTCTGTCTGGATTAGCTCTGTGGGGGACAATGGGACATTTGGCCTCTACCCTGGCTTGGCTAAAACTGGTGGGGCCCCAGGATAAGGACCTCACAGTTCACATGAGGTTTTCAAGGTATCTTCCAGGTTAATATTCTGCATTATTATGATCTAAGATCATTTTCTAATCATTTTTATCTTTTGAAAAATTTATTATTATTATTTTTCCCCAGAAATGAGGTCTTGCTCTGGTGCCCAGGCTGGAGTGTAGTGGCACAATGAGAACTCACTGCAGCCTCGAACTCCTGGACTCAAGTAATCCTCCTGTCTCAGCCTTCCAAGTAGCTGGGACTATAGGCACATGCCACCACACCTGACTAGTTTTTTGTTTTTTGTTTGTTTGTTTGTTTTTTTTGAGACGGAGTCTCGCTCTTTCGCCCAGGCTGCAGTGCAGTGGCTGGATCTCAGCTCACTGCAAGCTCCGCCTCCCAGGTTCACACCATTCTCCTGCCTCAGCCTCCCAAGTAGCAGGGACTACAGGCGCCCGCCATCTCGCCCGGCTAGTTTTTTTTTTGTATTTTTTTTAGTAGAGATGGGGTTTCACTGGGTTAGCCAGGATGGTCTCGATCTCCTGACCTCGTGATCCGCCCGTCTTGGCCTCCCAAAGTGCTGGGATTACAGGCTTGAGCCACCGCGCCCGGCCACTGACTAGTTTTTAAAAATATTTTTGAGAGACAGAGGTCTTGCTTTATGGCCCAGGTTGGTCTCAAACTCCTGGCATCAAGTGATCCTCCCACCTTGGCCTCCCAAATCGCTGAGATTATAGGCATGAGCCACCATGCCCAGTTCCATTTTTTATCTTTACACCTTATCATCTCAAGCTGTGAGCTATTTTAGGGTAAGAACCATATGTCTTCTACATGTCGAGGCTTCCCACAGTCTCCAGCACGGTGTTAAGCATGGAATAAGCACAGAGTAAAGACCGAAGATTGAGATAAAGAAGGGATAGAGAGAGGGCGTTGGAGACCAACAGCATCAAGAGGTGGGGACCTAGTGGGCAACCTGTGGCATACCAGGCAGGGTCTTGTAGGCCAAGAGGATATAAGGGAAAGGGTTTTGAGAGGTAGGGGCTGGTGGAAAGAAGGACACAGCCAAGTGCGGTGGCTCACGTCTGTAATCCCAGCACTTTGGGAGGCTGAGGCGGGCAAATCACCTGAAGTCAGGAGTTTGAGACCAGCAGGGCTAACATGATGAAACCCCTGTCTCTACTAAAAATGCAAAAATTAGCTGGCATGGTGGCAGGCACCTGTAATGAGAATCGCTTGAACCTGGGAGGTGGAGGTTGCAGTGAGCCGAGATCATGCCACTGCACTTCAGCCTGGTTGAGAGAGTGAGACTCTATCTCAAAAAAAAAAAAAACAAAAAAACCCCAAGAAGGACGTAAACAGGACCTGGTGAAGGAAGAGGAAGACTAGGGTGGTCTTGGCTCACCATAGATGACATCCTGCTGCTTCATCACCTCCTTTTTATGCTGCTGCAGGAAGCTGCTGTCCACAGCAAGGCTCCAGGAGTCAGCTGCAAAGTCCTTCTCATCCATCTCAAAGTCACTCATCAGCTCATTGTAGATTACCTCTGCTGGATATTTGCAGGGCAAGCAACTCAGAGGTCTTGAGTTCCCTTCCCTGGGTCCCTGGCCCTTCTCTAGATCCCTTCCCTACTTGCCCTTCCAGGCTACTCCTACCAGTCCCTCATCCCCAGCCCCTCTTCATCTTCCTCAGGGCTTCCCTGGGCCCAGGCCTGCTCACCTTCATCAATGAGGGATTCCACTGATAGGGTTCGGTTCCGCATGTTGAGGGAGTCTGTGGACTGTGAGAGGATCCGGCGCAGCCCCAGGGGAGACTCATCATTGAAATGTCTGAAGAAAGTGGAGGCTGTCTGCATCACCCCCAGTCGGGCAAGAGACCCCTTCCCAGGTAGGGAACGAAAGCCAGGATCCAAGAGGCAGCCCCCGCTAAGTTCTCCTTATTTGTCTATCTACAGTTCTGAACTCAGGGATGGAAAGGGACCTCTCGGCACGCCCTTGGTCTCCACTGCCACACTGTCTCGCTGCCCCTTTCCCCAAACAGAGGCTCACCCAGCAATGTTGGTGGTGGAAACACTCTTGGCTAAAGACAAGGAGGAGCGGCCACGGCGGGAGCCTAGGAGGGACTGCCGGAAGCTGTCGGAGGGGTAGATGGCCGAGCTTGGCCGCTCCCGGATGGTTGCTGTGGGGGAGAGATGCCCAGCAGGCAAACATCAGACTCTGGTGCTTTCAAGGATTGAGGCCTCACAGGCTCCTCAATGAGGCATGAGGCATCCTCTCACTCCACCTCAGCCCCCTCTAGTCAAGAAAGATGATAATGAGAATGCCACCTTACATTTGTGTAACACGCTAATGTTCACAAAGAGCTTTTTCTTATCTCCTCCCTGACATAAGCCTATGAACAAACAGGAGCTCAGAAAGGCAAAAAGGCTTGTCCTGGGTGACTTGGGTAATGGCTAGGTAGGGACTGAGGCTCTGCTCTTTATACCTAAGGACCATGCTCTTTCTGTTACATCAGAGCTGTCTGAATTGACACTTGACAGCTGCTACCAACACTCCCAAAATGCAGTATAAATAACTGATAAAATACAGGCTGTGGCCAGGCTCAGGCGACCACCCATCCCTAGCCCTCATGCCCATTTGGACTCTCCCTCCTGCCCCTAAGTCCAAGAGTCTGAACCATCCCTTAGGCCCCCACTATCTGCTTCCAATTGAGAAGAGGAAGGCGCTGTGCCTGGGAACAACCTTAGTGGGGCAGCAGAGTCCATGGGTTGAGCAGCCTGGGGTCCAGGGTCTTAGGGGACCTCCTCCACTCCCCAACTACTCACTCTTACTTCGAAGAGAGACGGACTGCAAGGCAGTGTTGTTCTTCAGCAGGGCTGCTTTCTGTTGCTGTGAGACAGAGAGCAGGAGAGAGATACCAAGAATGGCTATCACCCAAGGATCACCCAAAGAGGTATGGGGCAGGAGCTAGGTGGCCGGTCCCCTTAGGAGAAAGCTGGCACTGTAGTTAAGGGGATCAGGGTGGTTGAGCCCAGTGCTGCGAGGACATGTCTGCAGCAACAGGCCCGGCCTACTTGGGGCCCGAGGCCTGGGGTTGAGGGTCTGGGCTGCCCCTTGGTGAGGAGGGGGGGTGGTGAGAAACACAGGGTAGGGAATGAATGGAAAAGGCATGAGGGTACCACACACTCACTACCCTCTCCCCCAGCCCTCTGCCCTCCCTGCCATCTCACCTTCTGCTTGACCTTGGTACAGTTGGCGAGGGTGTCTTTACAGCGGTTGTGGATAGTCACATTGCAGGCTGGGAGGGTGGGGTAGAGAGGGTGAAGGGAGGGCCGGGTGGTACAGGAGGGGACACACCCACATGCAGACACCCATCTCCTCCTGGCCACACAGTCCTCAGAGACTCTCCCCCCTACCCCGACTTCTGGGCCATTACCACACCCCAGTCCCTCTCCTCCCACCTCCCTCTTCCTTCAAGCAGGAAATGAAGTGAGGGGGTATAGGTGCTGAATGAAATTAAACAATCAAGTGGGATGGGCAATCCTGACCCCAAGGTGGCCTGAAGGGTGGACCAGAGGGGAGCAGGGGTCACTGGCTGCCAGAGATGAGCTCAAGAAGCACGAAGGTGGTTGCGAATGGCAGATGGAAGAGAGGACTCCCACAGAACAGAAGATGGCACAGAGGCAGCCGGGATGGGGGCTAGGGGCAGAGGGGAAATTTACATTCCCTGAGCTTTTATAATAGCAAATGTTCCACATTTACTTAATCCTAACCACCCATGGAGGGAGGTTCAGTTATCCTCATTTCACGTATAAGGAACCTGTCCTGGAGTGGCTGAACCATCCGTCAGAGGTCACATGGCCAGTGGGAGAGCTGGGGTTTACACTGCGGTGGCCTGAATCCAAAGGCTGTGCTCCCTCACTTGCACCGCATGCCCTGGACTCTGGCTGGGCCTCAGCAGCTCCAAGGCTAGTGGCTCCAGTGGTAAAGAAGGGACAGGCGCCTCCCCACCAAGCCTGGCCTTCTCCCTTCCAGGCCCAGGGAGTCCTGTTCCCCCAACTCAGGCAAATCCACAGCTCCCACACTCCATCTGCTTCTCCACCATCCTCCACCCCACCTTGCCATGGGGTAGGAGAGAAGAAGAAAGGAGGATTCACTGAGCCTAGGCACTGCGACCCTGGGCCGTGCCCTTCCCAAACATGCCCTCAGCTCCTGGCCCTCTCCAGCTTCCCCTTCCCCATCCAACAACACCGGAAACTCTGCTAACTCTTTCAGACAATACCCAGCACCACGCTCACTTCCACAAATACAAGGCAAACTGGGTGGAGCAGAGGGGGGCAGACAGAAGTGGGGGTTGCCGCTGCCCCCACCCCCCTGAAGCTCCCTTCTCCTACCCCCAACACTCAGCTCTCTGGATCGAACCTCCGCTTTCCACCTGCTCTCAAAATAGTGCTGCCCACCTCCCCTGTTCCCCTGGCAACAAGCTTCCGGATTGGGAATTTTGTCAGGTCTCTACAGGGATCTAGATTGGGGTTCCCTCCTCATCCTCACAACTCTAAATTGAACAGTGCGGAAAGTAGGGAGGCTTCACTGGTTGTTTTCTTTTTTTTTTTTTTTTTTTTTGAGCGGTAGCAAGGTTTATTGTGAAGAGCAAAATGACAAAGCTTCCACAGCTTGGAAGGGGACCCGAACAGGCTGCCCATCACTGGTTCTTTCTGGGGGTTCCTTCCCCAAGTTCCATAGGGATTTACAGGCTAGAGCTTTTGTCCGCTATTCAGTAGCACGTCAGAATACCTTCAATCCTGCTCTAATCAGAGGCATCTCTGCCATAACTTCAGGAGGAATTGAGGAAGAGGGGGCAGCAGGAGCCCTCTGTATACTGGGGAAGGAAAGAATTCCTGGCTTATACTCCCTAAAGACAGGACCACACTCAGATGTGGATGAAGGGCAGGAATTCTAACCCCTGCCCCCCAACACACACATCCCTGCTACATTCCCTCTTTCTCACTAGAAATTTGAGATGAAGGCTCCTAATCCCATCTTCTGCTTAAAACAGCAGAGATTTCTATTGACCATAGTCAATAGAAAGAAAGGGGCAAGGGGACTGTGAAGTCCTGAATGCCCAGCTCTGCCCAGCAAGATGGGCAGAGCCAGCTGCAAGGCTGGCAGCTTTCCACCCAGTTCCTCTATCACCCCCCACCCCACCCCCTCCACACACACAACATTCCTGCTCCTTCTCCAATCAGTTCCCCTAACCCTTAGCAGCTGTTCGGGGAGCAAGGGGGGTGTCTGGTGGATGACAGCTGCAAGAGGAGCCAGCCCAGCCTCCCCTCCCCCACATTCCCAGATAGTCCGGTTTATGCCATATTCCAACAGCCACCACCCCTCAGTGTGAGGACAGGGAACAAGGGATCAAGCATCTGGCCCTGGCATTTGTGCCCAGCCGGAGATCAGAGACAAGAGTGACCCTCATGGATCCAGGCAGAAAAAACAGATGAAAAGATCAGGGTCAGTGGGCACCGAGTCTGGGTGACTCTCAGGGTCCAAACAACTTACTTGGGCAGATGAGGGCTTCCTTGGCTGTGATGCTCTTGTTACAGGCATAGCACATGGTCATGCCTGAAACTGAGATGGTGGTGAAGAGGTGCCCATTGGTATAGCGGGCATCCTTGGCTTCCTTCATCTTCTCCTTTTCCCGGGTCTGTGGAAGGGATGAGAGGGAGAGGAAGTGAGGCTGGAAAATGCCGGGGTGCCTGAAGTCCAGAGAGACAGGCTGGGGGCAGAGGCAAGGAAGAAATGCCAGCCTGAGGATGCTGGAAAGACACCAGTTCCTAAAGCAGAGCCTGCAACTGAGTGTCAGAGGCAGCTGTCCAGGAATGACCAGGCCAGGCTCTGGGGCGGCCAGTCCGGATGGGTTCTGGGTCCCTGACCTACCTGGCCCCTGCGGCTGGGCTGCCTCCTGTTGCCACTCATCTCCCTGGCTCTAGGTCTCTGCGTCCTCACTCCACCTTCCCAGCCCTAGCTCTGCTCGCCCCCGAGCTGCTGTACTCTCCTCTCTGTGCTGGGGGAAGATGCGCAGAGAGGAGGGGAGAGCAGGCGAAGCGGAGGGTGCCAGCTCACCAGCGCTTTCCAATCTATGGGAGTTAGCTCCTCTTATAACCATGACAACCAGTGTTGGAGCCGCTGTCTCTGTGGCAGTCACAGTGGGGGGGCAGGAGATCCCCTTATTAGATTGGCTGAAGGGGGCAGAATGCCTCCCCTGCCACCCTCAACCCAGGGATCAGGATCCCAGACCTCTAACTCTTTTCACCCACCTTCATCCTCAACACACATGGTCTGTCTGGGAGGCAGCATGTCCCCTACTAACCTCAAGGCGAGGGCAGCTGCCTTTGGGTCATTCTTCCACTCTGGAATCTTTAAGTAAGTAAGCTCAGCCAGCCATCTCGGTTGCTTCCAGCGGAAAATCTCTCCTGTAGTCTAACTTTTATCCCTCTCATACTAATCTCCAGAGTTAAAACCTAGGAGAGTTTCCTCAATTGCTCCTCACCCAACTGGTCTCTCCCATCCTAGGAAGTCCTTTCTGACATCTACCCTTCATCCTTCAGTGTTGGTCTCCGCAGAGATGGTGCACACCTTCCTCGGAGCCTCTGAGCCAGCGTTTCCCATCTCTGCTGTCTCCCAGTTCCCCCAGTGCCCCTGCCTCTGCAAGTCAAGTCATTCTCCCTGACCTCCAATCCGTCCCTCTTTAAGCCCCTGCGATTCCCAAAAAGCCTAAGAAGGTGAGAAGAGGGGGATATCACTCTTCCCACTATTCTAGGACCTTCCTCAGTTGTCACCTCCGATCTCTGGATTTTCCCTCCCCTCTTAGAGCAGGACTAGAAGCTGAGAAGACCACTCCCTCCAAGGTTTCTCAGGCTCTCAGAAATCAAAGAGCAGGATCCAGATGGCTGAGGGTAGAAGCCCCAAGTCAGAGGACCTGGGCTGGGGACAGAGGATTATAGCTCAGCGGGAAGCACTCAGCCCGGACTCTAGGAGACCAGTACCGACTCAGCCGAGGCCACACTAGCAGCTGAGAGGTGGAGGAGGGGAAGAGATGCACGGCCCTGGTGCTTGGGGCAGAAAAGGGTAGAAAGGGGAAGTGTGGAGGGGCTGAGTCAACAGTGCAGGGACAGAGGGCATGGGGCTGCAGTGCCTAGGGTCTCAGAGCTTCCTGGTGGCCCAAGATCCTTCTCTTTCCTGCTTCTCCTCCCAAGCTCCAGGTTTGCCTGATGATGTCCAGAGCCCAGAGGTCTTGGGGTCAATCCCTTCTCCCCTTATGCATCCTCTTCATCCCCAATCATCTATTGTTCGCATCCTCCTCCTGTCTCCTGGTCTCTCCATGTCCTCCCTTCTCCTCCCAGGGTCTCCCTCCTGGGCTCCTCCCGCTCTGCCTTCCCTTTCTCAGCCTTGCTTCTCCGCCACTGTTCTCCTCTCCCGCCCACAGCCTCTTTTCCCCTCCTCCTCACGCAGGCCAACTGCTCCTCTACCTAAGCTTATTCAGGAAGCTGAGCTGCCTCTAGCCTCGAACTCAAACCTGTAAACTGTTCTGGCCTCCTTTTTTCTATTCTGATACCTACCTACCTGGACCACTAGAAAATGCTCCCTTTGGTCTAACCTCCACCTATCTTGTGCCAAATTAAGCTCTTTAGAAGTTCGAATTCAGGTTGGGTGTGGTGGCTCACACCTGTAATCCTGTAATCCCAGCACTTTGGGAGGCCGAGGCAGGTGGATCACCTGAGATCAGGAGTTCGAGACCAGCCTGGTCAACATGGTGAAACCCTGTCTCTACTAAAAATACAAAAAATTAGCTGGGCATGGTGGCGGGCACTCATAATCCCAGCTACTCTGGAGGCTAAGGCAGGAGAATCGCTTGAACCGGGGAGGTTGGAAGCTGCAGTGAGTTGAGATTGGGCCACTGCACTCCAGCCTGGGCCACAGAGTAAGACTCTGTCTCAAAAAAAAAAAAAAGAAGTTCAAATTCACCTTTGAATAATAACCTCACAGGACCTCAAATACCAAGTCCAAATATCTCTTCCCACTGCCATACACTCTCCCTTTTCTCCTCCTCTCCTACCCTCCCATCCTTCTATACAACACAAACCAAAAGTTTGAGCACATATCACATTTGAATTAAAAGCAAGAGGCCAGCGAGGTGGCTCACACCTGTAATCCCAGCACTTTGTGGGGCTGAGATGGGAGGATCACTTGAGGCCAGGAGTTTGAGAACAGCCTGAGCAACACAGCGAGACCCATCTCTATAAAAAATAAAAAAATAAAAACAAAAACATAAGTAAAAGCAAGCAAGCTGAAAACAGTATTAAAAAAACAACATGACTGGACCAAGGTCACTCCAGAATGGGCAGTGCTACTACAAGTAGCCTCTTCCACACCTGACCTCTGCCCTTTGCCCTCCACCCTCCCCCTGTGGCATCCACAAACACTCATCTGTTCGACCAGCTCAGATGGAGTGGCAAATGGAGGGAGAGGACTGGGGGAGCCAGAGAACAGGGTCTCTAGTGGCCCTTCCCCTCTCTGGCATCAATGTTCCACAGACAGCCCTGGTACTCTGGGCCCTGCCTCCTCCATCTCCCAACACTCACCCTCTCTCGAAGTGACCCCTGCTCTAGGTGGGCCAGCAGCGGGCAGCAGCCACAGCAGCAGCACATCCCAACACGGGCACTGCCCAGCAGCAAGCGGCCCTGGCACTGCCTAGTGCTATTGTCCCAGAGGTCGCCTGTGCCCGCCCCAGGGCTCGGGCTTCTGAGGATGGAAGGACACAGGGCCTGCTTACCAGTGGTGCCTGCTCCAGAGGTGGAGTGAGCGGGCTTGTTTGGTTCTTTGTCCTACTCTTTTCCAGGTATTCTTAAGATAATCACATTGGTCTCCCATTTACCCATGCCCAAGTAGGACAGCCCTTTACCTCCAAGACCCAATCCATTCACCAAGACAAAGGGCTCATTGCTCCACAATCTGTAACACCCACTCCAATGCTGAGAGGCCCTTCCTTTGCTCTCCAGCATCTAGAGACATTTTTTTTTCTTTTTCTTTCTTTTTTTTTTTTTTTTTTTTGAGACAAGGTCTCACTCTGTTGCTCGGACTGGAGTGCATTGGCATGATCACGGCTCACTGCAGCCTTGATCTCCCGGGCTCAAGTGATCCTTCCATCTCAGCCCTCCAAATAGCTGGGACCACAGGCATGCATCATAATGCTCAGCTAATTTTTTAATTTTTTTTTTTTTTTGTAGAGACAGGGTCTTGCTATGTTGCCCAGGCTGGTCTCAAACTCCTGGGATCAAGTGATTCTCCTGCCCCAGCCTCACCAAAGTGCTGGAATTACAGGTGTGAACCACCACGCTCAGCCCTAGAATCATTCTGTCTCTTTCTCACAAATCCCATGGGAAGTCCTTCTTGCTACACACCTTCATCCACACTACTGCTACATCAAGGATAAAGAAAGAACATGAAAGCCCTTACCACAATACCTGGTATACAACAGGCACCCAATACAAGTCTCAAAATGAAAGAAAAGGAAGGAAGCAAAGAAGCAAGAAGGGATGTATAGACACCAAGACACAGGGTCTCAGAAGCACCCTGGCTCCTACTCTGGGAACCCTCTTCCTTCCTTATCAGAGCTTTAAACCTTCTGTCTCTTCTTGTTTCTCCTTGTTCCCTCCTCCTGAAGGGCTCTAAGTCATTCTCTCCTATTTCCTTTGAGTTTAGACCCTGAGGGTTTCCTCTGGAAGTCAGAAGACCAACCTCAAATTTCCTTCCACTGTCATCCCAGATCTCAGTCACTTTTGGGAAAGAAAGACGGGGCCGGGCTGGGCGCAGTGGCTCACGCCTGTAATCCTAACACTTTGGGAGGCCAAGGCAGGCAGATCACTTGAGGTCAAGGGTTTGAGACCAGCCTCGGTCAGGTCAAAACCCCATCTCTACGAAAACCCCATCTCTATGAAAAATACAAAAATTGGCCAGGTGTGGTGGTGAGTGCCTGTACAACTTAGGAGGCTGAGGCAGAATTGCTTGAACCCAGGAGGTGGAGGTTACAGTGAGCCAAGATCACGCCACTGCACTCCAGCCTGGGCAACAGAGTGAGACTCTGTCTCAAAAAAAAAAAAAAAAAAAAAAAGAGGCTGGGCGCGGTGGCTCACGCCTGTAATCCCAGCACTTTGGGAGGCCGAGGTGGGTGGATCACGAGGTCAGGAGATCGAGACCATCCTGGCCAACATGGTGAAACCCCGTCTCTACTAAAAATACAAAAAATTAGCCAGGCGTGGTGGCGGGCGCCTGTAGTCCCAGCTACTCAGGAAGCTGAGGCAGGAGAATGGCGTGAACCCAGAGGCAGAGCTTGCAGTGAGCTGAGATGGCGCCACTGCACTCCAGCCTCTTTTTGAGACTCTGTCTCAAAAAAAAAAAAGAAAGAAAGAAAGAGAGAAGAAAGAAAGATGGGAGCAACGGCAGAGGGCATTGTGGATCTCTACTGAAAAGCTCAAAGGCAGACACAGTCTCCCTTCTTCTCTCCACTTTGTCTCCCAGGCTAAGGGATGAGGAAACAGTGACGTACACGAAGGGAAGGCAATGCCAAGGCTAGGACTTTGGCTTCCTGTGCTCCCAGAGGGCAGCAGGCCAGGCAGATCTACCCAGGCAAGGTAGAGCTTCTCCAAGCAAGCCCTAAGCTATCATCTTTTTCTTTTTTTTTTTTTTTTTTTTTGAGACAAGGTCTCACTCTGTTGCTCGGACTGGAGTGCATTGGCATGATCACGGCTCACTGCAGCCTTGATCTCCCGGGCTCAAGTGATCCTTCCATCTCAGCCCTCCAAATAGCTGGGACCACAGGCATGCATCATAATGCTCAGCTAATTTTTTAATTTTTTTTTTTTTTTGTAGAGACAGGGTCTTGCTATGTTGCCCAGGCTGGTCTCAAACTCCTGGGATCAAGTGATTCTCCTGCCCCAGCCTCACCAAAGTGCTGGAATTACAGGTGTGAACCACCACGCTCAGCCCTAGAATCATTCTGTCTCTTTCTCACAAATCCATGGGAAGTCCTTCTTGCTACACACCTTCATCCACACTACTGCTACATCAAGGATAAAGAAAGAACATGAAAGCCCTTACCACAATACCTGGTATACAACAGGCACCCAATACAAGTCTCAAAATGAAAGAAAAGGAAGGAAGCAAAGAAGCAAGAAGGGATGTATAGACACCAAGACACAGGGTCTCAGAAGCACCCTGGCTCCTACTCTGGGAACCCTCTTCCTTCCTTATCAGAGCTTTAAACCCTTCTGTCTCTTCTTGTTTCTCCTTGTTCCCTCCTCCTGAAGGGCTCTAAGTCATTCTCTCCTATTTCCTTTGAGTTTAGACCCTGAGGGTTTCCTCTGGAAGTCAGAAGACCAACCTCAAATTTCCTTCCACTGTCATCCCAGATCTCAGTCACTTTTGGGAAAGAAAGACGGGGCCGGGCTGGGCGCAGTGGCTCACGCCTGTAATCCTAACACTTTGGGAGGCCAAGGCAGGCAGATCACTTGAGGTCAAGGGTTTGAGACCAGCCTCGGTCAGGTCAAAACCCCATCTCTACGAAAACCCCATCTCTATGAAAAATACAAAAATTGGCCAGGTGTGGTGGTGAGTGCCTGTACAACTTAGGAGGCTGAGGCAGAATTGCTTGAACCCAGGAGGTGGAGGTTACAGTGAGCCAAGATCACGCCACTGCACTCCAGCCTGGGCAACAGAGTGAGACTCTGTCTCAAAAAAAAAAAAAAAAAAAAAAAAAGAGGCTGGGCGCGGTGGCTCACGCCTGTAATCCAGCACTTTGGGAGGCCGAGGTGGGTGGATCACGAGGTCAGGAGATCGAGACCATCCTGGCCAACATGGTGAAACCCCGTCTCTACTAAAAATACAAAAAATTAGCCAGGCGTGGTGGCGGGCGCCTGTAGTCCCAGCTACTCAGGAAGCTGAGGCAGGAGAATGGCGTGAACCCAGGAGGCAGAGCTTGCAGTGAGCTGAGATGGCGCCACTGCACTCCAGCCTCTTTTTGAGACTCTGTCTCAAAAAAAAAAAAAGAAAGAAAGAAAGAGAGAAAGAAAGAAAGATGGGAGCAACGGCAGAGGGCATTGTGGATCTCTACTGAAAAGCTCAAAGGCAGACACAGTCTCCCTTCTTCTCTCCACTTTGTCTCCCAGGCTAAGGGATGAGGAAACAGTGACGTACACGAAGGGAAGGCAATGCCAAGGCTAGGACTTTGGCTTCCTGTGCTCCCAGAGGGCAGCAAGGCCAGGCAGATCTACCCAGGCAAGGTAGAGCTTCTCCAAGCAAGCCCTAAGCTATCATCTTTTTCTTTTTTTAATAATAGATTTTTAAAACTTAGTAGTTTTGTAGAGATGAGGGCTCGCTATGTTGCCCAGGCTTGTCTCAAACTCCTGAGCTCATGCGATCCGGCTGCCTTGGTCTTCCAAAATGCTAGGATTACGGGTGCGAGTCACCGTGCCCAGCTCTCTCATCTGCCTTTGCTTCTCTCTCAGTTATGTCCAAATCAAGACTTCTGGGAGAGTCACAGAGTACTCAGAATCACCTCTCCTCCAGCTGCACCTGGCAGCAGCCCCTTCCCCAAGGTGGTTACACCTCTGTCCACACCCTTTCTAATAGTGACCAGAGAGCCCGTGGAGTGTTCCACTGGGACTCGAGTCACCTGTGGCTCAGCCCCTGGACAGCAGAGGTGCCGCTGGCCATGAAGGGCACTGAGTCCTGGAGGAGGAGCTATAGGGCCGGGAAATGAAGAGGTGAGGGATTGCTGGCAGTGGGACTGAGAAGAGGGCTTGGGGTGGTCTCAGCCAGGCCCTGCTCCTTTATGAGCTTCCCGGGACAAGATGAAGACAGGAGGCTGAGGGGAAGGCAGCCAAATGGAAACACTAATGCCAAAGCCAGAAACTACACAGAAAGACATCACTGCACATACAAAGGCACTTAATAAATGCTTGCTTAGTGAATGAAGATGAGACACTGGCAACGGGGGTGGGTATGGGTGAAACAGAAGAGGGGTGCTAAGGGCCACAGGGAATAAATCAGGTTAGGGACCCTGAGACCCAAGCATCCTGGACCCCAGCCTGCCCCCTACCCGGCCACACCTGTCAGGCCAGGAGAGAGAGACAAGCAGAAAGGGGGGGGGGGGTAGCGATGCAAACAGACAGGCATTTGTGCAAGTGAACAATAGCTGTGCCAGGACTCCCTGCCCTCCTGGCACAGGGCAGGCCGGCTGGGTTGGGAGGGGGGCAGCTGCTGCCTGCAACCCCACCCCCACCCTCTCCCAAGGAGACATAAACAAACCCGGAAGGGTCCAGCCAGCTCCTCTCAGCCTTTTCTCTTATCAGTTTCAGAAATCCTGACCAATCTGCTCACTCAGCTCCTAGATGATACTTCCAACCAGAAACTGAAGCTAAAGATGAAGTACTTTCTCATGGCCAGAGAGCACGAACCCCTACTTTGCTGACCACTGTTCAAAACAGTGGCCCAGAGCATCTGGGCACAGACATAGGAGGGCAGGCAGGCAGACAGACACACTGACACAACAGCACACCAGTAACATGCACACAGGGGATGTACACATTCACATCTGTCCCCTCCTTGATTCCAAGGTCAAATTCCACAGCCAGAGTGGCTGAGATCAGGCCCCACTGTAACTCCTCTGGTCCGCCTCAGCAGGTCCTTCTCTAGGCCCTGTCAAACCTCCAGCAAGTCACTCAGTGACTTCCCTAAGCTTTAGACTCCCTTCCCCCATCCTCACTTCTCCCCTCCCCCTCAACTCTCTCCCTAACCTTCACGACCCCTAGAATTTTTGTCTATGTCCCCAGAAGCCTCAGCCACCGGGAGGACCCCCTATTCTTCCACTCTCCTCCAACACCGTCAGCCCTCTCAGCTCCCTCCTCGGCTCCCCCAACCCTCCTCTCCGCTGCACTCCTAGTCCTGCACACAAAGCCCGCCACCTCTCCACTCCTCAGAACAAAGAGATAGTCGCTCTGCACACTCCCCACTCCACCTGCCCACCACAGAGATTCCAAGGGGACCCCCAGCCTCCACAGCCATCCCTAGACCTCTGGTCCCTGCTTGGCAGAAAAGGACCCTTTGTTCTAAGGGATATGATGGTTGGGGTTTGGGAAGGGAGAAAGGGAAGAACAGGGGGCTAAAGAGAGAAAGGGGACCTGTGAGGTCTGGGGCTTGTGGAGGTAGGAAGTAGAGTAGAGAGAACTGAGGAGGTGGAGGACTGAAGACAGCCTGGGAGAACAGAAATGGAGTGGAAAGAAAAAGGAAGCATGGAGGGGCTACACAGAGAGATCCTGTGAGTATGGGACAGAGAAAGGGGCAGGTTAAACTTACATTCCTCCTCCTAGGAGGAGCTCCCAGGGAATGAGGCAAGGAATGGGGAAGGGCTGAGGTGTCAGGGCTTAGCTGTGACCCATCCCCCCAAGGAGGTAGCAGGGGAGACCATCTTCCTCAAATAATGTCTTTTCCAGCGGGTGCCCCTCTACTTCCCACCACAGTATAAAAAGAAAGGAGACAGCTGGTGTGCTGGGGGGAGGGGGAGAGGGGATCCAGGGTTTGTTGGCTAAGAACCAACTCCCCCTTCTGTAACCACAGTTTTCCGGAGGTGGCCCTCCCCTTCCGATCGGCCCAAACTGACAACCACCCTCCTCCTGTGGTCTCTTTGCCCTCTCAGATCCACCCACTCAGCCCCCCACTCCCCGCTGCCAGCCAGATTCCCAAATTACCCACCCCACACAGCCAGCCCCCACGGTAGAAAGAAGAGCCAGTCCCCTCACCACCAAAAAAACAAAAACAAAAACAGAGCATGAACACCCAGGTGTCTGACCTCCCAGCTCTCCACAATAATGGAAAAGGGATCCCAGTATCTACCTGTCCCCCCGAGAACCTCTCTCTATACCCCCTAGCCAGGTCTTCCCCCAACCGGCTCCCCCATGGCTTTCCTTTTTAGGGTGGAACCAAATTTCCGTGGTTTCAAAAAACCTCTCCCGCCCCCCTTGGCTCTACTCCAGGGTCTCAGCTCAAACGGTTGAAAAAATAAACAGACTTTGGAGCTGGGGCCTGGCCTGGCGCAGGGCTGTGAAGAGCCTGTCTGCTACCCCACTGTTCCACCACACTTCAGCCACCTCACCCTGGCCCTCTGTTTGTCTTAGGCCCTACTCAAATCCCTCATTGCTTTCCGGAGAGCAAAATCTAATCCCAACCCCCGAAAGAAAGTCTTTTTAAAGCTGCCTTCCCTGGCCCTCCGCCCCCAACCCAGGATGGAACCTCTGCTTCTCCCAGTTTAGCATCAAGACAGGTAGCCTGGCTAGGAACCAGCAGGGAGGTGGAGGGGAGGGCTTTCCATCACGCTTAAGGACTCCAGAGGGGTACTGCTCCCTTGGCTGAAGACGGTGATCAGCATAGGCTGGCACCAGGGTAGGGCACGCAGGTCGGAGAGAAGCCAGAGATTAAACCAGCTCTGGGCTGGGACCTGGCCTTTCTGATAATGGGTACAGTGCGGGGGGGCCCCAAGGAGCTGGGAGGTACTGTCTGCAGGTACCACCTTCCTTTCAGCTCTGACTGATTCACCTGCAAGTCAGCTTCATCATTTCCTGGGGTCTGGGTGTGGAAAGGTCAGGGCACTTGGGAATGGGGCTGGTAAAAAGGCAGGGATAAAGGGTACTTGGAGAGGAGTGGCCAAGAGGTCATAATGGGGGAGGAGTGTGGATAATTATACACCCGGACTCATGAAATGCTAGGTGAAGGGACCCCAAGACAAGCAGATAAGAGAATGAGAGCGCTGGGGGAGGAGGAGGAAGGTCAGGGAACACAGCATAGTGCCAGGTGGGTCAGCCTAAGGGTTTCAGGTTGGGAGAAAGAGAAGCTAGGAGGCTGGCGGGGCAGATAGGGATGGAGGCCCTATGTTCCAAGCAAAGTGCTAAGGATGGAGGATAGGATCCCAGCTACACAAAGACCTCTGCTCCCTTCACCTAGAGGTGATGGCTTGGGGGAAGTAAGCCGTCCCTCGGCCGTCCCGACCCCAGCCACCCGCCCACCCAGAGGGGAGAACTGAATCACAGCTGGAAAGTCCATTTGCGAGGAGAGGAGGAGCTGACTTTTGTCTTGGAGAGGTGGTGGTGGTGGTAGGAGGAAGCCGGGAAACCACCCCCTCCCGTCCCCTCCGCCGGATGGCGGGGACAAAGGGGGAACGACCAAGCCAGCGACTGGGGGTTGAGGGGGGTCGCTACGCCAAGGCCAAGCCGGTAGGGCCCGGGGGGAGAGGAGGTGCCGGAGCTTCCACCGCCCCCACCCCTGGGACACACACCTCCCTCTTCCTGCTCCGTCCCTTACCGGAGCAACTTTCTTTCGAGCAGCCTAAAGCACTCGGTCCCGCTGGCTCCGAGGCGACCAAGCCCAGGTCCGCTCCGCTCCCTCCTGGGATCCCAGCACCGTCGCGTCTGCCGCTCCCCCCACCCTTACCCACTTGCTCGCAGTCCCCACCCACCCCGTCCCGCCGCTTGCCGATCCACCGCTCCGCCCGATTTTGGCGCCCAGAAAGCAGACGGGGAGGCAGGGGATGCACCGCGGGTGCCGAGGTTCGGGGAGCCCCCGAGGACCGCGGCGAAGGGAGAGGGGTTTCCGAGCCCACCTTGCTCGCCAGCTCTTTGCTCCGGTCGATCCGTGCCCGCGTGAGGGATTCAATCCGAGACATAATCGGAATGGGGGACCAGGGAGGACACGGCGCGGACCCCGGCGTCCGGCTATTGTGGGGGGAGGGCGGGGGAGGGGTCCAGCCCGCACGCGTTGGTCTCGGGGACAGGAAGTCTGACTCCCCTCGCCCGGCACCCAGCACCAGTTCCTCAAACCCTAGTCTCCTCCCCCGCCCAAGCTCAGGAAGGGGGGAGGCGGAGCAGAGGGAGGGCGGGGTGCCGGCGCGCAGGACGGGACGCCAGGGTTTGTGTAGGGGCAGCTTGGAGAGGTACGAGGGTCCTAGGACAGGTTTGAGGGGCCCCACTGCCCATTTCCCCTCCAGCGCCTGGGGGCGCCCTCTAGCCCCAGATACCCGCCTCTTAGCTCTGCTTTTCCTAAAACCCAACACAGCAGCCCTAGCCGGACTCAGGTCGGCCCTTTCCCCTCTCCCTTCCCCTTCTTCCCTTCTCCCCTCCCCCTCCGTTTCTCCCTCCCCCACTGCGTTACCTCAGTCTTTAAAGACCCGCAGGCAGGAGGATTCCTTCCGCCCCCAGCTCCTGGAGAACCCAAGACCAGTTCCTTCCTGGCCTTCGGGGTCCCATCAAAGCAGGCCTGAGCAGACTGACCCCTTTTACGATTGAGGCAGGTGTGGCCAGAGAGAGAGGAAATCAGAGAACTAAACGCTGGGTCTTCAGTACACGGGAAGGGTAGGATTCACTCGCAGAGGTCGAAGAATAGAGAGGAGAGAATTCTCCCACATGCCCCACGCTTCTGGGGCCTTCCTGACCCCACTCTGCCCATCCTCCTCCTAGCTCCGCATCTGCCAGCTACTTTGGGGGACTAGGTTGGGATTCTCCACTTTTACCGAAGGCCTTCCATGTGTCTAACTCCAGTTCTCTCTGTTGCAAGTTAAGCCGAAACTGAAAGACCAGAAACCAGCCTGGCCTAGTCAAAGAAAGTTAGGGCCCAACCAGCCTCTCCACAAGAAGCAGGGTAAGGTGGGGCATTCATCTCTCTGGACCCTTTTCCCCAGCCTGAGCCAGCCGCCACTTTGGGTGAGTTTCCTGCTATTGGGAAAATTCCTCCTCCAGTCTAACTATGATCACTTACAATGAAGTTCATTTCTGCCTCTCAGGGTCTCCCATTTCTCAGGAGAAACTAGAAGCACAGAGAGGCCTGGGACAGAGCCTTCGGTTAACAGGGTCCTGCCTGATTCTGACCCCAAAGGGCATGGGAGAAGAAGGGAGGGAGGGGAGACCCAACCCAGATCCAGCAGCTCCCTGCCCTGGCTCAGTAGTGGGGCCAGGCTGCAGGTTTCAAGCCCAACTCAGCACTCTCGTAGGTGCCAATTTTAGCCTCTGCCACTATTTTTGGGCTCCACTGCCTCACCACTGGCTGAGCTGGTTAGGCTCCTCACCCCCAGCACTACCCCTACACTGCCCCTCCGGCTTCCCCTCCTGCCTAGCAACTCCTTCTTCACCTCTTTCTTCACCCATTCCCCTGTTTAGAATCCTTAAATAGCAAAGACCAGGAAAAAGGGAGAGGAAATAAACCATGCCCAGTTCAGGCTAGATGAAAATTAGAAAGCAGGAAGGACTTTCCTAGGGCCATAGCTGGTTCTTCCTGGCTTGCACCTGCCAAGGATACCTGCCTACAGGGAGGGCGTAGGAACTCCCCCAAACCAAGAATCCTGAGGCTCCTGGCCCCAGAACTCCAGACTCACCTCACCTGAGGTGGGCAGCCAAGACTCAGGAATGTACTAAATTTAAAAACAGACAGCCAGAGGCTAGAATCTTGGCCTCAAGGCTCCACCCACGGGAGGCCCAGAGACAAGATCTGGGGTGGGACCTCAGCTTCTCTCCCAAGCCTGGGGCAGGAGAGTGCTGCAAGCTATCTTAAAGGGCCACACTCCAGCCTGGGTACCCAGGAAATGTAGAATTTGAACCCTGGGGTTTTTCAAGGGACCTCACGGTCCCTCAACTCAACTAAGAAGGTCTCTATGAAAGAAGAGGACCCGACCCTCCAACCCTTTTCTGTCTCCCACCCCAACCTTCAGTCTACTTTCCATCCCCCTGCTGTTACCCTACCCCTCACCCTATGCCCTCTTCTTCCTCTTAGGAGATGAATAACAAGGAAAGGGACTAGGGACAGGGTAAAGAAAAGTGTTCTGCCTTTAAAAACACCTGTGTTTAGTGAGCTTGGCCTGCAGCTTGACTCAGTTTCCATTTTCTATATCCTCTTGAACAATGAACACTTTTCCCTTCCCCTTGGTGTCACCTGCCCCCCTTTTCCAAGCCCCTTCTTCATTCCGGCCTCCCCTCTACTCCTATCCAGTGATATCTTCTGGATTTTCAGAAATAATTTTTTTAGATACACAAAATCAAACATTTCTACCAGGATCTAAAAATAGCCACCACCTTCTTTAGCCCATTTAACTTGACGAAATGTGTCCCTCCCATTTCAGGGGTAGGGAGGAGGTCCCAGGGAAGAACCTGGTTGCCAAAGTCTTGGCCAGTTGGTGAAGAGATGGGTCTCCTGGGGATACCCAAGCCCAAGCTCTACACTGTCCCAAGGTGGTTTGTTTTTCTTCTTTCTTCTATTGGTCTGGACCTTGTATATTCTGGGAAGAAGTGATTAAGGCCAAATTGCCTTAAGTGGCCATCCAGCCAGAAGCTGGAAGAAGGAAAGGATGAGAGGGAATGAACTGTTGTGTTAGGGCTATTGAGAGAAACAGAGGCAATACAGACCCAAAGCCCTGGGTTTCTAATATGGCACCACCTCTTATGAGCTGTGAGATCTTGGGCAAAGTAACTAACCTTTAAGTATTTGTCTGTAGAATTGAGATTGAAATACTTATCTTTGCCAGAATTGTTATAAGAATTAAATGAGCTGACCCCGGAAAGTGTTTCATCAAGTGTGCAATGCTACTCAAGTAGGAGGGACTAAGCCACTTCCTTCTCTCACTGCTTGACTGAGCTTCTCTCCAGCCCCACCCCCTGATGTTTACTGCTTATGGAGAAAGAGATTAGATGAAGCAGGCCCACATATTCATGAAGGTGGAAGGAAGATGGACCAGGAGATGGCGGAGAGGGAAACAAAGGAAGACAGGACCACAGACGTGGGGAGGAAAGGCTGAGCGAGGCAATGTCCTGACTCACTGTGGCACTTCCCTGTTCCCCATCTGGGCTCCAAAGTCTCTGCCCTCATTCCCCTTCACCAGGTTACTCAACCCTCCATCAGACTGTTAGGGCAAGCGTGGACAAACACAGACTAACTGGGATCTGGATGGCCCCTGGGCAGTACTGACTTCCCCTACCATTCCCACGGCAAGAAAAGGGGGTGATTCCACTAGCAGACTACCCTACCTTGTAGTGAGACAGCCTGTAGGAAGGTGAGACTCAGACCCCAAGTTTCTGTTTTTGCTTTGTTCCCTCGAGATCTCCGTTCCCCCACAGGAGAGAAACCTCACTGTCCCACTTGCCCTCCCTTCCCATCAGCTTTCAGATTCTCCAGCTGCTCCTCTTCTGAGGCTCACCCAGTCTCATGCCTCCATCGGCCTCAACTCCTCACCCATGGCCTGTGGTGAGAGGTGCTAACAACATGACCTGCTTTCATTTTGACCTTCCCAGCCCACCCAGAGAAAAGGGAATCTTGGCCAAAAAAGGCTGGAAGGGGGAGAACCCTGGCACTGCGGGTGGGGCTGAGAGGAGCCCAGGCAAACTTACTGGTGAGAATCTCATGGCTCTTCAAGGTGAATATGATGATAACTTCCCTGGGGTTTCTTTCAATACTCAGAAGCCACCCCAAGTTGGAAAGCACATGCATACTTGGAGAGGCCAGGGGAGGAAAAGGGGGGCAGCTCACTCTGACAGTAAATGAAGAAAGTGGAAATGAATTCAAGGAGTAGGCAGAGCTCCCGGTTTCACTAGAGCCCAACGGTTTGTAATAAGGATGAGAACAATGTGCCTTCACTTCCTGGGATCAGAACAGCACATGGCCGCACACGTACGGGTATGCATGTGCTTCCATAATCATATACTTTCCCAGCTTCTACTCTGCCTGTGGTCTGATTTCATCTCCTTCAGCTGCTGTATCCACCCATAAAATTATGAGTGTAAAAGCACTTAGCAAACCCTGATACTCTATGAAGAAGTAAAAAGTAGGCCGGGCGCGGTGGCTCAAGCCTGTAATCCCAGCACTTTGGGAGGCCGAGACGGGCGGATCACGAGGTCAGGAGATCGAGACCATCCCGGCTAACACGGTGAAACCCCGTCTCTACTAAAAATACAAAAACTAGCCGGGCGAGGTGGCCGGCGCCTGTAGTCCCAGCTACTCGGGAGGCTGAGGCAGGAGAATGGCGTAAACCCGGAGGCGGAGCTTGCAGTGAGCTGAGATCTGGCCACTGCACTCCAGTCCGGGCGACAGAGCGAGACTCTGCCTCAAAAAAAAAAAAAAAAAAAAGAAGTAAAAAGTAGTGCTGTAATTATTATCATTATTATGCCCAATGGTTGAGGTTTCTCCTGCCCACCTGTCAGCTATGTGAGGCCTGAAGAGAGAGAGGGCTAGGCCATTTCTCAGCTTCTGAGGTTCCTGGCCCTTTTCCCCTTCCAGCTGTCCACAGCTGACTGCTAAGCTGGAGGAGTAGGGGAAAGCAGAGAAAAGGTGATTTGCTGGGACACAGAGACACAGGCTGGAAGAGATAGCATGTGTTCCCTTAAAATTTGAAGCATTTGGCTGTGCACAGTGGCTCACACCTATAATCCCTGCACTTTGGGAAGCCAAGGCAAAAGGACTGCTTGGGCCCAAGAGTTAGAGGCTGCAGTGAGCTATGATCGTGCCATTGTACTCCAGCCTGGGAGACAGAGACCCCCTCTCTTAAAAAAATAAAAAAATGGAACCATTGCTCTGAGTTTCTAATAGGGGGAGTGGTGGGAGGTGGTGATGGTGGGATGGGAGAAAGGGAACTGGGGAGGGCAGTGGGTCCCAAGCCTCCTGCTTCCCCAGCTGACTCCTACCTTGGCCTTTCCAGTCATTCCCAAGAGGAAGCTGAAGGTCCGTCGCAGGGAGGAGCCTGCCCAGGTACCTGAATGTCCTTCCAGCTGGCTGCAGCTGCAGAGAGAAAAAGAAGACATGAGAAGATGGAGGTAATGCTGGAAATGAAGAAAAAGATACTTCCTGAGAGATGCTGGATGAAGGATCCATGACCAGCAGAGCCAGAATGGGAAGGAAGAAAGAGGAAGGACTGGGAGAGAAAGATAAGCCCCCATCCTGACCTCCTAGGACTTCTTGGATGTGGGCATTTCAGCTTCCCAAGCCCCTCTATTTAGGAAGAAAACTCCAGGCTCCACCCAGATAAATACAGACTCCTCCTTCCTACCTAATCCAGGCTCAGGATGGGAGGCCCAGTCTCCTCTCTCATGCTGCTCCCCAACGGAAGTGGTATGGGGTGGGGGCTCTCCCGAGGGGCATTTTCTCCTCTCAGAACAAGAGCCCTGTGTACGACCCTCTCTGCTGTTTGGAGAAGGCCTCTGGGCCTAAAGCCAATAAGGACTGAATTTCCTGGGATTTCATCAGCCCCATCCCATGAGCTAATCCCAAACCCAGAGCCAGGAGGATGTGTCAGCTAGAGATTTTCAGGACCACAAAGCAGAGCCTGATATCTTAAAGGGACCATTACTTGCTTACACAGCCACACTGTCTTAGAGGGCTGACCCACTCTAATCAGGCTTCAGCCATAGGAGCCAAATAAGCAGGTGCTGATTTTACATGCTTATTTACATAGTTATTCAAATCTCCCAGCCTCCACCTCCAGACGTGAACTCTGCCTTCAGGCCCTGCCCTCTTTGCTGGGAGCTCCGCAGTCCTTGCCCAGCCCTCCTTAGGGCCAGTCCCCATTGATCTGTTATCTGAGCCATCCTAAACTGATCCATGGTCCTTGGTCACTGTCCCTAAGACTGTTCAACAGTCTATCTGCCCTTTCACCCTATACCACTGACAACAGCAAGCAATTCCCATGCTCTGTTATTCAGTGGACACCCTGTGCCCTGGATACTCCTTTCCTTTCCCTAATTTCTCCCCGGGTCTTATGCAGCTACCGGGAACCTGGTGAGCCCACCCAAACCAAAGAAAAGAGGGTGAATTCTATGCACCTCAGGGAAGGATATTTGGAAGTCTTAGATCAGAAATGTTAAGGGGAGGAATGATTCGGGAAGCAGGGAGATCCCTGGGGCTACAAAACCATGGCCTAGACCTTATTGCTCTTCCCCTATAGAGGCTTTTGAAGGATTCTGAGTCCCCCACACTCACCGTTTCCTGAGGTCAGTGGCAGAGGACTGGGATAAATTCCCTGCCAACACAAAAGGAGACGAAAAGTGTCTAGCTAAAGCCAGACAAAGGCGCCCAGGGCTTCCTCCCCCACCCACTTCACCTGGATCAGGTTCCCAAGCTGCAGGTGCATGTGACGCCATTCCTGAGGGCGGGCAGTGGGCAGCAGGGAGAGAGGGCGGGGTCTAAGCAGGGCAGAGCTGAAGAATTTAGGAGCCATGGGAACACAGCACCAGGGTTATCCAGGGGAACAGAGCACCAGGGTCATTTGGAGACAGTGGCTGGGAGACTGATGTATCAGAGGTTTCACCCAGAGCTCCCAGTACTCCATCTGAGGACAAGGTACATTGCAGGTAACTGTCCTCCATCTCTGGTGATAGGGGAGGCTGGAGAACCTCACTATATCCTATGTCCGCTTTCATTGGTAGGAGTTTCAGAATGCCAAAATCCAGAATTCAGATTGCTCATTTGAATAAAGCCATTCTGAGGCCAGGCATGGTGGCTCATGCCTGTAATCGCAGCACTTTGGGAGGCCAAGGCAGGTGGATCACTTGAGCTTAGGCGTTTCAGACCAGCCTGGCCAACATGGTGAAACCCTTTCTCTACTAAAATACAAAAATTAGCTGGGTTTGATGGCGTGCTTCTGTAGTCTCAGCTACTCAGGAGGCTGAGGTACTAGAATCATTTGAACCCAGGAGGCAGAGGTTGCAGTGAGGTAAGATTGTGCCACTGCACTCCAGCCTGGGCGACACAGTGAGACTCGGTCTCGAAAAAAAAAAAAAAGAAAAAATAATAAAACCATTCTAGGGATTCCAAGGGTATGTGGCTAAACATAATCCAGGACATCTGAACCCGAAACAGCTAGCTCTGAGGAGTGGCAACGAGATGTACAGGGGAAGGGGCCACCCCTGCTTTGCTCCCTACTTTTGCTCACCATCTGGATCCGACCAGTCCAAGAGACAGTTGATGCCACTCACGGATACAGACTTGGAAAGCATGCCAGTGGCCGAGTGGTCCGAAGGGCCAGCAGATGGATGACAGGAATCCTGGCCCTGGAATCACGTCAAGAGTCCTCACACCAAGGGCAGGCTTCATCTGTCCTCCCCTCATGCTCTTTACTTCCCCACAGCTTGGCCCCTCTTCAAATCCAGGCCTCCCACCCCTTTCCAAAACCCATATTGGGATATTGCACTTTAAATAGTTGGGAAGTTGCTCCTTCTGTTTAGCAGTCATTATTCTGTTGCAGTTCAAGCCCAGGCTTTCTTAGTATATAGAAGTATCTAAGGAGAGAGATTTACCCTGAATGGTTTCCAGAGATGGCAAACTCAACCCATAGAGGCCAGCCAGGTAATGAAAAAAACAGGCAGGCCTGGTGTGGTGGCTCACACCTGTAATCCCAGCACTTTGGGAGGGTGAGGCAGGTGGATCACTTTAGGTCAGCCTGGCCAAAATGGTGAAACCCCATCTCTACTAAAAAAATACAAAAATTAGCTGGGTTTGATGGCGTGCTTCTGTAGTCTCAGCTACTCAGGAGGCTGAGGTACTAGAATCATTTGAACCCAGGAGGCAGAGGTTGCAGTGAGGTAAGATTGTGCCACTGCACTCCAGCCTGGGCGACACAGTGAGACTCGGTCTCGAAAAAAAAAAAAAAAAGAAAAAATAATAAAACCATTCTAGGGATTCCAAGGGTATGTGGCTAAACATAATCCAGGACATCTGAACCCGAAACAGCTAGCTCTGAGGAGTGGCAACGAGATGTACAGGGGAAGGGGCCACCCCTGCTTTGCTCCCTACTTTTGCTCACCATCTGGATCCGACCAGTCCAAGAGACAGTTGATGCCACTCACGGATACAGACTTGGAAAGCATGCCAGTGGCCGAGTGGTCCGAAGGGCCAGCAGATGGATGACAGGAATCCTGGCCCTGGAATCACGTCAAGAGTCCTCACACCAAGGGCAGGCTTCATCTGTCCTCCCCTCATGCTCTTTACTTCCCCACAGCTTGGCCCCTCTTCAAATCCAGGCCTCCCACCCCTTTCCAAAACCCATATTGGGATATTGCACTTTAAATAGTTGGGAAGTTGCTCCTTCTGTTTAGCAGTCATTATTCTGTTGCAGTTCAAGCCCAGGCTTTCTTAGTATATAGAAGTATCTAAGGAGAGAGATTTACCCTGAATGGTTTCCAGAGATGGCAAACTCAACCCATAGAGGCCAGCCAGGTAATGAAAAAAACAGGCAGGCCTGGTGTGGTGGCTCACACCTGTAATCCCAGCACTTTGGGAGGGTGAGGCAGGTGGATCACTTTAGGTCAGCCTGGCCAAAATGGTGAAACCCCATCTCTACTAAAAAAATACAAAAATTAGCCAGGCATGGTGGTGTGCGCCTGTAATCCCAGCTACTCAGGAGATTGAGGCAGAAGAATCACTGAACCCGGGCTGTGGAGGTTGCAGTGAGCTGAGATCATGCCACTGCACTGGTGCAACAGAGCAACTCAAAAAAAAACGGCCAGGCACAGTGGCTTATGCCTGTATTCCCAGCACTTCGGGAGGCTGAAGTGGGTGGATCATTTCAGGTCAGGAGTTTGAGACCAGCCTGGCCAACATGGTGAGACCCCGCCTCTACTAAAAAAACAAAAATTAGCCAGCCGTGGTGGCGGGCGCCTGTAGTCCCAGTTACCCGAGAGGCTGAGGCAGGAGAATCGCTTGAATCTGGGAGGCAGAGGTTGCAGTGAGCCAAGATCGTGCCACTGCACTCCAGCCTGGGGTGACAAAGCAATACTCCATCTCGGAAACAAACAAACAAACAAAAAACAGCAAATAAGCCAGAAGTCCCTCCTCAGTGGACCAAAGAATCAGTAGTATACTTACGCATTGAAATACTATTCAACAATAAAAATGAGCAAATCACAGCTCACATAACAATAAGGACGAATCCCACAGACATGTTGAATGAAAGAACCAAGACACAAAGATGTATATACTGGTATGATTATATGCATACGAAGTTTAACACAGGTAAAACTAATTGACATTGTTTAGCCATGCCTACATAGATGGTAAGCCTATAAAGAAAATAGAGCCAGGAGCTGTGGCTTATGCCTGTAACCCCAGCACTTTGGGAGGCCGGGGCGGGTGGATCACTTGAGCTCAGGAGTTCCAGACCAGCCTGAGCAACGTGGTGAAACCCTGTATCTACCAAAAATATAAAACTTAGCCAGGCATGTTGCCTTGCGCCTGTAATCCCAGCTACTCAGGAGGCTGAGGCAGGTGGATCGCTTGAATCCGGGAGGGGGCGGTTGCAGAGATCGTGCCACTGGACTCCAGCCTGGGTGACAGAGTGACACCATCATGTCACCTGGGTCTCAGAAAAAAAAGAAGGCTGGGTGCGGTGGCTCACACTTGGAATCCCAACGCTTTGGGAGGCTGAGGCGGGCGGATCACGAGGTCAGCAGATTGAGACCATCCTGGCTAACACGGTGAAACCCCGTCTCTACTAAAAACACAAAAAAATTAGCTGGGCATGGTGGCGGGTGCATGTAGTCCCAGCTACTCCGGAGGCTGAGGCAGGAGAATGGCGTGAACCTGGGAGACAGAGCTTGCGGCGAGCCGAGATGGCGCCACTGCACTCTAGCCTGCGCAGGCAGAGCGAGACTCCGTCTCAAAAAAAAAAAGAAGGGCCGGGCGCGGTGGCTCAAGCCTGTAATCCCAGCACTTTGGGAGGCTGAGACGGGCGGATCACGAGGTCAGGAGATCGAGACCATCCTGGCTAACACGGTGAAACCCCGTCTCTACTAAAAAATACAAAAAACTAGCCGGGCGTGGTGGCGGGCGCCTGTAGTCCCAGCTACTCGGGAGGCTGAGGCAGGAGAATGGCGTAAACCTGGGAGGCGGAGCTTGCAGTGAGCTGAGATCCGGCCATTGCACTCCAGCCTGGGTGACAAAGCAAGACTCCGTCTCAAAAAAAAAAAAAAGAAAAAAGAAAATGGATCTCAAAAGTCAAGAATGCGGTCATCTCTGCCAGAGAGAGGGCTATGAGTAAGAACCCTGAGAGCTTCTCAGCTATGATAATCTCTTTTTTTTTTTTCTCTTTTTGAGACAGAGTCTCGCTCTGTTGCCCAGGCTGGAGTGCAGTGGCATGATATCGGCTCACTGGAAGCTCCGTCTCCCAGGTTCATGCCATTCTCCTGCATCAGCCTCCCAAGTAGCTGGGACTACAGGCGCCCACCATCACGCCCGGCTAATTTCTTTTTATTTTTAGTAGAGACGAGGTTTCACAGTGTTAGCCGGGATTGTCTCAATCTCCTGACCTTGTGATCCGCCCATCTCGGCCTCCCAAAGTGCTGGATTACACAGTACAGGCGTGAGCCACCGCGCCAACTTTTTTTTTTTTTTTTTTTTTTTTTTTTTTTAGGCAGAGTTTCTCTCTTGTTGCCCAGGCTGGAGTGCAATGGCGCGATGTCAGCTCACCGCAAACTCCGCCACCTGGGTTCAAGCAATTCTCCTGCCTCAGCCTCCCGAGTAGCTGGGATTACAGCCACCACGCCTGGCTAATTTTGTATTTTTAGTAGAGACAGGTTTCTCCATGTTGGTCAGGCTGGTCTCGAACTCAGGTGATCTGCCAGCCTCAGCCTCCCAAAGTACTGGGATTACAGGCATGAGCCACGCGCCCGGCCTATTTTTTTTTTTTTTTTTTTTTTTTTTTAGTCTGGGGTGGTTATATGGGTGTTTGCTTTCTAATTTATTACACTGTAAATATATGTTTTATATATTTTTCTGTATATGTGCATTTCAAAAAAATCTTAAAAGTTTAAAAAAATACAGATTTATAAATTTTAAAACACCATGCTAAAAAAATGTATTGGCAAAGAAATCATAATGAAAATTTAAAGATGTTTTGTAACTGAACAATAATGAAAATACAAAACAAAACCTGTGGGAGAAGGCCAAAGTGGTATTTCAAGGGCAAGTTGTAGCCTCAGAGTGCTTATTTTTGAAAAATTTTTTTTTTTTTTTTTTTTTTTTTTTTTGAGACGGAGTCTCGCTCTGCCGCCCAGGCTGGAGTGCAGTGGCCGGATCTCAGCTCACTGCAAGCCCCGCCTCCTGGGTTTACGCCATTCTCCTGCCTCAGCCTCCCAAGTAGCTGGGACTACAGGAGCCCGCCACGTCGCCCGGCTAGTTTTTTGTATTTTTTTTTTTTTTTAGTAGAGACGGGGTTTCACCGTATTAGCCAGGATGGTCTCGATCTCCTGACCTCGTGATCCGCCCGTCTCGGCCTCCCAAAGTGCTGGGATTACAGGCTTGAGCCACCGCGCCCGGCCTATTTTTGAAAAATTTTTAATGCTAGAGGATTGACCTATTCTAACTTAAAAAGTCAGATAGGCCGGGCGCGGTGGCTCAAGCCTGTAATCCCAGCACTTTGGGAGGCCGAGACGGGCGGATCACAAGGTCAGGAGATCGAGACCATCCTGGCTAACATGGTGAAACCCCGTCTCTACTAAAAATACAAAAACTAGCCGGGCGACATGGCGGGCGCCTGTAGTCCCAGCTGCTTGGGAGGCTGAGGCAGGAGAATGGCGTGAACCCAGGAGGCGGAGCTTGCAGTGAGCTGAGACCCGGCCACTGCACTCCAGCCTGGGCGGCAGAGCGAGACTCCGTCTCAAAAAAAAAAAAGTCAGATAAAGAACAGGACAAACTCATAGAAAACAGAGGCGAGCACGGTGGCTCTCTCCTGTAATCCCAGCACTTTGGGAGGCTGAGGTGAACTGATCACGAGGTGAGGACATACAGACCATCATGGCTAACACGGTGAAACCCCATCTGTCCCAAAAATACAAAAAATTAGCCAGACATGGTGGCATACGCCTGTAGTCCCAGCTATTCTACTTGGGAGGTTGAGGCAGGAGAATTGTTTGAACCTGGGAGGCAGAGATTGCAGCGAGCCAAGTTTGCACCACTGCACTCCAGCCTGGGCAACAGAGTAAGACTCCAGGTCTCAAAAAAGAAAAAAGAAGGCCGGGCGCGGTGGCTCAAGCCTGTAATCCCAGCACTTTGGGAGGCCGAGATGGGCGGATCACGAGGTCAGGAGATCGAGACCATCCTGGCTAACACGGTGAAACCCCGTCTCTACTAAAAATACAAAAACTAGCCAGGCGAGGTGGTGGACGCCTGTAGTCCCAGCTACTCGGGAAGCTGAGGCAGGAGAATGGCGTAAACCCAGGAGGCAGAGCTTGCAGTGAGCTGAGATCCGGTCACTGCACTCCAGTCCGGGCGACAGAGCGAGACTCCACCTCAAAAAAAAAAAAAAAAAAAAAAAAAGAAAAAGAAAAGAAAACAGACGGAAGCGGCCGGGCACAATGGCTCATGCCTGTAATCCCAGTGCTCTGGGAAGCTGAGGCAGGTGGATCACCTGAGGTCAGGAGTTCGAGACCAGCCTGGCCAACATAATGAAACCCCATCTCTACTAAAAATACAAAAAATTAGCTGGGCGTGGTGGTAGATGCCTGTAATTCCAGCTCTCTGGAGGCTGAGGCAGGAGAATCTCTTGAACCAGGGAGGCGGAGGTTGCAACGAGCCAAGATCGCGCCATTGCACCCAGCCTGGGCAACAAGAGCAAAACTCTGTCTCAAAAAAAAAAAAGAAGGAGGGCCGGGCGCGGTGGCTCAAGCCTGTAATCCCAGCACTTTGGGAGGCCGAGACGGGCAGATCACGAGGTCAGGAGATCAAGACCATCCTGGCTAACACGGTGAAACCCCGTCTCTACTAAAAATACAAAAAACTAGCCGGGCGAGGTGGCGGGCGCCTGTAGTCCCAGCTACTCGGGAGGCTGAGGCAGGAGAATGGCGTAAACCCGGGAGGCGGAGCTTGCAGTGAGCTGAGATCCGGCCACTGCACTCCAGCCTGGGCAGCAGAACGAGACTCTGTCTCAAAAAAAAAAAAGAAGGAAACATATAATAAAGATAAATGCCGAAATGAAATAGTAAGGTCAGGCACAGTGGCTCACGCCTGTAATCCTAGCACTCTGGTGGATCACCTGAGGTTGGCAGTTCGAGACCAGCCTGGTCAACATGGTGAAGCCCCATCTCTACTAAAAATACAAAAATTAGCCGGGTGTGGTGGTGGGCGCCTATAATCCCAGCTACTCAGGAGACTGAGGCAGGAGAATCACTTGAACCTGGGAGGTGGAGGTTGTAGTGAGCCGAGATTACACCATTGCACTCCAGCTAGGTGACAAAGGAAAACTTCGTCTCAAAAAATAAATAAATAAATAAATAATAAATAGTAGACAAAGATAAATTAGAGAGGATCAATAAAGCCAAAAGTTGTTTTCTAGGATCAAGCAAATGAAATAGGCAAACCTCTGATAGGAATGATAAAGAAAACAAGAGAAAGCACAAATAAAATTAGAATGAAAACGCAGACCTGACTATAGAAAGAGCAGTGATTATAAAGATAAGAGAATACTACCTATGGCCAGGCACGGTGGCTCATGCCTCTAATCCCAGCACTTTGGGAGGCTGACGTGGGCGGATCTCTTGAGGTCAAGAGTTCGAGACCAGCCTGGCCAACATGGCAAACCGTCTCTACAAAAAATACAAAAATAGCTGGGCGTGGTGGTGCACACCTGTAATCTCAGCTACTCAGGAGGCTGAGGCACAAGAATCACTTGAACCTGGGAGATGGAGGTTGCAGTGAGGAGAAATCGCATGGCTGGGTGTGATGGCTCATGCCTATAATCCCAGCACTTTGGGAGTCCGAGGCAGGCAGATCACCTGAGGTCAGGAGTTCGAGACCAACCTGGCCAACATGGTGAAATCCTGTCCCTACCAAAAATACAAAAATTAGCTGGGTGTGGTGGTGTGTGCCTGTAACCCCTGCTACTCAGGAGGCTGAGGCAGGAGAATCGCTTGAACCTGGGGGACAGAGGTTGCAGTGAGCCGAGATCTCCAGCCTGGCTGACAAGAGCGAAACTCCATCTCAAAAAAAAAAAATGAAAAAAAGAAAAGATATCACACCACTGCACTCCAGCCTGGGTGACAGAGCAAGACTCCATCTTAAAAAAAAAAAAAAGAGTACTACCTACAACTTCATGCCAAAATGCAAATGAAGTAGACAAATTTCTACTCCCCAAAATAAAACTTACCAAAACGGAATCAAGAAGAAATAGAAACTCTGAATGGTCCTATTAAAGAAATGAAATCAGTAATTAATCTTCCTAAAAACAAAACAAAAACACCAGGTCAAAACAGTTTTAGAGACAAGGGACAGATCTTTCAAGGAACAGATCACTGAAATCTTACATAAACTCTTCCAAAGAATAGACAACTGAAATAAAAACTCTAACTTGGCTGGGCACGGTGGCTCATGCTTGTAATCCCAGCACCCTTTGGGAGGCTGAGGCGGGTGGATCACCTGAGGTCAGGAGTTCGAGACCAGCCTCAAAATGGAGAAACCCCATCTTTATTAAAAATACAAAATTAGCCAGGCGTGGTGCTGCATGCCTGTAATTCCAGCTACTCAGGAAGCTGAGGCAGGAGAATTGCTTGAACCTCGGAGGCGGAGGTTGCAGTGAGCTGAGATCGCGCCATTGCACTCTAGCCTGGGCAACGAGAGCGAAACTCCATCTCAGAAAAAAAAAAAAAAAAGAAACTCTTTAACTCTTTCTATAAGGTAAATACAACCTTGATTCCAAAACTACATACAGACAGTATGACAAAGATAAATTATAGGCTGATCTCTCTTATGCATATAAGTACAAAAATCTTACACAAAATATTAGGAAAGTATAGCTGCTTTTATTTATTATTATTACTTTTTTTGAGACAGAGTCTTATCTGCTGCCCAGGCTGGAGCACAGTGGCATGATCTCTGCTCACTGCAACCTCTGCCTCCTGGGTTCGAACGATTCTCATGCTTCAGCCTCCCGAGTAGCTGGGATTACAGGAGTGAGCCACCACACCTGGCCAGTGTAGTAGATTTTAAATGGCCACAAATTATTTGCAGTTCCTCCCATTAAGAAGGAGCCTGTCTCTTCACTCTGAATCTGGGCTGGCCTGTGACTTACTAGGATGACTAGAGTGTCACAGAAGTGCCATCATGTGATTTTTGAGCCTAAGTTTCATGAAACCTTAAAGCATCCACTCTCGCCCACTTGGAATGCTATTTTCATCTGAACAAGCCTAAGATGGCATTCTGGAGAGGCCGTGTGGATGAGAAGCAAGGTACTGCAACTGGTAGGCTGCCAGCTGAAATGATAAGGAAGCCCATCCTTGATCATCAGCTCTATTGAGGTCACCAGACAATGGCAGCCACCTAAATGAGTCCAGGTGAGACCAGCCCAAATTGCCCACCCAAAGAATTGTGTGTTTAAAAAAAAAAATTGTCATTTTAAGCTGCTAAGTTTAGGGTTGGTTTGTTACACAGCAATAAATAATTGATACAAATAAAATCCAGAAGTATGTAAAAACATAAAATGTGTCATGACAAAGTTGGATTTATCCTAAGAATACAAAGGTGGTTTAATGTGAGAAAAATCCTTAAATGTAATTTACCTCAATAATATATTAAATGAGAAGGGGCGTGGTGGCTCATGTCTGTAATTGCAGCACTTTGGGAGGCTGAGGTGAGGCTGAGGTAGGGGATCACTTGAGCTCAGGAGTTTGAGACCATCCTAGGCAACATGGTGAAACCCTGTCTCTATCAAAAATACAAAAAATTAGCTGGGTGTGGTGGCACATGCCTGTGGTCCCAGTTACTCAGGAGGCTGAGGTGGGAGGATAGTTTGAACGCAGGTGGCAGAGGTTGCAGTGAGCCAAGATTGCACCACTACACTCCAGCCTGGGTGACAGTGAGACCCCCATCTCAAAATAATTAATAATAATATTAATATATTTAAAGAGAAAAAATACATAATCATTTTTGTAAATGCAGAAAAGCATAGGATTAAAATCCAATGCCCACTAATTCTAAAACCAAAGGCGTGGCAATTAGAAATAGAATCCTCCTGGCCGGGTGCGGTGGCTCAAGCCTGTAATCCCAGCACTTTGGGAGGCCGAGGCGGGTGGATCACGAGGTCAGGAGATCGAGACCCTCCTGGCTAACACGGTGAAACCCCATCTCTACTAAAAATACAAAAAACTAGCCGGGCGCGGTGGCGGGCGCCTGTAGTCCCAGCTACTCGGAGGCTGAGGCGGGAGAATGGCGGGAACCCGGGAGGCGGAGCTTGCAGTGAGCCGAGATCACGCCACTGCACTCCAGCCTGGGCGACACAGCGAGACTCCGCTCTCAAAAAAAAAAAAAAAAAAAAAAAAAAAAAGAAGAAAGAAATAGAATCCTCCTTAACCTGATAAAGAGTATCTTTAAAACCTGCAACCAAAAATCAACCTCAATAGTGAAACACAAGATATACTCCCTCTAAAATCAGAAACAATACTTTTTTATGGCATAGTTTTTAAGAAAAAATAAAATAAAATCCAGAAATAAGACAAGGATGTCCATTATCACCATTTCTGTTCAGCACAGCACTAGAGTCCTATTTTGATGGATTAATGCTGGAAGAGAGGAGAAACACTAAATAATAAATAAATAAAAATAGAGTTCTAGTCAGCACAGGAGTGCAAGAAAAAGCAATGAAAGGAGTGGATATTGGAAAAGAAAAAAACAAAGCTCATTTAAAGGTGACATAGGCTGGGTGAGGTGGTTCACACTTGTAATCCCAGCAGGTTAGGAGGTTAAGGTAGGAGGATCACTTGAGCACAGGAATTTGAGATCAGCCTGAGTAACATAGTGAGGCCCCTGTCTCTACAAAAAAAAAAAAAAAAGAAATAATTAGCTGGGTGTGGTGGTACACACCTGTAGTCTCAGCTGCTGGGGTGACTGAGGAGGATCACTTGAGCCTGGGAGGTGGAGGTTGCAGTGAGCCACGATCATACCACTGCACTCCAGCCTGGGTGATAGAGCAAGACTGTCTCAAAAAAAAAAAAAAAAAAAAAAGTAAAGATGACATAATCGTATACTTAGAAAAGCAAAAAAAAAAAAAAAAAAAAAGGATAAATGGTTTTAATTTAAAACAAGAGTTTAGCAAGATAAATTACTATAAGATTATTGTATAAGGAATATTTTTTTTCCTTTTGAGACAGAGTCTCACTCTGTTGCCCAGGCTGGAGTGCAGTGGCTCGGTCTCGGCTCACTGCAACCTCTGCTTCCTGGGTTCAAGAGATTCTCTGCCTCAGCCTCCTGAGCAACTGGGATTACAGGCGCACACCATCACGCCTGGCTAGTTATGTATTTTTGTAGAGACAGGGTTTCACATTGTTGACCAGACTGGTCTCGAACTCCTGACCTCAGGTGATCCTCCTGCCTCGGCCTCCCAAAGAGCTGGGATTATAGGTGTGAGCCACTGCACCTGGCCATGTATGAGGAATAATTTAATTCCATTTCTATAAACCAAAAATAATTATAAAATGTAATAAGAATGTATTGGCTGGGCGCGGTGGCTCACACCTCTAATCCCAGCACTTTGGGAGGTGGAGGTGGGTGGATCACAAGGTCAGGAGATCAAGACCATCCTGACTAACACGGTGAAACCCCGTCTCTACTAAAAATACAAAAAATTAGCCAGGCATGGTGGTGAGCAGCTGTAGTACCAGCTACTCAGGAGGCTGAGGCAGGAGAATGGCATGAACCCGGGAGGCGGAGCTTGTAGTGAGCCTAGATTGTGCCAGTGCACTCTAGATTGGGTGACAGAGCAAGAGTCCGTCTCAAAAAAAAGAAAAAATAGAAAGTATTTTTAATAGTAACAAAAACTACAAGTTACCTAGAAATAAATCTAATAAAGATTGACAAGGCCTGTGTGAAGAAAAAAAAAATTTTTTTTGAGACAGAGTTTTGTTCTTGTCCAGGCTGGAGTGCAATGGCGCGATTTTGGCTCACAGCAACCTCCGCCTCCTGGATTCAAGCAATTCTCCTGCCTCAGCCTCTTGAGTAGCTGGGATTACAGGCGCCCGCCACCACACCTGGCTAATTCTGTGTTTTTTTAGTAGAGACGGGGTTTCTCCATGTTGGTCAGGCTGGTCTACAACTCCTGACCTCAGGTGATCCACCCACCTCGGCCTCCCAAAGTGCTGGGATTACAGGCATGAGCCACTGCGCCCAGCCCATGAAGAAAACACTTTATTAAAAAACATTTTTGGCTGGGTGCAGTGGCTCACGCCTGTAATCCCAGCACTTTGGGAGGCCGAGGCGGATGGATCACAAGGTCAGGAGATGGAGACCATCCTGGCCAACATGGTGAAACCCCGTCTCTACTGAAAATACAAAAAATTAGCTGGGCATGGTGGCACACGCCTGTAGTCCCAGCTACTCAGGAGGCTGAGGCAGGAGAATCGCTTGAACCTGGGAGGCGGAGGTTGCAGTGAGCCAAGATAACACCACTGCACTCCAGCCTAGGCAACAGAGCGAGACTCCGTCTCAAAAAAAAAAAAAAAATTTTTTTTTCACTAGGTAAGGGTAAAGAAATATTTTTTTAAAGACATTTTTTATAGAAAGCCTAGGTAAATAGCTATATTATTTTTCATGGATAAACTCAATATTGGAAATAAGTCAATTCATCCTACATTAAACTTTGTTTTGTTTTTGTTTTGTTTTGTTTTGAGATGGAGTCTTGCTCTTGTTGCCCAGGCTGGAGTGCAATGGCGCAGTCTTGGCTCACTGCAACCTCTGCCTCCTGGGTTCAAGCTATTCTGCTTCAGCCTCCCAAGTAGCTGGGACTGCAGGTGCCCACTACCATGCCTGGTTAATTTTGTATTTTTAGTAGAGATGGGGTTTCACCATGTTGTTCAGGCTGGTCTCAATTTCCTGACCTCAGGTGATCCACCCACCTCGGCCTCCCAAAGTGCTGGGATTACAGGCGTGAGCCACCGCACCCGGCCCATCCTACATTAATCTTTGAATTCAGCACAATCTCAATCAAAATCCAGCAGGAATTTTTGTTTTTTAGAAATTGATAAGGTGATTCTAAATGTCACACAGAAATGCAAAGGACCTAGAATCGCCTGCCACTGCACTCCAGCCTAGGCAACAGAGCAAACTCTATCTCTAAAACATAAATAAAAAATAAAATTAAAATATTCCTGAAGAGAATAATAACATTAGAAGACTTATACCACTAGATTTTAAAGACTTACAGGCCGGGCATGGTGGCTCATGCCTGTACTCCTAGCACTTTGGGAGGCCGAGGCAGGTGGATCACCTGAGGCCAGGAGTTCAAGACCAGCCTGGGCCACGTGGTGAAACCCTGTCACTACAAAAATACAAAAAAAATGAGCCAGACCCAGCAGAACGTGCCTATAATCCCAGCTACTTGGGAGGCTGAGGCACGAGAATCACTTGAACCCAGGAGGCAGAGGCTGCAGTGAGCTGAGATTGTACCACTGTACTCCAGCCTGGGCAAGAGTGAGACTCTGTCTCAAAATAAATAAATAAATAAATAAGTGATACTGGAGCAACTTGATATTCATATGGGAAAATAAAAACAAAAAACAAACAAAATATCTTGGCTGGGCACAGTGGCTGACACCTGTAATCCCAGCCCTTTGGGAGGCCAAGATGGGCAGATTACTTGATGCCAGGAGTTCGAGACCAGCCTGGGCAACATAGGGAAACCCTATCTCTACAAAAATACAAAAATTTGGCCAGGCGTGGTGGTGTGTGTCTGTAGTCCCAGCTACTCAGTTGGCTGAGGAGTGAGGATTACTTGAGCCTGAGAGGTGGAGGTTGCAGTGAGCCATGATTGCTCCACTGCACTCCAGCCTGGATGACAAGACTCAAAGAAAAATGAAAGGAACATCTAAAGTTTTAAAAGTGTAAGCACGGGCAGGGCGCGGTGGCTCAAGCCTGTAATCCCAGCACTTTGGGAGGCCGAGACGGGTGGATCACGAGGTCAGGAGATCGAGACCATCCTGGCTAACATGGTGAAACCCAGTCTCTACTAAAAAATACAAAAAACTAGCCGGGCGTGGTGGCGGGCGCCTGTAGTCCCAGCTACTCTGGAGGCTGAGGCAGGAGAATGGCGTAAACCCAGGAGGCGGAGCTTGCCGTGAGCTGAGATCCGGCCACTGCACTCCAGCCTGGGTGACAGAGCAAGACTCCGTCTCAAAAAAAAAAAAAAAAAAAAAAATCATTCCAGAGGAAAACTTCAAGGAAAAAAACACATCATTCAGGAAAAATTAAAACTCATAAAAGGACTACTAGAATCTTCAGAAAATAAGTATCAAAATAAGTATGTTATAATTGAAATAAGTGTGTTATAATCCTAGGAAGGTAAGCATGATTAACAACTATTGGCCGGGCACGGTGGCTCATGCCTGTAATCCTAGCACTTTGGGAGGCAGAGGCGGGAGAATGGCGTAAACCTGGGAGGCCGAGCTTGCAGTGAGCTGAGATCCGGCCACTGCACTCCAACCTGGGCGACAGAGCGAGACTCCGTCTCAAAAAAAAAAAAAAAAAAAAAAAGTGTAAGCACACTACTGGCCAAACAAAATGAATACTGGAGCTAGACTTGGTTCAGTCTGTAACCCCTTGTCTAGCTTAATAAGTCTCAAGCTTTTGGTTTGTGGACATTAGTGTAGTACTTATTCACACTGGCTACTGCAGGAAGAAAGTAAAACAAAACCTCCAAACATATAGACAAAGAGAATATGAAGGAGAACGTGTAAGGATTAGGTGAAGAGTGCTGAGGCAGTAGAGAAGGAAGGCATAAGAAGGAAGAAAACACTAGGGAAAAGGGGGAAGGAAGAAAACATAATACCAAGAAGTGGGGAAGAGAAGAGTAAGGTGGAAGAGAGGGAAAGTTACAATGGAATAAAGGGGAGAAAAGGAAAAACATTTATTGAGCTCATCTTATGTGCCAGCCTCTGTGCTGAGTACTTTAACACCTTTTGTTCATTTAATAATCACATCTTGAAAAGATAATTTATTATTCTGATTTTCAGAAAGATGAAATAAATTGCTCAGTGGGTAAATAAATGAAGGATCTAGCAGTCAGTTCAACTCCAAAATCCTGTTCTTTCTACTATAGCACATTGAAATGGAGATCAGGGTAGACATGCAAAGATGCTGATGGAGAAAAGCGGTTGATGGGATCACTTGAGGTCAGGAGTTTGAGACCAGCATGGCCAACACGGTGAAACTCCGTGTCTACTAAAAATAGAAAAATTAGCCAGGCGTGGTAGCAGGCACCTATAATGCCAGCTACTCAGGAAGCTAAGGCAGGAGAATTGTTTTTTTTTTTTTTTTTTTGAGGCGGAGTCTCGCTCTGTCGCCCGGACTGGAGTGCAGTGGCCGGATCTCAGCTCACTGCAAGCTCCGCCTCCCGGGTTTACACCAGGCAGGAGAATTGTTTGTACTTGGGAGGCAGAGATTGCAGTGAGCCGAGATCGTGCCACTGCACTCCAGCCTGGGCAACAAACCAAGACTCCATCTCAAAAAAAAAAAAAAGCGGGTGATTTTTGCTGCTTCCCTGACAGGCTATATACAGCTCCCTTCAGCCTCTCCCCAAAACCATAGGTGCCCAAACAATGAGGCCAGGGTTGGAACCCCTGGCCAGTTAGACGATGAGCTGGAGGGGAGGCAACCTTTAACCAGCAGGCTTGAGACAATCGGTGTACTCAGGGTCTCCTGGCTAGCAGGCCCAGTGGGGTCTCCAAAGCCCTTCTGTATCCTCAGTGGTCCTTAAACACTGAAGATCCCCCCAGTTGTGTTTACTTAAGCCAGAAGGCTGGGCAATCTCTATATCCTTTCTCCATCGATCATTCTATGATTATTTTGTTAGAGAATTATTATTGTTCAGAGTACCAGATCTTAGTTGCATTCCACAGATAAGTTCGGCTCCAGGCTGGGCATGGTGGCTGTGACACCTGTAATCCCAGCACTTTGAGAGGCCAAGGCGGGTGGATCACTTGAGGCCAGGGGTTTGAGACCAGCCTGGCCAACATGGTGAAAGCCCATCTTTACTAAAAATACAAAAATTAGCAGGGTGTGGTGGCGGGCACCTGTAATCCAAGCTGCTTGGCAGGCTGAGGCAGGAAAATCACTTGATCCTGGGAGGCAGAGGTGCAGTGAGCCAAGATCGTACCACTGCACTCCAGCCTGGGCAACAGAGTGAGACCCTGTCTCAAAATAAATAAGTAAATAAATAAATAAGTTCAGCTCCAAATTGGGGAAATGTGGGGTCCACAGAAAGAAGTGGTTATCATTACTAGGGGAATAGGGCCCTTTTACTGAGAGAGGAACAGATAAACCCTCATCAACACAGAGGCACCAACACAGGAAGGAAAAAACAGAGAGTCTTAGAGAAAGGCCGGGCGCGGTGGCTCAAGCCTGTAATCCCAGCACTTTGGGAGGCCGAGACGGGCGGATCACGAGGTCAGGAGTTCGAGACCATCCTGGCTAACACAGTGAAACCCCGTCTCTACTGAAAAATACAAAAAGCTAGCCGGGCGAGGTGGCTGGCGCCTGTTGTCCCAGCTACTTGGGAGGCTGAGGCAGGAGAATGGCGTAAACCCGGGAGGCGGAGCTTGCAGTGAGCTGAGATCTGGCCACTGCACTCCAGCTCGGGCGACAGAGCAAGACTCCGTCTCAAAAAAAAAAAAAAAAAAAAAAGAGAAAGAGACAGAGGCAGGGTACCCAGAGTCAGGGACAGAGCACACAGACCCAGGGAAGCAGACAGAGGCGCATAGAGGATAGATTCTGATTCGGTCAGATGGAGTCAGAGCAATGCCTGGACACAGAGAGACCCAGCAGCTGGCAGAACAGAGGAGACATGGAATAGAATGGTGGCTAGACAGGCAAGGGGCAGGAGAGGAGGAGCAAGGCAGGGGCCTTCATGGGGATCTGTCTGTCCATACCAGCCAGGAAGGGTAGCCACCCTGGTGCTGCAGTCCCAGAAAGGTGTCCAGTTCTTCTTGGTTCTGCAGGTAGGGGGCCTCCTGGGGGCCTGGGCATCCCGATGCTTGCAGTCTCCTCCTGAAACACACATTGCCACCACTACCGTCTGTATCTAGTGGCCAGTGACGGGCACCAGGGAGGAACACCGCCTCGCCTCAGCCCAGCCCTGTTGCTTGCCCCCAGCCCAGCCCTTCCTGTTGGCATAGGCACAACATAGACCCAAACTGGTCCCACTTTGGGGCTCTGCTTGGCCAGGGCTGCAGAGTTGGCTGTGGGCAAGAGTGGCCCCTGCTGGTCAAAGGGCAGTACTGCCTCCACAAGAAAGCCAGGGTTCAGGGGAAGGCGAACAGCAAGAGCAAGCTGAATTCTCCCTCCTTGCCTGGTTGCTGATGCCAACCTTTGCCCCTGCTCAGCCAAATAGTGCACTCAGGACTCCCTTCCCTCTCTAACCAAGGGGCAGAATTAATACCTGACTGTGAAAGGTGGGTGACACTTGAAAGACCCTGAGATACAGTTGGTGCTACATAGCCGGGCCCAGGCATTTGGGCATCTCTGCTTTCAGCCAGCTACCCTTAGGAAGGTGCCATGAGTCCTGCAGGCATTGCTTCTCATCTGAGTTCCCACCCAAGCCAGTTCAGGGACAAGGCCCAGGGTCCTCTCCCCTCACTCAAACCAGCCAGCCCTGCCCAGGAGCTAGGGAAGGTTGGTCCACTCACCAGAGCTAAAAGAACTTGTTCAAGGGGACCATTTTCAAAGCAGAAAGACAGTGCCCTTCCATGGCCAGCAGCCCCTACAATGTTCACTCACACTGAACTCTTCATGCTGACCCCCGGACCTTCTCTTTCTGACTTCCTCTGACTTTGGGGAAGTGGTCAGGGGTTTTCCACGGGAGGGGGAAGAGATGATCTTTCTGCTCTAGTCCACCAAGTATATGCAGAAGTCTGAGCAAGAACAACTGATCTCACGTGGCAATGCAGGACCATGAGTTAATCTAAGACATTCTGGGTTGTCCTCAGCCTGCAACCAAAAGCCTGTCAGGGACCTGGCAATGGGGCAGGCCCAATGTCCCACCCTGTGACCACCTCTCTCAAGAAATCTCTGAAAGTTCACAGCTGGGTGTGGTGGCTCACCCCTGTAATCCCATCACTTTGGGAGGCCGAGGTGGGCCGATCACGAGGTCAAGTGATTGAGACCATCCTGGCCAACATGGTGAAACTCCGTCTCTAATAAAAATACAAAAATTAGCTGGGCATGGTGGCACGCACCTGTAGCCCCAGCTACTCAGGAGACTGAGGCAGGAAAATTGCTTGAATCTGGGAGGCGGAGGTTGCAGTGAGCCGAGATCGCACCACTGCACTCCAGCCTGCCAATAGAGTGAGACTCTATCTCAAAAAAAAAAAAAAAAAATCTCTGAAAGTTCTTTGGGCCTCTATTTCCTTATCTGTAAAATGAGGAGATTGTGCCATATGCTCTCTGAGTTCGTTATGTGGTTCTATGACACCATTATGTGGTTCTATGAAACCCACTGTAGGAGGCAGAAGCAAGAAGATCCAGTGTCCTGATACTCACCCTGACTCCACACCTCCCACCCACTACTACCCTCAGTCTGCCCTGAGAGAAGGAGATAAGAGCCACTGGGGAGAGGCATATTTTGGAAGGCAGCATCCATCCTCCCCAAAGGCCCACCAATGGGATTGAGCTCTGGTTCTCCAGGGAAAGGACTGGGGGCCAGGTCTCCTCGACTCCTGTTGTTCTTCAGATGGTTGTCTCTTGAGGGAGATAACTAGAGAGTTATCTAGTTCTTTCTCACTTTCCCATTTTCTCCAAGGCCTAGGCCTGGAGGGAAGGAGGTACAGGAGGTTCCCTGGGGGCTTACCTACTCAGTGGGTCCTGGAGCTCCCTGCCAGGCCCCCAACTATGTCTTTTGAAGACGTCATAGTTGCGGCCATGGGCCCAGAAAGCCCCCGACCTTCGGAGGGGTACAGCATGCGAGCCATTCCCCTCCTTTATTTCCCCCTCCTCTTCTTCCTCCAGTTGTTCTCTGGATTCAACAGCAGAAAGACAGCGGCGAGTGTGGCCTCGGGGCACCTGGGCTCCACCTGCGAGGAACACGTCTGGGACGGCTCTGTTCATGGGAGACACACGCAGACCAGTCTGCATCAGCAAGAAAGAAAAGAGTGAGCAGGGTTCTAGAACCCTGTAACCTTGGAAATAGAGGTGTGTCACAGTCAGCTGGGCTTCGGAGTGCCTAGCCACCCCTCACTTTACTAAGACACAAAACTGGAGAATGTGTGGCTCAGGGTCACATTGTGAATTAGCTGCAGAGTCAAGGCTAGAACTTAGGTTTTCTGGATCCCAGTTCAGTGTCCTTTCTAGCACATAAAGAGATCCTCATTGTCTCATTCTTATTCCATTCACTGAGGATTTATATAGCAGAAAGCCAAGCAAAGAGAAATCGATATTTTTCCTGTCCTCAAGGAATCAGAGTGTACTGAGTGGGTGAGTGTGCATGTGTGTGCACAAGCAAAAGCACAAAACACAGATGATTCCATAACTGGCTCACATATGCCAAATGCCACAAGAGAAGTTTCAACAAAAGGCTTTGGGCTGTTAAACAAGTAAGGGCACATGACCAGGTGGGAGACTCTAAAAAGGCCAGGTGAGGTGGCTCACCCAGCACTTTGGGAGTCTGTGGCGGGTGGATCACTTGAGCCCAGCTGTTCTAGACCAGCCCGGGCAACATAACGAGACCCTATCTCCACAAGAAAACAAAATGCTAGCTGGGCGTGGTGGCATGTGCTTATAGTCCTAGGTACTTGGGAGGCTGAGGTGGGAGGATCACTTGAGCCCAGGAGTTCAAGGCTGCAGTGAGCTATGATCACGCCACTGCACTCCAGCTTGGGTGACACAATAAGACCTTGCTTGCTTTTGTTTTGTTTTGTTTTTTGAGACAGTTTCGCTCTTGTTGCCCAAGCTGGAGTACAATGGTGCGATCTCAGCTCACTGCAACCTCTGCCTCCTGGGTTCAAGCGATTCTATTGCCTCAGCCTCCCGAGTAGCTGGTATTACAGGCATGCCCCACCATGCCTGGATAATTTGTATTTTTAGTAGAAACGGGGTTTCACCATATTAGCCAGGCTGGTCTCGAACTCCCAACTTCAGGTGATCCGTCCACCTCAGCCTCCCAAAGTGCTGGGATTACAGGCGTGAGCCACTGTGCCAGGCCTTGTTTTTTTTTTTTTTTTGAGACAGAGTGTTGCTCTGTCGCCCAGGCCGTAGTGCAGTGGCGCGATCTCGGCTCACTGCAAGCTTCGCCTCCTGGGTTCACGCCATTCTCCTGCCTCAGCCTCCTGAGTAGCTGGGACTACAGGCGCCCGCCACCATGCCCAGCTAATTTTTTGTATTTTTAGTAGAGAGGGGGTTTCACCATTTTAGCCATGATGGTCTCAATCTCCTGACTTCGTGATCCGCCCGCCTTGGCCTCCCAAAGTGCTGGGATTACAGGCGTGAGCCACTGCGCCCGGCCTGTTTTTGTTTTTAAAGGGGAGGAGGAAACAGAAGGGTAGATGGTCTTTGAGATGTGCCTGTAAGGGTAAAGTGGTTAGGATTTGGCCAGGGTAGAGGGAGAGGATTTTAGGCAGGTAAAGTAACAGGGGGAGGCCGGGTGCAGTGGTTCACTCCTGTAATCCCAACACTTTGGGAGGCTGAGGTGGGTGGATCACGAGGTCAGGAGTTCAAGACCAGCCTGGCCAACATGGCGAAGTCCTGTCTCTAATAAAAATACAAAAATTAGCTGGGCATGGTAGCCAGCACCTATAATCCCAACTACTTGGGAGGCTGAGGCAGGAGAATCACTTGAACCTGGGAGGCGGAGGTTGCAGTGAGCCAAGATCATGCCATTGCACTCCAGCCTGCGTGACAACAGCAAGACTCCATCTCAAAAAAAAAAAAAAAAAAAAAGTAGAAAAAAGCAGCAGGGGGAAAAGGTTCATGAGTGATAAAGTGTTGTGATTTCTCCTTCTTCTCCTTTTCCCTCTCCCTCTCCATCTCCCTCTCCTCCTCCTCCTCCTCCTCCTCCTTCTTCTGATGGAGTTTCACTCTTATTGCCCAGGATAGAGTGCAATGGGGTGATCTTGGCTCCCTGTAACCTCTGCCTCCCGGGTTCAAGCGATTCTCCTGCCTTAGCCTCCTGAGTAGCTGGGATTACAGGCATGCGCCACCAGGCCTGGCTAATTTTGTATTTTTTTAAGTAGAGATGGGATTTCTCCATGTTGATCAGGCTGGTATCAAGCTTCCGACCTCAGGTGATCTGCCCGCCTCTGCCTCCCAAAGTGCTGGGATTACAGGTGTGAGCCACCATGCCCTGCATGATTTCTTCTTCTAAGAGTCTGGTCATATGGAGAGTGAAAGCCAGTCTGACCTCTCCCAATGGTGCAGAGAGAAGGGCTCCAAGCATCAGTCACAGAGCACGTATTTCCTCTACTCTATCCCATATGGGCATTGTTCGCACTGCCCAACACTCCTGGTTGGCATCAGGGCTTGCCACAGTGTGTCTCAGACTTAAGAACCCTCAGGTGCTCTTAAAGTTGAAAAGTATAAGCCCCACTCCAGAAAGAAGTGCCAAGTCCCAGAGTACCAGGGGCAGGAAGGGCAGGAAGGGAAACAGCATTTACCACATACCTCTGTACACTTCACTCCTAGGCCATGTCTTTCTAGACCTTCTGCTCTAATGAGTCTCCCAGGCTCCCTTTCTCCTGGCACCACTTTCAGCTACTAAGATGTCAGGAGTGCCCAGAAGGATCAGGAAGCCGGGACCCAGAACCTTCCCTCTTTCAAGGCTTTCTGTGGAGCTGTCAGACCTTCTCCAGGTTGTCTTAACCACCCCAGGGAAGTCCAGGTGATCAGTTATTGTACCTTCAATCTACTTTCCTCCCTCACTGTAATCTGTCCACTCTGCCCTCACCCCACCCAGAGCTGCTGAGAAGAAAGTGCTGTGCCACTGGCTGGGCGTGGTGGCTCACGCCTGTAATCCCAGCACTTTGGGAGGCCAAGGCAGGCAGATCATGAGGTCAGGAGTTCGAGACCAGCCTGACCAATATGGTGAAACCCTGTCTCTACTAAAAATACAAAAATTAGCCAGGCGTGGTGGCACATGCCTGTAGTCCCAGCTACTTGGGAGGCTGAGGCAGAAGAATCGCTTGAACTCAGGAGGCGGAGGTTGCAGTGAGTTGAGATCGCGCCATTGCACTCCAGCCTGGGCAACAGAGCAAGACTGCATCTCAAAAAAAAAAAGAAAGAAAGAAAAAAAGAAAGTGCTGGCTGGGCACGGTGGCTCATGCCTGTAATCCCAGCACTTTGGCAGGCCGAGGCAGGCGGATCACAAGGTCAGGAGATCCAGACCATCCTAGCTAACATGGTGAAACCCTGTCTGTACTAAAAATACAAAAACAAAAATTAGCCGGGAGCGGTGGCGGGCACCTTTGGTCCCAGCTACTCGGGAGGCTGAGGCAGGAAAAAAAAAAAAAAGAAAGAAAGTGCTGTGCCTGGGGTGGCTGTGTGCCTGCTTACCACAGGAAAGGGAGGGAGGCAGGTGCTCAGGCCTCTGCAGACGACAATGCTTTCCCACATTGGGTGGGTGTCTAAGGAGAGAAAAGGAGAAGCCTAGGAGAGTGGCCACGGCCCTGTGCCCATCTATGCTCATTGTGTCTGGGAGCAATGGACAGGGAACCCGTTAGCCAGCCACCAGGAGAGATCCTCTCCCTCCTTGCCTACAGAGGGGCCCTGTGCCATCAGGTATGTTGGGTACAAACAGGATGAGCAGATCTATAGGAAGCAGGTCAGAGGCTGAGGGCCATGGCAGGGTCCCTCCCAACCAGTGGCCTCCAAAGCTGAGATGTGGAGGCAGAGGGAGGTTGACAAAAATATTGTGAAAAGCTGGGTGGAGAGAAGAGTAGGATCTGGAGATATACTAGGAAAAGGGGAACAGGGGCTGGAAATAGGACAGAAACTGAGAGGCAGTGAGGGGGAGGCAGGGACACTGGGTGGATATTGTGAGCTCTGGAATTCAGGGACCTCCCAGAAGCAAAAAGTTGGTTTGAACTATACCCCCTGTACTCAACGTCTACCTGCTAGCCTTGTCTCAGTTATGCCCACAGGATTGAATTCTTTTTTTTTTTTTCAGAGAGAGGATCTCTCTCCCTCTGTCACCCTCAAGCCTCACTGCAGCCTCCACCTCCCAGGCTCAAGCAGTCCTCCCACATTAGCCTCCTGAGTAGCCAGGCCTACAGATGCATGCCACCACATCCAACTAATTTTTAAAGTTTTGTTTTGCTTTGTTTTAGATGGAGTTTCACTTTTGTTGCCAGGCTGGAGTGCAATGGCGCCATCTCAGCTCACTGCAACCTCCGCCTCCTGGGTTCAAGAGATTCTCCTGCCTCAGCCTCCTGAGTAGCTGGGATTGCAGGTGCATGCCACCACACCCAGCTAATTTTTGTATTTTTAGTAGAGACAGGGTTTCACCATGTTGGCCAGGCTGGTCTCGAACTCCTGACTTCAGGTGATCCACCTGCCTCAGCCTCCCAAAGTGCTGGGATTGCAAGTGTGAGCCACTGCGCCCGGTCTTAAATTTTTTATAGAGATGGGGTCTAACTATGTTGCCCAGGCTGGTCTCAAACTCCTGGGCCCAGGCGATCCTCCTGCCTTGGCCTCCCAAAGTGCTGGAATTACAGATGCGAGCCACTGCGCCCAGCCTGCGTGGTTGAATTTGGCAAGATGAAGGAAGTGCAGTGAAGGAAGTGCAGTGAACTGGAGACCTTTGCTTTTCTTCAGTCCCTGTGGATGTTCCTGCTGGAGATGGTGTCCTGTCACCCGGGCCCCATTGATGGGTACCTCAGATCTCAAGATCTTTGTGAAACTTACCCTGGCCCCATTGACAGGTACTTCAGATCTTAAGATCTTTTTGTAACTCACCCTTCTTCCTCCAGCTCAGACCAAACCTCTTCTCAAAGATCTACCCTTTTTCCAGCATCTCTGTCATTTCATTCACAGTCTCTGCCCTCTGTGAAAATGGAATCTGTCTGGCAGTTTCTCCCTCACATCCTCATCCCCACTAACCCTGCCTATGCTATGATGCCAATACTTTTTATCCTGTCCCTCAAAGAGATGAGGTTTAGCAAGGCTTCCTCAACTCCCTCCTAGCAATATTCCCTCCTCCACTGTCTGAAATTCAAACTGGGGCTCCCATCATCGTGTTGCTTCTCTTTCCATTAGATTAACTCTCCTAGTCCCCCTCCCATTTTCCCTTAGCCTCTTGAGCTCAGGAAATGGTGCATGGGAGAGGCCAGGGCTGGGTCTCACACAATGGCTTTATTTAGCTCTCGAATGAGATCACATCATGTCATATCACTGCTTCCGCTGAGCAGAGAGGAGATTCTGAAATAGGTCTGGGATCAGATGCTTGAGATGGGGGAGGGGAGCTGGGAAAGCAGGAAGGGGCTCTAAGAAGTCATTTTACTTGTCTTCCTGCCTCTGGATCAAATGGTCTTCCCACCACTGCAAACCATCAGCATGTGCTGTCCCTTCCTCTAGGTGTAAAACCTCCACAGATTGTACTGGTCATCAAAGATTTCTTAGATATTCTACTGGGAGCTGGAATGGGAATATATAATATTTTAATAGAGAGAGACATCTGTTATTCAAAACTCTGAGACCATAATTTCTTTAGGATGTTACAGCTTTGAAGTCTGTCAAATTTGCTAGCTCTGCCATTTTCTTTTTTTCTTTTTCTTTCTTTTTTTTTTTTTTCTGAGATGGAGTCTTGCTCTGTTGCCCAGGCTGGAATGCAGTGGCATCATCCTGGCTCACTGTAATGTCCACTTCCTGGGTCCAAGCAATTCTTCTGCCTCAGCCTCCTGAGTAGCTGGGATTACAAATGCCTGCACCACGCCCGGCTAATTTTTGTATTTTTACTAGAGATGGGGTTTTGCCATGTTGGCAGGGCTGGTCTCGAACTCCTGAACTCAGGTGATCTGCCCGCTTCAGCCTCCCAAAGTGCTGGGATTACAGGCATGAGCCAATGCACCTAGCCTAGCTATGCCACTTTCATAAACCACATAACCTTGGGAACTTAACTTTTTTTTTTTTTGGACACAGGGTCTGGCTCTGTTGCCAAGGCTGGAGTGCAGCTGTGATCAGAGCTCACTGCAGCCTCAAACTCCTGGGTCAGGCAATCCTCCTGCTTTAGCATCCAGTAGCTGGGACTACAGGTATGCACCACCATGCTCTAAGTTAAAAAAAAAAAATTTGGGCCCAGTGCGGTGGCTCACTCCTGTAATCCCAACACTTTGGGAGGCTGAGGGGGGCGAATCACGAGGTCAGGAGTTTAAGACCAGCCTGGCCAATATGGTGGAACCCCATCTCTACTAAAAATACAAAAATTAGCCAGGCGTAGTGGCACACACCTGTAATCTCAGCTACTAGGGAGGCTGAGGCAGGAGAATTGCTTGAACCTGGGAGGTGGAGGTTGCAGTGAGCTGAGATCACGCCATTGCACTCCAGCCTGGGCAACTCCGTCTCAAAGAAAGAACAAAATAGGCGCCGGGCGTGGTGGCTCAAGCCTGTAATCCTAGCACTTTGGGAGGCCGAGACGGGCGGATCACGAGGTCAGGAGATCGAGACCATCCTAGCTAACACGGTGAAACCCCATCTCTACTAAAAAAATACAAAAAACTAGCCGGGCGAGGTAGCGGGCGTCTGTAGTCCCAGCTACTCGGGAGGCTGAGGCAGGAGAATGGCGTGAACCCAGGAGGCGGAGCTTGCAGTGAGGTGAGATCTGGCCACTGCACTCCAGCCTGGGCGACAGAGCGAGACTCCATCTCAAACAAAACAAAACAAAACAAAAAGAACAAAATAGGCCAGGTGTGGTAGCTCACACCTGTAATCCCAACAAATGGGAGCCCTAGGCAGGTGGATCACGAGGTCAGGAGTTCAAGACCAGCTTGGCCAACATGGTGAAACCCTGTCTCTACTAAAAATACAAAAATTAGGCCGGGCGCGGTGGCTCAAGCCTGTAATCCCAGCACTGTGGGAGGCCGAGACGGGCGAATCACGAGGTCAGGAGATCGAGACCATCCTGGCGAACACGGTGAAACCCCGTCTCTACTAAAAAATACAAAAAAAAAAAACTAGCCGGGCGAGGTGGCGGGCGCCTGTAGTCCCAGCTACTCGGGAGGCTGAGGCAGGAGAATGGCGGAGAAGCTCGGGAGGCGGAGCTTGCAGTGAGCTGAGATCCGGCCACTGCACTCCAGCCCGGGCGACAGAGCAAGACTCTGTCTCAAAAAAAAAAAAAAAAAAAAAAAAAAAAAAAAAAAATACAAAAATTAGCTGGGCATGGTGGTACTCACCTGTAATCCCAGCTACTCAGGAGGCTGAGGCAAGAGAATAGCTTGAACCCGGGAGGTGGAGGTTGTGGTGAGCCGAGATTGCACCATTGCACTCCAGCCTGGGCAATACAGTGAGACTCTGTCTCAAAAAAAAAAAGAATGACACTCCGTCTCAAAAAAAAAAAAAAATTTTTTTTTAGAGATGGAGTCTCACTGTGTTGCCCAGGCTAGTCGTGAACTCCTGGCCTCAAGTGATGCTCCTGCTTTAGTTTCCCTAAGTGTTGGGATTACAGATATGAGCTTCTGAGCCCAGCCCAGCTAGCTATTTTTTTTTTTTTGAGACGGAGTCTGGCTCTTGTTGCCCAGGCTGGAGTGCAATGGCGTGATCTCGGCTCACCGCAACCTCTGCCTCCCGGGTTCAAGCGATTCTCCTGCCTCAGCCTCCCGAGTAGCTGGGACTACAGGTGCATGCCACCATGTCCAGCTAATTTTTTGTATTTTTAGTAGAGACAGGGTTTCTCTATGTTGGTCAGGCTGGTCTCGAACTCCTGACCTCAGGTGATCCACCTGCCTCGGCCTCCCAAAGTGCTGGGATTATAGGCGTGAGCCACGGTGCCTGGCCTGTTTTGTTTTTGAGATAGGATTGTTACTCTGTCACGCAGGCTGAGTGCAGTGGCACAATGATGGCTCACTGCAGCCTTGATTTCTGTCTCAGGTGACCCTTCCACCTCAGCCTCCCAAGTAGCTGGGAGTATAAGTGCACACCACCATGCCTGGCTGATTTTTTTTGGTACTTTTTAGCAAAGACAGGGTTTCACCATGTTGCCCAGGCTGGTCTCAAACTCCTGGGCTCAACTGATTTGCCTGCCTCAGCCTCCCAAAGTGCTAGGATTACAGGCATAAGCCACTGGGCCTGTACTTACTTTGTAAGGATGTTGAGACTTGATGATAATGTATGCAATGCACCTAGTCCCCATTCCATCTGTTTTTGGTACATATTAGGTGCTCAATAAATACTATTATTATTGTTGTTATTATTACTTAAAGACATAGAGACGGCAGGGTGTATTGAAACAGAGAGCTAGAAAGAAGAATGCTTGGCCTGGTGTGGTGGCTCACGCCTGTAATCCCAGCATTTTGGGAGGCCAAGGCGGGAAGATCACAAGATCAAGAGATCGAGACCATCCTGGCCAACATGGTGAAACCATGTCTGTACTAAAAATACAAAAATTGGCCTGGCATAGTGGCTCACACCTGTAATCCCAGCACTTTGGGAGGCCGAGGTAAGTGGATCACCTGAGGTCAGGAGTTTGGGGGCCGGGCGCGGTGGCTCAAGCCTGTAATCCCAGCACTTTGGGAGGCCGAGATGGGCGGATCACGAGGTCAGGAGATCGAGACCATCCTGGCTAACACGGTGAAACCCCGTCTCTACTAAAAACTACAAAAAACTAGCCGGGCGAGGTGGCGGGCGCCTGTAGTCCCAGCTACTCGGGAGGCTGAGGCAGGAGAATGGCGTAAACCTGGGAGGCGGAGCTTGCAGTGAGCTGAGATCCGGCCACTGCACTCCAGCCTGGCGACAGAGCGAGACTCCGTCTCAAAAAAAAAAAAAAAAAAAAAAAAAAAAAAAAAAAAAAAAAAAAAGGAGTTTGAGACCAGCCTGACCAACATGGAGAAACCCTGTCTCTACTGAAAAAACAAAAAAAATTAGCCAGGCGTGGTGGCACATGCCTATAATCCCAGCTACTCAGGAGGCTAAGGCAGGAGAATTGCTTGAACCTGGGAGGCAGAGGTTGCAGTGAGCCGAGATCACGCCACTGTACTCCAGCCTGGGCAATAGAGCAACACTCTGTGGCAAAAAACAAACAAAAAAAATTAGTTGGGCGTGGTGGCGCATGCCTGTAGTCCCAGCTGCTTAGGAGGCTGAGGTGGACAATCACTTGAACCGAGGAGGTGGAGGTTCCAGTGAGCTGAGATCACGCCACTGCACTCCAGCCTGGCGACAGAACAAGACTCCGTAAAGAAAGAAGGAGAGGGCCAGGCACGGTGGCTCAAGCCTTTAATCCCAGCACTTTGGGAGGCCGAGACGGGCGGATCACGAGGTCAGGAGATCGAGACCATCCTAGCTAACACAGTGAAACCCCGTCTCTACTAAAAAATACAAAAAAACTAGCCAGGCGAGGTGGCGGGCGCCTGTAGTCCCAGCTACTCGGGAGGCTGAGGCAGGAGAATGGCGTAAACCCGGGAGGCGGAGCTTGCAGTGAGCTGAGATCCAGCCACTGCACTCCAGCTTGGGTGACAGAGCGAGACTCCGTTTCAAAAAAAAAAAAAAGAAGGAGAGAAGGCGAGACAGAGAGACAGAGAGAAAAAGAAAAAGAAAGAAAGAAAGAAAGAAAGAAAAGAAAAGAAAGAAACCCAGGACAGAAGCAGAAATAGGCATCATATGATGGTGACCTACTGTTTTCTCTTAAAGAGAGAGAGAGAGAATAAATAACTCATGGGCTGACACTAACGTAACTATGATGGGAACAAGTTACACGCAACTTCTGATGGAAAAGTGTATATGCAATCAGAGCAAGAAGAGCAAGAAGAAATGAGTGCTTTTCTGTCCTTTGAGACCCTGATGAGCCCTGATAAAGTTATCCTCTTTGAGGAGAAGAAAGGCATAGAAGGGCCTCTGGAAATTTAAAGCAAGGGTTAGCAAACTATAGCCTCTGGGACAAATCTGTCCTGCTATCTTTTTTTAATAGTTGGAAAAAAAAAAAATAAAAGAACACTTTGAGACACAAAATTATATGAAATTCAAATTTCAGTGCTTATAAAGAAAGTATTTTTGGAATGCAGCCATGCTCAGTCATTTACATATTGTCTATGGCTGTTTTTGCATTATGACAGCAAAGTTGGTAGTTGCAACAGAGAGCCCACAAAGCCTGATATATAGATACATCCTGAGTCTGGGATCCTAATATATGTGTGTGTGTGTGTGTGTGTGTGTGTGTGTATTTTTTTTTTTTTTTTTTTTTTGAGATGGAATTTTGCTCTTGTCGCCCAGGCTGGAGTACAATGGTGTAATCTTGGCTCACTGCAACCTCCACCTCCTGGGTTCAAGCAATTCTCCTGCCTCGGCCTCCCAAGTAGCTGGGATTGCAGGCACCTGCCATCACTTCTGGCTAATTTTTGTATTTTTTAGTAGAGATGGGGTTTCACCGTGTTGGCCAGGCTGGTCTTAAACTCCTGGCCTCAGGTGATCCACCTGCCTGGACCTCCCAAAGTGCTGGGATTACAGGCGTGAGCCACTGCGCCCAGCTATATATATATGTGTGTGTGTGTGTGTGTGTGTGTGTGTATACATACATATATATATATATATATATTTTAGACAGGGTTTCACTTGGTCACCCAGGCTGGAGTACGTAGCGAGACCTCTGATCACTGCAGCCTTGACCTCCCAAGTTCAAGCCATCATCCCACCTCAGACTCCCAAGCAGCTAGGACTACAGGCACACAACACCACATTGGGATAATATTTGTAATTTTTGTAGAAACAAGGTCTCGCTATGTTGCCCAGGCTGATCTTGAACTCCTGAGCTCAAGTGATATGCCCACCTTGGCCTCCCAAAGTGCTGGGATTATAGTCATGTGCTACCATGCCTGGCCTAAAATATCTGTTAACTGGATCTTTACAGAAAAACTTTGCCAACTCCTAATCTAGAGCAACCGGGTCTCAAAATCTCAGGAAGGAGGAGAAAGGAGAAAAGAGATAAAAGAGGGACATGAAAGGATCACTGCACACCAGGCATTCGGCTACAAGCTTTGGGGAAGAAGGGACATTGAGACATTGAGACCTCAATATAACTACTTCCTTTTTTTTTTTTTTTTTGAGACGGAGTCTTGCTCTGTCTCCCAGGCTGGAGTGCAATGGCGCGATCTCGGCTCACTGCAACCTCTGCCTCCTGGGTTCAAGCGATTCTCCTGCCTCAGCCTCCCAAGTAGCTGGGATTATAGGCACCCACCAGCACACCCAGCTAAGTTTTACATTTTTAGCAGAGAGGGAGTTTCACTGTGTTGGTCAGGCTGGTCTCAAACTCCTGACTTCAGGTGATCCTCCCACCTTGGCCTCCCAAAGTGCTGGGATTACAGGTGTGAGCCACTGCTCCCAACCAACATACCTACTTCCTAAATGTCATCTGAGGCCTATATAGAGAGAGATAATGAGTGCCAACATCCATTTTGTGCCATCCTCACAAATATTTCTTGAAACAGACATTATTATCCCTATTTACATATGAAGAAACAGGCTGCATAGAGAGCTTAAGTAACTGGCTGGGGGTCACAGAGCTGATAGGAGGCGGAGATGAGTTTTCAAAGCCGATCCATCACATTATGGAGCCTGAATTCTTTTCTGAAACCAGAAAACAAGCTCTCAAAGAAAGCAAGTGGCTAGCTTTTTTTTTTTTTTGAGACACGGCCTCACTCTGTTGCCCAGGCTAGAGTGTAGTGGCACGATCTCGGCTCACTGCAACCTCTGCCTCCCAGTTTCAGGTGATTCTCCTGCCTCAGCCTCCTGAGTAGCTGGGATTACAGGCATGCACCACCACGCCCGGCTAATTTTTGTAATTTTAGTAGAGACGGTGTTTCACCATGTTGACCAGGGTGGTCTTGAACTCCTGACCTCAAATGATCCACCCATCTTGGCCTCCCAAAGTGCTGAGATGAAATTACAGACCTGAGCCACTGTGCCCAGCCTATCAAGTGGCTAGCTTTTTTTTTCCGTTTCTTTTTTCTTTTTTTTTTTTTTGAGATAGTCTTTCTCTGTCGCCAGGCTGGAGTGCAACGGCGCGATCTCGGCTCACTGCAACCTCCGCCTCCCAGGTTCAAGCAATTCTCCCGCCTCAGCTTCCCAAGTAGCTGACATTACAGGAACCTGCCACTGTGCCTGGCTAATTTTTGTATTTTTGCAGAGATGGGGGTTTCACAATATTGCCCAGGTTGGTCTTGAACTCCTTACTTCAGGTGATCTACCCACTTCAGCCTCCCAAAGTGCTGGGATTACAAGCATGAGTCACCACACCAGGCCAAGTGGCTAGCTTTGAAAGAAATCTGGCAACATATTTTTACCCACCTCATTCCTACCTCCCTGACCCCAGCCAAAGAAACGAAGCAGCTTCCAAAAGAAATGAGATAGGGGTCCCAAAGAAGTTCAGTGTATCCTTTCTGCTCCCTCTGTTAGCTTAGACCCCTGAATGAGGTGATGGGTCACAGGCAGGTCTCTGGTTATGTTTGCTGCCAGCGAACACTGAACATGGGGGAGAAACTGCTGACAGCAACCAAACAGCCAGGTGTTGTTGCCTGGAGGCAATGCTGGCTGGCCCTTTTGCAGCCTAAGAAGCTTTGAGTCTGGCTCTGGGATCCTAAATCTAGCGAGGTGGCCAATGTTGGAGAAGACCCAAGAGAATCAGATAATAAAGACTGAGGAGGAAAGGAGAGGCCAAATGACATGTTGTACTGGCTCTCCTCCAAATCTCCTGGCCCTGGGGGTGGGACACAGGGTCACAAAAACTCTTTGATGGTTCAAAATTTAACCTAACATTTCTTCTCCTGTAGAAAGTAAACCATTAATCCAACAGTGCCCTGAAAAGAAGGCTAAAGCAGAGCTTCTCTTCGCCTCAGATAAAGAAGGCTCCAGGAGCTACAATTCCTTCCCATGTGCTCCCTAGATACCCCATTCCAAGACAGGAGCACCCAAGTCTCTCATACCTTCCTGCTTCACCCAACCGCCTGACTTGGCTGAACGCTGGTGTCCTGGAACTCATTCTCCTTCTCTGACCTTCCTGACCACTGTCAGAGAGTAGTGCCACAATTCCAAAAATGAAAGCAAAGTAAAAGATATAGAGGATCCATTCATTCAGCAAAGATTATTTTAGCACCTTCTAAGTGTCAGGCACAGAGAAGAAGACCCAGAAGAGTCTATGCACAAATACAATGGTGGGCCCTGGCTACCATCCCTTAGTGGGGCAGAGGCCAGTATGGGCAAAAGCCATCTGTTGTATTAGCTTCCGGGTTGTCTCCTGAGAGGCATTATCATCTGTACTTAGTTCTGGAATTTCAAGGCGTCCCCAGCCCCCTAATCTAACCACACACCCCTCTACTAAGTCAGCCACAGGCATCTCAGACACTCTCCCTAAATCATCCCCATGTCCTTGATGTACTAGGTTCATAAGTCAGTCAGGAATTTTGCTGCTCTGGGCTTCCAAGTGTGACCACCTTTTTTTTTTTTTTAAAAAATTGGTTAGTAAACTGAACTTAGGGACCCTGCCCTCTTCCTTTCTGCTGGACCTGTAGCTGTATGCTTATTCTACCAGGGGCTTGGGACCTAGACTAACCCTTTATTTGTGGAGGGATAGAGAAGAAAAGGGTCAAGACCAACCCGTCCTCTTCTACCTCCTGCCAGTTTCCTGGCATGTGTTCTGGGTGCCATGCCAGACATGTGGGGCAAGAGAGGGTCTGAGGGCAAGGACCCAGGAAAGGGAAGAGGGAAACTCACCAGACCTGGGAGATATCCCAAAGATGGGAGACCTGTTTCTGCCCTCAGTTGGTGACTTCAGTGTGGGAAAAAGTCCTGCTTCAGGTGGCCCCTTTAAGAACCAGTCCAGCACTTTGGTGGGGGTCCCCTCTCTCTTGGTCCTTTTAAGGGAGCTGCTCATGGTCCAGAAGTTTGCATAAGGGGGAACTCATTCCAATCCAGACCAGCTGCCTCTTCATCCACTGCAGCCCTTCCCTTCCCCGCCCTACTTCAAACACCCTAAGCAGTGCTGTGCCCAGGCCCTTAACTCTTTCAGTGCCACTACTAATCCCAGGGACTCCTGGGTCCCTCTGTCTTCAGCATTCCCTGAACACAGGGCGGCTACAGAATTCAGACTTGTGTGGAAACAGGTACAAGAAGCCATGCTGGGGTCACCCTGAGGAGAGAGTATATGGGAACCTGACACCCCAGGGAACGTTCACCCTTTCTCCAACAGGGTCAGGGAGAAACTGGGGAGGGGAGAAAGCAGACAGCTCCAGGAAAGACACAGCTGCAGCTGGAAACCCACTTCACAGCAGGGTCCTCAGTGGGGTCAGTGGTGTCCTTTGCCCTCTCAAATTAGGCTTCAAAACTGATTGTCGGCCGGGCATGGTGGCTCATGCCTATAATCCCAGCACTTTGGGAGGCCGAGGCGGGCTGATCACTTGAGGTCGGGAGTTAGAGACCAGCTTGGCCAACATGGAGAAACCTTGTTTCTACTAAAAATACAAAAATTAGCCAGGCGTGGTGGTGTGCACCTGTAATCCTAGCTACTGGGGAGGGTGAGGCAGGAAAATCGCTTGAACCCAGGATGCAGAGGTTACAGCCAGCCAAAATCAAGCCACTGTAATCCAGCCTGGGCAACAGAGCGAGATTCCATCTCAAAACAAACAAACAAACAATAAAAAAAACCTGATTGTCGGTCCCTTTAAGAGGCAGGTTACAGCGATGGAGGAGGAAAGATTTTTTTTGTGTGATGAAAGTACAGGGTGGAGCGGTTACAAGGGCAGCTGTACTGAGAAGGGCCCTAGTGTCAGCACCAGGAACAAGGGTGACCAAGGAACTCAGCATATCCGGGGCTCATGGCTTGTTGTGGATACCAGGAGGCAGGATATTTGACCAGCTCCCCCACTCTCTTCCCAGATAACAGCTTCTGGGGCGGGGCAGGGGCTGACTCACCTTCACTGCTTTCCCTGGGGCAGAGGACAGCTGGGGCTGACGTCGGACTTCCTGAGGTAACGGAGAGCCCTCTTTGCCTCCTGTGGGCTAGTAGAAAGGGCATGTTAGAGCTGGAAGATCTTGGCTGCCTCTGCCAAGTCACTAGTTACAGGACCTTGTGTCACCTATTTAGCCTCATCCTCTCATCTGTAAAATGCAGATGTTAAATGAGACATGTGCAAACAGTGGAACATACATGCTGGATCCATAATAAATAAATATGCTAGCTGCCACTGGTGGGCAACCTTGGACAAGCCGCTTCACCCTGTGTCTTTCCTGATCTATTAAATGAGAGCATCACATTAGGTAATCTATGGTCTATTCTTACTCAAAAATTCTCTCTGTCGGTGAGTGGAAGAGAGCAGCTGCTGCTGGATGTAGAACTGTGTGTGCCCTTCCCCACCTGGCTGGATCTCACCCACACGATGAGAAAGTGACAGTGGTTGTTCCTCATGTTCCTCACTGCATAAGAACGAAGGGGTAATACCTGCCCTATCATACCGGTGAGGGGTCCTCAAAAATCCTCTAAACAATTTCATGATTGTGCAGATGAGGAAACAGGCTCCAAGAGGCAGAGTTATTTTATATATACTTTACATATATATTAATTTTTCTTTTCCATTGAGATAGGGTCTCACTCTGTCACCCAGGCTGGAGTGCTGTGGCATGATCATGGCTCACTGAAGCCTTGAACTCCCAGGCTCAAGCAGTCCTCTTGTCTCAGCCTCCTGAGTAGAAGGGGGCATGATTTGCCCAAGGTCATACAGCCAGTGAGTGGTGGAGTTGGGGCTGGGACCCAGTACTCCTGCCTCTGGCATATGCTGCTTCCCCTACTCTTAGCTGCTCTCTCAAGGGACTAAGCCTTGGGAACTGCTCATCCTTTCACTGAATCGCTCCATTACTTCCAGTTTTCTAGAAATTATTATTATTTTTTTTTTTGAGATGGAGTTTCGCTTTTTTGTCCAGGCTGGAGTGCAATGGCACGATCTCGGCTCACTGCAACCTCTGCCCACCCGGTTCAAGTGATTCTCCTGCCTCAGCCTCCTGAGTATCTGAGATTATAGGTGTCCACCACGACGCCCGGCTACTTTTTGTATTTTTAGTAGAGACAGGGTTTTGCCATTTTGACCAGGCTCGTCTTGAACCCCTGACCTCAAGTGATCCACCCACCTCGGCCTCCCAAAGTGCTGAGATTACAGGCGTGTGCCACTGCGCCTGGCCTGTAGAAATTCTTATACCTGATTCCCACTTACTTTCTTCGAGTGCCAAAGTCGAGTACAGGAAGGGGGCGGAAATCAAGGCACCTGGCTCCTCCTGGTACCAGGGTGGGGTGTGTGGGTGAGCTGATGCCAGCTGAAAGTCTGCACAATGAGGGAGGGCTGGAGGGCTGGTCTCCAGGAGTGGGGGCGCCTGGAACACGCTGGCGGCTGACCTACTGTCTGTATTGCCTTTTAGGGAGGAGCCTCAGTTTGGGTACCCAGCCTCCAGGAAGGATGTAGGATCAGTGCTTACTTTCCTCTCCCCTCACAGATCTGCACACAATCCTGAGATCAAGGTTCATACCTCCCTAGGGTGGTTTTCAGTTAGAGCGGAGGAGTGTTGTCTGCCACTCATCCTCCTATTAAATTACCTCAGAAGTTAAGAGGGCTCAATCCTAAAGCCAACTATTCCAGCTAAGACTTTCTGTCTATAGATTTTAGAGGCTCTTATATTCTCCAACACCACTACTTAAGGGAGGTTCACATTCCATCCTGACTCCAAGAAAGTTGATCTCTTAGATGAGGTATCTAGCTGTGGCGTTTTTTCAAGGTGCCTGTGACACCAACCGTCTTCACAATGCTTCTCTTGTCATCTGTGTCAGGCCTGGGTTTCCCTCCTAGTCACCTTCTCCATGACAAGGGCCAGGACACAAAGTGCTGAGTTTTGTAAGGAAAAGGTACAATAAAGATGCCCCCAGCTTTTGGGAAAGGAGCACCTCTCAGAGTTCAGATTAAGGAAGGAATCTTATACAGACAGTCCCCAACCTAAGATTTGACTAAGATTTTAGACTTCACAAGAGTGTGAGAGCAGGGCCGGGCGCGGTGGCTCAAGCCTGTAATCCCAGCACTTTGGGAGGCCGAGACGGGCGGATCACGAGGTCAGGAGATCGAGACCATCCTGACTAACACGGTGAAACCTCGTCTCTACTAAAAAATACAAAAACTAGCCGGGCGAGGTGGTGGGCGCCTGTAGTCCCAGCTACTCGGGAGGCTGAGGCAGGAGAATGGCGTAAACCCGGGAGGCGGAGCTTGCCGTGAGCTGAGATCCAGCCACTGCACTCCAGCCTGGGTGACAGAGCGAGACTCCGCCTCAAAAAAAAAAAAAAAAAAAAAAAAAAAAAAAAAAGAGTGTGAGAGCCATACACATTCAGTAGAAACCCTTTTCCAAGTACCATAAAACCATTCTGTTTTTCACTTTCAGTACAGTAGTCAATAAATTACATGAGATATTCAACATTTTATTATAAAATAGGCTTTGCGGGCCAGGCACAGTGGCTCATGCCTATAATCCCAGCACTTTGGGAGGCTGAGGTGGGTGGATCATTTGAGCTCAGGAGTTCAAGACCAGCCTGGCCAACATGGTGAACCCCAATCTCTACTAAAAAATACAAAAATTAGCCGGGCGTGGTGGCGCGTGCCTGTAGTCCCAGCTACTCAGGAGGCTGAGGCAGAATTGCTTAAACCTGGGAAGTGGAGGTTGCAGTGACCTGAGATTGGGCCACTGCACTCCAGCCTGGGCAAGAGTGAGATTCTGTCTCGGAAAAAAAATAATAATAAAATACAAAAATTAGCTGGGCATGTGGCAGGCACCTGTAATCCCAGCTACTAGGGAGGCTGAGGCACGAGAATCACTTGAACCCCGGAGGTGAAGGTTGCAGTGAGCTCTGGCAGGGAAGAAGTGCCTGGATCCCTTGAGTTGGGCTCTAAGCATGACCTACAGAAAGGCAGTGACTTTTGCTGCTGCAGCAGTGGGGAGAAGCCACTCTGAGCTGACTCTCTCCAACCCAGATATGCTGATTTTTTCCTTAATCTGAACTCTGAGAGGTGCTCCTTTCCCAAAAGCTGGGGGCGTCTTTATTGTACCTTTCCCTTACAAAACTCAGCACTTTGTGTCCTGGCCCTTGTCATGGAGAAGGCGACTAGGAGGGAAACCCAGGCCTGACATAGATGACAAGAGAAGCACTGCACCACTGCACTCCAGCCTGGGTGACAGAGTGAGACTCCACCTCAAAAAATAAGTAAAAATAATAAAATAGGCTATGTGTTAGATGATTTTGCCCAACTGTAGGCTAATGTAAGTGTTCTGAGCATGTTTAAGGTAGGCTGGGCAAAGTTATGATGTTTGGTATGTTAAGTGTATTAAATGCATTTTCAACTTAAAGCAATTTCAATTTACACCAGGGTTACCTCCTGATATGCATATCATATAAACCTATCAGACATAACCCTATTGGAAGTCAAGGAGCACCTGTATTACCTTCCAGAGTTACGAAGTTTACCCTGTTCTCTAAGCCAGAATCCCCCCTGCCCACAGGTTAACTCATTATATTTTTCATGGAGACTACACAGATGGAAAATAGCATTTCCTCCTTCAGAGGATAACACTCCATAGTCCTAGAGTGCAAGATGATGTGTATCAGACTAGCTCCCTTTCCCTTCCCCACACCTGTTCTCAACCCCAAGCCTCTGACTCATTGGCCTTTCCTCCCCATTCTCCTGAGCAAGTCCCAGGTTTCCACCAGGAACACAATGAACAAAAGCAAATATATCCTCCTTGCCTCTAACCTGGCCAGTCCTGGGATGTCCAAGCTGCAGCCCCTGAAAGAGGGATGTGAGCTGGCAGAGGGCTACTCCATTTGGAGCCTCCCGTTGTCTCCATGTTCTTTTCATCCTCCTGGGCCTGGAGGCTCTGATTGCTGGGCTAAGGAAAGGTTAAACCAGTTGGGCAGTGGAGCCGGGGGAGCAGAATCTAAACTGGGAAACTCGGTAGCAGAAACAAAGCCGGCGTTTGTTGGGTTTCCCTCCTGCCTGGGAGGCTGTTCTCAGACCACGGCATTCCTGGGTTGGACAGTGTCAGCTCAGAGTGGCTTCTCCCCACTGCTGCAGCAGCAAAAGTCACTGCCTTTCCACAGGTCATGCTTAGAGCCCACCTCAAGGGATCCAGGCACTTCTTCCCTGCCAGAGCTCAAAGAACAGAGGCATTACAAGTAAATTCAGACCAGGCTTGGTGGCTCACGCCTGTAATCCCAGCACTTTGGGAGGCTGAGGCAGACAGATCACTTGAGGTCAGGAGTTCGAGACCAGCCTGACCAACATGGTGAAACCCTGTCTCTACTAAAAACACAAAAATTAGCCAGGTGTGGTGGTGTGCACCTCTAATCCCAGCTACTTGAGAAGCTGAGGCAGAAGAAATGCTTGAACTCAGGAGGCGGAGGTTGCAGTGAGCTTGACTGTACTCCATCCTGGGCAACAGAGCAAGACTCCATCTCAAAAAATTAAAAAAAAAAAAAAATGCACCAGGCCCAGTGGCTCACACCTGTAATCCCAGCACTTTGGGAGGCTGAGGTAGGCAGATCATTTGAAGTCAGGAGTTCGAGACCAGCTTGACCTACATAGTGAAATCCCATCTCTACTAAAATACAAACATTAGCCAGGCGTGGTGGCAGATGCCTGTAATCCCAGCTACTCAGGAGGCCAAGGCAGGAGAATCACTTGAACCCAGGAGGTGGAGGTTGCAGTGAGCCAAGATCACAACACTGCATTGTAGCCTGGGCAACAGAGAGAGACTCCATCTCAAAAAAAAGAAAGTAAAATTAAAGCTCAAGAAAACCTAGTTCTTTTTTTTTTTTGAGACAGAGTCTCGCTCTGTCACGAGGCTGGAGTGCAGTGGCACGATCTCGGCTTACTGCAACCTCTGCCTCCTGGGTTCAAGCGATTCTCCTGCCTCAACCTCCTGAGTAGCTGGGACTACAGGCCTGTACCACTGCGCCCAGCTAATTTTTTGTATTTTTATAAAGATGGGGTTTCACCATGTTGGCCAGGATGGTCTCGATCTCCTGACCTTGTGATCCGCCCACCTCGGCCTCCCAAAGTGCTAGGATCACAGGCATGAGCCACCGCGCCTGGTCGAAAAGCTAGTTCTTAACGAGAAAGGGCTAGAGTCAGGCACGAGAGATGGCTTTTCAAGAACACTCAGTGGCCAGGCACCACCACTGGGTGACAGAGCGAGATTCCATCTCAAAAACAAACAAACATTGAGTCAATAAATCAGATAAGATCTAAGGGGGTGAGAATAGCTGTTCCTCTGCAGACCATCTTTCCCCATCCTACATTCTCCAGCTGTGAGGAGGAGCTTCCTGGCAAGGAAGGTGTATGGCAATAGGTGGTGACTGATGAGAATAATCAGAGGAAAATAAGGAATGGAAGCAAAAGATTCAAAAGGGCAGATATCGCCACAGGAACAGGACCCACCCACAACCTGTACAGCAAGGCCAGAACTCAGCTCACTTGCCCAGGGGTCTGGGCATTCAAGGACTGAGTTCCAATAATCACCTGTGCTCACCCGGGGGCTAAGAAAACAGACAAGTCAATGTGGCATTTGTTTTTATTAGAAAACCCCTTAGTAAGCACTTCTCTAACCCAGAATAGACACTGGGTATCCTCCAAGAGTCCCATAGCTTTCATTTCATCTTCTACCCTCTTCTGAGAGTGGGGGCCAGGGGATGGGGGTGGTGTCAGGCAGTCTCAGAAATGCCCCTCCAAGACCCCTGAGAGAATTCACATTGCCAGCAATAAACCAACAGCACCTCAGTGGGGCATCAGAGGGCCCTCTAAGCTCAAGGTTATTGCCAAAGGCATTCCTGTTTATGGCTTCACATGGAACCAAGGAGGCTCTCACAGACTCCTAGGCCTGGTCCTTCACTATGGCTGAGAGCAGGGCAGGAACCAGGAGAAAGTGGCCAAGGGCTAAGAGAGAAGAGATTGCATTTAAGATACCCTCTGGAGTCTGGAAAGCACCTGGATTTCTTGGGAGAGGAGCCTGGATTTCTTGGGAGCGGAGGGCTGTGGAAGCCCCACTCAGTTCTTCTTCGTTTTGGGAGTGTCATATTTCCTCTTGCTGGAGTACCACAATAGCAGGGGGATGCCAATGGAGGGAAGGGTCATGACCCCAAAGGCTGCCCAGTCCAGCTGTGAAGGAAAACAAAGACCTTGCTTAGAAGTCTGGATTAGGGCACAGGAGAAGCCAGGGAAAATATGAGTCCAAGGAGAAAGGGACCAGTCTAGTTCACATTTATTTTTGATACAAGGTCTTGCTCTGTTGCCCAGGCTGGAGTGGAGTGGCACGATCACGGCTCACTACAGCCTCGACCTCCTGGGCTCAGGTGATCCTCCCACTTCAGCCTCCTGAGTAGCTAGGATCACAGGGGTGTACCACCACACCTGGCTAATTTTTAAAAATTTTTTGTAGAGGCAAAATATCACTATGTTGCCCAAGTTGGTCTTGAATTCCTGGGCTCAAGTGATCCTCCTGCCTTGACCTCCCAAAGTGCTGGAATTACAGGTATGAGCCACAACACCCAGCCTAAATTTTCTTAGTTTTTAATTTTTTTTTTTAGAGATAGGGTCTCACTCTGTTGCTCAGATTAGAGAGTAGTGGTGCAATCACAGCTCACTGCAGCCTCAAACTCCTGGGCTCAAGCAATCCTCCAGCCACCTAAGAAGCAGAGATTACAGGTGCATACCACCAGGCCTAACTCAGCACAAATTTTAAGCAGAACTTTGGCCAGGAAGGTTCCTCTCTGACCAATCCCGATACAGAATGGCTCTCTAGCCGGGCGTGGTGGCTCAAGCCTGTAATCCCAGCACTCTGGGAGGCCGAGACGGGTGGATCACGAGGTCAGGAGATCGAAACCATCCTGGCCAACACGGTGAAACCCCGTCTCTACTAAAAAATACAAAAAACTTTGAGACCATCCTGCCTAACACGGTGAAACCCCGTCTCCACTAAAAAATAAAATACAAAAAACTAGCCAGGCGAGGTGGCGAGTGCCTGTAGTCCCAGCTACTCGGGAGGCTGAGGCAGGAGAATGGCGTGAACCGGGGAGGCGGAGCTTGCAGTGAGCTGAGATCCGGCCACAGCACTCCAGCCTGGGCGACAGAGCGAGACTCCGTCTCAAAAAAAAAAAAAAAAAGAATGGCTCTCTAAAGACCAGTCTTTCAAGCTGTGAAACCAAAGGACTCACCTGACCCAATACAGACTGGAAGAGAAGCTTCTGCTCCAGACAATCTTTGAGAATGGAGATACCCTGGTCTTGCCCCTGACAGTCAAGCCTCCTATGATCTAATTGTTTACACTTCAGGCTCCTTCTTTTCCATTCCTCCACCTCATATTCTGCCCTTCAGCCTTGATAAATTACTTGCCATTCCTGAATCACACCACACTTTTCTCAATCTCAGCTGGTCTCTCTCCTCAAGTGCCTGCCCTTCCTTACCTCCTCCAGAAAGTCCCGTCTCGTTAAGATGTTCCTGCTGCATGCTCCTCTAGCACCTGGCATATAACCTCTATCATAGCATTTTCCCCATTTACTTTTACTTTTTTTTTTTTTTTTAAGACAGTGTTTCGCTCTTGTCGTCCAGGCTGGAGTGCAGTGGCTCGATCTTGGCTCACTGCAACCTCCACTTCCCAGGCTCAAGCAATTCCCTTGCCTCAGCCTCCCCATTTACCTATTTTGAGCCCTCTGTGAGCCTGTAAGATCTTGTTATTTTTAGAGACAGGGTTTTGCTCTGTCACCCAGGCTACAGTGCAGTGGTGTGATCACGGCTCACCGCAGCCTCAAACTCTTGGCCTCAAGTGGTCCTCTCGCCTCTGCCTCCCAAAGCACTGGGATTACAGGCATGAGCCATGGTGCCTAGCCAGCCTGTAAGATTTTTAATGGAAGGAACTGTGTTTTATTCATCAGTTTCCCCAAAGCAGAGAACAGAATGAGCACATAATTTGGAACATCATACTTATTCACTGAATGAATTCCATCATTCACTACTTCAGGCTAATCTTCAAAAAATTATTTCTTAGACTAGACCACAATAAAGTTCCCACTTAACCTACCCAATGATCTATGACCCTCTGAATCTAACCAGATTTTTTTTAAAACCTCAAAATAGATCCAGAGTCTAAGATGGGTGTCTACTCAAAGATGGGACTCTACTCAAGTCAGTTTTATGGTTTTGGCAATTGTGATCTCATTGCCAAAAATCTCTGGACATGGCTAAATCAATCTATTTGATAAGTATCCATATCAGACACCAAAAAACAGACAGGGCAAGAACCAACCAACAAAACAAATCTATGGAAGCCAAGAGGGTCCAGAATCAAAAGGGGATTCTCATACCAAGGGACCGATAAGAGAGAACACTAGAAAGCTTACAAAATGAGGGGAGAATCGCCTGTCAAACTCCCGCTGAGCCAGGATTCCTCCCTGTCCAGGTGCACTGGTAGAGCCAATCTGAAAAGAAGAAAAGAACAACATTAAGGCAAGTCTCCACCTCATCTAATCTGAGAAAGGGCGGTCCCAACCAACCCAACTCTGTGCATTAGAGTCTTAGTTCCCAAAGGCTCAGGAGAACTTCAAGAAGATGAGGGAAAGCTTTTGGCTAGACAGAGTTGGATGATTCTCTCTTAGTGTGTTGTAAAGAGGAGTACCTAGGAGCCAGAAGACCTGAGAAATACCCCATGGTGAATGTACATTAAACAGGGTAGGCCATGCATGCAACTGAAATTAAAGCCAAATTCTTCTGTCTGAGCCTCAGATTCTGGAAAGAGTGAAGTTGCTCACCACCACTGGCCCCTCTACAGTGCAGGGTGTGCAATGGAATGACTTACCCTTGGTAATCATTTACTTATTCCTCCAGCAAAAATCCGCGACTTCAAAGGGTTAATGTGAGGCTCAAATGAAATAGCAAAAGTATATAATGAAGTATAAAGCCCTACCCCGCCGTGCGCGGTGGCTCAAGCCTGTAATCCCAGCACTTTGGGAGGCCGAGACAGGCGGATCACAAGGTCAGGAGATCGAGACCATCCTGGCGAACACAGTGAAACCCCGTCTCTACTAAAAATACAAAAAACTAGCCGGGCGAGGTGGCGGGCGCCTGTAGTCCCAGCTACTCGGGAGGCTGAGGCAGGAGAATGGCGGGAACCCGGGAGGCGGAGCTTGCAGTGAGCTGAGATCCGGCCACTGCACTCCAGCCTAGGCGACAGAGCAAGACTCTGCCTCAAAAAAAAAAAAAAAAAAAAAGCCCTACCCAAATGTACATTATTAGAGGAGGGGTTGAGTCTGGCCCACATTCCTTTGTCTTGGAGAGGAGGCCAAGAGTTTGGAGCATACTTTTATTCCAAAGTGGCAGCTGAGCCTCTGATTTTATGTCTATTAACCCATCAACTACTAGGTAGAACCAAAGAGTCCTGAAGTTGGTTCTGAAAGCAGAAATGATACCAGATGTGAAAACACAGCTGGGTTTAGAATATGGTTCCATGTAGTTTATGAAAAATGAAAATGCAGAAGGTGCACTGAGTGTTAGTTCTTTTCATTCCATGGTTGACCGTGTTAAGTCCCTTCCCTACTGTGTACTAATTAGCCTACAGCCCTACTTGTATGGAGGATCATACATTTTAGCTTCATAAATTTATACATTTATTTGGCTTTATACGTTTATGACTTAAGCTTTTTGAGGCCTTGGACAGTATCTTAATCCTCTAGGTATTCCCAGAGTCTGGCACATTTCACGAACTTCATAAATGTCTGTTGACCTTTACATCAATCAATCAAAAGATTGTTTACTACTGAGTTTATATCATATATGAGAAACAGAGAAATCTAAGACAGTCACTGGCTTCAGGGAGTTTATAATTAAATTGGGAGGTGGGGGTGGGGAGAGGGAACATCTATAAATAAGAAACTACTGAAGACAGTGATTAAATGTTCACGTGGCATAGACTATAAGTGCTATAGAAGTTTAGATGCAGTCAACATGTTTATGAAAGAATGAATAGTGGCCGGGCGCTGTGGCTCACGCCTGTAATTCCAGAACTCTGGGAGGCCAAGGCGGGCGGATCACAGGTCAGGAGTTTGAGACCAGCCTGGGAAATATGGTGAAACCCCGTTTCTACTAAAAATATAAAAAAGCAGCTGGGCGCGGTGGCGCACACCTGTTGTCCCAGTTACTCGGGAGGCTGAGGCAAGAGAATCGCTTGAACCTGGGAAGCGGAGGTTGCAGTGAGCCAAGATTACACTACTGCACTCCAGCCTGGGCAACAGAGTGAGACTCTGTCTCAAAAAAAAAAGAAAAAGAAAAAGAAAAGAATGAATAGCAAAGAGTAATATGAACTGAGGACAGAAAACAAGGAGACATAGCTCAAAGCTGGGTCTTGAGAAGGCTTCAGATATAATGGAGTGGAGGGGAAAGGATACTTCAAACAGAACAAAGGCACAGAGGAAAGAATAAGGACTGAGTTGGGGGAGAAGGTGTGGGAAGTAGTTTGGCCTAATAAGGATGTAGGGTCTGTACGGGCAGACTGGGAGAGAAGGCTGGAGGCAGAAAAGAGCTAAACTATTGGAGGGGGTGCAGTGAGAGGCAGAAAAGCTCAGCCCTGATGCCGCAAGCGGAAGCAATCTAAGCAAGGGAAGGAGAGAGTAACAGTGGAGACTGGGAAGAATCTGACAGTGGCAGAGAAGACAGATCAGAAAGGCAAGGACATCAGCAGGCAGCAAATGACACACTCCAGATGAAAAGGAAGGCAGAAGGAATGAAAAGGAGGGGAAGGACATAGTACACCTCTTCCATCCATTTCAATCACTCTTGTCCAGAACTTTAATTTGAAACATACTTCCTTAGGACAATACCAAGTGTCTGGTTAATGTTATCTCCCTCAGAATTTAGTAGCTACTGTAGAAATTTTCTGTAAGAGGTTTTTGTTTTTACAATCTATACTTTTTAGATGGATATCCATCACCTTAAACATTTATCTTGGCCGGGCACGGTGGCTCACGCCTGTAATCCCAGCACTTTGGGAGGCCGAGGTGGGCGGATCATGAGGTCAGGAGATTGAGACCATCCTGGCTAACACGGTGAAACCCCGTCTCCACTAAAAATACAAAAAATTAGCCGGGCGTGGTGGTGGGTGCCTGTAGTTCCAGCTACTCGGGAGGCTGAGGCAGGAGAATGGCGTGAACCCGGGAGGCGGAGCTTGCAGTGAGCCGAGATTGCACCACTGCACTCCAGCCTGGGCGACAGAGCGAGACTCTGTCTCCAAAAAAAAAAAAAAAAATTTATTTATTTATTTATTTATTTATTTTTCTGAGACAGGGTCTCACTGTGTCACCCGGGCTGGAATGCAGTGGCAATAAAATGGCTCACTGCAGCCTCAACCTCCCGGGCTCGAGCAATCCTCCCACCTCAGCCTCCTGAGTACCTGGGATCACAGAGGCGTGCACCATGCCCGGCTAATTATTTGAAATGGGGGTCTCACCATGCTGCCCAGGCTGGTCTCCAACTCCTGGACTCAAACAATCCACCCACCTCAGCCTCCCAAAGTACTGGGATTACAGGCATTAGCCACCATGTCTGGCCCCATTTATCTTTTCTTTATGATGGAAATGTTCAAATGCTTCTCATCTGGCTATTTTGAAATATACATTAGATTACTGTTAACTATATTCACCCGGCCGGGCGCGGTGGCTCAAGCCTGTAATCCCAGCACTTTGGGAGGCCGAGACGGGCGGATCACGAGGTCAGGAGATCAAGACCACCCTGGCTAACACGGTGAAACCCCATCTCTACTAAAAAAAATACAGAAAACTAGCCGGGCGAGGTGGCGGGCGCCTGTAGTCCCAGCTACTCGGGAGGCTGAGGCAGGAGAATGGCGTAAACCCGGGAGGCGGAGCTTGCAGTGAGCTGAGATCCGGCCACTGCACTCCAGCCTGGGCGACAGAGCGAAACTCCGTCTCAACAACAACAACAAAAAAAAAAAAAAAAAAAAAAAAAAACTATATTCACCCTACTGAACTATCAAACACTAGGTCTTATTCCATTTTTTTTTTTTTTTTTGAGATGGAGTCTCACTCTGTCGCCCAGGTTGAAGTGCAATGGTGTGATCTTGGCTCACAGCAACCCAGCAACCTCTGCCTCCTGGGTTCAAGTGATTCTCTTGCCCCAGCCTCCCAAGTAGCTGGGATTACAGGCGCCTGCCACCACGCCCAGCTAATTTTTGTATTTGTAGTAGAGATGGGGTTTTTCCATGTTGGCCAGGCTGGTCTCGAACTCCTAACCTTAGGTGATCTGCCCACCTCGGCCTCCAAAAATGCTAGATTAAGGCGTGAGCCACTGCGCCCAGCCCCAACTGTATTTTGGTACCTATTAATCAACCTCTCTTCATCTCCCTCTCACCCCCACTACAAGAGATTTTAAGGTAAGGCAGATCCAAACTCCATCCAGCTAAGGGTTTGGGCATCTCACCACAACCGGCCCATCCTCCTGGGCCAGGTAAGTAATTGTCGCCGAGGTGAAGTTGAAATAACCAGCCTTGAGAGGGCGCAGGACCACAGTGTGGGAGACATTGCTAGCACTGGCTCAAGAGTTAAGGAAGGGAAAGAGATGAAGCTAAGGTTGTAGCAGCCTTTCGACCTGTGGACCTGTGGACTGAACGCAACATTTACAAAACAGTTGCCAGTACGTGCTGATCTCATGCAGTCAATACTCTGCAGGAATGAAAAAACATATGCTTCTTTTTAAAATTTACTTTTTTTTTTTTAATATTAAAAAAAGAGAGAGAGAGACGGGGTCTCACTTTGTTGACCATGGTGGTCTCAAAATTTGGGCTCAAGTGATCTTCCCACCTTGGTCTCCCAAAGTCCTGGGATTACAGGCATGAGCCAACACACGGGACCTAGGCTTCTTTTTTAAATCTAAAGTGTATGGTATTACAGGTTGTTTTTCCAGCTAAATTTTTTTTTTTTTTTTGAGGCGGAGTCTCGCTCTGTCGCCCAGGCTGGAGTGCAGTGGCCGGATCTCAGCTCACTGCAAGCTCCGCCTCCCGGGTTTACGCCATTCTCCTGCCTCAGCCTCCCAAGGAGCTGGGACTATAGGCGCCGCCACCTCGCGCGGCTAGTTTTTGTATTTTTAGTAGAGACGGGGTTTCACCGTGTTAGCCAGGATGGTCTCGATCTCCTGACCTCGTGATCCACCCGTCTCGGCCTCCCAAAGTGCTGGGATTACAGGCTTGAGCCACCGCGCCCGGCCTCCAGCTAAATTTTAAGGGGCCTATGTTATACTCAGTGCACTGGTTTTTGAAGTAAACTTCCAAACAAATATATGTTATGGATAAAAAACTATAGTCATTTGGTCAGGCATGGTAGCTCACACCTGTAATCCCAGCACCATGGGAGGCCAAGGTGGGTGGATCACCTGAGGTCAGAAGTTCGAGACCAGTCTGGCCAAAATGGCAAAACCCCATCTCTACTAAAAATACAAAAATAGCTGGGAGTGGCGGCAAGTGCCTGTAATCCCAGCTACTCTGGAGGCTGAGGCTAGAGAATCCTTGAACCAGGGAGCCAGAGGTTGCAGTGAGCCGAGATGTGCCACTGCATTCTAGCCTGGGTGACAAGAGCGAAACTCCATTTCAAAAAAAAAAAAAATTACACTAATTTGATCAGTGCTTCTTCTTGGATGGTTAAAAGAAATTATAGTCACTTAAGCTCATAGAAAATCTTTTTTTTTTTTTGAGACAGAGTCTCGCTCTGTCACTAGGCTGGAGTGCAGTGGCATGATCTCAGCTCACTGCAAGCTCCACCTCCTGGGTTCACACCATTCTCCTGCCTCAGCCTCCTGAGTAGCTGGGATTACGGGCACTCACCACCAAGCCTGGCTAATTTTTTTGTATTTTTAGCAGAGACGGGGTTTCATTGTGTGTTAGTCAGGATGGTCTTGATCTCCTGACCTCATGATCCACCCGCCTCAGCCTCCCAAAGTGCTGGGATTACAGGCTTGAGCCACCGCGCCCGGCCTTTTTTTTTTGAGACGGAGTCTTGCTCTGTCGCCCAGGCTGGAGTGCAGTGGGGTGATCTCGGCTCACTGCAAGCTCCGCCTCCTGGGTTCATGTCATTCTCCTGCCTCAGCCTCCCGAGTAGGTGGGACTACAGGCACCTGCCACCACACCTGGCTAATTTTTTGTATTTTTAGTAGAGACGGGATTTCACCGTGTTAGCCAGGATGGTCTTGATCTCCTGACCTCGTGATCCGCCTGCCTCAGCCTCCCAAAGTGCTGGGATTACAGGCGTGAGCCATCGTACCCTGCTTGTTTCAGGGTCTTATAATCAGAACTTCAGGATGCTCATTCTTCATGTCTACTCTAAATCATGCTCACACAATTTACACCAACCTCTCTTGCTCCATCTTATCCAGAGAGATGACAGGAGGACAGCCACACATATCCAGCCTATTTGAAGTACCCCCGCTGCTTTGCAGGCAAGGCTATCCCTGGCCCCCAACCCTTCATCACCAAGTAGCAAGAGGATACGGGGCAATCCGGTCCCATTTGACATTGAGCATTCCAGACACAATGCCAAAGTCTTCTGGAGGGAAGGAATCATCAGATAGTTCCACATCTAATGCAGCACTAGAAAATGGACGAAACAAAAAGGGTTAGTAAGTAATGGATATAAAATTAAAGCAGGCCGGGTGTGGTGGCTCACGCCTGTAATCCCAACACTTTTGGGAGGCTGAGGCGGGCGGATCACCTGAGGTCAGGAATTCGAGACCAGCCTGGCCAACATGGTGAAACCCTGTGTCTACTAAAAATACAAAAATTAGCCGGGCGTGGTGGTGTGTGCCTGTAATCCCAGATACTTGGGAGGCTGAGGCAGGAAAACTGCTTGAACACTAGGAGGCGGAGGTTGCAGGGAGCTGAGATTGTGCCACTGTACTCCAGCTTGGGACAGAGTGAGACACTGTCTCAAACAACAAAAAAAATCAAAGCAATAGTCCAGGCGCAGTGGTTCACGCCTATAATCCTAGCACTTTGGGAGGTCAAGGCCGGCTGATCTCTTGAGGTCAGGAGTTCAAGACCAGCCTGGCCAACATGGTGAAACCCCGTCTCTATTAAAAATACAAAAATTAACCAGGCGTGGTGGTATGCGCCTGTAATCCCAGCTGCTTGGGAGGCTGAGGCAGGAGGATCACTTGAAGTTGGGAAGCAGAGGCTGCAGTGAGCTGAGACTACACCACTGCATTCCTGCTTGGGTGACAGAGTGAGATTCCATCTAAATAAATAATAATAATAAAATTAAATTAAATTAAAGCAATAAATAATCAAACCTGCCTGTTTCTCCAAAAAAATCAGAATTGCAAAAGAGAGATATGAGTAATATAGTAACTTGGTTCTGTTGCATTGAAGAATCCAGGTCAAGGACTGGATACTATTGCTCACAAGCACCAAAACAATCAAGTATCCAGGAGGCAATAGGTCCAAGTTCATCCTTGCCTCAATTTTTCTTCATGTACATGCCTGTGTGTGTGGAGGGAGGGAGAAGAGGAACACAGTGAATACAGAGAAGAAAGTTAAAGGGAATAAAATGAAAGAAAGGCAACAAAAATGCTCTAGGCTAATGAAAGGAAAATTACACTTTTTCTTTTTTTTTTTTTGAGATGGAGTCTCTGTTTTGTGGCCGAAGCTGGAGTGCAGTGGCGCGATCTCAGCTCACTGCAACCTCCGCCTCCTGGGTTCAAGCGATTCTTTTGCCTCAGCCTCCCGAGTAGCTGGGACTACAGGTGCCTGCCTCCACACCCGGCTAATTTTTGTATTTTTAGTAGTGACAGGGTTCTTCCATGTTGGCCAGGCTAGTCTCGAACTCCTGACCTCTGGTGATCCGCCTGCCTCAGCCTCCCAAAGTGCTGAGATTACATGTGTGAGCTACCATGCCCGGCTGGAAAATGACACTTTAAACCCCTGAGGTAACAAGGGATTGTGTATTTTTTGTGTCTTAATTCTTCCTCTTTGTTTTTCCACAATTCTTGCCACTTCCCTACTGTAAAATTCTTCCAACCCAAAATGTGAAAGATGGTTTCTTGTAGCTCAGGTAAGAATGTCCTCCTTTCCAAAAGCAGGTACCAAGTATATTCACTCACTCAATATATCCGATGCTGGAAGTGTCCCAAAGACAAATCACTACCCACCAATATGCTCCCTATTCCCATCTGAAAACTAAGAATCCAGAAATAGGCTTAATCTGTAACTCCAGGGCCTCCTTACCTTGAGCCGACATTGTAGATGTTGTACTGCAAGGTCAGGTCTCGTCCTTCCACGGCGTATCTGTTCAGCAGTGATTTGGAAGCCAAAAGCCTGGCTCCTTCCTCTGCTTGAGTGACAGCAAATAGAGCCAACGCCACAAACGCCAGCAGCCTCATCTTTAGAGAAAAAAGCAAAGTGAGTTATCAAATCAAGTATGTAAAATACACCAAAATCCTCTTGACAGCGCTCCTGTAGAAAGCTCCTTTGATGCTACCCGAGCAGCAGCCCTTTCCACAGAGTAGTCTATAAGCTACCAGCGCAGACCCGTTCTCCAGACTCTCCTACCATCTTCACCCTGCAGCCCTCGAAAAATCGGTACAAGTACCAGTATATCTACTGCCCTCTTCCTGTCAGAAGCCCCGGGATGCTCACCCGCCGGTGGGGTCTTCTGAAGGGACACCATGTGGCCAGAGCAGGGCTTTCTTTGGGGTGCCTGATTTCGGCCGATCTTGGACCTGCAGGGGCCTGTTTGTAGCTTTCCCTCACACAGGAGTGCCCACAGCTGCAGCCTTCCCGCGGCTCCTCTCCTCCTTGGCCACAGCTCCACTGGGATCCCACCGCGGACTCTTGGGGTCCTCCTCACATCCCTGTACCCCACTCTCCAGTCCAGCCCCTGAGATCCCATTCGTCCTCGCCTGTCACATCCCTTTTTGGGTCCTTCGGGCAGGGGACGGGGGTCAGTCACCTCTGCCCACCCCCGCCCCCCGCCTCTTGTCTAGGTTACACATCCTCCAGCCAGCGCGTCCTCTGACCTTCCCGCCTTCCCCAGCTAACCCCCAGCCACGGGGTGATGAGCGGACACAAGGCTCTCGCCTGTCCCGCTCGGACGCCCTAAGTCTCCAGACTCACCGTGGGCATCCCAAATGCCTTTCCGGAGCCACAAAGACAGGAAGAGAACGTCAGCGTCGGAAAGACCGGAAATAAGCACTGGCCGGAAACCGTGGTGTTCCGCCCAATGCCTTATGGGAGTTGTAGTTCTTAGAGAAGCCCCACCTTTCTCTTTGTAGTGCCCGCCTGCCTGAGAACCTGTGAGCGCTCCTGAGAGGTTTGTGCGTTCTCCACGCTTCTTATTCGGCCCTCTTTGGGGGGCTTTTCAGGTTGATTTTTCACTACTGTATGTGACCCGCACCTGATTGGGTGCTTTGGGAAACTAGCAAACCTAGAAATTTGGATCATCTATCTAAAATGTCAACTAATACTGTTGAACAGAGAATTAGAGAAAAGCTATTCCAATCAGTATTTTTTCTATTCTCAGGCAAGACACGTAGACATTCCCTACATCCAGCAGGTCACCGCGCCCTGAGCTTTATTTAGAAGCCCTTTGAAGTGCCAAAAAAGTAGATCTTTTCTTCTCCATTCCTGCTGTAACTGCTTTAGTTCTTGCTGGTTACTCGATGTGGGTTTTACTCTAGTAGTCTTTCTATCTTAGGTCTTTCCCTGCTCTTTTTATTTTTATTTATTTTATTTTATTTTATTTTTGAGACAGGGTCTTCCTCTGTACCCCAGGCTGGAATGCAGTGGCTCGATCTCAGCTCACTGCAACCTCCACCTCCCGGGTTCAAGCAATTCTCCTGCCTCAGCCTTCGCAGTAGCTGGGATTACAGAAGCATGCCCGGCTAATTTTTTGTACTTTTAGTAGAGACGGTGTTTCACCATGTTGGCCAGACTGGTCTCAAACTCCTGGCCTCAAGTGATCTGCCCGCCTCGGCCTCCCAGAGTACTGGGATTACAGACTTGAGCCACCACGCCCGGCCTCCCTGCACTTTTTAATCTGCTGCCGAACTTCCCAAAACAGCATTTTGAATAGTAGATCTTAGGTACAGAGGATGAACTGTAGAGTTAGGCAGTCATGAATTCAATCCCAGTTCTGTCACTTAGTGGTTAGGTAACCTTGAACAAGCATTACTTATATAACACCTTGGTTCCCACATCTGTAAAACAAGATAATTATAGCACTCACAAAAGGTTAGAGTATCAAGTAAGATGATGTATGTAAAACTCTCTGTACAGTACCTGGCACATGTATGTGCTCAGTAAATGGTAATTATCAGTATTGCTGTTCTTGTAGAATAATACACATCGCCTGTATCTGCCTTAGTATGTGTCCCTCCATTCTCCACCTCCAAGATTGCAGTTTCTTGAGAAAAGGTTGTCCATTTCCCGTTGCTTAGTGTCCTGCCTGAGCACACAGGAAGTAGTCCACGAATTAATAATGACTTCTCTACATACAACCTCCAGTCTGCTCCGACTTCAGGCCTTGGTATGTGACTTCCTTGAAATGTCCTCCTGCCCCTCTTTCCTATCCAAATCCAGCCAGTCCTTCAGGACCCTGTTCTGGTCTCGTCCTCTCTGGGAAGCCCTCCTTGGCTTTGAGTGTTCTTTTACAGCACAACAATTTATTTGTTTTCCTCTAATTGTTTCTGGCTTGAAAAATATACCTTAGGCCGGGCACAGTGGCTCATGCCTGTAATCCCAGAACTTTGGGAGGCCGAGGCAGGTGGATCACGAGGTCAGGAGATCGAGACCATCCTGGCTAACACGGTGAAACCCCGTCTCTACTAAAAAATACAAAAAACTAGCCGGGCGAGGTGGCGGGCGCCTGTAGTCCCAGCTACTGGGGAGGCTGAGGCAGGAGAATGGCGTGAACCCGGGAGGCGGAGCTTGCAGTGAGCTGAGATCCGGCCACTGCACTCCAGCCTGGGTGACAGAGCAAGACTCCGTCTCAAAAAAAAAAAAGAAAAAATACAAAAATCAGCTGGGTGTGGTAGCGCATGCCTGTAATCCCAGATACTTGGGAGGCTGAGGCTGGAGAATCGCTTGAACCCAGGAGGCGGGGGTTGCAGTGAGGTGAAATCACGCCACTGCACTCCAGCCTGGGTGACAGAGCAAGACTCCGTCTCAAAAAAAAAAAAGAAAAAATACAAAAATCAGCTGGGTGTGGTAGCGCATGCCTGTAATCCCAGATACTTGGGAGGCTGAGGCTGGAGAATCGCTTGAACCCAGGAGGCGGGGGTTGCAGTGAGGTGAAATCACGCCACTGCACTCCAGCCTGATGCCAGAGCAAGACTCTGTCTCAAAAAAACAAAAAAAAAGAAAAAAGAAAAGAAAACTACCTTAATGATTAGGTCCTATTTCTGTAGTGTACACTTTTTCAAGGGCAAAGAAAGTGCTCAAGAAACATCTGCTGATTGGATAATTTTTTTTTTTTTTTTTTTTTTTTGAGACAGAGTCTCGCTGTGTCACCGAGGCTGGAGTTCTGTGGTGCTATCTCAGCTCACTGCAACCTCCACCTCCCAGGTTCAAGCGATTCTCCTGCCTCAGCCTCCCAAGTAGCTGGGACTATAGGCATGTGCCACCATGCCCAGTTAATTTGTATTTTCATTTTTTTTTTCTTTTTTTTTTGAGACAGAGTCTCGCTCTGTCATCAGGCTGGAATGCAGTAGTGCAATCCCGACTCACTGCAAGCTCCACCTCCCGGTTCAAGCAATTCTCCTGCCTCAGCCTCCCGAGTAGCTGAGATTACATGCATGTGCCACCATGTCTGGATAATTTTTGTATTTTTAGTAGAGGCAAGGTTTCACTGTGTTGGCCAGGATGGTCTCAATCTCTTGACTTTGTGATCCGCCTGCCTCGGCCTCCCAAAGTGCTGGGATTACAGGCATGAGTCACCACGCCTGGCCAATTTATTTATATTTTCAGTAGAGACAGGATTTCGCCATGTTGGCAGGATGCTCTTGATCTCCTGACCCTGTGATCCATCTGCCTCGGCCTTCCAAAGTGCTGGGATTACAGGTGTAAGCCACCATGCCCAGCCAATTGGAGAAATTTTTATTCCTTCCTCCTTCCTTTTTCTTTCTTTCTTTTTTCTTTTCTTTTCTTTTTTTTTTTTTTTGAGACAGAGTCTCGCTCTGCCGCCCAGGCTGGAGTGCGGTGGCCGGATCTCAGCTCACTGCAAGCTCCGCCTCCTGGGTTTACGCCATTCTCTTGCCTCAGCCTCCCGAGTAGCTGGGACTACAGGCGCCCGCCACGTTGCCCAGCTAGTTTTTTGTATTTTTTAGTAGAGACGGGGTTTCACCGTGTTAGCCAGGATGGTCTCGATCTCCTGACCTCGTGATCCGCCCGTCTCGGCCTCCCAAAGTGCTGGGATTACAGGCTTGAGCCACCGCGCCCAGCTTTTTTTTTTTTCTTTTTAGACAGAGTCTCACCCTTTGCCCAGGCTGAGTGCAGTGGCACAAACATGGCTCACTGCATGCAGCCTTAACCTCCTGGGCCAGCTGATCCTCTCACTTCAGCCTCCCAAGTAGCTGGGACCACAGGTGTGCCCTACCATGCCTGGGTAATTTTTTATTTTTTTATTTTACTTTAGGGATGGAGTTTTGCCATGTTGCCCAGGCTGGTCTCTAACTCCTGGGCTCAAGTGATCCACCTGTCTCTGCCTCCCAAAGTGTTGGGATTACAGGCATGGGACACCTTGTTTGCTCAAATATTACTTTCTATAGCCATTTCTCCAGGACCGGAAAGATGGAAAGTGTGGGTGTTCTTGTTTCTCAGACTCTGCTGCACCCAAAAGGAATATATCTTTAGCACTCACTGTCCAAACGCCTTACTATGGAGCCACTTCTGAGTCCAGAAGAGAAATGTCTTCATCCTTGGGTTGCCCACTTACACATTGACCCTTTTCCTGCCTCTATCCCATCCAAGTCACTTGTTCTTTCATTAGTACATTTAGCATTCATTTTTTGAGCACCTATTATGTGTCAAGCACTGTGATAGTCACTATAAGAGATACAAAATAGGGCCAGGCACAGTGGCTCACTACCTGTAATCCCAGCACTTTGGAAGGCCGAGGTGGGCGGATCACGAGGTCAGGAGTTCAAGACCAGTCTGACCAACATGGTGAAACCCTGTCTCTACTGAAAATACAAAAATTAGCCGGGCATGGTGGGACACCCTTGTAATCCCAGCTACTCGGGAGGCTGAGGCAGGAGAATCGCTTGAACCTGGGAGGTGGAGGTTGCAGTGAGCCGAGATCGTGGCACTTGACTTGAGCCTGGGTGACAGAGCGAGACTCCATCTCAATAAAAAGAGAGATACAAAATAGAATATGGAGCCTGCCTTCAAGAAGGATGACATATAGGCCTAACCATAATGAAAAGACAAATGAGGTTCAAGCACTCCTCAAAAAAAAAAAAAAAACAGGCAAGGTGGTTCACACCTGCAATCCCAGCACCTTGGAAGGAAGGATTGCTTAAAGCCAGGGGTTCGAGACCAACCTTGGCAACAAAGTGAGACCTGTCTCTACAAAAAAAAATTTTTAAGTAGCCAGATATGGTGCCATGTGCCTGTAACCCCAGCTTACTCAGGAGGCTGAGGTGAAAGACTTACTTGAGCCCAGGAGTTTGAGGCTGCAGGGAGCTATGATTGCACCACTACTCTCCAGCCTGGTGACAGAGCAACAACCTGTCTCAAAACAAAACACATAGGCCAGTGGCTCATGCCTGTAATCCCAGCACTTTGGGAGGCCGAGGTGGGCGGATCACCTGAGGTGAAGAGTTCAAGACCAGCCTGACCAACGTGGAGAAACCCTGTCTCTACTAAAAATACAAAATTAGCTGGGTGGGGTGGCGCATCCCCGATATAGTCGATGGGAAACATCTGCCAAAGTGACTTATGTCAAAGTGAGTCTGTCAAGAAAATCTCAGATTTAGTATAGATTGATTTTTTTCCTTTTTTTCTCTAGAACTAGAGAGAACCTGGGAAAATGCTGTGATAACAGATCATTTCACCCCTGGAACTCTCACATATCTCACTGTGGATCAGAAAGTCTCAGACAAGGGATGGGCTGGTGAGGACACATCATCTCTGTTCAGTCTCCCTACTGGAATTCATTCTGACTAGAGTAGAGAGATTTTGAGTCAATTGCTAAAGGAAGCGTTTCTGTTGAAAGAGCTCCAAAAGAATACAAATGCTTCCTGCCATCCTCAAGGGGACTCCAAACCAAGAGACTGAGTAGGACTTTGTTAGATGAGCAGGAATTGTATGTCAGGATTGGAGGTGTACAGAGCCAGTGTGAGGCCACCTATGGTGTCAGTTGTGCCCCTAGGATGGTATAACAGGTTTCAAGCCTTGTTTCTTTTCTTTCTCTCTCTCTTTTTTTTTTTTTAGACAGGGTCTCCCTGTGTCACGCAGGCCGGAGTGCAGTGACTCAATCAGCCTCAACATCCTGGGCTCAAGCAATCCTGTCTCCCTAGTAGCTGGGAGTAAAGGCATGCCCCATCATGCCTAATTTTTTTGTTTTTTGTAGAGATGGTGTCTTGTTATGTTGGCCAGGCTGGTCTTGAACTCCTGGACTCAAGCAATACTCCCTCCTTGGCCTCCCAAAGTGCTGGGATTACAGGTGTGAGCCTCCGCGCCTGGCCTACATTTTTTTTTATTGTGTTTTATTTTTTGTTTTGTTTTTGTTTTTTGTTTTGTTTTGTTTTGTTTTTAAGATAAGGTCTCCGTCTGTGGCCAAGGCTAGAAAGCAGTGGCATGATCACAGCTCACTCCAGCCCCGAACTCCTGGGTTAAAGCGACCCTCCTGTTCCAGCCTCCTGAGTAGCTGGGACCACAGGCGCTCGCCACCACGCCCAACTAATTTTTAAATTTTTTGTAGAGACGAGATCTCGTCTGTTGCCCAGACTGATCTTGAACTCCTGGGCTCAAGCAGTCCTCCTGCCTCGGCCTCCCAAAGTGCTGGGATTACAGGCATGAACCACTGTGCCTGGCCAATGTTTTTTTTTTTTTTTTTTTTGAGACCGAGTCTCACTCAAGCTGGAGTGCAATGCGCAATCTCCGCTCACCGCAAACTCTCCCTCCCGGGTTCAAGAGATTCTCCTGCCTCAGCCTCCCCAGTAGCTGGGATCACAGGCAACAGGCACATGCCACCATACCTGGCTAATTTTTGTATTTTTGGTAGAGATGGGATTTCACCATGTTGGCCAGGCTGGTCTCTAACTCCTGACCACAAGTGATCCACCTGCCTCGGCCTCCCAAAGTGCTGGAATTACAGGCGTGAGCCACTGTGCCCGGCCCTGGTCAATTTCTTATTGTGATTAAATATACATAACACAAAATTGACCATTTTAACCTTTTTTGTTTAGACAGATTCTCACTCTGTTACCTAGGCTGGAGTGCAGCAGCATAATCATGGGTCACTGCAGTCTTGACCTCCTAGGCTTGATCTTCCTGCCTCACCAATTTGGACAAACTGTATCCATCTGAGATCCGTTGGTTAAAGAGGTAGATGTGATGGAAAACTGGCTCTAACTTCTCTAATATTAATTCAACACAGATTTGCTGATTACCCTCCTACGTGGTAAACACTGTTCTAGGCCCTAGGGCAATAGCAGTGGACAAAACAGAGAAATCTTCTTACCTTTCTCTCTAAACAGAAAATATCCCATGCCTTTCTTTTTTTTTTTTTTTTTTGAGACGGAGTCTGGCTCTGTCTCCCAGGCTGGAGTGCAGTGGCCGGATCTCAGCTCACTGCAAGCTCCGCCTCCCGGGTTTACGCCATTCTCCTGCCTCAGCCTCCCGTAGCTGGGACTACAGGTGCCCGCCACCTCGCCCGGCTGGTTTTTTGTATTTTTTAGTAGAGACGGGGTTTCACCGTGTTAGCCAGGATGGTCTCGATCTCCTGACCTTGTGATCCGCCCGTCTCAGCCTCCCAAAGTGCTGGGATTACAGGCTTGAGTCACCGCGCCCGGCCTCCCATGCCTTTCTAATGCAGCACTGTCCAGTAGAACTTTCAGTGGTAATGAAAATATTCTATAATATCTCCACTGTCGAACATGTAGCCACCAACTACATGTGGCTATTGAGCACTTGAAATGTGACTGGGCAGACTGAGGAACTGAATTTTTAATTTTATTTCATTTTAACTCATTGCTTTTTTTGGGGGGTTGTTTTGTTTTTATTGATTTTTAATTGTTTTGAGACAGAGTCTCACTCTGTCACACAGGCCAGAGTGCAGTGGTGCGATCTCAGCTCACTGCAACCTCCACCTCCCCGGTTCAAGTGATTCTCCTGCCTCAGCCTCCCGAGTAGCTGGGACTACAGACGGTGCCACCACGGCTGGCTAATTTTTGTATTTTTGGTGGATACAGGGTTTGGCCATGTTGACCAGACTGGTCTCCAACTCCTGACCTCAAGTGATCCACCTACCTTGGCCTCCCAAAGTGTTGGGATTACAGGCATGGGCCACTGTGCCCAGCCTCGTTTTTTTAACTCATTTCAATTTAAGTTTGAATAGCTACATGCGGCTAGTATATTGAACATTCACAGCTCTAGTGTACTCTGACACATGTCTGGACTTCGGCTTGAAGTACAGAAGCCCAGCATTTTGCTACTGAGAAAGCATTTTCTCTGCTTTTTCTCTGAAACAATTCTTCCTCCATCATTGGGTAAGCTCAGGTCTGAGGCATGGGATGTGGGACAGCTCCCAGTGAGTCCCCCCAAAACCTCCAAATCTTGACTGACCCTATTGAATGTCTGAATCCAGACACCTTCCTGAGGTAGGTGCTTCTAGGTGTACAAAGCACGGGGTGTCCCCCTTCCCCCTACACACATGAAGGATGTCTGTGTCCTCTCAGCCCTTTCACCCTCTTGTTCCCCCCCAGACTCGCAGCCAGTAATGAGGAGCCATTTTAGCATAAGGGCACATCATCCTGAGAGGCAGTCTCTCAGTATGAGAGCGAGAGCATGACATGTTGGTTTGGTTGTAGATGTCACACTCTGAAGATGGAGTGGCGACGTCAGTGAGGAGGCCAGAAACAGGGGTCTCTTTGATCTCACCTAAGAGGCAGCAGCAGGAAGAAGTAGGGCCCCAACTAAAAGTGGGAAAGTAGCCGGGCACGGTGGCTCACACCTGTAATCTCAGCACATTGAGAGGCCGAGGTGGGCCTGAGGTCGGGAGACCGAGACCAGCCTGGCTAACATAGTGAAACCCTGTCTCTACTAAAAATACAAAAATTAGCTGGGTATGGTGGCGGGTGCCTGTAATCCCAGTTACTTGGGAGGCTGAGGCAGGAGAATCGCTTGAACCCAGGAGGCGGAGTTTGCAGTGAATCGAGATGGCACCACTGCACTCCAGCCTGGGCGACATAGGGAGACTCTTGTCTCAAACAAAACAAAACGAAACAAAAAACAAAGTGGGAAAGTAGATAAGAACAAGGCAAGGGTCTTTTGTGAAAAGGGACTTCTGGGTATCTGCTCCAGGCTGACTCTGGAAGACAACTTTGGGAGAAAGGGCATGCATGCACATCCTATCTCCCAGGCCAGGAGTCTATGTGTGTTACCAACCAGCTACCAAGGGGTCTGTTTTCTTTTCCACAATGAACTGTGTGCACTCAGTCTCCTACCAGACACTAGGGGACGCTGGCAGTGTCGGCGAGTCCCTGCGCTGTGCTCCTGCTCTGCCACTGCATCCACCACACTGTAGTCAGATGACTTGTCCCAGCTCTTTCCCCTCCCTGGACTGTGAGTACCTAAAGGGCAGGGACACACCTCGTGTTTGTGGAATAGCTTCCCCATAAGTAGTCACTGAGCATAACTGAGCCATGCGGGGAGAAGACAGTCACTGTTGCTGACCCTGCAATGGTCAGGTCTAGCTGGAAAAGGACACCAGATTCCAGAGCCAAGAACAGTGCTCCATGCACAATTATTTATTTTGAAACAGTTCAAACCTATAGAAACTTGAAAAACTGGTTGAATTAACACCTGTATGCCTTTCATCTAGATTTATCAGTCACTAACATCTTGCCCATTTGCTCTCACTCTGTATGTAAATTAACATATGTATACACTGTCTTGTGCCATATAATGATGTTTTGGTCAACAATGGATTGTATATACAATGGTAGTCACATAGATTATGATAATGTATTTTCACTGTACCTTTTCTATGTTTAGATACACAAATATCATATGTTACAATTGCCTACAGTATTCAGTACAGTAATGTGCTGTATAGGTTTGTGCCCTAGGAGCAATAGGCTATACCAGACTGCCCAGGTGTATAATAGGCCACGCCATCTAGGTTTGTAAGTCCACTCTGTGATGTTCACACAACGATATCACCTAACACAATATTTCTCAGAATGTGTCCCATGGTTAAGTGATGCATGACTGTATATGTACAGTCG